>NC_090936.1:55478650-56728650 GCF_040938575.1 Ambystoma mexicanum
TTTAGGGGGCGTGCGAGGCATATCAAAATATTCCTGCTCAGGGTGCCCACAGAGCTAGAACCACAACAAAGGCGTACATCCAATTAGCCCGTTTTGCTGAGCTACGGACTTACTTGTAATTATTTATTAAAATAACTTGCTGTAATATTAGGAGAAACACATTAGGTCTGAAAATGTAATGTAAGTGTACAGTCATTTTCGCACTTCCCAATAGTGCTACTAATTAATAATGGCCACTATTTGGCACCTTGGCAGAATGTGCCATTTTCCCTTGAAAAGTCCCATTAAATACAGTAGGTCCTAAACCCCTGGCTAGCGGCTGAGAGAGAGGGTGAAGGCGATTACTGCTTCACACCCTCACCTCTGGAGGAAGCCATTACTAGCAAACCAAAAGGACCTGCCTGTGACCTGCTGCTTTCTACAAATACCTGAATTTGGAAAGGAAGAAGTTGCTCTGGAGAACATTAGCGGATGCGAAGTCTGGCGGCGCCTTGCAAGGAGGCGCGTGCCTGGGGAATGGAGTGGGATACGGAGTGGGGGGAGGGGAAGCGCCGCTGATGACTGGGGACAAGCAAAAAGCAGTGCACGGGCCTGCAGCGTTACTCCACAGCCATTATCTGCTGTGTGGAGGCGTCTCAGCCTGCACCAGCCAGCACAAAAGCGCCAAAGAGGATGCAGCTTGCCTATCACACGGCCACCAGCGGTGCAGAGAGGCGGCTGGTCAGACTGACATGCTACTGCCATTGACATGTCTTTTACACAGGAACACTGTTATTTATAATGTAATTCTTTATTTTGTAAGTCAATTTCTTTAGAAGTAAACCTTATGTTAAAATGTTAAATATTAAATGTTAAATGTATATGTACCGTGCACCGTCCCCAACGGAGTTGGTCCCCAGGCGCTGTGGTGGATCTGTAAACGGGAAGGTGGGGTGGGTTAGTAAGGTGAAGAGGGAGTAGGATAGTGAGAGGAGTGGTGTTCTGTTGGCAGCTTCAATTCAGTATACACCGGGTGCTGAGCTTTGGTGCGAGTATTGGATCGATATCAGTCCTCGTGTGCTGTTGGTACGGCTTATGTGTTGCGGTGTTGTGGTTTGTCGTGCGAGAGATGGTTGTGTGAGTTTTTTGAGTGAGATTAGTATGCAGAGATGTTTTTTTTGGTTAGTGAGTTATATGATATTTAACATGCTAGCATTCACAATTCCGCCCACGTTTGGCACCTGCCAACCCCCACAATCCCATCAGGAAGCGACTCAGGCCAACGGCCAGAACTCCATCCAAGTGCGGGACATGCCAACATCCCCAACTCCAACCAAGTTCTGCACCTAGTAATCTTCACAATATCATATAACTGTGTCATCATGCTAACATTCACAATTACATGTTAAATGCTAAAGGCATCCATATCGTCCACCCCCACCAACGGAGCTGGTCCCCAGGCGCTCCGGCAGATCCGCAAGCAAGAAGGGTGGGGGGGAGCATGAGAGAGAGAGGCGGTGTGCTGCCGGCGCCCCCAGCCTGACACACACTGTGCGCTGCACCTGGTGTTAGCACCGGGGCGCGACCATGTGCGCTGTTGGCGCTGTCCAAGCGTTCTTAGTTTGTTGTTGGTGCGGTGTGGCCAAGTGCGCACGGCCCGCCAGGCGAGATGTGGCCGCGTGAACCTTCGGGTGAGTTAGGCACGCAGTGACCTGAAAGCAGGCCCAGTGGGGTGAGAATCCTGGTTGTGGCAAATCTAGTTCAGTTTAAACTATATCACTAACCGGATATAGTTGCTGCTATCCTTTCTTGACCGGATGGCTGTGGAGGGTCTTAGCGCGGTGCACTCCCTTTTTCCTAGTGGACTGTGTATAGTTAGAGGGGTTTGTCTATTCTCCTCCTCAGGTGTTTGTTGCAGGAGTTGTGGTGTCCTCGTTCCTTACTATCTATGTGACTTTGTCAGCTGGAACTTCGGGTGTGGTACAGGTCAAGATGCTATGGATGAGTCATCCGAATGCTACCGTCTAGCTCTGTCTATGAGTTCAGTCTTTAGTGTCCTCATATCGTTGCTATCTTTCATTATGTCTTATGTATTCGTGGAGATCGTTCCTTGGATTCTGTTCGTGTTCTGTAGCTTGAAGCGGGTCTGGGGTCGATAACTTAGTTCAATCTTGTTTTATCGGTGTAGGCTTTCATGTCGGTGGTCTTCTAGTTAGGCAGAGAATAGCCAGGATTTGAGCAGTTTCCTGAATACTAGGTGGTTTCTTGTATTCCGTAAATCCTTTGTAAGGTCATTCCAGGTTTTCGGTGCTTGGTGAGAGAAGGAGGATCCTCCGAGTTTTCTTCTGTTGTAGGGTTTCGGTTCCAGGCGGATGTCGTCGCTTGATCTGAGCGTTCTTGTTGGCTGGTGTAGGCGTACTTTATCTCTCAGAAACTCTGCGCCTTGGTTGTGTACTGCTCTGTGCGTGATGCACATTGATTTGAATTTTATTTGTTGTTTTATTGGTAGCCAGTGCAGTATTTTTAGCGCAGATGTGATGTCTTCTCTTCGCGGTAGTTTGAGAAGGACACTGGCTGCTGCATTTTGTATGCGTTGTAGTTTTTTTAGAAGTCGTTCAGGCATACCTAGATATAGGCTGTTGGCATAATCTATTTTATACGAGGGGGTGGTCCTGTCCTCAAACTTTTTCACTCTGCAGTGATTTGTTGCAGTAATAATTTAAACAGACTTCCACATTAGTGGTAATACATCATAGCAAGTATGCATTACTGGAAGAAGGTGCTGATCCAAATACTGGAGATAATTATTTTATTTATTTTAATTAGGTCACACCTGTAGGTATTGAAAATAGAAAGTAAAAAGTAAAACATTACACCAAATACACATGTTGTGTTAAATAAATAACATATTATTCAAATGTTCAGTACACATCGATTTCCAAAGGTACATAGGCATTGGTGACAGACGGGCACTGAATCTAACATTTCCAAATGAATAGAAAACCAAATTCTAAAGTGTCCTGTGAAAAATGAACTGAAAATTCAAAGGCGCATCTGCAAAATTCATGTGGTGTGTTGACAACACACCTGTACAACAGTGCGGGATTGTTTTCCCTGTACAAAGTTTTGCTAAATATGACTTCATATTTGAAGGAATATTTTAGGGATGATCCAACTCCTGGACCATGTAACAATATGTTTCCATCTTGTTTTTTATTTATAGGGAGACCTGCTCTAACCCGGCCCCAGAAGAAGGCTGCAACACCTTCCAGCCGAAACGTCCAGGGTCATTATGTTCCTGTCGAAACCTCTTTGAACTATGACCCAAATTACCATCACTACCTTTATGTTGACGTCAACCAGTTTCTTGGTTATCTCTTTCGAACTAGCTTATAGCAGACCCTATTTTTAGGTTTTTTGGTCATTAAGCGACTTGCTTTGATTTTCACATAATATTGTTTAAATTGTTGCAATACATTGTTTTTTTGTCAAATCTGAAGTAATATTTAGCAAAACTTTGTACAGGAAAAACAATACCAATATATTGGAACGTGGTAGGTATCCAGTCCAAACTAGTTAACACTGATTTTGATCAATTTATGGAATGAAATAATATCGCCCTGCAAGAAACGGGGGCTACTTCATCCATACCTACACACTGTTATACATGTTTTATTAATCCAGTGACAAAAGGTAGTAGAGGACACCCCATTGGTGGCCTTTTAATATGGGTCAAAACTGACATAAATGCCAGAATTGATCAAATAAATAAAAACAGCCATTATATTCAAATCGGTGTTGCCTGATGGCCTACTAATAATTCTTTTTAATGTCTATATTAGACCACATCATTGAGTTTCATCCACAGCTGCTATCCAATCACAAGAGCATTGGATAGATATCTTTCAAAGTCAATTTAATGGAGCCTCCAAGACCGTGATGCTCCTACCGGGCAATTTTAATGCCCAGTTTGAAAGTTTGAATTGCTTGCTCTCTGGGGAATCCCATGAATTGAAATCCCAGTTATCAAGACATGACACCGGAATGCCATTACACTAGGGTCCCTGTTTGCTGAAAAAGGATTACGATGCACTAACGGTTTATACAAGGGCATATACCTGCTTCCTCGACATATTGATTAGGAAATACAACTAGTCAAGTGACTTTCTAGCTAATAGAATTAGCTAACTGATGCCGCCTTCATGGCGGGTTTGATGATCTTAAACAGGCAGTAAATTATCATAATTCATCAGCCGTTTGGAGAATTATTAGCCATGGGTGTGAAAATATCTCTTTGCGACTGACATCATTTCTCCCAGAAAACGTCTGGCATCAACATTTTAAAAGTATTTATAGCTCTATACGTCCTATTGACAATTTTGACATTCGGGATCATGATCTGGAGCTCAACCAAACTAACAATCTGGGACTATCGTTTAATGAGGTTGAACTAGCCTAAATTCACAAAGGTCTGGCAAAGCACCAGGATCAGAACCATTACCAATTGACTTCTTTAAACAAGAACCCACTATATGGGTTCCGATACTGACAGTTATGTTTAATTCCATCGCAACTAAAACACACCCGCAAACATCCTGGAGATTAGACCCATCTTTAAAAAGGGTGATCAAAATGATCCAATCGATTGCCACCCCATATCCCTCTTTGATTGCGTTGGAAAAATATATGCAAAGGTTCTTGAAAATAGGCTTAAGAAATGGGCAACATAAAATGGAGTCTTAAGCCACGCACACACCTGCTTCCACAAATGGGTGGGGACCAACGAACAAGCTTTTAGGTTTGCCCTAGTTATACATAAAATATTTCTTGCAAAAATGTTTTAGCTATTATTTGTTGACCTTAAAGAGGCATTCAACAATGTTAAACAAGAGTTATTTGGACAACTTTAGTTAGTCAAGGTATCCCACCGGAGCTTTTACATGCTATTAAGTCCCTTTACCCAGAGAATGTGGCAGCAGTAGGATGGGGACAGGCGTGACAAAAAACACAAACTTCCTCTATAAGCAAAGGAGTGCAACAAGGCTCTGTTATTGTCATGCGGCAGCCTTGGAGATTGTGGCACCGATGGAAAGGATATTGTGGTTCTTGTACGAAACCACGTTCTGTTGATAGACATCAGGGAAGCACTGAACGTGGTCTAGTCCCCTACCAACATGGCCGCCGCGTTGCAGCGTTACTATAACAATGCACTGTGATCTCAGCCTTGTGCGTTGTATCGTTCTTCCTGGTACCCATTGCAGCACCTCTCGCTGTTTCTCCTTGTTTCCTGTGCTTCGTGGATTTGCCTTTTGGGGTCCTCCTGCTTCTCGGAGTTCCCCTGCCTGCCTGCTAGTTGTTCCTACTTCTGCTTCCGTTCGCTCCCTTTTGCCTTTCCGACTCACCTTCACCCGAGGTCTTCCTCGGCTGGTACCCGCTCTACAAGGTACGCTCTCTGTCTTTCATTGGCTTCGTCACTTACCTCCTTGTACGCTGCTGTATTTCTAACGGAGGACTTTCTTGCTTTCCGTGACTATACTTGACTTTCCTGTGCCCCTGCACACCCTTCAGCCACTCTGGCATTTCCCTTTCTCGCTTAACTGGTTTCTGACAGTTCCTTCCACTGCTCGCTACATCCGTCTTTCCTTTCCTTACCTTACTGTCCTTGCTGCATTCAACCTACCTTCCCGGATCGCTATTTCATTTTACAGTATATTCCATTGGACTCATACCTCCAAACCAAGAACTCGAACCTCATTGATTACCAGACGTACTTTCTTCAGCAGTCCATCGGAATATACACTACTGCAGGGCTTTTTGGTGCTAAGAAGCTTTTTCCCTGCTTTTGAGGCTGGCTCCCTGGAATATCTATCCTGCCAAGGTGGGCTCCGGTGGAGCTCGTCCTTACCTGCATGATAAAAAGGTCAAGACTAAGAAGTGCACAGGTGATTAGAAATCCCGGAGAAGAGAGACATCTGAGACCCGGATCAACTCACCAGAGAAAGAGGTGAGGAGGGGTCACGGGAGAATACACCGGATAATACCAGGCATGACAGCTATGGCCCCACTACTGTTTTCTCTTTTTATCAATGTTATTGCTGTGACTTTATTCAAGTCTTCTGTGGATGGCCCAATTATTACCAGTGAAAAGTTAAGCATTCTCCTTTTTACAGTGATGCTGTCCTTTCATCAACTTCCCCTTTTGGCCTAAGGAAAACACTTGATATATTTTTAGATCTATGCAATGTTCAAGAGTTAATAATTCATGAAAATAATACCAAGGCCATGACCTGTCATTGGAAAGCACTGCCACTAATCAGTGTAAAATTAAACAGTGTATTGATGGAACAAGTCTCACAACTTGACTATTCAGGAGTTTGCTTCAGTAGTAAAGGGACCAGGAACAGTGTACTGATGGAGCAAGTCTCTCAATTTGACTATCCAGGAGTTTGCTTCAGTAGTAAAGGGTCCAGAAACAATCAAATAGTCACATCTGATCTTATTCTAAAGAGATTCTCTGGAGCTACCCTAATCTTTTCTAAAAGGTTTTGGGGTTAGAGTTGTCAACCAACCGTAGAAGTATACAGGGCTCAGGCTCAAACATCTTCCCTTTATGGAGCAGAACTATGGGTCTTGTGAGGGGTTAGTGATGCGAGGCATACAACTGCTTGTGTTTTTCTCAAGATTAGACCTTTTATCAAAGACAAATTTGGCAAATAAATCCTCACAATTCCTACTCTATCAGGAAATTCCCAACCTGGTCTAAAGGCTAAGGGAACATAAACAAACTGGCTGACACACTAAACAACAAAACAATCAAAGGAAATCATAAACAGCATAAAAGAATGAACAATATTTAAACAGTATTTTGAATGACCTTCGCCTGTCCTGAGTAAATCCCTTCCCCAGTGTTTTCTAAAGTCAATTATCCAAAACGTTCAAAGGAAATGAAAAGTCTTGAACCAGTTCTTATGAGCTCCAAGTCAACACAAAAGTTCATTAAACAAATCCACTGGTAACACTTCTTCAGCTTTCACTTGAAAAGTTCTCCTTCCTATTTCAGCCAAGACAGTAGCACCAATGGAAATTCTGGATGTCTTCCCTTCAAGATTAATTGCCACAGTTCAAAGGTTAGGTTAACAAATTCACTTCTACAACTTTATAATTGTTTGAGACCTCTGCAGTACATTTGGTATAATTATCAGGATGCTTCTCTTTTGGTTGTTGCTTACCTCTTGACAATCATCCCTTTACTACTGTTACTGTGGGAACAGTCTCCTTTGTGCCACAGAATGCTTCTACTTCAACCAACTGCAATGTGACATCCACTGACAGTCTAAACACCACCACAGTTCAGGTGCTTCTGCTTCTTCATCTGCAACTTTATACTTCAGAATTATTAGGCATATAAAGACAAGACACTTCGACCTCTACAGGTAGGCAAGGTGCTCTTTTTTCCTATATTGCAAGAAAAGGGCAGCCTCTTTGCCTCTTCTATTTACTTCACTGCCACAAGTATAACAGGCCTCTCCTCCAGGACTGACTTTCTCTCCACTTCAACAGTCTTCAGCATCACAGATCGTCTTCTTCTGCATGGCTCTTTTACAAGCACCCAGCTCCCTTCCCCAGCTCCCTTCCCCAGCTCCCTTCCCCGGCTCCCTTCACCGGCTCCCTTCCCCGGCTCCCTTCCCCAGCTCCCTTCCCCGGCTCCCTTCCCCAGCTCCCTTCCCCAGCTCCCTTCCCCGGCTCCCTTCCCCGGCTCCCTTCCCCAGCTCCCTTCCCCGGCTCCCTTCCCCGGCTCCCTTCCCCAGCTCCCTTCCCCAGCTTGGTTCACACCTTCTTGGTTCCAGTAACTACCCAGAAGCTGTATTGACACTCTTCCAGCTTCAGGTGACAATGCCACCCTTGTACGAGAGGACACTGCACCGGTAACAACGTTACAGATCAGGTATTTAGATCGTAATAGGACTGTTTTCACTATGGAAAGGGTTCGCCCTTTTGGCTAGGGTAATGCTTGATCCTCTAGTAGTACAACAACTTCTGTACTTAAAGAATAAGTGTTCTGAATACTACAAGTGTCAGTCTTCAAAGGAAAAACAGATTTAAGCACACTCTATCAGTGATTGTATTTCTATTCAATATCGCGGAGACGGTTTCAGACACCTTTCGGGTTAACTACAATTGGCCACACAAGACCTCCCTTTGATGCTGCATTCACCTGTTCCACTTGTGAAAGTCTACGTTAGTTTTTCGGAATGATTTTTAACAGGCGTTCCCTTTTAATGAGAGACACACGGCCACTCTGGCAACAGTTAATTTTTCAACAATGGAAATAATAGGCTTTTCTTATTATGCAAACACTATTGTCCTCACTAAATGTATGTGTGTTACATTTACATAATTAAAACTAATTTCCACTACGCAAACAGTTTATACTTAGGTGAACTTAGGCAAATTACTTCTGAGCTGGTAACCGTTACCGGAAAGGCTTGCTGAGTGAACCTGAAAGCCGAGCTTCACTCACTGGCTTCAGGAACACTGTGGTTGTGGGCTGCTTCACTTTCACAACTTCTTCGACTGTTACAACTGCTTCGGGCCCTCTTGGGACCCACACCCTTCTGCAGCAGGGTTGTCTCTGGTCCGGCCACACCAAATGGGAGTCTCCTTTACTCCTCAGTCCCTCAGCTTGCCTTCTGGAACAGGCCTCAGGCTTCAGCACGGTCATGGCTCTGCAATCACAGCCACACAGCACACCTGGGGAAAGTTCCACTCTCAGAACGTCTTCCTCAGTGTGGCCACAGCAATGCAGGATTTGAGACCACAGGACCCACTCACAAGTTGCAGGTGAAATCTGCTGTCTCCACGCCCCAGGGTCCTTTCTGTGATCACACTTGCTTGTAAATTGCAGCCTTGTGCTCTTCTACTACAGCCACTACTGCCAGCCTTCCAACACCTGCTCTAGCTTCTTCCTTCTACCCCCTCCTGCTGCAGCCTTTCATGCATCACGGGTTTGGCAATTGGCTTCAGGTGTGAGCCCTGGGTTTCAATTGCCTGACCCTTGCAAAGGCTATTAGTCCAAATTGCCTGACTACTACATCTACAGGCTTCTTTAGCCCTCTTCATCGTCTCAGCCCCTGTAGGATTCTGGGACATATAGTTTACTTAATTAAAGTCAGGTTTTTCTATTTTGTGAGTATTTCTAAGGGTAGATTTAAATCCCTTAGTAATTATAACAAAGGGGCTGTAGGTTTTAACTTTGCTAGAGGAAAATGATTTCGAGAAGACACAATTTCTGCCATTCTTTGTAGTGTACCCTTGGTACTAAGGAGGACCTTTAGGAACCAAAAAGATTGTATAATAAACTTTGTTGTTACAACCTTAGGGATTAGGGCCTTAGATTTAATAGGGGGTTTAGAGACATTAAAATCACAGTAAGCCATAATCTCTTCCGGTACAGTGGTAAGAGTCTCCCTGTTAGAGGAAAAATACTGTGGCTCATCTCACAGAATCTCCCCACTACCCTGGGCCTTGTCTCCACCCAGGTGATCCTCCCGCAATACACCGCCCCCAGGGTTGGGATCCGGAAGCGTCTTCCTTCCCCTGGCCACCTGGGAAGAGACTTTAGGCAGGGTTCAGTGAGGGATCGTCAGTATTCCTGACAGTCTACTTGTGCATTGATAGTTTGGTCATTAGCGAAAATAAATTCTTCATGAAATTGCTCTCTTTACCTCAAGGAACCCCAAACAATTCCTTTAAACTCAAACTCAGTGCTCTGAGAGTTGAATGTGTTATTAGAGTCAAAACAGTACTCCGTTGGTCCAAATTGAGGTTAGATGAAATGTTAGATGTTTACCAGCGTGACATGTATTAAGGGCTAAAAGCATCAAATCCTGTCCATGGTTTACCCATGTAGAAAACACCCTATGAAGGATTGGATAGGTTAATTTGTGGGATAGTGCTGAGGTAATTGAAGATACTTGTCATGCCTGCGCCATGGGCACATGCATTGGCGATCTTACCACAATGCACTTGGCTATAACTATCTATTCCTGGCTATTCCTATTTGTCATCATCGGAACTACAATCCCCAGAAGCCCTAGGGATCAGCTCTGCTTCCACCAGCTCAGGAACAGAAAGGGAGGAGGCAGATTGTATGCAGGTGTGCTGATCCAGGTGCAACCAATTAGCCTGCTTCTGTGCTGGGCAGGGCGGTATAAAAGCTGCTGCCTGCAGGGGCTCAGTCTCTTGCATTAAGAGTCCTTCCAGCACCTTTTTGCTTTGAGCTACGGATCTCTGCATGCGGTTCCTCCTTACTCCTGCTTTGGATCCAGTGCCCTGCCGGGCTCTCTGCATTGCAGCCGATCACGCTCCGCTGCTACCTTCCGCCCTTGCCTTCCAGGTTCCTGCCTTGCAGCCGATCACGCTCTGCTGCTACCTTCCGCCCTTGCCTTCCAGGCTCCTGCCTTGCAGCCGATCACGCTCCGCTGCTTTCTACCTGCAGCCTTTGTCGGCTGGGCTTCCAGCCTAGCAGCCCACTACAGTCTTCTGCAGCCTTCTACAGTAAGCGGCCCTGCTCCTCTGGGCTCACTCCTTGCTGCCCGGCCCTTCTGGGCTCCTTGCCGTGCAGCCTGCTTCACTCCGCTGCCCTAAGCCCTTTCCCTCTGGGCTCCCTTCCTTACAACCCTGCTCCTTTGGGCTTGCTCATTGCTTTCCTGCTCCTCTGAGCTCTCAACCTTGTACCCTACCGTCCTCTGCTATCCACAACAGTTTACCTATATTATTTACGTTCAGTTATTGTAGTCCCCCTGTTTCATGACTGCTGCTCCCTTGCTATCTTCCTTGTTTTCAACCCTCTGTTCTCTATCCCTATCCAGTCCTGTTATACAGCTTTCCCTTCATTCCCTTCTGCTAGTTTGCTCATCGACTTCCTTTTTCCTGGATTTGTCTGTTAGTGTCTTCTCTTGTACTGTTTGTAGACCCCTTTGTACAGAGCTTGTCTGTTGGATTCCGTCAGGCAACCTCTGCCCCTTCCCTTGTCTCGTTTCTGCGTTACAGACACCCATAGCTGTTGTTCCCAGCCATGAGCAAACAGCGTGGGCCTCTGTTATAGCAAACGGTCCAGAAGGCTGGAGTTTTTCCTAAGGTCCGTGGAATACTCTTTCCCTTATCTGCATACACCCCAAGAGGGCATCCATTCTGTTGTACCTTATTTCCTTGCTACACTTGCCTACTCTTTGTTCTCTTTTACTTTCAGCTGTGTGTGTACTTATCTGTCCATCTTACTCTGGCACAACCACCCAAACCCTACCTGGGTGCCCTGTGCCACTCTTAACAGAGTACCATCCTTGACAATACTGCTATACATTCTCTGAATAAAGTGTATTGTGCCTGGGGGATTTTCTGAACAGAGTATATGAGTAATCTCTTACCATGAACTGTATGAGGCCCAAAATACACCTAGGCTATGAAAATGATCTTACCTGGCTTAACGTTCAGTTGGAAAGGGTCTTATATATCAGATTTTGCTTGGGGATTTTGTCCTTAATGAGTTTAACGTGTAATTGGAATAATTCTAATTCCAAATGATGTCTGTTGTGTCAGACTTTTCCTGAGGATGTGTTTCACTTTATACTTTTGGTGTCCCCAAATAAATGATGTTCGATGAACATTGCCTTTTCCCCTGTTCAGACTATAATCAACGCCATGGATCTGTGTACGGTTGCACACAGATAAATGTGTGTATTCACAGTAACTGGTTTTCTCGTTAGAGCATGGAACAGGCAGGCACAATTTTTGTTGTAAGCCTTTCCTGATTATGACTAGCTGTGTTCTCTGTATTCAACCCATGATGAACATTTTTATTTGTAATTAGTTATTTTTATGAACAGCTGTAGCAATTGTTTTATCAAAACAGTATTTTCATGTGGTTTTTTATGGAAACATTTCTGAAATAAACACTACGAACAAGTGACTAGTTATGCACTCCTTGTATTGCTGTATTGTGGGTCTATTTTGAATCATGCACAAATTATTTAACCAGTCCCACTTTTTTGCTTTGGTTTTTAGGTTGTTTATGTTTGATTCCAGAGTTTTCTGTGTTGCACACAAAGTCAAATAGTTTAAGGAACTCATTGTTTAGTTCTTATTGAATGCCAACATGTTATGTCCTTTTTAAGTTGATGACCAAGGTTAAAAGGTGTTTGGTGTCTCCTTTTGTCGCCTGAATTATTTTAAGAAAGCAAACAGCCCTTCTAGTTTTTACTACCGTAGGGAGTGATTTTAAGCTTGACTCTAGATGGATTAGAGGCAAAGAAGTATTTTGTGGCAAGCCCAGAGAAGAGTGCCATCATTTCCCTTCTAATTTTGATAGGCCCTGTCAAAATTGGAGGTCAACGGTTCGAGCCCATAAGTAATTGCGGTAATGAATTTCTGCTTGTATAAAGTGATGCTTGGCAGAAGAGAGAAGCTGCCCATCTACCAATCAATTCCCCGGATATAGGCTCCCATCGTCAGCTGATCTCATGCTCATCTTCTGACCCAAATATTTGAACTCATTAACAACGTCGAGACAATGGCCCTCATTCAGAGTTTGGAGGTAAGTACCAACCCTTACCAGCATGGCACAAATAGCGTGTCCGAGCTGGCTGCAACCCGCTAAAAGCGGACTATTACGACTTCGCGGGCACAAGCTTTGCTCCATGCCAGTAAGGGACCTAGCGCCATGCCGCAAAAGGGCCCCAAAAAGCCCATATCAGCATGAATCGCACCATAGACAACACTAGCACCATGGTCCAACGCGGCATTAGCGGTGACCGCAAATAGCGGTCACCGTACTTTACGGTCACCACTATTTACGGTCACCGTTAAATAGCGGAACCGGAAATAGCGTCATCGCACAGAAACGGGAAGGAGCACGGCGGCCATCTTTAAAAACACAATCCATTGCCATCCTCACCACACAGGATCCCTGGCACACTGGTGATTGACCGGAAAGTTCCAACAACCACCCAGGAATGCCCAAAGCACCAAATAAGGGATCTGCCCATCTCCGAAAGGAGAGGTTCAGCCCAGATGAGCTACAAATGCTCATAGACACCCTACACGAGCATGCTGGGACTGTGTTTAGCAGCAACATGAGGAGGGAGGCCGTGTTGCTAAAAAAAGAAATCTGGGCACTAGTATGCCAGAAGGTGAGCCCAGTGGGCAACACCCCCCGCACAGTCAAGGATTGCCGCAAAAGGTGGGATGACCTGCGGCTGACGGTGCAGAGCATCCTTTCTGCAAACCGACCCAAGCCTTGGAGACCGGAGGAGGACCAGGTTCTCCAATCAAGCTCACACCGTGGGAGAAGACATGTGCGAGCATGATAGGGCCAGAATCCATCGAAGGGGTCCGAGAAATGGAGTGTGGCGCCACGTCATCCGCTGATGGAGGTGAGTGTCCTAAGTAAAAACTGCTAAGCCAAATGTGATGAAAGTCACTGCTAACGTCTGGCCAAAGAGTGACGCCATGGTCGGCCACACACACACCCCCTGTAAATTATGCCGAAGCAAGTGAGACACAAGCCAGTGCCTGGTGCAAGGCCGTAATGTACATGACACATACCAGACAAAGTTGCAAATACCATGAGGCACAGAGCGTCCTTGATCCAAACAGTGTGCATGTCAGACAGCACATTACCTGGCCAACATGAGTGACACCGACATATGCCTGCATTTACCACCCATGTATGGAATGACGTGCCATTCCCTACACAAATGCTGATTACCCACAACTGTGTGGATGTGCAATCGTACGAATGTATGTATTCTGGCTATCCAAACACCACTCATGCGTCACTCTCTGTCAGGCAGTGAGCATGACAGTGAGGAGCAGGACAGTAACCGTTCCACCACATCCAGGGGCCAAGGCAGGGGCCGCCGTGTCCCAGCGAGGAAACCACCACTGGGACATATACCACCAGCACCAGCAAGGCCCGTGGAGGGCGCACCAACCCCGCCCCGCCCTGCACTGCCTGCAGACACCTGCCCAACGCCACGGTCAGAGGAGTCCAGTGTGGCTGGGGAGGTGGCAGCCACGGCCCCCCTAGCAGTTGAGGACAGCCCCAACGACATCTGGGGCACCATTGAGGACTGTGGAAGTTGTCCACACCCCTGCAGATTTGTCAACCCCCCAGGTATCCTTCAGTGACTCTGGTGATGACAACACACCAGAGCAGTCTGTGCAAGAACAGACCCAGGGACATGGCAGCCCCCGTATGCAGTCCCTCTGAGGATGCGCCGGCAGGATATGGCAGCCCGATCGCCAGCAGGGCCACTGGTTCAGCTGCCGGAGACCAGCGGGCTGACCAGCTCTCTGCCCTGATATCTGAATTTGTGCAGGACAATCGGCAGGCCAGGGAGGAGTGGCGTGCGGATTTGAGGGCACTGGGCCAGTCCATCACCGACAACACAAACCGCCACTGCGAGGTGCTCGGCCGCATAGCCGATGCTTTGGAGGCTGCTCTTCCTGGCTAACAGCCTCAGCATGAGGACACACCGTCCACGAGCAACTCCACTCAGACCAGCCCGCTCCGTCGGTCGCTCCGTGCGCAGCGCCGACAGGACATGCCTCCACCTGGCTCCGGGAGCGCAGAGTGACTGTACTGGCAGCCTCATGTGGGCTACGTGGACCCTATTGGACTAGTGTGGGGTTGTTGTGGTGGGAGGGGGAGGGGCGTGAGGGTGTGTGGGGGAGTTGTGGGGGGAGGGGGAGGGGCGTGAGGGTGTGTGGGAGAGTTGTGGGGGGAGGGGAGGGGTGTGAGGGTGATGGAGGGTTTGTTTTTCCCGTTCATATTTTCACTTTCAATACACTGGTTGTGTTACAAAAAAATAACCAGAGTGGGCATTGATCATTGCGCATGTGTCATTTAATCTTGCACAGTGCATAGTGTATATGTATCCACACACCCAGGGCCCTATGTCTTAACATTATGTCACCCTCTGCTGACTTGTGTGTCAGAAATATTGTGCGATCACTGACTGCTGCACAGTACGTCCCCCCTGTGCATCGGCACCGTGATGATGTCCTGCCACATTTTCCTCCTCCACTTCATCATCATCAGGTTACCACCTTTCCGTGTCAGGGGGCAGGGGCACATTCCGGCGGATGCACATATCATGCAGCATTATACATGCCATGGTGATCTTGGCCACCTTCTCATGGCTGTAGAGGAGTGCCCCACCCGACCGGCTGAGGCAGCGAAATCGTGCCTTCAACAGGCCAAAGGTCTGCTCAATCACCACACGTGTACGGGTATGGGAACGATTGTAGTCCTCCTCATGCCTGTTCTGTGGGTTTCGGACAGGGGTCAGGAGCCACGGCTTCAAGGGATAGCCACCATTACCTGCATGAGTGGGGAATGAAGGTAAATGTTCGCACATTCATGTTGGACAACTGTACTAGTCTCACATAGCTGCAAGTAATGTGTGCCCACATGCACATGTCCCTGGATGCATTGACCCCATTTCAGGTCCCGCTATGTGTCTTGTGCAATGGACTAATGGTGTGGGTTGCATCTTCAAGATGGTTCATGGTGTGCACTGACATCTTGTTGCACGTGCATCGTATATGCATACAGCAGTGTTGGAGTAAAATCCGTGATGAGTTGTGTTCTGTGAGATTTGGTAGTAGGGAGCATTGGCTGTAGTCAGTACTATATTAGGCATTCTGCACTGATCAGTTCCATGGTGACATGCAGCCCTCCTATGGGTGTGCCGAACCAGTGACACACTGTGGTATCCCTGGTTGACTCAGTTCAATGCACTCCCAGGGATAACTGTCCTGTATGGTGATATGCTGGAGATAGCAACATAGTGCATATGCAGTGCATAGTGCAGGATGACCTTACGGTGTGTGAGGGCCGCTGATGAGTGGTGCATGTGTTGTGGGATGTGGGCTAGTTACGTGTTAGTCATGTAGTGATAGGTGTCGACCTTACTGCATCACTATGGGATATTGTTGTCATGTACCGTTTCAGTTGCTTTGGGGCACAGTGTTCAGTGATGTGCACATCGTGCACTGACGTCAACATTCCCAGCCAGGTGGAATATGCATCCCCCCATTCCCAGCCAGGTGGAATATGCACCCCCCCATTCCCAGCCAGGTGGAGTATGCATGCCCCCCCCCATTCGAGCCAGGTGGAGTATGCATCCCCCCCCCCATTCGGTGGAGTATGCACCCCCCCATTCCCAGCCAGGTGGAGTATACATCCCCCCCCATTCCCAGCCAGGTGGAGTATGCACCCCCCCCCCATTCCCACCCAGGTGGAGTATGCATCCCCCCATTCCCAGCCAGGTGGAGTACGCATCCCCCCACATTCCCGGCCAGGTGGAGTATGCACCCCCCCATTCACACCCGGTGGGAGTATGCAGCCACCCACCTCACAACCCTGATGCACGTCGTCCAGCATGTCGCTCCATGAAGCGTGGTAGCGTGGAGTTCCGCAGGACCAAAGAGTCATGAGTTGATCCGGGATATCGGGCACAGCAATGTGTGATGATCTTGCTGGCATCACATACCATCTGCACATTGATGGAGTGGTATTGCTTGCGGTTGCGATACACCACCTCCATGGCATGCGGGACCACCAACTCCACGTGGGTGCAGTCGAGGGCACCTACACAATTCGGCATGCCTGCCAGTGCATGGAAGACAGGCAACTTTTGTATCGAATATCTCCTGGGGAGTCCGTGGTTAGGGATATGTAGTCCCTTGTGTGCTTGAGGAGGGCATCCAGCACTTGGTTCAGTATCCGGGAAAATAAGGGTTGTGATATGCCACACTGTGTGCTAGTAGGTGCCTGTGGCAAGGAAGTGGAGCACAGACACTACCTTCAGTAGAGGGGGGATGGCGGTGCATATTTCTATGAGGCTCACTATGTCGTCGTGTATCAGGTCCACTATGGTGGTGATGGTGTCCCGTTCAAGCCGGTACAGGGTATGGATCTGCTCAGGGGTTAGATTGAATGGACTGGCTCTGATGCGAGGGATTGTGGGCTGCCAGGGTGGTATGGGTGGCTGCAATGGTGGGGCATGCTGGGCCTGTCTCACCCTCCTTCTCCTCCTGCGTCTCCTCTGTGGTGGCGGCTGTTGTTGTTGTTGTTGAGGCATTGCAAGCAGGGCCTCCAGCTCCAGTAATGCTACTACTATTGGTATCGTCTTGGTGTGGGAGGGGGTGTGGTGTGTGGGTGTGCTCCTTTTGTACTGGCCCTGACTCCATTGCCTCCACCTGTGCTGATTGTGTGCACCTGTGGCACTTGGAAACACTGCTCAGGGTTCTTAAAGCCTGGTCGGCGATGCCAGTATTTACACCATGCCGGTATACACTTTTTCAGCCTTCAGGAGGCCGTTATTTGCATGTCCGCCTCACTTGTGATCTTCTCCGGTTTATGGCATGCCGCTAATGCTGGCATGGTGTGTCGCGTGCGCGCGCCCAGACCGCTATTTACGACATTGTACTTTACGATGCCGTTAATGGCGGTCTGGTTGGTCAGAATAGCCCATAGCGGTAAGCGATGCCGGTAATCCTTTACCGGCATCATTTTTCCCTTACCTCCATACTCAGAATGAGTGCCAATGATTTGCTGTATACAGTGTGAATTTGGAATACTGCTGGACTACTGTTTATATTGAGAAAAGCATCATTTTCAGATGTACTCAAAGTTACGATGTAAGGTTTTTTTTATCAGCATAATGATTCATTTTGGCATGTTGTAAGCCTGTTGTTATGCAGTTGAAATTAACAATATCATCAGTGTAACATGTAAGGAACTCATGGTGGCAACAATAAAGACAGACACAACAGATCACAGTTCAAGGGTGTTTAATAAACTGTAAGCAGGTTGGAAAAACGCCTGATCTAAACCTAAATCTAAGATAGGCGCAAGCGTCGACCATCAAATGAAAATAAGGCAATCCTAGTGGCGCTGTGACAAAATTAAAAGGGCGTATACTAAGAAACCTATTGCCAAACCTTACAACTAATACAAAAAGGATGTTGGAGGTTTTCAAAAAATGAAAGAAGTGTACTCAAACAATATGTCAGGATACGGTAGCTTGGTTCTCCCTTCCTCACGTTTTGAGCACAGGGTAAAATGGGATTTCGGAGAACAGTACACACTTCAGCTTCCCCAGCATGAGTCAACAGTTCTGTTCCAGTTTATCAGGAGCCTTGGGGGGTCAAGTCTCGTTTCCCATGAAAGTCTCTTGCCTTCATGGGACTGACGTATTCAAGCAACAAAACAAAGATTTCTTCAACAAATTAAAGTTTGTTTCATGGTTTGAGGGGGCGTGGCTAGCCAGCCATGTAGGAGGCAGAGGGACTACGGAGCTCCTGACGATCTGTCACACATCCTATGCAAGCGGCGCACAATGAGTGTTAACGGAAGCAAAACCACATGAAAATGAAGGAGCTGTCCTGCATTTACCTTTTCGAGGACCCATGGACCCGAGGAGCGCCATCTAAAATTGCAACCGTGCCTCCTAACAAAGGAACTGGGAGCGAGGCGAGCCCCAAGGCTAAAAACCACAGACCTTGCAGCCAGTAACTCCTTCATGGGGAGCGTGCTGCACGAAAGACACGGAATGCACAGCGCAGCAAGATGGTGCCCGAGACGTGGCTCCTGCCTATAGCGACCCTGGAGAAGGGGGGTTAGCGGAGCCCTGGCTGGGACGATCGATGCCGGCCAGTACCACAATACAACCACGAGCATCAGCTAAGCGCTCGGAATGCGCATATCAAAAATAGTGCGGGACACGAACTGCCCGCGGCGGGCGCCCACTGGACCGGGGCTCGGGACACCCGACAGGCTCTCGCCGCACACAGCGGTAGCGGGTGACTAGGCACGGAGCTGCCTGGGAAGAAACATTGCGGGCTGGGAGGAGGACGTGGGGCAGTGCCGGCGGCGCACTTAGTCACAGGTGAGCCGCGGACTGCTTACACAGCACGGGGGCTGCTCCGAGATTGGTGCGGGGTATAGGAGTGCCCCCCCTCTTTTTTTGAGGAGCGGTGGGGATTTAAGGTGCCAGGCGGATGTGTAGTGAAACGCGTACCGCCCGGCTCTTGGTGCAGCCCACAACATCACTGCAGAGAGGGCAGGAGCGAAGACGGCAAGAGAGGGGGCTGACCCTCTCAGCAGTTGCAATGCGGATGCCCACACAATACCACTAACAAGGGCAAACAGGGAGCAGACACGGGCAGGGAGCCACAATATCCCACTACGCAAGGAGACATACATCACCAGTGCTGGCTGCAGTTATGCAGGGGCTGACATTGGGAGGCCCAGCTAGGCCAGATCGCCTGGAGACCACAATAAAACCTTGAAACCACAGAAACAGCAAAGACCTGGGTGCTGAAGACAGAACTAAAGCCCATGCGTGCCAAAGCCTACCCCTGCAGACAAGGAAGAAGGAGGCCCCGGCAAGATGCAAGCACCCCCCACGGAGCGCCGCACCGGACTGCCCCACATTACAAGACTGCCAGGGCAGGTACCAGCTAAAGCACAAAGAGGAGGCGCAGGGGGTGCGAAATAACCAGAGGCCACCCACGCTAGACGCTGCCATGAAGTGGGACTAACCTGATTGACACCAGGTAGAACGAGCCCGTAAGAGCACACGGCCCTGGGAGCGAGTTACCAGGCCACCTACATATGCGAGGGGGGATCCCCGACAGCCCAAACACACAGCAACGCCTGGAACAGGGGGCTCGCTCACCTGGCACAGCACCAGGCATGGTGGCCAAGCTCAACAAAAGGGAAAACAGCCTACGATGGAGGACTACGCCAGGACCCCACAGCCACCAGAGGGAGCTAGGAGCAAGGATAGAGGCGTTCAACAGGATGCATCACCAGTGCAGGATGATCGACAGATCCTGGAGGCCATCGCAGACCTCAAGGCGGCATGGGAAACAAAACTGGAAACCGCCATGACTACACTCAAGGTGGCGCTGGAATCCAAAATAGATGCAGCGCAAATAGACCTGAATCTCCTCAGACAAGATGTGAGGGCAATAGCGGACCGCACAGGAGAGTTAGAAAAAGAAGTGGGGGCCAACACAACGGCCTGTGCCTCAGACGCTTCAGAGATACATGCGTTGCGACAGCAGGTGGGCAACCTGGAGAGCAGAGCCAAGGAAGCGGAGAGAAGAGCGCGTAGGAACAACGTACGTATTGTGGGGCTTCCCGAAGGAGAAGAGGGGGGAATCCTACGGAGTACGTTGAATCCATGTTGCTATAAGAGATAGAAGGTGGCGTACTCTCCGAGGGATTCGCTGTGGAAAGGGCGCATAGAGCCCTGGCTAGGAGGCCCCCTCTGGGAGCCCCCCCAAAACCCATAATTGCTCAAATATTAAACTACCGGGACAGGGAAAGGATACTGGAACATTTTCGCAAGGGAGGCACAATCCAGAGGGCATCGGCCTCAATAACGGCATACTCGGACTAAACTCTCGAGGTATAACGCAGACGGCTCAACTTTGGAGCAGTTAAGAGGAGGTTACGGAATCAGGCCATAGGTACACATTGATGTACCCGGCGAGACTGAAGGTCTTTCACAAAAACAGGACACTGTTTTTTGACACTCCAGAGGAGACGTCGGACTGGCTGGATGCGCAAAATTGCCCGGAAGGGAAAGATGACCAGAAAGGAAGCAGTGCAGAGAAATGACCCTGCGACCCTGCGAGTGAGGTGCTGTATTAAGATGTAACAATGGGGGGCGTGGCCTGGAGCCGACTCGACTGGTATGCCTGTCTGAGAGCTCCCGCCTGGCCCAATGCGCCTTTTCGGATATTTGCCGTTCTCCGCTCCCGTTTGAGCCTGGAATCGTATCCACTGGTGGGGGAGACCCATCTGTACCTCCCGTCTGAGTGGGTCCCGGTTCCATCCCCTGACGGCCTGACGCGACCCATCTCCAGCTTCGGGACCCACTCGGCAGGGAAAAATGGCCACTGCAGCTCCACGGCCCCGAGGCCTCCCAGGAGGGGCGAAGTAGGCATATCATCACTGCTGAACTGCCGCCGAATTGAATGAGCCTTCACAGCCCGCCGCTGACCTCCACTGTCCCTTATAATCACCGGACCCACCAGCCAGCTACTGCCACTAGCGCCGACTGAAGCAGCACTACGCCGCAGATGCGGGAGGGCCCCCTGCTCTCCGCCATCCCATGCCCTTCGGGACGGTCCAACTTGCTGTCGTTCGACCGACACCACTCTCCCCGGCTCGGGGGACAGGCGGCATTGTAACTCGAGCGGTGCGGTGGTTCACTCCCGTGCATCCCATTGCAGGTGCCCTCCAGCCTCCCTCCCGCTCCACCCGAGCATGTGTGCTCCAGCTCAATCTCGGTCTGCCAGGAGCGCTCGCACTCCCCCTCCACAAAACAGCGGAAACACCATCTTGGCGGGGGCTTTCGTCCGAGGCTACACCTCCCCCGCTTCGGGCACCGGCCAGCCTGGAAGAGCGGTCATCACACGCCGCCCCAGCTTCTCCCTGGGTAGTCCTGCTGCACCCGCACTCGGCGACGGCTATCGCTTTCCTGGAACCTGGAAATTCTTCTGGCCCGTCGGACATCTTGCCTCCTCCTGCCGGGACCCGACTCCAACTACGCTGCAGCAGGATCGGCTGCCCACGCTCCACCAGCACCAGTGAAAGATCTTTCCTCCTGCCTCCTTTGCTGCTATCCCTATCACGGACTCAGCTGTGGGCATGACCACACTCCCCGATCCCCGGGGTGGCCCCCTGAACACGAGCTCCCCCCACCCCTCGGCCCTCTGCACCCCTCTCTGTGGCGCCTCTGGCCCTTGGTCCCCCAAGACCTGCGACCCATGGACCTACAGGGGTCGAGGTCCTTACCACCTAGCCCGGCGGCCCCCGGGTTGTGGAACTCCCGAATCTGAAGTGGACCCCAGTACTGGACTAGCCCCCGCTCCCACAGAGGGGCCCCGAGGGGAGTTCTGCGTCTTCCAGGAGGAAATAAGCTGTGTCACACAGCATCGCATCAACACACTGGTGCCAGCAATAGGAGGTGAGGAGTCGGGCAGTGGGGGGCAGCCTGCCTTGATCAGGGTGGGCACCTGGAGCGGGCTCCCGCGGACACATTGGCCCAGCCTCCTGGGTCACTTATCAGCAGGCCCCTCGGGACCCAATCTGTAGGCCAACATACCACGACCCCCAAACACACCGGCACCGCCTGATTTCCCTCAAGGGCCAGTTATCTAACCTCCATTGCAGGTGGTAGGCACCTTGGGACACTGCGATCTACCTCCAAAGCTTTACCCAGACGCACAAAGTCCTCGTTGGTGCACCCACACAGCGGTGATCCCTGTCATGCATGCTGGACGTGGTTCTACCTCTTACGCTCATAGAACAGCTAGACCGTTCTATTCCAAATGGCGGTTGTTCGATTCATTGGGCCTCATTACACGGTAGGCGGTAAAAAATGTGATTTACCGTCATGGCGCTATTAGCGTGTCCGCCATCGTAGGAGACCGCTAATAGCGTTCCATTACGAGTTAGCGGACACGCGCATAGGGCCATGCCGGTAAATGACCCTACCGCCATGGCGCAAAAGCACCTTACCGGCTCCGACCAAAGTGCTGATAGCACCTCCGCCCTCATGCTGCACGCTAATAGCGGTCACCGCTGTTAGCGGTCACTGCTATTAGCGGTCACCGTAAAACACCGGAACCGGAAATAGCGTCATCGCACCGGAACGGGAAAGAGCCCGGCGGCCATCTTTAAAAACACAATCCATTGCCATCCCCTGCACTCAGGACCTGCAGCAACACCACGACTGGCAAAACCACATCCCACAAGAACAAACAATGCCCAAGGCCCTAAAGAAAGCCGATGCGCGCCAGCGCAAAGAACGCTTCTCAAACGAGGAATTGAAAATGCTGGCTGACACCCTGGCTGCAAATGCAGACGTAGTGTTCGCTAGCGACATGCGGCGCCCGGCACTCCTGAGAAAAAAGGAAATCTGGGCTGAGGTGGCGCAGAAAGTCAGTGTGGTGGGCTCCACCCCCCGCACCGTAAAGGACGTGCGCAAGCGGTGGGATGATCTGCGCCTCCGTGTACGCAGCATTTTATCGGCCAACAGGAATCTGGCCATGGGCACAGGAGGCGGAGGTGGATCCCCGATGAAGATGCAGGAGTGGGAGGAGACATGTGCCAGCACCATTGGCATAGAATCCATCGAGGGAGTGGGCCGAATGGAGTGTGGTGTGGCAACAACGTCAGACGGAGGTGAGTGACCACGCAAAACACAACAATGCTAAGCATGAGTCCCTCCCCCAAATGTGAAATGGGAATTAGCTAATGGATGGGGTCATCACACACACATGTACACAACCCTGCATATATGCCCTGCACATCCCCACACAACCACATGCATGCAGCACCTCACACACGTGTCACCCTGACACATGTCCGGATGACCCACCCATCTGGCCAACAACCTGCAGGCCCAAACTAGATGTCCAAATCCAAAGAACTGCAGCAACAACAACATATGCATGATGCACGTTGACCCATCACTGATGTTATCCCTGTCTTGCTCCCCCACAGGGTCACAATCTGACAGTGAGGAGCTGGACTCTGCAACGCAGGCCCCACCACCCAAAAAGCAGGCCAAGGGAAAGGATGCAGGCAGCAGGCCCAGTACATCGAGGGGCACTGGGATATCTGGAGTGGCCCAGCGTTCAAAAGCCACACACGCAACGACCACACCAAGGGTCGAAATGCCATCCGACACTGTGGCAGCACCCCCACCACCCACCCCCACCACTCAGGAGCCAGTGCCAGAAGGCACGCCGTCCGCAGCCAATAGCTCCGTCGGGGAAGCAGCAGCCACGGCACCTATGAGTGATGTGGACGACCCATGTCCGACACCGGAAGGGCAGCGTACACCCAGCACCCAGCTGTCCCCACTCCACAGCCCATGCAACACATCCAATGGCAGCATCCATGAGGTGCATGCCGGTGATGCAATGGATGGGTCATTCAGTGCCGTGGCAAGCTCACCTGATGTCGGCCACATGCAGCAAGCTGCGCCGAGGAGTAACAGGGGCAGGGCCGCAGACGACACCATGAGCCTGATACGCCAGCGCCAGGAGGAGCTCAATGCCCTGGTTGCCCGGCAAGTGAGCGAGGCTGCCTCGACCAGGGAGGAGATCCGGGTGTTGTCAAGGGACATGAAAGCTGCCATGGACAGCAACACGACGCGCCTATGTGACGAGATGGCCGCTGTGAGGCAGGTCCTAACGCGCATTGCTGAGGCGATGGAGAGCATGCGTCACTCACAGGGAGCAGATCAACCAGCCACCCCCTCGTCTACTAGCTCCGACCAGACAACCATCCTGCGCAGGTCCAGCCGGTCCTTGCGGCGGTCAGACTCACAACCCCCCAATGGTGGTAGTGGAGGAGGGAAGTAGGGCCAGCCTGTCCCTGTTGACACTTGGGAACTAATGCAGCACTGATGTGCACACCATGTTCGGTGGAGTTGTGGGGGGAGGGGGGTGAGGGTGTTTGGTGGAGTTGTGGGGGGAGGGGGGTGAGGGTGTTTGGGGGAGTTGTGGGGGGAGGGGGGTGAGGGTTGTTGGGGTGGAGGGTACATGCACGTTTGAATGTCATAATGCTCAATACACACGTAATGGCATGGATAATCACATGACTGGACATTGATCATTGTGTATGTGTGCTTTATTGTTGAAGGGTGCACTGTGTTTATGTCCTCCATACACCCCGTGCCCTGAGCTGAACACCAATTGCACCCTCCTAATCCATGTGCATCAGAAACAATGGTCTATCAGGTGCTGCCGCACAGCACGTCCCTCATGGGCATCGCCACCTGCATGACCTGCAGCCCCCTCTCCTCCATCCTCATCCCCGTCATCATCCTCAGACGGTGGTCGCAGTTCTATGTCAGGGGGCATTGGCACATTCCGTCTGATACACATATTGTGAAGCATGACACATGCCATGGTGATCTTGGCCACCTTCTCATGCCCGTACAGGAGTGCCCCGCCCGACCTGCTGAGGCACCGGAAGCGTTCCTTCAATAGGCCGAATGTCTGCTCGATCACCACGCGGGTACGGGTGTGTGCATGATTGTAGTCCTCTTCGTGCCTGTTCTGTGGGTTCCGCACAGGGGTAAGGAGCCACCTCTTCAGGGGATAACCTGCATCACCTGCATGGGTGCAACAATGGGTATGTGTAAGTGTCTACATAATGAGGAGCGTGCACATATCACACAAACAAACATTGCATATTCAACGACATCCACAGATCCAAGCACGCATGGCAATCAGGGTAACTGCAATGTGGGAAGGTGAGGTGGTCCTTGCAAGTGGACATGCACCATGCATGCATACGGCAGGGATTGCCATGTCCCGCCTGAGTTTAAGTGATTTGTGTTTCCTGGCCCTGGCAACGTTAGTGCCACACTGCTAGTACACTGCCATTCCTTAGTTGATGTCCCCATGCTGTTTGATGGCAATTCTGTGGTGGGGTACGGGTGTGCCTCACCACAATGGCTACAGGGGATCCATTTGTATGCACTCATGTGCGCGGACCATTTCTGATGTTGTTCAGCGTACATTTCAGTTGTGATTTTGATATGCATGTTGCTGATTTGTGTAATGGGGGGAATGGTGTGTTGTGCGGTGTGCATGTTGTTTGGAATGGCCTGTTTGGCGTAATGGATTGATATGTTTGTCGTGGCACTCACTTCCAGCATGTGGTTTTGTCTCTGGTCCATTGTGGGCTGCCTCACTGTACAGTGATGCAAATATGTATGTCCATTATTCTCATGACACCAGTTCACGCCCAGTTGGAGTATGCATCTCCCCCCCCCCCATTCACGCCCAGTTGGAGTATGCATCTCTCCCCCCCCATTCACGCCCAGTTGGAGTATGCATCTCCCCCCCCCCCCATTCACGCCCAGTTGGAGTATGCATCCCCCCCCCATTCACGCCCAGTTGGAGTATGCATCTCCCCCCCCACTCACAATCCACATCACACTGACATGTGGTCGGCCTGCTACTCACCAAGTAGCCACGAACGTTGTCCAGCATGTCGCTCCATGTATCGTGGTATTGTCGAGTTCCGCAGGACCATTGCATCATGGGTTGAACCGGGATATCGGGCACAGCAATGTGTGATGATCTTGTTGGAGTCACATACCATTTGGACGTTGATGGAGTGGTATAGCTTTCTGTTACGGTACACTGCCTCATTGGCATGTGGGACCACCAGTTCTACATGGGTACAGTCGATGGCCCCGATGCAACTTGGGATGCCTGCCAGTGAATGGAAGCCAACTTTGGTGTTGGAGATCTCCTGGGCAGTCCGTGGCATGTATATGTGTTGACTTGTGTGCTGCAGGAGGGTATCGAGCACCTGGTTCAGTGTGCGTGAGAATACTGGTTGTGATATGCCATGCATCTGACCTACCGTATGCTGGTAGGTGCCTGTGGCCAAGAAGTGGAGCACTGTTACCACCTTCAGTAGAGGGGGGATGGCAGTACGGATGTCAATGAGACTCACAATGTCGTTGTATATCATGTCTACTATGGTGGTGATGGTATCCCAGTCCAGACGGTACAGGGTGTGTATCTGCTCAGGGGTTAGGTTGACTGGACTGGCTCTGATCCTGGGAATTGATGGCTGCCTCTGTGGTATCACTAGGTGCACTGGCGGTGCTTGCTGCGCCTGTCTTGCCCTCCTCCTCCTCCTCCTCCTCCTCCTGCATCTCCTCTGTGCTGCCTGTTGTTGTAGCTGCTGCACTGCAATCATGTCCTCTAGCCCATGTAATGCTGCTAGTATTGCATCCATCTTGGTGTGGGAATGGGTGTGGGGAGGGGTGTGGTGTGCTCTTTTGTGCTGCCAGTCTTCATTGCCTCCACCTGTGCTGATTTTGTCCACCTGTGGCAGGTGGGAACTCTGCTGTGCTCTTTTAACGTGTGGTTCGCGATGCCGGTATTAGCGCCTTGCCGGTAAGGGTTCTTTGGGTCTACTACATGCCGGTATTGCCATGTACGCATGGCTCGTGATGCCGTGATATTAGCGCTATGCCGCTATTTCCGGTCTGAGGGGGCGCGCGCTCACGGACTTGCCGCTAATAGTGCCACCGTACTTAGCGGTGCCGCTAATAGCGGTATGTCCGAGTCGTGATTGGGGAGGGGATTTACCGATACCGGTAATCCCTTACCGGTAACGGTATGTCCCTACCGCCTACCGTGTAATGAGGCCCATTGCCGGGAAAGCGACGTCTGCACTTTTCACGTCGCTAAATTCACGTGAATTCTGCTTCATCACGTGATCTACGGCATTACGTATATAAGTAGCGTGGAAACTTCACTCGCTGCTTCTGATCGAATCATTTGGCGTTGTGTAGCTGAACCTCCGATCTGCATCCTTGCAGTTTTCCTCAGCTGCTTCTTGGGCCTTCTATAGTGTGTTTTCCTCCACACGCTGATTCCTGGAGCTGTTTGTTCGCGTGTAATTCCACACGCGCACGTTGTCTTCAAACGCGGCTGTCCTGGGATGTGTGTATCCTGTCAGCGTGCAAATCCACACGCGCACGCTGTCTTCAAGCGCGGCTGGCCTGGGCTGCGTGAATCCTGTTCGCGTGCCATTCCACAAGAGCACGCTGTCTTCAAGCGCGGCTGGCCTGGACTGCGTGAATCTTGTTCGCATGCAAATATACAAGCGCACGCTGTCTTCAAGCGCGGCTGGCCTGGGCTGCGTGAATCCTGTTCGCGTGCAATTCCACAAGTGCACGCTGTCTTCAAGCGCGGCTGGCCTGGACTGCGTGAATCTTGTTCGGGTGCAAATCTACAAGCGCCCGCTGTCTTCAAGCGTGGCTGGCCTGGACTGCGTGAATCCTGTTCGCGTGTAATTCCACACGTACACGTTGTCTTCAAGCGTGGCTGGCCTGGGCTGCGTGAATCCTGTTCGCATGCAATTCCACACGCGCACACTATTTTCTTCGCGGCCGTTCAGAACCGCGTGTACTTTGTTTATTCCACAAAAGGGCGCTATTTCCGACTCCTGCATCTGTGATACTAACAGGTGGATTTATTCATTTCTATACTTTTCTCTACGTGGGAAGGAAGCTTTTCAAGGACTGTTGGAAGGTGACAGTGAACAGTACTTTGGACGCTATCCTGTGGTGCAGCAACCCGGTATCTAGCGTGAGCCTCGTGCCGTTCGGGATAAGTCTCCCTTACTAATCTTCCCTTCCTTGTCGTTTGTTCCAATTCCGGATTTTCCTCAAGAGACTTCTGCTAGATTCTTCTACACCAGTCAGAAGGTCAGTGTGTGAATCAATGCCAAATACTGTTCTATCACAGAGAGTCGATTTGGGGCAGTTTCTTATGATACTTTATTTTGTTCTAGGCTGACTTCCTATACTTTACCCACGCCCTTTCCAGTGATCCATCTCTCTGCCTGTTTCATCAGTCAGAGAGTCGTATCATTTGGAAGGTCTAAACTTGACTTCACAACTATCAAATCGTGTGAACAGGGATCCAGAAGACCCTACCATCTGTATCCTTTTGAGTACCGTATCCTTTTCAGTCAATACTTTGGTGCTTTATGACAATCCCACTCAAAACCCGCCACCCACAAAATGTCTAAAAGCAGGAAGGCAGCTATACAAACTGACACTGCCGCCCTCATGGCTACACCAGCTGCTGAAAAGGCCAAGAAAGCCGATCCACCGGATGACACCAGCAAGATTATCATCCCTGTATCAGCAGGATCAGACCCCATTTCACCACAAGCGGCAACCAAAGCCGATTTGCAAGACCTACTATCAGGGAAATCCAAAAAAGCACTGAGGAAGTTACCAAGAAAATAAACTCATTGGACAAAAGAGTGGGGGAGGTATAACATCGGACCACCGAAATAGAATCCGAGGTCTGCGACCAAAGATTTGAAATTGAACATGACAAGGACAGAATAACCGCCCTTGAGTCGAGATGCAACAACCTCGAGGCAAAACAGGAGGATTTGGAAAACCGTTCACGGAGAAATAACATCAGAGTCCGAGGAATCCCAGCATCTATCCCAGAGGCAGAATTTAAAGCCCACATATCGGATCTATTCAGATTCATTATCTCCCTTCCAGACAACTCCCCCCTAGAATTAGACCGAGTACACAGAACGATCCCAAGGAAAATATACTCGTTCCCCCTAGATGTGCTGGCCAGGATACATTTCTTCCAAGTAAAAGAGGACATTATGCGGGAAGCAAGGCAAATGCGACAGATCACTTTCCGAGGTTCCAAGACCTGGCGAACTCAACACTTCAGAAACGGAAAACAATGCGTCCCCTGACAGTCTGGCTGCAAAACAAGAATAGTCCATACCACTGGGGATTCCCCACCTCAGTAAAATTTAAATGGGAAGGATCACAGAGACAAATACAGTCCTTGAAAGATGCAGAGAAACTCATGGGCCTAAATAGTACAGAGGCCGACTCTGAACCCGAAGAAACAATCTGCCCTCCCCAGGACGGCTCTCCAGGGGGGGCATGGTCCAAATCCAACATATGGCGCAGACTCAGGGGCCCTCCGAAGAAAATCGGTGATATGGGATGAGCTGGCAGCAGCGGCCCCCTACTCCAGGAGTTCTTAGACTCCTCATACCAGGTCCATCCAAGGCCAGCCAAGGCACTCTTGAGCTATGACTAGTAGCTCACCTTTATCTACACAGAAGCGCGGTCACCGGCGAGGCTTCTCCATGCTTCATCTCTGCGGCCCAGTTGGCCCACACCTAGCGCATTGGTGCCACTAGTTCCCCAGTGGCAGTAGGACGATGTTTCTCCTACCAGTTCAACGTTGGGACGGGGGGGGGAACGGGACTCACACGGACAATTCCAACGCTATGGATATCATACGTCCCTAGCTTTGCCCTAGGGCACTACAATGCAACATGCAACAACGACCGGAATCAGATGACCATTTCAATACAACCGCTAAATCCACTCCAAGACTCACAGTTTGGGTTGGGGGAAAGATCCATGAGGTACAATCAAGACTACATCGCAGGGAATGGCTAATACGAACGAAATTAGAATCCTCTCCTGGAATATCCAAGGGATGAACTCACCTAGAAAACGCAGATCAGTTGAACACCGCCTTGGTCACCTATCTGGAGACATTGTCCTACTACAAGAAACGCATTTACTATTGGAAGACGAACACCGCATAAAATTCAAGAGATCCAAGCAATCTTTCTTCGCCTCATCTGGATCAAAGAAAAGGGGAGTAGCAATTCTACTTAGCGACAAAATGCCTCTGTCCGACATCACAATAAGGAGAGATCCAGAGGGCCTGTACCTCCTACTCAAAGGCTTCTTCGAGGAACTCCCGATCACGATCGTCACAATTTACAGCCCCAACACCTCCGAAGGTAGCTTTATTAGGGAAATCCTCCCAACCATCTTGGCCTTCCGTGAAGGACACTTGATCATCGGCGGAGATTTTAACGCCATGCCGAACCCGCAGCTAGATAAAACGCTTCCCCTCACAAACGCAGACTGCACGCAGGCCCTGGCCCTAGCCAATCTATTCAGAGAAACAGAGACCGTAGATGTATGGAGACTACACAAAGATACCTCTCGAGACTACACGCACTACTCCAATGTACATAAGGGATATTCAAGAATTGACTTCATCCGAATCTCTGGCATCCTTTACCCATGTGTCAACAATGCGGAAATTCACACATGCATGATCTCCGACCACGCTCCAGTCTCCGTGAACCTAGCCATTTCAGACCAAAAAAACCCTATCCAGAAGTATTGGAAGCTAAATGACTCCCTCTTACTAGACTTAAGTATAAGGGCTAAAGTGGAGGAATCAATATCCAACTAGTTCAAGGAAAACACCACGCAATCATCCCCCATCAACATAATCTGGGACGCAATGAAGGCGGTGGTCAGAGGCGTACTGATAGGGGCAGGAGCGGAACAACGAAGAGTTTCAAATATAGCCATATCCAAGCTTGAGAAGGAAGTATCCCGACATGAATCACAGCTAAAAGCTTGCTACTCTAGAAAAGTTGAACGAGCCCTGAGGAAGGCCAAGAGTGCCCTGGAAATGCATTACGCCGACCGGACAGCCAAATCCCTAGCATATACAAAACAGTTTTATTACATTAAAGGAAACAAAGCAAACCGAATACTAGCACAGAAGCTAAAAGCAATCCGAAGTCGAAATAACATTCTCAAGCTACAAGGGGAAAATGGCAAGTTGGTTTTCTCCGAGACGGACAAGATCAACGAACTGATGAGATATCACAAATCCATAATGACCAGTGATCCCACAAACATAGAGGACCTGCCAGAATATCTGAGGGCGCTACCATCCCACAACTCATCTCAACTAGAACCCTTGGAAGCCCCTATCGATGACATAGAAGTCATCGAAGCCATCAAAACCCTCAAAGCTTCCGCCCCGGGCCCAGACGGCCTTTTAGCAAACTTCTACCAAAAATTTGCCAGAGTGTTGACACCCATATTATCCGCTTTATTCAACTCCTTCCTATCCTCAAGAGTAGTCACGAAATCCATGGCCGAATCAATCACAGTCCTACTACACAAACCCGGGAAGGACCCTGAGCTACCCGATTCCTACCATCCGATTTCTCTCCTGAACATCGACGGCAACATTTTCGCCAAAGTATTAGCCAGAAGACTAGGCCCAGTCCTCCCAAGCTTAATCGACCAAGATCGAACGGGGTTCATACCTGGTAGAGGGACGCACGACAATGTCAGGCGGACGATTAACCTAATAGAGTGCGCCCACAAATCAAAGATAGGAATGGCGGTAATTTCACTAGATGCCCACAAAGCCTTCGACCGTATGGACTGGGGCTATATCCATGCGGTCCTCCAGCGCTTTGGCTTCGGCCCCAACTTCACCACATGGGTTATGGCCAACTACCAAATCCCCACCACTCAACTCCGAATTAACGGCGCCAGGTCAGGTCACATACACATCAGAAGGGGCACCAGACAGGGTGCCCACTATCACCCCTAGTTTTCGCTCTGTCTATGGAACCCTTCGCCGCCAGAATAAGACAAAATGAGGGCATAAAGGGAATACAGGTGGGTGACCATGAGTACAAAATCGCGCTGTATGCCGATGATGTCCTACTTACTGCGACAAACCTTCCAACTTCCTTGGGGGCACTGTGGAAACAGATCGAGGAGTTTGGGGCCCTATCGGGATTCAGGGTCAACCTGTCTAAATCCTCAGCATTACCCATCAACATCTCTCACCAGGAAAGGGTTCTTCTCACCCCGCTCGCACCAAACCCCTGGGCCAAAGATGCAATTGAATACCTTGGGGTCCAGATCACAAAAAGCCCACTGCGCATGTACTCAAAAAATATCCAGCAATTACTCAGCAGCCTGCAGAACGACCTCAAAAGGTGGAAGCAGCAGGAAATCTCCTGGTTCGGGCGAATTTCCGCTATTAAAATGAACCTAATCCCCAGGTGGCTATACCAATGTGCAGCACTACCACTACAGATCCCTGCCCCGCCATACAGGCTCTACAAAAGAAAATATTGGAATTTTGTCTTGGGGGGGAAAGCCCCGTATCAACAAACGAATTATGCTGAAGGGGAAATCACAGGGGGGGTTGGGAGTCCCCGACTTAGCCAGATACTCACTTGCCGCCCAATTATCTCATGCATTCTCCTGGGTGCAAGAAGCAGATCCCCCGAAATAGCGACAAATCGAAGAGTCCTGGTGCCCGGTCCCACTACACGATCTCCCACACCTGCCACCCATAAAACCACAGGCAAACAGTGGACCCCCTATCAGCTACGACGGTCACGACCCATTGCTGGAAAGTCGCAGCGAGGAAATGGGGAACACGAGATGCCCTTGGTCCCATGTCCCCCATCTGGAACAACCCTGAATTCTCACCAGGAAACCCTCCATGGGATTTCCAAGCCTGGATAGCAGTGGGCCTGGTGCGAACTAGCGACTTTCTAGAAGAAGGCTCGCCCATCACATTCGAGAGGTGTAAAATAGAATTCAGAGTGGGTGAGCAGGAAAGATTTCGGTACACCCAAATTAGGCACTGGATGTCACACAGGAGAACCCGAGATAAATGCTCTAGAGATCCAACAGCACTCGAACTCACACTTTTAACACCAACCAGCAGAGGCAGAATGTCCACTATATACCGGCTCCTAGACAGGTCAGACCCTGCAAAGAAAGAAAGGTATATGACAGAATGGGAAAAGGATATTGGGCATGAAATAGCAGTAGAAGACGGGGGAAAATGTGGGCTAGATTGCACAAAAGCTCACAATGCATCTCGAACAGGGAAGGGGGTTATAAAATGTGCTACAGATATTATATCACCCCGACTCAAATCCACAAGGCCAATCCAGACATTCCCGATACATGCTGGCGCGGCTGCCCGGTCCCCAGATCTCTATTCCACCTAGTGTGGGGCTGCCCAAAGGCAGAGGTATATTGGAAGGAAGTCTTGAAACATATCAAAGATATATCCGGTCTCTCCATCCCCTGGGACCCAGGAATTGTCCTTCTAGGCGAAACCGGAGACGGCACATTCCCGATATCAGGACAAATTCCTCGCCTATGCAATCACTACTAGCCGCGAGAATCGCAATGGCCCTACTATGGAAAGACGAAAGCGGCCCCTCTATTGCCCTCTGGTGGGCCAAATGTTGGGACATAGCAGTGGCCAAAAAAATCTCAGCTATACGTTCAGACTCCCTAAATAGAACTTTGAATATATGGGACCCATTTCTGGATTACGCTACCAAATTCCCTGCCCTCACCAGGAGACCCCCACTCACCAGGTGGCTTCAACGCAGCCCGCTTTACTGAACTCCGAGCGGCCCCCAAACATGACAGAATCATGTCACAGTCATCCGTGACCGGGAGGTCCCAGCTGCAACAACCAAGAGCCCAGCATCATTCTTTCCCCGAGCCTACAAACACTTTTAGAGACTACTACTTATAATCTATCTGATAATTATTGCATTGTTGTAATGAATATATTATTTTGCAAAAACTCAATAAAATGTTGTTTAAAAAAAAAAAAGATGAAACAATGGGACTTGATTATAGCCACGTTAGATAATGGGAAGGCAGCGCATCGGGATGCGTAATAGGGAGAAGAAGAGCACCCAACCTTATACCCCCGTAGATAGATTAGTTGGTTACCAGTAGTGCGGTAACCTCCAGCTGGGTGCCTGGTACCGGTGTAGCTGGACGCGACCAAATGTGGGATCGCCTGAGATCCAGGGATGGAGCTGGGCAACAGTTGGGGTTGGGATGGGAGGGGTGCGGGGGGGAATTGGGGGGTTTAAAGTGGTTGAGTTGTGGCGGGGAAGGGAGGGGGGAGGGGAGGGAGTTGGGGGAGTGTGGTGGGGTTGAGAAGGGAGGAGGGTGGGAGGGAGTGGGGTGCAGGGGAAGAGTTTGTAGTTGAGGGATGTTTAAATTGTGGAACAAGCCTATATAAAAGGAGGGAAGAACCGAGACTTGGACTGTATTTGCGGAGGGAAGAGCGGGACCTGGATATGTTATGGGAGACCTTAAAGTAGTTACCTGGAATGTTAGAGGGCGCAATAGCTATTTAAAAAGGAACAAGGTTATGATGTATTTGCGCAGACAGAAAGTAGACATAGGCCTCATTACAAGTGAGGCGGAACGGGTTAGCGGGCTGCGCTAAAGGAGGCGGACCCGTTAAACCTGTTCCGCCTCATTACAAGCTCCCCTCGCGGGACCCGGTAAGTAACGCCTGGTCAAACCAGGCGTCCTTACTGGGTCCCACGAGGGGTAGAGGGAGCAAACAACGGGCCGCTCGTGATCGGTCCATTGTTTGCTCCCTCTCCCATTCCCATTGAGCCATATGGGGGCTCGGATGGTAATGGGGAAGGTCCGGGCCCGGGTTCCTGGAGGGAGGAATTACCGGGCCCTCCAAACTCGGAATGGCCCGGTAATTCCCCTTTCTGGGAACCCGGACCCAGACCCGATTTCGGCAGCAGCCATGCGGCATGGCTACTGCCGAAGTCGTAATGAGGCCCATAGCCTTGCTACAAGAGACTCACTTAACGCAAGAAAAACTGGAGGTGGTCCGAAAGAAGTGGAGAGGGGCTGTTGTAGGCGCAGCATACTCAGCTTATGCCAGAGGGGTGATTATCTGGGTCGCACTGCATGTTCCGTTTCAGTTACTGCACTCCACGGTCGAGCTAGACGGGAGGATGGTAATAATGAAGGGGTTGGTGGAAAACAAGTAAATATGTATTATAATCACATATGCCCCGAATCAGGATATGGCGGCATACTTCAGAACCCTATATAGCAAACTTAGCGAGAGCTTGGGGGGCCGGTGATTTGGGGAGGAGACTTTAATTGTGTAATAAACCCGAAAATAGATCAGATACTAAAATAGACAGACCCACCCCAGCGGCTAGGATAGGCAGTATTCGCACTACTCAGCCCCCAAGAACCTACACACTAGACTGGATTATGTGTTCATTACACATGAACTGATGACAGAAATAGCGCAGATAGAATATAAAGCGAGGGTCCTTTTGGACCATTCGCCACTGCTATTAGCATTGCAATACCGGCCACTGAGAGCGAAGATACCGACGTGCCGCCTCCGAGCAGAGGCGTTGAAGGATAATATTTTTAGGGATGACATGAAAGAAGAAATAATAAACTACTTTGAGATCAATACTGGCAGCGTGGAGTCAGCGGGTACGCTCTGGGAAGCCTTTAAACTAGTAGTGAGAGGGGTAGCTATAGCCAAGTCCAAGTGGCTCCAAGGAGGGATCTTGGCTGAACTACAAGAAGCGGAAACGGAGATAGAAATAGCATTGAAAAGGGGAGGTAACACCAAAGGAGATAATGAAGCAATACTTAGGCTGCAGCAGAAATGCACGGGATATTGGGAAAGGCAGTGCAACCTCAACTATAAAAAATACATAGAGAGGCAGCATGCAGGAGAGGACAAACCATGGAGAGTTCTGGCATGGCTATACAAGAGCGAGACTCTCAGACAAACTATTAGGACGATAGTGAAAGAGGATGGGCGTATAGTAGACACACAAGAGGGAGTTAATCAGGAATTCGCAGACTATTTTGGTTTGTGCTGGTTGTTGAAATAAAATCAATAAAAATTGTTTAAAAAAAAGTTTTTTCATGGTTTCATTTAGGGTGAGGATTTTTCACCCCTGGATCCCCCTCTTCCAGACGCTGACCCCTCTTTATTCTCAGCCTCCCTCCACCGGGTACACTACGGCTTTTCCTTCCTTCACAAATCTTAAAGTTTTTTTAAACAGTTCCAGTGAACATCCCTCAACCGAGTTCACTCTTGTCAACACAGTGTTTCTTTGGACTTTAGACTTGCCCTCTTCTCGTCAGCATCCCTCGGTCAGATTCACTCTTGCCAACTTCACATTCACAAATGTTTGTAGGATTTACTTCCCTTGCTTTCTCACAGTTCTTAGGTCAAAGGCTTTTGACTGTATGGGGATTTTGCTTGGCCTCTTGTATGACCACTTTGACCTATCTTGGCGGTTCTCCTACGGCCTTCTGGTAACTGTAGTTTCACTCAGGTAGCTGTAGTTTCACTCAGACGGGGATCAACCAGAGTCTCTCGAGTTAGCACCCATGTGGTGCCGGTTCCCTCTGCAGCTGGTCTTCCCTTCACACTTTTACAGTTCTTTGAACTCGCCACTTTGGGTCTTTCATTCACCACAGCCCGGCACTTATCGGCTCTCCCCTCGACTCACCAGCTGTGATGAACCGCTTGGCTTTCCTCAGAACTGGAGTCAAGGCCAGTACCACGGTAGCAGGAGTTTCCCTCCCTTCCGCTTATCAGCATCGATACGCTCTGTGTACCGTTGACATCTGTTGCAGCACACTTTGGCTATTGTCCTCAGTCTTAAGATTCCCTCTGCTGAGGTTTCATGGGTCTGCGTCAGAAAGGGCAAGGTCGTGTCTCTCCTTATCAGCCTTGGATTTTTGTCGTCTTTCTCCTCCTCTTGAACTGCTGGACCTGGATAGCTATCTCGTTGTGTGGTCTGCCTTGCTTGTCCTGTGCTCTCTTGCTCCACCTTTTATCCCTGTGGGGAAAAGGAAGGGCCGTCCGGTGTGTGTAGTTTACCTCAATTGCCTGACTTTGCCTGTCCCTTGTATTGAAACATGTCAGGTGAACAAGTTTGACATTACAAGTCCGTTGTCTGTTACAATATCAAGAAGTGTTTGGATTGGAAAGGGGAATTATAGTCTTTGCTCTAGAGGGGTAGGTGATTTCGGAAGGGTGAGTTTTAGAGGATCTGTAATTGTTGAACACTTTCGACTGAGAGTTCGGAAAGTGATAATCAGAGGGACGGGATTGGTAGGGTTTGCAGGGTAAACAAGGATAGCTGGGATTGTGAAATAAACAAGGAGGATTATGGGAACGGTAGTATTTTACCTGAGCAGGTTGGGATTGCGGGAAATAGTAATCGGAGGCCCGGGAAGAAGAATGATTGGGAGTATTCGCATAGTGAACAGGAAAACAAGGATTCTGAAAAAGATGGTTTCTGACTGCAACGGGTTGTGTAATGGATTCACCAATAGAGGAGGGGATGGTGGATTCTCGAAAAGGAAGTTTACTGGATGGAAGGTAGGTCGAGTTGATAAAGCACATGTAAGGCGTGGGGACCTGGTCTTCCTCATCCCTTTCTCTGGTATAGTACCGCATCTCACCTGGGGCATTCCCCCAAGCACAACCCGGGGCTCCCTCACCCAAGTGATCCTCCCTCGCTTGTCCACCCCTAGGATTGCGATCTGAGAGCGCCAGCCCTCACCTGGCTACCTGAATAAGGGCTTCCCGAGGTTTACTTGGGAGAATACCCTCAGGTTTCTCACAAAGAGGAAAGGGGAAAGTGGAAAGACGGCAGTTTCGGGAGAAATGCATTAACCCCCTGTAAGCAGCCCTGAAGGCCCTCCCGGTAAATGTTAAATAAAAGGGGAGCAGGAACGCAGCCCTATTTTCAGCCTATATTAGTCTTTATTTTTCTAGTGAAAGTTCCCTTAGCGACTCACTGATTCTAAGGGAGGTATCTGTCTGCAACCCCTTACTGCATTTTCATAGTGAAAGCTTCCCAAGAAGACAACTGCGGCATACCCTGCCAAAGGCTCCTGAAAAGTCTATGAAGCCCACATATAATGGTAAATCTTCTTTTATGTAAGCATTTTAATTAGGGCGCTCAATATTATCAAATTGTGCCACATGAAGCACTTTTTTACAAAAGCCATCTGTGCCTCACTAACGTAGTCTGTGTTCATCACCCATTCTCTTACCCTTCATAAGATTAAACTTGCAAATGCCTTTCTCAAAAATTGTCAAGCAAAGCAATTAGAAGGTACACAGAAATATTGCATCTTACTCGTTTTTGTCTCATTCTGAATTATTAGGGCCTTTGTACAAGACTATTGGATAATTTCTGTCCTGCCTATTTGTTCAAAAAGGGGATAGGTACATTTAAACCAATGAACCAATGCGATATTAGTGCGACCATCAGGCAAGGATGCTCTAGCTTTTCTTTCTTTTTTATAATTTGGACAATTTCTGTGAATTCATTAGTCTGCAGACCCCGTTCATAGTTCTAAAAATCTTTGAAATGCTCTTGCATTTACAGACAGGGACCTGAAAATTGACCTCGATATAAGAGGTCCGGTGTGCAGTCATAATGTGGAAAATAAAAAGTTGAATGACAAAAATGTCGAAAAATAAATGTTGAAAAAAAAAATGTCGAATCTATAATTTTTTTATTTATATGTATTTTTTGGATTTGGTAAGTATAAAAAATGGGTAAAATAAAAAAAAATTAAAAAGAGGGGTTGAGGAGGGCACCCCCCCATTTCGAAAAAAAAACGTATTGAAAAACAAATTCTACTTTTTTTTTTCCACATTTTTTTTCCGACATTATGACGTTCGACATTTTTGTTTTCGACCAAATGACTATAAACCAAGAGGTCCATATGTTTTGTTTAATGCACATGACCTTCCTGCAATTGCTCATGTCATTAGCCTTACTTAATACAGATCAATTGCGAAGAGTGTCGCTAGTCTGAATTGTTTGAAGCATAATAGACCATTCTCTCCTGGCCAAGTTATATTTGTAGTGCCTTAACCAATGTTTACACTGCTGGAGAATTCTCTTCTTGGTTTGAATATAATCTACCTTGGTAAAAAGCCTCTTAAAGAAATGCTTCAGGTCAGTTCTGAGTAATTTGTAATTTATTTGACCTTTTATCTGGGGGGCAAATGTAATCATTTTATCTGAATAGGTGTGCGTGATTGGTTGCTTGCTTACAGCTGCGAATTCCCGAGTCCAGGTACTGATTTTTCCTGTGCATCCTTGAACAGCCAGGATTTTTGGGACATCAACAAGAAAAATATAGAATTCTGGAATGTAGTCGTTAATATACCTGTTAAATGCAATAATGTTGCTATCAGACCAGGTATTTTTTATTATTATATTTTTATTGTTTATTAGCATATTGGCTTTACATATACCCTTACACAACCAACTGCATGACTTTGAAATGTATCTTAATTAGAAAAGGCACTTTAAAACCTCAATTGAAATTTAAAGAATACAGTGTGTAAAACAAAACACATTTTAGAATTCACAGTTGCCTATCACAGCATTAAAAAGATGGGCAATAAATACAGCAATTGACTCATTCACCTTTTAAGATAGCCTACGTTTTCTTTAACATTGTCCCTAAAACACAATTATTGGCATTAGCATAGTTTTTTGCCATATTGCATCTGCACATTAATTATTAATTGTTGTGATTCACAAAATCATTGTAGATGGCTGGCACAAATGTTTAATTTAATTTCAATTTAATTATAGAGCAGTTTTCCTGAACGCCTCCTGAGGGATTTGCAAAGGAGAACCATAAAGAGAAAACATCTTGATTGTAGAGAATTGAGCAGAAAGAAATGAGTCCTGAAGCAAAGAGTGATAAAAGTTCAAATTAGGATCACCATAAAGACACAGTCAAATGGCATTTCAATGGCATTTCAAAGGCTAGGAGTATTAAGAAACAATTAAAGGAAATGGGTCTGTGTGCACAAAGAAGTTAGGGAGAGGCAACAAAGACCATGTTATAAGAATGCAGGGGATAGGCTGTGAACATATCAATGGAATCACCTTTTAAATACTCTTCTTCTTTTTTTATTGTTGCATTTGTGGTTCATAGAAAACCTTACACAACATAATAAGAAAATACAAAACAAGAAATCACATAAGTACATAGAATAAAAACATTAAAACGTCCACATATTCCCAGAGGAAGGAAAAAGAAAAAGAAGAAGAAAAATACAAACTAAGGAAACTAAAACCTATTACATTGCACTCTATACATAACCTCAAATCATACAATCCTTTTTTCCATTCTTTATATCCAATTCTTTTGACACAAAAATTAGAACATTATTCAGGGCCAAAATAAGAGACACATTAGTACCCCACATGAGTCGACACCAAAACTATTTCATAAACACCTCTGAAGCTCCATCACCCAGTTCTTTAAACCATAAAACCCGCTTATTTGCAAAATAAGGACATGCAATCACCAGATGTTTCAATGTTCCATAAGCATCCTTACAACCGCAAAATACAATCAGCGCGTTCACGTGGCCATGCAGTATGCTCTTTCCAGTGTTTTATCCTCTCGACAGTAAGAAACTAGTTGAGTCCAAAACGCATATAAGTTGCACGCACTACATTACACTGAAAACATTTTATATAGAGGGACAGGCATTCTCGAGAATGTTTAAACCTTGAATATTCATCGTACATTGCGTAAGTTGATATCGCATCCAGCGTATCCACCCAATCAACTCTGAATAGGCGATACTTAACCCCCACTGGACGCTGTATCAGATCAACGGCAGATAACCCCATTGAGTCCAATATCCCCATCATCCTTGATCTGAAATGAGTAAGGGAGGCAAGAGATTCATCCTTTGTTGCCATATGCAGGGCCTCATTTAAAGAGTTGACAGGAATACTCCTCCTCTGTAGCCTGTATCAGTGCTGTCAAAAAACATGGATCCTAAGATGTATTTTTTTTAAAAATTGGAGTATATATCACATTGCCACAAAGTTGCTGATGCAAGATCCAAGCTTTGTGCGCAGAAATGTAAGCCTATAAAGCAACTTCATTGACCACTTAATTTAACCTCGGTCTAATAAAGAGAGTACAACCCTTTCTAAATTTTCCTTTCCGTCGGTGTCCCAATGGGATGAATTAATTCAGGCCAGCAAAGCATCTGGGTTGCCGATCGACCCAGGCACAAAATTAATATTACTAGTAGAGATTCTTACTGCTTTAGCCGACATCTTAAATTCTTCTTTTTCTCAATCTTCTATTGCAAAAAGCCTCTTTCAACCCAAATTTGCCATCACATTTCACACACATTTTCCAATTTTGCGGATATTTTCCCAGACTTTGAGCTGCTGCTGGAGAGATTGGCTCAACAAGGCTACCCACGCAACATGTTGGACTGGATGAAATCCTATTTTATGGGTCGAGCCCAAAATGTTGCATTAGTTAGACCTGAATCACAGGGATTTACCTCAGACTGTGGTGTCTCATGGTCTGAGGCTTTTCCCACAGTTGTTTAACCTTAATGTATCCCCTCTGGCAGACATTATTCATACTTCCAGAATGTGTTTTTACGTCCATGTCAATGATGCTCAGACTAGTCTTCATTTAGAAGGACACGGGAAAGGACACAAAGGATACAACACTCACTTTTAAGAATTATTTTGAAGTTATCAATCAACAGATGTTCTAAAATAGGCCAGAACTAAATAGAAACAAGCATTAGGTCTTTCTTATTAGTAATAGGTGTGAGGGGGTCAGTAATGTGAGACTCAAGATTGTGTTCAGTTTTTTTCAAGATTCAACATTTTATTTTGCACAAAATAATAAAATAAACCCTAATTAAACATACTCTCCTAAGGGATTCACTACCTAGTCCAGGATCCATGGGAACACCTCCCAGCATTCACAAACTAACCCTCACAATAAACAACACAAACATTCAAAGCAACATGAAAACAACCAGTGTCTTGGATGACTTCTACTGGTCCTGGGCAGATCCTGCTCCCCCAGGAATGCCCCAAAGTCAATTTCTTCCAAGGAAAAGAACGTCTTAAACAAAGTCTTGAAAAGTTCCAAAGAAACAAAAGTTCACACAAATACAAATCCCTGATTGATGAAAAGTTTATTTTCTCCAGTTCCACAAAGAAAATAACAGCACCAATGGGGATTCCTGGATGACTTCCTTCCAGGAAAGAATGGGTAAAGTTGAAGACAAAAGTACCACTTCTGTTGACATCGTTATTCCTACTTGGCCCAAGGAAGAACATGTCTTAGAGAAGAGTGAGAATCATTACTGAAGTTCTTGTGCCAGTGCTGACTAAGTGTTGGAAGCAGATGAGAAGAGTGAGAATTGTGATTGTTTCAGAATTGGTAGTCCTAACCAAGGAAAAGATTGGACATTGAACCAAGATGGACTTTTAGGTTTATCTAATCAGATAAGAGGAAAAGAGCCCTAAAAGGGGAGAGAAAACAGAACGAACAAGATTTCAAGAGAACAATATAAGACGGGGAGGGAGAATTGGAAAAGCCCAATATCTGAACTTTACAACTTGATAAAAGTAGTCTCACAGAACTACCTATGAATACTGCACTAAAGTCAAACTTGCTGAGCACGCAGCCCACAGGAGAAGGGAGTCATTCTCCTGTGCCTTAGTTGTGATAGTGGTAGGGTCAGCTTAAATTAGTTTTTGAACTGTGGACAGACCTTTCTTTGGATTCACATACAGTTGACAAGCACCCTTGTTAGTTTTGGTTAGGTAGGGAACCCCCCCCCATAATTTAGGGAAAGCGAGGCGTTGTCTTCACTATTCTTTTAATAAAGAATCAGTCTTAATGGAAGACCAGAGACCGTGTCTTCCTTCTGACCCACCACAGAAGGGTTATAGATTGGAGGACGAGACTCTAAAAGAGTGTTTTCGCAAATCTATGAAAACATGGCTTTTTCAACAACAGGTGACCAAGGACTAATTCCAAAGGATGCACATACTGACACACAGACCTCAACTCACAGTACTGCGCTACTGTTAAAAAACCACACCACATGCAGCGCTCCGCTGCTTTTGAGCTACTTCTGCACGTAAAACAACATTAAAATAAAGAGTTCAGTGGAAGTGAGATTAAAAGCGAGGGGACATAGGTGTACATGGGGAGTTTGGCGACAGGAGAGAATAATAGGAGGAGGGTGAGTGTAGCAAGAGAAATGGGAGGAGTGTAAGAAGAGTGGAGGGGCAGAGAAAGAGAAAGTGTAGAGACAGGAGTAAGTTGTAGGATAAGGCAGAGTGAAAAGAGAGAGAAGTCGGAGTGGAAAGAGAGAGAGAGAGGGCAGAGTGGAAAGAGAGAGAGAAGGCAGAGTGTAGAGAGAAAGAAAAGGCGTAGTGGAGAGAGAGAGAGAGAGAGAGAAAGAGAGAGAGAGAGAGAGAGAGAGAGAGAATATAGAGAGACCAGATGTCACACTCTTCACACTCTTTCCCTTGTCTCACCTGTTTGTCCTTTGAAGTCTTCTTTTTCTGAGGTCTTTCTTTGTGCCTGGACGTTCGGGACTGGTACAGGTATGGACGGGTATCCTCTGCCTCCAGTGTGTAGACCGAACACCAGCCTCGGAGAGAAGGTAAGCGTTCAATATTCCAGGAAGATTAGGTGAGAAAAGGTCTATGTCCGGGATGGATCTAGGAACCAGGGAGGAGTTGCGGTACTCGCAGAGTGCAGAATGCGAGCACGAAAGGAACCGGACCGAAGGCCTGGGAAGGTAGAGGCATGAGTGGACCCTCAGGCGGGAGCGCAAGGAGCTGCACAATTAAATACCAGGAAGGATAATTGGAACCGCTAAGTAGCAGGTGAGTAGTACGGAAGAAGAAGGAAAGTTAGGTACGCACTTGTCGGGTACTTGGAAAGTTAGCATTGAGACGCGCAGAGCCGCGGGGCGTGCCTGTTTTCTAGGAAGTGGCAAGTCTTTGCATAAACATTAGACAGCGGCTTCTCTCTGGTGTCTGCCATGTTGGTAGAATAGCGGGTATGACGTTGCGGTGCGTGATGGACCATGAAGTCAAAAAGGAGCGGAAACGGCGAATCATGACAACAGTTGTGGGGAGAGAAAAAAAGAGTAAGGCAAGGAAAAGGAGACGGAGAAGAAGGAGAACAGGGAGAGCGAAAAGGAGGGACATCAGAGAAATGAGTGAGATAAGGAGTGGGAGAAAGAGAGTATTTGAGGGGCAGTCCCCATCATGAACACAAATTCTCATATTGCGGGGCACCATGAGAGCAGGGAGGGAATCTTTAGAATGCCCGGGGTCGATTAGGCTGTGGCCTTTATGCCATCACCACCAGAGTAGGACAGCATAGAAGGTACGGGTTACTGGTCTCTATCTGACTCCTGTGGAATAGGCAAGCCTGGCCTGGTGAGAGCCTACAGGAGGTTAAGGGATGAGTCAGGGACACCCCTTAATGGGACCACTTGCTGTCTTCTAAATAAAAGCCTTTGAACTGTTTTCCTGGAGTTTGTGATATTATTCAACCCATCTGTGATAGAACATCCTGACTATGGACAATTTGTCCCTTCTCCCCAGAGGGCAGCCACCCCCTTTGAGGATAGGGAGACGAGCCCTCCACGCAAGACCATCTCTAGAGATCTGAGCAAGAGGGGCCTCCGTGGGAGTGATTCCCCTCTTGGGGACAAGGACTCCCATTCCTGAGCGGTACTCCCAGTCCAAACCACCTTGTCTGCATATAAGGATGTGGAAAAGACTTTACTATCTCCTGCAATGACTATGTTCCACAAATATCCTACTTTTCATGCATTGGCTACAGTGCTGAATAGAATACAGCCTGAACGCCGTAGGCTTTGAAGAATGGCACGGTTCTGTTTATTCCTATGACGTACATAAAAAAGGAAACTCCTAAAGAGGAACGGGAACCATTATGCATTGGCGTCCTGGAGGGGAGGAGCCACGCTTGGCTGCGTAGCCAGTGGCAGCAAGGAGGACAAGCAAATGGCAAGCCAAATGCTTGATGGTTGGCGTTATACCCGACCGAGGAACCTAGGTCGGAGAGGGAGCAGAGGCGGCAACGCCCGCATCTCATGTGGTGGCCTGACCATGAACAATCTGCGGTGGAACAGTAGGCCAGTAACGGACGCCGAAACCAGATCATTAGAGGGAGCCTGAGCTCTGTACACATTCGGCTGTATCTATGGAGACAGGTAGCCACTGGGAAAGTGGACAAGGGTACGGGAGCCTGAGAAACCTGAGTTTACGACTACCCTATAACAGGGGGATTGTGGAAGAGATATGGACACTGTGAATTAATGTTGAGAAAGCAGCAGAAGGTGTAGAACTCTGATAGGACATGGCGGACAGCCGCCGTATCTGAAACAACTTGGGTGAAAGAAAATAACCTGTACGAGGATCACAGGACCTTGGGGAAAACCCAACCCCTCGAAGGACAAAGTTTTTATTTTCTGTTTGTTTACACAAAACCCTGGAGCGATGGAAACGTTTGCAACAAGAGGCGGTTTTCTTTGAAAAAAGGAGAAAGTGAAACCCTAACTTGATACAAAGACTGGGAATAATATCCTGTGGTGCTAATAAGGAACTTTTTGAAAGCCAAGAACACAGCAAATATAAATTGGGCCAGGCAGGCGGCCTGTTGGGGCTATTGTACAAAGCCTCCCATTTCCCTTTTAGTTATCTGTTTTACTATCATGGTAGGGCCATCATAGCTATACGGCTAGTTAGCCGTTTCCTATCAAGGTAGGGCCAGTTAGTTGCATAGGATTTGGACTGAAGAACTTTATTTTGGACTTTAAAGCCCACTGTTAGCTTATGTTTTGTTAGGTGGGGAACTTCCCTCTTAGCTATAGGGCTAGTTAGGATTCCACCCTATAGAATGCCCTACCTCTCCTCATCCAAGAGCAGGCTTCCTACCTCATCTTCAGAAAACTGCTAAAATCCTGGCTGTTTAACAAGTACGACTAACCTGATTTTGGGGACCCTGCGGTCCCTACCTGTCTCTCTGCAACATTTACAGTCCCGCTTATGTATCATATTCTCCCCTTGCTCTGTTTCTTAAGTTACCAGCGATGTGATACTTACGGGTGTGGGCGCTGCCAATACATGCAATACATAAATAAATAAATAAATGCATGAATAAATAGGTGCTTTGACTCGTTTCATTTTAATAGCACCTTTTAAGAATGAACTCTTAATTGTCTGAGTCATTTTCTAGTTCACCAGAACTAACAGAACTAGTAAACATAGCAGATCAGAGCGATGAGATGCTAAATTAATTATAATGATTTCGGCTAAGGTTTGATTGCGAAAAGCCAGAAAATAAGTTCAATATCCTACAAAACCATTTGGCACTATAAGAAACAAGAGAAATGGTATAGATTAGAGCAGCACCAGCGTGAAGATAGCATGTGCATTGTGCTATGCTTGCAGGTTTCATATATACAGCAAACTGTTGGGATTATAGCTTGTTTTGAACAGAATGGATTCATTCTTTCACTCCAGTGGACCCACTCTGGCTACCCCCAGCCATGGCTGAGCTCTCAGTGGAATTAACCTCACGCCAACATCCTCAGGATTCCATTTCAGTTCACAGATAAAAAAAAAAGATCAATAGAAATGCAGGAGCCTGTGAAATGAAAGAAAGAAATCAGGTTTTCATCACTGCAAGAACTAGAAACTGCTTCATGGCTCAGCTTTCTCTTTTACCGAGGCTCGGGGGAACTTTGAACCTCCCTGTTTGCTGGTTTCTCTGCCGCCAGTGGGGGGCCTGCAGCCTGCTGCTCGCCAGATGTTTTGGACTACAACTCCCATGATCCTGCACCAATGACTATGCTGACTTGGGCTGATGGGAGTTGGGAATACACTGGCATTGTGTGTTCAATGATGCCAATATAACTGCACATGTGTGAACTGTGTTGGCGCACGTGTTCGAATGGGTGGGTCAATGCATTTGCAAATATACAGCAAAATATGGCCCATATTTCAAAATCCTTTCATCGGTGCACTGCCATTTTTCAGGGCATTTGCAATGGGGCAAAAATTGCTCAGGTTAAAAATTGCTTTGAAACAATCGGTTCTATGAACATTTTTCACTGGCTACATTTTCGCGGAATGTACTTGCACTTTTTTACAGCAAAAGGCAGGGAAACCCCTGCACCCTTCCCCTTACTATTCCCACCCCCATATGTACCTTACACTACTTACCATATGCATTTTTCTGCAAAAAAGCGCAAAAAACCCAAGCCACCAAAAATGCATTTCATGAAAATGCATTTGGCGCAAAGTGGGCTACACCAAGTAATCCTGCACATTCTCAAATACAAACACAAATCAAAAATAGCACAGAAAGTGCACTTTTTTTATATTTGCGTTAGTTTCAGAAAAGCACAGACAGCCCTTATTATTCTCAGGGGTGACTTGCGCATTTCAGGCGGCTGGGCAGCAGCGCAAAAGATGTGCTGGGCAGCCCTCTGGCATACATTAATGTCACGAGCATGATCTCAACAGTAACGTATGGTTAGCGCCAAGCTCCCACGGAGGTGATGCCAGCGCTTTTCACACTGACAGGCCCTCTGCGTCCCTGTCTCTGAGAAATGCTGCGGGTCATGTACAAAAAGCCCAATACGCTCAGGAACGACCATGCCATAACATGTGCACGCCCCTGAGCCTTGCGCAGGGGGCTGGTGTCTTATTTTTCTGTGTATTTCAAAGGGCCTCCTGTTTTTGAATACTGATGTGCTTAAAAATGCACATGAATGCCCCCTTATTTGCGCAAAGTGGGTAAAGGCGGGCATCTAAATGTGCACATGCATGATGCACGTATTCAAATGCATTTCCAGGTCAGGGCACTTTTATTGAGATGAGATGTGTGAGAATTTGACCCAATGTGTATTTGTAATGGACAATGTGTAGCCCTGGGCAAATGTCAAGGCCCAGCACCAGGTCGTTTCATCTGTTTCAATTGATATGGCCCTTACACCTTGACAGGGTGCTCTGTAACTGACAAAGAAAGCCTTTCTAAGTGGTCTTTTAGAGTATCGGCTTAACAGCTGGCTTAACTGGCTTAACAGCTGGCTGGCTGACTTTCTTTGTTCTACTGTGCAGAGGCCTATGAACCTGCCCTTGACAATCTGCAGCCACTCACCCCCTTCTCTCCACATCTGCCAACCATGGGTTGCCAAACTGTACTGTCCTGTAAAAGAGTTGGACTGCAATCTACCCCCAACACTCTGTTTCTTGCCCGACATTCCTCTGGTGGTTGTTGGGTTTGCTAGTTGTTCCCAGTAAGGTTTGTTGGGCGCTGGGAGTTTGTCCACAACAGCGAATAATAGAGGGGGCCAGAGATGATGGTTTAGCTGGGGAGAGTATGTCTTGGATGATGCGATGAGGGACACGATATGTTCCATCAAAGATATAATGTCCCAGGCATGATGTGGTAAGCCATGGCTGGCATGGCATGATGTCCGTTGATGGGACATGGAGTTACATGATGGGGTGGGTGTGGCATAACAAGGGCTTTTGTGACGCCATGATGCTCACATCTTTCAAACTATCTACTTCGACCATTCCCACTACTTTATCCCTCTCCTTCAAGACCACTGGAAACTAGCCACATTATTTGTAACGAGCCAAAAAACTAGTTTATTACCTAGAATCAAGACCCCATTGAAATGTTGAAAAAAACAGAACAGTTAGAGGGGTACAGTACAACTTCTGTTCGCAGTGTTTTATTTTAATCACGGCATGGACAGTAAATCAAGCCAACAGGTAAGGAAAAAGCAGACAACACAAGTAGCAGAAATACCAGATCAAAGGATTCGGTGCTATTGACATGCCCCAGATCCCGACGGCTCAAGGGAAAAGAGCGGTCGGGTCATACCCTGTAAAAGCGGCTGCAACATGGAACAAATGACCTGTAAACCTGTGCTTCCAAAGACGTTTGCTGGCATTTAAAAAGAATTAAAGACTTTGCTGTTTTCCTAGGCTATTCTCCTATTGGAGATTCTCAATCATATGTTCCTCTATTGTTTCGATCAGCGTTTCCGGCATGTTAGAAAAAGATAAATAAATAAATAAACAACTGCTAAGACAGCTATAAAAAAGTAGCGCTGATTCCGTTACCACCACTGTTGTACGTTACCGCCATATTTATCGTACCACCGAATTGTGAGTTTGGCCTTGAAGTGGACGATTTACCTCCGGCATAATGCTAAACATCGACTGATTTACCTCTGGCATAATGCTAAACATCGACTGATTTACCTCTGGCATAATGCTAAACATCGACTGATTTACCTCCGGCATAATGCTAAACATCGACTGATTTACCTCCGGCATAATGCTAAACATCGACTGATTTACCTCCGGCATAATGCTAAACATCGACTGATTTACCTCCGGCATAATGCTAAACATCGACTGATTTACCTCCGGCATAATGCTAAACATCGACTGATTTTCTGCACAGAAAGACTGCTCTAGATACATCTACCAAAAAGTCCCTTGCAGTTCTATGGACTCCAACAAATAGCTACTAAAACCACCATGTCGCCCCTCGTAATCCTGTGGTAAGCCCACGGGACCTAGTGGCGGTAATGGTACAGGAATGGCGCGATAAATGAGAGGAGATTTACCGCCAAGCGCATAATGAGCCCAGATGAACAGTTGTACTTTGTAAAACAAGCAACTTTCTATAAAATAAGATGCCACCCCTTTGTTCCTTTAGTGCGTGTTTTCAGGACAACATCCAGGCGACCTTGAGAGGGACACCATGAGAGAGCGCACAACAAAGCATGCCACCCTGAAAATGGCTATTTATAAATGTTGACTAGCGTCTCCACCTAGCAGTTGAGATTGCATAATTGTGAGCACGCCACATTTGGAATAGCCGTAAGCCACACCACAAATAAGAGCAGACTATAAACATGTTAGTAGGCTTTTATTATATTCATGTAATTCTGTTAAAAAGAAATTCATTAATATGTGCACCAAGTATTTTATGCAGGACACATGGATCAACAATGGGCCATGTGAAAGCATCATGAAGCAAGACACAGAAAACAGACTTAAAGTTCAAACAAAAGACATTTATTAACTTAAATGTCAGGATGGTCGATGGCCTAACTTGCCCTATGTTTAGGTGGGATTTCCCTACCTGAACAAAACTAAGGAAAGTCTGACTAAAGAGTTCAACTTAAAAGTCTATTGTGTCCAAAACCTATACTTGCCCTCACAACTAAAGCTAAACAACGTGTAGGGGTGTCAATAATCAAAGAAATGGTGATCAACACAAAGTTCTGAGCTTCTTCCAGCTCTCAGCTTAATCTTCAGCTCCCCTTCCCCAAGTTCAAGAAAGTTCTAGAAAAGTCTTTAAGATTGACCTTGTTCTAGTTCAAACAGTTCCATAAACTCCTCGGGGCTCCCTTCCCAAAGTTCAAAGTAACACAGTTCTAACCAAAGGGATCTTGAGGCCCTGTTCTCAAGACAGTGGTTGTAGTTCATCAAGTCTCTGGGTTCCCTTCCCCAAGACTTCAACGCTGCAACCAATGTGTGATTCGAAGGTCAACGTAACTCTGGATCAACTTGACCCTCCTTCTGGTTTTTGTCAACAGTTCACTTGCAGTGCTCCTTCTTGGCTGGTTTCACAGTGTCTTTATCTTTCACAATGTAGGGCTCACTGGTCTAGGCGCAGTTGTCAGACCACACGGTCCACCCAGCACAGGTCGCGCAACCAGAACCCCTTGGCTCTTCAGCCCACACAGGTTCCTCTGCATTTGACCCTGTGTGCCAAGTCATGTTCCTTTAGTTTCTCCTTGCTAGCCTCTTGGCTCTCTGTGCACTATTTACAATCCTCTTGCCAGTCTTTGGCCTTGACGCACTACATTTACTCACAAGTTTCACTTGGTGGTTGTCCTATTCATGCCTCACCTTCGGTTGAACTCCTTGATACGTGTTCCTTTCCCCATAGGTTGCTTTCATATGGGCATTTTCCGCTTTAGCCTTTAGCAGCTCTTGGCTTTGCCTATAAAGTTTATAGTTCAACTCAATATTCAATATGGGTTTAAGGTTTAGGTTTTCAATCAATTCAGCATGCAGTCTGCCAGGTTTAGCATTGTTTTAAACCTTCATTCAGTTCAACGTTCAATATGCGTTGCTTAACACTGTTTAAAACTTCCATTCAGTTCGGTATTCAATATGTAGAGTTTTAGTGCTGTTCTCAACTTCCATTCAGTTCGGTATTCAATATGTAGAGTTTTAGTGCTGTTCTCAACTTCCATTCAGTTCGGTATTCAATAGGTATAGTTAGCGCTATTTGAAAACTTCCATTCAGTTCCGCATTCAATATGTAACTCATCTTTGAGGCTTTCATTCATACAGCGCTTCATTAGTTGTACGCAGCCCACCGGAGCGCCCCGGTTTCCCAGTATCTTTTCCCCAACACTCACCGGTCTGTTTCGGCTCTTGCTGCTCCTTTGGTTTCCCAGGCTGGCGCTCCGACCTCTGCGAGCCCCGCTCGCATGCCGGTTTGACTTCTGCATGCACCGGTAACTTTGTTGCTTCTGGGTGGACGCCGGCAGCGTCCTCTCTCTCTGTTGCATGTTTTTTTTCGCAGCTCTTAGCAGCTCAAACTCTGCCATAGAGGCTCCCTCACTTTGGGGATATCATCCAGCATCCTGGTGAAACTTCAGGTCCCACCATGGCTGCCTCCTCATGGAAAGGGTACCCTCGTCTCTCCTACACAGGCCTCCCTGTGGCTCCTTTTATGCACCTGTAGCCCTTTGACAGGCTGCAGGTGTGGATGTTTAATTCGACTTGCGTGACCATGATTAAGGGGACATGCCCGACTCTCACCATACTTTGCAGGCAGCTTCCTCATCTCAGTGCCACAGTGGTAAAATGATGGGGTAGTGTTCATTACTCTCTGTCTCCTCTCCCTTGTCAAATGTTAAATGTGTGGAAATGAGGGTAGAGGTCTTGCAGTAACCCATAAAGGTTGGGGGAGGGTTAGCTTGGTCATAATTAAGGAAATAGGGATACCATGTCTCACCTATGGGTACCCCACTGCCAATCTTTGAGAACCATCCACTCAGGTGATCCTCCCTTGCTTCTCCACCCTCAGGGTCGTGATTCAAAAACGATGGCCTTTCCCTGACCACCTGAGAAGAGAACCCAGGGGTTTAGGAGTGAGAATCCCCTCAGGTTTCTTACGACTAACAGTTCAAGTATTTCTTTTTAAAATTATTAAATTATAAAAATATTAAATAATTAAATTGTAAAAGTACTACTTTCAGAGTTTTCCACACACCTTCCAGCTGGCTAGATTCTACTGGCCTGCAAATAGCGGAAATACCATATTCACTTCAACTAGCATACACTTTAGAGAACATTTTGGCACTTAAAGACACGGTGGCTGAAACCTCATTTGCCAGAATGACTGAGACTCAATAATAGATCTAGCAATGCATGCAGGGATGTTAAAGGTCTGTGCAACCTCCACACTGATAGATATCAGTCATGAGGAACTGCTTGAGAGCACAGGAGAGCCTTTAATCTCTAACCAACTAAAACTGAAGTAATGATTACGCTGTCTGCAAAAACCTTCACCCTTTGAGCATGCACTACCTTTTTGATTCAACACGGCGTAAAAGACTACCATGCCGCCTTCCCCTTTACCAATTATTTTCAAATCTAGGACACTTTTTTGGAGGTGCAGGTCGAGATAAACTTTAAATCTAATGCCCATATATGAAAAAGTAGTAAAAGAGGATCCACGCAATTGTTGACTTATTGCACGATGTGGAGGATCAGAAGAGGGACACGGAGGCTGTGGAGACATTTTAAGCATGATGTTTATTCTAAAGTAAAATAATGCGTAACTCTCCCTATATGTATGGGGTGTTCGCTACTTGTTTTACTAACTAAGGTGCTCGTCAGTGAGGGTGAATGTCCAAAAACAAGTCCATCCACTGTCCGAATCTCACCTATCTGACCGGACCACTAATGTAACTAAGACAGGAGAATGACTCCCTTCTCCTGGTTGCTGTGTTTTGACACAGGGTTTTCTATGTTCTTTTGCTGCACCCAATAGACTATACGCAAATAGTCTGTTATCTTCTGGATTAAGTTCTGTAACTCTTGTAGGGGACTGATAGTTTTCCTCTCCCTTTTCATGCAAAGAAATCGTTTATATAAGTTCCTGCTCTCTTTCTTGTCAGGTTGTAACCTCTCTTTCCACATTTCATTTTTATGTATGAGCTTTGTCTTCCCAGACTCCTGCGTGTGTTTTCCCCAAATGTCTTTATTTATGATATTCTCCTTATCTTCGGGACGTTGATTGACTTTTCCCTTTTCCTAAGGCAATGTCCCTCATTACAACCCCGCCGGTAGCCGTACCGTTAAAAACGGCAGGCTGCTGCCAGAGTTGTAGTTTTTTTCCGGCGCCTGGCTTTAGGGAATCACCGGCACATTACAGTGCCCGCAATCCGTGAAGCCAGGAACCAGAAAATGTAACTCCCCATTCCCATCTGAGTCGCATAGAACGCAATGGGAATGGGGAGGACGGAAGCACCGGCACCATGTGCAACAGTGCCGGTGCTTCTGTCAAAGTCTGCGAGCGGATGCCGTTCCGCCTGCCAGGTCAGACCTGGTGGGCGGGAGGGCTTCCAGCTTGCAAACTTGTACTCTACCTGTCCAGTAACAACTGTGCCCGTGAGCCTACCGGCAACATTGTTACCAGACAAGCAGGGTCATAATGAGGCCCAATGAGTTTACAACCCTACTCCTCTCCCCATTTGAGTATTTGATGTTATTTTGCCTTTCATGAACATGGTTCTCATTCCTCAGCTTATTTCCAATACTTTTCTAATTAACACTGGGACGAGTTTTGTTTGAGTTATAATGAGTCCCTCTTAAATGTCTGGTAATCCCGTTCACTGTATTACCTTCTATTCCAATGGGTAATGTCAATGGTGCTTGTAAGGTCTCTGACACCCTTTCTGCTTCTTCTTGGCTCCATGGCTCACTTGTCATGCCGTCTTTTCCACGTGTGTTTCGTTTTTGTCTTCCGAATCGAACTTGCACTGTATCTCAGATTGGAAGTGGGTTTCTCTCGTCAGTGGTACCGGCTCTGTTCTGCGAGCGGGCTGCCCTCTGTCATTGCTGTGTGGTCATGCCACTACCAAACTCTCTCTTCAATCGTGTTGTGTTTTCATCGGTTCTCTTACACCGGTCTCCCAGCGTCTTTGGCTCTGTGTCGTAGCTCGACCGGCTTACGCGGGATCTGTGTTCTGCAAGAGCTCTGCCTCCTTCCGCTCTGCTACATACAGGGAGCTTCCCCGGGTTCTCTCAGCTTTGTTTCAGCTTTTCGTCCTCTCTCACCGTCTCCCACTCCCTCTTGTCATATCATCCCTTTTCAGCATCCTCAGCACAGTCCATTGGAGGTACTGTTTCAAAGGGATAGCCTTAGTTTCCTTTGGTGGATAGCATAAGTTCACTTCATCTTTATGAAATTGATAATGTTCAGTTTTGTTGGACAAATCCATGTAGGCCATCACTTTGAAGGCATCAGGGAGTTCCTCAAGGGGGGGGGGGGTTTCTCCGGGTGAGGTCCCACTTACCTTGACCCCTAGAGAGGATGTTGTGGAGTGGCCTCACCTCCCTAAACTCACAAAGGGGCACTCCCCTTAGGGAGAAGGGGGGAATTCCCTAATTTCATCATAACTGTTAAACACATAAAGTAAGATATTTGCCTCTCTCATTCTTAAACAATTAAGGTCTTTGGCGGAGAAGCAAAATATCCTACGAATTTTTCAGACTGTTCACATAATGGGTTTGCAATCATTGATTCGGATGAGAGACATTTGTGACTGAACAAATTGGCTCTACATCTGGGATTTTGCGAAGTACCTTCTCTGTTTTAAAGGGCAATGCTTTGGTTAAAAGTGGAGGAGACGATACCTTGTGAATAGTCCCACTCCCCATGAGGTCCTCCCGCTTTAAACCACCCCTAGGGGGACTGTTGGATAGCGGCCACACCTCCCAAGCCCCATGGGAAAGGGATCCCGCTTGGGGAGAAGTGACGACACCTAGTGAACCATCACGTTACATATGGTTATAAATGGTTGTCCCTCTTGGTTTTGGGACTTCTTGGGTAAGTTTAAAATTGCTTATAACATAGATATTGTATTTTGAAGTCTTTTTGGACATTCATCATAGTACTCCTTTGTATTAAATATTTATATAATAATTGTTGACAACTGTACTACATATTCTTTGTATTTATCATGTGTTTTGTTAATTATGTATTGCATGGATTTGTATGATATTCTGTGGTCTTAGAAGACTGGTTATCTCAATATTAAACATTATTTAACTTTAAAATAATACCGGACTAGCTTTCATCTGTTTCAGTTTGGAGCTCTTCTGGAGCGCTATCGACTGGAGAAGCCCTCAAGGGTGGAAATGGAAGAAGAATTGATACCAGCTAGGAAACTGATGGTATATGCTCTGTATGGGATTGAGAAAGAAAGCTAAGGTCCTTGCAGACAGAACTCCTAATGTGGAATACACTGAAGGTGGTAACAAGCATGAGACCGGCATGGTATCAAGAGATGACACAGACAACACAATTCAAGTTTCAAAAGAGGTTTATTAAAATGTCAGGATGGTATAACGCCTAACTTTCCCTATAACTAAGGTAGGGATTTCTCCTGTCTAAAGAAAACTAAGGAATGTCTTTGTCTATAAGTCCAAATAAAAGGTCTGCCTGTGTCCAAAACCCATGCTTGCCCTCACACCTAGAAATAAACAAAGTGTGGGATTCTTCTTAAACAATATAGTGTTCAAAAGTAAAGTCTCAGCTGCTCTCATCTTAATTTCTTCTTGTGCCTCCCTCCGACTTCAGGCTCAATACAGTTCCAATAGTTGTGCATTTTACCAATGTCCAACCAGGACTTGAGGTTCCCTTCCCCCTGTTCAATATGGTATACTTCACACAAAAATAAGTTCTTGTGGTTTCCCTTCCCAAGGATAACACTTCTCAGTTCCTTCAAGTCCCAAAGTTCCCTCTGGAGAGAGACCAGGCCTACTTGCAATCAAAAGGTGAGGTTTAAGGCTATTTCTAGGAGCTACACCAAAGGTAATAGCTGAAAGAACAACCAAATGTTGATGCACCGTTAGTGTAGTCATCTATGATTGATGTGGTACTGGTGGAAGGCAGCCTAAATGTATACTTTTCAATGTGTTTATGGAACTTTTGTTTTAAGTATAAAATAAAAAACGAATGTAAAAAACACATTTTCTCCAACAGTCACACCATGTCTAATTGTTTGGCCTGATGCTCATGCAATGCAGTGTCTACCGCTTTACTTAGGTCCTTCTGATATTTATACTGGGAGATACTCATTTTTGGATCCAGTGCTGGGCTCTGGGTAGACTTCTTAGGCAGTGCGGCAATCAGATGTCATGAGCCATCTGAAGACACTGTCCATTTTAGATTCAGTACGGGGTTGGACAAACTGAGCTACATGTTGCATATGCTGACATTCTTTTAAGTAGGGGGAATTAAAGCACATTGTTTCAGCAGAATGCCCACACTCCCAGCATACCTAGCATCTCATCTTCTTGAGGATTACCATCTGGGTCCATTATTACCTCCACTTCCATCGTTCCCTAGCGTGCCAGTGTGAGCCCACCCCCTGGGTGTGTTGGCGTACAACCTTGCACCCTTAGCTGGCACCTGAGAAGCCTTGTGGCCAGAGTGGTCATTAGGGAATGTATTCCTCTGAAATGGAACAACCAGTGTCCCAGCCCCAGTTAAGAACACTACACTCATCCTCTGTGCACATGGTGTTATTCCTCGTATGGGGGACCTGGAGGAGTGCCCTGTCATACAGTCCAACCCTCCCTATTTAGGAAAGAGACACCTGATATTTTAGACAAAATCTCACTCTTTTTCATAGATTTTTACTTTCTCCCTTCTAAAGTTTCCCTGACACCCATGCAAGTTGTGAGGCATCAGCAAAGAGAGTGTCGGACACAAGGTATTCATAATCTCAAATAAAGATGTTTTTTAAACAAAAATTGGCTGGGAGACTGCCTAACTGGCCCTATTCTAAGAGGAATTTCCCTACCTAAAAATCAAAACTTAAGGATCAGTGTACGTCAGCAAGTCATTAACTGAAAATCCCTCCTTGTGCCCAAAACGCCCTATCCTGACCCTCACACTAATAAACTAACTAAAGGTTTGTTTCTTGATGTTAGCAAAAAGTGTTCAAAACCAAAATTTAATAATCACTCCAACAGAAATGTTCTTTAAAGTAGAAACCCTTGTATTCAGAGGGTATTTCCCATCCCCTGGTTGCTTAAATAGAATGGTGAAAGTTCTACTTAAATTGACAGTTCCTTTGTTTCTTCACTCAACTCACAAAGTTCATGTTCCAATCACAGCTTTTGGAGCAGTCTTTCTGTAAGATGTTCTTTAACTCTGTAGATTGCCTGCCGGGAATCTTCACTCAGTTTCATGCAGCTGGTATACTGACCTGCTAGGATTTCTTTTATAATTCTTTCAATCAAACTAAATTACCTGGTATACTCGCCTGCTAGATTTTCTCTCATAGTTCCTTTCAGATTCCCTGGTATACTCTCCTGCCAGGAATCTTTACATAGCGTCAGTTGTCTGGTGTACTTGCCTGCAAGGACTTGTCTTAATTGATTCACAGTTCCTTGGTTATTCAGAAATGACCTTTACCGAGAGGTACTAAGCATATTTACCTATGGTAGCACTTGCTCAAACCTCTCCCCCACACTGGTATCTCATGCACCTGTATTGGAGTGGGATTTCTCTTGGTACTTTGTCTTGTCTGCCTGCAAACATTCTTCTTATATGGTGTTGCGTTAATACTTTGTCTTGACTGCATTCAAATATTCTTCTTATGTTCTTTTCATCGTTAACAATCTCATATTTATCAAATACGGGCTGGCGCACTTGTTGGAATGTCCTGTGGTCCCTAGCTGCTTCAGCTAGAGTCACTGGTCTCTTCCAGTGTCTCTGACTCTGCCAGCGCCTTTATGGAACAGCCTCTTCCTTCGCTTTCCACCCTGGAGTCAGCTGAGATCTCTCCAGCATTTCCTGCGGCTGTGTGGTCATATGCTGGCTTTCTCTCTCGATCGGAAGTGACGAACGAGCGGAACGACACCCAGGAGCTTCTGTGTAGCTCCTTGTGTCACCACAGCTTTTCCTGCTCATCTGCAGCGTACCTCTTTCTATCCAGGTAACCTTCTCTGTTTGCCTCGCATTTGTGATCCTCCACCTGGAGTTTTTCGTCCTCTCCTGCACTGCTTGCACCGTTAATGCTGTCACCATTTCCAAATGTCCCGCGCAAGGTAGGCTTTGGAAGACAACTAACCTGCATGCTGTATTTCGAGCATCTGTCATTGTGCACAAACTCTTTCATCCTCCTCCTTGTCTCAGTACCTGAGTGATTATGGGAGTTGGAGTCCATGAATGGGCTTTTAAGTGTCAAATGTTTTATTTTAGGACTTTTTCAATAAGGCATATTAGAAGCAGAAAATGATCTGTGTGAGGTATGGGTGTTTGGGTAAAGGTGTAAGCCTGACTAGAATGGCAATAAGCCCTTAAAAACTCAGGTATCAGAGGGTCTTCCTCATCAGAAAGGGGAACAAAACAGCTCCCCGGTGGTGGTGCCTCATAAAGCCGCCCCCAGGGGCAGGATCAGGTAGCGGCTGCCGTCCTCTGGCCACATGGGAGGAGGTCACCGCCGGGGAATCTGTGATGACTCCATTGGAGTCATCACAAAGTCAATGGGCAAATTGAATTCTACCAATTTCCATCACAAAATCTCTCTTGTGGATATTCTAAAATATTGGCATGTACGCCCCATCACCGGAATTAATTAGGACCTGACCTACTCTGATGCATAAGACCTTAAAAAGGCCAAGCCAATGGATCTGTACATTCCAGTGATAGCTGTTGGATGAGGATGCCCCAGGATTGCCCAAATCTTCTTAAATAGAATTGCCAGAGAATGCAAGAAAATGTCCTGTACAATGAGATTGTGGATTATTTTGTGGTAAAGCCTTTTTTGTATTCTTCCTGGGAGCATTCGCGTTGTGGCCTTTCCATGTTCTGTGTACTCAACTCGTCTTCTTCTGTTTGTGCCGTTGACCCACTGAATACAAGGCTAGACTTCGATTCACTTCCTGTTTATTATTTATAGATGTTACTGCCCATCACTGCCTAGCTCAGCCCCGTATTAGTGCATCATTTGTTTTTACTTATTATGCCCTATACATGTTGCAGGGCTTTACTGCAGGTGGGAGGAATGGCATCCAGTTTGTGTTTGAAATGGCTGCTGACTGTGTGCGCTCGTCTCGCTGTCACCAGAATTGATTTTTTCCCTCTCCTTGCGCTATTTTCTAGCATAAAGAAGAGACTTTGCTGAAATTAGTTTCTTATGCGATGTAAACAGCATGAAGCGGGACAGAGTCTCCCCACAATGGGTTAGTACTACTCTTGACTAAGACGCCAGGCATCCTAAAGTGCTTTAGCCATTGAAAAGTAAGGTGCTTGAATAAGAAACCAACTTCTAAGTGTGTAAGCTAGAATCTTGTGAAAAAGAAGTGTAAGGGGCCAGACATGCGAGGAAGACAACTTGGTAAAGGTTTTTCACAAGTAGCCATTTTATTAAATTATATGGGTGTGGTAGACGCCTCGCTTTCCCTAACCTAACGAGGATTTCTCTGCCTATTAAACTATGACTAAAGGAAAACACCATAATAACAAAAAGATATCTGTCCCTCACACTTATACATACAACAGAAATCATACAGGTATCATATGACTGTTCAAACTCAACAAAATAATGGTTAGATTCATACATAAACTTTATAACCATATATCCTTGTAACCTGGGTCGGTTCTACTTACCCAGAATTAAAGCAGGATTTCTCAACTCAAAGTTTCAGTAAATAAAGTTCTTTGCAATAATACAGTTCTGCTTGAACAGCAATACCAAGTTCCTTTCAATAGCCAAGTTTTGCCTCCAGCACAAAGTTTCTTCACCCCTATGAGCTTCTCATTTGGCACTTAGATTGTCCCGCTGTCTGACAAGGTTCATCACTTTTCAGAATAATTGTCTCAAGTGTCCACAAACTCTGCTTAATAAACCAAGAAATGTCATCTTCACATTGGCAGTCAATACTTCAATATGATTCTTCTGCTTTGAAAGACAACTTATTTCACCTTTCTCTTTAATGAACAATAGTCTTTTGTCAGAATGGTTTCACCACAGAACATCAGACACATTAGTTGATTTTCCATGTTCTTTTCACAACTACATTCCACCACAATGCGGTACTTCAATGTGTTCTTTCTGGTCCACTAACCTGCCAGGACTAACCACTAACATTCCCTTTCCTGGTATACTCGCCTGCCGGGACAAACACTCATACTACTTCTATAAAGTACTCTGCAGTGTGGCTTGCTTCAAACTTTAAAGAAGGTTTTTGACTTTCACCAACATTGAAATGCACAACTTCTTTCATAAGGATACAATACACATTGACGTTGTTTATTCCACTGGTATGTTTGCCATTTGCAATGCAAATCCTCTCCTCCTTGAGGCTTTCTACATGGAGGGCTTTTGTCGTGCCACCTTTTGGGTTTCCACACCAGTTAACTGCTGGTAATGTCTCATTCACATTTCTCTCCTTAGGAAAACGATTTCCCCTTTTCCTTATAATTGCAGTCTTTTGGCTTTGGTAATGCTGGTTGTTATTTTGTTCCTCTATTACCTCTCTTTACTTAGGTAATGCTGGTTGCAATCATGCTTAAATATTGACCCCTCTTTACTTTGGCAATGGTTGTTGTGGTCTAGTTCACAAATTGCCCCCTCTTTACTTTCTCCTCGCCTCTTGCTTTCCTTTAATGTGTATATTAGGCCACAAATACTTTAATTAATTAGTTTGGTATTCAAAATAACTGCGAGCAGCCAGTGGTCTAGTGTGGACTGCCCAGGGCCACATAATGAAGGCCAACTCACTTGTCTTCCCTTGCATGTTTGTTAAGACGGATTTCTGAACTCTGTCCTGGTGGCGCAGAAGTTCAGAAGGCCAACCTAATTACTTGGAACAGGGTAACCTCTGGACGAGCCAGACCAATCAAGGTAGCGATCGCGGCGGTCAAGACTAGGTCTCAAGAGGGGTGAGGGTGACTGAAAGCCCGCAATGAGCACACAAAGCAAGAGCGCTTACAAACTACTCCAAACAGTTGTTATATCAAAAATAGATACACATTTATTTTAAGGCCTTTAAAACAATGACCGTAGCGAGAAAATCACAATATCACAATATTAAACCAACACATACCATATCAACACAATATATATACAAATACACAGTCGCAAGCGTTTAAAGCATGAAATATGTAGTCCACCTGAAAGGAAAGGAAAACAGGCAGTGCGATAACGCTTTAGACTCAGTTCGCCTTCAGAGGCACCTAACTAGATGGAAGTCCGAGCCCTGCGAAGAGTGGAGCCTTGTGCTCAAAGTACCTGCCACGCCGGTGCCAACGGGCAAAAGGGGAAGCTCTTCGGAGGAAGTCAGGCAGTTCGGGTTAGTGCACAGCAGAAGGAGAACAGGTTCCGCAACTCAAGCGCAGCCTCCACAGCGGGCAGAAGCAGAGCGCGAGTACGGCCAAAAGGGTGCTGTTTTTACACAGCAGGGAAAAGCAATGGGATACTGCAGGAGGGCGACCAGATCCTAGCTAAACTACTCACCGGTCCCCGAAGCAAGCAGACCCAGACTTCTCCACGTTAGTTTCAGCAGCTGGCAGGTTCAGAAGAGCAGGGAACGCCTCGTAGTCGTGTAGAGCAAAAAGACGTCCCAATCGACGAAACGAGCACAGTTTGTTGCCGCAGCAGGACAACGGAGCGGCCGTGTGTATTCGAGCCAAATGTACACTCCTCCCTTCAGACTTGGGAACGCCAAGTGTACGAAGCGTGGGAGAGTGACCAGGACTCGAAATACAACACAACCTGGCGGCGGTTACAGAGCAGGACTCCCTTGTAAGCTGGTCAGTCAACTGGATGGCCCAGAGACACTTCAGAAGGCTTACTTGGCAGGAGTTGATGAAGTCGCCGGGAATAGCTGTTCCTGCTATTCCAAAGGTCGAAGCACCAGTACAGGCCTTCTGGTTCGATCAAAGGAGGAAAGGGTTTCACAGGACGACAGCAGTGCAAAGGAGGATTCCTTCAGCGGGTCACCAGCGATTCCTCGGTCCAGCCTCTTGGTTGCAGGATACTTGGCTCCTGTATTCCTTCGTTCGTGAGAACTCAGGAGATCGACATGGTAGTGGTGTTTCCAGCCCCCTCTTATCCACGGTTCCCTTCGCGCCAAAACGGAGGGGAGCCAATGGGAGATCCGCTCATCAACACACATACCATACGTGGACCAATCACGGACCACGGTGGTCCCAGGCATTCACACCACCCTAGACTCTCTGGCACCCAGGATGTGTATTGGGACCAGACATCCCAGCCCACACCCTGGAGGCACACAAACGACATGTAGAAGCCCGCGAAAGCAACCACGTTTCGCGGGAAAGTACATGCCCAAATAAGGAATGCCCCGGGTCTCTCGACCTGGGGAAGGTGAAGGGAGCAAGACGGTCAGTGGACAAGACAAAGGAGCCTCGTGGTCTGGCCATTTTGGGAGCCAGGCCACCATTTTGGGTTCAGTGCGAAAAACGTGCTCAGAACGCCAAAAGGAGCTCAAAATAAACAAAACGATTGCTGCCACCATTCGAGTCCCTGAATGACTTGCACCGATCAAATACCATCCTAAAAGAGTATCTAGGGCCTGTAGAAGGCTAGAGACCCAAGAGAGCTGTAACTTAGCTTACAGTGCCCTCTTGTGTCATGTTGCACTAAAGCCGCAACATGATAGAAGAAACTACGGGAAACAGCGTTCCCCAGTACTGACTGTCTTAAGGGCATGTCAGTTTCCCCGTAAGAAAGGAGCGAAAGCCCAGAGGAGTGCGGCAGAAGGCTGCACTTCTCTGGCAAAGTCAAGAACAAGGTGAAAACAACAGCAAAAAGTTTAGGGGTTGCCACATGGAAGGAAAATTACCTACAATTACGAAATCTTTCCTAACACTGTTTGCTAGACCCGCTGCCGCTTTCGTCTCCTTTTCTCACATCGGGTCCTGGGTGTTTGACGGCTCCGGTCATAATTCTGCGGCCTGTGCTTACCGCAACAGGAGTTTGTCACTTTCCTCGCATGCTCTGGTAAACGCCAACCACGGAGTAGGATGCTGGACAGGGAGAGCTCATCACTCCCACGGGAAACCTAGCAACAGCACCGCTTTCCACTGCGAGTCCTCTGCAATTCAAGATCCCAACTTCTACAACTCTCTGCACCACATTTTGCTAAAATCACAGCAGCGTTCCCAGCGTTTGCTACTTCTTCCACTGCAGCGACCCACTTCTCCTCCTACTGCTTCTTCTAATGGCCTGCACCTGAAGGGGCCTTAAATATTCAAATGTCCTGCTCAGATATAGGTCATTAGAACCACTAGTATGCACATCACAATTCTGCACCTCTGAGCTCCTCTTCCTCGTCCCAGTACCTGGAGCATTATGGGACTTGAAGTCCCTAATGTTCTTGTTCTTTATTTTCAACTACGGTTTCAATTCAATTTTACAATAGGCCATTAAGATCGTGCAATCACTAGGGAATTTAGTTAGAGGGTTCTCCCAATTCTCCTGACCCTGTGGTCCTCCCACAGAACATCACCCCCAGGGTCAGGATCAGGAAGAGTCTGCCTTTCCCTGGTCACATGAGAAGGGTCCTCCGCCAGGGTTTTTGGGATGATCAGCTCTGATTCATCACAGAAGCCAACTTCAGGGTGTGTGCATAAGTATTTTGTGAATGACAAGCCAACTTCTAAGTATGTGGATAAGTAGCTCGTAGATAAGAAACCAACTGCTAAGTGTGCAAAAAAAGTAGCTTGTGAATAAGAAGCCAACTTCTAAGTGTGAATAAGTAGCTTGTGAATAAGAAGCAAAATTTTAAGTGTGCAAAAAGGTAGCTTGTGAATACGTAGCCAACTTCTAAGTGTGCAAATAAGTAGCTTGTGAATAAGAAGCCAACTTTTAGTAAGTAGCTTGAGAATAAGAAGCCAACTTCTGAGTGTACAAATAAGTAGCTTGTGAATAAGAAGCCAACTTTTAGTAAGTAGCTTGAGAATAAGAAGCCAACTTCTAAGTGTACAAAAAAGTAGCTTGTGAATAAGAAGCCAACTTCTAAGTGTGAATAAGTAGCTTGTGAATAAGAAGCAAAATTTTAAGTGTGCAAAAAGGTAGTTTGTGAATAAGTAGCCAACTTCTAAGTGTGCAAATAAGTAGCTTGTGAATAAGAAGCAAAATTCTAAGTTTGCAAAAAGGTAGCTTGTGAATAAATAGCCAACTTCTAAGTGTGCGAATAAGTAGCTTGTGAATAAGAAGCCAACTTCAAGTGTGAATAAGTAGCTTGTGAATAAGAAGCCAACTGCTAAGTGTGCGAATAAGTAGCTTGTGAATAAGAAGCCAACTTCTAAGTGCGAATAAGTAGCTTGTGAATAAGAAGTCAACTTCAGCTTTCGAATAAGATACTGTTGAATAAGAAAATGTGAGGCTACCATAAAATCACACCCTTGAAATCTCAGTATTTCATTCGGTGCACACACTTAATTACCTGCCAGATCACGTTTGCAATGTTCAGACAAAGCTATCCTTAATCCAAACTGGAGCATTGAAGAGAGTGCGGAAGTCCTGGGGCAGATTTTGTGCGTAAACATTTCTGAGAACAGAAGGCCAAAGCAGGACAGCAAGTACCATCTCTGGTGTAAAAATGAAGAACGGTAAATCACAGGGGCTTGGCGGTCCTTATATGATCAATGTGATAAGTAACAGACATGCTTGGAAAGGTGAGGGCGTACTTTGTTCCTTGGTCATCAGAACCCCACCATTCACCACAAAGCAGACATTAATCTGTTTAATTCAGCGGTGCACGGCGATTTTCTTGGAAGACTCTGTATGGACAACTCGTACCTTGTGTATACACGCTAATCTAATGTGCTACCTTTTAAAGCCTCAGTCAGCCATTTCATACATTTTATTTGTGTGAACTTAAACAGGCAATTAAGCCCCAGCCACAACAAACTGCATTTCAATTGCTACAGCAGCGATGAAAGTTAATCTTTCATAGTACATTAATCCCACAAAATGAATTCTTTGAAAGTAGAGAAAGAATTCCCTGCCAGCCATTCCTTCTGCATTTCTTGCACAGGTTTCTGTTTTCTAACAGCATTTGAGGCTTTTGTTCTTGCTAGCAGTCCTCTGGGGGCCTCTATTGATCTTCTGATGTACGGATCAGGGGGTTTAAACACATAGCACGACGAGTGAGAATTTAAATGGAAGGCCTCAGTGATCAGTTTTTCTGTAGTGTGGATTGCAGTGGGCAGAATGTTTTTTTTTTTGCACTGTGCTGCCCAGTGGATTGTTTCTCGACCTGAAGCAAATTGGCACGTTCTCATTTCACCCAGGCTTTTGTCATTAGCCTACAAGGCTCAGAGAGCGAGGAGAAGTCGTGACCACTCAGAAAGGCGCGGGCAGCTGTGTCTATCTAATAAATAATTAAGTGGCTATAAGGATTAGAAAGATAATTAGCTTAATTATTTTAAGATGGTAAGGCAAGACGAGAAGAACAGTTTATGGGCAACTAACTCCTATGTAACCCTCTCTCCTATGTAACCAGAATTTAAGCATACTGTAACCTATGCCATGATACCCAAGGGTTTGCGCGCATAATAAATGTTACAAATAAATAAAATAAACTACAGTTAAGGAATATGCATTTATATAAAGCACTATATTGCACAATTGTTAAGAGCTCACCACACGTATGCAGGGTTTCACTTTTACCCAGGCATTTCAGGAGCTGTAAAAAGCATCACAGCATGCAATTTAAACAGTACACAATCAAATGTTTTTTGTTTGTTTGTTATTTATCAGGTCTATTGGTTTAAGAAAAAAAACTTTCACCATACATTAAAACCAGAAAGTAAAACACATATCAAGGTTACAAGCAGATTTGTCAACAGTATTTTACTAAAAACAAAGACATGTTCATCATTAAATAGCGTGATTATTGATCGTGTTCCTTAAAAACTTCATCTAAAATTCTAAGCAAGGCTAAAACTAACAATACCTTTTCACCCATTAAAAAATATTCCACGGAGTGCTCTACCTCTTCCAGATGCTTCCACTGGAGGCCCCTGAGGCATACCTCGGAGAAGCCAGGAGCTGCATACTGAAATTTATATGGCAAGGCATGAAACCTAGAATAGGTTACAAGACCCTCACCCTTCCCAAAGAAAGAGGAGGTGTTGCACTCCCAGACCTTGATGCATACCATAGGGCCGCCCAACTCAGAGTTCTTGCCCCCACCTTAGAGAAGATCCTAACAAACAGTGGGTCTACATTGAGAACTCCCTTGTAATCCCAGTTACCGTAGGTGAATGGTTGTGGGTCCCTCTAAAAAAGCTCCCGAGAAGGATCAGGGACCACCCGATTATGGGAACGATGTGGAAGGCACTGGCAGGGAAGGGACACAAGGAAAGAGTCACAACATGGCCCTCCCCACTTAGTCACATATGGTCCACACCAGTTCTGGAAGAGATCCCAGGACACGAGCATTACCAGTCCTGGTTCGAAGCGGGGCTCTGTAGGGTTGGCCAACTGGTGAGGGTGGATTCCTTCATAACTATCCAGGAACTTGAGGAGGCTTTGGGTATCGGCAGACTTTCGCCACTCCTATACCTCAGACTTAAGGGAATCCTGATGAACCCAAAACTCAAGGAATGCATACAGAGGAAACTCACCCCGGTGGGAAAAATACTAGACTCCCACACGGAAATGAAGGGCCTCATCTCCCTCCTGTACACTGCGCTTTTGATCCCCCGTGAGGGAACCACCAGGAACCTCAGGAGAAAATGGGAAAGGGGCCTAGGCTGCACCATCGGGGATGGTCTCTGGGGGAAAATCTGTACTAGGGCCTTCAAGACATAGATCGCATGCAAATACAAGTCCCATGCTGTCAAGCTCCTCCACAGGTGGCAGTACGACCCAATCTCTCTTTCAAGGATGTTCCCAGATGTAGTCCCAATGTGCTGGCACAGATGTGGTGAGAAGGCTGACTACTGGCACATGTCGTGGACGTGCCACAAGGTCCAGACCTACTGGTCAGAGGTGCTCAGTTGGGTTAGGGAGGCGGGGGAGGGGGACTACTGTTTGGACCCCATACTGGTGATTTCCGGCCTGCAACACAGAGATGAGCACTGGGAAAAGCTACCGGACGTGACACACTCGCTATTGCTAGCAGCTAGAGCGGCTCGAGCCAGGACCTGGAAAAGACCTGCCCTTCCAACAAGACATCTACCTTATGAATAAACTAACGGCCGCAATACAAGGCTCAAGTGCGCAGATCAAAACCGACTGGCTGCAATTCATGGAGGCGTTTCCCAACACGGAGGTCAAGCCCTGAGGGCAGCCGAGCTTCTCCACCCGACCCGAAACTAATTCTTTTGTGTAGACCCCCTTGCATGGGAATCATGGGAGGCGATTGTATATAGTTGGCCACGGGCCCGGCTGGTGCTGCCCGAAGAAAGGACTCTTAAAATGTGTTCATTGAGACCCGAGAATGGGGGGTGGGGGGCTTGAAAGCATTAAGCCTTATGACTTCGTTATACTTTGAAGTTGTTATGGGCGTGTGCCCAATGTATATTTTATGCATAAGCTTGCTTTTCTTTTTCTTGAAAACTAATAAAAACTGAATTTAAAAAATATATATATATTCCACGACTTGGGTCCCAAACTGTGACTTTCAGAGAAAAACTTCCACAACCAATGTGCTCTTCTTATCTCTGTTAGGCCTGTGCAAAATAGCAATGGGTGTTGAAGCATTTCTGTAATATCATTGACTGTACAAAATCTGCAGCTCATGTCCTATATATGTGATCCTACCGATGAAATAATCAGAGTGGTACAGTTAATTGCGGCCAAAAGAAAGAAAAACACTGGATTCTTTATTTTTTTATTAGGGGGAGGGGAGGTCCCCCACCAAGACCCCCTATTTCCTATCCTTATAACGTCACCCCAACCCATCCCGACTCATTTTAACCCCTTACCCCACTACTCTATATATAGTTATTTAATATTTTCTGTGTTTTTCGGTATTATGGTCTTCGGTGCAATGTAACACTGAAATATTTTCGGTAAATTTACTGGGTACCCTCATGTGTGCTATGTCACACACGTTCCTTGAAAACTACATTATTTTGTGGGGTACAAGTTGATACAAAATCGTACAAATAGAGCACAATGGCGGAGGCTCAGAAACTTGATCAAATATCAGGCTAGGACGTTATACGTTCTACAGTCCAGGCTACTATGAAGGTAGAGTTTATATTTTCCTCTGGCTTCTAGAGTCTCAATCCAGTACATCTTCAATAACTTGTGATCCTCTTGGGGGGATAGCTCAGGGGCAACGTGCTCGCCTTGGAAGCAAGACGACACAGACCACCACAGGTTTGACCCCCGGGTCCGCCCTCAGAAACCTCTGAGTATTAAGCGCGTTATAAATAACCCATCATATCATAACTTCTTTTTTACACCAACTGGATGTTTCACTCGCTCTTGTTCAGTTGTGCCCAATTTCACAAGGACATTATAGCAAGCGTATTTCCATTCGTTCAGTAATGTTTTGTTCTAATTTAATAAAGTACCCCTCAATATTTGAAATGCAATGGGTGTGTCCATGTCTATACATTTTCTGTATAGTGCTAGAGTTTTCCACATGGCCATTGAGTAGAGAGAGGGGAGGCCAAGCTCATGGCAAATTACCTGTACAGGGACTCCTTTAGGCACGGAAAGTACTCTCCTCCGGAATACCCCTCTAAAATCTGCCATATATTGTATGGGAGTGCAAAAGAGGTTTCTGCTCTGTACGATAATATGGCCACAACGTTCAACTTCTAGAAATTCACGATTGGTAGAAGTGAGTGGCGACAGTACTTCCTCGCCAAAAGACAAGCCTGAGAAGTTACATTTTTAGCCTTAGCTCTCAAGATTCTCTCTCTCGGTGCATCAGTTAACTGATGTTTGCACACATACCCAAGTATGTAAAAGTGTCCACATCCTGTAAAGTTTCTCGGTTAAGGTGCCACTCAAAGATCATCTTTCTTTTAGCCAGCGAGGGTCGGAGTGTTTACTTTGCTACGTTCACCCTCAGACCGTTCCGTTTGACATATACCTGTAGGGCATCGAGCTGGCGCTGCAAAGCTATCGGCGTCTGGTCTAGTAGGACCAGATCATCCGCATATAGTAACCAGCTCAATGCTCTCCCGTTCAATCGTGGTGGGAAACATCTAGCCTCGCTCAAGGTTACACCCAGATCTGATATAAACAGGTTGAACAATGCTGGAGCCAGTGGACATCCCTGCTTTAAACCTTCGATCGTTGTTATTGGTCTCGATAGGCATCCAGCCATGTCTGACCCTTAACGAGGTTGATGCGTACAAGGCCTTAATTGCGCACAGCAGATCGTGTGGGCACCCACAGTTCTCCAATTTTGCCCAAATGAAGTTTCTATCAATGCTGTTGAATGCCTGGGCCAAATCAATGAATACCAGGTATATTCTTGAGGTCTTTTGTAGTGTATGGGTCTTGAGGATGTTGAGCAAAAACACATCCAACGCTGTTCCTACACCCCTTACAAAACCTCACTAAAAATGTTGAATCTAGCTGAGGACTACACCCATTTATTTAAGCCCTGTAAAATGATTGAGGCAAACATCTTGCCCGCCACATCCAAAGGGCAGTAGTGCATTAGTTGTGAGGGTCAGCCCTGTTGCCCTTTTTGAAAATTGGGACAAAAATGTCTAACCTCCAAGATAGGGACACTTCTCTGAGCTTCAGAATCTGTCTAAACAGTAATACCAAGAAGCCCGCCCCCATCTTCATTTAACATGGTGTTCGTGAGGCGGTCAGGGTCCAATGCTCTTGAACTACTGAACTTTTTTATACAGGCCAAAAGTAATCTTTGTCAATCTGACCACTCTATGGCTCCTGGTACTTCTCTTGTTGGTGTCATTGTGCCTGGGGTCCTAAACAGGTTTGAAAAGCGGGCGACCCATGACTCCTTCGATACCGGGTTTATTTGAACAGCAAATGGCGGGATCTTGAGAGAGTTGATCAGTTGCCACATTTCTCTTGTCTGCATCTTTGCTACCTCACTCAGCATGCTTAAGGCATCCGTTGGATCATTGCAGCCCTATTTGACCGCATCCAGTTTTTGTGTTGCTGTCTTATGTTCTTAATACAAGCCACTAGGCCTGCCCCAGCATATGCTTTAATTTGCTTGATTTCTGTATTGAAGGTTTTTTTTCTTTCGGCAACTTGTTGGTCAAAAGTTTGCTTAGGTTTTGTGAGGGGTCAGAAATGTGAGGCAGACAACTTGGTAAAGGTTTTTCATAAGAAGCCATTTTATTAACTCTAAAGGGTTTGACAAACGCCACACTATCCCTATCCTGATGAAGATTTCCCTGCCTATCAAAATAAACTAAAGGAAACACTCTAACAAAAGGAATCTGTCCCTCACACTTATACATACAACCAACTTAACAAGGTGATATATGGCATTTCAAATATAACAGAAATTACAGTTATGTTCAAAACCTGATAACTTTTTCTCCTTGTTACCTGGGTGAGTTCCCCTTCCCCAGATTCAAACAGGATTTTCATTCAAAAGTTAAAAAAAGGAAAGTTCCTTCATGTAACAACGTTCTAATAAAGTTCTTCTTGCTCCAAGTACCTCGCTTGGACTTCACCAACAGTTCAAAATATTCAACAAGTCTTTTGTCTCTACACTGGTGACAGATATTTCCACACAACTTCTTTTCAGAAAACAAGTATACTTCCACAGTTCATCAGTATCAACAAAATACGTTTGTCAGGATGATTCCGCAACAGTTAAAAAAATACTTGCATCAGCAATTATGATTTGTCAGGCTGATTCTACAATAGTTCTCAATATACTTTAGTGGTCTTGCCACTTCTTCTTCAATGCTTTTAACCACACCACAGTATTTCAATGCTTTCCACCTAGTCCACTCACCTGCCAGGTCTACCACTACAAGGTCCCTTGCCCTGGTATACTCGCCTGCCAGGACTAATGAAACTACTAACACTACTATAAGTATGCTTGCAGTAATATTTGTTTCAAACAACTTATAAAGTTGAAGTGGGAGAATGGAAAAACAGGCTCCCGTCCTTGCCCTCTCGCGCCTGGCCTAAAGGATCACGGCCCAGGCACCCGCCACGAGAAGAGTTTGCCCATCTACCAGACGACCAAATACCCTGGTACAGGAACATACGGATGTGTCCATCTGCCTGCCCAGCAGCACGCCCTGCCCATGCTGACACCTGCGGCACGGATCAACTAGACTAAAACCAACACATCGTTAGAGATGCCATGACGACCTAGCCAACGGTCAGCACACCTGTGCAAATATACACACTGGACACTCTCGCACCAATCTACACGAAGAATATACTCAGTGCTATGACGTAGGCGACAGACATACTCACGGACGTGCATCTTTATTATTTTCCACATAGGCTCTCAAAATGCAGAAACGCAAGACGCATCATGAACTCATCTAAAGAGCTTGCTTACGCTTCTCCTAAACCCAGGTGCCATAATGAGAAATATAACGAAGACACGATACTGGTCATAAGACAATATGATACTATAACCTAAAGCGCCTGTGCACCAAACGGTTCCACCTATACACCAGGCCTAAGTAGGCCGCAAGCAAGAGCTCCCATGGACGTTAAAAGAACAAGAGTCAGGTTGCTGATCCTGCAGAATGAGCCCGGCGAGAGCAGACAGCCAAGGTCGCAATGTTGCAAACCCACATTCCGAAAGCAGACCATCAAGGGCACGATGTTGCAACCTCGCACGCCGCGCACCAACGTTAAAATCACACCTGCAAATTAAACCAGGCACACAGTAGAAAAACAATATTAATTGTGCAAAAGTCTGCCTCAAACACGGTCCCACCTCACGTGACCAAGCCGAACCTGACAGGATGCCAAGTCCAGGAGAAAGAAGGCGTCTGGATCCCTTGGTACAAGACACAGGCAGACACACTTAAAAGGTTCAATGGACATCTGCGACAGTGGGAGTAGTCGGCCTTCCAGCTCATGAATAAGTCCTCACATTGTCTGCACGTACTCATAGTGAAACATTGTTGCAAATGACAGGTACACCGAGAGCTGGGAACAGCGATGGTCCCAAGCTGGGAAGCTCACGGGCGCACCAATCAGAACATGGGGCTCTTATCACTGACGCCATTAACATTGACCAATCATCAGTAGTCTTCATGTAACAATTCTCATGTATCTAATTGTAGGGACAACCCAGATATATCACCTGACTAACCCTTGTCCACTAATATTGTTCTCTATACGTATGCTATACTAACCCTACCACTCGAGCAACCAATTAAGAGTGGCAATAGGTTTTTTGCTAACTTTCTAAGGTGACGCAAGTAGCGCGTCATACTAAGGTAAAAAGGGCCTGCGAGCCCCACGATTGTGTGTGTGTCAGGACGGACGCGTACGATCCTTGACCCATCCCTGCCGTTTTTGTTTAATAAACAGCAGAGTCACCTTGCTTCTTGCGTGTGTCTCATACTCTATCTCTTCTGGGATATCCGGGAGGAGTTGAGGCCTCCCTGCCCGGAGGTCTGCGGATGGCCCGGCCGACCCCGGCAGAATTTCCCCCCGACAAGTTGGAGGCACTGCTGAGATCTGTTTAAGATCCGCCTTTTTTATTTTTTTTTTATTTTTTTTTACTTTTTCCAGGCACTCCGGTTGCGAGGAGGCCCGGCGGCGCGGCCCCCTCTGCCGTCGCCCCCTTCTGAGGACTACAGGACCATCGCGGAGCTGCAAGAAGACCAGACAGCGCAATCCAGATATTGGCCCTCGGGAGCCGGTTGAGAAGTATCCCGCCCGCGGTTGGCGAGTGTCCAGACGTGGTCCAGACGAGGGGAGGTGACGAGCCGCTTGGAGGGGTGCACGCAGTCGAGCGGCCCTGCATCAAGAGAACTTGGTGAGCATGCCACGCACAACAAGCAATGTGAAATTGTGAGGGAGGGGGGAGGAATTAAATAAGGGAGGCGGGAGGTGTTGCACAGGTGCGCGGCGAAGGTTCGACAACTTAGTGTTGGAAATAGAATGAATGGTAGTCGAACAAGTGCGAGAGCAGTCGACTACGTTACGCGAGAGAGGGGGGCGGAGCACGAAAACATCACGTACGGCCGCTCGTAGAAACTGATTGGCCTAGGTAGCGACTACATGCAAGGGTGGGTGTGTGTGGTTTCCTACGATTTGGCATTTATTGATCAATGAGTAGATGAGGATCCCTATTGTTCGAGCAAGAAACTCGATAGGTAGATGACGTTTCCCTGTAGGCGGTAGCTAGCTAGTTGCCTAATACGGAAGATAATTGGCTGGTTAAGCCCTCCTGTCGAGGGGCGTATCACACGCGAGGCGACGCAGAGTGCGCAGTCTGATTATATTATTGATTTGATTACCTTGTTCCAGGAGTGACAGGAAGACAGCTGTAGGGTTAACGGGGGTAGATTGAAAGTGCATTTTGAACTTAAAGAATATATGAAGAACTTATCAGTAGCTCGGAGAGATCGGTGACGTCACCAGTAGGGCTTTCATACGATATCCCGAGCACAAGGCATCTTCCCTTCTGAGATTGGTGGGGAAGAGAACTGTGGTAAGGAAGTGGAAACGGAGATAAACGGTAATGAGTTGATCGGGGAAAGGCGAAACGGGGAACGTGGCTGCGCACGGAGAACGCCGGCCACGGCAAGTGTAGAAGGGGGAGGAGCACGTGAAAATAGGACGACTGTATAAGAACGTCATAAGGGGTACGCAGCCGCAGGGGGCTACGTGCGCCTCGGCCGCAGGGGGCCGTAAGGGTGTTGTATAAAGAAAGAAAGACAGAAGGAAATATACAAATGTAACATACTATATTTTTTATAATTTTTCTTAGCTGACTATCGTAAGTCCCAAAACTTACCGGGCCAGGTAAACGATATAAGGCTGTATATTGTAAACTGCTGGTGAGATAAACTGCTACCAGATAGGGGAAGGGTAACAAGTGGAGCGCTACTATGTCATACGGGACAGGATCGGGAGGGTGGGGGAACACCCTCACTACCCCACTACAACACATCTGCACAACACTGCCACCCCATAGGGAGAAACTGATTAAATATAGCATAGAATGGACCCAGGGGACGGATAACAAAATGCTAACACCGTGGCCGCCTAATGGTAGCTTCGATCCATATGCCCAACATTCATTATTAAACCATCTGCACAATACATATAAAGGGAAGAAGTTGGCAAACCATGTGGAGGTGTTTAACTTATGGAGGATGTTCCAGGGGTCCCGACCAGGACCAAATGGAATGTTCACTATGGGGGAAATACCGGAAGAAAAAGAGATTAAGGAGGGAGGAGAGGATGGGAAAAAGGGGAGTGAGGACCCAAAGAACACGGGGAACAGAGGAGAGTGAGGAGAAAAGAATAATAAAACAGATGAGATAAAAAAGGAACCGAGCAACGAGATACCCATAGCAAGGGGGGTGAAAACAGAGGGAGGGGGGTTGTACCCTTTAAGAGAATTAGGAGAAATAGAAAGAGGACAGTTAAGGGCGGCTGAGGGATACTCGAACCCGGCATACAGCCCTCCACCATATGTGGCTCATAGGAAGATGCCAGCAGGGGAGGGGAGGACTGGAGAAGACCAGACTGTGGAAATAGGAAATGATGAGTGGGTAGCTGCACAGATATTATTAAAATTACGAGGTTCATTAACAGGAGAAGAGAAGGAGGTAGTAAAGAAAACAGATGAGGATAATGCCAGGGACAGTGAAATGAGGGGGGAAGAGCTGTTACGACAACAGGAAGAGATTTTGGAGGAACGAGTAGCAAAATTAAGGGATGAGCAGAATGAATTGATCAAGCAGCTTGAAAGGGAGGAGAAAGAGAGAGCGAGGAAAAGGAAAGAAGGTAAGAACGAATTGGAAAAAATACGGGAACGAACGGAGGAGCAAAGGAGAGAAGCTGAAAGGGTAAAAGCAGCAGCAGAAAGGGTATCAAGAGTAGTACTGCGAGAAAAGAAAAGGGAAGAAGAAGAAAAAGAAAAAGAAATGGCAATGTGGAAGAGGAGGTTACTATCAGAAACAACTAAGAAATACGAAGAAGGGAGGGTGATAGAGAGTATAGTAGAAAGAGAAAGGGTGAAATGGGAAAGGAAGAAGGAGGATGAAAGAATACTAGAACAGATGAGAAGTGAAGTGATGGAGGAATTAAAAAGGAAAAGGGAGGAAAATAGTAGGGAGATGGAGGAGAGAAATGAAGGAGAAAGAGAAGATAGGAGTAGGGAGAGTGGAGAATGGGGGGATGTATATAGAAACACAGAAGTAGCAACAACATCAGCACAAAGGGGAGTGGTTGATAAAAGAGAAACAGGAGAACTGGACCTAATAGACTTACAAACAGTAACGATCAAGGGGAAAAAGACCGAGTGGGGGTTGCCGTTTATGACTGACTTTTGCAGTGAGGAAGAAGAAGGAGTGGAGAAGGAAGGAAGAAACAGTGAAAGGGAAAGTTTTGATAAACTATACATCACCCGGACCAACACAGACTCACCATGGATCAGTAGGAGAAAGGATGAACTGGAGAGAAGTGAGGAGGGAGAGCGAGGAATAGTGGAAAGACAGACACATGAGGCCGCACCATCCCCATCCCCATCACGCCCTCCCCCATCGCACCCTACATGCTCAACCACCTCACGCTCGTTACGCAAAATAAAACTCGCGCCCTTCACAGATGAACTGACACCCTATGCATGTCGGCTTAGAAACCTCCCTAGTCGCAGGCAGGAAAGACGAATACACATGCACACATTAAACACAGGAAAAGATGGGAGAAGGGGAAAAGAAGGAGAAGAAAGAGTTACGAGCAGGGGAAATACGGACGAAATTGAAGATGTAGAAGAAAGGGAAGAGGAGGAAGGGTGTGAGGACTCGATATTATGGAACACAAAGGGTGAAACGAGACATAACTTAATGCCACTTTTATAGAGAGGAGGGGTTAGACCGCAGTATGTCCCTTGGAAGCATACCGATAAAGAAAATATAAAATGCAGGCTCCCATCATTAAGTGGAGGTGTGGGTAAGTGGATATATGAAATGGAAAAACACACCGCAGGACAGAAACTGGCAGTAGGAGATGTAAAGGGCCTGTTAATATCAATATTAGGGGATAGAGCGGATGACATTTGGAAGAGAGCGGGATTCCATGGGGTAACAATAACAAACACATCGCACGATGGGGCACCATTCGCAAACTGCAGACATGCACTATGGCAGGCACTGAGGGTACAGTACCCAGACACATCAGACATAGGAGCAATTACCTCTCGCAAGATGCGTGAGAATGAAGATCCTGTTGATTATATCCAGGAGATCCAAGAGAAGTGGCGCATGGAAACGAGAGAGCAATGGGATAAAACACCAGCAATATTCTATCATATACTAGTACAAGGGCTCCCAGAAGGAGTTCAGAAACAACTAAAGAAAGTAGTGGGAATGGAAGCAAAACCATGGCCAGAAATACAACTGACTATAGTGCATCATTGCAGGACATGGCAAGGAAAAATGAAACAAAAGGAAGAGGACAGGAAAACGGAAGAGGCTAAACTAGTACAGAAAAAACTTACTAAATACACAATGGAAGGGGCACTAATAACTACGCCCACAACAATGACCCAAAGCCCCACACAAGTAGTGGCTGCACAAGATTCCGCCCAAATACCACCTTCACAGACTGTAACACAACAGGCGCCGCCAATACAACCATACATGACCAACATGGGAGGAGGACATACGATGGCAGGAGCTGGGTATTATAATTATAACAGGGGGAGAGGAGGATTTATGAGAGGGAGAGGATACGGATATAACACCCAACAACAGGTGGGAGGACTTAGAAATCCCTACCCCACAGGGCAACCAGTATACCAGGACAACACAGGGAGCTTTCCATGGCAAAGTAGGGAACCGCCGGTGTGTTGGAATTGTGGACTATTAGGGCACATGTCACGCACGTGTAGAGTTAGACCAGGTACACCATTATGGAGTGAACAGGGACAACCAATGCCCTCACAGGAACAGCAGGGCCTACAGCAACAGCAGACGTTGCAACAGGGAAATGAACAACAACAACAATTAACACAACAGCAGCCACAGACGTATTCACTGCCACAACAACAGGTAGCGATGACACAGCAACCCCAAGCACAACAAACACAACTGGGTAGGGTGACGGTCTTGGGACACAACCCTTACACAGGAAATGGCCAATCATTGTACCCTCAATAGGACAGCCCACAGACGGCCTTGGTGTGTCCCATCCTGTCAGTAACACCTAATAGTGCGGAGGAGCCACGCATAGAGGTAACGATAGGTGACAAAAAATTATCATTCCTTGTTGACACCGGGGCAACCCGGTCTTGCATAAGGGAAGGTAAATTTAAGATGTCAGGCGAAGCCATGAACACCCAAGGATTCTCTGGGGCTAGAGGGTTGGTTCCCTTTACTGATAACATTCCCTTATCTATTGGAGATTATGATCTGTCAGTTCCACTTCTATATTATAGTGCCTCACCAGTAAATATACTGGGGAGAGACATAATGAACAGGTTGAATATGACGATCTCCTTTACTGAGGACGGCATAATTTGCTCTACTCCAGGGATTAACATGCTCGCAGCACGACAGATTATGCAAGCATACTGCGGACAGACAGCGATTAGGGCGGAGCCAGTAGATGGCGAACTATTCCAGTATGGAACAGATATGGCAATTGCATGGATGCCAGGGATAGAAGGGAAAATATGGAGGCCAGCAGCCTATCTGTTCAGACCAGAAACACCTGTTAATGAACTAGAAGGAAAGGTGATCCTAATGGACATTGAGAGCATTATTGCAACAGCTGATTACATTGCTGTACATGCCCAAGACAGAGAAGGAAGAGCATGGAGGGCCGTGATAGCATTAGCAGAAGGATGTAGGCTCACCCAGGTGTCAGATGAGGAGCTGTTCTCAGATGAGAAGGAAGAAGGTGAAATGGTGTTTATGATGAGTGTGGAAATATGGCTAAGAGTGGCTTACAAACAAGTAGCACAGAAAATTGCAATGGCACTCGAGGCACCCGCATGCACCCCAGTCCCCTTCTTTAAGGAGGATATGTCAAAGGTACCCAAATCATTGTGGACTACTGGCCCCTATGACGTGGGGTGCATAAAAAGTATAGGGGGAGTAAGGATAAAATTGAAAAAAGGTGCAATACTCCCCAGAGTAAAACAGTACCCACTATCAAAAGAGGCAGATGAGGGTATATATGAAACCATAACGGCCCTTATAAATAATGGCATATTGGTCCCCTCGGAATCACCTTGCAACACGGCTGTGTACCCAGTGCGCAAGGCTAAAGGGGGGTCTTGGCGCTTCATACAGGATCTCAGGCCCTTGAACAACATAGTAGAAGCGGAATATCCCGTAGCAGCAAACCCGGCCACGATAGTGTGTGGCATTCCAGCAGAGGCATCACGATTTACAGTGATCGACCTTAAAAATGCTTTTTTATCAATACCATTACACCCAGACTCACAAGATCTGACGAGCTTCACTTACCGAAACACAAAGTGGAAACACACTAGATTGCCACAAGGGTATTGCAAATCACCCTCAATTTTCAATAGAGTGATACAGATGGATTTGGGTAACATTGAAGTGGAAAGCACAGTGTTGCAGTATGTGGATGACATAATAATTTGCAGTACAAACGAAAGAACATGCAGAGAGGACTCCTTAAAGATGTTGACAATATTGGCTGAAAAAGGTTACAAGGTAGACATGGAAAAGATACAGTACTGTCAAGAACAGGTACTTTACATTGGTCAACTTATATCCCAACATGGAAGAAAGATTGCACCACAAAGAGCACAGGCCATTTCAAACACTCCAATGCCACAAACTGTGAGGGAACTGCAGCAGTTCCTGGGGCTGTGCAACTACTGTAGAGCATGGGTGTTTGATTACAGCTCGTACATAGGACCCCTGCTTGAGGCGTTAAGGGAAGCTAATAAAGGGGAGAAAAAGCTGGGGTGGACGATGGAAATGAAAGAGGCTTTTGATGAATTGAAAGATGCGATATCAACTGCTCCAGTACTGGCATCCCCAGACTATGAGCGACAATTTTTTATATTCTCACATTGCGCTTCAGCAGTAATGAAAGCAGTGTTGGCTCAAAAAACAAGCATGGGCTACAAACCAGTAGCATTTTACAGCGGCCACTTAGATCCTGTGATGTTAGGCCACTTCCCTTGCGAACAAGGTCTCGCCGCAGCTGCTTTTGCAGTGGAAAAGGCATCAGCAATCACCATGGGGTGCCCAACTACACTGTTTGTGGAACATGCACTATTTGCGATATTGAATAAACCTAAGTCCACCCTAACCACGCAAAGAGCATCAGGTTATGAGATCATTTTATCAAGAGCTGAACTATCAATTGTTAGATGTAGCACGGTCAACCCTGCAAGGTTCCTAGCAGAAGTAATTGAGGAGGGAAATTATGCCCATGACTGTACGGAAATAACTGAAATGTACTCATGTACTAGAAAGGTTGAAGAAAACGCACTGGAGGGTGGTGAGCTCTTATTTATTGATGGGTCATCAACTATCGATCAAGGGGATGGTATAAGGAGAACTGGGGCAGCAGTGGTAAAAATGATGGAGGTACCGGTGTGTGTAGCAATAAAATGTGTACAATTACCACAGCATTTCTCCGCTCAAGCAGCGGAACTAGTTGCACTGATCTTGGCGTTGAAGGAAAGCTTTGACAAACGAGTGACCATATACTCCGACAGCGCATATGTTACATCCACTGTTGTTATGTACAAAGGGAGGCTTTCACATAACCAGTAGTTTAAAGGTAAAGAACCTTTTATTTGTAAGTTGATGACATAAAACGACCCCCAGCAGGAGGAGTACAATCTTCCCACTAAGGCCCTGCTTCTTCACTGGCTCTCCTTGGAACCCTGCTACATAAGATGCAGTTCTATGTTCTATAGTATCTAAGTGACAATAGACATAGTGAAGGAAATATTATACACTCATGGTTTAACAGGTAAACATTGGAAACACTGCACATCCTAACACCTCTCCTCCTTAAACATAACAAGTAACTGTGTGGGTGAGGACCCACTAAAATTGAAACCTGTAAAACAAATATTGAACAACTGAAATTGAAACCTGTAAAATAAATATTATACACTCGTGGTTTAACAGGTAAAACATTGGATGCGCTGCAAGTCCTGGCACAAATCAAGAGCATAGATATAGGACATCTAGTGGTTGATTAGGTAGAGTCACAAGAAAGTCCCTGTCTCCAACTAACTGAAGACAAATTAACATTGAAACGGAAAAGCCACCCTTTCCTTATTCCAAATAGCTCCTCCTTTGACCAACACTGACGAACCCAAGTCTTTCACAACTTGCTTGGGTTCAGAAAACAACGAGGCTCCTTTACGAACTTTGGTGGGGAGCTTGACTTTAATCCAATCACCCTCTTTGACCTTGAGTTCCCTACAACAATTCTTCTGATCATACCTCTCCTTGGATCTAACTCCAGCTTCAAAAATTCTCCTTTTTACACTCTCTAGATCCACATCCACCATTTTTGATTTGCCCATCCAACCTGGACATAAATGAGTATTTGGTTTTCTTCCTCTCAAGATCTCAAATGGACTCACGCCTGTGACACTATGGGTAGTTAGCCTATACTGGAACGTGCGTTCCATCACTGTTCTCACCCAATCTCCTCCAGTAGCCACCGCTATCCTAATAGCCTCCATCAGAGTCCTATTAAATCGTTCCACACACCCATTACTCTGGGGATGATATAAAGAAGTATTCACCTGCTCAATCCCATGATTCTCTAAGAATTCTTTAAACTCTCTGGAAACAAGTTGGGTCCCATTGTCAGACAAACACTTTCTTGGAAACCCTTCTCTCCAAAACAGTTGTTCCAAAAATCTGATTATACTACTACTGGATATGTCCTTGAGTACACATACCTCCGGCCATTTTGATAATAAATCCATGACTACTAATAGGTAGCTATCTCTGCCACCACCAATATTAAATGGACCGAGGAGATCCAACGCAATTTCGTCCCAAGGGACACGCGGGGACTCCCTCACTACCATGGGAACTTTTTGCACTTTCAAGCCTTTGTTTCCCTCAATACATTCCACACAGTCTTTGACTTGTTCCTCTATGTCCTTGTCGATACCAGGCCACCAAAATTCAGACCTCACAAGTCCCTTCTTCCTGGCCAGACCTAAATGCCCAACATGGGCCAACTCCAAAACAGACTTCCTCATACCGACTGGCACAACCATCTGGTGACCCTTGTATAAATAACCATCCTGAATCCATAGCTCCTCCCTCACTTTGGCAAAACCATTCATCTCGCCCCTGTGGCTCTTAATTTTACCTTCTGCAACCAGAGTAAGTACTCCTTGATATACAACATCCTCCGTGCAAGACACATCCCACTCACTTTTCTTTAATGTTTCATGCACCTGGAATATTTCTGCACTCTCCTCTGAACTTGTAAAGTCACTATCGTCAGAAATTTCCCTCTGGACAGATCTAGACAAGGCGTCTGCAACCACATTAACCTCCCCCTTTACGTGGAGCATGGTATACTGTAACCCTTGCAATGCCGTGACCCATTTCATAATGCGTCTTGACACTCCCTCCAAACCACCTTTCGTAAAAATTCCAACCAAGGGTTTATGGTCAGTGCAAATGGTGAAACTCCTCCCCCACAAGAATCTTTTAAATTTCTCGACACCCCAAACGCATGCTAGAGCCTCCTTCTCAATAACTGAATATCTAGATTCTGGGCCCTTCAAAGACCTGGACGCAAAAGCCACAGTCTGTAAACCTGTCTGATCCTCCTGCATCAGAACAGCCCCAACACCATAATCACTGGCATCAGCAAAAAGCAATGTGGGTTTACTTTCCTCAAATATTTTCAAAATGGGAGCATTGACAATAGCCTCTTTTATCATCAAAAATTCTTTCTTGCACCGGTCACACCATTTAAAAACGACTCCCTTGCGAGTGAGAAATCTCATATTCCTCGACATTTCTGCTAACCCCTTGACAAATTTGCCGTAAAACTCCACCAGTCCCAAAAATGATAGTATGCCCCCTTTAGACTTAGGCTCCTCCATTCTTTTTATGGCCTCAATAGCCTCCTCCTTGGGTCTAACCCCTTCCCCAGTGATCTCATGACCCAGGTACACCACTTTGTTGGCTTTAAAAGTACATTTTTCCAAGGCAACGGTGAGGCCTGCCTCCTTCAAAATATCCAAAACTCTTTTCAAACGAACATCATGCTCCTTCTCATCGCTCCCACATACAAGAACATCATCCTGATAACACATCACCCCTTTTTCACCCCCAAGTAATTTATGCATTATACTCTGAAACACACTTGCGGCTGAGACCAAACCAAATGGCATGCGAACACACCTGAACAATCCAATCGGGGTGATGAAGGCGGTGAGATCCCTGGAATTAGGGTGCAATTCAACCTGATGGTAGGCCGATTTAAGATCTAGTATGGAGAACACTTTTGACCCAGCTACTCCCACCATCAAATCATCTATTCGGGGAAGAGGAAACCTGTCTGCCACAACCATGCTGTTTAGATGTCTAAGATCTATACAGAGCCTCAAAGACCCATTGCCTTTTCTGACTACAACTATAGGACTGACCCATTCAGATGCTTCTATCTTTTCAATGACACCATCTCTTTCCATTCTCTTGAGTTCTTCCTCTACATCTCCTCTAAGAGCAAGAGGAATAGTTCGCAGTTTTGCAATCTTAGGTACAGCTCCTTTCTTTAGGCGAATTACATGTACAAAGCCCTTAAAACACCCCAATTTCCCAGATAACGTGGTTTGTATCTCTGTGGGCTCTCCTCCCGCAACAGACATTACCTGCTCGGGATGACTTGCCTCAAGCCTTATCCTCAATTCAGCTTGATCACTCCATGACAACAATTCACCCCCTCTGTTGGTAACATACACATAACCTTTGGCCTTCCTGTCCTTAAACTGTAATTCAGCATCAAAGCAACCTATAATATCTATGGGAACATCTCCATAAGCATTTGCTTTAACAGTATTTTCCCACAGAGTACAACTATCGAATTTGTTCCTCCACACTTCCACACTTATCAAGGTGTAGTCAGCACCACTATCCATTAGCATGCGTACTGGTACACCTCGAATTACAACCTCAGCATAAGGTTTCTGCGTTTTCACTCTGCCATTGACAGCATTCACTGTAAATACCACTTCTCTGCCATCCTCACAATATGACTCATCTTCATAACTTGCACTTATTTCATGCACTTGATTTGACCCAGCATTAAAATTTCTACAACATCGGGCAATGTGCCCTCTCACACCACACTCATTGCATATGATATGAATAGCAAAGCAATCCTTATCCGAGGCTATATGCGACAAGCTTCCACATCTAAAGCATCGTCTCCCTGGAAAACCTCTGGATTGTCCTGAATCCCTAACCATCTTGAAAGAATTCATGTCTTTGGGAATCCCTCTGCTATCTTTTGCAGGAACCCATTGACGCCATCCTCTGCCAGTTGCCGGTCTGTTCTCTTCGCTCCTTTTAGCATTCTGCGAGGCGCGTCTTGGATTCACGTACTCTGCCTTTGAACAACCTTTGACACCTTCAGCACTCAACCCTGACTCTCATCCAACTTGGGTTTACCATTGTTCACAGTATCCGATTGAAGAACTTCAATGCACTTATCTGTGTGTTCCACCATTTTCGCTATCTCAATTGCTCGATCCAAAGTGGGGTTCCTCTCTTTCCATAGTTCTTTCCTAATACTGTCATTGGAACATTTAATCATTAGCTGGTCTCTCAAGTGCTCATCCTGACAGTGAGTGAATTTGCATTTCACTGCTAAGCCCCTTAAAGCCGTGACAAAATCCTCGATACTTTCCCCATTCTTCTGCTCTCTCGTGGCAAATTTATATCTTTCCAATATAATGTTCTCCTCCACTCTAAAATGCCTGTCCAGTTTGGCTAATGTCCTTTCATATGAACCAGCATCCAAAATGTCAGAAGGCTCCGGCAATCTCTTTAAGACCTCTTGGCCTGCAGTTCCCAAACAGTGAAATAGCAATGCCTCCTTGCGCTCATTGGAGTAGTTGGCACCAAACACTGCTAAGGCATATTTGCTGAATCCTTCCTTCCAGTCTTCCCATCTAACCCTGGGTTCACCTGGCACTGCCAGAAAAAACACAGGAGCAGGCACATTTGCCATGTCTCAAAGTTGCAGAATAGAATAACAAGCTTGCAATTCTGGTTTAACCAAAAGAGCTCCCACCCACACAGGTAGGTGACACTAATTAAAAGATAGCTGCTTGGTTATCTACTCACCCTGGAGCGCCTCACCAGGGTCATCGGCGGCGACTCCTTTCTCAACCTTGCTCAGCGTGGGGCCAGGGTGTCCAATGGCCGCTCGGAAAACACACAACCCAAAATCCAATTATAAAAGTGCCAAAGCCGTGTCTTTGCCAGCCCAGTCTCCACAAGTTCAACAAAATTGCAGGGGTCCAATTCCAGCTCCCACGGACCACGGAGACTCCAGGGGTTTTCCTCTGGCGCTAGCAATGTCCCTCCGGTGGATGCCACACACTGGATGTCAGGCCATCAATAATCCACTGAAAAAGGCCCTCCCTCAGGCAAGTCAGGCTGGCTCCGCTCCACAGCCAGCACACTAGATCTGTAGAAAAGGCGCTGGGGGTCGTCCTCGGGGTCCCAGTCAAAATCCTCGTCGCCAAATGTTATGTACAAAGGGAGGCTTTCACATAACCAGTAGTTTAAAGGTAAAGAACCTTTTATTTGTAAGTTGATGACATAAAACGACCCCCAGCAGGAGGAGTACAATCTTCCCACTAAGGCCCTGCTTCTTCACTGGCTCTCCTTGGAACCCTGCTACATAAGATGCAGTTCTATGTTCTATAGTATCTAAGTGACAATAGACATAGTGAAGGAAATATTATACACTCATGGTTTAACAGGTAAACATTGGAAACACTGCACATCCTAACAACTGTCCACTCAGGGCTGTCGAAATGGAGAAGAAGAGGGTTTAGGAGAGCTGATGGCACTCCAGTGCAACATGCTCTCTTATTGGCTGAACTGATTGAAGTAATAAATGACCCCCAAGAATTAGCTTTAGCAAAATGCACCGCACACACCAATGGTGAAGACCACGTCTCGAAGGGGAATGCAGCAGCAGACGCACATGCGAAGTATGCTGCATACTTTGGTGAGATATGGAACCCCCCAGAGTCACAGAGAGGGAGAGGGAGGGGAATGGCTAAGGAGATGTTGATAAGAGAAGGGTACACCCATCTCCCAGCCACGCAGATTATGGAGCTACAAGCGGCTGCACCAATGGCCGAAAAAGAAATATGGGTAAAAAGAGGATGCACAATGTCACCAACTGACGCACTATGGCGCCAGGGTGGCACTGGAAAAGTTGTAATACCATTGGCACTTTTGGACACTGCCCTGAGCCAACTACATCATCCAGCCCACACAGGCAAGGAAGTAATTGCAGCACAAATTAGGGAAGACTGGTTCTGCCCCGAGCTAAATTCTCATGTGTCAAACTTTATCAGTAATTGTCTCACATGTCAACAGTTTACGGCCGGCCATACTCTAAAGGTGGTAAGAGGTACTATACCCCGGCCAGAGGGACCTTTCCGGCATCTCCATATTGACTATGTTGATATGATCAACATATGTCAAGGAAATAGGTATATGATCGTAGTAGTATGCCCATTCTCTAGGTGGATTGAAGCAGGGCCCTGTTCACACCCAGATGCATTTAGAGCAGCTAAATTCCTAATGAGGGAGGTCTTCCCAAGATGGGGAGTGTGCGAGGTGTTAAGGTCAGACAATGGCCCACATTTCGCAAACGAAATGTTCCAGCACATCACATCCTTGCTGAACATAAAGCATAAATTTGCATGTGCATACCACCCACAGGCCAACGGTGTATGTGAACGCCTGAATGGCCTATTAAAGGAGGCAATCGCAAAGATACAGCAAACAACAAAGAAGAGTTGGTTATATTGCCTTCCATTAGCCCTATTTGAGCTAAGGAATAGACCAGGGTCCGACCACCACCTCACCCCACACGAGGTGGTTACCGGACGTCAAATGCGCCTTCCCCTAACGCCAACATCAAGAGCATTTACCGACCACGAAAGCACAGCGAGTGTTCTTGGTGATGAAATGTACCAATATGTGTCTTCTTTGATTACTAGTGTAGTGTTTGTGTCTCAACAGCTCGAGCGCACACGGGGCGGGTCTAACAGCAATCAACAAGAAGACGCGGATAAAGAATTGGAAAAAGAAAGACTGTGTAAAATTGCTAAAGGTGACCACGTACTACTTCGCAATTTCAATAGGAAGTGGAACAATCCACGATTTACTGGCCCCCATCTGGTAGAGGAGGTATCAACGAGAGCAGTAAAGCTACAGGATAAGCGTGCCTTGAACCACCTACACGATGTAAAGATCTACAAACTCCAGACCCGCCCCAGCGCCACCGACAGGTCCATTGGAAGAACAACAACAACATCGCCGACGGAGGAAGAGAGTTCTATCACAGCCAACGACCCAAGTGTTCCCATACCCTGTCACTCCCCAGATTCCCCAGAGACAATAACTAAAGAAGAAAAGGGTGATCCCCATACTGCCCACCCCATGGTCACATGCTCAAAGAGTAAAAATACTTCCGCCAGTTGAGCCCAAACCCCCTGCCCATTGACCCCTACCCCCACTACGAGTAATAACTGAACTAAAGGACATTGTATTGCACAAGTACACATGTAAACACGTGAATGCTTTCTTTTCTTTTCTCTCGCACATGCAGGAACTGCGTATTATTGTACTGCTAAGAAAATAGATAACTAACAAATTCACTGCCCAGGAGTAGATGGTACCCTCAGACGATGACTACCCAGAAGAATTGTCACACCAATTTGTATATGAAATAAAAAGGCCAACGTACCTGAAAAAGAGAAGGGTACGTGTGTACTACACAGCATTCCTCTTGGCCATAGAATACTCAATGCCCCACCTCCACCCATACTTGCCTGACCTAAGAGATAGATCGCTTAGATTGGCGTGGGAACAGCTCTTCGCCTGGGCACTGAATGACTACCTGATAGGGAGAGCTTAAACAACAACAACTAACATTTAATAACCAGCATATTGAGAATTTTCAGGCGGGCAACTTTAACGTCGCAAGAATACGCTGCCGGACCGCAGCAAGGTAAGAGCAAAAATGCCGGTGAAATTAGCATATGTAATAAAAATAATAGGGATTTTGATGATCACCGGTTCTTGGCTGCCTCTGTATGGCAGTACAGCTGTGCTATCAATATTATTGCTGTACCCAAACCTAATACATCCCCATCCCCAGCTGCAACAGGTGTTACGTCAGGTGATACTAGTAAAATTATACACAAGCAAAATAGAGTTCAACGCAGCACATACTCAGATAATAAAGGTATTGATAATTATATACAAGATTCAGCACACGTCTCAAACAACATATGGTACCAACACATGACCCGCATTGGTAAGCAGACAACAGAAGACAGCTGCTACGTTTGCTCATTAATACCATACGCCATGAGCGCTTCCCGAACATTTGTTGCCACAGAAATAGATGAAAAGACAGCACGATGCATAATATACTTGGCACTGTTCCAAACGAAAGGAAGATTTCAAGGGACAGTGGTGCATACGGTGTGGAAAACACGAGATTCATACCCATACGAAAACAACTTCCTCAAGACTTATTTGAGTTACCACAAGAGCAGTTTACATGCTGAAGCATTCAGTTACATAACAAGTGGTCCTGCAAAAGGGGAAACAAAGAAAGTAACACTGCAGTATTTACCATGTGATTGGTATGCCACTGAAGTTCCTGGTAAACTAGGATGCTGGGAGAGGCCACTGGTGACGATAACGGGGAAGGTGTACTTGGACAACAATTGGGAGATACGAGTGATTGGAAGCAACATGGTAACAAAGGAAACTATCTCAACTATCGAGGCACACAACCACAGATGTTGGACGACTTGGATCAAGTACGTACCCATGCTCACATGGATAGAGACGGATGAAGACCCAATAACAATACTGCCGCTGACTGCGCCTAAGGTATGCTACCAACATAAAGGAGAGGTGGACGTAGGATACAACACCAATTGTGCCAGCGTGATGGAGTTACATGAGGGGGGAGCAGGAACAGCAGTAATAATGGACCATTACTGGGCCTGTGGAGAAAAGGCATACCACACACTGCCCCCTCTGTGGAATGGTGCATGCACGATGGTGCACGTCAATGTACCATCACTAGTGGTACCCAAGAAGCATGTGAATGTGGCGAACTTTCCCAAAATGGATGAAGGGGACAAGAGAAAGAAGAGATCTGCACCACCTCAGGAGGAGCAAGGGAACAGGACCAACGGCAATAATACCATCCTAAATAGAAGGAAAAGACAAGGAGAACCTCTGACTGGAAATTACCTATGGGGAAGGTCGGAAACGGCCCTCACTTCAATTCCGCCAGAACACAGACTATTCAGCAGAGCAGCAATGTTCTTCTCCTCAATAATCCATCCGGGACTGCAGGCTTACGCAAACGCAAAATGGCTCCAGATAACTAGATGGGAACTAATGATGACCATCAATTCTACAGTAAATGGATTCAACGCAATAAAAGAGGAGCTGCGAGCTGTAAGGATGGTAGCACTCCAGAACAGATATGTATTGGACCTCCTCACAGCCATGGAAGGAGGAGTATGCGCAAAGATAGGACAATCATGCTGCACGTTCATTCCTGCCAACGATGCTGACAACGGTACACTGACAGAAGCAGTTTCACAATTGGCCCAGATGCACTCCAAAATGATGTATGAAAGTAAAGGTGTGAAAAAGGATGAGAGCTGGTTTTCGCTATTATGGTCATGGATGCCATCTTGGCTGTCAGATGGACTAAAAATCATAGTTGGTTGTACTATTTTGGCTGGAGCTACACTGATCATAATAAGATTTTGGAAGGCCAGGAAGGCACGCACCACCGACGAGTTGCTTGAAATGGTCGGTATACACCCCTTGATGCCAGCAGATGACGGCCAACACGCAGGCATAATAATACAAGAGAGGGAGAAGCTGCGCAACCAGATCATCACCAACCATCTGGACCCACCCTCAGTGAAGATCGAGAACCCAAGAAACCCCAGGAGTTACATAGGGAAATGGGTATACTGTACTCCTGGAGGAACCTGTGAATATATGTATTGGTCATTTGAAGATCATGTTAACCACTATGGACATCTAGGAGGAATAACTAAAATATGGAGAGTAAGAGGAGATAACGAAAAGGATATGTTTGTGGTCGACAAGTCGACCAGAGTGGGGACTGAAGTGGGAGAATGGAAAAACAGGCTCCCGTCCTTCCCCTCTCGCGCCTGGCCTAAAGGATCACGGCCCAGGCACCCGCCACGAGAAGAGTTTGCCCATCTACCAGACGACCAAATACCCTGGTACAGGAACATACGGATGTGTCCATCTGCCTGCCCAGCAGCACGCCCTGCCCATGCTGACACCTGCGGCATGGATCAACTAGACTAAAACCAACACGTCGTTAGAGATGCCATGACGACCTAGCCAACGGTCAGCACACCTGTGCAAATATACACACTGGACACTCCCGCACCAATCTACACGAAGAATATACTCAGTGCTATGACGTAGGCGACAGACATACTCACGGACGTGCATCTTTATTATTTTCCACATAGGCTCTCAAAATGCAGAAACGCAAGACGCATCATGAACTCATCTAAAGAGCTTGCTTACGCTACTCCTAAACCCAGGTGCCATAATGAGAAATATAACGAAGACACGATACTGGTCATAAGACAATATGATACTATAACCTAAAGCGCCTGTGCACCAAACGGTTCCACCTATACACCAGGCCTAAGTAGGCCGCAAGCAAGAGCTCCCATGGACGTTAAAAGAACAAGAGTCAGGTTGCTGATCCTGCAGAATGAGCCCGGCGAGAGCAGACAGCCAAGGTCGCAATGTTGCAAACCCACATTCCGAAAGCAGACCATCAAGGGCACGATGTTGCAACCTCGCACGCCGCGCACCAACGTTAAAATCACACCTGCAAATTAAACCAGGCACACAGTAGAAAAACAATATTAATTGTGCAAAAGTCTGCCTCAAACACGGTCCCACCTCACGTGACCAAGCCGAACCTGACAGGATGCCAAGTCCAGGAGAAAGAAGGCGTCTGGATCCCTTGGTACAAGACACAGGCAGACACACTTAAAAGGCTCAATGGACATCTGCGACAGTGGGAGTAGTCGGCCTTCCAGCTCATGAATAAGTCCTCACATTGTCTGCACGTACTCATAGTGAAACATTGTTGCAAATGACAGGTACACCGAGAGCTGGGAACAGCGATGGTCCCAAGCTGGGAAGCTCACGGGCGCACCAATCAGAACATGGGGCTCTTATCACTGACGCCATTAACATTGACCAATCATCAGTAGTCTTCATGTAACAATTCTCATGTATCTAATTGTAGGGACAACCCAGATATATCACCTGACTAACCCTTGTCCACTAATATTGTTCTCTATACGTATGCTATACTAACCCTACCACTCGAGCAACCAATTAAGAGTGGCAATAGGTTTTTTGCTAACTTTCTAAGGTGACGCAAGTAGCGCGTCATACTAAGGTAAAAAGGGCCTGCGAGCCCCACGATTGTGTGTGTGTCAGGACGGACGCGTACGATCCTTGACCCATCCCTGCCGTTTTTGTTTAATAAACAGCAGAGTCACCTTGCTTCTTGCGTGTGTCTCATACTCTATCTCTTCTGGGATATACGGGAGGAGTTGGGGCCTCCCTGCCCGGAGGTCTGCGGACGGCCCGGCCGACCCCGGCAGAATTTCCCCCCGACAAAGTCGCTTGACCTTCCACAACGTAAGTTTTAACTACTTCTTCTGGGAAGAGATGAAACACATTGGTGCTGTTCCACCCTTGTAATTGCCACATGCAATAGAGGTTATGCTCCTCTCTTCCTGAATACTTTCTATCAGAAGGGCAGCTTTCCTGCCACTCTTGTTTTCCCACCCTTATATTAACCATGCACTGATAATGCCCTTCTCCCACTCTTGCTCTTATTTGGCTTAGACTATGCTAGGCCAGTTCCCACTATTGCTTATTTTTCACTTTGGCAATAGGGCCTACAAACAACTTGCCTCTCAATTGCCCCTGCTTGGCTTTGACAATGTTGGTTTTTATTAACTTGCCTTGATATTGCCCACTTTCAATTTGGCAATTCCTCTGACCTTTATAAGTACAATGACACCTTTTTTGGGAGTTCACCAAGGTCTTGTTCTGCTACTTTGCATTCTTTCTATCTATTCAGTGTTCAAAATGATTATCATTCTGCTTTACATCAGTTGGGTATTCAAAATTATTATTATTCTGCCACTTCACTTTCTTTACATCAGTTTAGTATTCAAAGTAATTATTTTTCTGCTACTACACTTTCTTTGCAACGGTTTGGTATTCAAAGTACGCAGACCTGGCCAGTGGGCGATCACGGAGCGTTCCATGGTCACAATATGCAAGTGAACTCACAGGGTATTGCATACACGTCTGTTGTGCTCGGCCTGGCAAACCACTTCTCACCATTTTCCGCAGCCGACGCCATTCGGAATAGGAGCATTCCTCGCTCCCAGGGCTCTCTGGTGCTCGCTTGCCACAGCGGCCTGACTTACAAGGGGAAAAGCTTTCATAAACAACGCTTCCCACTGAGTGACTTCTGCATTTATGGTCTTCAGGGGGACAGCTTTCACAATTAAACCTTCCCACTGCGCAATCTCTGCAATCAAGGTCTCTGAAGGTAGAGACCCTCTTAGAACCGGCATCTGATCGGCAAACGACAGTGGCTCCGGCGTCTCTGCTCTCCTTCAGATGCAACTGCAATATGGAGTTACTGCAATCACTACACCTCCCACTACTACTCTCTATGGCCTGCACATGAGGGGGCCTTTTATGCCTCCTAGTCTCCCTCAGGTGTGGGTCATTAACCCTATTAGGCTGCAACTTGCAGTCCTGTGCCTCTGTATCCCTCTTCTTTGTTCCAGTACTTTGGTCATTGTGATGCTTGAAGTCCCCAATGTGCCAATTACTTCTTTCAATGGGAATATTGTTTCCAAGTTGGCCAACTTTATTTCTATCCTTCATTACACTTTCTAAAGGAGTATTATAAGTTCTGCTTCATAGGGGAATTAGGGTTTTCAGAATCTGAGATGTTAATGTTGTGAGACTCGCATTTAACATTTCCCTGTTGATCATAGGAGCTTTTATCGCCATATATGGGGGTGACTTTGCAGTGGGGATTCTTTCTCCCAATAAATGAGTGATTTTGATAGTTTTCAGCCCCATCAAGATAATTAGCGTTGGGAAAGAAGAGCTCCCTCCGACAACAAGCCATTTTATAACTCGGCATCATCGATATTTCTTCCTCTGAGGAAGACAAATACTGCGTCTCTCCCAACAGAGTTCTCCTGTTCCCTTGGGGCCCTTCTCCTCCCATGTGATCCTCTTGGCTAATTCCACCCCGAGGGTCAGCATCAGGAAGCGTCTGCCTTCCCCTGGCCACCTAGGAGGGAGCTTTAGGTCGGGTATTTGTGAGGACTCTGCAGGATTCATCACAGTTTAAACACCCGCTTAAGCCCCCTGTTCTTCATCTCTTTAGAATCGGACAGAATTATAGAGTATTCTAGGGCTTTTGTGTAATCAGGCCTTTCCAGTTCCTTAAATATTCATCGTATCTCACAATGTATTCTGATTGGGTCGCAATTTCAGCCGGTGTCCACCTGTCGTGCACTCCACCTCTTTCTCGTATTGTGGTATGAGCTACGTCTTTAGTGTTCCCCAGAGCATATTCAAGATGCTATGGTCACTACTATAGGATCCCCCAGCCTCAAATCTTACAACATGGTGGAATGTTTTATTTGATAACACAATATGTTAGCATCACTATGACACAGAGCCATCTGCAGGGGGGTACTCCTCTGTGATTTTTTGATTCTGAAAAAAAAAAGAACAGGTGAAGGTAGTTTCTTCAATAACGTGGGTTATGCCACATTGAAACACTTTCTCCATATCATCTGTGGTTGGAAAGTGACACTAGGATCTCTGGGGATGGGAGGATTACAAGGGAGCACTGCCAGGGGACAAACCAGGAATCAAGGTAACTGCATTGACATACCAGGTGTTGCTCTTGTTCAGGATTTACGAAGGTGGTGAGACGTTTTGAAGGTGTCATTCGCTCAGTGGTAGCTTATCCTGGAAGCATTCCCTGCCTTTACAAGGACTCTTTCTCCAAAATTGCTATTTCCTGGAAACAGGGATTGGCATCTCAAGAAATTAGTGGCTACGAGCTGGGACTTCTAGGGAAAATTGGAGCTAGATGGTTGACAGCTTTAGCGGATTAAATCCAGAACCAATCAGGCAACCTCCTGAAATGTACCAAAGTAAGGGCAATGTAAAGGATAACTCGATCAACCCAAAATGATCTCTGCTGCAGTCTTAACTGGTTTCTTGGCAAGAGAACTGGGCTTTGGATTTGAAGGCAAGGCTGTGAGAAAACATGAAAATAGCAACAGCCAGTGTATTCCGGCCAATGGCATTCAGCCCCCTGGAGATCACAGGTGGCCACACTCCTTCCCATGTCTGAGAACAGATGTTTGCCTTTCCAGTCAATTATGCTTGTGAGGTGCAAGGGTGCAGGAGAAGGACTGTGACACAAAGGTGGCATATTTGGGGCTCAAGACATTAATAAGTTAAAAATAAAGTAAGAGAAAACCTATCTTTCCCTGTTCATAAGAGTGGGTTCCTGCCTCAACTAAAAGATCTAAGGTGACTGTCAGGATGTTTGTTAAAGTAAAAGTGTCCACCGCCCTGTGCTACGAAAACCCTACTTCTGGCCCTTACACTATAACCTCATAAATAAAGCAGCACTGTGCTGAACCCAGGAGAATGACTCCCTTCTCCTGGCATTCAGTCTTAAGCAACCTGGTGGAATGACTCCCGTCCCTAGGTCACAAAGTTCCAAAATAATGTTCCAAATAATAGGCCTGGCGGGACAATTCCCCTCAACAGGCACAAAGTTCCAAAATAATACACAATGTTCCCTTGTTGGGCCAGGAGAATAACTCCCTTCCCCTGGCATTCAGTCTCAGTCTCAAATTAGCCCGGGGGAAAGACTCCCTCCCCCAGGCTTGTTGGGCCTTCCTCCTGGTCCATGTTACCAGGAGATTGACTCCCTTCTCTTGGTAGTTATAAAACGGTCTCTTAAAACCAGGTGGAATGACTCCCTTCCCCTGGTCTTCTCCTCATTAAATTGCACATTTACAACACCCAACTCTGATTGTTGTGAAGATCCGCGACCCTTGCTTCTCTCTTCTTCTTTGGTTTGGTCCACTTTTTTGCCAAGTACTGCCACAAGGAAGATAACTCGTATCACTCTCTTGTTTTGGGTCCTCGATCCTGGTTTCTCTCCCCATCTCTTCATGTATGCATGGCTGCCTCGCTTTCCAAGTACTGACATGAGGAAGATAGTCCTGCTTGTAATCTCTGTATAGGGTTTGTGCCTTCCACACCTTTCGGCCTGACCGGTCCTGGTGCCTCTCCTGTTACCTTTTCTACACCAGGGATGCGCGGCCAGTTCTTCCTGGGGTCCCCCTCCTGTTTGGAGTGTTGCGCAGGCTTTTCTGCGTCTCCGTTCCTCTGCCTTGCGGATCTAATGCTCGGCCCTTGAAGTGACCGCATGGACGCTGCTTCTTGGGTTTGTGTCACTGTCTGCCAGCCTCCCGTTACAGTCTGGATGCCACTGGTTGAAGGAGTCCCGTTGTACCCTTGACTTCGAGAGCAGACTGCTTTCGGCTCCATTCTGGCCTTCTCTGTGTCTCCTTTGTGCTTCCTGCGCTTCACCATCTCTCGTTCTGGTTGGCTGCGTCTCTCCTTCAGGCAGTCCTTCTTTGGATTTCATCGCGTAAGTGGGAACGCGCCTCTACAGAAGTCTATACCGCTGCAGTTCCTTGTTAGTAGTGTTCTTCATTGCTCCTGTGTCCCACCTCGTCCCAATACTTGGAATAGCTATGTTCCCGATGTTCTTCTTCATCCCAGTACTTTCCAGGACCTTGAGGTAGTCTACTTTACAACAGCACATAGGCCTGGTCTCTACAAGGAGATTAGCATAGGAAGAAGAGGCTAGAGTGTGTTGGGGTGTGATGTTCCTAATAGGGTTGTACCCTAGATAGTCGTCCCTCTCGTTACGGAGGGGTTCCTCCCCATCAGACATTTCCTCATTATACCACCCCCAGGGGGACTATCGGGTAGCAGCCTCACCTCCATGGCCTCATGGGAAGGGATTCTGTTCTTGGGAGGAGTGACCACACCTAATGATTCTTCACAGAGGCTTGTCCTGATCTAGAAAACCACATAATATAATTTTGAAAAAAGATTATTTTGTTGCATTTACTAACATTTAATCTCCATTTCTGGGTTTACAGTCGTGCATCATCTATATTATATGTCCATGGAAAAACCTCTGCCTCCTACTTTCGAATGATAGAAAGCCTCAATAGGTTTGTTTCCTTCTTCCAAATGATTCTTTGGGTATGCATAATGTGACCGGCTGATTTTCACATACCGTATGATGCTTCTAGATTGGCGTTTTGGGTTGATTGTATATTTCTATCACCTTCTTGATTTTCATTGCCGCTTTGCTTCTTAAATTTAATTAAAATAAAGTAATCAACCTTCCATGTTGGCTGAGTACGAAATATTTGGATGTACCACCTCCTTACATTCAATAAATGTTTATATTATCTGGAGCGGAAGGTGTGGTCCGTGGTTGGCTGTGGGCGCTGTGTCACGGCTGCCCCCCCCAAGTAAGTGTGCTCAAATGAGGAACTGACAGACAAATCCATATCCTTGTTTGTATTCTTTCATGCACGAGAAGCAGGAGTGTGTGACTTATTCATATTGGAGTAGCAGATAGCTGCACTTTACACAGGGGTGCTTTTCATCCACTGTTAGGCGCACCCAGCGCTCTACTAAGACTAGACCCCCGTGAACATCCTGATGGGTTCTAAGAAAACCAGATACTGTTTAAGAAGTACTTTGGAGCTTAGAGGGAAGCGGGGACACAGCCTACTCCCGATACCCCCAAGAACGGGGAGAATGTGGGCCACTACGTGCCAAGAAGGGTAAAAAGCACATAACGGCGCAGTGAAAACAAAACAAAATCAAAGACGATTTTACCAAACCACAGGTCCGCCCCCCAGCGCTCAAAGAAACTTTGATACTCTTGCCTCCACCTGTCGGCACACAAAGGGAACCCACTGATGTTGCGACCCAGCCGTCTTCGCTGGTCACCTCCGTTACGATTGACAATAACGGCTCCCTACTTAACCTTTGTGAAAACATCAGAAGGAAATCCTTGGGTCCTGAAGCCCCGGCTCAATCCCTAACCCAAGCCACAAATCTGTCCTGTACTCAAGACTTGGACAAATTTGGAACCACACTCGGCAGTGTTGATGAAGATTGTGAATTTACATCAATAAGTGATGGCCTGGATCAGGGCAAGGATGAGGGTGCTGTCTTTCAGTCTATCCAGTCCATGGAAGCCAAACCAAAAGCCTTCTTACTATAAGTCACCAAGTTGGCAGATAATCAATCTAACCACACTTCCCTGCTTGAAATTGTCATGCAGCGGATTCTCGCAGGTGAACAATCACAACAAAACAGGAGCCTGGCACCTCTCAAAGTGGGGAGTCAATCGTTAGTAGCAACTAAACCTCAGGGAAAACCTCCTACTAAAGTTAGCAGACCTTTGTCGAGGTCTAAGCGGCCCAAGCCTTGCCGTTACCGATCAGTGGCAGATAGTGGCAAGGACATAGTGAACATTGTGGCCCACCACTTGGAGGACCATGCACTTGGGGCATTATATGCCGAAATGTCTCTGCTAAATAGCCCGCCAGATATGATTTACCTCAATGATCACAACAACCATTCTCCTTTCACTTGTACATGCGTTGGGCGGCCGCTGGCCAGTTCTCATTCTCCCGCCCTTATAAACAGCTTGAACCCTCCCCCACTTCCACCTTTAGTCTCTGGCTTTAATACCATCACAAGGGATACGGTGAAGGTTCACCAATGCAGGTACGATTACGTGGCCCCCTTGACGGATGGGCTATGGCACCTAAAGGGCATGGCAAGAAGGGCCGTGCGGTGCAAAGATTGCCTGAGAAAGAACTTAATCCTTGCAACAAGGCAAATATTGTCAATCCAGGTAAAACTCAGCACACTGCGACTCCATCTTCACTGTCAGTAGCATCTAACAAACTGAACAGTGGAGGTAGAAGTTTGGACTTGTCCAAAGGCGCATGTTGAGTACTGACAAGCCAGGTTCGACAGAGGTACCCATCCGGCGGCAACCGGCAGCAGGAAAGAATGATGGCGGCAAGCATTGAACAGACAACCCAGCCTTACCAACACAACCTTCAGCCGCCGGTCCGTTATGGCGCTCTCCAACAATAACAGCAATGACAGCCAACTTCTTTGATTGGCACACGTCGAACAAGTGAAACAGCGAAAAGAGACACTAGTGCAAGCTGAATTGCCCGATAATCATGCTTTGGGTTCGAAGTTTGTGAAAATAGTCAAGAAACACGCTTCGGACTCAAGCCCTTTTCTTAATCGTTTATGGGTCTTCCAGCTGTTCGTCCTTGTCCCTGCATTAGCAAAGTTAGTATTTTCTGATATTTCATCCTTGGAACTACCATGGATAGGCAGTACCACCAACTGAGTGTTGGTAACTACATCCATGCCTGAGACTGCCAAATTGATTTGTAGACATGCTAATGATTTGGCTGGGTTGGGATTTGACGTGGCGATCTTCCAACCATACAACGGATGTCTACGAGCTAAGGCCGAAGTGCCACCAGAGTCGTTGCCAGCACAATCTTTCTAAAATAGTTCTGCCCGGGCAAGAGGGTCATGTATTGGGCACCTGGCGGAACAAACCCTCCACTACGCAATGACTTAAGCCTCTTCTGAGCGATGAATTAAACATGATCTCCTGGAACACACGTGGATGCAGTTCCTTTCTAGTCAACCCGGAGGGGACTGTTAAGTTAAAGAGTGCTAATATTTTTATGTTGAAGGAGACCTGGCTGACTAGTAGGTTTGATTTGTTTGGGTATACTTTGCTGTTCAGCCTCTCAAAGACCCCTGTTGCCCCTATTGTCGCACCCATCCGTTTGACATACGTCCCTGCCTTTTAATCACATTGTATGACCCTCCTGATGGCAGCTGTACATCAAAATTAATGAAATCGGTCAAGGACTGCCTGAGAGAATGGACGGCACAGAATGCTAAGAGTAAGATTATTGTGACTGGGGACATTAATACAGATTGTCTAGCTGAAAAGGGGGAGGGGAGATCCCCCAAATTTTCTAGGGAGCATAACGATTGGTGTGGTATGTTTCTGGAAGTCGATGTTCATCCTTTATTACCGCACAAGGGTGGGTTCAGACCTACATGGTCTAATGGTACGCACATAAGTAGGACTGACTTCATCTTTATAAATTATGCATGGTGGTGGGAGAAATATTCCCAACCCATTTGAGTGACCATGCCATCGTCTTTATGTCACTCTCAGTGGGCATTACAAGAAAGGACATATTTAGGAATAACCCGGAGGTAAATATTCAGGGCAATCGCCTTTGCTGGACAACCTGGAATATTAGGAAATTCAACCACAAGGTTGCAAGCTCAGATAAACCTCAAGCCCAGATGTTGGCTTCCAATGACTGGCAACTGGAAGGCCTAGTGAGATCGTTTGGTCACGATATCTCCAGACACCTCCTAAGATTTAGACAAAGAGGAAGTTGGAAAGTCAACTCATCCAAAAATGTAACACATCTTGACTGGCTAACCACCGATGGAGCTCAGCTAGTGCCAGCTGGAATTACATCAACAGACTGCTTTTAACAAATGACACAATGACATTAAGGCACATCATTCACTTCTCGGTGGCTGGCCCTGCAACTAATGGGATCATAGTTGTCTCAGAGGAGTCCTGGGCGTCCCATGTAAAGAATGTCTATTGGGATGACGGGGAGGCCTTGGGTACGACCCAAACTCAATCTATGAAAGACACATGGGTCTGGCAAGGCCTAAAAGAAACGTACCTAGAGGCAGCTATCATGTCACTAAAATCTTCAGCGGCCACAGGGCCAGATGGGATGAGTAATGTGGTCCTTAAGGAAGATCCTGCTCTCTGGGTAGATGTCGTGTGTTTACTTTTCTGTCATATCTGCGAGACCGGCAAAATTCCTGGGTCGTGGAAGCAATCAGTTCTGGTTCTGGTTCACAAGTCAGGCCCCCGTGATATTCCTTGCAAATTGCGCTTGCTAGCTATGTTGGATAGATTTTCTAAAATATTTCAAGTATATTGTTGGGGATGCTGACAACTTGGGCCGCGGGGAGGGGTTTGCTCCACTATACCCAAATGGGCTTTAGGAAAAACTACAGCACTTCCCACCCAATATGGGTTATTAAGGCCCTGATATTTGATGCATGGCACTTCAAGGAGTCGTGCCTTTATGTTTATTTTGTTGATTACTCAGGTGCCTATGACTCTGATAGTCGGAGCAGACTTTGGAGGATGCTTAGTGGCGATGGTTTGTGCATATAAGATTGCATTGAACCCTGCTATATTGTATGCCTTAGAGGCCTACCCGGAAAATACCATCAAATGGCTGGAGCCCCTTGGGCCCGAAATACTACGATCGCTACTCGGTCTATCTTGTGCCATGCCACTTGAGGCAATTATCGAGACCCTATGATGGGAAGATCTCTGTGTGGTGTACGGTGGGGCGTGGGAGGTAGGTGTACGTATGAAGACGGGTAGTGAGGAAAAGGGAAGTTGTATGAGTTTTTCCAGTCGCTGTGGGAGATACCCAAAGGAGTCGTTCTAATTTGGCGAGCACAGCCATAGATGGTGGCTTGAGACTCTGTCCTGTGGGTCCGATTGGGATACTGTATCCAGAGTTACAGGGGACGAGGTGGGGTAGAGGGGGCACCCTGGGCCTGTGGATATTCATGCCTGCTCTGCATGCTGGCCATAGTGGTTTAGCCCATGAGAGTAGCCAACTCCGCAACAAAGGATTGTTGGGCCCCAGTGCCACCATCTGTAGGGCACTGGACCTAAAGCCCCTCTTACCTCCTTCCGAATATTAGTAGCAAAAAACAGGAGTTGTGCAGTAGTCTGAGTGCTATGCTTTATAACAAATCATTACTGTGGCAATAAGCCCCTCGCTGGCGGGCCATTACCGCCTAAGGTAATGCCGAGGGCCCATAGTCAATGCCGGGGGCATTACCATTAGGCGGTAATGGCCCGCCGGTGAGGGGCTTATTGCCATTAGTAGTCCAGGGTTTTTAGCCCCGGGATAGTAATGGTGTTATTATATTTTTCAATCGGCATTTGTTTTGCCGTTTGAAAAGGATTCCGCTGCAGTTCGTGTTAGTTCTAGAGAGACTAGAACGGCATACTCCTTTATTACTACGGATCAACAGGGCGCCATTTTGGACCAAGTTGATCTATAGTAATGAATGGGGAGGTGAGTGAGGAGCCTTTGAGACCCGGCGCCAGATGCCCGCAGATGCGTAAATGGGATTACAATGTGGTAAAGCTCACAATTGAGCCAATCCACGTTCAGTGTCAACCGTGGCATCGGCGCGCCGGGTACTAATGTTTAATAATGGAGTGTCTGAGGGGGCATTCCATATTAAGATGTACCTCACATGTCACCTTGCTGGCGGCACTCTGTCATCTCCCAGTTCTACGGGGAACAGGGCGCTAATTGCACTTAGCCTGACTTCTTAAAACCAACTGGTGAGGATTGTCGTGTCAATTCAATCACGTGCTATTAGTTCCATTAAACACACTTTCGGGGCTCAAAGAATAATTTGCAATTGATGCGAATTCTCTGGGTGTTGCTATTGCATAACTCAACATCCTTTTTGATTATTTAATAGATGACCACTGCAGAGTTCAGCCCCCCTTACCCCAAACTTTCAATGCCAGGAAGGGGACACATTTGACTTTGAATTTTGTAAGAGCGGTGTGTGATTAAACAGAAACAATGGCAAAAACAAAAACGCCATGTCTATCCACAGCCCTCCACTGTGGGTAATTACATACATGGACATTACTTGATAGATTTGCAATTCTATTTTCTTGAGCACAGTTCTTTCTCAAATCTAATGTGCACTCTGCATGTCCTTCGATACACGCATGCTCTTCGTCTGCTATAACGTGTCTTCTTTGCTGCGGTGATTGCAGAGTAATTGTTCCCATTAAAGTGCATTTATTCCTACACTCCTTGAGACTTCGGTCAGGGAGAGCCGGGGCAACATCAAACACGCAGAGAAAGCTCTGCGAGTCAACGCCGCTTTGTTCAGCTTTTTGAACCATAACCCCTGGACGCATTTGCCGCCTTACACCCTGAGGGTGTTTTGCAAAGACTTCAGAATCACTCGCACTTCACATTTTGGGATGAGTCATCTCGCCTTTGGGGTTTTGGGGGCATTTCTCTTTGTGTCTCCAATGCTTTTTTTCCGTGTTGTTTTTGAGGACATCCAGAAACTGCATGGCATTTGTTTCTGGTTGATAGCTGAATTTATTGACCGTGGAAGAATAACCGTGTTGCCACTAGCTATTTAAATGTTCACCAATGTTTCTGCAAAATCAAACAGTGGTTTGAATAAAGCTATGATTTTAAACAACCAGTCAATAGGGCGTTTCGCCTGCAAAAGAACCAGGGTTGCCGCAGCAGTTGCTGCTTCCAAGCACGCATGGTGGATTAACAGCACACAGGCTAAAATGATGTGTATTTAGCAGCACTCTTCTTCTCAGGGTGGATAATGGGCTGAACGGTTCTAGGGGTTTCTTTTCAACGGAACATGATGTGCTACTCTCTGAACAATTTAAACAAAAGGAGTAGCAGCGAATTACAATAATGTCCATCAGGATTCCCTGTTTATTAGGGATAATGGCCTCCCTCTGGATCTCTGTTCTAAAAACAGTGTCGCGTATAAAGCTCCAGGCAGGGCTGGCCCTAGGATTTGCAGGGCCCTCGGGGGCAAAAGATGTATGGGGCCCCTTTATTTACATTGCAGAAAATGATGTCACAAAATTAGTCATTAATATCCATAGGAACCAAATAAACTAACTTTCACTATCTAAATTTTAACTGTTAATATTACGGTTGCGGCAATATCAGGAGTGAGGCTTATTTTGGAGTTGCCGACCGAGTGTGCTGAATCGTGGGTAGAGATGGGTACCTAAAAAGAAAGTACTGTGACGAGGAAGAACAGGACAAAGAGTAATAAAGATCACTGGTAAGGGCAGGGTATGGCCATGAACAAGACATAGCAAAGTGCGTTTGTTGCAGGATAGTGCTATCATAACAAAGCCTATTTACCAGAAAGGTACAGAGGCAGTCAGAGTGAGCAATTCCACACATCGTCAGATGTCATCAACAGGGCTCAAGTCCATAAAAAAAAGTGTGGGGGATCATTAACATAATTACAGGGACTGAATGTATCCTTAAGTGAAATACACACATTTTATTCAACTGGCCTTTCTTAATAGAAGACAACTCAAAATAGAAATGAGCATTGTCTTTCACAAATTCAATCATCAATGCTCGAAAAAAACAAAAAACAGCTAGAGGAGATTTTCCTAGAACACTTCTGGCAAAGTATAAAAAGTGTACGCCCTTTTCACCCAAAAATGTATATTGAAATATTCTATGGAAAGCAAAATACCAATACAAGATGTGTGCTTTGAAGCCCCTTTCATGTGGTTTTGTGGGTTCAAATCCTGGTGGGTGAAAACTTGAGCAAAGAAGCTGTTTGCATGCTGGCCTCAAAAACACTCAAGGGGGATGGAGTCGTCACTGTGAAAAAAGTGGGCGGATGCTATCAACCGACATGTAATCTAAACTTGTACCCTGAAAATCAGCACAGGGCTGTGTGAGAAACCTGAAGGTGTCTCACCCGCTAGTACCCAGGGATATATCATCTAGGCGGCCAGGACACGGTCATCGCTATTGGATCCAGTACCTGAGGGTGGAACACTGCAGGAGGATCACCTGGATGGGGGTCTTCAGGGCGTGGAAGTGGGACACCGAAAGGTGAGATGTGGTATTCCCTTCCTTATGACACCTTTTCCCCCCTCCTGCCCAGTAGGATACTTAGAAGCTCTACCCCCCTTTTCCAACACGAACACTTTCTCACACCGTGAGCGGCAACTGACTAATACCAGAGCCGTTTACCTGACATGTCCCATCACAAGGGTCAGGCAGAGTCAGGCAATTGCCGACAACTACACACACCTGACTGCCCTTTCCCTTCCCCACTGGGATAAAAGACGGAGCACAAGAGCACACTATGAGCAAGGCCGAACGCACGAGGAAGCAGCTATTCCAGGATGGCAGTTCAAAAGGAGGAGAAAGGAGGCAAGACCTGAAAAGACGTCAAGGAGGGAGTTGCCCTTTTCAATACAGAACAACAATGCCTCCTACAAAAGAAACATAAGACCAGGCATCACAGCTGGCGAATGGTGTGACGGATGTCAGCAGTCCATGGAACCCTCCTGCACTGATAGCCAGGGCGGGGAGATGCGGTTGCCATCGGGGTACCGTCTTTGACTCTGACGACAAAAGAAACGCCAACGAGTTCAGCACAGCCGGTGAGTCGAAAGAACCTGATAGTGGGCCGGACTATGTTAGGCTCAATGTTGCATTGGCAACATTCAGAAGATTGAGATACAGAGGTCTTGTGTGAAAGAACTTGGTACCAGAGATAGAGTGGTCCAGAGCCACGTCAGCGCTCATTCGATGGTCTCTGACTGGTACCCACTCCTGAACAAAGCAAGTATAGAGCTAAAAGAGGTTGAGACTACAAGTACCAAGAGGCCATAGAGAAGGCTGGCGTGAGGTGTCTAGGCGGTCATACAAGGGTCAAGCCAAACCTCTTGTACAATCAAGAGTCCTTGACACGTTGTAGAAATTGTGAACTGTGGAAAGTGTGAACCCGACTGAAGGAATTGTGAAACTGGCGTTTGAGACCAGCTGAGAGAACCGCTGTGGGAATTGTGATATTTTTTTTTTTTTTTTTATTGGTTTGTTACAAACCTTTAAAAACTGAGAAAAGAAATGCAGAGGAGAAGACTAGGAAAAGCCACCAAACTAGAGAACCCACAAAAGGACAGAACCAGTCAGTAGGTCCCTCATGTGACATAGATTTGTTGGCACAATGTTTTGGGTTGGTTTTACATTCACCAAAACTTCAAAGCTAGGTGTTTACAGGAAAGGGACGGTTCTTCCACTGGTGCTGATTAAGCGTCCGCCTCTGATAACTTCGACGATTGTAATTCCAAATTAGGTTCTGCCTTTAGTAGCTTCTCCATCATTGATTCTAAAAAGAAGGTTAGTTCAAATGTTAGGCTGCGATCTGAGTCTTGAAAGAGTCGTGTCCACCATTCTTCAGCGGACAATGAAGGCTTCGCCATTATAAACCTTCCAAGATGCTTTGTGCGTTCCTGTGTCAGATGACTGCATACCAGCGTCAGATGTTTCAACGTTTCAGTATCTTTCCCACAGAGTCGGCACGTTGTGGAGGTTTGATCCATGCCGTTCCGTATGTTTAGATTTTCTTTGGTTGGAAATTGGTTGAGACGATATTTCATGAACAATGCTCTACGTTTTTTGTCTGGAAATTTGTGTAAGTATGGCTGAGTTTTGTTCAAAATTCTCTCTCCATTTGGCATCAGCTTCATTATTCTGTGTTTTTTGCACGTGTCACCCGTGTCAATCCAGTCTTGGATCCACAGCAAGGATTTGACCTTATTCGGATTTTCTTGCAGTAGATTTTTGTCCGCTCCTATGTCGCTGAGGATTTTTTCACAACGTTGGAGCCACATTGAGAACACAGAATTATCATGCTCTATAGCTGAAGTTTTTAGGATGTTATATTGGATGATCGGCTTTTCAGCAGATACTTTGCGGAATTCATTTAGGGTGTTCCACGTTATCCTTCCATTAATAGATAGGAGGCTCAGATCATATCTTATACAGGCGGTTGGTACGCCAGGGGGTAGACACAATACTTTCGACCAAAACGAGTGTTCCAAAGAGGCCCATAAATCTGCTGGACAGCCAAAGGCACATTCAGCTCCATGGATCAAGGCCGGTATGACTTTTGCCTTATAGAATGTTAAAACAGGTGTTAATGAGTGTTTCCCGAATTTTGAGTTTACAATGCAAGCCTGCGCTGTCAATTGTTTACATTTTGACTTGACTTTTCCTACCCATGGGGCATCGTTTATACTTGAGCTGAGCAACATACCCAGGTACAGCGATTGTTTTTTTAGCTCAATTTTGCCATCATCCAGTTTCCACGTGAACTTTTTTTTCCCAATAGGATCTTTGTTCTTTTGCAGATCTTGCAGGATTAAAATTTCTGATTTTTGTGTGTTCACATTTAGGCCGTTTAGCTGGATATATTGGGCTAAAATCCCGAGTTTTCGTTGCAGACCTATTGGCGTCAAGTCCAAGAGAACAAGGTCATCCGCATACAGAAGCCAATGAAGATCTTTTCCATTTACTTTTGGAGGAAAAGTGTTTGCACCTTTGTATGCATCGCCCAAGTCTGAGATAAACAGATTGAAGATAACAGAGGCCAGAGGGCACCCTTGTTTTACTCCTCGATGTGTTTTTATTGGAGCCGATAGGGTGCCACTTTTATCTAGCTTTATTTTTATCTCTGTGTTGGTATGTAATGCTTTTATTGCTGAAAGTAGGCTAATTGGACATTGCCAATCAAACATTTTTTTCCAAAGTAGCTCTCTGTCTATGCTGTCAAAGGCTTGCGATAAGTCCACAAATGCCAAATAGATTTTTTTGTTTCTTTTTATTGCATCCATCTTAAGTAGGTTTAGCAAAAAAAGGTTTAGGCCACAGCCTACACCTTTGACAAAACCCGCTTGACGGATGTCCAGATGACTTGACTCTTGGATCCACTCTTGGAGTTGTTTCTGTATTTGAGTCGCGAATATTTTTCCCACAACGTCCAGCAAGGCAATGGGTCTGTAGTTTTTAGGTTCAGCTCTATTGCCTTTTTTAAAGATTGGAATGACAATTGCGGTTTTCCAACTGGTTGGGACTTTTGCTTCATTGGCAATTGTGGCAAACAGTTTTGATAAGAAGTTTGCCCACTCTTCAGGGTTTTGTTTGAGAATAAAGTTCGTCAGGACATCTGGTCCCGGTGCCCTGGAGGGGGAGCATCTTTGGATACTCTGTAGGATGACCTCTTTATCAAAGTGCAAGTCCCATTTTGAGAGCTCAGGGAGTATCGGGTCGATGGTGGTACTTTTTTTCTCGTATACCGAGTTATAGTGGTTGATCCAATCTTTTTCATTCACCATATTTGATTGAATTGCGTCTTGCGTGCAGTTAATGTTGTTTATTAGTTTCCAAAACTCTGAGGAATTTTTGTTGTTAAGGCTTGCAAGCATTGTTTCGCTGTCGTTTTGATACATGACTGCTTTATGCGAGATTTGCCAGTTTTTGTATTTCTGTTTGCTGTTTTAACTGCCTTCTTTTGTTGTTCAACATTCAGGTTTCTATGTTGCCTCAATTCCTTTTGCAGTTGTTGTTTTCTTTCCCGAATTTGTTTATCAAAACGATGTATTGGTTGGAGGGAGGGTTTTCTCAACCCCAAGTCTGCCGTCATAAATTGTTGTAGAAGGCAATTATATTCAGCTCTCGATTCTGTTGCACTCAGTGCATACTTGTCATAGGATTTTGTTAATATCTTGACTTCATGAGGTTTTATTCTCAGCCGAGATCTGTTAGGTTCGACAGAAATTTGACTGTGCCATTGTTGGGGCTTCTTAATGTTAGACATTTTAATTGCCAATTCTAGTTGACTGTGGTCACTGTTTGAGTTTGCTGTGATGTTAAGAGCAATGACTCGTTGTTGCAGATTATCAGATATAAAGAAGTAGTCTATGGTGGAGGACTGCTTCAGAAATCTCCACGTTTTTTTGGGCGGAATATCCCCCGTGATGTTCCCATTTAAGATGGTGACATTTCTTTCCTCGAGATCATCACACCATTTTTTTGCCAGATTTTGTAGCAGGGTTTTAGGTCCAGGCGTCTTTGCCTCATTTACACAGTCCAGATTAAGATCACCACAACAGATAATGTTTGGATTATGATGAGCACTGTTTATTCCATCAATTAGATCACACACCATTGTTATGAATTTATATTTTCCTGCATTCTTGTGATGCCAATAGATATTAATGATGTGAATTTGGGTTCTGTTGTTGTTCATCTCATTTTTCGCGGTAATCACAGAATACTGTATGAAAGGTGATACGTTTATTGCTTTCTCTAAGTTCCAACCAGAGTTCTTCTTTATCATTGTTAAGAGACCAGCAGATGGACGTCCCTTGGCTCTTGTAATAGCCGGGTTTATAGCTAGCTCATATACGTCAGACACAGGACAGTTTGCCATCCATGTTTCTTGCAAGCAAATAACGGTTTGATCGTTGCTCCAGTTTTTTGGGTCGTTAAATAGGTGTATGAAGCCTCTTGTATTCCAAGAAAGAATGTTTATGGTCGGGCCGACTGGCCCTTGTTGGCATTAGCTCGATTTACTGCCTAGGGCACCTGCTAACCAGTTCCAGTTTGAGCTCTTATTTGGCTTTTCTACATCTTGTGTTACATCGTTTTCATTTGTTGCTGTGCTTATGTTTCCATTTATTGTAATTTTTATTTGTTCGCCGGGTGTAAAGCGTGCATGAATTTTATCACTAAACTCCTTTTCAATCTGGAGTGTTACTGGTCGCTCTGCTGCCTGCTCACTTGTAGATCCTATTTGGGCCACACCAGATTTCTCGGCATGTCTATCCTGACTTTTGAAATCTTCCGGACTTCCACTTTGGGTATCAATGGAGAATACATCCTCCCGGGACGTATTTCTTTCTTCATGAATGTCGAAACCCAGGGACAGCAGGAACTGGATTGCGTTCATGAGCAGGTCACTTATTAATCTGGAGTCAATGTGAAGCCGAACTTTGTCATTTCGATAATCGCTTACAAATTCGACTGTTTGAATATCATTTGACTCTATAGAGCGAAGGCCGGGCACATGATGTAATAGGCGTAATACGTTATTTCTATTTAACGTTAGGCCATCTTTTGTATCTAAAATTCGTTCCAGGATCAATACGTGCCTCCCAGGCTTTTTGTGTTTCCCATTTTGCAGGCTATTTTTTTTAATGGCTTGCCTCCAGGTTCCGTCATTCTTTTTGGCGGTTGATCCTATTGTAAGTTCCTTTGAGCATGTTTTAAGCAAGGATTTACCTGGTGGAGTATGGCATCTCGATGTTCCAGCGGCATCCTTCACCTTTAGACTGTCTGTTATAGTCCCTGTATCATTTCTGTTGTGTGATATTTCAATCAAACCGTTAACAGCTCTTAGCCGTTTTCTTTTCTCATCCATTGTCTCGAATTTGGTCTCTTGTTGTACTGGATCTGGGGCTTTTGAGTCTTCAATGGGCAATATTAGTTGGCAGATTCTTCCACAGTTTGCCATATCTTGTGTGTGTTTTACCAGCTGCTTGTTCTCGGGTTGTGGAACACTTTGATTGGCAGAGTCCTCAGCAGTTTGCTCGTCAGTTTCCTCATAGCATGAACCATCCTCGTAGGTAGAAAAGTCAAGAAGTTCACTCTGTGCAGTTTCTACGCTTTCATCTACGACAATTGTTTCATCAACAATAGTTTTTTCGTTTGTTTTAGAACTTGGCAGAGCTTTTTTGAGACTTCCACTCGACTGTTCTGTGTTTACGAAGACATTCACTGCCTTCAGATTCCTGAGAAATTTTCTTGAGCCGAGATTATTTCGTTTTCTCTTACATTTTTGATTTTTTGATTTCTTTTCCAGTTCTTGACTTGAAGCGGACAAGTTCGGTTTCTGAAATATATCGTAAGTTTTATTCTTGCTTAAGTTTTGACCAGAAATATTTCCTCCACTTGAACTAGAATCCTCCACTTCATTTGTCGAAACATGGGGGTGGAATGTCCGTTTCATTTGGTGTATTGAGGATGCTTACGATCTTTTTCTTTTCACCTGTAGACTGAGGATTTTGATTAACATGTAGGACTTGCGAATTGAGGTCACCGGACTCTATGATGCCATCGGTATTGGCAGAAGTTGTTGGACACACTTCTGATTGGGGGGTAGTATCCTGGACGGCTGCAGTCTTCTCTTTTTCCAATTGATTGCGAATGTTTGGTTGGCACGTTACAGGGTGAAGATTATGAGTAACATTTGCCACATTTGACGATGGGCAGGAAACCTGTATAGTTTGCATCAACGTGGGACATGTGGTTCCCACGATAGACGGTTCCATACCTTCCATTTCTCCAAGGCGAACTTGTGTTGTTTCTTTGTCTGGATGTCCAGAGAGGCATGGTATTGCCGTACCGGTCCGGCTCACCGGTTGTTGATTCAGCCCCTCAAAACCTTTAATTTGGGTAACAACAGACCTCGATGAAGATTGCTGGGATGTCATCGTGTTTGGGTCCACTTCATCCCTTCTCAGTTTTTGACTTTGTTTTAATAGCCCCAGTGCCTCTCTGGTCACCTCAGCTAAAACTCTCTTGTCTTCAGTATTATTTCTCTTTTGGTCTGCAAGGTCCTTGATGGACTGGTCTACTCTTTGGATATTTCCCCATAGTTTGGCAGTTGTCATAGCTCCCTGGGTATCTGCGAGAGGCAATTTCGAATTCATCAAAGCAGACAGGGTTGAGAGATCTTTTATATTCTCGTTAATTTGCTCATACATCTTAAGCATAGGGGCTATCGCTATTGTCAGCGAAGACATGACAAAAGGTCTTAATTCATTTAAAGCCTCCTTGATTAATTTCTGAACGTTTGCATCGTTCCTACTTCGATTTGATGGGACTCTATTGATCAAACGTTTTGGTTTTGAATTATACCTTTGTTCTTCTGGAGAGTATGAGAGAGATTCATCATTGCTAGATGAGGCTAGCCGTTTTTCTGTACTTAGGCTGAGAAAGATCTTGGGTGAGGAGCATCTCTCTTGATGATTGCCGTTTAAGTTTGTAGGAGTATTATCGATTTGCCTAGGTCTATTCTGTGAGCATTCGAACGGAGGTGACAGACTTTCAGCCACCCGTCTTCTTTTTTTTGCACCGCCTAGCCAGTGATTCCGCGGGGTAGATACTTTAACTGGTATCGGTGGTGTTTGCTGTGTTCGACATGGTTCATTGTGTATTTCTTCCAGATTGCTTTTTGATTCATTGGCTACAGCTGGTTTTGAGGTTAAAGAGCCATTCAGTTCAGTCAAATCTAACAGCAGTTTATTTACAATGGCCAGCGAATTTTGTTTTTTTGCAGGGGATTGCAAGCTTTTTTTCATAATGTTGCTCTTTGAACAAACAGGATCTATGTTTTCTTGTGGCAAGGCAATCCCCGCCTCGTCTTGGCAAGAGGCGTAATCGCATCTTTCCGGTTTTTCAGAGGATGGATTATTGATTTTGCAATTTACATCTGTGTCTTCCAACAAGTGGGAAACTTCCATGCACTCCTTATTGCAATCTGTGTATTTTTCTCGAGTCTCAGTGGTGCAATCTGTATCATTTTCACCTAGCTTGGGTATGAGCGCGGGGTGAGTAATGGGTATATGGAACTTTTGGGCACTCACGAGGACTCCTGGACATGTCGGCGCGCATTCTAACCAGTCACTTGTGCATTCTGAAGTTAGGCGCCTTTCTCTTGGCATTATGACTACAGGCACGGGGTCTGCATCCAGTCCAGCCACTTGCACGGCTTGCAAGGCCAACACTCGCAACCGCGGCGGCTCAGATATGAGATTCCCTTCCCCCATGGCCCCCAGGGGATCAGGGTCACCCCTCCCCCTCGCCCGGGCACACTGCACGCCTTGAACTCTTGGAGCGCGGCTGATTGACACGTCATTCGCCGCCGCCTCCTTTTCGGCGCATCAACAGCCGACCGCGGCAGCTGCACACACCCCGGCAGCCCCCACCACACCCGCCCCCAATGGAGCCAGCCGACTGTGAGGTAAGGTCTCATGATTTTTAAACATGAGGTGAGCCTGGGGTGGGTCCTCAAATGAGTATTCCATATATGTTGCCTCAGTTACAATGTTATTAGCTCTCATGTTTGAATGATTTTCGCGAGGCTTAAATGGTAAGGGGTTTGGGAGAGAGATAGTACGAGGGGCCGGGGAAGAAAAGCTGCATATTTTTCTTACTTGAGCAGTCGCAGAATCCTCCTTATTTAGGCTTGTAGTTTCAGTTGTTTTCGAAGGTACTCCTCGCTCAGTTCTGCGCAGCTGTAGACGCGTTAGAGGATGGTGGATGATTCGCGGTAGCTGCTTTTCGCGGTTCATGTTGACCACGCACTAGATGACAGAAGGTGCCTCGTAAGCCTCGTGAGCCTCCAGAGACTCACGAGACTCTGCACCGACTCCGCGCCGCTCCGCGGAAGGAGGGAGTTTTTAAGTCCACACCCCTCTGATTGATAGTAACAATAGAAGAAGGACAGCACTTCTCCAGCAGGAACTCCGGGTAAGCAGTGGGTCAGAGACTCACGAGATATTGTGAAGCACACACTTGCCATAGAATAACAGAGTGACCCAGTGAGACGTTATCACCCTTCACAAGCCTCTGTTTAAATTGGCAAGTACTTTGAAAGACCAATGCTGAAAGAAGGATGGGAGCCTGGCTGAGGGAGATCTTAGGGCAGTGGTCTTCAAACTTTTTTAGCCTGGGCTCCCCCTGAGCAAAGATGGACAGTATGTAGAAATAGCTATGAACTTTTGCGTGCCGTCACCGCACCCTACTTCCAGTACATACCCTGGACTCTCCCCACCCTACTCCCACCACTATCCCAGTGCTGCCGCCCATCCTGCTCCCACCACAGTCCCATAACACAAGCATACACACATCCATACACATTTAAATAAAAAATAAATCACCATAAACGTACCTTCTGCAGGGGCCTGAACGTGGTTGCTAAAATTCCCCGCTCCAGGTTGCTCTGCCCATATGTGCGAGGAGGCGCAGGAGCACCCCCTCGCACATATATCCATGCAGTGCCCCAGCCAGCATTTCCAATGAGCTATGCAAGGCTGGCGAAGCAAAGCACCCCCAGCGTTGCATGGCTCTTCGATCATGTGCGGCTGGGGAAATGAACAGTGTTTCCCTTTGACAGTTCAGCCAGCCCAGGAGCTGAAAAAGCAACTGAGGGAGTGGTCAGTGTTTCATTGCGCTGGCTCCTCGGCTCCTCCATAATGGGTGAGGTGGCCAGTGGGTGGACGCCCCCTCACCCATTATGGATGAGCCGGCAGGCTTGGACTGGCCTATAGGGCAATAGGGCGATGATCGTACCAAAAATGCAAAATGCTAGTGTAGGCCAGTCAAAATGGGCCACTTTTTTTGGACAATGTGGGCCAGTTTGAGGAGTTACTTCACTATGCAGCTAGTAGTTTTGACCATTGTTGCTGAATAAATATTCTTTATCACAATTTGTTTACGTTTGAACAAAAAACATCCCCTTTGGTACTATTTAAACAGACTGAATATCCATTTGCAACTGCTGGCCATTTTTTCTCATAGTGCCTAAAACCGTTTTATGGTCCAGTCTGACCATGTGAGCTGCCCCTTCCCATTTCGTCCAATAAAAAAAAACAACAAAAAAAAGTTTTTTTTTTAACATTTCATGCTGGTTTCTGGCGCCCCCCCTGTGATGCGGCAGCGCACCCCTGGGGGGGCACGCCCACAGTTTGAAGACCTCTGTCCTAGGGTGAAGAATAATCACCCGACGTCACGGTTACCAGAAGGAACTTTTGTTTTGTTGTTTTGGCAAATCAGGCCCTCTGAAGCAAGAGACTTTGTATAAAAGACTTGGTCACAGAAGGTCCTGATATAGAGACTCTTCCTGTGCTAAAAACGTGAGGAATAGAGATCCCGGCCATAACATCCTGACTTATCATTTTATGAAACCTTCTTTCTTTTCTTGTGAAACTTTATCCCATACTATTTTGTAGCATAGCGCTAAGGATTGGCAATCGTTTTTTTACTATATGCCCTTTTTATTTCTTAGACTCTTCTAGGACTGTTTTATTATTATTCGATGGTCATTGCTTGCTGCCATCTTAGATTTAGGTTTAGATTAGGCATTTATCTCACCCCTATTTACAGTTTAATAAACACCCTTGAACTGTGATCACGTGTCTTTGTCATGCTTTGATACCATGCCTTCCTTAAAGCCGGCAGAACATCTTCAGTCCAGCAACCTCTCTTCCCACATCCATGGCCCTGGTAAATCATCACAACAAATTTGCCCTCTGATCCTTTCCCCTCCTCACCACGACATTTGACTTTCAACAATACTCTGGTTTATAAATCCGACTTGAAAAGTGCACACATCATAATTAAAGTACGCCAGCAATATAGGAATCCTTACAGACATATGTTAAACAAAAAGAGTACAAATGTTGCGTTGTTTCACCCCATCTTGAAGACTACAAATACCAGACTGCAATTCCGCGAAATGATCAAAAAGTGGCACCAGGGGACCACTCCGGTGGTGATAGTGCGTGGTACAAATATCCTTTAACATTAACTTTAACATTGTAGGTTGTCTTTCAAGACTTAATCATAACATAATATAATGTGAAATGGTAACCTTTTGCATTGTCTGACAAAGGCATTCTTTATATGATGCGAGTGAAATATGACATTCCATCCCCCCCACCCCCCAAAATGTATTTGCCACACCAAATGCAGACAAATGAATACTGTCAACATATTTTAATTGTCTTCAAAGAAGACCAACTTGGTCAGCAACTCGTTTTTCTGTATGTACTTCCAGAATCAAATGCCCCTTTTTAACCCTTTGTCCAGAACAAAGGTTCTTAAATGGACCATTACTTTAAATAAAGAGCGCGATAGGCCCTAACTGTGAGGCCCCGAGGGTCTGATGGGCCTCTGGGGAGGTGGGCAGAGGGAGGCATTTGTCTCTAGAAGCGCGTCACTTGGGTCTGGGACCTGACAGCACTGCCTCGCTAAAACAGGCACGAAGAAAAGCCCTGTGGCTGGAAGCAGCCAAGCCCTGGTTACTTATGCTCACTTATACTCACGGCAGCAGGCAGCTGCAGGGCCCGAGGAGCACAGGGCCCAGGGCGACGTCACAGACTGACCATGCTTCAGGCCGGCTGTGGCTCCAGGCACACCTATTGACACTCTGAACACAGCCTCATGGCTACAGTGCCCAGCACACTTCTTTCCTCTCTAAATATATTATTGGGTTAAAGAGCCCAGCAGTCTATTTTGAAATCCAAGGGATATGGACCCGAGCTCCCTCCCAGCCGGGCAGGCTCACTATGGTCATGATGTGCAATGACGATGCTTCAAATGGGCCGGCAGCCATTTTGAGTTCTGTCAGAAGCTTTGTTAGTTTCCTGCAATGCTCCTTCACTGATACTCGGGCACACAGATGTGAAGAAATGCATGGCCAAAGCAGTGATTATTCTGCTAATTGATTGGTGCAGAGCGAGCAACGTCACGCCTTCAGGGGGGCAACAACGCTCATGTCTCCTCACTTGCGCCTCCTGCTGCTCCCACTTCCTCTCCACATTGTCTCCCTCCTCACCAGAGAATTCCAGGACTAAACAGATAATGTACAGGCTGGATTTATAGAGTGGGTCAGGAAGAGGTACAGAAAGGGGCAGAGAGAGACTGTCCTGGGTATGGGGGTGGAGGGAACTGGAGAGATCCCAACCATTACCTTCTCCGAATAGCTCACTGCACTTCCGCAAAGGTACTGGCAGGCTGGTGCTCCTGGTCCCTAGAATCCTTCTTAGTTTTAGGAAAGGTTCAGGATATTGATGTCTTCTCACTTACTACATTTTGAATATTTTTGTTGTATTCTTAGCTCTTTTCATGCAAAATATCTAGAGTCTCCATCCTCTCCTAATGGATGCATGGGGGGGGGGAGACACAGAAAAGAGATCTCTGTATTTTTGCCCCCTCTACCTATGTATATTCTCCAGGGTCCAAGGGCCCTGGATGCATTGGACGAGCATGAGCCCGAATAAGAGGGAACTCCGCAGGCAGATCCACATACTGCACACTCAGGTCAATTCTGCTGGGAACGAAGCCATCATGAAGGATGGTGTGTCAGGTTTATCCTCACCACTTACAGAAGGCACCGTCTCCAGCCACAATCCCATCTGAGGCCATAGGAAGACTCACGGGAGATTGGAGTGGTATAGTAGTGAGGGCAAGTGGGTAGTCATGTGGTACAAAGGTGTTTGGTCTTCATTCTATCCACTGTGCGCGAGCTGATGGGATGGTGCATGGTGGAGGCTTTTAGTTAGACATTCAGAAGGCGGTGGCAATGGGCAGTTTCCATTCTCAATACCAGTAGTGCATGGTTTACGTTCTTGGAGTTTGGTTTATGGCGTATCGGAAGACTATCACTTTCAGAGTAGGGAGGGATATGGTGCTTAAAGAAATGTATCTCTTGTGTGTCACCGACCTGTATCTCACGTCCTGGGAACTATCTTCCCAGTGCTAAGGACGTGACTTACACTTCGGTTCCATATTTAATGATAAACGCATCCAGCACTGTAGAAGACTTCCTACTGCATCTAAAGAGGTTAAAGACCAGAATCAACAGTTGCACAGGGATCAGTGGTGCACTGATGTGTTTGTAGGGTGGGGAGGGGGAACTGTGGAATAGCAAACGAGAGGACTTCCAAGCGGCACGGATGGAGGACTAGAGAATTCAAGATTTACAACATTCAGATGTTGTGAGGGACTGGAGGGGGGTCTGTACTTCCGCTCTCTATTTGGTAGAGGAGAGGCACAGAGGACCCCTGCCAAGATTCTCAATCTTGGTACGTGGTCGAGCAATCAAGGCCTCGCTTCTCGGGAAGGTGAGTACAGTGTAGTCCCCAAGCACCCACAAAGCAATGTCTGTACACTGTATCGGTTAAAACACAGTCTTTATATAATTAATATTCAAAGGTATATACAATATCACGATAACACACTTTGTACTCAGTTATCTATAATGGCAACTATACAGTTCTACCTGGTACCACAATTACTATTAGATCTCTTGAAAGTGCATCAACTGTACGGGTAAATGGCACACAAATCAGTTTGTGAAGGAAACCAACAATAGAGAAATGAGGAAAGCAGTTGGTAAGAACAAGTGTCAGAAATAACCTGTCGAAGGTCTGTCTACCAGGGAGCTTTGGCAAAGATCAGCTGGTGCACAATGGCCCCTCGTAGCTCGGGAAGAGGGCGCCTTACCAGGTCCTCTCTGGGTCAGTCTTTGGAGAAACAGCAGCTTTCAGATTGTGAAAGCAGGAGAGCAACAGCATGTTAAGCTTCAGTTATTCCAGTTACTCGTCGTAGTGGACTTCAGCTTCTGAACACGATTCCTAGCAGTGAGAGGTCCCCAGATATACTGTTGATCTCCCATTCATTCCGCTGGGTCATACTCAAGCATCCAATCACGACGAAGGGCATTCATGCAAGCAGGCAGCCAATCAGGCACACAGTGCATTCAGGCCATTCCCTTCTCTCCAGACACTCACAACAAGTTATGTATATTGGGACAAGCACCCAGCCATTCAACATTCCACACTGCATTCCTACCGGTTTCGGGCAGGGATGTCTCAGTCATTGGGCCTCATTACACGGACGGCAGTAACCATGGCGCTATTAGCGCCATGGTTGCCGTCGGTATTTTACCGAGTCCGCCATGGTGAATTACGGAATTACCGCCCTATTCCAAGGTGGGTGGGGGCGGTAATTCCCCATTCACCATGGCCCTTCCCCATTCCCATTTCTGCCCCCATAGGGCTCAATGGGAATGGGGAAGGCAGTAATTACGGTACCGCAAATTGCAGTACCATAATTACCTCCTAGGTCCCTTTGCGGGTCCCGTCCTGTGATGTTCGTGAGGACGAATCATTCCTCTCCTATCTATTCCAAGAAAGCTGCACCGGATTATGACCGCGGCAACCCTAGCAACGGTCTCGTTGTTTCCCCGCATTCCTCTACGACCTACTCCAAGATGGCCGCTCCGGGTTATGACCGCGGCAGCCCTAGCAACGGTCTAGTTGTTTTCCTGCCTCGAGCCACGCAGGATGCGGAAGTCGATCGTTCTTCGGCATATCAACAAGGAAGTCCTGGAGACCGGCGCGTTGCTACTCTCTTAGGAGTATACGGACGCTCAGTGAGTATAGCTAGCCCAGCCTTTAAATCTCATTGCCTCCCTTTCTCTCGCTATCCGTACCTTGTTTCTTTCTCAGTCTTACATCTACTTGTTCTTAGAATTCGGAACACGATCAGCGGATCGAAGGTATCGCTTTGGCAACCACTAAGCCACGGCAACTACTAAACCACGTCTCCACAGAACGCGACACATCGCGACATTATCCCGTGTTCCCCTCGAAGGTAGAATTCTTTTCTCATACTCTCAAATCTGTACCATCCGTATTTCTTGATCCTTGAATACTTGATATCCTTGCTTCCCAGAAAATCCCTTTTCACAATAAGGAGTACTTCTTGAACGGGCTCGAATCCCCGGGCGCCGCATCTACTATACTCCCCATCTAGATGTGTGAATGGTAATCTCTGTTCTTACAAACTTCACCTCCGTTCCTTATTGTGTTGTTTTCTCTTGACCCTCATGTTTCTACCCTTATACCTCTCCAGCATCTAACCAACACATAACGCTGCCATCGGATCGAGGCCCTTTAGTTTCCTCCTGTCCGCCTCGCCTGTATCAACGCTCCCCAGCAGCTCTCCATAGGGTTTTCTCCCCCATGAGGGTTTCCCTGGTTTCTCCACGGTCGCCAAGTATTTAACTAGGCTCCGAAGGGTTTGCCAGGGGGATTCCTATTCTCTACTGGGACATAACATTCCAACCTTTCTTCTTGAAACCTGGTACACCACTGGAAATACGAATTGGTCGTTCCTCTAATTCCAGGTAGGAGATTCTACGCTTTCTGTGTTGCAATGCATGAAAACTGTTTAACTGCCGGATTCGGCTTGTAGTGAACATTACAGATAGCAACGCCCGAAACAAACTATTGTTTTTAGACATTGCACCTAGAAACCTAGAATACCCTCATAATGGACCCTCAACAACAACAGCAGATCCAACAGCTGATCGCTGCGGTGCAATCCTTAACCACAGAGGTCCAACAACTCCAGCAGGAGAACACTGCCCTAAAGCAGAATCAACAACAGGCAGCTCAACAGATAGCCCAACAAGTAGCACAACATACTGCTGCCTCACGAGTTCCTCACTGTTCAGAGGTCCCTCCAGGGCCTCTTCCTGGAGGCCAATTCGATGGGAATCCCCACAAGGTGAAAGAATTCCTAGATTCCTGTTACGTTCAGTTTGCCTTCAAAAACGCTTTTTTTCATACTGATCGGGATCGTGTGGGTTACATGGTTTCCCAAATGACTGGCCCAGCTTTAGCCTGGGCCACACCCCTAATCACTAGTAATAATCCTATATTAGACTCCCACACGGCCTTTTGTAATAGTATTCGTACTATGTTTGGCCGACAGGAGATCCGAGTAGCTTCCCAAGAACACTTACTAGACTTAAAACAGGGAAATTCTGACATTCTGGCATATATAACCAGATTTAAGCAAATGGCCAGCGAAACTACTTGGGCCGATGACGCACAGATAACCATCTTTAGGAGAGGACTGTCGGAAGAATTGAAAGATGAAATATCCAGGGTTCCACGTTCTTCTTCTTTAACTGAGTTTATTGCCCTAGTCCTTCAGATTGATTACCGAATGAAGGAACGCATCAGTGAAAAAAGGAAAGGACGGATACCCCGTTTTCCTGTGAATCTGCCTGCTGCTCCACGGGTTCCATCCACCGAGGAACCCATGCAACTAGGTGCAACAGGCAGGGGACCCCTTTCCCTTGAAGAACGGAGTCGAAGGCGACCCCTTGGTTTATGTATGTATTGTGGTTCTAATAGCCACACCGTACAGGAGTGTCCAATCGCACCACCAAGGAGATCGGGAAACGCAAACGCCCGACCGTAAGGGGAACCACGGTTCGGGCTCCTATGACCAAGCAAGGTTCCTCACAAGTTGTCCATACCTCCACTTGTAACAATCCATCGGATACTACCATGGTGGTTGTAAAGGTTTCTCTAACCTTTGGGAAACAGGTCATACAAGATATCCCGGTCCTTATTGACAGTGGGGCTGCCGGGAATTTTATCGATGATCACTGGGCCTCTTCTCATGGTATCCCTCGGTCTTGTAAGATAGAATCCATTCCCGTGGAAAGTGTTGACGGCAGTCCTTTGATATCTGGACCCATTACGGATCATACTGGTCCTCTGCTTATGTCTATCTCTTCTCATCAAGAACTCATAATTCTAGACATCATCCGGGCGGCACACCATCCTATTATTTTGGGGATACCATGGCTCAAGAAGCATAATCCCTTTATCAATTGGACAGCTGGGTCCTTCTTTTTGGGTTCCGAATTCTGTCTTGGCCACTGCATAAAAGATCAACAAGAGGTTCTGTTGGACACCAGCTCTTCCTCTCCTGACTTTCAGGGAATCACTACTCTAAATCAAATCACAGGGCTCCCCAAACTGTATTATCATTATAAAGAAGTCTTTTCCACCTCTGAGTACTCGCAGTTACCACCTCATAGACGAGACGATTGTGCCATCGATCTGATACCTGACCAACCTTTACCCTTTGGTCGAATGTACATCCTATCTCAGAATGAAAAAGAAGTACTACGAGAATATCTCAGAGTAAATCTTATGAATGGGTTGATCACGGAATCTACTTCACCGGCAGCCGCTTCCCTGTTTTTTATATCCAAACGGAACACAACGGAACTTCGCCCTTGCATAGATTTTCGGGGTCTCAATAAAATCACTATACCAGACAAATATCCGATGCCCCTGATACCAGATATTCTGGAAGCAGTCAGGGGGGCAAATTTATACAAAAACTGGATCTCAAGGGAGCGTACCATCTGATACGGATCAAGGCCGGAGATGAATGGAAGACGGCATTCCGGACAGCATTTGGCCATTACCAATATCATGTTATGCCATTCGGTCTCTCTAATGCCCCAGCGATATTTCAACGCTTTATGGATCATCTCTTCGCTGATCTACTCTTACATAACGTAATAGTGTATCTGGACGATATTTTGATTTTCTCCTATACTCTACAGGACCATGTTAAACATGTGGAAGAGGTTCTTCGTCGTCTTCATCAGAATCACCTGTTCTGCAAATTAGAAAAATGCTCTTTCCACCAACCTCAAGTCACTTATCTAGGTTATGTTCTCTCGGCCAGAGGTGTAGCCATGGACCCGGAGAAGGTTTCTGCCGTATTGGACTGGCCTATCCCGACCTCAGGGAAAGACATTCAGCGGTTTATCGGCCTTGCCAATTTTTACCGGCGGTTTATTCCGGGATTCTCAAGCCTGACTAATCCACTGACAAATCTGTTAAAAAAGGGAGTATCCTTCTCATGGCCTGAGACTACAGATCAAGCCTTTAGGAGACTTAAAGATCTGTTCACGTCTGCACCTGTTTTACAGACCCCTGATCAGAATCGTTAATTCATAGTGGAGACGGATGCTTCTCAATATGCTCAATATGCTTTGGGAGCAGTCCTTCTTCAGTCGGATGGTTCCGAACAGGAACATCCAGTGGCATACCTATCTAAGACTTTAGTACCTGCAGAGTTGAATTACACGGTATTGGAGAAGGAGCTGTTAGCCATCAAAAGGGCTTTCGAAGAATGGCGACATTTACTACTTGGAGCTAAGTACCCGGTGGAAGTTCGAACGGACCACCACAACCTTCGTATATTACAGTACGCCCAGACTTGCAATAGTCGTCAGGCTCGGTGGGCTCATTTTTTTTCCCCTTTTAGGATCACATTCTCCTTCATACCTGGGAAAGATAACGTGATCGCTGACGCTTTATCACGTAAAGAACAGCTCCCCAATGATTCCTTTAGATCTGAACCAATTTTTCCTAGGGTGGCATTAGGGTTACATACCCCCCATGACTTCTTGGCGCGTCTAAGGTATCAATCCAAAACAGTAGGAAAATCAGGAATATCACTCGGGGCGCTACCTACATTGGTCAAGGAAGAAGGATGCTATTTCCTGGGTCATCGGGCTTTCATCCCTACTACCTCCCTCCAGAAGGAAGTATTGGATATGTGTCACAAATCTAAGGTAGCGGGACATCGAGGAATCACTACCACACGAGAGATGGTTTCACGCTGGTTCTGGTGGCCATCTCTACGGGAGGACATAAAAAGATACATTGGATCTTGTCCAGATTGTCTTCAGAACAAGTCTCCCCGAAGGTCTCCATTGGGACTACTGGTCAAAATGCCAATTCCATCACGTCCTTGGCAGATAGTCTCAACGGATTTCATTGTTGACCTTCCCCCCTCGAAGGGGTGTTCGACGATAATGGTTGTGATCGATTCTTTTACAAAGATGGCTCACTTCATATCTCTTGCCAGGATTCCTACAGCGGCCGGTATGGCCCGTATCTTTACCAACCACATTTTCGCGTTGCATGGCCTACCAGATACTATCATTTCTGACCGCGGAACACAATATACCTCTCTCTACTGGAAGCACATATGTCAACATCTTGGGATTTCCCGTGCCCTCAGTTCCGGTTATCACCCCCAATCCAATGGACAGACGGAACGGCTCAATCAAACTTTAGAGGGATATCTAAGGAATTACATTTCGGCAGCTCAGGATAACTGGACAGATCTACTTCCATTGGCAGAGTTTGCTTACAATAACTCCTATCACTCCGCCAGCCACACTTCTCCCTCTTTCTGCTCCTATGGGTTTAGTCCTTCAGCATTCCCGATACTAAAAAGATCGGAACACAGATTTCCTGATGTAGACCACTTAATGAATCAAATCAGACAAGGCCACAAGAGGGCTAAAGATACCCTGTTACAAACCCAGGATAGAATGAAGAAATTTGCAGATCGCTCCCGTTCTCCAGCCCCTATCATCAAAACAGGAGACAGGGTATGGTTGTCTTCACGATTTCTCCCCAGACACCTGGTAACCTCCAAACTGTCTCCAAGATACTTTGGTCCTTTCCGGGTGGATAAACCCATTGGCTGTGCTGCCTTTAGACTTATTCTTCCTAAAACCTGGTCCCGAATTCACCCTGTTTTCCATGTTTCCCAATTGAAACCGGACAACCGTAATTCATTTCATCCATCGATAACGACTCGTCCTCCTCCCATTTTGGCCTCATCTGGTCCTGAGTTTGAAGTGAAGGAAATCTGTGATTCCCGTATTCATCGAGGACATTTACAATATTTGATCGATTGGAAGGGTTACTCCCCTTCAGACCGCACCGGGGAGCCGGTTGACGCTGTACATGCTCCTCGTCTCATAAAATTGTTTCACTCGAGACATCCCGACAAGCCGGGAGGGGATGGACCTAAGAAGGGGCATACTGTGATGTTCGTGAGGACGAATCATTCCTCTCCTATCTATTAAAAGAAAGCCGCACCGGATTATGACCGTGGCAACCCTAGCAACGGTCTCGTTGTTTCCCCGCATTCCTCTACGACCTACTCCAAGATGGCCGCTCCGGGTTATGACCGCGGCAGCCCTAGCAACGGTCTAGTTGTTTTCCTGCCTCGAGCCACGCAGGATGCGGAAGTCGATCGTTCTTCGGCATATCAACAAGGAAGTCCTGGAGACCGGCGCGTTGCTACTCTCTTAGGAGTATACGGACGCTCAGTGAGTATAGCTAGCCCAGCCTTTAAATCTCATTGCCTCCCTTTCTCTCGCTATCCGTACCTTGTTTCTTTCTCAGTCTTACATCTACTTGTTCTTAGAATTCGGAACACGATCAGCGGATCGAAGGTATCGCTTTGGCAACCACTAAGCCACGGCAACTACTAAACCACGTCTCCACAGAACGCGACACATCGCGACATTATCCCGTGTTCCCCTCGAAGGTAGAATTCTTTTCTCATACTCTCAAATCTGTACCATCCGTATTTCTTGATCCTTGAATACTTGATATCCTTGCTTCCCAGAAAATCCCTTTTCACAATAAGGAGTACTTCTTGAACGGGCTCGAATCCCCGGGCGCCGCATCTACTATACTCCCCATCTAGATGTGTGAATGGTAATCTCTGTTCTTACAAACTTCACCTCCGTTCCTTATTGTGTTGTTTTCTCTTGACCCTCATGTTTCTACCCTTATACCTCTCCAGCATCTAACCAACACATAACGCTGCCATCGGATCGAGGCCCTTCAGTTTCCTCCTGTCCGCCTCGCCTGTATCAACGCTCCCCAGCAGCTCTCCATAGGGTTTTCTCCCCCATGAGGGTTTCCCTGGTTTCTCCACGGTCGCCAAGTATTTAACTAGGCTCCGAAGGGTTTGCCAGGGGCATTCCTATTCTCTACTGGGACATAACATTCCAACCTTTCTTCTTGAAACCTGGTACACCACTGGAAATACGAATTGGTCGTTCCTCTAATTCCAGGTAGGAGATTCTACGCTTTCTGTGTTGCAATGCATGAAAACTGTTTAACTGCCGGATTCGGCTTGTAGTGAACATTACACGTCCTTAACGGCTGGTAAAACCAACCGTTAGGGTAGGGTCCCACAAAGGGACCTCGTAGTAAGGCGATAAGTGTTTACCGGCACTGGTACCCTTACCGCTACTGGTAAACCCTTACCGCCATCCGTGTAATGAGACCCATTGTGTCAAACACCAGATACTAGACATCCACAACATAGAATGCGTAGTCGTCACACACTCCATTCACCCAGGTCCCACCCACAGGCGTACCCACAACATACGGTTGTTGGGAAGGCTCCAGCCAGTCTGGTCAGCACTTCCCCACACTACCATATATGGAACCTCCACCCAACAGCCAGTCAGTGGGAAGGGACAGAGTCAGGGCTTCCCGGGACTTCGGGAAGATCAAGGTAACAGGCGATGGAAGGCAAGAGGCAATGGGGGCCATTTTGTCTCCATCAGGAATCTACCGATTCCAATGACAGGGCCTGGGCATCCCAAAATGGAAGACGCTCAGGGCACCAGTCAATTCAGCACAGAGCTGCCACCAGCACATACCCTGCTCTGTGAGCCACCCACAGTTGCCCAAAAACATACACTACGGGCACAGGGTTGCACCCCTGCCCATTAGTGCCTTAAGGGTATCCCATGGGTATGTTCCCCAAAACCAAAGGAGAGAGCTGCACCGCCAGGAGTCCCACAGAACTCCTGCGCGGAAAACATGACAGAACACACAATAAAAAGCAGTAAAGGACAAGGATACAGAGGCCCTGTCCTTCTGATGCATTTCCAGCATCACAAATGTACAAAAGCCGATGCCACAAAACGGAGTGGAATCCACAAAACAAGACAAGGAAAATAAGGGATTAATGGGTAATGTGTACAAATCTGTTAGGCGATCCTCTGCACACCAGTCCGCTACACACCAGAACACACACCAGAACACTGCTCACATTCCCCCTACACCTCCTCCCACGCTTCGAGGCTCAAGTGATTCGGTGAACCCAAAGGACCGGAAACTCCGTACCAGTTATAGTGTACGGTCTCGATTGCAACCCTTTCTGCATTGGCAATTGCCTTGGAGAGCGTATAGCAGAAGAGGCGGTGTTACGTCTCCACGTCGATCACGTGATCCAGAGTGGCGTTCCTCACGTGACCTTGGTGGACGTCACATGACCCAGAGACGTCACATGATCCAGAAACGCACAGTATAAAGGTCGGAGAGACAGAACACTCATTGCTTCTCAGCTGTCTTCAGACTCTGTTTGGCGTTACCTATTGCTCCACTGTTACCTTGATCAAGGAACTCTACCTCGGACTCCTTCGGATACCCTTTGTACCTTTGCCTTGGAACTGTTTACCTGTTGCCGGACTTTGGACTACATCCTGACTTGCTTTTGGATCATCCCTTGGTACTTCATTGAACTCCTACGCCATTTCCCTTCTGGGGATCCAAGTCTCGCCTTCACTCCTTCAGGTGGCTGATCCCTCATCCACGCTCTCATACGGTCCTACTATTCCAGGGACCGCCGCATCATCTGAGTCTCGAACCTCTACTAGGTTCCCGGGGTTTTCCTAACACCCGATAGGTAAGACCTTCTAGATCCTTTTGATTTACTGAACTGTATTGTGGTTGCCTGGTACTTAACCTCATTCCTTTTTGACAGCAGCATCGGTGTTCCAGAGGTTCCGTGGATCTGGGAAGTCATCTCCCACCTGTGGCCTCAAAGGTCGTACAGCGGGTTTCTTTTAGTTCCCCTGTACGTCACTTGGGGACGGAGGTCTCATCGGTCTACACAACACTCAAGTCGGAACAGACTGAGAAGCCGTATAGTCGTGTTAGACAATGCAGGGATCCACGGAAGAACCCATAGCTGCTTTAGTCCAGGCGATTACAGTATTAAGGGCATATATGGCCGCCGCAAATACGGTGATCCACCAAAGGTTAGACTCCATACAGAGTGTTCAGCATTCCCTTCCTGTAGACCCTGAGTTCGGAGATGCTAATTCTTCCACCACACCTCCTCCCTTGGTTAGTACTACAGTCCCCACCCCGGTGATACTCCCAACTCCTACCCCCCTGGCCACTCCTGAACGTTTTCAAGGCGACCCCAAAAATTCAGGACCTTCATTAACCAGTGCAAGTTACATTTCCTGTGCAGACCTTTGGCCTTTCCTACTTCCACTGCTAAAGCCGCCTTTGCCCTTTCCTATTTAGCTGGGACAGCTGCAGCTTGGGCTAACCCTCTGTTGGAGAATAATAACCCAGTCATTTATGATTTCGATCTGTTGGTTCTAGAAATGTCTCGAGTATTTGATACCCGACATAAGGCACAGTCTAGGGATTTGGAGTTGTTAGAACTAACTCAGGGTAGAAGGACTCTGATAGAATACATCACCCGCTTCAATCAATTAGTTGCTGAAACATCATGGCCAGAAAGCAAGCGGGCAGTTGTCTTTTATAGGGGGCTGAGTAACATAATGAAAGATGCTTTAGCAGTGATCCCTTCTATGCCCACTCAGTATCCGGAACTAGTGGATCTTGCACTACAAGTAGATGCACGACGATTGGAACGTTAAGCCGAGCTGGGGGTTTCTTCCCATCCTACACTTACCAGTACTCCTACTTCCAGTGCGGAAGAACCTATGCAAGTGGGTGGGTTACGTAGCCCTATTACAACATCTGAGAGGGAACGTAGAAGGGTAGATAATGCATGCTTCTATTGTGGCATCACGGGACATTTTGTGAAAGAGTGTCCTCGACGTCCCAAGAAAAACCAGGTTTTTCGGACAGCTCGACCTTAGACCCGGAGAACAGGTCGAGTGTTCAGTCTCTATCTCCGGGTACCCCTCTTGCCTTTGCTCGTGTTCAACCCGTCTCTGTGAACGCTACACTATGTCCCTCTACAGGCCTTCTTCATACAGTCACAATCATCATTGATTCAGGTGCTACTGGAAACTACATAGACATTGCTTTAGCCCATTCCCTCAATCTACCTTTAGTGGTAAAAACCCGACCTGAACCTGTTCAAGCCGTAGATGGCTCTGCGTTAATTTCTGGTCCTGTTCGACACCAAACTGCACCTCTCTTGTTGACCATACAAGATATTCATACAGAGACCTTAAGCTTTGACTTAATCACCACACCTCAGTTCGGTATCATATTGGGGATACCATGGCTACGTGAACACAATCCGCTGATCAATTGGCAATCAGGCACTGTGCTCTTCGAATCCGAGATCTGTCAGAATTATTGTCTCCCGACCCATCAAACTACCGACACCCCTTCTCGAGCTTTGGGAGCCTTAGCTCATCTCACGCTGAGTGTAGATGGATCCAAGGTGGTGACTCCTCATACCGTTGGGGGGTTGATGTCTGGGATTCCGTCTGAGTACAAAGCATTCGAATCAGTTTTTGATTGCGGCTCTTCTGAGGTACTACCTCCACATAGACCATATGATTGCCCCATCGAATTAATCCCTGACTCCACTATTCCTTCGGGCAGGATTTATTCTTTGTCTCCCTCGGAGGAACTAGCATTGAAAGAGTATGTACAGAACGCCCTTAGTTTAGGACACATCCGCCCCTCTACTTCACCAGCTGCAAGCCCTATATTTTTTGTACCGAAGAAAGAGGGGGATTTACGTCCTTGTGTGGATTATCGACGTCTTAATGCCATCACAAAGAAGGATAGGTATCCAATTCCGTTAATCACACCCCTTCTGGACCACTTATCACATGCTTCTGTTTTCACCAAGCTTGACCTGCGCGGCGCATACAATCTAGTACGCGTTCGCGAGGGCGATGAGTGGAAAACGGCTTTCTGTACTCGTTACGGGTTGTATGAATACCTAGTCATGCCCTTCGGTCTTTGTAATGCCCCGGCCACATTCCAACGTTTTATGAATGACATATTCAGGGATATACTGGATGTTTACATGGTTGTATACTTGGACGACATCTTGATCTTTTCACGTAATCTTGATGACCATGTACAACATGTCCGAGAAGTACTATCCCGTCTCAGAAAACATTCCTTATTTGCCAAACCTGAGAAATGTCAGTTTCATGAAACATCTGTTGAGTTTCTGGGATTTCACATTACTCCGGGAGCGTTATCCATGAACGATTCCAAGGTCAGAGCAGTCTTAGAGTGGCCAGTACCTCAAACACTCAAGTCCTTGCAATCCTTTCTGGGCTTCGCCAATTTTTATAGGCGTTTCATTTCCTCCTTCTCCACAATCGTTGCCCCGCTCACGGCCCTGACTAGTCCTCAGATACCCTATCGTTGGCAGAGGGAACATCAGGAGGCTTTTGAGGCTTTGAAAACCGCTTTCACTACCGCACCAGTGCTTCAGCACCCCAATCCTGACCTCCCATTCATAGTTGAGGCGGATGCCTCTTCTTTTGCCCTTGGTGCGGTATTGTCCCAATCATGTCCTACAACAGGCAAATTACACCCAGTGGCATACCATTCCCGTAAGTTCTCCAGTACTGAGACTCACTACACCGTTACGGAGAAGGAACTCCTGGCTGTCATGGACGCCTTTCGTGTTTGCCGCCATCATCTTTTGGGGGCTAAACATCCGATCACGGTATACTCAGATCATCGAAATTTACAAGACCTGGCTTCGTTGAAGTGCATTAATAGCAGACAGGTTCGGTGGCATCTTTTCTTTTCCTCTTTTGATTTTCGTATTATGCATCGTCCTGGAACTTCACATGGTAAAGCAGACGCCTTGTCACGTTCCCCGGGTGGGGTCGAGTTGCCAACCTTCCCTGACACTGTTCTCAGAAAGAGTCATGTAATTTGTCTCTGTACACCCTCATTGCCACTATTAGACTCGGTCCGAACCTGGACTAGCATTCATTCCGAACAGTTGCGAGAATGGGACCCCGTGTATTCTAATGGTTTGCCTTTCGTGCATGACCGCCTGTTTCTTCCCACACCTGACACTCGTAATCTGGCCCTTGAGTGGTCTCATGATGCTCCTTTTAATGCTCATCCCGGTCAGGAGCGCACTTTAGATCTCCTCAAGCGCTGGTGTTGGTGGCCCTCTATGAAGCGCGATGTGGAGTGTTACGTTAATGCGTGCGCGGTGTGTGCTCAGGCTAAACATCGGAGAGGCCGACCGGTTGGGTTACTGCTTCCGCTTCCGGTACCTCCCAGACCTTGGCATACACTGACTATGGATTTCGTGACCGATCTCCCCAAGTCACAAGGTTTTGACTCAATCTGGGTAGTGGTGGACACGTTCACAAAAATGGCCCGTTTTGTTCCTTGTAAAGGTATTCCTTCGGCTCCGGCCTTAGCAGACTTGTTCTTTGAACACGTGTTCATGTTATTTGGGCTCCCTTCGGTCATTATATCCGATCGAGGATCACAGTTCACCTCTCGTTTTTGGAGGTCGTTGACTAAATTGTTGGGCATTGATACCAGGTATTCTTCGGCCTATCATCCTGAGACTGATGGGCAGACTGAAAGGACGAATCAATCCATGGAGCAGTATCTTCGCTGCCTTATGTTGCAACACCAGACCTCCTGGTTGGCCGTTATACGGCTTGCTGAGTTTGCATACAATAACGCGGCTCATTCAGCTACAGGTTGTTCGCCTTTCTACGCCCTCTACGGCCAACATCCCAAGGTCTTGCCGGTCCCTGATGCTTCTATTTCATCAAATCCTGCGGCCACGACATGTCTTAGGGATCTGTCTGCGATACATGCTAGTACTGTGGTCCATCTCACTGAAGCAAAGGCGTCTATGAAGGCCCGTGTGGATGGCAAACGTCTAGCTGCTCCTCCTTTGGTGGTGGGTTCTAGAGTTTGGTTATCTTCACGTCACCTTCGCCTAGTGGGTTTCCGGAAGTTGCTGCCTCGTTTTGTTGGCCCGTATGTAATCTCTCAGGTGGTGAACCCGGTGGCGTTTCGTCTGGTGCTTCCTAGTTCCTGGCGTATCCATCCTGTATTCCATGTCTCCCTCCTCAAACCCTGTCCCGACTCTGTCCGTCTTAGAATCCCTGTTGCGCCGGTGTCCCTGGCTTCTCCTGATGTCTTTGAGGTGTCGGCCATTTTGGGGTCCCGATGGTTTAGGGGTAGGCTCCAGTATCTAGTGGATTGGAAGGGTTACGGTCCGGAGGAGCGTTCTTGGGTTTCCGCCTTGGATTTAGACGCCCCTCGGTTGGTAACCCGCTTCCATAGGGATCATCCGTCCTGCCCACGGGGTCGTGGGCCATTGGGGAGGGGCTATGTTAGGCGATCCTCTGCACACCAGTCCGCTACACACCAGAACACACACCAGAACACTGCTCACATTCCCCCTACACCTCCTCCCACGCTTCGAGGCTCAAGTGATTCGGTGAACCCAAAGGACCGGAAACTCCGTACCAGTTATAGTGTACGGTCTCGATTGCAACCCTTTCTGCATTGGCAATTGCCTTGGAGAGCGTATAGCAGAAGAGGCGGTGTTACGTCTCCACGTCGATCACGTGATCCAGAGTGGCGTTCCTCACGTGACCTTGGTGGACGTCACATGACCCAGAGACGTCACATGATCCAGAAACGCACAGTATAAAGGTCGGAGAGACAGAACACTCATTGCTTCTCAGCTGTCTTCAGACTCTGTTTGGTGTTACCTATTGCTCCACTGTTACCTTGATCAAGGAACTCTACCTCGGACTCCTTCGGATACCCTTTGTACCTTTGCCTTGGAACTGTTTACCTGTTGCCGGACTTTGGACTACATCCTGACTTGCTTTTGGATCATCCCTTGGTATTTCATTGAACTCCTACGCCATTTCCCTTCTGGGGATCCAAGTCTCGCCTTCACTCCTTCAGGTGGCTGATCCCTCATCCACGCTCTCATACGGTCCTACTATTCCAGGGACCGCCGCATCATCTGAGTCTCGAACCTCTACTAGGTTCCCGGGGTTTTCCTAACACCCGATAGGTAAGACCTTCTAGATCCTTTTGATTTACTGAACTGTATTGTGGTTGCCTGGTACTTAACCTCGTTCCTTTTTGACAGCAGCATCGGTGTTCCAGAGGTTCCGTGGATCTGGGAAGTCATCTCCCACCTGTGGCCTCAAAGGTCGTACAGCTGGTTTCTTTTAGTTCCCCTGTACGTCACTTGGGGACGGAGGTCTCATCGGTCTACACGACACTCAAGTCAGAACAGAATCCTAAACTAGCTCCTGTGCTCCCTGCTAATTTTAGTCTCTCTCTAACCACCCTATCATTGGCAAGATCTTCAAAGGGGGTCGCCTACCATCTCTGAATCTAACAGTGAGATCTATCTGCAGACTCTCAGTCTGGTTCCCACCCTGAGAGGAGCACCGAGACAGCCACTCTTCTGTTGTATCTGGGCTTTGGGGTGCTGCTGGCTGCCTTTATCTCGTTAGATCTGTCAGCTGTAATCAACACGGTGGACCATGGGATCTTGTGAGAATACCGTGGGAATTAAAGTCTTAGTTTATGGACGAGTGAAATCCAAGAAAGGATGGGAAGAGGGACTGATGTCCTGTGCAGCTCTCATCTATTGAAGCCAGAATATGTACAAGAGCCTTAACCTGGATCCCATCTTTTTTTGGGAGAAAGAAGTCAGAGTACAGATGGGGAATTATACCGCACCTTGCTACTTGTTCCCGTGCAGAGCCCTGTAGGGTTCCTCTTTCTGAGATTGCCATTGAACATCTATATGTAACCCATGGCCCTGGTGGTGGAGGATTTTGGTCTGCAGTGGCAGTTATATCCCCCCACATCTTGTTCTTTCTCATGGTCCAACCACCAGTCCCAGTGGAAGCGGTCAGGAGTCTGGATGCCATTTCTGACAGCCAGCTGTCCTTTTTGCCCCATGGTGATGCAGTGGCGAATTTTGCTCACTATCACCTTTCCAACATCTGAAGAGTGTGCACCCTGCTGAACAAAAACAGCTGTAAAATGTTAGTTCAGACACTTGTGCTGTATAGACTGCAGTGCTGCATGTGGATCTACCAGGGGATTTGCAATAAATGTCTAGGTACACTTCAACTGGCCCAAAACAGGGATATTATTGCCATTTCTTTTGTTGAATAAAACATGATCGTTTCCCCCCAAACTTGATTAGCCTAAGGCTGGTTAGTTATGGAGGACCAAATCCACTGGCAGCTTTTCGCTCAGTGTCAGAAAATCCTGCATGGGATGATAACGCATGAATGTCTCGTTCAACATTATTTTTAGAGGGTTATTAAAGCGTTAGACAAGATTATTATTCATACAGAGGGTAATGTGACCACTCTGTACATCAAGCACAATCTACATTTTCACATTAGTGATATGATGTGATAGGTTATTTATAACACGCTTAATACCCAGAGGATTCTAAGCCTGGACCCGGGGATCAAACCCATGTTTCTACGTGTCGTCTTGCTTCCAAGGCGATCACGTTGCCGCTGAGCTATCCTACCGAGACTAGTGTGTTCCTATTAATTGAAGTGACCTGTCCCTTTCATTGTAATCATAATTCCCTCCTATTATATAAGGAAACTTCTTGTAGACTATATAAAGCAGTGCTGTATTTAAACTTCAGTGAGTATGTTGACGACTCATTGGGAAGACATGTTAATTCTATATCTTACTGTTAAAAGCCACCCTCTTCACTGATGTGCTTTATTCATAATGGTCTCCTTCGAATTCATTATAGTAGTAGTCATTTATATAGTGCCTTTATCCCATTAGTATGGCCTCAACACGCTTGTCGGGTGAACGCCCTTGGTGGACCAAAGTGAAGTGCATGGCATTTCTCAGGAAGAGAAGACTGTGTGCGCACATTAGGCCTAGGTATGGAGTTAAGTGGGCTGGCCGAGTCCCAGTAAGCTACCCATGATGGTCAAGCATGTGGATGGGTGTTGGGGTGGGCCGGCGAGTGCAAGAGACTTGTTATGTGTCCAGGTAGACCGATTTATTCGTAGGTCGTATCTGAAATCTAATGCAGGTGAATTGCATGTGTCCAGCTAGACTGAATTTTGCCATAGGTCAACACTGTATTCTGATGGCAGTGATATGGTGCTTCATGTACTAGTCTGGTGTATGGAAGCAATGCGTGTGAGTCGGTAGCCATGCCGGTGGCTGGTGTCCACCAAAGTGGTGCTAGGATACGTACCTTGATGTTCAAATTGGAGCTTTGCCTTCAGTGTGGCCAAGTGTACTGAGCCATCCAGTCATCTCTGCGAGTTTGCACTTTACATTACTTTGTGGGAAAACTGAAGAGGCACAGGCTATGGCCATGCCTAGGTTTCATAAGGTGAGTGAAGAGAGGGCGGTTCTTCAGGTTGCTGCAGGGAATAACCAGCTTTTGAGGGCCTACCTGAAGGAGAGGTAGTCTTCATTGCAGTGGTTGTTCAGTGGAAGGCAGTTTCAGAGGGTTGGAGGTTGGACAGAGAAAGAGGATCCTCCAGTTCTGGAGGAATTGAAAGGGGAATCACAAGGAGGAAGTGCAGAGCTGGATCTAGGTCGTCTAGTGGGTTGGTAGGCTGTAAGCTTGTCTTAAAGAAATTGGCCCTCATTACGATACTGGCGCTAAACCATGGCGCTATTAGCACCATGGTTGGTGCTGGTATCATAACGAGTCCGCCAATGTTCAATGGGGAATTACCACCCCATTCCAAGGTTGGCGGGGCAGTAATTCCACATTGAACATTGGCCCTTCCCCATTCCCATTTTCGCCCCATAGGGCTCAATGGGACTGGGGAAGGCGCTAAGTATGGTACCGCAAATTGCGGTACCGTACTTAGCACCAAGGTCCCATTGCGGGTCCCTACTTTAGCGGCTGGTCTAGACCAGCCGTTCAGGTCGGGTCCCGCAAAGGGACCTCGTAGTAAGGCACTAAGTGTATAACGGCGACGCAGCCTTTTACGGCGCCGTTAAACACTTAGCGCCAGGGTCCTAATGAGGGCGTTTGTCTTGTATCCAGTCTTGTGGAGAGCACGTGTGTGATGCACATGGCCTTGAAAGTTGCCCTTCGGCTGATTGGAAGCCAGTGTAGCACCCTGAGGGCTGGGGTGATGTATTCTCTCCGTGACAGGGCAAGAAGGAGTCTCACTGCAGAGTTTTGGATTCATTGGAGTTTTTTGAGTTGATATGCAGAGGCGCACAGATAGAGCGGGTTGGCGTAGTCTAAGCAGGAGAAGATGATAGCAAGGATTGCTGAGACTCTATGGGGGTCGGCGATATAAGGGAAAGTTCGCCTGAGGATACGTCGGTGGTGATGACACATTCTGGACATGGAATTGATGTGTTGGGAAAGTAATAGGCTGCAAATGCCAGATTCATGCATGGACTTGGGTGCATACTGCCAGAGGTTATTTGCCCTTCAAATCTCTGCGTCCACAGTTCATACATCACAAATGTTTGGGTCAGAAAAGAAGCCTGTGAGATAAGGAAAGGGCTGGTTCTGGGTTCAAGTGACCCACGGCTTGCCCCTTAATGCCAAGTAATGTGTTGGTGTCCTACTGACACAAAGGTTTCATTGACCCCACATGGATGGATGTCTGTGGTCATGCATTTGCCCATGTGGGGGTTGGGTGGGGGAGGGTCAGGCAGTGTATTTGCATTTAGTGGCTTTACAGAGCAAGTCAAAATGCTGCTTTTACATTAGAAGGTGGACGGGTTTTGTTTGATGTTTTATTTTATTTTAAATAGAATCACTCATAAGAGGACTGAAATCCATCGCAGGAGCATTGTGCATTCCACTTTGCAAGATTTGACAAAGTGCAGGAAATGAGCACAGGGACTGGACTAGTTGCAAGCACAGCCTCTTGGAAATCCACAGGTGTTGACAATTGCATCAGTACCCCTTGCATGTTTTAGGTGCACTGAATCTAATCCAAGACCTCATCAAGGATGCAACTCTGATGTATCCTTGAGGTACCCTTGCTTCTCAGGCTGAGGGTTGCGCCACGACAGCCTCACCCTCTGCGCGTCTCCTCGCACATTTACCCAACTCTTATCTGAACTCCAGTAGGAGTTTTATAGCTAGATCTGGCTCCCTTTGTGCTGAAGGAAATGGAGTAAGGCATATATGGTCATAGTGTCTGCCTGTCTCAGAGGGGCAGGGGTTGGTGGAGCCAAGGCAAGGCTTGACTGGATTCCTGAATGACGTCTGGAATTCCCAAGGGGAATCCACATATTGAATATTGACGCAGCCTGGGAAAGTTTGAATGTGGCGATCACCAGTAATTGGTGACAGACAATAACTTGAATGGATGCACCCTCCTGATTGGGTGCAGAGTTTTCACTTAGTTCCCAGTTTTCCTGTTTAACCTGGGCGTCCCTGCCATGACTTTCTCTAGCCTTGGCAGGAATACCAAATCACGAGAAGAACAGGAGGAAGCCCTGTCAATGCAACTTGCCAAGGCTTATCTGAGGATACAGTCCTGCTGGTGTCTGTGGATATGAAACTTCTCAAGAGACCCAGAGGTACTGGAGAACCAGTGTTCCATTTGCCCATCCCCGAGGAAACAGCTGGCCTCAAAGCTTCCAATGACTCCCTGAGAAGACTTGCTGCCCAACACAGGGCAAATCAGTCACAAACAAGTGTGAGCAGTGGAACGCCTGAAGCACCAATGCCACCACTACCAGCATTGTTTGGACTCCAAGGAGTCCCCCCTCTTTACCTGAGCTGAGCACCTGAATCAGTATCCGGACTATCTGCTTAACTTTGCATATTCACTTTGACCCCAGCTGGTTGGGTCTCAACCCCAGAACACCAAACAGTCTCCCCAATTAAAAATGTGATTTTATGGCCTCACAGGGTAGCCTGCTTGCCAGGTCCCAGGACCAGAGCTCCAAGCTTCCTAAATGCGGCCATAGGGGAATGCAGCAGGGACTCCCCGCATCACTGGGTCCTACCCTGATGTGATTGATCTCAAGTCTACAGATGAATGTCTACATGGTATTGAGGGAAGATGTGCTGAAGTGTAATCCATCAATATTGGCCTAGGAAACAACTGCTCTATGTTAAGTACATAACTTGTATTGAAACTTGTGGCTGCGCAAAGTCAGGAAGAACACGTTTCCGTGAAAACAGTGGCTCAGCATCAGCGGGGAAAGAGCCAGAAAGAGATAACCATAGATGAAACCCAGTTATTCCATGTGACAAGCCTCCATGAGGAGGAAGGAAGAAGCTTTCGAGTGGTGCAGCGCAGACTCCATCCCATGAACATGAAGCGGAAGGCTTCCGACCTGGGTGTCTACCCAAAAGCTAGAGTGGCTGAGCAAAGGAGGCATACCACGGGACAGAGGTGATGCAGAGGGAGAGACAAGAGACGAATCAGGGAGAGGCTAGTGCCGGTCCGGAAACAGGCGTGTCTTCCACCAGATCTCCAAATGCCCACCAGTCATTAAGTTTGGGCTGATGCAGGTGGCAAGGGAAAGAACCAAGTCACTCTTTAACTACTTCACTTACTTTTTTACTTTCAACTTTATTTCGGAAATTGAACCAAATTCCATAAAAGTACATAGAAAAGAAACATTCAAATACAATTTCATTAATATTCCAGAAAAGTAAATATATGAATAAAAATGTGTTGTATTTCCTTCAGAACTTTTCAAACTAATCAACAAGTTCAGGTGTTTGCAATCGATAACGTCTTATTTCGGATAAGTAGTGCGTGTTTATTAAAGGATAGTTCCGGGACTTTTTTTTTATTGTCTCTACGGTTCGGCCATGTGTTTTTAAACATAACTCGGTAGATCGTAGAAAACTTTCCTATGGACCTTACCCGACTTTTCTTCCATTAACGCACTCGAAATCAGCCGCCATTTTCTGATAATCCTATCATTTCCCCCCATCGCCCTGGCTCACCTGCTTTTGCGGCACTAAATCAAATCCCCCGCCCCTGAAACAGACTTTATCAAAACATTCATATTCCCCGCCTCTATCCGTGACGTGACTGAGCTGCGTAGGCAAACGCGCCCAGGCGTCTTCTACGCGACTCCACACAGAACCCGGAAATCAACACAGATTAGCTCACACAACACAGCGCGCCACAATTGGGAATATGAAACTGTACTTTTAAATTAAGCCGCAAGATTGTAAATTTGGTAAAGTACATTTATTTGACATCAAATGTTTTGAGAATATTCAGCGATTTTCATTTTTATTTGCTCACGTTCCAAAAAGTTCGTTTTGAGGCACGCGATGTTCCTTTGCTGTACACAGGGTCTTATATCATCTCACAATACAGCGCCACAATTCGGAATATGAAACTGTGGTTTAAAAGCAAACGGCAAGATTGTACATTTGGCAAAGTACATTTATTTGACATCAAATGTTTTGAGAATATTCAGCGATTTGCATTTTTATTTGCTCTCGATCCAAAATAGTTCGTCTTGAGGCAAGCGATGTTCGTGTGCAGTACACAGGGTGTTGGTTTACGATAAAATAAGCTCTTCGGTCGCACTGATAATCGCATGGCTGTTCCAACAACGAGGCACTAGGCCACCACAACGGTCTGTATGTTGCATCTAGCCGTTAGTACCGCGTACGGGCATACTTGTACTTGGCGATCATCCCATAAAATGGTCAGGGTGGTAACGTTGTTCACGCGGAGAAGCAGCTGGCAGTTAAAAAAGCCATCCGCCGGTGTCTGGTACTCGTGACACATACAATAATGAAGGATGTACCTGTTTTAAAAACATAAAAAATGAAATTAGTCTCACCATCAGATCTTTATTAAAAATTATTCATTTTATATATTAGGTCGGGAAATTATTTCATAGCTAGGACAGTGCAACTGGGTATTATACGTCAAGGGGTGCTGTAGGATACTGAGACAGTCCCCCAGTGCAGGGGTTGACAGGGAGGCAGTGCAGGTGGAGAGTGGAAGGGCCCAGGACCGAAGTCGCAGACAGTGGACCAGTTGTAGCAGGGGAGAGGGAGAGAGAAAGCAGAAGCAAAGAGGAAGGTTTTGAGGTGCTTCCGTAAAAGGAGATGGTTCTCCTCAAGATAGTGCGCGGTACAAAACAATATGCCACATAGAACAAACAAGTACAACTTAACCCGTCTTTAAAGCTACTGTATAGTAATTAAATTGCGGTATAAACTCATCTAAAGAGTTACTTACATTATATTTGCATTTTCCATTGTGTCTGTGCATAGGGCAGCCCCGAAATACCACTCCTTCTATGCCGACGTTATTTCTTCTAATGAACGAACATTAAATGGCTTTCGTTTCTGAAATTATATTCATTATCGTTTCTTACGTTATTGCCCCACACCCCCAAAAAGAAGTCTTTCGGGATGGTCCCGGCCTGTCAAGGTCAAATAACAATAGAACCTTATACTGAGTGGTGGGCCATTCCGGCACCCGAGCAAAAAATCAAAGCAGCTGACCTTCACTTTGAACGAGCACACATTCCTAGTTAGCTACATTCAGTGTAAGGCCATCTCACAGGACTTGAAATTTACACTCCATCTTTGCATTTTGTCTGCGTGCATTTGCAGCCCCAGAGAACCATAAATACGGAGACATTCTATATTTTTTGAAAAATGATTTATATTACTGTTTGGTTTAATTTAATGCGCAGATGAACAAGGTTGGATAGACACATTGCATGTACATTGATCAATCACTTTTATTTACACAATACATAGTTACACATATTCAATGGGCCTGCAACATGAGGAGACTCCAGAGCAAAGTCACAGGTGACACCCGGGTGGTTCGCACAACTGCACGGTGAAGGGAGGGGCAACGGTGGAGAGACACATTGCATGTACACTGAGCAATCACTTTTATTTACACATTACATAGATACACATATTCAATGGGCCTGCGACATGAGGAGACTCGAGAGAACAGACAATCAAATTACAATCATTTAAACCGTGATGTGTATTTCTCAATGAGCTCTTCTTTAGGTGGACATGGAACAGAGGCAATGTTGGGTGGCAATGCAGTTGTCCCCTGCACAGGTTCGTTCACAACTCCATGTATGTGCCTATCTAGGACATCAACAATAAGTCTCTCAATAAACTCATATTGCATATCCTCAAACACTGGTTTGATCACCCATTGTTTACTTCTTTTAGTGAAGGCCTTATTGTAGCGAAGCGTCCCTAAAGTTCCGGTCGTCCTACTTTGTTGACGGCCAACATTATGGTTATGTGCCAAGACCGCTAGAAGAGTCCGATTTATCATGCCCTCCATGCCAAAATGCAATCGTTTTGGCCTGTACTTTAGGCACATATTGTGGAACACCTCCAAATCTCCTGTGTGGCAGAATTCCGTGAGTCCCCTCAAATCTCTTAATTCTATCTAGAAAATGCACAATATGGAACCAATTTACATGCATTCGAATGATATGTAGATGTAATTTTATATGTGGGAGACGACCATGACATAGTAGTGGCATCACTGACATCAAAACCAGAGTATACTTACTCGTTACTCGGATTACGCGGACGAACAGTGCCGCGAAGTTCGTGCATAAGCACCATCATCATCCTCAACATGGTCCGTGAGAGGCAGGCTTCCCTGAACTCTGGCAGCTCGGTGATGCATTGCGGACTTGGCTCGCCTTCCGAAATGTAGGCCAAGCACCTGGAATTTTCACGGCAGCAGCAGTTCTCCTCCTCAGTTGGCATTAGCTCGCACCGATTGCACGTGCACCAGGTGGAGACGCCGTCCATGCGACATGGTCCAGGCTCTTCATCCGTTGACTGGTCCTCCCAACTGCCGACCGAATCCCCATCGTTTTCACGTGCTTGCCTTTCCAGTAGTTCCTCTTCGGTGTACTCGGGCTCGTACATATACGGCATTATTGTAGCCATTGTGTGGTAAAGAAAGTAAAATAATTTACAGAGATGGTACAGGTGTTCACAATGCCTAGAAGCGGCGAAGGTAGCTGACCAGAGCACAGAAACGAGTCACAGAATACTCAAAGTAACACAGAGAGAGTAATGGAATCGAAAATCTGCTGCTGTGTGTTGTGAAACGGTGTGTTTATACTTATTGAGGAAAGAGGCGTCCTGCCATTTCCATGGCGACACTTCATTAGCTGAGGCGCAGCGATTGTTGACACGAAACGTGCTTTGGCGTTGGGAAATGGGCGGTACGCGTCTGCTGATGTCAGGCTCAGGGGCGGGGGATTTGATTTAGTGCCGGAAAAGCAGGTGAGCCAGGGCGATGGGGGGAAATGATAGGATTATCAGAAAATGGCGGCTGATTTCGAGTGCGTTAATGGACGAAAAGTCGGGTAAGGTCCATAGGAAAGTTTTCTACGATCTACCGAGTTATGCTTAAAAACACATGGCCGAACCGTAGAGACAATAAAAAAAAAGTCCCGGAACTATCCTTTAAAAGTATCGATGGCATATGCAGATTATCCGTCCTGTAACAATGTTGTATAATAATAATAACAATAATAATAATAATAATTTGGCATTTATATAGCGCTACAAACCCTCAGGTAACTGAGCGCTGCTTATAATTACCCACGGTGTGTGGTGCTCATTTATCGACCTTGGAAGGATGAAAAGCTGAGTTTGGCCTTGCCGGGCTTGGAACCTGCTAGCAATCTCTGCACGGATGTCAAAGCGAGCGCTCTACTCGCTGTGGCACTTGACCGGCATAATGACACGCCGGAAACCTTAGTGAGGCTGGTTTGACCCCTTCATTGTGGCTGCAACATCAGCTTTATTACTATCACACACTCAACAGTCCATGAGTCCTGTGGCAAAAGGCCCTCTACAATGTTGGATGCTGTGGACAAAGTAATGTCTCAAATGTAAGTGATTTCTAGTCCATGAGAGGAGCACCGGGAGCTCAACCTGCTCTGTGCCCTCTGCTCCAGCTTCTGGCGCTTCTCACTCTATTCAGCCGGCACTTCCTTGTTCTCGCGAGATCGCGCAAGACTACTGGTCCTGCAATATCTATACACACCTCCCCTTGATAATGCAGAACAGCTTATTGCATAACATAGTCATTGTATCTCACCGGTCGTCTGTGTTCCCTTCTCGGCCGATCTTCTTTCACGCCACTGGTGTCCAGTACCTGACCAGTTTCCTGGAAGGCTTCTGATGCATCTCCTTCGGCTTCTTCCTCTGTGAACTCTCTCCTTCCTGCATCCAGTTCTTGTTCTTGCAAAGTCTCTCTGTCAGGGCCTTCATAGGGGTTGGGTTCCTCTTGTGGCTTTTCTCCTTCATGATGCTTCTCAAACATGGCTACTCGCTCCATGTGCGGCCATCCTCGGTGCGGACATGGTTGGTTCCTCTATGAATCGCTCTGTACTGGGGAGACCCCCCGCCGGCCCAGAGAGCCGAGGTTTGCTCCGGAGTACTTTAAGACGAGATAGCTGCACCTTTCAGATGGATGGCGGTGCAGATTTATCACTCCAACACCAATCAATAAGGACAACTCAATGGTTTGGCAAAGGGAGTCCGTTTAATGACAAGTACAAAAAAACGGGAGTCATAGAAATCAGCCAGCAGTGATGCGATAGTCCATCTCGCTTCAACTCCAACAACCTTCATACAAACAGTAACATTTATACTCAAAACTCGTCACAATTGACGTGTAACACTTAAAAGTTAACATGTAATTCTAATGGTTAGGAAAAGGTAACTTTAATATAGGTATTCTATCGGAACAGGCAGTCCCACACTGGAAGATCAACAGTCTGCAGAAATCAAACAAGGCCCCTCCCCACAAGCCCCCTCCACTGAAACTAAAAAAGCTCAACAGCCCACCTCTCAAAGTATAGGTACGGCTATGTCATCCACAAACCACAAAGGAAAGAGCAATGTGAGAAACTGTAAAGAAACAGCAGGGCCTATATCTAGCGGGCTCTCTGTGCCTCACGACAAAACACCAACTACCGCTCAAACTCAGCGATCAGCTTTTTTTAAGCCCATTGCTATTAAAGCTGTACAAGCAGGGAAAGCGGTAAGCCAAATTCCTTCTAATCATGAAGTGCCATATGTATCAATTCTGCAGATCATCAAATCAACAGGTCGCCCACAACCCAATTCACCTCTGGGAAGGGATACAGGCCTTGACCAATCCGACTACGCTAATATGCGGAATGTCTCCCAACTGGCAGGGCCTACAGCTGAAGAGCTGCCCCAAGATCCTGCATGCTCTTCAAAGACCAAAAGCAAAGCCAGCATGCTTTTCCCTACCATACTAGGCTGGGAGTCCGATCCGGACGTTTATGGTAATAAACGACTAAATCGTTCTGCTTTGCTGAAGGCTTTCAGGAAAATTCCAGCACTTCGGACGCTCCACTTGGATGATATAGAATGGATCACTCTTCCCCAAACGCACAACCATCGTATGGTATGTAAAGTACAAACCACCATCATCTCTAACTTGGTATGGCAACATAGGCGCGAATTGCAAATGATTGGGCTTATGCCGACACCTTTCAAAATTCTTGATGACGCAATTGCGTTTAATGAAACACCACTCAGTCAACCTGCCCAAATTTTACCATCTGTAGCCGCTCCAAATGACCATGGTGGGATCCAACCGGAAGTAATAAGTCAGTTGGTCTCCCTCTCAAATGCCAGTAAGCATCGGTCATGGTTGACCTCTCTGGCTTCCACATTGAACCCCGCCATGGATAACATCCCCACTTAACAAGCCACACAAGATTTCTATCCTTTCATGGAATTTATGTGGTTTCACAAACCTCTTATCCTGGTTCAATAAGAGATACGATGCTATAAAATGTGACATACCTCTCTGTCAATAAACCATGGCAATACAAGACATCACATTGCCATGGCGGGACTGCCATCTGTATCAACACGAAATTGCACTCAATTACACATGAAGTTTATGAATCTCCACTGTACTTGGCTGCTGTTATGTCACTACAACCTTCTTCTTGGGACTACTTTTTATGTGTGTTGTTATATCACAACCCCATCCGTTTAAAAATTGATAGTACATTTGATTTATTAGACATGCTCTTAGACAAAGTACTTACTAAATATTCGGCATGTCGAATAATAATTGGCGGGGACTTCAATGACGAATTTTGGAAGGAACTTTATACTAATATGGACAGTGACCTTGCCTATTCATTGCAAGGTAGGGGCTGTATGTGGAATCGACATTTAGCATCTTGGGATATAATATTTCTACCAAATCAAAATCCAGGCTTAGGGTACACCTGGAAGAGGGGATCACTTACATCCTGTATAGATCACTTCGCTATATCATCGAACCTACAAGATTGTTGTAACCACATATTAACAATAGACATGGAATTTGGCGATCAAATGTTCAATCAATCATCATCGAATCAGCTACATATTCTCAGTTGATAGCGGACATTATGGTCATGATCCAAAATTAAATGAATTATCCAAATACTAAAAATCAATCGAACTGCTGCCCTGAACTCCTCCTGGCAAAACAAACTAAAAATGCCGAAATACGTAAACTCAAAAAAGTCTCTCCACATCTGAAGATTACGATAAATTGAAAAGAACCATTTGTAATACTTATCGTAACAAATGCAAAAACATCAAACGGCATACTTACAATTTCGACAATCAAAAGATAATAAACTCCTTATCCCGCAATGACCGACGATCGACATGGGCAATTCTTAGGTCAGATTCAAGTAAATTGCCCATGAATCAGGCTTGCACGATAACCGCGGCAATATGGGTCAATTTTTATGAGAACAAATCTGCGCTTCCACCTCGGTTCTCTAACATTAATGCAATCAAACCAACTCTTCCATAGTTAGTTGCCAATAATCCTGTGGTCACTTCAAGATATTGAGTGTGCAATTAACGCACTTAACTATTCAAAGGCAGCTGGTCCGGATGGTATCCCTCCCTGTGTCTTGAAACGACATCCAACACTCTGGACCAAAATACTGAAATCTCAGTTCGGCAATGTGTTAACACCCTTAGTCATTCCTCCCTCATGGTTGGGCTCAATTATTGTACCCATATACAAAAAGGGGGAAAGGAGTAATCCCGCCAATTATCGGTCTATCGCACTGATAGATGCAATAGCTAAGGTTTTTGCCATCTTACTGTTGCGGGATCTCCAAGCATTTTTGCAAACCAACAATCTCCTGTCTCGTTTTCAGATTGGTTTTAGATCTCGGATGGGGACTTTCCTTAACGCAACGCTCATGGCACATTTACTCGCCAAAACAAAAACTCCTGACACAGGGCCAATATATATGGCCTCGGTGGACCAAACAGCTGCATTTAACTGTGTAGTGCGGGGCCTTCTCTGGCAAAAAATGCGGGCGATGGGTATTCCAGGTCATCTCACATACCTAATTGCCAAACTGCACACCAATAATGTGTACTTCATTAGAGTAAATCAAGCTGGAGCTACCATGGGTCCAATTCCGATTACATTAGGAGTCAAACAGTGTTGCAACCTGGCTGCTACCTTGTTCAATTTATATCTTTGCAGTATAAATGACATCTGGCTGCAACAAACCAGTTATCCTGCTCGATTAGGCCACCTAAAAATCCAGTGGCTCGCATTTGCCGATGACATAGTCATCTTTGACCGTACACCGTCAGGTTTGCAAACAAAGCTATCCCTGTTTGCCGAATACTGCTCATCTCACAACTTGCAGTTCAATGCAGGGAAATCTAACATCTTCCTGTTTAAGAACTTAAACGCTCTTGTCCACGGCAATGGACCATTGGTTCCACTTTCATCCCACAGACATCTACAATTAGATACTTGGGTTATATGATATCAGACTCAAATCCAATTTCAACATGGAAGAGCACTTTGAATCAAAAAGCAAAAATCCTCTCAACACAAATGCGTATGATACTAGTCAAATATTGCACGTTTTCGATGCTTCCGTTGTTTGAATTTTACATCCTTAAAGTCGAGGTGATATTATTGTATGCTCTTGACATGTGCTTGGCAAATATAGATCACTTCCTCGATCAATTACAAGGTTGCTTTTGGAAGGGTGTTCTGCGTCTGGCTAACTTGCTTCCTAACGCGGTATTAAGACAGGAACCAGGATTGACATCATTTTTCTGCCCGCTATAAGTGGCGACAATTAACAAACTTTGCAAAAATGCTATTTCCCCTTAAAAACTCTCTTTATGAAGATCTGGGGATGATGATTAATGACCTCAATCCCCCTCCATTAAAATCTCCTATAGAAAAATGGAAGCTCTTCTAGACGAGTTGGCATTAACTCCCGCTGATCTTGAATATCGCCAAGCACATGTCAAAATCTGCCTATTTGTGCATGACTGGTGTAAAACACTAAATGCCCTGGACAAATTCAAATCCTACAAAGAAGCTGCTAAATTTGCTACAGCTCGCACTCCACATAAACTATATGTACAGCAATTTCCCTGTCCTATAGCCAGGGATATGTATTTAAGGTTTAAACTCAATCAACTGCTAACCTTAGAGAAAACAAAAAATTGTTTAAAGTCCACCGAAGCCTTGTCCGGAGACAGCTGCAGATTCTGCAAAGTGATCAACTCGCACGAATCACTTAAGCATTTGACCATCTATTGTCCCTATTTTGAAGTGCAACGTAAAGAAACATTTTAATTCGAACCTGCGACTGGCTCCGCTGTCTCAAGAGAATGACTCTGGTTGGTATGTATGTGGGGCTCGACTACCAAAGCCATTTTACGGCTCATGCGTTTTCTATCCATACTGAATTTTGACTTAGAAAAACAAACTGCCTACTATGTAAGTAATCTTGCGTCTAATACCAATGGAACTACTTGAGAAGCAGTGACCCTGCTGACATATTGGTAAAAACAATCTTTTGAAATTATGATAAAATGCTTGAGCAAGGTTGCTAATGTTAATACGACACTGTGAAAGGGATAACTGACATTGGGACCACAAGTATGGGCTGTTCTATGCAAACCAAAAAGTGGAAGTGGAAGAATGGGGAGAATGAACCATATGACAATCACTTTTTTGTTTCAGAATGTATTTCAAGTGTTTTTAAATTCTGTATTTTACAGGGACAATCATTTAAAAAATATTATGTTTATCTGAAAATGAAATCTGTAATGTAAAAGAAAGTTGTAAAAGTTTGGTAATCAAACTAGAAACAACGGTTTGAATAAAAAAAAATAGGTACTATATCTGTATATGGTAACGGAGTGAGGGGATTGGGTAAACACTGTTAGGTGGGCGTCTAAGCCCTTCCTTCAAACATGACTACTGTAGACGTCACTAAAAGTACAACGTCCCATTGGTTCTACTAACTATTGGACCCTAGATTATTTGCTCCCTTGTGATTGGGTTGGCACCAACCCCATGCATACATTTCCACTTTGCTTAGCAGCACGCAGAATGGTGAGCCAGGTGCAGGGTGCCCCTCGATTCACCCGGCCTTCCTTCAATCAATCATCACTTTAGTGGCTATGTGTCAATTAGTTAACTGTGGTTGGCCTCGAAACTGCATCTTCTTGTCTGGAAAAGTTATATCTCTGTCTGGGCGGATGCCAAGCGTAGGTGTGAACCCGTGCTGCTCCTAGCTCGGATGGTCATGTGCTACCCACACCGTGAATTTGCTGACTTTCTCTCAATTTGTGCATTTAATTCTTATTCGGCTTGCCACCTGCCTACACCTCCTTATCTCGACCTTCCAAGGACAAGATATTCTGTTCTTAAGTTTCAATTATATGTAGCTACTGTTCGCTCCTTCTATTGATACAACCTTGGCTCCCCTAGCATGAGTTGCATTTGCTGAGTTTCGATTCAGCCGTCTCTTCTCGTTTAGCTAGAATATGAATCTTGTCTGGTTTGGCCTCCAGTAACCTGAGTTGATTCTGCTTTTAGTGCAAAGTGGAATCACACTTATAATAATGTGCTTCGTTTTGAGGTAGATTATGTATAACGGCGCTTGCCACTCTATTCTTTTACTTAGCATAGCAAGTCGCACTTTTTTTCTTAGCTTTCTTGCGGTTTCAAGCATATGTACAGGCATTAACTGGTTGAATATCTTCATCCTGCTTACAGCTTAAGCTTCTTTATATTTCAACATCGTTCTCTTCTTCTAGGTTCACGATATCCTTATTCATGGAATTTCGTCTCTGTGTGTCATTTTTTGATTGTCATTTCTTCCATCTGTGAGTCTGTCTGGGCCCTCGTGACGTCACCATTTGTCTTCCATTAAGGTCTTTTTGGTTTCTTCTGGGACGGTACTTAGGCAATCTTCATTTCGTCTCATTTGCTGGTAGGGTTTTCTCAATGGATACCTTACTGTCCCTGGTTATCTAGGTATCAGTACTTCAACAGGTATTGTTCTTCTGATAGGCAGTAGGCAGAGTACAACTGCGGCTCTCTGCTGGTTTATTTGCTCATCATACGTCACATATTTTGGTGTGAATGTTCCTGGTACTTCGAAATGGGCTATGGGAGTACAGGCTTTATTTGGGACCTCCCCTACAACTCTTATGGGTTGACTGAACTTCGAACCAGTCAATTGGTCCTTGGTTGGTAGACATATTTTGAACCAGTCACCTTCCTTTACCTCTCGACCTTGGGTCGTCCTTCTTCTGTCGCTCCATCTTTTCATGCGTGCCTTGCTGGTTTCTAATCTCCATACTACTTCCGACATAACTACTTAATCGTCTTCTCTTGCTCTGGGCAACCATGGTGGCACTAGTGTAGATGCTGCTCTCCTCCCCCTCAACATGCGAAATGGGGAGATTTGGGTGATCCCGTTGTGCGTTAGCTTGTGGGCCGCAATGGCCTCCTTGATAGTTTTGAGGGGATCCATCCCTGAATCGGTCGCCAATTGGATGGCTCCTTTAATGAACCTATTGGCTCTCTCCACAAGTCCATTTGCTTGGGGATGGTACAGCGCTGCTTTCTTTTGATGAATGTTATTTTTTTGTGCAGCAATGACTCCATATCCCTTGACACCAACTGTACTACATTTTCTGTTACTAACTCGCTGGGGAGACCCTCCCTCTGAAAGATAGATGTGAGGACTTCTGTCACGGTGGCAGTCGTGATATCAGGGACGAACTCAGCTTCTACCCACTTCGACAGGTAGTCCACCAGTACTGTACCGTACCGATACTCAGGCGTCATTGCCTCCAGCGGTCCAATAACATCCAGTCCCACTTTCAGCCATACTGCTTCGTGGATCTCCGTGGGAATCATTGGAGCTTGCCTGATCTTCAAGCGCTTATCACTATTGAGACACTTGTGGCATCTCTCAATCATTGTGTGAATTTCCTGATCCATAGAGGGCCATCAGTACGCTTCCCTCACTCTTCGCGGCATCATTGTGTTCCCTAGATGCCCTTAGTGGGCTCTGCACAGAATGATTTTTCTCATCCCTGTCAGTGTTATCACTTGGTCGTTTTTCATGATCAGCCCATCCGCCTCTGAAACTTCCTCTGCCACTTTCCAGTACGGCCTCGTGCCTTCTGGTACTGACCTTTCATTTGGCCATCCATTCTTGATCCATTCTCTGACTCTCACCATGGTGGGGTCTTTCCCATCTTCTTCATTCCAACGTCTCTCACTTAGTTCCAGGTAGTCTGGGGCCTTGAGATCTTGGATGGACGCCACTATGCAATCCTCCTGCAGGAAGGTGGTGGCTTTGTTTTTGTCTTCCGGTAGCCTTGACATGCAGTCTGCTTGCACGTTTTTCCATCCTGCTATGTGATTAATCTCAAAGGTGTATTCCTGCAGCTTGGCCTCAATGCGTCCCAACCAGGGTGTCGACACTTTTGTCCCTCCTGCACTGAGCATATGAATGAGGGGCTTATGGTCGGTGAGTGACCAGTTTATATTTTGTGCCCCACACACACGTCCTGAAATGTTCAACCACCCATGCACACGCCAACATCTCTTTCTCGACTGTGGAGTAATTTCATTCGGTCGTGGATAGGGCTTTGGAGGCGAATGGCACTACACCTTCTGCATCTTCTTTCCTTTGGGTGAGGACGGCTCCTAATCCACAAACACTGGCATCCGTGGTGATGACTGTACACCAATCTGGATCGAACGGTTGCAGGCACAGTGCTCCCACTATATGCTTTTTGATACCTTCTAGTGCTTTTTTCTGGGCTTCTAGCCATGAGAATTCAGTCCCTTTTTTAAGTAGGTCTCGCAGCGGCGTCGACTTTTCCGAAAACCTGGGGATGAATTTGGCATAATATTCTGCTAGTCCTAGGAATGACCTCACTTCATCCTTGTTAGTTGGCTCTGGAGCTTTGATTATTGCTCGCAGCAAATCTTGTTTGGGGCTTATGCCTTGTGATGAAATCTTGTACCCTAAGTATTCAACTTCACGTGCTCTCAATACGCATTTTTCATATCTTAGCTTGACTGCAGCCTCTTGCAACTTGGTGAGAACCTTCTTCAGGGTGGCATCATGCGTATGTTCATCTGCGGCATACACCAGGATATCATCCTGGAAATAAGACACATTTTTTATGTCTAGTAGTAGCACTTCCATCATACGTTGAAACGCTGAGGCTGCAGATGACAGGCCGAAGGGCATCTTCCTGAACTGGTAGGTGCCAAACAGGGTGATGAATGCGGTCAGTGGCTTGGCGTCTTTGTGCAACAGAATTTGATGAAACGCATCCCTCATTTCTAACTTGGAGAACACTCTGGCCTCTTTCATCATGAGGATTAGCTCGTTAATGCTTAGCAGGGAGTAGCTGTCTGAAATCACTTCCAGGTTGAGACTGCGAAGATCGATGCATACCCTTAAGTCTTGTAAATTTTGTTTTTTAATGAGAACGACAGGGCTCAACCACTCTGATGCCTCAATTTCCTCGATGGTGCCTTTCTTCACCATTCTGTTGAGTTGATTTCTGAGCGTGTCTCTGGATCCCAGAGAACCTCCCGCCACCAAATCCCCAGCACACTATCCCCCCTCCCACCACCAACTCCCCAGAATACTATCCCCCCTTAAACTCCCCAGCATGGCCACTCAGGGCAATACGTGTCTCGATGTTGATGCCTCTTCCCCCCCCGCCAGCCCCCAGTGATCTTGGGTGCAAATGGTGCTGGGACTGATGCCTTGGTGTGCCTTGCTGAGACTCCTCTGTGGGAGTCGTGGAAGTTGAAGGGATGGAATCTGGCCCCCGGATATGTTGGAGTGTAACCTCCGTGCACTGGCGGATGGCCTCTGCGAGTGCCGAAACCCCTTCGGTCATCTCCCTGACCCTCTGGCCTTATAATGTCAGGGTGGCTGTACTGGCAGTCATCTCGGCCAGGTTAATGGTGATGGCCCGCACAATCCTGCGGATGGCCCCTTGTATGCTGTCACGTATGGACTGGTGGTGTTCTGATTGCGTGTGCCCTTTCGCCTCCATCTCCCTCTGTCTCTGCTCCATCTTCTCCAGCCTCTGCAGTGCAGTGCTGCTTGGTGGTGCGTGCCGTATGGAGAGAGCCATGTAAAGGTGTGTCAATTCTGGCTCAGGTGTATGAGCAGCACGCTGCCGGTGGCAAGTGCATGTCAGGTAAACTGCTTTAGAATTAGTCTGTTGTCTTTTACTGTAGGGGAAGGTGTTCGTGTTGTAAAAAGAAGGTGGTAGAGTTTACAAGTATCCTACAGGGTCAGAAGAGAAAGAGATATTATATGGAATTGTATTTTTCGTCCTAGGCGTTTGGATAATCTCGGATAGATGGTTTTTGTAGGGTTTGTAAAATGGGTACGAGGGTTTATGGGAACAGTAGTTGTTAGTCAGATTCGACTGGGAATTCAGAAAATAATAATCCGAAGGGTGGGTTTGATAGGGTTTAGGAAGCAAACAGGGATAGCTGTGAGTATTGTGATAGGCAACAGAAAAACAAAGATTCCAAGAGCGGTTGTTTCCTACTATGACAGGGCTTGGGCTCTAACTGGTTCACCGCAGGTACATGGGTGGTGGGATTCCAATAGGGTAGCATCACTGGGATGAAGGGAGACAGCTGTGGAACAACCTACAAAGGTTTCAAGGATCTCGTCATCCTCTTCTTCTTCATCGGCATAATACTGCATCCCTCCTGGTGCTTTTCGCCGAGCATAACCGTGGGCTCCCCTACACAGGTGATCCTCCCTCGCTCGTCCACATCCAGGGGGGTTGGGATCTGAGAGTGCTAGCCCACGCCTGGCCACCTGAATAAGGGATTCCCGAGGTCTACCTGGGAGAATACCCACAGGTTTCCAACAGTGCGCACAGGGGTTTGTAGCCCTTTGGTATGTGGTGACAACGGAATGAGGTCCAACTGTGTTTCCACAGTCTCCCTGCTTGGAGGTGGGCCTGGGTGTCAGACTCTCCAACAGAAAGAGTGGGTGCAGTGGGCCTTGCATTGATTCTGGTGGCCTGTGGAGTAGACATCGAACTGGCCCTGCTGGGTTGCAGTGTCTCACGGCGGGACATCCTTCTTGGTATAGCCTGTCTGCACCTTTACGGGGTGGTGGTGGCAGACCTTGCCTGCCCCCTAGTACTCCTCGGTTGCCTCTGGCAATGTGTGATTACCTGTATGGGACATAGGAAATGTCAGGGATGGTTCCCCGACCAGTGTTGGCATGCAAGACACATTTGACACTATGGTAGAGAGTGGGACCCCACACATTTGGGCAGATGGCCATGGTTGGCCAGGAGATATTGAATGTTGGCACACCATTATGGGGATGGTTGCAGCAGTGTGTGTGTGACACATGGCCAGTTGGTCTTTGGCCTGTGTGTGGGGTGGGCATGGTGTCCATGCTGGGGCAGTTGATGTCTTACATGCCCCCACATCCCCTCCTCGGGTGGCACTCAACTTGGGGGAGTGGGTGTGCTGGCTTACTCCATGGCACTGGCATGGCTCTATGGGGTTCTGCTGTGCGGCCAGCAGGGTTGCACTGTGGTGTACAGTGATTGGGTAGCTTAGCCCATGTCGGTTTAGGGGGACGTATACTTCCCTGTGTCTACTCTACCATGCCAACATGGGGCCGGACAACTGGGCCAGCAACATGCTGGTGTGACTGCTGCTCAGTGTTGTGTTTGCCCACGCACCATAATCCCGCTGGCACCCCTTCTTGCTGCTGTAATGCTCAGGGGTGCCCTTTGTGCCCTGCCCCATGGCTGCTGGAGGGTGCCTGATGGGCAACCCCCTCACTCTACCTTGTTGGCATGCCCAGCTTCTGGGTCTGCGGCCATGTGTCCTGTCCACTGGTGCATCCTATGCTAGACTGTCATTTGTGCATGCATTTGTGCTTCGGGAGGCGGCGGCGGTTGACACACCTCCGGTATTCTGGTTGCTGGCACCCGCCTCTCCACAACCAACTCCCTCTATTCCCTCCATATCCAGCATCATGCTTACATTTTCCTCCTAGGCAGTGAGGACCAGTGGCTCCATAGTGTCTTCTCCAGTCTCCAGGGAATCCTGATGGTGTTGGGACAGCAGTCCATGCACCCTGACCCTGAGGTCGTGCATCATTTCTTACAGTCCTCTCCGTCACAGGGGACGCTGGCCACAGCAGTCACTTTCTGGCTGATGGAATTCCAGATGGCTGTCCTGTGCTGTGCTGAGGTTTTACGTTGCCTGATGCCATATAGCTCCTCACTGTGGGCACTCATCGATGAAGACCACCATTCCGTGTCCGGGTGGCTGCAGGAAGTGGATGGAATGTGTTTTGCAAAATGGCCACCGCAATGCTTCCCATTTCAGCGATGATGCAATTTCCACGCCACTAATTGAGCCACGGTCGCCGGCGGTATCGCTATTTGCGCCGATGTTTCAGCAGTAACACTTATTTTGGTGAAATATTCAGCCGGATGCTAATAACATTCCTGCCGGAGTCAGCCACGCGTTCATGCCAGGCTGTGATGTGCTCACTAATACTACCTAACAACCCGGCGGTAATGCTGTTTCCGCTCTGGGGAAATTGCGCCGGAATACCGCCCAACTTGTGATGAGGTCTCATTTCCCTTGACAAAGAAAGAGAAGAGAGAAACATCAGGAGAGTAAGAGGCTCACTTAGAGAATGAGCATATAGAAACCTGTCCCTCACAATGAACCCCAGAACAGGAAGCAGGGCACCAGACATGATCCTTCCTATGTGGATTACACACAGTGGTCAAGGAGTTCTACCTCTGAAGAGGAGCTGTGTTAAAGAAGTGGCTTGGGCTATATCCCCAGATTATGTTATACCATAGAGATTATAAGGGAGACCAGTAGTCCACGATAGGGACAGCCCCACCGCCATATTATTTATCCTATCCCCTATCCTAACATGGATTGCATCTGCCAGCCATAGGGAGGAAATAGTTATTTGGTTAAAGGTCATTTCCTGCCCGTTCCTGCTTTTGGATTGGATCCAAGAAGTTCACAGGATGCAATATCAAAAAAAATGTATATTAGATTAGAGAACCAGTGGTGCAGTGGCAGTTGGTCCATTTTTAATAGGAGGGGCGTGAATGTTTCCAACTAATGTGTGCGAGCGACTGAGCATGGCAAGGAGCCATGTCCAATTAAAGAGGAGGTCAGGGGAGTCTCCCCCCGTGACCCCAGAGAAATATTTCATAATATTCATTTAAAATGTTGCATTTTTTAGCACACCATTCGTTAACAAATCTAGTAGATGCTAGGTCACAAACCGTACACAAACTAATTTTCCAGTTAATGTTCATGATGCCTTTTCACAGAACATATATCAGTATTCTGATAGTGTATGAAGACATTTTAATACTGGCTATACCCACGATACATGCCAACATTGTACCAGTGTAAAAAGACATTTTAATTCTGCATGTGCCCAATACTGCCAGTATTGCCATTGTCAGAAGACAAGTCCATGCTCCTATGCCAGTGGGCACACTAGAACACACTCATGCTGGCTTTGCTCTTAAAACCAGTCCATGTTGGCTGTGTGACTATATGCCCATATTCCTGTGTAAGAACAGTCGTGTTTTCTTTGACAGTAATGTTACTGTAATAAAATGACAATGCTGGCTCTGCCTGCAATATATGCCAGTATTCCCATATATCTGAGCACTGACACACAGGTGGCATAGTTGTTGGCATAATCGTTTATTATACCAGAAATAAAGGGAAACCCTCCCTCTCCCAAACTCTAAGAGGGGTTTCCCTACCTCAACTAAAATACCAAGGAATCAGACAGAAGGTCCTTGTGAATCAAGAGTGCACGTCCTGTGTGTGAAAAAGCCTACTTCTGTACCTTATACTTATAACTAAACTAAAGAGGTAGTGGATCTTCTTGGTCCAGCAGAATGGCTCCCTTCTTCTGGACAGTGGATCACAGTTCCAATTGTTAGGTGGGATCTTTACCTGAGGGGATGACTCCCTTCACCATGTCTTTATCCCTTTCCAAGTCACAAAACAAAGTTCCAGATTGTAAAGTATTAAAGGTCTCAGTTCAGAATGAAAAGGTTAAGTTCCTGTTCAAACATCAACATTCCTTATTGCCTATAGTTGTTTCTTCACTAGTGGGTTCCTGGAGAATGCCTCCCTTCTCCGGGTATCTTGCTCTCAGTGTTTTCACAACGCCAGTGGAATTACTCCCTTCCCCTGACCATCCTTGGCTTCGCTCTGACACTTTCTTGGCTTTTACTTTCACAGTTCACAACACCCAGGGGGAATGTTCCCCTTCCCCTGGCCTTTTCTCTGGCTTAATGCACAGCTTGCCCCTGCTCTCTGATTGATCTTGAGCTAGTCTGTGTTCCCTTTTGGGCTTCTCACAGCTTCCCTTGTCTTTTCGGATGCTGCGGCGGCTCCACAGTGTTTGGTGGGCAACAGCATGCACCTCTTCACCTGCCCGCGCGGTTACTATGTTTCTGCGGTCTGGACCTCTACTGTTCTGCTTGGCCAAATGGTCCTTCCACTCTGGACCATTTGAGGACACTACTGCCTGCTCGGTAAACTTGTCTGCAAGTCCTTCGAATCGGCAGTGGCTCAAGCGGTCCTCTTGCTTGCAGTTCCTCTCAGGAGGGCTGCTCTCGCCTTCCTGTTTTCCCTCTACTATTTTGAATGTGACTTGACCAATAGGATTTCAGGAACCACTAGAATGTGCACTAGTGGATCCAGGAGTGCTCTTCGTGCATCTGCATTGCCTCGTCTCAGTACCTGTCCTATATTCCTCCCTTGGGTAGACGACTCTTCCTCGTCTCAGTACTTGTACTATAATTCTCCCTTGGGTTGACTAGATTCTTCCTTATCCCAGTATTTCTAATTTTGTTTACATGACACATGTACATGGGGTGATAAGGGGTGGGGGGTAGGTGAGGTGGATTGAAGTGGTGTATACTGCGTTCTCCTTAGATAGTCATGTTTGCTTCCCTCCCCATGAGAGCTACGTACCACCCCCATGGGCACTATCGGGTAGCAGCCTCACCTCCCTGGCTTCAAGGGAAGGGACTCCCCCTCGGGCAGAAGTGACGACATCCAAGGATTCGTCACAATTCCTACTGTGAGAACACTCACTTTAGCTTTGCCCATTATGCCATGCCTCTCCAAGAAAACATCTCCATGCTGTCTGTGCCCATATAGAGTAGTACAGGAAAACATGTCCATGCTGTACCTGCTTATGCAGGCCAATCATCTCCATGCAAGAATACTCACTTTGGCCATAATGCCAGTAACAATGCCATAAAAGTGCAATGAAACAGGCCTATGCAGGTTGTGCCAATGTAGGCCAGTACCCCATGTAAGAACACACATGTTGGCTTTGCCTATGTCAGCAAAAATGCCATGTCACTTAAAGGAAAACATTTTTTTTTTCAAAATATGTTTATTTGCATTTCTTTAAACATGTACCTCGGGACACAACATTGTCCCCTCCATCCCCCTATCTCCCACCGGTTTTAACGTCTTTTCATTGTCCATGCGACCCTTTGGTGCGTTTATCTTAGCCAGTGAACATATCAAGAATCCGGATGTTGTGGGGGCACCATTGCAGCATGTAATCACTTTGCAGGAAGTCTATGGCATCTCCCCATTCTGTGGCGAACTGCTGTCTGTCTCCTTGAATATTATATGTGATCTTCTCGATTGCTACATAGGTCCAAATCCTGTGTCGCCACTCCTGTGTGGTTGGAGGGGACTTTTGTTTCCATTTTTGTGCTATGGCTAGCCACCCTGCAATGAGGAATCCCATAAAGTTCTGTTTTTGTGTCTTTGTGAAGGACTTGTCTCGGAGAGCCCACATGCCACACTACCATATTTCATCTCCTAGGTTGGCCACACCCTTGAAGATTTCCTGCATCTGAGTTTTCACTTCCCCCCAGTATTTTTGCAGTTCTTTACAGTCCCACCATATATCTCTCCAACTTCCCATGCAATCACAACCCCTCCAGCATTTCCCTTGTGTTGTTGGGAACATTTTGTGGATTCTCTCTGGCGTATAGTGCCATTGAATACTTTGGTCCAGGCTTCCCTCGTTTGTATCGCCCTTGTCCACTTCGGGATTATTTGCCAGAGGTAAGTCCATTGATCCCTCGTTATTTGTTTCCCTAGTGTTGTTTCCCACTTTTTCATGTACTGCCAGGTGATGTTTTCTTCTTGGGCATTTAAGAACTTGTAAAGAGAGGAGACAAATTTCTTTTCGCCCTTTTGGGTCATCATATATGTCTCGAATGGGGTGAGGTCCCTTGTCAGTGCCTTTGTTATTCTTGGCGTTGTGAGCCAATGGTGGAGCTGCTCGTACTGGTATCTGTCCCTATCCGTGAGGCCCAGCAGTTCCTGGCATTCTATGAAGGTTCTGACCTGATGTCCCTCCTGCATATCTCCCACTTTTGTACAGTCCGCTTCGTGCCATTTTTGAAAAGATCATTTTACCATTCCTGGGGGGAAGTCTGGGTTATCGAAAATTGGTATAAACGGTGCAGGATCTATCGTGAGTGTTTCCTTCTTAGTTGCTCTGTTCCATACTTCCATGATGGTACTCATGACTTCGCTTAGTTTGATGTTTTGATGTCTATGTTCTGGTTTCCTCCATAGGAGGTGGCGCAGATTTGATCTTAAAGGAAAACATTTTATTCTGGCTATTGCCATGTAGGCACTATCCCAAAGAACACTCACTTTGGCGTTGCCCATCTTGCCATGCCACTCCAGGAAAACATCTCCATGCTGGCTGTGCCTAATAAGGGCAGTTCAGGGAAACATGTCCATGCTGTACCTGCTCAAGTAGGTCAGTATCTCCATGCAGAAATACTCACTTTGGCCATAATCCCAGTAGCTATGCAATGCCGGCACAATGGAACAAGCCTATGCTGGCTGTGCCATTGTAGGCCAGTACCCCATGTAAGAACACACACTTTGGCTTTGCCTGTAATTTAACAATGAAGCCCTGTCACTTAAAATATTTTTTTTAATTCTGGATATTGTGCATGTAGGCAAGTATCCCAAAGTAACAACATTCACTTTGGCTTTTGTGACCCTACCTAAAGTCTACTGCAAGGTGGCCAGGGTAAGCCAGCCGCTACCTGATCCTGACCCTGGGGTGGTATTAGCCAGGAGGATCACCTGGGAGGAGAAGGGCCCCAGGGCAACAGGAGGACTCCACTGGGAGAGATGTTGTATTTTTCTTCCTCAGCGGAAGAAATTTCATTGATGCCAGAATACGTCATGGCTTGCAGTAGGAGGGAGGTTTTCTTTCCCAAAGCTAATTATCTTAATGGTGGTGAAAACTGTCATAATCAATTGTTTACTGAGAGAGAGAACCTCCCCCACAAATTCACCCACATCTATGGTAAAGAAAGTTCACGTGACCAACAGGGGAATGTTAAATGTGAATCTCAAAACACTAACCTCTCAGATTCTGAAAACTCTAACTCTCTTTTAAATAGGAACCACTCATTAAGTCCTTATAAAACTCCTTTAAAAGATGTAATTAAGGATAGAAATGTTTTTTTCTCTGAATGTTGGAAACAACATTCAGAGAAAAAAAGGTAATTCGAACATTGGGGTCTCCAAGTCCACAATGCCCAAAGTACTGGGACGAAGAAGAGGGATGCTGAGGCACTTGACTGCAAGGTACAGTCCATTAGTGTTCATGACGCACACCTGAGTGGGACTAGGAAGTATAAAAGACCCCCTCGGGTGCAGACCATAAGGAGAAGTTGTGGGAGGTGGAGTGATTGCAGTAGAAGGTGAAGGGAAGCAGAGACGCCAGAGCCACCGCTGTTTGCAGAGCAGATGGTGGTTCTGAGAGGATCTCTACCTTTGAGGATCCTATGTGCAGAGGTTGCGCAGCGGGAAGGGGTGTCCAGGTAAGCTTTCCCCCTGATGGCCGTGAATGCAGAGGTTGCGCATTGGGAAGCGTTAATTTAAAAAAGCTTCCCCCATTGTGAGTTGGGCACCGGTGGCAGGCGAGCCCTGCCGTGTCCATGTAGCGGGGAACGCTACTTTCCCCACCTATGTGGGCCGCGAGAAGAAAATAGAAGCAGTTTGCCATGTTGAGCGAAGCAGAGGAAGCATAAGATCTGGCGTCAGCAGAGCGAGCGAACGAGTATGTGGCACCTGGTGAGTTCACTAGCATTTTTTTTAACTCTTTATTTCAGATTTTCAACAATATACAACAACAACATCAGTATCAACATCATAGATCATTGAACCACAAAATACATACCAGCTCAGGATCCTTGTAGTAAAATTGCAAACATAACTCTACATGAAACAAACTAAACCAAGACTAACCCAACGCAAACCCAGATGCACTAAACAAATGTAAACAGACAAGTAAGACTACACAAAACAAGAAAACCACACAAACAACACTAACTCCCCCCAATATTTACATTACCTGAAAACAAACCAATTTACTCCACTCTATAACCCAATCTAGCATCAACGATAAAGATCAATTAAGCTTCCCCACAATTCTTCATAAAGTGTTCCTTGTTTTCTCCAGCAGTGAAGCCATCCATCGACAGAATCACCTAACTGAATCGATTGGCAGGTCAGCTGAAAATCAATACGAGACTGTCAGTGAGAAAATATATGTCAATTCTGGGTGCTATGGCGTCCTGCATTCCTCTGTGGGCAACTGCTGCCTGTTCATGAGGCCGGTGCAAGAGTTTCTGGCGGACCGGTGGACGCAGGCCCAAGGGCTCTGGTCGGACAAACTGACCGTCGATGAGGACGAGCTCCTACTAGCTCTTCAGTGGTGGAAAAGCTTCCAGAATCTATCCAGAGGGGTACCCCTACAGGAGCCGGAATTTCGGCTCACCATAGTGACGGACGCGTCCCTGACAGGCTGGGGAGCACACATGGGCACTCTGCAAACGCAAGGTCGTTGGTCTCGGAGGGAATCTCTCCTGCACATCAACGTTCTGGAACTGAGAGCAGTGCGCTGGGCCCTGAAGTCGTTCCTGCCGCACATCAGAGGGTCCATAGTGAGAGTATTGACAGACAACATGACGGCGATGTTTTACTTGAGGAAGCAAAGGGGCATGCGATCTAGAACCCTTTCCACCGAGGCTCAGAAGGTGTGGCACTGGGCTCTGAAACACGATATATCCATCGTAGCTCATCATCTTCCGGGGGTACGGAACGAGCAAGCGGACTCGCTCAGCAGAAATATGCACCAAATTCACGAATGGGAGATAGACAGCATTCAATTGTCGAAAGTCTTCGAGAAATGGGGACTGCCTCCGCTAGATCTCATCGCTACGAAGAGGAACAAGAAGTGCGAAATGTATGCCAGCAGGTGGCCACAGGAAGGATCGCTGGGGGAAGCGTTCTCCTTTCCGTGGACGGACAAGTTCCTCTATGCCTTCCCTCCGTTCCCTCTGATATGGAGAACTCTGCAGTGGATACGCAGGTACATGGGCCAGGTCATCCTAGTGGCACCGTGTTGGCCGAGGCAGCCGTGGTTTTCCGACCTGCTTCACCTGTCAGTGGATCAACCAGTAACGTTCCCGAAGGTTCCCAATCTCCTGTCCCGGGACGAGGGAACAGTGTGGCATCACAATCCGGACAGTCTCAATCTCACAGCTTGGCTCCTGACTTTTCAGAATTTGGTGCCTTGAGCATTTCGTCGGACTGTCGGAGGATCCTGCAAGCAGCGCGAGCCCCTTCCACCAACAAGTCGTACAAGTGTAAGCGGAGAAGGTTCTGTACGTGGTGTCAAGGACAGACGGGAGTGCAACCTCTAAGGGTTACTCCGGAACAGCTTCTGCCGTATCTGCTACACCTAGTGAAGAGCGGATTATCTTTTTCATCAATAAAGGTACACCTGGCGGCCATCTCTAGGTTCACGAGGAGAAGGAAGTCGTCTCCCTTGTTTAGTGACAGGTTGGTGAAACACTTCATGAGGGGTTTGTTCTGGACGTTCCCTCCGGTTAAACGTTTTCCCCCAACGTGGAGCCTGAATATGGTGCTAGCAGAGTTAATGAAACCACCCTTTGAACCAATGGCCACATCGTCGATGAAGTTCTTGTCATGGAAAGTGGCCTTTCTAATAGCTATAAAATCAGCTAGGCGGATCTTGGAGTTGCAGGCGTTGGTCATAGATCCTCCGTACCTAAGGTTTTTTAAGGACAAAGTGGTTCTGTCAACGAATCCTCGTTTCATTCCAAAAGTTCCTACGGCTTATCATAAGCACTCATCCATTGTCCTGCCCATCTTTTCGCGACCCCCTCATCGGCTGCGGAAAAAGTCCTACATATCTTGGACGTCAAGAGAGCTCTAAAATGTTACCTTCATCGGACTCAGCAACTTAGATCTACGCAACAACTCTTCGTTGCATATGGTCCCTCGGCAAAAGGAAAAGCAATTTCAAAGCAGGGACTGGCCCGATGGGTCTCGTCGACGATTGCCTTCTGTCATTCAAAAGCGGGAAAACCGCTACAAGGGCGTCCGAGAGCTCATTCCACAAGGGCAACTTCGTCGTTGACGGCGTTGTGGGCAGGAATCCTGCTGACAGACATTTGCCAGGCGGCGACATGGTCAGTGCCTCACACATGTACCCACCACTACTGCCTCGAACGGCAGCATGCGGATGAAATACAAATGGGAAGAGCAGTCTTGCGCCATCTGTTTCAATAAGGTAAGCCCTTTTCAAGAAGGGTCTGTGCTTATTTTGACATATGTATATATGGAGGTATATAAGGATGTATATATATATTTATATATGTGTGTATATAGGTATTGATCTGTGCATGTACTGTTGCGCATTTTAAATTGGCATCCTACGTAAGCATGGTTCGCTATACATATGCTTGGGAGATTACTGGATTCCATTCACACCTCCTCTTTTTCAGGATCACTGCTGTGCATTCTATTCTAAGCATGTGAATCCATGAAAGATCCAATGCTGGAGAAGGGAATAGTTTGTTACCTGTAACTCCATTTCTCCAGCATTGGTATCGTTCATGGATTCACATGCGCCCGCCGGCCTCACCGGAATGCAATCGTCTTGTATATCTAGGTTTCACCCCATTCTGCTTTGGAGGGGTCGAAATCTGAAGGGAGCCGCGAGGGCGGGGCATTTATACCGCTACGTCCTAGTGGGGCATGCGTGCGCGGGCCCAAAATGACGTAGATAGGACACAAAAGTGTCAAATGTTTTCCTATGGGAAACGGCTTTATAAGTGTACCGAGGGTTCCCAGTCTGTCGACGGGGAATATTCTAAGCTTGTGAATCCATGAAAGATACCAATGCTGGAGAAATGGAGTTACAGGTAAGAAACTATTCCCTTGCTTACTATACATAGTTTTTTCATATCTTGACAAAACTTTAACATCCAAAATCCACTCCTCCACTGTCGGTTTCTTACTTGTCTTCCAGACCTTCATTATCTGCTTAACCACCACCAACAAAACTTTGCTCACCCCACAGGATAGTACCCAGCTCACATGCTGCCCACCACTGGACAATAGAAAAATGACTGCTAAGGGATTCCGTGGATAAATAATGTTCCAAATTTGATCAATCCTATCGATAACTTCCTTCCAAAAACGCATCACCCTTTCACAATTCCACAACATATGTAGCAGATCACCCTTTTCTTTCGTACAAACCCAATATCGATCATCATCAACCAACCTCAATCTACACAAACGCACTGGGGTCCAATATATTCGGCCCATTATCCGTTGATGTATGTAGCGTAATTGCAAATCCACTTTAGCATTCGTCGGGACTTTCCAAATCCTTTCCCATTCTCTATGTGTAAGTTCACTGCCTAACTCCTCTGACCACAATAACCATAACTTTTCCCATGAATCCAACCATTGCCTATCAGGTTGCATAACCTGCATAAAATTAGACACTCTTTGAGATCCAATAACCAATATATTAAAAATTTCTGGTCTTTTAAAAAAACGGAGCATCCATTATTTCTCTCCGTTCTGAGAGTAAAGTTACCAGAATATCATACCTTCTTAATTCCCTGTTGCGTAACCCAAACTTCTCAACTAAACTTCCAAAAGGCACCACTCCTTCATCACTTCACACATCAACAATAGTCAAAATGCCTCCCTGAACCCAACTTTTCCAATACAGTACCTTATTATTAAACTGCAGAGAGGGATAATGCCAAAGGGAGGCCTCCTCATAAATATAAAGACCTTGTCCAGTCCCCATTACCAATGACGACAAAGCATCCTTGGTGGCCAATACCGATTTCAAACACCGCACCTTCTTGGGTAACTTTCCAAAAGAAAACAAACATTTAATATCATAAGGTAAAAACCGCTGCATCTCAATTTGTACCCACCACACACCTGACTCAGATCTTCCCCAGTGTAATCAGACACTTTCTTCAATAAAAAGCCACTACCATAATTCCTTAATATCGGGTACCCAAAACCCCCATCTTTAGCAGGACCATAATGTACCGAGGAATTCTGGCTCTCTTCCCAAATCCCCACAAAAAGTCCTGAAACACCCTATCTATATGTGCAAATGGCCCCTTTGTAAAATGCAGAGGCAGAGATTGATCAACATATAGAACCTTTGGTAGCAAAAGCATTTTAATAGCATTAGTTTTACCCCAAAAGTAAGATTGACCCGTCCCCATCTCAAATTGTCCCGCCTAAGAACCTCTATTTTTTTAATCCCCATTATAACTCACTAACTTCTTGAAATCCTGAGTAATATAAATACCCACATTTTTCACACTAGAATATTCCCATTTACAATTCCAACTAAGCAAATGTTCACACCCTGGTGAATTCCTCACCGGAAATACTACCGTTTTATCTCAATTGATCCGATATCCAGATAGCTTACCAACTTCCTCAAAGACACTCCTCAATACATGACCCCCTACAACAGGATAATTCAAGATGACCACCACATCGTCTGCATAAGCCAGAGCCTTAACCTCCCCATCTCCCACAACCAACCCTCTGATACACCCCTTCTGACGTATATACGCTAACACGTATGACGTTGAGAGAACATAATACATTTTTAAATCTTACTAGGTTGACATTTTTGCTTATTAGAATACATGCTCTTTCTGCCGATTTCATAAGATAAAGGAAGCAGTCTGTGGCAGTCCCCCATGTGATCAAGTTTGCTCTCTATCTCTACTGTGCCTGTGGGTGGAGATATTCTACATAAACCACCTCAGTCCGCGGAGTTTGGAAGCTGAGGTTGGAAGCAGTCTGTGGCAGTCCGTGGAAGCACGGGGAGCGGAGGGAGCGGAGGCTTCCCCTGCCCTCCCGGACACCATGGAGGAGGTTGGGCGGTCCCTGAGAAGCAGCCAATCGAGTCGAGAGGACCTAGTCTTGGACTTGAGAAGTCCCCTGAAAAAACCTACACGTCAGCATCGACCTGTTCCCACAACATCCGCATCATCCGCAACGGCAGCGACTACACAATAACTCTCAGGTATGAGCCTGCGTGACTCAAAAAGTTTGGAAACAAGCTCAAATATTGATGTGATTAGGGGCAAACCCCAACCCATGCCATCTTTTCCGCAGAAGGAGAAAACCCATGCGCTGACCCCTTTGGAGCAAGAACTCCCCCTCTCACCCCCCATTGCCGACAAGCCCCATGCGCCCTGCTCACCGGGCAGAGGAGAGGTGGCTAACGGGGACCAAAATGACGGTTTATTCGAGGCTGAGCCACCGCAGCATTTAAAGCCCTCGAGTCCCTGTCAGGAAATCGAAGTTCCCGGGAAGTCAGTGGGAGTGGAGGTGGGTGAGGTGGGGGCGGGGAAAGTGAATCGAAACTGGTGGACTTGGCGGGGAGAACGAAGGCGGCCGCCGGCAGAGAAGTGTTGCGCTGCAGGCGAGCCCCGCGGGACTGGAAGCAGACGCTGTGGGTGGGATAACCCCATGCACTGTCTTCGGTGCAGAGTCGCACGCCAGTCGGAATCCAACATGCTGGGAGGAGTCCAGAGAGGCTCTTCAGGACGAACAAGGAGAGCCAACAGTGAAAGAAAACACAAACTCCCTAATAAACATTGCCATAGAGATCTACTCTCTAAGGGCCTGTCCCGACCTGAAGAGTCCGGACACTATGACAGAAATGGATAAATCTTTTTTAGAAGAAAGCATGGATTTAGGGGAGGGTCTAACAGTGGAAACAGCGATCTCAGAATTGAGGATTGAACTTGGTGACAGCTATCCTCAAAACCACGATTCCCTGCACGCATGCAATGAACAAAAAATAACATGTAATACGAAGAGCCCAAATACAACGATCGTCCTGGTTGAATCTTTTATAGAAGAAAACAAGCAATTCCAGGAGACTGACAAAGAGGAGCTAATGACTACAGAAAAGGGGGTCGATTTCGGTGATAATGATCCTGAAAATTCATTCCATTCACCAGCACATAATGAACTTCAAGGGGCAGGGGATGGGATAATACCCAGGAAATTGCCACCAAAAAATTCCCCAAAGAAATTAGGAAATAAACAAAGAGGCACTAAGCCAAAGTCATTAACATTGATGGGGAAAATGCCTCGGAAAAACACCTCAGATGTACTAACTAAAAGAGCGCTGAGGAGAGCCATACCTAGACAAAAAGCAAACACTCTCCATGCTAATTCAGTAGCAAGATTTTTTTAAAAACCATTGATGGAAGAACATCGTCAAATGGAAGAATTGTCAGATGCTGAGTTGTTGGAGGGTGATGTTTCCCATACAAGCGACAAATTACAAGAACGGAGGTTTGTATGGTCAGGGATGAGAACGGACTCTCCACAAGCAGTCCTAAAGACAGGAATTCGATACTTTAAAGACCCAGATTTACAGGGGAAGCAGGTTGTCTCGAACTTGCCCCTACAAAATAACACACAATCAGAGAAAATACATGAAACCACTGGCGATATTTCAGGGGAAAGACAGAAGCAACAGGCAAAAGGGTGTTCCTCCATACCAGAGGTAGTCAATATATTTGACAGTAATAAGGAGGTTGATCCATGCGCATTGAAGGAATCCAGTGGGACGTCAGCGCAGGAAAAAGACCCAGTACGAGACGAAAGGCTCACAAGGGACTCATTCCAAGACAGCTTACCTGTGGATAAGGCTCAGACAATTTCAATTTCAACGGAAAAAAAGAATCTTACCTCAAGCAGGAAATAACGTTTGGGATCTGACATCGGATGCTCTACCTGTGGAAAAAAATCAAGAAAATATATCAGAAAAAATAATAAACATAGAAGAGGAATTCCAAGCTGATAATTCTCTGAGGTCCAACGTTTCTGGACATTGCTCTTCGGCAGGTCCTCATCAGCGATCCCCACCACGAAATAGAAGACACTCAAATTGGTCAGTGAACAATGAGAGAAAGACACCAACACGTAATAGAAGATCTTCAACCGTGACCAGTGACAATGAGAATGGATTAACAACAAAAAAAACTGACATTTTCGCAATAATGTCAGCAATAAATATTGCAATGAACCCATTCTGCAAATTGTATGAATCCATACATGATACCTTAAAGGACCAGCTAGCCCTGGTAGCAATGTTCCCCACAAAAATGATCTATGTTGAAGGTTTCATTATGGCTATGGAACTAAGGGGGGGGAGCTCCACACTCCGAACAGCTTATTGAACAGAGAACCCAGACAACAAAATAAAACAGAAGTGACGAAAAATACCAAGCAAATTAATTCAACCGCTACGCAGACCGAGGACACAGCTAAAGCAGTCAGGAAAGAGTCGGACGGAAACCAGCTGGGTGAAACGCAAATGATAAAAGAAAACGAGATCACCCCTCGGTACGTCTGAGAAACACATAAGAAAGGCCCCCAATTAAAAGCACAAAATCAACAAGGGGGTAAACGGCAGGGTGCCACAAAGAAACTAACTACAAATGGGTGTGTAGTCCTGACTTTGGAAAAAGACGTTCTGAGTACGACGCCCGTCTAGGGTGTAGGAGTAAGAGGACATCAAATCGAGGCTCAAAGAGCGAAATCTCAAAACACGATCCTGGAGCAAAGACAATCTAAACCGCAAATATTGGAACAAACTACATACCCGCTTTTTGCAAATTAGAAAATGAATGCAAAAAAGTTGGACAGAGAATAGTCACACTAGAAACACAGCTGGTCCACACGGTGATGACAAAGGAGTCAGCAAACCTCCAGAATAAAAACATCCAGCCAGATGAACAAACGACAAACCGAACTGTGTTCTTCGGAGACGTAGAGCTCCCAATTGTGGAAAAAGCAGATCAAGATTCGTCCACAAAAGGTCGACAAAAGGAGAACAAAGTCCTGGATGAGAGCACCAATCTTATGGAGTTGTCGATATACTCCGTCAAAACCGTGGACACTGAATCCAGCTTAGAGATGCAACAATTAGAAGGTGTGACAAAAGAAGCAGGAGCCAAAACTAATGAAATTGTAGAAAAAGATCAAAAAAGTCCTTTTCTCACCTTAAAAGAAAGGTGTGATAAAATTGCCGGGGCCCTCAAGGCCAGCAAAAGGGACAAAACGCTGCCAACAGAAATAGAAAAAAGATGGACTGACTCCAGAGAGAAAGAATTGTACTCACGGGACAGGAACTACAGGAGCAGTTCATCCCGTACAAAAGGAATCATAAAAACTCAGTCCTGGGGAGAAGTCAAATCCGTCAACAATCGTAAGAAAGAACATACTCAAAAAAAAAAAACTCAAGAGATTCAGATTATGAGAGAAATTCAAGAAACAAAAGAAATAACAATTCAGAGAATGAGAAAGATACTTACATTCCATATAGTAAAAAAATTGGTAGTGAAAGGTCTTTTAAACTGGAACGTGTGGGGGACACATGAGATAAACTGATATTGAACAGGAAGAACATAATGGCCCTAATGAATTGTATACCAAATCTGAGGCAGATCAATTCGGACGACATCAGATTTGTGGAATTTAGCTCCTCGGGGAAAAGAGACTGTGTCTATCTACACATCCCTTCTCCAATAATCAGAGCAATGATAACATTGGAACAGGAAAGCTTTCATATGCTGGGGTACGACGGTTGTGAGTGTCATCTAAGAAGCCAAAAATTGCAGCACGGAAAAAGTAAACCGGAAAAACAAGAGAATACACAGTCAAAACAAGAAAAGGAGCGGGCCAGTTCAAAAGGACTTATATCTAGACCAATTGAAAGGTCGAAACAAAAAGAGGCAGAATCCACGATCCAAAGCAGCTTGATTCTCCGGAGAGGGAGACCCAAAGAGGTACTCCTACAACTGGTGAAACGGTGAAAACTCCATATTTGGACCCTCTCAATAATGGTAGACACCCCAAGGGCCCTCTTCGGAGCCTGACAATAACATTTGCTCAAGAAGATTTAACCAGGGACAACAGACAAACAACCATAATCACCCCCAACGATGAAGAAAAAGTCGCCCTCACTAGATGGTCGTGGATTTCAAAAGCATTAACAAAGAAGAGCTAGCCACCCAGGGAAGTGAAGGACGGCACGGAACAAGTGTCGGGAGGTGGGACGGAAGAAGCAGGAAAAGATACCATCGTAATGGGAAGTTGGAATACCAGAGGTTTTAGTCACCTCTTGGCAAAAAGTAATGTAAATCTAGGGGAGTTTGACATCTTATGTCTCCAAGAGACATCGTTAATGAATAAACCCTTTTTGGAGGGATATGAAACCTTCATATCCCCAGCGATGCATTCGTGGAAAGGCTGTCCATCGTCAGGTTTGCTGACAGCCATCAGATCTGGAGTGGGAATCCAATGTATAAAAACGGAAGTGCCAAATGCTCATTTCCAAGTATCCGTTTTGAAATGGATAAAAACATCTGCGGATACTAATAATCAAAAAGTTGCAAAGGAGGAGACAGTGGTTTTGATAAATACCTATTGGAACCCAGCAGTAATTAAGAATGAAGACTTCCTGAAATTAGCAGATAGCATATTGGAGAAAATACATTTAGAATGGGCGCCCAAATTTATTATTCTTTGTGGGGACCTTAATGCGATCTTCCCTAAAAGCATCATTTCCAATGGAACCACGAAAAAAGTCCCACTAAATATGGTCCGAGGCCACCTATGGAAGGCGGCGATGTCAGCATGGGACCTTCATAGTTTAGAGACATCAATGCGCAGTGGGGGTTTACTTATCTCGACATGGGAAAGAAACAACAAGCGTGCAAATTTAGATCACATATTTGTCTCTAACAAAATGCTGAGAATTATGGTTGATTTTGAAGTGGTGAAAACATATAACAGTGATCACAACTTATTAAAAGCAAAATGGATCAACACGAGGAGGCCTAGACAAACCATGGCCGTCGAGATTGAGGCATGTAAAGGAGCCACAAGGTTGAGACTGTCAGCTAAAGCAGTGGAAGAACTAACAGGTACATACACTACCATATGCAAACTAAAGTGACAAAGGGGGTTAAAAAACGAAAAAGACAACATTGATTACCATCCATTGTTAAAAGTTTATGAAAAGGAAAAAAACGTATGGCCAAATCGTGAAATAAAAACCCACATACACGAATTTAATAAATGCATTGTGGAAGAGAGGAAAAAATTAAGAAAACTAAAACGCCTTGAAAGCAAAACACATGCCCTTGAGATGGCGAACCAAGTTAAATCCGCTGTAAGGACATACAAAAGTTGGCTATGGCATCAAAGAGCTATAATTACCCAAGCAGATGCAACTGCAATGCTGAGGACGGTATGTAGCCGGAAATCAAGAGACTTCTGGACCTTGATAAGAACAACGTCAGGGATCCAAACAAATCCAATAAATAACTTTGTTGGAGAAGAAGTGTGGATTAAGCACTTCAGTGACCTATTCCAGAAAGTCGGGTGTCATAATTCAACAATTCCAACAGCCTCTAACACCGATTGGATGACAATGTGGGATCGGGATGCCATTAAGAGAAAACTGGTCCATTTGAATAATTCAAGGGCCCCCGGGCCAGATGGCATTACAAACGCAGACATAAAAGAACAGCAAGAAGAATGGACGGAATTTAGCCATGAGGTGATAAAGAATTGTACATTACACAAATCCATACCCACCTCTTGGACAACTGCAACTATTGTGCCAATTTATAAGCATGGACCAAGAGAGGAACCAAAGAATTATCGCCCAATAGCACTACTCGATGTCGTTGGAAATGTTTTCGGCTCATTACTTTTGGAAAACTTTCAAAAATGGGCAAGAACCTCGGGCAATGAGGATCCACTTCAATCGGGGGTTTGTGAAGGATGCCGGGACGGCCCCAAATATCTTGTTTTTAAGCATCTTAAAAAGCAAGATTCACAAAGGAAGTCCTAAAATCCATCTGGCATTTGTTGACCTGGTCCAGGCTTTCGACCAGGTCAACCGGGAAATCTTATGGGAAAAATTAAGAGCAAAACGCTGCCCGGAAGGCATTTTGGAACCCATTAGAGCTCTTCACCAAAACACCTCCGTAAGGGTATGCTTAAATCGAGAAGGGCTCCTTTCAGAACAAATTCACACGGCCAGAGGAGTAAAGCAAGAGTGTCCCCTTGCCCCGACGCTATTCAACTCATACCTGTGGGATATTAAAGATGGAGAACTAGTGATCCGCTCATTTCCACCAACAGTAGGAAGATCTAAGATCTCGAGACTACTTTACGCGGAAAACCTCATCTTACTGGATTATACACCGATTGGCCTGCAGCGTCAATTAAACGAGCTGGTAGTTTACATAAGGAAGAACAACTTGGAAATTAACAAAACCAAAACCAAAGTTATGACTATGGAAAAACATAACATCCATACCGAAACATTCAGATGGACCCTTGAAGGGGAGAAGTTTGAACAGGTGAGGGAATTTAAGTATCTAGGGGTGATTCTTAGCACCAACAAACAAGAGTGTCCAATGCAAAAACATCTTTTGGAAAGAACGAAGAAGCTGGTAAGTCAGGCCAAAGCGATAGACGGAAGATTCTGTCAATTTAGAACAATCCCCTTGATGCAATTTTACAAGGGTAAAGTGGTTCCTTTCAAAGGGGCCTCTAGGGGACTCTGACGTCTATGGAAACAAGGCGAGTCACCACACACGATAGAGACACCAGACACAAGGTTGTATTCCCAAAGCTAGGGTTTTCTTGCAAAGCAAAAGTCTCAGTTGGCCAACTCGGTCTCATGCCCCGCGACGTGTATCTCTAGACCTCGAGGGACGCAAGAGAGCGAATTACGTACATCAGTTACATATATACAAAATGCATATCAAACAATCAGCTATGACATGTTTAATACCCCCCTTTATTGGGTTTCTTTGAACTTGGTGTGATGATGGACATCTCCGACCACTATGACACCTTCAAACATCTATTCTAGTAACAATTTGCAATTTGTGAGTGCGAAGGCATCTTTCGGTTATTGAATAGAACACGGCGCTTCTGTTCTTGGAAGTGAACTACATACGAGGGGGGAGTTGCATTCCGGACCTTGCTATCTATCAGGTGCTATTTGCGGCTTGGGAGCTGACATGCTCTAGCGGGCTCAGCAAAGGAGGGCGTAAGAAAAGCATAATTCAAGCCTTTAGCTGTATTATTCTAACATATTCTACCATATAACGAGACTGGCTGGCAGCTGTGAAATGATTAAATACCCTGCAGCTCTGCTTCAAGGCTACATTCAGGAGGGAGCCAGGCATTCTTCCTGGCACTGCCTACGTTTGTGTTTCAGCAAACTCTTGTTATCCTCACGGCCCTGCGGCCTTGTTCTTTTCACATACAGACAACAATGTTTCACAGTCGAGCAGTGTAAGCGGAAAATATACTGCGAAGCAATAGGAACAGAAAGCAATGAGCAATTGTTTAGAAAACAAAATGGCGATTCTTGTTACATCAAAATGGCCGTTCATTGGCAAACTCAAAAACCTATATTTTGTCATATCGTGCATGAGACGGTTGGCCCACGGCCACCAAAATGCATTTGCGGTCTCAAAGTAGAGGTATCCGTATTTCTAGACTGACAAACCCTCCTTTGGCCGTATTGAAACCTCCTCTAGTGATGATCAATCTGAGGTACTTATGTCTGAGTCTTGCATGCTATCGTGGACATCATTGTCTTCGTCAATATCTATTGCCATCAACTCTTTTACTGCTCTCCTCTCATTTGGGTCTGGGCTAGTTCGATCATGAGGTTGTTTTTTCTTTGTTATAATATGCATGCATCCTTCCGTACATCCCTCAGTTACCTCAGCGCAAACTATGGGTAAACAATGTATACAACAACAGCACGTTAGGAATATTCCGAACACCACTACTAATATTGAGATCAACCTCCATCACCCAAGATCCTAGTATTCCCCAAAACCAAGATCCGATTCCCCAGCTCCCTTCTCCTGTGGGGAGTTCAGAGCTTAGAACGTGCATTTTCTTTATTGCTTCAAAGATCATGGGGGAATAGTCATCGACATAAACGCAACATGCTGATCCCACTATTTTGCAAATTCCCCCACGATCAACCAGGATCACATCGAGAGCCATTCTATTTTGCAGCGTCATTAACCTGATTCCTCTTTCTTCCAACGTCATGTTAAATAATATATCTGTTGTTGTGTTTATTGTATTCTTTAGGATTCTGGACAGTTGCCTTATATTATAGGAGTTCACTATCTGTCCTAAGAATGGAATGAATGATTTTGCTACATCAGTTGCTATTAAAACACCTTTGTCAGTCCTTTTGACTCTAGTTTTGGATAATCTGGCCATGGCTGCTGTTTCTAAGAGGAATACTCCTGGGAACAGTAGCCCTAGGTAACATGTACCTCCCCAGTTTCTGGGCAACCAAGGGTATGCTTTCTCTCCACATGTAAAATAAACTGGATCACCTACGTATACTGGTTCTATTTCCCATCTTAGTACCACTGTATTCATACAACCAGTATATGTTCCGACTAAAAAAGAGCCTTTCTTTTTTAGACAAAAAGGGACAGTTCTTGGGCTATAATTCACCGTGTAAAATGGGGGAATTGCACCTTTGTCCCCTTCTGTTCTTACACGAAACGTCATTACAGATGTTTTTTCTGGCGGGGACAATCTATCTCGTCTATTTTGTCGTGTTATCTTCCGTGTACTTTTCCTCGTGGGCTCTGGGGCTATTACTTGTGCTTTATGGAAAATGGAACAACCCACAGGCTTCATTATTATCTCCTCAAACTCATTCATGTTGGTTCTGTCTAATTGACCCGTATTACTCTCATTCCATTTCCCATAGAACATTGCACCTAAAGATGCACGACATGCAGAACTTAATGGTAATGGCTGCACATACCACCCTATTCTTTTCCCGGCATGCTGTGGTAAATGGGCACATACCCAGCAGTTTGTTTTCTTCAGGATTGCATGTGTCATGTTCATTATCAGCAGTAAGGTGTTATTTCCAAAACCTTCCCTGTGTTTTTCTTCCATTGGGGGTAGGGTATAAGTGATCACCTGAACCGGGCTTTTAGTAGTGGATATATTAATTATTGGTAAAAACATTTCTAGTCGGTGTATTGTTTCTACCCACCATAATATTAGGGCTGTCGATATTGGTGCTACCACGCTCATAAAGCACATTATTATCGTTAGTACCAGCATACAATTTGTTTTACAATGCGTTTTTCTTAAACTTATAGTCTTTATAACTGACTCATTCTCAGCGGTGGTGGTGCAGGAGAAGGCTGGAACCGGTCCCGGCATGTTTCTCGTCGTCCTTCTTCTTTTTTATCACAGTTCGTTGTGGATATCTTTCTTCGTCGCGCTTGCTCTGATGTTAATAAGTTCAATGGAATTGTCACAGTTCAGTTCTGCCTGTCCTTTTTAGCCTGGATCCGATTATTCGTTTTTAGGCAAGATCACTTGTCCCCTCTTTCACTGCTCAGAGGACCTTTGATTAGTTATCTTATCGCCTTAGTATCATGTGCGCCCAGCTTGTCCGCTCTGGTTCAGGACACATGTACTGTTAATCGGTTATCTCACTTGCCATGGTACCATGTGTGCCCAGTTTGTCCGTTCTGGTTCAGGACACATGTACTTTTTATGATCGCACTGAGGAGCCGCGAGTCTTGAATTGTCCGACTTGCACAATTCTCATGCTTCTCTCCTCTACACCTCTGGTTCCTTATACGTCGATGAGCTGAACCAGAGGTTGACATAAACACCAAAAAGACTGCGGATCACTTTGTCTCCCGAGGCCGCAGGTTGTATCGCCTTGCTCCTGGTATCGTATGATCCGTGAACAGTGCCGGTGCACTTTCACATTCAGGCTTGAAGTCAGCCTGTGGCGCTACTGCAGGTGCTGGTGTGCGCCGCGCCAATGATGCAGATCCGTTCTTTGGCATGCTGGCATGTGCTGGTGGGCGCCAAAGGGGTACACGATTTGGTTTTGCTGGTATCTGCAAGGCAGATTTCGCGTCGGTCAGCAGTGATGTCGATTTTGCTGGGCAACGTTGGGGCACTCTTTGCCATTCCCCCTCTTTGGCAATCGTCTCAGGCTTTGTTTCGAGTTTCACTTCTCGTTTTGGCAGATTAGGTGGCTGCTTACTGGCAACAGTTTCTTTTGTTTCTGGGACCGGTGTCTCTTTCCGGTCATCAGTGTCAGGCAAGTCTTTCAGTGCAGTTGGAATCTTCTTGGCATGGGTGGCATGGATCCACGACTTCCTTCCATCCACCCGTATTGCCGTCTGCGTCGCCAAAAGTACTTGATGGGGCCCGCGCCACCTAGGTGCTAATGATGACTTTCTTTCAACGTTTTTTAGCAGCACCCAGTCTCCTGGCTCCAGCGCGTGCCCCGGACCGGTGTATCTCACTGGTAATGCCTCCTGCACCTGCTGATGAATCAAACGCAATTTCGGCATTAAAAGGCCACAATATGTGCTCAGAACAGGATGTTCTATCTCACTAAGTCGTTTTGGCTGAGGTGCGCACCAAACATTTGCCGGCCTCCCCATTACGATTTCGTACGGGGAGAGCCCAGTTTTAGCCTGTACCGACGTACGCATGCATAATAGTGCTATTGGTAATGCATCCACCCAACTCAACTTGCTTCCCGCACAAATCTTGCTAATCTTTGATTTAAGAATCCCATTGTGCCTCTCCACAAGACTGGCAGAACTCGGATGCCTTGAACTATGGAATCTCTTATCAATCTGGAGACCAGCACATATCTGTAATACCACTGCACCCACAAAATGCGGTCCATTATCAGACCATAGGACCCGGGGAAAGCCAAATCTGGAAAAGTACTCCTTCAACATTACTTTTGCCGTACTCATTGCTGTGCAATCTTTCAAAGGATATGCCTCCACCCACTTACTGAATGCACAGATCACCAACAAGACGTATTTTAAGTTTTGGCACCTCTCCGTCTCTATGAAATCAAAATGGATTACCTCAAATGGCATGGAGGGCGGGCCAAAACTGCCTGTTGGAGTCACTGTTCCCTTTCCTACATTGCGTTGTAAACACGTGATACAGTTCTGCACCAACCTCTCTGCATTCTTTTTTATGTTTACATTCTGCCATACTGTAGAAAGGTGCTGTATTATTTTCTTGGCACAGATGTGCGTAGGGCTGTGGGCCATTGCGACCATTGCAGTCACATACGAATTTGGCAATATCCAGTTTCTAGTTCCCTTGTCCACCCAACAACCCTCAAGATCCAACTCAGCAGATCCCTCTGCCCATCCCTGTATTTCATCGGCAGTAGCCTCGGCCTGCATTTCTTTGACAGTTGCAACTCCATGTTCTATCATACAGGGTACTTCCTCTGTCTGAACCGTCATCATCTTGGTATTCAAATCAGTGGCAGTTTGTTTCACAATTCTGTCTGCAAACGCGTTTCCCTCTCCTACTTTGCATGTTACTTTTTTATGTGCCTCGCATTTCACTATTGCTAGGCGCTTTGGAAACGTGAGTGCAGACAGCAATCGTACAATCAAAGGGCCATGTTGAATTCTGGCACCATGTGATGTCAGAAGCCCTCTCTCAGCCCAGAGTCGACCAAAGTTATGAACCACTCCAAAAGCATACTGACTATCAGTATATATATTCACATTCAAATTTTCAGAAATCTCGCAGGCTCTGGTCAATGCTATTATTTCCGCGGCTTGTGCTGAATTATAGGGGATTCTTTTACTTTCTACAACACTCTCTAGGGTAGTGATAGCGTATGCGGCAGTTGTCATGCCATCTGGTAATTTAAAACATGAGCCGTCACAAAATAACTCTTCATCCGGCTCTTTCCGTGGAATCTCACTTAAATCAACTCTTCCCTTGGTTTCTTCCTCAGTGACCATTAAGCAATTGTGGGGGGGTGATTCATTCTTCCCAATTTCTTTTAAGGTCAGTGGCATTAACTCTGCAGGATTCAAAGCGCTACACCTCATAATTTGGATATGGGGCGCGAACAAGAAAATCTCATATTTTGTCAAACTAGCAGAGGTGAGGTGTTGCGTCTGTGTCCTATTTAATAGAACGTCTATGGCATGTGGCACCATCAGAATTAAAGTGTGCCCCAATACCATCCCTTCCGTTTGTTTCACTGACGCAGCAGCCGCCGCGACAGATCGCAAACATTGTGGTAGTGCGCGCGCTACAGGGTCCAGCGCAGAAGAAAAATAGTCGCACGGCCTATTTCTTCCACCTTGTTCCTGTGTCAAAACCGCCAATGCACATCCTTCACTTTCACACACAAATAGTCTAAAAATGTTCTCATAGTTCGGCGTACCCAAAACTGGAGCCGAGCATAATGCAGTTTTCAATCCATCAAATGCTCTCTGACATTCCTCATCCCACTGCAAAGGCATAACCGCATCCTTTCTAGTTAAATTCACTAATGGTTTCACAATCAACACAAAATGACCAATCCATTGTCGGCAATATGAGGCCATGCCTATTATGGCTCTGACTCCTTTTTGTGTCTTTGGAATAGGCATACAAGAAATACTTTCTATGCGTTCTGGCGTTAGTCTTCTCCCTCCTTTCGAAAGTAGGTAGCCCCTTTCGATTATACTGACATTTCTTCAAACTAGCTTTATGGCCATGTGCCGCTAGGTGTGAGAGTAGTAATACAGTGCTTTTTTTTTTACAAATTTCCTCTGTGTCTGCAGCTAGCAATAGATCGTCTATGTATTGCAAAAGTACACAACCCATGGGTAATTCCAGCATGTCTAGCTGTTCTTTTAATGCTCTACTGTAAATACTTGGACTTTCCGTGTAACCTTGCGGAATCCGCGTAAATGTAAATGATCGTCCTCCTAATGTGAACGCGAACAAATATCTACTGTCCTTGTCCACTGGAATACTAAAGAATGCATTTTTCAAATCTACTACACTAAAATATTCTGCTGAAACAGGTATCATTGTCAATATTGTAGTGACGTCTGGCACTAGAGGAAATTGCGGATCTACTACCTTATTCAATGCGCGTAGATCAATTATGAAACGGTATGGTACCTCATTACCTCCTTTTTTATAAAACGGAAGAATCGGGCTGTTGCATGTACTGCCTGTGATTTCCTCGATTACCCCTAATTTCACCAAATCAGTAACAATACTCTTCAATCCTTTCTCACCTTCAACAGAAATTTTGTATTGGGGTATTCGCGGTAGGGTAACACCTTCTTTCAAAATAATCTTTACTGGCTCTATCTTTAAACATCCCACATCGTTGTCATGCATTGCCCATATACAGGTTGGTACTTTACTTAGTTCCCCTGGTAACGCTTCAGACATGAACTCTGACACAGGGGCATCGTGTGGCTGTATCGTTAGAAACACTCCGTCTGCCGTGCAATGTATAACAGAACCTAGTTTTTTCAACAAATTTAATCCCAACAAATGTTCTCCACAATTTTCTGTTAGAAGGAAAGGACAATGTTCAGTAAATGGTCCTATGGTAACTGGGACTGGTTTGGACACTGGGTTTATGACTGGTGTACCTGCAAACCCTACGGAAATATTCTTTTGCCCTGACAGTGGTATATCCGGAACCAAGTGATGGTCTATTGAACACTTCTGTGCTCCTGTATCTACAAGAAAGAGGTGCTCCTCAATACCAACTCTCATTTCTACGTAGGGTCCTCTCTGATTCATGGGAATAGACACTGGTTTCGACCCCTGTCCTGGGCTGTCCTATTGGGGAAATAACACATCGTCCGATGTGTAATCATTACTATTACTGTAATACGTGTTTGGCTGTCTATCGAAAACATTTCCACTCTTCCCTCTATTTCCCCCACTCTGATTTCCATATTGTTGATTTTGCTGTCCCTGACTCTGGTTTGGGGCATTTTGGTTTTGGCATTTGTTTTTGATTACCTCTGTTATTATGATGCTGCTGCATACTATTCCTATTTGGTTCATTCGCTCCTGGGTGTCCTCTATGCTGTCTCCTCTGACCAGACCCATTTCTTTTCTGTAGATGCGGGCATTGCGCTCGCCAATGTCCTTCCTCTTTACAATATGCACACTGATTCGATCCCACTGTTCCCCCATGCATATTCGAACTACTCCTTCCTTGTGCGTTCCCTCACCCTCTATTTTGTCCTACTACTTGCTGCATTAATACTTGTGTCTTTAGATTTACCCTATCCCTCTCTTCTTTTTCTTTTCCTGCAGTCACTCTGTGCTCATAACATTGGGCCATATGCAGTACTTCGCCCAACGTTTTTGCTTGGTATGCACTCTCTGATGTCATTATTAGATCCTGAATTGGAAGTTTTAATCCCCTCACATATTTGTCAACAAATAACCTCTTTCCTGCTTCTGAACCCACATCCTGCCCACTGAAGTCTGTGAATACTTCCTCAAATCTATTAAAATAATCTGTAGCCAACTCATCTTTGCCTTGTACACATGCAGTCAATTTGTCCCATTGGATTCTTTTCTCTGGGACAATTGTTTTTAACTTCTGTACTATACGTGCTGGTAACGCCGCCAGGTTCGCTCCTGGTGTCCCTCCAACCGCTTTATTTCTATCTTCTATTATCAAGTCCGCCAATGTGGCGCAAAAGGCCGTTGTGTCATCTACCTTCCTTATTTGTTTCCATATGTCTGCTGGCAGGATCACCGGGAATATTAGGTCTATATCACCCATGGTAAGCACAGATGATTGTAGGCAGGACTCTACTTCCTTGTAAAACCCTGCAGGATTCTTTCTTATATCAGGAATCGTCTGCTTTATGTTGTTCACCTCCTGTCTGGAAAAGGGGACATGCACATATTGGGCGGTGTAATGGGCTGGTGTTACCTGCGCCGCTACATTGCCCACTGCGGGAACCTCCACTTTGGGCACAAAGGTAGGTGGGACCTCTCTCATAGGAAATGCCCCACTTACCTTCCTCCCTCCTTCTCTTAGATGTAACAATATTCCCAGATCCAGCGATAGGGCTGTTTCTCCTGTCCCTCGCTCTAGTGCTCTTCTATATACTGCCATTATTTCGGGTGGGCTGGCCTTATCGTTTTTTATATCTTTGTCTAATAGATGTTCAACCATCGACTGTAGCGCTTTTCCTTTCATGGGCATGGAATATTCATCAAATATCTCGTGTATCGCCATTGTGGGAATACTAGGATCTGACATCCATCTAAACGCTTCTCGCATACATACTTTTAACTTGTCGCCCCTTTGTACTGACGACATCGAATGACATTGTTGTATATATGGCTCTACAGTTTCCTTCCTACTTCTCCCGATATCTCTACTCCTGTACCCAAGTGCAGTAAACATTTCGGCATAATCATTATCTAATTCATCTTTAAGCTCAAAAAGTCTATACACATGTTCTCTCACTTCTTCATCCCTCTCCCTACAGCGTGCTAATGCATTCAAATCTAACAATCGCTGCAGTGGTAATTTCCCAATTAGCTGTTTCCATTTCTCCACCAAATATTCACCCATGCATTCCAACACTACCTGTCTTTCGTTGCTTCTACGGAAGTCATATATCGAAGCCAATGTTGCCGTCCCATCGTTCCCATCTATATACATCTCTGCCTGTTGCTGCAATTCCACCTTCCTTTCTTTGCTGATTGTGCTGCGGGTTACCCTCGTGCACCCCCGTTGGTCAGTCCCGCCTCTTGCCCCCGCGGTTTCAACTTCAACCCTGGGAGGAACGGACGGTTCCGAGTCTGTGTCTAAGGCGGGAGGTGCGGATGGGACAATGGGAACAGGGATTGTCTGTTGTGGGCCTGGTTGGCTAATAGGAAGTGTTACGTGCGCGGTCTGTGGCTGTGGGAGGGCTTGAGCTACCGGAGGGGGAGCTTGAGCTACGGGCGGGGTCTGGGCAATAGCTACTGACGTGTCTGGTCCTACTTCTGATCTTGGGCCTTGTTTTGTATGGGTCAATATATTTTCTATCAATTCATCTGCTATGTGTAATTCTCGTTGTGGGTATATCTTTTCTATATTCAACTGGTCACGCCTGCCTGTCCTTCTTAGACTCTCAGTCCACTCCTCCTCTTCGTTTTCTTCTGCTACCTCACCTTTTGATTTATGCCTGCGCGCATGCTTTGCTCTGCTTTTAAATCGGAGCAATGCTTCCATTCTCCAGTCTTTAATAGTCTCAAATGCTGCAGGACGCGCTTTCTTTCTTATCAACACCCTTTCCAGGTTATCTATCCTCGCTATCTCAAAACTACCATTAATCGGCCACTGATGGTCTTGTTGCTTTCTGGTTTGCCTATGCCAAGTCTCACAGAATATTATCGCACCCACTCCATACTTCACATACATCTCATACGTCGGCGTTCCCCAGGTGGTACAATTTGGCCATCTTCCAAAGATTGTCTACCACAGCGGAAAAACCCCGCTAGGAAGGACAATACCTCAGGCATGTTTCAACCTTCCCCCTGGTTAATCAACCTTACCTAGGGCGTTTGATTTTGCAAAGTCAACTCTCAACCAATATCGGGGAATGACTCACCTGATAAATCAAGTTGTCTGTATACTGATGCACCAAAGGACTTTGTGTCTGCGTTTCTTGGCTTTAGCCTTGTTTCGGGACCCTCGCCTCCTTGTTCTCTAGCCAGGCACGTCGATCAGGGATCAGATGTGTGCATATCTGCAAAGGAGTCTCTCATCACTTTTACAGGGCGCCCCGAACACCTCTTGATCCCGGCTCGATCGTCCCGTCCTCGCCGCTCTCTGCCTTTCTCAATTACAATGTTACACGATGGAACAAGTGGGGGAGGGTCCCTATTCTGACGCCATCTTGAAAGGGGCCCCTAGGGGATCCTGATGTCTATGGAAACAAGGCGAGTCACCACACACGATAGAGACGCCAGACACGAGGTTGTATTCCCAAAGCTAGGGTTTTATTGCAAAGCAAAAGTCTCAGTTGGCCAACTCGGTCTTACGCCCCGCGACATGTATCTCTAGACCTCGAGGGACGCAAGAGAGCGAATTACGTACATCAGTTACATATATACAAAATGCATATCAAACAATCAACTATGACATGTTTAACACCCCCCTTTATTGGGTTTCTTTGAACTTGGTGTGATGATGGACATCTCCGACCATTATGACACCTTCAAACATCTATTCTAGTAACAATTTGCAATTTGTGAGTGCGAAGGCATCTTTAGGATATTGAATAGAAGACGGCGCTTCTGTTCTTGGAAGTGAACTACATACGGGGGGTGGTTGCATTCCGGACCTTGCTATCTATCAGGTGCTATTTGCGTCTTGGGAGCCGACATACTCTAGCGGGCTCAGCAAAGGGGGGCCGTAAGAAAAGCATAATTCAAGCCTTTAGCGGTATTATTCTAACATATTCTACCATATAACGAGACTGGCTGGCAGCTGTGAAATGATTAAATGCCCTGCAGCTCTGCTTCAAGGCTACATTCGGGAGGGAGCCAGGCATTCTTCCTGGCGCTGCCTACGTTTGTGTTTCAGCAAACTCTTGTTATCCTCACGGCCCTGCGTCCTTGTCCTTTTCACATACAGACAACAATGTTTCACAGTCGAGCAGTGTAAGCGGAAAATATACTGCGAAGCAATAGGAACAGAAAGCAATGAGCAATGGTTTAGAAAACAAAATGGCGATTCTTGTTACATCAAAATGTCCGTTCATTGGCAAACTCGAAAACCTATATTTTGTCATATCGTGCATGAGACGGTTGGCCCACGGCCACCAAAATGTGTTTGCGGTCTCAAAGTAGAGGTATCCGTATTTCTAGACTGACACCTTCCTTAATCTATGGCGCAGACGCTATGTTGATGATCCCGCGAAAATTCTGGAAGCGCATTGAAGGGCTCTTCTGGCGAAGTACATTGAACATACCAGCGTCAACGCCCGTTTCAACGATACGTCAAGAACTGGGCTTATAATAATTAGAGTCGATGGTGGTAAGAAACACAATAATGCTACATAGAAAGATTATAATTAACAAATGCCCAAATGTAGCGACTATTATCCGCACTGAACTTGAAGATCAAAGAAGCAACCTGTTGACGATCTGGGTGAAAGAAAATCTAAAAATCCTAGAGGAGATAGAAAGCTCTGAGGAAGAACTGATACAAAATCCAGACAAAGTCAAACAAAAACTGTGGGAACGAGACTGGATCCAGACGACATCTCTAGAAAATAGAAGCAAACTAATAGAACACCAGCCACCAACAACAAGGAAGATAAACAAAATGTCGAATTATCTAAAAAAGTTCCCGAACAGACGTCTGAGAAATGTGTTTATGCGATTCTGAATAAATCTCCTGCTAACAAATGAAATAAGAGCAATAAGGAACATTTCGATGGAAAACAGCTGCCGTTTCTGCAAAAAGAAGGATCAAATTGGGTCACTGCAACATTTGTTACTGACATGCACAAACTTGACGAATCTGAGAAGCAGACATCTAGCACACATATTCACAGAGTCGTCTATATGTGGAGAAGAGGACTGGTGGAATAGATTAATAGAGGGAGACAATACTTCTTACGTGATTGCAGTTTCGCAATTCTTTGTGAACTTGAAACTTGAAGATCTTGAATGAGACCTGATCGAGAGTCCTTATTTCTCTTTGCCAGACTGGAAGGGAGACAGTTCCGAAGTCTACAATCAGTTTAGTGCCAAGGTATATTCCTTCTTTCTTTCCTATGCTCTTCATCCTCATCCTCATCTTTCTCTTTCCTTAAGTTGGAATGGACATAACAAAATTGGAAAGGATGGGAATTTTTTGTTTTCTTGTAAAAATGTTTATAAAATTGAATCAAGTAAATAAAAAATAAAAAATATACGCTAACAAGGGCTCCAACACCAAATTATATAACAATGGCAACAAAGGGCAACCCTGGCGTGTGCCTCTGTACAATGAAAATGGCATAGAAAATCCCTCATTCACCACCCACACCCTTGTCGATATGCCATTCTGCAGTCATTGAATAGCTTTAATAAATAAAGGACCAAAACTTAATTTTCGACAGTGTATAATTCAGAAAGCCCCAATTCACCCTATCGAAGGCCTTCTCAGCGTCTAAAAAGACCAACAATTTATACTTTATCTCCGAGTCTGGCAAACTTAATATATCTAACCGTGTCCGAATATTGTCATATCCATACCTTCGCTCCATGAATCCTGCCTGAGATCTCTCTATTAACTCACCCATATGTTTTTTGAGCCTCACCGTCAGTATCTTGGTAAAGATTTTTAAGTGAACATTAAGTAAAGAAATAGGCCGATAACTACTGCACTTAGTTACATCCTTTCCAGGTTTCGGGATCACTGTGATGATTGCCTCCTTCATTGAATCACATAACCGCCCCTCCCTAAATAAACAATTATACAACCTACATAAAATCAGTGCCAACACTTCGCCATATGTTTGATAAAATTCCACGATCAAACCGTCCATTCTAGGAGATTTACCTTTTTTCATTTCCCCGATTACCGACAAAACCTCTAGGATGGTAATGGGGGCCTACATAAAAAATCTACCTTCTTCAGAAAGTGTTGGGAGAGCAATTTTCCTAAAGAAACTATCAAAATCATCCATTTGTGGGGCAATATCTTCTGTATACAATTTAGCATAAAACAAACGAAAACATTCACCTATTTTACCTTTCTTAATCTCCATATTTCCAAATTCATTAACAATTTTTTGAACATACACCCTCTCTGAATAAGTCTTCACTCTATTTGCCAACAACTTACCTACTTTATCCCCTTGCTCCCAGTATTTCTGCTTCATGTAATACAATTCTCTCTCAATTTGTGAATTCAACTCACTTTTCAAAATCTCCTTAACATCTAATATCTTGAGTCTTATACTATTCTCCCTTGACAAAGCATAATTTCTTTGTAAATTTCCCTGTTCCTTTTCAAGCTCTTCCAACCTGGCTTCCCCCACCCTTCGCATCCTTACAGTCCAATTGATCAGTTCCCCTCTAACAGAAGCCTTGAACGCATCCCATACCACCAAATCATCTGCCGTACCATCATTCACCTCAAAGAAATCCGGAATAAACCTCATTAATACCTCAGAGGCATCTTTATTTTTTAGTACAAAAGATTTCAACCTCCATCTGTTACATCCTGGCCGCTCTGCAGATAAAATCAACCTAGCCATTACCATTGAGTGGTCTGAAATGTGTCGTTCTCCCATAGTCACCTCCTTCACCTTTTCAATTAGCCTATCCAACACTAATATGTAGTCAAGCCTAGAATAAGAATCATGCACCGGTGAGTAAAACGAGAACTCCCTATCCCCCCAATGAAAGTTCCTCCATACATCAACCAAATCATACACTTCCAAGAAATCCTGAAACTCTTTGCTTGACTTCTGCCCAGTAAATTTACACGTCGAGGACCTATCCATTTTAGAATCAATTACACAGAGAGGGCGCTAGAGGGCCATCCAAGATGGCCGCCTTGGCTTGAGCTCCCGCAATTGCCCCGCATCAATCCTTAATAATCCTGCTGTTTTCCGCACTGCACAGCCCCAATCCCTCGCCTCCTGTCTCCCTGATCTGCCCAGCTGCCTGCCAGTGTTTTTCCGACGAGAATCAGCCTCTCCATGCCTGCTCGGGACCCCTGAGGCCTTGGGTCTGAGCCCTACACTGCTTGCCCGCCGGAGCAAAGGACGCTGCAGTCCACATCCAGCCGGCAGACCGCGGGTGCCTGCGCCGCGCCGCCGAGGGTCCTGCCCCACTCAGCGCGGACCGAGCCCTGCGGGAGGGCCGGATCCGGAGTGCGGGCGTGGGCGAGCGACAGGGGTTCAGCGGTGCGGGTCCAACATACGCCTTCCAGGCGCGCGGCCTATATCGGCACCCGCCCGCCACCCAGCGGGGCCCCCCAACGTCCCACCGGAGTTCGGAGCAGAGAGGCCGGAAGACCAGCAGAGACACCAGGTACGGGGGGGATCGCGCGCCGTGCTGGAGTTGGCACCGAGCCGGCCCGACCCACCCCCCGCCCACCCCCCCCTGCCCAGTTGGCTCCGGCCGCAGGTGGCCACGATCGGGGGCTGTTAGGCGAGAAGGATCTCTGCCGGCGCGCTGAAGCGTGGGCCTCGAGAGGAGCCGGGGGCCCGGTTCGGGTCGGGGGAGGAGGGAGTCACGGGCGAATACCCCTGGATGATCCGGAACAGGGGGGCCCTCCTCGCTCCCCTCCACTTTGGACTGAGATTTCGGTTCTGACAGACTATCTAACACTCCGGTGGCGGTATTTCCCTGCATCCCCCCGGCACCCTGACAACCACCAGATTGCCAGTTGGGAGAGTCACCAATACAAGGCAACATCTCACTTCATTCACCTACTGAGGCTACAGCAACAAGCCTGACAAAGCACCTCGCCACCACAGCTAGTCGCCAACCCCTCACCCAAACCAAACCATATCAGCCCCCTAGGTCGCGCAGAACGCAACCCAAAAAGCGGAGCTCCATTTTGTTTTTGAACTATAATCCGCCCAGAACCGAGCAGCCGGATAACTCCTACCCACCCCAGGCATTACAAATACAGCGGCTCTCGCTCAAAGTGCGCCGGCTCCACAGCTGAAATGGGGAAAAACGACAAGTCTCAGAGGAAATTAACTTTTGAGGGCGGTGCGACTCCAAGAGCCCACGTCCAGCGGGAAGACCAAACGCCCGCTCCCAATGGCTCGCCCCCGACAGAGCCAGAGGGTAATACATTTGAAATAAAAGAACTCCTTTTAGACCTGAAGGCAGGCATCGGTAATCTGAACAACAAAATGGACGGCCTCGCCTCCAAGGTAGACCTCCTTCAACACCGCATCGACACTCACGCAGAACGTCTAAACGAGGTCGAGCAAAGAGTGTCAAATCTAGATGATGGCACATCATCCCTCTCAACCAAAGTTTCGCAACTCGAAGCCCAAATGAAGGCAACAATAGCTAAATGCGAGGACCTCGAAGGTCGTTCAAGAAGGAATAACATAAGACTCGTCGGGGTGAGGGAACAACAACCGCAAGGCAGAATGGAGGAGTTTGTGGAGTCGCTGTGCACATCACTCTACAGTAGAGAAGCATTGTCTCCAATGTTCATAGTGGAGAGAGCCCACAGGATTCCATCGACCCCCCGGTCCCCGGCGCACCGCCTAGACCAATTATTGCCAGGCTGCTCAACTACAAAGACCGAGACACTATCCTTCGCCTGGCAAGAGAAAAAGGAGAGTTACTTCATGATGGGGACAAAATTCATGTCTATCCAGACTTCTCTCCCACGGTACAAACCCAGAGGAAATCTTTCACCGCCATCAAACAAAGGCTCCGTGCCAGTCAATTACCATACTCGATGCTCTTCCCTGCAAGGCTCAGAGTGCAGCACGGTGAGAGGGTCCACTTTTTTCAATCACCCGAGGATGCACGCATGTTTCTGGACCAGATGGGCTGTCCAGACCCGAATCCCAACCGTCCCAGGCCCCAAAGAGACAGAAACAACAGGAATCCGCCATAATCCGGAGTGACCAGGGGCGAAGTGAAAACTTGCAAGAAGATACGACGGAAACAGGCTCAATACATAGCGATATCAACGCGGGGCAGGGAAGCTTGGAGGGCCCCAGGCGCCCCTAGCACAGCTCCAGTTTACTCCCCAGGGTGCACTCGGCTACCAGTAGGTCTCTAAGCTGAGTCCCTCGGGGGTACAGTTTACACAGCGACATGGTTTCCAATTGTTACGCTGTTTGTTTTAAAGGGTTTAGATGGGATCTCTCTGTGGGCCAGTTGGGGGTTGTCCACCTGAAAGAGGGAAACACCACGGGTTTGTGGAGGTTGTCCAGGGACGGTGCCTTCAAGGTTCATAAGGAAAGTTCAGCGCCACCAGTTCTCACCCCCCCCCCCTCGCTCTCCGTCTCCTGGGCAGATTCCAATGTCGTCTATTCAAGCAAGTTACAAGCTACCAGCAACAAAGCCAACAAGTCTCTTCTTGGTGCCTCTCCACGACCAGCTGCAATAATCGAAAAACGGACAATTAGAATGCCTTATCCAAACCATTCAACGTATTAACATGGAACATTAGAGGCGGCAATATCCCAGCCAAAACAAGGAAAATTCTCCAATACCTCAAGCGGCACGAAATTGACGTGGCTATGATTCAAGAGACCCACCTTCTACCAGGGAATGAGCACCAGTGGGCCAAGAGCTGGGGCTGTCATAGATACTACTCCTCTTACTCTACCTACTCTCGAGGAGTCGCCATACTCATACACAGAAGGGTGAGCATCCGCCTGATACGCATGGCGAAAGACGCGGAGGGGATAGCCATCATAGTGAGCGGTATCGTAACCGGACAGAAGGTGACCTTTGTCAACTCCTACGCTCCGAATACAGACGGCCCTGACAATTTTGGATGGGTACTCACCCAGCTTTCCAAACAGGATCCGGCGACCATAATCTGGGGGGGAGACATGAACACCATACTTGATCCACTAAAGGACAGATCAAAAGCTTCTCCACTGCCCCCCACCAAAGCTGGCCTCCAAATAAAAGAAATCTGCAATGCCTTCAGCCTGATAGACATTTGGAGGGTCTCCAATGGCGAGTCACGAGAATTCACGTTTCATTCACCTGTACACAACTCGAGCTCACGTATCGACTATCTCTTCGTCTCTGCAAGCGGTCCTCTGACAGGTGGTCGATGCTGCATACACCCAAGAACTCTCTCCGATCATTCCCCTATCTTCCTCAATTTAAAGCCATCCACCCCGACACCACCGCTACAGCGATGGCGCTTCAAGAACGGCTCGTTAAGGGATGAAGTGTTCGCTTCCGAACTAAGAGACGAGATCAGGGTGTTTCTCGATGCCAACGCTGGTTCAGTCCCATCCGCAAGCACAATTTGGGAGTCACTAAAATGCTTTATTAGAGGAGTCTGCCACGCCAAGGAAAATGGCATCCACAAGCTCATCAAGCGCAAGCTCACAAACAGCGAAGGGAAACTAAAGAACCTCGAGCGTCAAGTCATTAATGGGGCGGATCCCAAAATATCACAGCCCTGAAGGAAGAATTGACGAATTTCAATCTCGCAGCAGACTGTGAGGTCAAATTCCTGAATCGTAACAGCCAAGCTCGTCAGTACGGAGAAGGCCAAAAACCCGGGGCCCTTCTGGCAAACTTAATCAGAGCCGACAACAGACTTACACATATTGAGTCGATTCGGACCGCTGAGGGAGAGACAGTCTATACCGATGAAAGGATAGCGGAGGAGTTCAGGGTCTTCTATCAAGAACTATATAGTGCTAAACTCAACAAGTCGTCGACTGTGCCACTGGAGTACCTGGAGGACACGGAACTCTACTGGGTCGAACAGTCTCTCTGAGAACCTTTAAACGAAATGGTCACGCAAGATGAGATTTTGGAAGCCATAAAGTCCCTCCCCAGCTCTAAAGCGCCAGGCCCCGACGGGCTGACGGGAGAATTCTACAAGTCCTTCGCGGGCACCCTGGCCCCCCTCCTAGAGGCAGTATATGCGGAAGCACTAGAAAGAGGGCATCTGCCACCTACCACCTGTGAAGCAAATGTTATTCTACTACACAAACCTGGCAAACCTCCAGAAGATTGCTCATCATACCAACCAATATCTCTCCTCAATCTAGACAATAAAATACTTGCTAAGGTGCTGGCCAGGAGGTTGATGCCATTGATGCCTGCCCTTGTTCTGGCGGACCAAGCCGGTTTCATTCCAGGCCGCAACACGACGTTTGGTCTTAGGAGAATGTTCGGTGTCATGGCCGCACTGGACCCCTCATTGCAGGCTGTGGCGGTGCTTCTCGACGCTGAAAAGGCATTTGACTCGGTCGAGTGGCCTTTTCTGTTCACGGTGCTCACTAGAATGGGCCTAGGTGCCCGATTTATTAACCTGGTCTCTCTCCTGTATACCAAGCCTCGTGCCAACATTATTGTTGGCACAGCCAGGTCGGCCCCAATAGTTCTGCAACGAGGCACGAGACAAGGCTGCCCACTATCGGCCTTGATATTCGCCCTGGTGATGGAACCTCTAGCCTCCAATCTGCGGGAACAGAGACAGCAGAGGGGACTCACTATAGGCCCTCACAAGCTCATCATCTTGCTCTACGCCGATGATGTAGCACTATTCATCCGAAACCCGGAAGAAAATCTCAACCCAGTCATGAAGGAAGTCATCAAGTTCGGAGCAGCGTCAGGATTAAAAATCAACCACTCAAAATCCATTGTATTCCCGCTAACACCAGCCACAAAACAGTTCCCAGACGACTTCAACCTCACATGGAAGTGCTCCGGAGTTAGGTACCTCGGGATACAGCTGTCTCTAAAACGTCAGGAGGTGTTCCGGGATAACTACGAAGTGGTGGTCAAATCACTTCAGGACAAGATCTCTCGTTGGAAGTCTCTTCCACTAACCCTCTGGGGCAGGATCTCCCTGGTGAAGATGGTGATTTTACCCAAACTATTATATCTCTTCAACAATATCCCAATGTCGCTGCAACAATCCTTCTGGAAAAAATTGAAAAGCTTGGTCCTTGAATTACTCTGGGCGGGTAAGCCAGCGAGAGTGGCATACACCACGCTAACACTCCCAGTCACCAAGGGGGGATTGGCTCTGCCGGACCTGGAAAGATACTATTGGGCGGCCCAAGCACAGTTCCTCAGCCATTGGTACGCCTCCCCGGCGATCCGAACTCGCTACACCATGCAGACTCTACTGCCAGACTTCCCTCGTCAGCCACCAACGTGGCAACTACTACATAACGTCATCCAAGCGCAGGGCGAGGGCAGGCTGGTGTCACAGATCTACAAGGCCCTCACTCCCTGCACATCCCTTGCCAACCCAGGTGCAAAGGCTAGATGGGAGAATTCATTACAGGTTAAGATTTCGGACGAAGACTGGTTCTATAGCCTGAAAAAAACTCAAAAAGTGGCGCTAAACTCACGCCTTAAACTTATCCACTTCAACTTTCTCCATCAAACATATCACACACCAGCGAAAACAAACAAGCATCACCCGGACACAGAAGCGAAATGCATCAGATGCGGGTTAATCTCTGCAAACTTTACGCACCTAGCTTGGGAGTGCCCCGAGCTCTCGCCTTTCTGGAATCAAGTTCTGAAGACGACAGCGGCTGTTCTGGGAGAACCAATTCAACCAAGCCATACAGCGGCTCTGTTGGGCATGACCAGGCTGCTCTCCGCTCCAATAAGGAAACTGGCGGGGGTAATGTTGACTCTGGCCCGTAGGAGGGTTGCCATGGCATGGGGCAGAGGCCCCCACCGTCGGTCCTCGCCTGGCGCAAAGACTTGCTATACTACCAAGATGTGGAAACGGACTACATTAAATTACTCCCTCTGCACGCCCGTCCTCCAGACATCTGGGGGCCATTGACCCTGTTCTTGATGGGCGAAGCGGCTAAGCACACATCTGCATCTTCAGACTCAGAGGACACCCCCCGGTGAGGTCTGGTCCAGGTTATTTCCACATCCTCGAAGGGATTGCTGGAGGGGGCACTATCTCAATTAAGGAGGACGCTGTTTCAGGGGGACGGAGCTGTGAAGGGGTGGGGGGGTGGGGCAGTGGGAGGGTTCCGGGTCAAGGCGCAAAGTTTAAGTCCACCCTAATGTGGGTGTGAAGTTGTATCGAGATTCAAATACCAAAAATAAAGTTTTTTAAAAAAAGAATCAATTACACAATTAAAGTCCCCCCCAAAAATACCATTTCACCTCCCATATCACCCAGCATTTTCTTCAGTGATTCAAAAATGTTCCCTCCTCCCGTACATGGGCCATATATAGATCCAACTGTTAACAATATTCCCTCATATTTAAGGTCAATCAGTATAATACGCCCCTCATCATCCATACTTACTTTTTCAACACAGGCATCCATAGCCTTCCTCAACAAAATTCCAACACCCCGGGAGTTGGAGGAGTAGCAATTCAAGAATATGTTCGTATATCTTGCATTAGTCAGAGAAGCACCAGTACCATCTACTAAATGCGTTTCCTGCAAAACAGCCACATCAATTGTTTCCCGCCAAAGTTTAGTCAGATCCTTCGTCCTCTTACGCATGCAATTCAACCCTTTCACATTCCAAGTACACACTGAAACAGGCCTATTCATAACTCACAAATACATTCCATACTCCCACATGCACTCATGGACCATCAATCATCCACAATCCTCCTCTCGAACATCAAGAGAAATGCTGAACCCATCTTACTAAGTCGAGCAATATATGTGCACATCCCGCCCCACACCACACAGACAACAAAAGACAAAACTTACACATATAAAAACAGTATTGATTGAAAGAAAACCCAATATTTCCTGGGTTTCAACAAAACACCATTATATACATGAATGAAACTAATCCCAACTAGCTCCCCCAGATTCCTGTGCCTAACATTTTACTTAATATCTTCCTCACCTACCCTCAATTAATGAGTCACAGAGCCCTCACCAAACCCTAACAACCCCCTGCTTCAAGGCCCTTCACAATGAACCAGAATCAGTATAATCCAAAAATCTCCTGAGACATTGAACATAAATACCCAATTTAATTTAATATATCAAGCTCCCCACCCATGTTAACCTTCACAAACCAAATTATCATCCCCTACTAATTCCAAATCAGCCAAAAAGAGATCTAAGTAGGCTCGTGAATACAGGCATGCACTCTCAGAACTTGAAGGTATATGCAGGGGACAGTATAGAGCAGCATTTTAAACTCATGCCTCTCCCCCTCAAACCACCAGCCCCCCCCCAAAAAACAAATTCCCAGTAAATTTCTCACACTTGTCACCTGTCGCATCCTAGGCAGCCCTGTAAAACAACATCACATGCAGTTTCTGTAGTTGTCCTTCCAACGTATGACATTCCAAAGCAGGATCAATGAGAAAAAACTGGGTCGTAAAGGGATGCTGTATGCACATCAGTCACATCTGGAGCCGGTGAATATACAAATAAGCGATGCCATAGAGCAGTGGTCTTCAAACTTTTTTGGCCAGGGCCCCCCTGAGCAAAATTTGGGCAGGTCGGGACCCCCCAGAAATGCCAAATGGACAGTATATATTGCGCGCCGTCACCTGCTCCCATCAAAGTCGCTGGGCTCCCTCATCCCACTCCTACCCAGTCGCTGGTCTCTCCCCACCCCATCACACACCCAGGGCTCTCCCCACTCTGCTCCCATCACTATCCCATGGTTCCCGCCCATTGTGCTCCCACCATAGTCCCTCGGTTCCCCCATCCCGTTCCCAACACAGTCTGAGGGCCAGTGGCGGCTGGTGAATCTTTTTTAAGTGGAGGGGCATTAAGGGGAGGTTCGGGGGGGTTTCCCCCTGTGAATTTTTTTTTAAATAATAGGTTAAAATGTTGCATTGTAGAGCATACTTTTAACAAAAAATGGGTAAATAGCCAAACAGTTTGCAATTGTTGCTGGGAGTCCAGGGGGCAGGCATTGATATTTTATTTCTATCGCGCTCGTACACAAGGGTTTCAGAGCGTGACAAGGCAAGGGAGGGGAACAGAGGAGAATAAAACAGCGATCTTACTAGGCCCAGTGACATTGAGAACGCGCAAGTGTGAGGGGAAAAGTGCATGGAAGGGGGGAGAAGTGGAAAGTGCGAAGCAGAGGAGAAACAGATAAATAACAATAAATAAATAATAAAGGCAACAAACAGTGGTAGTGCAGCCAGCAATTTGCAAGTGCTACATTTAAGGCAGCAGACAGGGTAGGTCTGATAAGTGCAGGAAGAAAGATGGTTCTCCTCAAGTTTTAGAGTGGCAGGGCGCTGTTCCAGAGGGAGGCCCCAGCCGAAGACGGAGATCTACCCCCAGCTCGTTTCTTTGATAAACGACTGACCCTGAGGGAGTTGGAGGTAGAGGAGTGAAGAGCTCGAGAGGGGAGGTATTTGCGGAGGAATAGCTGAAGGTATTTTGGACCGAGGCCCCAGAAAGCCTTGTGGACAAGGCAGAGGGTTTTGAATGATAGATGTCCGGTAAAAAGATACCATCCCTGTCCCCTGGGCCCCACTGGTCCTAACACAATGAACATGATTATGTGTATATGCAAGGCGCTGCACATTCATACAGCAATCACTCTATCATTCACATGAGCATCCATCACCATACACTCACTCATAACGCATCCATACACATGTTTAAATAAAAACAATGAACATAAACGTACCTTCTGCATTGGCCTGTGTGTGGGTGCTGCTCCAGCTGCTCTGTCCGTATGTGCGAGGAGGCGCAGGAGCTCCCCCTCGGACATACAGACATGCAGTGCCCCAGCCAGCATTTCCAATGAGCTATGCAATGCTGGCGAAGCAAAACGCCCCAGCACTTGCATGGCTCAGTGAGCATGTGCGGCTGGGGAACTAAACTGAACTGTCAAAGGGAAACAGTGTTTCCCTTTGACAGTTCAGCCAGCCCAGGAGCACTCCATTAGCTGGATAAAGCAGCTGAGGGAGTGCTCACTGTTTCACTGGGCTGGCTCCTTAGCTCCTCCATAATGGGTGAGGGGCCACTATGCAGTTAGTAATGTTGACCATTGTTGCTGAATATATCACAATTTACTTACATTTTAACACAAAGCACCCCTTTGGGTACTATTGAAACAGTGGGCTTCATAACTACTCTGGCGGTAGCTGTGCCGGTAAAACCGGCACGGCTGCCACTGGAGTTGCATCCGGGTCTGGCACCCGCGAATGGGCAATTACTAGGTCATGCCGAGTAAGGCGGACATGATAATTGCCCTTTCGAAGGTGCCGGTAGATCCCCATTCCCATTTGAGCCCCATATGGCTCAAATGGGAAGGGGGAGCTCGGATGCACCGGCACCGTTAATAACGGTGCTGGTGCATCCGACGAGCTGAGGTCAGACCTGGCGGGGGCTGTCAAGCACCCACGAGCACAACTCTTACTATGGCGGAACGGTAGCAACGGTGCCGGTAGCTTACCAGCACCGTTGTTACTGGTCCGCCATAGTAGTAATGAGGCCCAGTCTGTGACTAAAGGGATGAATATCCATTTACAACTGTGGGCCACTTTTTCATTGTTGCCTGAGACAGTTTCATGCTTCAGCCCGCCCATGTGGGCCACCCCTGCCCATTTCTTCCAATCTAAAAAAAAAAAAAAAAAAAAAAAAAACCTTTTTTCATGCTGAGCTCTCAGGGCCCCCCTGGGATGCACCCGCGGACCCCTAGGGGGTCGCGACCCACAGTTTGAATACCACTGCCATAGAGAAAAAATAATTGCTGGTATTGTGAAAAACATTCCCAATCCACCACCCCATCAATAACCCCTCCCACACTCAGCAAGGCGAACAAAAGGAGCAACACCAAAGATAATGAACACTATAGGCATTGCATTCTCTGGCAGAGCGCCTCGCACTGAAGAAGTTCCAGGAGCGCACTGCTAATAATGATGAACCGCAGTGAGTAACATCCAGCTAGTATTAGCGTAACCGTATCACAGACCCTGCACGTACACACAAAATTTGCGCTACTTCCAATATCCTCGCCAACACCAACATGCATCCGTCCAGTAATCCACAGTTACCATATAAGGAATGTGCGTAATTCCAACTGATAGTCTCGCACCCATTCAATTCTTCTTTTTGTATGTCATCGTGCACCGATGTTACAGATGAAGCCATGAGTGATCAGAGGCCACCTAGAAAACAAATACAGGAGCCGAGAGTCCAGCAAAAAATTGAGGCTACTTCAAAACGTAATATTAGCAGGACTCTCGACCCGAACCTCTAAATGCCTGCTAACCATTGTGATTGTCATTACACAAGCGTCCAGTGAGGCGCCACGCTTGTCGGAGCTGCCATCGTAAAGCATGCAGTTGAACTTTGAGACAAAAATGCCTTGCGCGCTTGTCATCTACTCACAATCCTCCTCAGCCACCTCACCTCACCACCTAGCCTTATATGTATTATGTATTATCCACTTTTCGGTAGTCCGAGTAAACCCAACTGCTATGGCTGGCCAAGGCGAGCGGCATTTCTGTGTCTCCTGGCCTTACTAGGCAAACAAGCATGCTCGCTTGGCCCCCCGGAAGGTCCGTAGGCGAAAGGAAGCATGTCAGTCTCAGTTCGGCATCCTTAGGACACGCATGGAAGGTTCTTGCCTCAGGAATTCATAAAATGAAGCCCCGCTCACTTCAACCGTTTTAAACTGTAAAATCCTTAAAAACAGCAATCCAAATAATAAAGGTAAATAAACAAAGCCACACTAGGCTGAAGAGAAAAAACAAATCTTTTCTTTTTTGTTAGTTTTGGTGTAGTGGATGTAGCCTCCATAGGCTCGCCATCCAAATCAGACAAATCAGACAAAAAAGTCTCATCACCTCTATGATCAGTAAAAGAATGCAGTTGACCATCCACAATCACACGGAAAATTGCCGGGTAAATCATATAGTATTTTAGTTTCTTGAGCCGTGCCTTTTCTTTTGCCACTCCAAAACACTTTCTTTTTTCCATGAGATCTCTACTTAGGTCAGCAAATATCATAATTCTGTTCCCTCCCCATGCCAAGTCACCAATTTCACGAGACTTCCTCAACATTAGTTCTTTTGTCGGGAACCTCAAAAATGTAACAATAAAATGTCTAGGGCGCTGACCCAAAGCAGGTTTTTGGCCAAGAGACCTATGTGCTCTTTCAATATTCAGTGGTATTTTGGGGTCCAAATGTAGCATGGAGACCAGTACCTTTTCCAAGAAGGAGATTGGATTCCCACTCTCTGCATTTTCAGGAACTCCTGCTATCCGTATATTATTTCTCCTAGAGAAATGTTCCTGCTCCGACAATTTGAGTAACAACATTTCATTATTAATCTCCAATTGCCTCACTTGATCTGCCAACCGCACTGTCTTGTCATCCACCAGACTAAGTTGATCTTCAACAGCAGACACCTTGGCAGTGAGGTCCATAAACTTCTCCTCCGCTTTTATCAGCCTTGATCTGATGTCTGCAATATCCAGTGTTACTTTTGTGAGCAGATCCAGTATCTTATCATCTCCCTTCTGCCTCTTAGCAGGCTGAATAGTTTCAATAGGATCAGGATTCTCAGCCATCATTAGGATAAGTATACAACAGGCAGGGGAGCTCAGCACCTAAGCTGCCGTTCCTGAGGATGACAGTTCCGGAACATCACTAGCATTTTGTGACCCAGGAACGCTCCGTGATCGCCCACTTCCCGTATCTAATTGTTTTGAATACAGAACTGATGTAACGGAATTAAAGTGGCAGAATAACAATAACTTTCAATACTGAGGTGATACAAACAAGCTAAAGTGCCAATATAAGAAATGTGGAAACAGACAAGAAAGGTGTAATTATACTTATAAAGGATAACTAATTGCCAAAACGAAGAGAGGGCAATATTTTCCAGAAGTTAATAAAAACTCATATTGACAAAGTCAATAGAGGGGAATTGATGAGCAAGTTGATTTTAAACCCTATTCACTTAAAAAGAGGGTATCACTACATAATATCCCCAACAAAAATATCACCATAGATATGGCTGATTGGTTCGCCATAGGCGATATTTTGGGGGGGGATAATATTATGTGGGAGTGGGGGTTGCGGGGGTGTCCCCTGCACATTAAAAAATGATGCTGGGGTTGCGGGGGTGTCCCTTGCAGGGTCCATGTGTGAATTTCGCCGCAAAAATATGGCAATATTTTTGCATCGCGATATTTTTGCGGCGGAATCAACACATGGAACCAAAAAGAGGAAGAGGCAGTAGTTACAAATTACCCAAACAAACATTGTCTAATGGCCAATGGGCCATGGAAGGCCGGGGAATGAAAATGTCCTCGGCCTTGAACGGGCCATTGGGCATGCAGAGCTGGGGTACTTTAGACAAAAAGTAAAGTTTGTGCCCCCAATACCACAGGTGGCCCAGGTGAGCTGCTTCAGCTGCACGCTGCAGCTATGGGAGCGCTCAGGCCGTCACTGGATGGGCTAGGGCTCATCCATAATGGTTGGCAGGTCGTTAACCATTTGCCTTTAATGGACGAGCTGCCCCTTGTGAGAAACCAGAAGGTGTCTCACCCGCCAGTCCCCGGGGATCTCTCTCTCAGGTTGCCAGGGCATAGCCATCACCTTTGGCTCCAGACCCTGGATGTGGACCAGTGCAGGAGGATCATCTGGATGAGGGTTCTTCAGGGAGTGGGACACCGGATGGCAAAACGCGGTATCCCTCGCCCTGTAAAACCTTTACCCCATCCTACCAGGTAGGATACATGGGAACTTTACAACCCCCCCACCCCTTTTTTCCCTTCACAAACGCTTCCACACAGACAGTCCGCTCTGGGAGAAAACAGACTCGCACCAAAGCAGTGTACCTGATATGTTCCGCTACTATGGTCAGGCGAAGTCAGGCAATTACTGACAATCACTCACACCTGACTTCCATTTCACTTCCCCACACGCCCGCATGGATAGAAGGCGGAGCACAAGAGCACACTCTGAGCGAGGCAAAGCACACAAAGGAACAGAAGTTTTGAGAAGGCAGCTGAACGAGGGGAGAAAGATGGCAAACCAAGAAGGGTTCACAAGGAGAGAAATACCCTTGACCTTTCCAACTGGAAACTGTTACTTTCAAGAACCTTGCAGATCAGAAAACGTAAGGCCAGGAAACCAGGCTAAAGAATCCTGCATTGTGTGATAGAGATTCCGGAGGCCCTCCTGCATAGCTAACCTGGGAGGAGCAGCAGCCGCCAGGCTATTGTCCTTGGCACCAAGAGCAAAGTAGCGCCAGAGAGATCAACACAGCTGGTGAGTTGGGGAGACCGATGCAAGACCGCTCTGTGTTAAAGTCAAGGTTGCATTGTATAACGAGCGCATGAATGAACATTGATGAACGTGTATGATGAAAGAGGTGAGTAAAGCTAAATTGCTGATAAATGTTTGATCGTTGAGAAGGAAAGATACAATACCAGTGACAGAGTGGTCTTGTGCCATGTGGTTGCTCAATCAAAGGTCTCTGTAAACGTATCCCGCCAAGAGGTGGCAGAAACTAAAATAATAACGTTGTGTGAAGTGAATCGAAGTGGTCCTGTGACAATTAAGGAAAACCCACCGCACATTCAGAAGTCTTCCATTTTTGATATCAAGAGTAAACCGTAGAAAGTGAGATTGCATGGTCCGAGCCCAAACGAGGGAGGCCAAATGAGAATATTGTGCTAAAGGGATCCGAGACCGAATGAGGGAGATCCATGGTCTGTGGCCGAACGGGGGAGACCAGTTGTGAACATTGTGGTAAAAAGGGGTCCAAGCATGAAGGAGAGAGATCCATGATGAATCTTGAAAACAAGAACGTGTACATATGAAAGCCCTGATAGGAACTTTGGTGCTTATTTGTTGTGACAGGCTCTCTGCAGTAAGAGACTGTTATTGGAAAAGAGGCTTTGGCAAACAGCACTGGGACCTCTGCTTTGAACTGTCTCCTCGTGGCAGGGAAGCCAGAGTGTGTGTGAAGCTCGAACATAACGCCTTGCCCAATGCTGAAAACGTGGGGAAGAGAAGCACCTGCTCAACTCTCCTGAAATATTATTTCTTGAACACTTTTCTTTTTGCATACACCATTATCCCACACCATTTTGTATTTAGACGTAAGGAGTGGCAATAGGTTTGTTAGTATAGGCCCTTTAGTTTTGACAGACTTGACTATAACTGCGTTATAATTTGATGGTCGTAGCTTGCTCCCATCTTTAGATTTCGAAAGGCTTTCAACCAACCCATTGAAGTTCAATAAACACCCTTGAACTGTGATCACTTGTGTCTGCCTTTACTGTGTGATACCATGCCTTCCTTACAAACTGCAGGGGAGGACCATTATGTCCACAAAAGGGGAACCCTGCCACTTTCTGAATTTTACCATTATGGTACCGTTTGCTTAGAAAACATCCTAGATGGGTATTATGGTTCTGTTATGTGCTAATCATTAGCTACTTTGGGCCTTAACCGCTATCTTTTCCTGTGTGATAAAAATCAACCCAAAGTGACCTATAAATTGGTGTCATGTGGTTCTTGTTGGTCCGCCATAGCAATCTCTCTTTTTAAATATAATATGTGTATTACACTGTAACTTAGCCCCCCCCCCCACTGCCATTCTAAGAATTGGCATTGGCTACTCAGTGACACCAACTACTAGATGAGCCAGAGTACTGTGAAAAACCTGGGGGGATGGGTTTCCACTTGTAAATCCCGGGAATCACTTGCTCAGGTGGCCTGGGGAGGGTCATCGCTTTTGGGGTCCAATCCTGGGAGTGGGGAAGCAAGGGTAAAATCCTTGGGTGAGACGCAATATGACTAAGTGTCTTCTCAGGGAATATCTAAAATCCCCAAGACGTTTATGGGATATTATGACTCATCTCCCATTAACTACAGAGACATCCCAAAATCCTCACAATCTAAAGGAGGGTGAAAGGGCCAACATAAGCACAGTATCCCTTATGCCAGAAAACCAAATTACCCCGCTCTCCCTTAACTTTCAAAGAAGACTATCAGTCATCACCCTCTACAGCCATGAAAGCCCTGTTACTTACAAAAAAGGACGGGGAAATGATAATGAGGAAAACCCACATTGCAGGTACGGGGTAAGGAAAAGAGAATTAAACATATTGACCAATTTCAGTCATCAGAATAATCATTGACCCCACCACATTTCCTCTACCTTTATGGGATACTACAACTCCCATAATTCCCCTCCTTTTTTTGTCAGCCCAACTACTGAGACGAGGAAAAGGAAGACTGAGACTAGGAATATTACCACTAGTCACCTAATGCGGCCAGGCAGGGTCAGGCACTCAGTAACAATCACACACACCTGAAACTCATTGATGGTGTTAGGACTCACTACCCTTGCTGCCTCACAGCAAGATTGGAGTAGTCCGGAAACCAATGACACACAGAGTTGACAGCGGAACTCGAAATTTGACGACAAGTTCTTCCCACTAATGTACCCCTCTGTTATTTGAATGTTAACAATCGGAGGTTTCTATTAATTTGAAGATAACGGGCCACCCCACAGGGCACCACCGGCTGTAAGTATAGAAGACTGTGATTAGGGTACAGTCAACAGAATCAAAAACTATACACAAGAAATCAGGTCAGGCTAACCTCCACACAAGAAGCTGAATCCTAATTACTACTGGAGTGGGTGGAGAACTCTGGTGGGTGCGGGTAAAAGCAGCAGGAGCCTCTTGTAGAATCCCAAGGAGAAACAAGCCTGGAACAGAGAAAGCCTGATAAGCGGTGTATAACAGGAATAAGTAAGAAGCAAGGACAGAGGAGATGGTCTTACCCCTTTGGCAGAGTGGGCTGAGCACTGTTCCTAGCATAGAATTGAACCAGTGTCAGGAGCAGGAGAAAATCCACCAAACCCGACGGCACCAAGACGCGTAAAGTCTGAGTCTGTGCACTTCCAGGTAATGGCTCTAGTCTGTGCACAACAGGGAACACCTATCCCGACAGCACGAGGACGCCTAGATGATCCAAGTCCTTGAGGTACACCAGGGAAGGTGGCCGCGAAGCGGTGACGACGTCCAAGAGGCAAAGAGAAGTCCGTTAACGTGCAGGCGCGTCCAGGTTTCAATCTGAGACAAAGCAGTCCGGGAGGCATGTGAGTAGTCGGTGTTGAACGGGTAGTGGAGGTTCCAAAACAGAAGGCAGAGAAGTCCAGTAGAGCAGGCAGTTTCGTAAACCATATGAGCAGAAACAGTTCAGGGATAAGGGAAAGCGAGGTCCGTGGGACGTAAGCAGAGGTCAGAACTATGGGTCTTAACACTGAAAATGCAAACCGTGAAACAAAGAGCAAACTGCATTTGGAAGCGCCCGGCCATTGGCAAAGGTGGTCTTAAGATCTAAAGGTCACATGACCTGGGGACCAGGGGAGTCGTGCTTCCTAGCTCGAGATGTGTGACTTTGCCTGTGGAGTGGCTTCCATCATCTCCAAGGCAACCCCCACTGCACGATGACTGGTGCTCTCCGACGGTGCAGCGAATCTCTTTGGGAAAACCTGTGTGCTTTATTAGGCAAGGCATGCCTCAGAGGGTGCGAAATTATCCTCTTACGTGTGGTAGGCCGTGTAGGAAGAGACCTGGGTGTAGATGAGAGAGACCCTGACCTCAGATGCGATAGCAAAGAAGAGCCAGATACAGTCTATCACAGCCGGTGAGTTCCTGAATGAAGGGAGAGCCCGGTTTGTGAAAACGCAAATATTAACAATGTTGCGAGCAAGCAAACATGTCTGATGGCAGACGCGAGAAGAGAAAGATACGATTGTTGTTTTTGGAAATACAATGTAGCATAGTGGTCCTGCGAAGAAAGAAAGACACATAATCTAAAGTCTGTGTGAACTGTAATCTCCCTCAGAAAAGGGAGCGGAAAACTAACTGTGTGAAAAATTGAGGTTTGTAGCAAGTCGAACAGGGAGGTTGACAAGGAAATAAGCAGTGATGCCAAAAGGGCTGGTTGATGAATAAAGTGAATGTTTAAGGTGTGAAGTAAGTGTGACTTCCAGAAAGTGCCAAGAGGGTGGATATGAAACCAAGGTGCTTAGAATAGCATGTGTAAATATAAGGAAGTACAATAACCTAGATGCATTGCGTCAAACTGGTCATGCATAGGCCTGAGTGAAGCTATGCAGTTTCAAAAGTCTTCGACATGAAAGTGAATTGACAACCAAGAGATGCTCATGAAAGAATTAGGAATAATTTGGTAAACCCATATCATGCTGTTGCTACACATATTGTGGATGAATCAGTCCAACATACTAACCCTGCGTTTTCGTATGAACAGATCTCCAATGAAAATTTAGCAGATATTTTAAAGAAAATGCGCCCCACCACATGCTTTGGCAAAGTTCTCCCTTCCCAAATTATATTGGATACTAGGGAGCATTTTATCCCTTTCCTAGTTTGTTTCGGCAATGCGACATTTGAGAGGAATGAAGTACCTGGCATACTAAAGTGAATCCACTGATCCAAAAGGTGGGATTGGATCACACATTGTATACAAATTATAGGCCTATAACTAATATCCCCTTCTTACTGAACATAGTGGTCAAAGTAGCCACTAAGTAGCAGCATTTGGAACTTGCCAACTTACTACATCCCAAACAATTGGGCTTCAGATATTTCCATGGTACTGAAAGTGCTTTACTAGATCTTCAGACTGAAATGCTTAAAATTATGGAAGAAAGCAAATCGGGGCTGCTGATATTGCTTGACTTGACAGCAGCCTTCGATTTGGTGGACCATGGTAAACTAATCCAAAGGCTAAAAAGCCTAATTGCTGGGAAGAGGCGGCGGGCTGTATCAGCTCATTTTCGAACAACAGGAGGTCAAGAATTGTCTGGGGAAGAGGCCTTATCCGGATTAGAACTGCTTGAATGTGAGGTCCCCAGGGTGCTTGTATATCTCCATCTTTATTCAACATTTATTGTACACCACTGTGTGACCTTTTTGGACAAACTGGGAGTCCAATTCAACAATTATGCTGATGGCACTCTGCTCGTTATGGAGCTGAGTGGGGAGTATGAAAAGGATTCAGAGAGAGTCTCTTTAATTTACAGCACTATACAAAGCTGGATGGCAAGCAATAGAATGTTCCTAAATGGAAATAAAACAGAGTTATTGATTTTTGGCTCAGCTCAAGCTCGGGTGAAGCTCAATATACAATACATTGGCTTTAACATTGAAAATCATCTTATCAAAGTAGTTGCCAAGGTCAAAACCCTTGGGTTAACTCTAAAAACCTCTTATGAGCTCGGATGCTCACGTAAATGGTGTTGTAAGTAGAACCCAACACCATCTTCGATTGTTGAGACTTGTCAAACCATACGTCTCGTAAACTGGTCTGTGCTATAATTATGCCAAGGACTGACTTATTGGCTGGCGCTAATAAAGGATATGTGGGACGAATTCAAATTCTTCAGAATGATGCAGTAAGGGTTGTGAAAAGTGGCCCCAGGCACAAGTTTATTTCAGCCACAGAACAGATCTGCACTGGATGGCAGTGAAAGCTAGAATCTGCTTTAAAACACTCACCATCCTCCATAAGTGTCTTTATGGACAAGCACCACAATACATCAAGGAATATATCACTATTCAAAATCTAGCCAGACTTACACGGTCTGCAGATACCATGCATCTGAGATGCCCGAGGAGCAAGCAAGTTGGAGAAATGGTCGCTCTTTTCCAGTACAAGCTGACCTGGCATGGAAAAAACCTCTGAGTACTTTACACACCATTGAAGACCCTCAAACATTCAGAAAATATCTGAATACTGTCTTATTTGAATAAATTCATCTGTAGTCTTCGTTTTCTCAGTGTCTAAGCCGCCTTTCTTCTACCCCCTGATGCCAGCGGGCTCCGGTGCAATACAAATATATAAATAAATAAGAAGGTTGGGGAAGGGAGTCCCACAACAAATTGAAAGAAGTTAAAGTCTGGAGAGGACTAGACTCGGGTGAGGGAAACCCGATGGGCCTATGGTGAAAGATTCACCAGGAATATCGTTATATATCAGAACTCTGTTGTATTGATGATGATTAAACAGGCGAGGGAAGCCTGAGAGAACTGTGTTATGTGAAACAGGCGAGGGAAGTCTAGGAGAACTGTGTTATGTGAAACAGGCGAGGGAAGCCTGAGAGAACTGTGCAATGTGAAACAGGCAAGGGAAGCCTGAGAGAACTGTGTAATATGAAACAGGCGAGGGAAGCCAGAGAGAACTGTGTAATGTGAAACAGGCGAGAGAAGCCATAGAGAACTGCGTAATGTGAAAAAGGCGAGGGAGGCCAGAGAGAACTGTGTTATGTGTAACAGGCGAGGGAAGCCTGAAAGAACTGTGTAATGTGAAACAGGCGAGGGAAGCCTGAGAGAACTGTGTAATATGAAACAGGCGAGGGAAGCCAGAGAGAACTGTGTAATGTGAAACAGGCGAGAGAAGCCATAGAGAACTGCGTAATGTGAAAAAGGCGAGGGAAGCCAGAGAGAACTGTGATGTGTAACAGGCGAGGGAAGCCTGAGAGAACTGTGTAATGTAAAACAGGCGAGGGAAGCCTGAGAGAACTGTGTTATGTGAAACAGGCGAGGGAAGTCTAGGAGAACTGTGTAATGCGAAACAGGCGAGAGAAGCCATAGAGAACTGCGTAATGTGAAAAAGGCGAGGGAAGCCTGAGAGAACTGTGTAATGTGAAACAGGCGAGGTAAGCCTGAGAGAACTGTGTAATATGAAACAGGCGAGGGAAGCCAGAGAGAACTGTGTAATGTGAAACAGGCGAGAGAAGCCATAGAGAACTGCGTAATGTGAAAAAGGCGAGGGAAGCAAGAGAGAACTGTGTTATGTGTAACAGGCGAGGGAAGCCTGAGAGAACTGTGTAATGTGAAACAGGCGAGGGAAGCCAGAGAGAACTGTGTTATGTGAAACAGGCGAGGGAAGTCTAGGAGAACTGTGTAATCTGAAACAGGCGAGAGAAGCCATAGAGAACTACATAATGTGAAAAAAGGTGAGGGAAGCCAGAGAGAACTGTGTAATGTGAAACAGGCGAGGGAAGCCTGAGAGAACTGTGTAATGTGAAACAGGCGAGGGAAGCCTGAGAGAACTGTGTTATGTGAAACAGGCGAGGGAAGTCTAGGAGAACTGTGTAATCTGAAACAGGCGAGAGAAGCCATAGAGAACTACATAATGTGAAAAAAGGTGAGGGAAGCCAGAGAGAACTGTGTTATGTGAAACAGGCGAGAGACGCCATGGAGAACTGTTATGTGAAACAGCAAGGGAAGCCTGAAGAGAACTGTGATACCTATTGAACTAATGTTTAGTCAGGCGAGGGAAGCCTGAAAGACGTATGTGAATTCTTTGAACTGTGCTCATTACCCACCTTGAAAGAACTCTTAAAGAACCCACTTGACTACAATTTAGGGAAGGGAGTTGAGAACCAACTCTGTTGCCATTCTGACTTTCTTTTGATACACTCTTTCATTTTTCATACATTTTCCCACACTTAGGGCCTCATTACATGGAATGCGGTAAGGCTTTACCGTTACCGGTAAGGGTACCGGTACCGGTAAACTGTTACCGCCTTACTACGAGGTCCCTTTACGGGACCCGACCTCAATGGCTGGTTTTACCAGCCGTTAAGGAACGGGCCCGCAAAGGGACCTTGGAGGCAATTACGGTACCGCAATTGCCGCCTTCCCCATTCCCATTGAGCCCTATGGGGGCTCAAACGGGAATGGGGAAGTGCCATGGTGAATGGGGAATTACCGCCCCCACACACCTTGGAATGTGGCGGTAATTCCGCCATTCACCATGGCGGACTCGGTATGGTACCGGCGGCAACCATGGCGCTAATAGCGCCATGGTTACTGCCTACCGTGTAATGAGGCCCTTAGTTATTGTAAAGCATGAGGGCTGGTATAGGTTTATGACATGGACTTTTTCTTTGTTTGACTGACTGACATGTTTCACGCTATTTTACTTTGATGGTTGAGACAACTCCCATTAAAGAATTAGGGCCAGCTAGGGAGTCTCCACCCCCAATTCTCAACTTAATGAAGGTGTTGAAACTTGTATCTTTGGCCGTCATTCTGAATTTGGAGGTAAGTAACGGTCCTTACCGGCATGGCGTAAATAGCGTGTCCGGACAGCCATCAGTCTGCTAATAGTGGACTATTACGACTTCGCGGGCACAAGCTTTACGCCATGCCGGTAAGGTCATTACCGCCATGCCGTTAAAGGCACCTTAAATGCCCTTAGCGGCATCAAGCATAGCGCAGATAGCACTACCGATAAGGTTTAATGCGGCATTAGCGGTGACCGTTATTAGCGATGACCACTGATAACGGTCACCGCTAATAACGGTCACCGCTAATAAGCGGAACCGGGAGTAGCGTCATCGCACAGGAACGGGAAGGAGCACGGTGGCCATCTTTAAAAACACAATCCATTGCCATACTCACCACATAGGACCCGTTGGACTCTGCTGTTGTCGTGAAAACATCCTCCTATTACACCACTATGCCCAAGGCCCTGAAGAAGGGAGCTGCCCGCCAGCGGAAAGAAAGATTTAATGAGGATGAGCTGCAGATGCTGGTTGACACTGCAGGAGCATGCTGCCATAGGTTTCTCCAATAACATGAAGAGGGAGGCAATACTGAAGAAAAAGGAGATCTGGGCACTTGTTGCTCAGAAGGTCAGTGTTATTTGGAACACCCCACGTACCATCAAAGATTGTTGCAAGCGTTGGGACAACATGCGACTGAGAGTTCGAAATATTCTCTCACTGAACCGGAGCCGGGCAATGGGAACAGGAGGAGGTCCCAGCTCACCGATCAAGCTCACCCCATGGGAGGACATCTGCGCCAGCATGATAGGAATGGAGGGGATAGAAGGTGTTGGCGAGATGGAGTGTGGCGCCACAACATCGGGCGATGAGGTGAGTGTCCTAAGAAAACATTGTAATGCCAAGTCTGATGAAAGTCAACCAATATGTCAGTCCAAAGAGTCAAGCCATGGTCCAACACACACACACTCCCAGCAACGTAGGCAGATGCATCACAGACACATGCAGATGCCTGCTGCAAGGCAATGCCGTACCTGACACATACCACACAAAGATGTAAATGCCATGAGTCACACAGCATGCAGGCCCAATATACTATGCATGTCAGATAGCATTGCTCTTGGCCAACATGAGTGACACCGATGTATGCCTGCATAACCCACCCATGTATCAAACAACATGCTTATCCAAACACAAATGCCTATTACCCCCCAATTGTGTGGATGATCAATTGTCCAAATGTATGTATGATGCCTATCAAAACATCACTCATGCCGTCCTTCTCTTCAACCCCCACAGGCTCTGACCATGAAAGCGATGGGCAGGACGCAACCCCTGCACAGACCACACCCGGAAGAGGTCCCGGGATGACGCCACCGCCCTTCGACCTCGAGGGGACAACCCAGGGGCCGCCGTGCACCAACAGGCAAGACACACCAGGTAGCCATCACACCGGTGCCGCCAAGGCCTGTAGAGGGCGAAGCACCACTACCACCACCACCCATTGGCCATCCTGAGGAATCAGGTGAGGCACCACATTCAGAGGAGTCCAGTTTGGCTGGGGAGGTGGCAGCCACAGTACCACAGGACGACATATGGGTCCCGTTGAGGACGATGTATCGGAAGTGGTCCGTACGCCCAGTCCACCGGCATCCCCCCAAATATCGTCCTTCGAAAGTGACCATGCCACCACCCCGGAGCAGTCTGGTCAGGAGCAGATGGAAGGGAACATCAGTCCCATTTTGACAAGTGTGGAGGCTGAGCAGGACAGCCAAGGAGCATCAACCTCCGCAGGGCCGCAGCGGTGCCCTTGTGAAGCAGTTTGTCGAGGACAACAGACTAGCCAGACAGGAGTGGCGTGAGAACTTCGCCTCTCTAGGCAGGTCCATCACGGAGAGCACCGCCTACATGGCCAAATCCATTGCAGATAACACCAGCCGACTCTGCGAGGAGGTCTCGGCCCTCCGCCAGGTCTTAGGCCGCATAGCGGATGCCATGGAGGCAGGGCATCCGGTTACCCAATCCCAGCAGGCAGCCACACCGTCAGCATCCAGTTGGACCCAAATGAGCCTGCTCCGCAGGTCGGCACATACCCTGCACCGGCAAGACATGCCGCCACCTGGACCAGGGAGTGCCAATTGATCATCAGGGCATCCTCATGTAGGCAATGGTGACTCAATGGGACATGTGTGGGGGAGTTGTGGGGGGAGAGGGAGGGGGTGAGGGTGTGTGGGGGAGTTGTGGGGGGAGACGGAGGGGGGAGGGTATGTGGGGGAGTTGTGGGGGGAGGGGGGTGAGGGTATGTGGGGGAGTTGTGGGGGGATAGGAAGGGGGTGAGTGTGGTGGAGGCTTTTTGCACTTTCGTTATCATTGTTATATGTGTAATTTATTCATATACAGTGCATAGTGTACATGTACCCCCACACCCAGTGCCCTCTGTAGAACTATCATGTCACCCTCTGCTGACATGTGAGTCAGAAATATTGTGCTATCACTGACTGGCGCAAAGCACGTCCCTCCTGTGCATCGGCACCAAGATGATGCCCAGCCACATTGTCTTCATCCCCTTTATCATCATCAGGTGGTAGCAGTTCAGTGCCAGGGGGCAGGGCCACGTTCCTGCAGATACACATATTGTGCAGCATGGCACATGTCATGATGATCTTGGCCACCTTCTCATGCATGTAGATGAGTGCCCCACCCGACCGGCTGAGGCAGCAAAATCGTGCCTTCAACAGGCCAAAGGTCTGCTCGATGACCAAACGGGTACGGGTATGGGAACGATTGTAGTCCTCCTCGTGCTGGTTCTGTGGGTTTCGGGCAGGGGTGAGGAGCCACGGCTTCAAGGGATAGCCACTATCACTTGCATGAGAGGCAATGAAAGGTAAATGTTAGGCGATTCATGATGGACAGCTGTACTGGTCACACATGCCTGCAGATTATCGTTGGCCACATGCATATGTCCCTGGATGTCTTTACGCCATCTCCAGTCCCTCAATGTGTCCTCTGCCATGGGATAATGGTGTGGGTTGCATCTTCAAGATGATACATGGTGTGCACTGACGTCTTGTTGCACATGCATCGTGTACGCATACAGCTGTGTTGGTGTCAAATTTGTGATGTGTTGTGTTCTGTGAGATTTACTTAGAGGGAGCGTTGGCATTAGTCTTTGCAATATTGGCCAATCAGCGCTGTTCATTCCCATGGTGAAATGCAGCACTCCTGTGGGTGTGGCGGCCCTGTGACAGACAGTGGATTCCCTAGTTGGTTCAGTTCGATGCACTCCCAGGGATGCTTGTCCTGTGTGGTATTTGCTGGAGACAGCAACATAGTGAATGTGCACTGCATGGTGCTGGATGGCGTTACGGAGGATGAGGGCCGCAGATCAGTGGTGCACATGTTGTGGGATGTGGGGTGGTTTCCTGTTAGTCATGTAGTGATAGGTGTCGACCTTACATCATTCCTATTGGATTTGGGTTTAATGTACCGTTTCTGATGCTTTGGGGCACATTGTTCGGTGATGTGCACATCTTGCAGTCACATCAACATTGGCAGCATGGTGGTGTGTGCATCTCTCCTCCCATTTCAATGCCATGTGCCTGTCCTGCAACTTACTAAGCAGCCAGGCACGTCGTCCAGCATGTCGCTCCATGAAGCGTGGTAGCGTGGAGTTCCGCAGGACCATAGAGTCATGAGTTGATCCGGGATATCGGGCACAACAATGTGTGATGATCTTGCTGGCGTCGCATACCACCTGCACATTGATGGAGTGGTATTGCTTACGATTGCGGTACACCACATCCATGGCATGCGGGACCACCAACTCCACATGGGTGCAGTCGAGGGCACCTACACAATTTGGCATGCCTGCCAGTGCATGGAAGCCAACTTTTGTATCAAATATCTCCTGGGGAGTCCGTGGTATGGATATGTAGTCCCTTGTGTGCTTGAGGAGGGCATCCAGCACTTGGTTCAGAATCCGAGAGAATAAGGGTTGTGATATGCCATGCATGTGCCCCACTGTGTGCTGATAGGGGCCAGTGGCAAGGAAGTGGAGCACAGACACTACCTTCAGTAGAGGGGGGATGGCAGTGCGTATTTCAATGAGGCTGACAATGTCGTCATGTATCAGGTCCACAATGGTGGTGATGGTGTCCCGGTCCAGACTGCACAGGGTGTGGATCTGCTCAGGGGCTGCGCCTGTCTCACCCTCCTTCTCCTCCTGCATCTCCTCTGTGGTGCCGGCTGTTGTTGTTGTTGATGTTGTGGCAATGCAAGCATGTCCTCCAGCTCCAGTAATGCTACTACTATTGGAATCATATTGGTGTGGGAGGGGGTGTGGTGTGTGGGTGTGCTCCTTTTGTACTGGGCCAGACTGCATTGCCTCCACCTGTGCTGATTGTGTGCACCGGTGGCAGTTGGGAACACTGCTCAAGGCATTTTACGGAAGGTCAGAGATGCAGGTATTTACGGCATGCCGGTAACCACTTTTAAAGCCTTCATGATGCCGTTATTTGCATGTCCGCTTCACTTGTGATCTCCTCCAGTTTACGCATGCCACTATTGCCGGCATGATGGCTCGCGTGCCCGCGCCCATGCCGCTATTAGCGGCTCCGTACTTTACGATGCCGCTAATAGCGGTCTGGCTGGTCAGAATAGGCCGTAGCGGTAAGCGATGCGGGTAATCCTTTACCGGCATTGTTTTTCCTTTAGCACCAACCTCGAAATGACCCCCTTTGTGTTTGTATTTAACTTGTGATACCATGCCTGCCTCACAGAACGCTCATGCGACAGCCTTTTACGTAGCATAGGGATCTGCAACTATTTTGGACTACGTCTCATGATTCTTCGTCCATTCATTATGCTGGCTTGGGCTGATGGAAGTTGTAGCCCCAAACATCTGTAGAGCCAAGGTTTGCAGACCCCTGGCCTGGCTGTAGGTCTGTCTTCCTCCTCTCCTAAATACAGGGAAGGGAGAAGCTGTGCCAGTACACGGGCAGAACACAGAGGTGTTCTCCCTTTCCTATTCACTGGGCACACACAAGTTGTGAAAAATGTTCTGAGACTTGGCCGTATAATCAGACACCACACAGTCAAAAGAAAGAACGCCCACTGGAAAGAAAATGTAGGAGGAACTGCAATAGCACAAGAAATAGGAATTGAATTGGGCATTAACTTGCCGGGTGGGAGACATTGCGGGTAATCAGAGAGAGAGTACAAGCTATGTCAGTTTTAGTCATTAGTACACAGGTGTGCTGGGAATAGCAAAACAAAATTGAGCAAAACATCCTGAAAGCTAAAAACGTATTTAAGGTTGAAAAACAAAATAGCGGGGGAAAAAACAGACGCAGTAAAGGGGTCAGGGTAGAGGGGAGGGCTGGGATGCGGGAGAGCTTGGTTAATGTGGGGGGAGGGAGGGGGTTATACGCTCCCCCGAATGAATGCAAAAAATTAAGAAATTCTGTTTTTAATTTTTTCAAAACTATTTTAAGGACTTTAAGATAGAAAGCACCTTCAGGTTTGAGCGTGATTCCTTACCTAGTAACATGACCTATACATATTACTAGGCTGGCGCCAGTTGGCCACAAAATGGTGTTTACAGACTAATATCAAGCTCAATGGTGTTTTGAGCAGAGTAAATACAGTATAGTCGTCTTTCAGATCCGCCTGAAGCCAACAATTGTGTTTTCCAACGAATCATCAAGTTGAATTATCAGGAGGAATGGAACATAAGGCGCTCATTCTGTTTGCGCGCCTTTAGGCCCTGTTTAATAAGGGTTCTTATTCCAACTGTTCATCAAATGGAAACCTTATTTAGGAAGAGCCCCTTGAGCGCACACATGCCCGCACACCTATCTCGTGACAGACGTATTCGATAAACTAGCCTTTACAATTAAAGTGCGCGATACCTTTTATTGGAAGCCTATAGTGTGCACTGTAATATCTGCCAGACGTATTTGCTGTTATTCCCTATTGCGGCATAAGGAAAGCTTGGATCTTTGCTCAGTACACTGATGGTTTGAGCAGCTGACACAGCAATTGGAACCTCATCCAGGGCTACCCAAGTTTTTCCTCGGAGTTATCTCAACACTGCAAATATTTCAAAAGTGTGGCTCAACCAGTGAGGTATCCTATAATATGGGAAATAAAGAAATTCAGTGTACAATCATCCAAAGATTTGACTACACACCGGCCAAGATGGCTGCCATGAAGCTGGTGACATCCACTGTTTGCTGTCGGGGGGTGTGGGCGGCCAGGGATGCTGGGGCATGTGTTCTGGTCCTGCCCAGTGGCACAGATTTCAGGGAATGGTTCAGCGGGAGGTGGGTAAAATCCCAGGTATGACACTAGTGTTGGAGCCGAGGGTTATCCTTTTTGGGGGAGGGGTGCAGTATTGGCGTGATGACCGGAATGTGGTTAGGCTGATGCATACAATGCTGTTGGCTGCCAGAAAAAAACATTCTTATCAAACAATGATACTCCCTCAAGAGATGAGGGGTACACTGCTTTCTAGTACCCCTGACTCCATTCCAGTCCTGTTAAAGTCTCCACCATTTCAGCCAGACCAAACCTTTTCAAACTTTCTTCAAGGTTCATAGTGGTTCTGGCAGGTTTGACCTCCTGGCGTTATACAAGCCACACATGTTTGGAATAGAGGATCAGTCTTGTAGGCAGAGGTCAATATTGAAATATGATTTAGTTGAAGGTGAGGCAGAACATAAGATTAGGATTGTTTTCATCATAGAATTTGAGAGAGGCAGGAGATAATCATTCAGGGTCTGATCTATGTATTCCATATATACTAACAACTAACTGCACGGCTGTGTAACCGAAATGCAACTCGTAACTCCTACCTGCTAATCCCATGTCGGTAACTTCACGTCTATGTACAATACCTGTCATATCTGTAGATATCTGTAAATCGTGCTTTGTATAATGATGTATACTAATGTATTACATTGCATGACTCACTGTAACTAAGCTTCGCATATTCTTGTATCTGTTGCGCCCTGATACCCTTGGGTCTGGTGCGCATTACAAATAATAAAACAAACAAACAATCTTCAGGATTAGTAGGGAGGCGAGAATCGCAGTAACCGCCTTGCACGAGATATGCATGCACGTGACATTTTTTGTCAGTGACTACTAAGGAGGAGAATATCCCAGAGTTGGATAGATGCAGGATGTTACATTCTGTGGCTTGAAAAGAGTGTCCAAAACCTAAGTATTTATATTGCGACTAAGGAAGAGAGTTTGTACATGTTTCAGGAGCACTTGAGAGTCTGCAGAATCCCAAATAGGAGATTTGGTTTGACATGCAGTTTCGGTGATGGGGAGGGAGCAGGGATGTAAATTCACCAAAATGCCAGGCGTGGCAGATGTGATAGCCCACCCGATGACATCACAGGAAGTGATGTCATATGACCTTTGACCTTGATGACATCACATGAAATAATTCCACACAACATTTAACCCTGCGGATGACCTATTTTTAATCTGGAATGGCTCAGCTGAAAAATGACAGACGTATGTTGCTTGCTTAAATGATAATCGGATGAATTTAAAACTAAACATTACCAGCAGCTATAATGGGACTCAGTACAAGTATGCCAGTCTGGAATTAACATGCCGGTAATTCCGATTACCGGCACATATCCGGACTGCCAAACTAAAAGTTTGAACGTGGGGTGGACGGAATGACCTCCAGCTAAAAGCTGGAGGTCATTCCACCACCATACCAGCAAAAAAAAGCCGGTATTACCGCCACTGGTATTACTGATCCTGGTAATACCGGCAATCCCCCCCTGGATTCCTATGGGACTCCATGGAATAGGGATTAACCACTGTTGCCGGCATCCGAAACACAGCAGTAATTCCGCCGGACCGAGTGCCGATAACTATAATTATGTTTGGTGGTATCCCACCAGATTTACCTGCAGGATTGCACCAAACTCGTAATAAGGCAAAATGAATTGATTTTTCTGGATGTTAAATTTGAAGTCATAGAAACACCCTGTATAGAAAGCCAACAGCTTCCAATTCATTACTTCATGCAAGAAGCCATCTTCCTAGACCCCTGATTAGTAATATTCGCTATGGTGAATTTTTGAGAGCAAAACGAAACTGCTCAAGAAAACAATGCTATACCAAGGAAGCCAGGGCTGGAGGCAGTGGATATGTTCTACCGATTTTTGTGTGTTTTTTATTCGCAGGCTGTCAACCTAGCCGCGGTGATGCACTGAAGGGCCACCATTCATGTACAATGGTGGCTGTATTCTTTTTTTTGACACTTTTCATGTGCTTGTCCTTTCTTGGTCCTTCTTCTGCCGCCCTGGGAGGGGGAGGTCCTGGTTTGATTTTTGTGTTTGGCAAGAACCCTTTGGGTAGCTCGCCAAGGCTCCACGCTCCAGAGTGTCTGTGAAGACAGGAAACAAAGGAGGAGTCTGACACTCTGCTGCTCTTTGTCTTCTGACATGCCTGCCTGGAACCATTTCTAACTGGGAGGCTGGCTGTCCTGAAAGGAAAGGTTCCTGGATAAATGGCCAGGATCTGGAAGTTGAAGTTAAGTCGACCAGTGGAGCTGAATCCGATGAGGAAGAAGAGAAGACGGCTGTAGCCAATTCCAGCAAGCAGAGAGGCCTGTTGTGTAACTGCTGCCTGTGCTGACCCCCTTTTCCATGTGACAGAGGAGTCCCAGAGACAGTGACTCCGACCCTTAGACTGGTGGAACTAATTAATCTTAAGAAGGCCTGCATTTCGAGTCACCCTACAACGAGCTGTGACCTTCCTGGGCTGCAATCTGCCAGTACCCTGGGGCCTCGAGGCTGAGTGCTGTAAAATGTCTTCCCATGAATGAATCGCGCTGAAACTTCGGTGGACTCCTGTTGGACCTCCAGAAGCAAGATTCCACTCCTTGAATTCCCCTCACCAGGGGGCTGGACTGAGAGAGTGAGACAAATCAATCAGACGACAAGCGTTCTTCATCTGGTACCTTGGAAAGGGCACCAAATTCACGGAGCCGTGAGATGCATGGAGACTCCTCTGCTGGGAGCCTTTCCTCACAAATGCTGGTGCAATTTCCCATCCAGTGTCCTTTCTTTCGTCACCTCAACCAAGAATTCAGAAGCCGGGTCACTGATGAGATACTGTGTGGCTTGAGGTAATAATTACCTAAAGCCTTTATGTTGCTCCTAGGTGGCTAGGGTGGTAACTCATGAAGCTGGGACTTCGCCCAGGCCTAATGCTGGAGCGCATCTAGAGAGCCTTCTACAAAGTCTCTGATCACTTCTACCAACTCTAAAGTCTGTCACTTATTTGTTAGCTGAGAATTCCCCTGGAACTCTGACTTTCTTACAGTTTGTGCCTCATCTTGACCTGCCTACAGTTGGCCACTGGGCCACCAGTGTCCCCTTTCTGCCTCTGAGAACACTCATGCCATAGATAAGGGAAGGACTGCTAAAGAATAAGGCTTCTGTAAAGAAAATACAACAAGTGTTGCAAAGTACTTGGCCCGCCGCCGAGGGTCTTATAGCCATTAGTACCCCGGCCCGTTAGACCGGGGTACTAATGGCATTTTTTTCTGTTTCGAAACGCTGCTGCATTTCGAAACAGAAAAAAAAAGTGAAAATAAATGGCCACCAGGAAAGGGAAAACATGGTCCATTTTCCCTTTCCATGGCGCCCATCGGGAGCAGACGCACTTGGAACAGAAGTGTTTCCAGCGCGTTCACTCCCAAGAAAAGAAGAAAAAATAAGGTAAGTGGGGTTGGGAGGGCGGGGAGGGAATAGTTTGCGGGGGACGGGGGTGGAGGAAAAAATAAACTTACCTGAGTCCCCGGTGGGGGACGAAGGCAGACTCCAGCCATGGGGAGGCTCGGAGCGGAGAATGCCCTGTTTCGAGCCTCCTCATTGGCTAAGGGGCTGCCACACCCCTCGCTGGGAACACAGTGGCGTACATGGGAATACTGTGTGGTATAGCTCGGGAAAGAGCCAATCCACACATTGGCCGTCATTACGACCCTGGCGGAGTGGGTTTACGCCAGCGGTATTCGCGGCGGACCCTTCCGCCCTACTACGAGTTCCCGTAGCGCCATGGAGCGGTTTCCGCCTGGTTTTTCCGGGCGGAGAAATCCATGGCGCTACGGGACCTTGTTGTTAATTACGCCACCGTATTTTACGGTGGCGTAATTAACGCCTTCCCCACTCCCATTATACCCTATGGGGCAAAAATGGGAATGGGGAAGGGTAAAATGGGGAATGGGGATTTACCGCCCCGCCAAGGTCGGAATGGGGCGGTAAATCCGCCAACCCCCATGGCGGTATCGGCAGCTTTCCGCCGTGCTCCATGGTGCATATTGCACCACGATCTCCGCCAGGGTCGTAATGAGGGCCATTGTATTTCTGGTGCGCAGCGCGGGCCGGGTACTAATGCTGGCCTTTATACAGTCTCTGATTTCTTCATAAATCAGCTCTTTGGGTTCAAATCCAGATTCAACATCGATTAAGATCTTCATTCCTACTGCCTTCTTTGCTGTCTTCTTGCATTGTGTGATTGATAACACAAAATCATAACATTATCATCAGTATTAATGCTCCTATGAACTTGAAGATATTCACCATCCACTGTGGTACCCATGAGAAGATTGCTGCAAACCAGCTGTCATCTGCTGTATCTTCACTTCATCTTCCATCTTGGTATGCAAGTTTGTGAACAACGTTATGGCCTCTGTCAAGGTCCCATTTTCGTCATCATGAGAAGGTGCGAATGTGCAGCACGATTCCCCGATTTTGGCACAAACACCTCCATCTATAGCTGTCATCATTTCTAGGACATATCTATTCTGGAGAGTCATCAGTTTTATGGCTCTCAGCTTGTCTTTAATTGTGTTGAATCACTTTATGGTGGTGTTGATCGTCTCCAGGAGCTCCCATCTGGTTATCTGTAACCATTTGGCATTCACTATCGTCTGGATCCTTGGCATGAAGATAGCTGTGAAAACTGATACAGTCTTGCTGAACAACCTGTGCTCATACGGAATAGCATTGAAAGAATCGATTGATTTCGTTGAGAAGTAGTTCTCCCTCTTTGTTTGATTGAGAAACCCAAGTGACCTCTTCTTCCTCAGATGAGCATCAGCTTTTGGAAATTCTCCAATGTTCAAGTCACTTCTTGGGATCACTAATGCTGGAACATAAATAATCACAATGGAACACAGTCCTCCCCAATCTCTGGGTAGCTTCATATAAGCTCTGGATCCACAGGCCTAGTAATGGTCCATTATTACTACTGTCCCAACCTTCATTCCTGGTACATCAAAGATTCGACCACAATTTTGATTTTCTTCAACTTTTCTTGTGCCATTGTTTCTGAAGCATAGTTCTGCTCTGGCTAGATGCACTATCTGCACTTGGCCTCCTTTATCTTCAACCCAGGTCAGTAGTTTGGCAAGCTTCGGCCAAAGAGGTTTGCATCCTGTCTCCACACGTTCTATAACTGGTTTGCGATGTCCAGTTACTGCCACTGTGTAAACTCTGGGTTCCCAATGATGACTCTGACATCTCTTGATGTTCTAGTTGTTCCTTTAATGAGTTTCCATTACATCTTTTATGTTTATTATGTCAAGTTCATCAGAGCTCAAGGCAAGCATGCACCGGTATCCTCCCAGGTAGGCTACATCTCACCAACTCTCTCACTCAGAACTCTCAACCATACAACAACATTCTCACCAGCAAGATTCCATGTCACTCACTCAGCATTCTACTCATTCTACAAAGACAACATGGAAACCTAAATCACTACATATCTCCCTTCCTTACACAACAACAACAGCGCCTACCAAAACCAGTCATACTCACAACACACAGTACACACACACACTCCAACACATGCACGTGCATCTCAACTACATGAACTATCACCACACCCGTACATCCTGAACGCGTCACCAGTTCAAATGGTACCATAACACAATACTAGCGATGCCCCTCCCCTTTTCTACACAGTAAAGGAAGGACACCTACCAATGAAAATTGTACCACTAGCAATCAATCTTCAACAGCTCAGGTATCTCTCTAACCTCTCTCCTCCTCTACCACACACAAACTATAACCAATACTAATCTCATAGCCACACCACACACACAACTCTGAACTGTGCACCACACACACCAAAGAACAAGACTGGGCATTCCCAACACCCGAGTGAAACAACACAATAACACATTGCACACTAAGGTACCTATGCCGCCACCCCCACTTCGTCGCCTGTGTCCTAAAGATCCACCTAAAGACCAAACACAACTATGAGAAAGCATCGTCACACAATATAAAAATAAATAAATAAATGCATCACTTTCACAGAACAACAGTACTCTTGTTACACTCAGCCACCCATAACTTCACAGCCAAATAAATACACACCACTATGATGTGCACCTCACACTCAAAGAACCAGGTTGGGTGTTCCAAACGATCGAGTGAACCAACATCCAAACAGCACAAACAGTGCGATATTGCCACCCCTTATCCGTCACCTGTGTTCCTTAATGTTAAGATGGATTTCTGAACTCTGTCCTGGAGGGGCAGAGGTTCAGAAGGCCAGCCTAGTTTCTTGGAACAGGGTAACCTCTGGACAAGCCAGACCAATCAAGGTAGCGATCGCGGCGGTCAAGACTAGGTCTCAAGAGGGGTGAGGGTGACTGAAAGCCCGCAATGAGCACACAAAGCAAGGACACTTACAAATTACTCAAAGCAGGTGTTATATTAAAAATATAGACACATTTATCACAAGGCCTTTGTAACATTGACCGTAGCGAGAAATCACAATAAAACTCAAGTAAACCAACACATCACAATCAAATACAATATATATACAATTACCAACGAGTCTAACGAGTTAGACGCACGAAATGTGCAGACCACCTAGATGGGGAGGAAAACAGGCAGTGCGAATAATAGTTAGACCCAGTCCGCCTTCAGAGGCACCTAACTAGAAGGAAGTCCGAGCCCTACGAAGAGTGGAGCCTTGTGCTCAAAGGTACCTGCACACGCGGGTGCCAATGGGCAAAGAGAGTCTCCTCGAGGGAATCAGGCAGTTCAGTTCGGTGAACAAATGAAGATGAACAGAGCTCCGTGTCTCAAGCGCAGCCTCCACTGTGGGCAGAAGCAGAGTGCGAGTACGAAAAGGCGTGCTGTTTGACACAGCGGGGAAAAGCTATGGGCTACTCAAGAGGGCGACCAGTTCCTAGCGATGCTACTCACCGGTCCCCGATGCAGGCAGACCCAGGCTTCTCCGCGTTAGTTTCAGTGCTGGCAGGTTCAGATATGAGCAGGGGACGTCTCGGCGTCGTGTAGATTCCGCAGCAGCAGAAGTTAGAGTTGAGGATGTCCCAAACGCAGTGAACCCGCACAGTTTGTTACCACAGCAGGGCAACGGAGCGGCCGTGTGTATTTCAGCCCAATGTACACTTCTCACTTCAGACCTGGGAATTCCAAGCGTATGAATCGTGTGAGAGTGGCAAGGACTTGTAATACAGCAGCAACCTGACGACGGTTACAGAGCAAGACTCCTGGCTAGGCTGGTCAGTCCATTGGATGGCCCAGAGACACTTCCGAAGGTTTACGTGCAGGAGATGGTGAAGATGCCGAGAATAGTTGTTCCCACTATTCCAAAGGGTCGAAGTACCAGTACAGGCCTTCTCGTTCGATCAGAGGTAGAAAGGTTTTCACAAAGCGACAGCAGTGCAGAGGAGCATTCCTTCAGCGGGTCACCAGCGATTCCTCGGTTCAGCCTCATAGTTGCAGGATACTTGGCTCCTGTATCCCTTTGTTCGTGAGAACTCAGGAGATCGACCTGGTAGTGGTGTTTCCAGCCTCCTCTTATCCACGGTTCCCTTCGCGCCAAAACGGAGGGGACCCAACGGGAGATCTGCTCACAAAACACTTGCACCATATGTGGACCTATCACGGACCACGGAGGTCCCAGGCATTCACGACACACTAGACTCTCTGGCACCCAGGATGTGTATTGGGACCAGACATCCCAGCCCACATCCTGGAGGCACACACAATGCCTGTAGAAGCCTGTGAAAGCATCTGTGTTTCGCAGGAAAGTACATGCCCAAATAAGGAAGGCCCTGGGTCGGCTCGACCTGGGGGAGGTGAAGGGGGCAAGACGGTCAGCGGACAGGACAAAGAGCCTTATGGTCTGGTCATTTTGGAAGCCATGCCATCATTTTGGGCTAAGCGCGAGAAACGCGCTTAAACAGCCAAAAGAAGCTCAAAACACAAAGAAACGATCGCTGCCACCAGTCCCGTCCGTGATTCACTTGCACCGTTTGTTAACAATCCAAAGACAGTGTCTAGGGCCTGTAGAAGACTAAAGACCCAAGAGAGCAGTAATTTAGCTTACAGTGCCCTCTTGTGCCATGTTGCGCGAAAGCTGCAACATGATAAAAGAACTACGGAAAACAACGTTTACCGGTACTGACTGTTTTAAGGGCATGTCAGTTTCCCCGTAAGAATGGAGCGAAAGCCCAGAGGAGTGCGGCAGAAGGCTGCACTTCTCTGGCAAAGTCTAGATCATGGTGAAAACAACATCAAAAAGTTTAGGGGTTGCCACATGGAAGGAAAATTACCCACAAGTAAGAAATCTTTCCTAACACTTAAAACAAACAAAACCAACACCACTGCTGCGAAGAACCACTTAGAACACACCATGCACTAGCCCACCAAGCGCACAACTACAAAAATCACCAAAATGCTAAAACTCTAGCACACCACAAAGACTCCCACATGCAGATCACCACACTGCAACAAGCTAACACTGCTTAAAATTAATAACTTTTCTGCAAAACTCTAACAAATCTTTAAGCTATAACTAAGCTTCTTAGCTCTCATCAAACGTATAGTCCCACCTGCAAAGGAAATAATTAGTAAGCATGTTCCATTTATCACATTTTCCGTGCCATTACTATAACTATATCAGTCCACTTTGCTTATTGCATTGAAAAGTCCATCTGTGGAAAGATCATGCGTTAAACACAACTGCTTCAAAACACTAACATTGCTCCCATCAAATATATGTCTCTAAACAAAGGCCACAACACCACACTCTCCCATCCAGTGTACATTCTCTCATAAATGCTCATGTTGCAATTATAGTGTCAAAATATCACCACTATCACAGGCCTAACATGACAATTAAAACACAACATGTTAACTTAAACTCTGCTGCATGCTATCGAATGCACCCATATAACCAAAGGTAATTCTGTAGCCATGTTCCTTCTCCTGCAAAATAATTCTGTAGCCATGTTCCTTCTCCTGCCATCTCCATCCATAGGAAAAAGTACCTTATAGGATACAGCTCCAATTTGCAATGGGCTCTAAACGCCACCAAAGTCACTTTTGATTTTCATAGAAACACAGTTCTCATTGTGGGCACCTAGCCCCTCTGCCAGAGAGCAGTGGCCCCCTAGTCACTCCTAGTCGCAGCTCAGGCTCAAAGCCTCTCCCAATGGTGCTGTCTTTGGCTCCAAACCCCTCGGTTGCACAGCATGACCTCTGGATTCTTCAATCCCCAGGTGCAGCTTAGGCTCCAAGTCTCTCCTATTGCTGCTGCCCAGGGCTCCAAGCCCCTCAGCTGCACAATATGACCTCCGGATTCTTCAATCCCCAGGCGCCGCTTAGGCTTCAAGCCTCTCCTATTGCCGCTGCCATGGGCTCCAAGACCCTCAACTGCGCAACATGGCTTCCCAGTTTTCCAGGCGTAGCTCAGACTCCAAGCCTCTTCACTTGCTACTGCCATGGGCTTCCAGCCCTCCATGTCGCAGCTTTGGGTTCCCAAACCCCATCAAGACAGTCAATGGGCCCTCAGCCCTGCCACTGTTGCTCTGCCAGTCTCTTGGCCCTCTGAGTTTAACCTGTCCAACTTCCGGTTAGACAGGCCAACCCAGATGGCTCTTGCATGGTGCAGATCACTATGACCTGCACCAGCGGCCCCAGCGCTGGGCCCTACCGCGCCTAAACCCAATCAGCGCTCTCCCTACCTTTGAGGGTCTTCTTCTTGGTTTTGGGGGGCGATGCATGTGCCATCCTCAGTGCTGTCCCCACAGCACAGCCAACATCCTCGTCGCCAATGTAAAGCTCTGGGTTCCCAATGATGACTCTGACATCTCTTGATGTTCTAGTTGTTCCTTTAATGAGTTTCCAGTACATCTTTTATGTTTCTTATGTCAAGTTCATCAGAGCTCAAGGCAAACATGCACCGGCATCCTCCCAGGTAGGCTACATCTCACCAACTCACTCACTCAGAACTCTCAACCATACAACAACATTCTCACCAGCAAGATTCCATGTCACTCACTCAGCATTCTACTCATTCTGCAAAGACAACATGGAAACCTAAATCACTACACACTGCTCTGCATACGACTATGCCTGCTTCCCATCCATCTGGTGAAAGTACTGTTCCCCAGATCTGCATTTGGCCTCTCTCCTTGCATCTTTGTACCTCTTCTTCCATTTTCCCTTTGGCAATTGAGCTTTTTATTTATCTCCCATCTGATTCCTGTTCCCTTCATTCCAGGCTGTTTGTATCTTATCACACGATCCTTTGTGTGTGGCCTTGCTCTTGTTTTCAAATCTTGAACATAATCATCTTCTTCTGGTGCTGTCCATTCTGTCACCCATACCAAGGATGCTGTTCGACCCTGGATTTGACATCTCGTATGGCAAGGTGTGTAGGGTAGGAGAGCACAAACATAGCAGCTCTCCTGAGAGGTGCTTTTTCCTACTTCTTTCATGTGCTGATACCACATGTTGTTCCCCAAATGTGCTGTACTGTCTAGATAATTATTTAATTCATAATCATCTTTTCCTGCACTTCTCTTAGGTTTCTTTCTTACCAAGTGGTCTTTTCTAAGCAACTCATGAAATACATTAATATACATCCATCCTATGGGGAATCATAGGGACATTTGTCAGTGAAATAGATGACTTTGCACGTGTCATTGGTGTAGGGCAGGGGTCCCCAACTTTTGTGTGCAATGAGCAAAATGTGCATATCAAATGAAATGGTGAGCAGCATCCATTTTCCGACGTAACATATGAGCGCTCAGTAAGTGGAAAAATGATTGCAACACAAATTAGAAATGCAATAAACTTAAGACTGCTACTAGAACATTTTAATTTGCAGTACCCAATAGTTATCCGGACACTGTACAATTCTAATAAAGGATATTTGCAGGGCCTTTAACTTCATTTGACATTAAGTGGTTGTTTACAGGAAATGTTGAGGAAATGGAGTGGTCAGTAGGGCATTTTGAGACAGATAGGACCAGTCAAGTTGTTCAGAAGTATAGTAGGACTAAATACACATTATATGGGGCTTTAGGTTCTCATGCTAAATATTAGAAATGTAGTGCAAATGTTTGGATCACAAATGGAACACTGATTTTCAGGTGTACTTTGGGATTCTGCCTGGGGATTTTCTGGGATCTTTAGTGGCAAATTGTGCCACTAAAGATAATCATACAAGACCAGCATTACTGTTCCTCAGTCATTGATTACTCTATTGTGGACTGTTTTTTCTTCAGGAATGTTATACATGTTTGTATTTCTGATTGAACAGAGAGTGATCACTATCCTTTTGAGTTCACTTTCCAATGGTCGGGGTAGGCATCAAAAATAAAATGTCTGACAGCCAGAGGTGCTGGTTAGCTATGCCTACGCTCGACAAGGAGGCATTGGAAAGAATTACTAATTCCTAAGAAGTATGATATTCTCTTAAAACTGTTAAAACAGTTTAGAGGCCACAAAGGAAAGTGTCATTTTGAGTTTTTGGTTGCAACAATCCGGGACAGAGCTATTGGCAAAGAGTGTCCCCAGGTTTAGGAGCTCAAGGTCATAGAAAGTTATGCCCCATGGTTCCATGCAGAATGCAGAATCTCAAAAAGAACATTGAACCATGATTTAATGAGTGGAGTGTACACGGCTGGTCAGATTTATAGTTTCAAAAGAGCTTATAAAAATAGCTAAAATGCATTATTCCATCTCATTGGACAAGTAGTCCTTGGACCACTGGAGGAGTGGGCTCAATGTAGCAATATCTTGAAACCCTCCCAAATGGGTTTCAGGGGAGGGCTTAGTACAGCGGACCACAGCTTCACTCTGAGCACCATCGTGGAGAAATACGGTAAGGTTAAGGAAGAAGATTATTTGTGTCTTTTTTCAGATTTGCAGACAGCATTTGATTGATAGAAACATATGTTGACATAATTTAAATGTTATTGGGGTCTCTAATGGTTTATTAGAACGTATTCAACTGTGATACGCAGACATCTCAGCGTCTTTCCGATGTACAAGATCAGGGAATTATACATTGTTTTCCCCACCAATAAAAGGTGAAAAGCAAGGATGTCAGTTGGCCCCAATGTATTCCTGTGAGACTTTGGCTCTAGTACTTCTCTTAGGAAAGTTAGTCCACCCTCTCTGAAGGGTAATTTTAATAGCATGCTTCTTTAAGCCTATCACACAGCAATTTTGGACTTAACCAAGGCAGGTCTCCAACAGGGTCTGCTATACACAAATGACTAGTTCGAAATTAAATATGATGAAAACTAAAATGATGGTGTTCGGGAAAAGAGTGAAACCCTGTAGTGAGTTTTTACATGAATGTTCATATGAGGAGGTAGTCTCATTTGTATTTGAGCCTACTCTTCTCAAATAGCGGTGCTTGGGTCAATAATTTTGAGAAGACAGCTGAAAGGGCACCATTAAGGAATACATGGTTTTTAAATTTTTACTTCAAGCTTGGGTTATTCAGATTGGACAAGTGCATGGAGGTATATAAGGCAAAGGTCTGTTACATGATTTTTAATGCAGACTAATCTTGGGTGGTTCGAACTGTCAAATCCTGGAGGGGTTATAAATTAAATTCCCGTGCCAAATAGCAGGTGTCCCTTGTGAGGAACTCATGGTGACAGTAAGTAAGACAGACACAAGTGATCACAGTTCAAGGGTGTTTATTGAACAATGAATGGTGTATGCAGTTTGAAAAAATGCCTAACCTAAACCTTTATCTACGATTGGAGCAAGAGTCAACCATCAAATGAAAAATAAAGCAGTCCTAGGTGCATCGTGTCCAAACAAAAGGGCCTATACTAAGAAACCTATTGCCAAACCTCATAACTAATACAAAAAGGGGTGTGGGATAATTCTCAAGAAAAGAAAGAAGTGTTCTAAAATAATATGTCAGAATACAGTAGCCTGGATCTCCATTGCCCACCTTTTGGACGTGGGATAAGATGGGAGCTTGGAGCACAGTACAGTCTCGGGTTTCTCTAGAACGAGATGACAGTTCCAATGGCCGTTCTTAGGACTGTCGATGGCCAAGTCTTGTTTCTTTAGAAAGTCTCTTGCCTTGCGCGCCTGATGTGTTCAAATAACAAAAACAAAAGTTCCTTTAACAAATGAAAGTTCGCTTCCAAAGTTCGCTGGGTGACGGGGTCACCCCTGAATCCCTCAAAGTTTCACCTAGAGTGATCACTTCACCCCTGGGTCCCCCTCTTCTGGGCGCTGACACTTCACGTATAGTATTCCAAAATATATCACAGTTCCTTTATCAATCAACTGTGGGTGATAGCTTCACCTCTGGATCTCCCTCGGTCGGGCTCAAACCCGTCTTCTCTTTATACCGTTCTTGGGTGATGGCTTCACCCCTGGATCTCCCTCGGTCGGGCTCAAACACTTCTTCTCTTTATACGGTTCTTGGGTGATGGCTTCACCCCTGGATCTCACTCGGTTGGGCTCAAACCCCTCTTGCCTTTTTATATTCTTGGGTAATGGCTTCACGCCTGGATCTCCCTTCACTTCACTTTCTTTCGCAGCGCTTGTAGATCAAAGTCTTTTGATTGATCAGGGATTTTGCTTCACCCTCTGTATGACCACTTTGACCTATTTCGCTGGCTCTTCTATGGCCCTCTGGTACTTGTAGTTTCTCTCATATGGGGCTCGACCGCAGTCTCTCGAGTTAGCACCCACGTGGCGCTGCTCTTCCTCTGCAGTTGATCTCCCCTTCACACTTTAACAATTCATTCAAAGTTCATCAGCTTTGGTTCAAAACTTGCCACTTTGCGATTCTCACTCATCACAGCCCGGTTCTTATCGGTTCTGCCCTCGACTCACCGGATATGTGTTGAACCGCTTGGCTTTTCTGGAGTCAAGGCCAGTACCACAGGCGTGGGAGCTTCTCTTGCTCCTGGTTATCGGAATAGCCCCGTGTACCATTGACATCTGCTGGAAGACACTTGTGCTATGGTTCGTGGTCTTAGGCTCTCTTCCACAAAGGTTACGCGGGCCTGGGACGAAAACGGAAAGGTCACTTCTCTCCTCGCCACCCTCTCGATTCCTGCCACCTTTCTTCTTATATTGAACACCCGTGCGGTAGCTGTCTCATCATGCTGTCTGCTGTACTCACTGTGCTGTAACTGCGCTTGCTTGCTCCACCTATTATCCCTGTGGGGAAAGGAAAGGGCTGTCAGGTGCGAGCGATAGAGGTTAATTGCCTGACTTTGCCTGCCGCCAGGGTTGGGACATGTGAAATAGATGGGTTTTACATTAGTCCGTTGTCTTGGATGTGGGAAGGTGTTTGTATCGGAAAGGGGGGAGTTTGGAATGTCAGGGTATTCCATAGTAGAGGACAGGGAAGGTTCGAGAAATGTACGAGAATGACCGGGATGAAGAACAGAGCATAGTGGATGGTGGGAATTTTAATTGTCGGTCACTTTCGACTGAGAGTTCAGAAAGTGACAGTCAGAGGGATGGGATTGGTAGGGTTTGCGGAGTAAACGGGAATAGCCAGATTTCTGAAATATACATATTGTGGGAATCGTAGTGTTTTGTCTGGTTAGGTTGGGAATGCAGAAAATAATAAGCAAAGGGACGGGAAGAAATAGGATGGGGAGTATTTGAATGGAGACCTGTGAAAGAAGGATTCTGTGAGTTAGGCGTTTTGGGAGCAATGGAAGTTGGGATCCTAGGGGATTGGTTATCTACGGGAGGGTTGTTGGCTTTCAGAAGAGGACGGTTATTGTATTGAAGGGAGGTTGATTTGGTACAGCCTATAAAGGCTCCATAGACCTCATCTTCCTCATCCCTCTCGACAGTATAATACTGCGTCTCACCTGGGGTATTCACCGGGTACCCCGATCCAAGTGATCCTCCCTCGCTCGTCCACCCCCAGGGTTGGCATCTGAGAGTGCCAGCCCTCCCATGGCCACCTGAATAAGGGTTTCCAGAGGTATGCTTGGCAGAACACCCTCAGGTTTCTCACACCCTCCAGGTAAACCTGGTAGCACCTTATGAGCTGAATTGGTGGTGTTCAGTTTTAAGTTGTCGGACCAATTAAGATTTGTAACTTATTTTTTAAAAGGACATCTGGAATGTTCTGCTAATCATGAAGTGAAGTTCAGTGTTAGTGTGATTGCAGCCTCCCCTGGTAAAGAAATATACTTGTGGTACAGGGGGTTATAGGGCACTGTCCATTTGGATTGGGTGGGCGTTGGGATAGAACTAAATTTGGCACATCAAGTTAAGTCAAAATAGCTCTTAAAGCAAGAGCTTGTCTGATCCGGAAAGGGGCAGATGTCCAAAATATTCATAAGCTGCCCTCTTTCGCTTTATATGCAGACTTACGTACACACAAGATGGCAACGAGAACTCTGTGAAATAAGATCCCCAGAATGCAGGAGGCTGATGCTAATGGTACGTTTGAATGTACTCACCCTTCAATAAATGAAGGAGGTGTGCAAAATGGGAGTCAATGAGAGTCAACGAAGATTTGGTTCATTTTCTGTTAATTTAACATTGTTTCTTGTTTTGCATAAGTGTGGACATGCATGGAAGCTATGTTTTATATAATTAATTGTAATGATCTTTTTTTATATATAGCTTGTTTGAATATGTTAAAGCTGCTTTATTATTTTGGACTTGTTCTATTTGAATTTTATGAAATACTCGCTGGGGTACCCGGCGTTGTCGGTGTCCTGATCGAGTGGTGTCTCATGTGCCCTGGAGGATGTTGCTCTTATCCTCATGTCAGCAAGTCTTGCTTCATTTTGCTCTGGCATCTCATTTGCCCTGGAGAAGGTTGCTCTTGTCCTCTGGTCGGCAAGTTGTGATACTTTGTTGTTGTGCTTCAGAAACTCTTGATATTGATTTTCGCTTTGCATCAGATGGAACTTTTCCAAGTGATGTTTGTTTTTTGTGCGGCATGTTTCAGTCACTCAATGGCTTCAGCACATTTGAGAAAATGTCCAAGAAAGATTGATTGACTCTGCTCTCTTCTCGTGAATGAACTTTAGTAAACTGTAACCTTGACATTTTCCATATTTCGAGTCGCATGATAAAAAGATTTTTTTTAAATTCCCTACAAAAATGCTTTAATAAACACTTTCGAACTGTATACAGTAGTAATACATTTCAAAGGAATAACCAACACATCGAACATTTTCTTTGGACACTTTTCCACATTTTGCCTCCTACTGTAGTGAATCGGGGTGTGCATCAGTAAATGAGGGTGTCTACGGAGTGACTTTTTTGCATCCAAACATAGACTACAATCTTGCCCCAGACAATTGAGGAATCCATGCAAAACTTGTTCGAAGTGGGTTCAACAGTGTGGATTTGTACAGCCGGACAAAAATACACAGATACATACATTCAGCTTTATATATGAAGATGGTACATGTTTGTAAATGTTGCGAACTTAATGGAGAAATATGATTAAATAAATATTGATTGAGTAACAACTGTCATCACATGGTACGCTTTAAAGGTCACTTCACTGGGGCTTTGGAGGTCACCTCCTAAGAATTATTTTGGCATCTAATGGCCAATACTGCATTTTAAAGCACCTGGGGTCTGATGCATTGGTGAACAAGTGGTTAGGAATATTACAAAAAAGACTTTTCTGAAGGATTTGGAGCCTCTTTTTTGTTGCCCAAAAGGGATGTTACACAAAACATAGTGGCAAACATTGGTCGAAAATTTGAGCATTTTACGAGCATTTCATATTTCCACTAGGACACTGTAATAATAAATATAGGTGACTCTTAAAGCAATATTTCTGATAAATGTAAGGCATGGTGGCATCAAACACAAACCTTACTTGTACAAAAACAAGTCCATGCAAATTAATGAATAAAGGAAGCCCTGGGTATGCATACCACTTATTCGTCCATTATGCTCCTACTAGCTGTACAAAGGAACGGAACATGACCATTTTATACAGGACACACACATGGTTCAATTATCTTGCTCATTAATACATTTGTCAGCTGATTAAAGTATCTGAAGATGACATGGTTTGAACAATGACACTGCTATAATAAGAAAGGAAATATTCTGAAAAATAATTTGCAGTGCCAACAAACTCAAGTCTTGCATGTGCAAACAAAAGCCAAGTGGAACCACAGTAGGCTCATTGGCCAACATTCTCGCACAGTCAGGACTCTGTCCTGGCTATACTGCTACTGAGGTCTCACCCCTTCAGCATTTCCTTGTAGCCCTCCGCACCATAGCCCAGAGCAACTGGCGAGCAACAATTTAGGGTTCCGCAAGCAACATGTTGCTCCTGAGGTACACGTTACGGACCACTAGTGTAGGGATAATCACATATGGTCTTGGCCTTCGTGCAACAGATATGTCTGTAAGGGTCAATGGTGTGGGATCAAAGGGATTGCTGCTTGCTTTGGACCGGCAAGATAAGCAACATGCATTAGCAGGAACAGGAAAACAATAATAGATGCTGTGCAGACATATATCAGGCACCAATACATTAGTCCCCAACAACGGTGATTCCTTACACGTCGCTGAGCTTGCTCGTTTCCCACTACTGCATAATTTTCAGGATCCCACATAATGCCAGTGTTCTATTTTTTAAGGAACCAAACACGTTTTAATCAGGCAAATTCTTCAAGTGCTCCGGTAGTTGCAAAATCTGCTCAATGATTGCTGAGAGCAGTCTCCTTATCTCTGGACCAATTTTAGGACCGTGCAAGAACACACAAAGGATATGTCAGAAGAATAAAAATAAAGACAATAAGCAAGAGCCGGTGAATGCCCACATCAGGCAGGACCATTGGTGAGTCCAAAGAGAAATTCAGTAAGGAAGGAATCGGGGAACTGTTCCCTCTTCCAGTCACTGAACAGGAAATCCAGATTTGGCATATTTTGCAACCCATGACCTTCTGCTCCTGGCCTGCTGCTCCTTGTGCTGCAATAACCCAGACCCTTTTATATTGACTTACTGGTCACTCTATGCGTATTGCTCTTCATGATTGACTGGGGTTGCTAGTGGATTGTGTGATGTATTGGGATTGCGCTTTTCCCTTGGTTCCCATTAATTGCCTCTGAAAGTTGTTATCAATACTCTCTCCACATTGGTTAATTATAGGACACATTTCACCAGGTGAACCCAGAGCTCTAAAACTGGGGTGCACCATCTTGGATTCAGACACTTAGCAACTCCTTGTTCCGAGTCTTCTCGGGTACAGAAAGAGCCTTTGAGCATCCTTAATGCGAGACCATTCGGTACATGGTTTCTCTGATTTCTACATCATCTCTGCTGGCAAGTTTCAGATGTGTTTCCATGCCTGATAATTAGCAGGCTTCCTGGGACCTGGACCAGTATTATAATTATTTACTACTACAGTCCGTTGTCTATTTTGCAACCCAGTTCTGCTTGGCTTGAAGGTATGTTACAGACTTAGTCCCAGTTGGTGTTTGGGACCATGCATACCCCATGGGGAAAATACCAAACCATAGAGAGGTATCAAGCCTATGTGATCCCACTCTATTCACAGTCTGGGAGGCATATCTTGTAGTGGCCAGACCAACCCAGTCTTCTGTGGCTCACCTCCTCTCACAAAGTATGGGGAGTTCTACCTACTTATTCACACCGCCCACTAACCACCAAAACCAAACCCACCTACCATCTCCTCACCCACTAGCACATTAACCTCATATGCAAACTCAACGACATTTTATTTCTTGATACATGTTGCCCTCTACCCAGCAATAGCCTTTGCCAACCTGTTTAAGTGGCATGCCCGTCTACCTCTCATTGTAACCCTTTCTCCCACCCAGACGGCGTTCATATAGGTTTTCTTTCTTACTGTATGTTCTTGTTTTGCAATTTTAATCAACTGTTAAAGTGGTGAGAGGTGCCTTCTTATTTAACATTAAACAACAATATTTCAACCCATAACCACACAAAAATCTACCCATTTACATATTAATTCACCCACAAACAAATCGGGATAAACTCCCCCATATATCCACGCAGTAACCCATTCACACAACCAGACAAGCTAACTTGCTCCATAACTCGCTCGGCCAACCCCTTCACGATCCCCCAGCAGCCCCCTGACTTGCAAGTGAACAAACAATCAATGCTGTGCATGATAATATGGCCGCTGCGATAGAGTTTAAGGCAGACTACAGCTAGAAGGCTCTATTGAGCTGCAAAGATGATTGTGCTTGTGATTAAGGAAGAAGCACCACCTAGCCGGATGGCGCAGCTGGCCCTCACCCAAGGCACCCATATAAGGCATTGAATGCTCTCAGCTGCTCTCCGCCGCACGATGCCGGTTGTCGACACCTCACCTCGATCGAGAAGCAGCCTGCGACCATGATTCAACGTTGCCTCTCAGCTGTAAACCAATGCTGCTATATCCAATGATGCCTCCCGATTCACAGTACCTGCATTAATTGCTGATAATCAGTCTAATTTTATGCAATGTTCGCCCTGTTCCCCATTGCGACTTTCCACCCATGATTTGCCCACAGCTGGCACCTCCACAATCATCGGCGCCACTAGGGCCGCCTATGAACCCCCTCGTGGCCAGCCTGACTACAGCCACAAGACGCCAATGTCCTCCTGCAACCGCAGCCCTGGTGGCACCCAGCATATGATTCTGCCAGCTCTGCCCCCCCCCCCACTCTATGAGGACCAAAGCCTGATGTTAGACCCATCCCTATGGGAGCCAGTCCTGATATGCCTGCTGCCTGCTCCACATCCGTATGAAGGCTACGAGGTCCGCCTGCAACCCCAATCCCTCTGGCACCCAGCATATGACTTGGGCAGCTCTGGGCCCCCTCTCTATTAGGACTGCAAATCCTGCAGGCAACCCCTGCTCTGCTAGAGCTAGGCCAGACCTGTCCTTGCCTCCCACTATAGGTAAGCACCTTGTGGGGATTCACGACACATGCCACTGCTATAAGGGTCATGACTCACCTCCGACAAAGCCCACAGGCACCTGGCACAGCTACCCTGCCTCCACTGCCCTTAGAAATAAACTTCCACACCTAAGAACAGCACACCTACTAACCTCTACCTACGTTCAACCTGTGGCAATGAGGAACTCTAGACTGGCAGACCGGACTGCTTACAGAGCCATGAGGCCCTCCTACCACCTAATGCCCCAGAATATCCCTCCTACTCTGCTACACCTCACATCGCCACACACCCCACCAACCTCTACTACCAACTTACCAAAGCCTTTAGTAAAGGCCCCCATTGGCAGTCAACCCACCCCACCAGACATTAAGGGCACCCTTATCAATGCTAGATCTCTCCCTGCTAATGCCCTTGACACCAATTACCTCATTAACAATCTCATTCTGGACATCCTGGCCCTTAGCAAATCGTGGCTTCATGCAGCCTCGGGAACGGCCGTCCCTAGCTATCCCACCTAGGTTCTCCATTCTAAGACCAGATAGTCTGAATGCCAGAGGAGGCAGAGTCGCCCTTATCCACAAAGACTCCCTCAATATCAGACAGTGCTCCACTAATATGCAAGGCAACTGCAAAATGCGATCCACTAAACTCATCACGACCCACACCAGCTAAGTACTCCTCATTGTAGTCTACAGGCAACCTGGACCAATGGGCACAAGTCTTGCAGTCCTGTTCTAGATTAGTTGCAGAGGGCGGAGAGTAGAGGCGGGTTGATTTAGAAAGAGGCTGTTACCATAGTCCAACCTGGAGAGAACCAGAGCGTGGGAGACAGTGAGCTTCTGGGGGAAGGAGAGGAAAGGCAGAGTACCTCTGAGGGGGTGCAGTAGGAAATGTGACTTTTTAGAAACATCAGAGATGTGGGCGGAGAAGGAAAGTGTAGAGTCAAAGATGACCCTGAGGTTCTTAGCCTCACAGGTGGGGGTAGGAGGGAGGCCGGCCAGAGAGCGAAAAGGAAAGGAGGGTGAAGGTAATGGAAATTGGGCGATAGTTATCCGAACAAGAAGGATCAGCTGTGGGTTTCTTGAGAAGAGGATGCACAAGGGAGTGCTTCAGAGGGGAGGGGAGGGGAAGGATCCTGAGACAAAAGAGTGGTTGCTGAAATCGGCAAGGGCCGGAGCGAGAGTATCAACATGGTCCTTGATGGTTTTAGAGGAACTGGGATGAACTTGTTTTGACAAGACTTTCATAGATCGGACTTGTCTAGCGACCTCATCAGGGGGAGAAAAGGATGAGAAAGAGGGTGAGAGGGTGGCTGAGGGAGGTCAGCATGCACAGACGGAGAGGGGAGAGGAGGGGTAGGTGAGGAGAGGGTGGACAGGATGTCCTGGGTTTTTGAGATAAAGTGAGAGGCAAGGGCATTGTAAAGAGCCTGGGAGGCACCAGGAGGTGTAGGAACTGCAGCATGGTTGGCCAACTCTTTGCAGATTTTAAAGAGTTTGGCAGAGTTGTTAGATGCTGCAGAGACACAGGCTTGAATGTGGACTCTCTTCTTGGTGAGGACAGAGAGTTGGTATTGCCTTTGGAGCAGGCGACAGGCCAGTTTGTCAGAGGATGAACAAGAAGCCCTCCATTTCCTCTCAGCCGCCCCAACCTTATGTTTAAATGTAGCTATGTCGGAGTCATACCAGGAATGGCACTTGGCTTTAGACTTCAAGTGGATCCTCATGGCAGGGGCAAGAGCATCAAGAGTATCAGAAATTGAAGAGTAGAGCAGAGACAGGGCTGTGTCAGGGTGTGAGTCAGCCAGAGGTGGAGGGGGGAGAAGGTGTCTGTGAAACACGCTTCATGGGCCGGATGCCTGAGAAGGTAGATGGCAATGTTGGTGCAGGGTTGGCCTGGGGGGAAGAGAGGGAGAGATGAGAGGAGGGAATGCTCACTCCAGTGTAGAGCTCAAACATTGGCTAGTGATAATCGACTTTTGACAAGGGGCAAAACGTGTGTGTGTGTATAATTCAGTTGGCGAGTGGATTTTTATGGCTGGCTAATAGCATGCAACTTGACATTTGTACCCCTGCTAATAGTAAATTGGTATTGAGTAAACATGGTTGCTTATTTTAAAAGGAAACGTGTCGGTGTATGATGAATGCTGAGTCATGCTATACCACAATTAAGACAAGCATCCTGACAAAGTGGCCTTTGATTGGACAGTGGCAGGTTTACAAAAAGTAAAAGTCAAAAAGCCAGAACCACCAAAGGGATAGACCTTGCTAGCTGCCTATTTATACAGAGACATGGTTTTAAACAAACTGATTTTATTTTCATTAAAAAAAAAAGGTTTCCCATTTTGCACATGACAAGTAAGACTATTAAAGATGTATAGACACAGGCTTTCCCCATTGAAATGCACATAAGAAAAGAACATGCTTCAAAGTTCATTATTTACAAATAAGACACACTCAATATAGCACATGATTGCAGTGTAATAAACATCATTGCAGCATTAGTAAGTTCACAAAAACTATTTTGAAAGCACATTGTGAAATATTTGGCACAAACTTATCAACTTGAGGTGAATTGGCAAATTACAATGAAAACCTAACATTAATGGGGTTGGTTCACAAAAAGAAAAGAAAAACAGCTACACCCACTTTATATTGTCTATGTACACATGAATACATGGGATCTGATTTACAAAAGAAGACTGAAGTGTCTGCATTATGAGGCCCCACAGGTTCAAGGGTTTGTGTAATGTATGCTTCTAGTTCCATGTGTGACTCGGATTCATTTTACGCGTATGTAAATTGCACCACTAAAGGGGAGGCACACGCTGCTTTTCTTCTATGGCTTTGCAGTGTTTTGCTGCCAGTTAAGAACATCTTACTGCTGTACATGCAATTAGGGCATACCCAGGTCGCCTCACTTTGCAGTTCCCACCATAGCTCTGTTGAATGATGCATTTTGTAACTAAAACGCCATTGCCCTTCATCTGATGCTCAAAAGGAACTTCCGGTATTTATCCAGTGGGCTTATTTAAACTCGCTTGTTCCTCGTGGACCGTACATGGACTGAAAAAAGGAAATGATGATCGGGAGCTAAAAGCAGCTCCTTGGTATCAGGCATCACCCAGTAAGCAGGAAATAGCTGTGGAAATAAAGGAGCTGAAAGCGGCCGCTGGGTATCGGGCATCGTCCAGTGGGCAGGAGCTACCGGTGGGGAACACAGAACTTAAAGGAGCGCCTGGGTATTGGGCATTGCCCAGCAGACAGGAGCTACCGGTGGGGAACAAGGAACTTAAAGGAGCTCCTGGGTATCGGCATTGCCCAGCAGACAGGAGCTACCGGTGGGGAACAAGGAACTTAAAGGAGCTCCTGGGTATCAGGCATCGCCCAGCAGACAGGAGCTACCGGTGGGGAACAAGGACCTTAAAGGAGCTCCTGGGTATCAGACATCGTCCAGTAGACAGGAGCTACCGGTGGGGAACAAGGACCTTAAAGGAGCTCCTGGGTATCAGGCATCGCCCAGCAGACAGGAGCTACCGGTGGGGAACAAGGACCTTAAAGGAGCTCCTGGGTATCAGACATCGTCCAGCAGACAGGAGCTACCGGTGGGGAACAAGGACCTTAAAGGAGCTCCTTGGTATCAGGCATCATCCAGTAAGCAGGAAATAGCTGTGGAGAAAAAGGAGCTGAAAGCGGCCGCTGGGTATCGGGCATCGTCCAGTGGGCAGGAGCTACCGGTGGGGAACACGGAACTTAAAGGAGCGCCTGGGTATTGGGCATTGCCCAGCAGACAGGACCAACGGTGGGGAACAAGGAACTTAAAAGAGCTCCTGGGTATCGGGCATTGCCCAGCAGACAGGAGCTACCGGTGGGGAACAAGGAACTTAAAAGAGCTCCTGGGTATCGGGCATTGCCCAGCAGACAGGAGCTACCGGTGGGGAACAAGGACCTTAAAGGAGCTCCTGGGTATCAGACATCGTCCAGTAGACAGGAGCTACCGGTGGGGAACAAGGAACATAAAGGAGCTCCTGTGTATCAGTTATTGCCCAGCAGACATGAGCTACCGGTGGGGAACAAGGACCTTAAAGGAGCTCCTGGGTATCAGACATCGTCCAGTAGACAGGAGCTACTGGTGGGGAACAAGGAACATAAAGGAGCTCCTGGGTATCAGTTATTGCCCAGCAGACATGAGCTACCGGTGGGGAACAAGGACCTTAAAGGAGCTTGTGGGTATCGGGCATTGCCCCGTAGACAGGAGCTACCGGTGGGGAACAAGGAACATAAAGGAGCTCCTGTGTATCAGTTATTGCCCAGCAGACATGAGCTACCGGTGGGGAACAAGGACCTTAAAGGAGCTTGTGGGTATCGGGCATTGCCCCGTAGACAGGAGCTACCGGTGGGGAACAAGGAACTTAAAGGAGCTCCTGGGTATCAGACATCGCCCAGTAATGAGGAGCTACCTGTGGAGAATGAGTGTCTCGGACCTAGGGTGCTGCAAATCTATTTTCCAGAAGAGATACCATCTATAACTTTTTGCCCATTACATATCAACTACTATTCAGACCCTCCAGGATATTGCGACATGACATTTTTTGTGGCAAACACAAATGCACGTTTTGCAGCACAAAATTGTGTGTGTGTGTGTGTTCGTTCTCTGGCCCTGGACCAGTCAGCACACTAGCTTACAGTTACTCAGCACTCGATGGGATAACGATTCCAAAAGCGTTGCTTGATTAACAGCACTTGAGTTTCCTCTGTGCCAATAAAACACATTTTAAAAACGTTTTGCAGTGCGCGCTCACTCTGCAAAGTGTTTACCATTCTCAACTCCTTTACCACTTCAACTTCCTTCCTTTGCTCTCACAAGTTGCTCTGCCACGCTCTGCCCTTGCACCCTCTGCTATCAGCACCACCCCAGGCTTTCTCTCCGCTCTCTGACGTCATACCAGGAATTGATACCTGGGTCTGACTGGGGCATACAATTATCTCGGGCACCAATGAAAAAGTGGCACACAGTTGCAAATGGCAATTCATTCCTTTTGTGCAGACTGTTTGAGTAATACCCAAGGGGGAGTTTTTTGGTAAAATGTGATGCAAAATGTGAATTTGAAAGAATATGTATGTGACACAGAGACAGACAGGCTGGATTTTCCAAAATAAATTCAGTCTTTACTGACTTACAGAAAAAAGAAATTTAAGGATATTGTCCGAAATTTTATATGGTTGGGAGTCTTACAGAATTCCTCTTCTGTTTTTCCTCTAGCTTCTTCCAGATTCTCTCTTGTTGCTGGCCCTGGGAAGGCAATAAGGACTAAGTTGACTTCTCCACCTTCTAGTCCTCATAAACCCACAGGCTTCCTGCAGCTCCTGCCTCCACGTCTGCCTGGCTCTGCAACAGAAGCGAGAATGATCCGCCAGTCTTTTCTTGTCTACCTGTTTATATAGGCAAGTGTTAATGGCCCAATCAGCATTCTTTTGACTGGATAGCTTATAAAAACCTTCCCAAGCTCCACCCCCTTCTCTCGGAGAGTGAGCCTGGGAAGATTTCCCCCTGCTTCCTTCCCCAACGTCCTCACAGTGTGTCCAGCCTGCTGGTAGCCCATCTCCCAAGTAAGTTGTATATTCCCCAGGAGGGTAAACCCCGTTGCTACTGATTACTTGGAACATTTGTCTGTGTGTTTACCATGCCTATTTCATGTTTTAAAGGCCTTGTTTATTTCCGCCCACTACAACTTGGCGTGGCGTGGCTGTTTTCCATTAGAGAGCTGCTGTCAGCCCACGCCTCGTGCCTCTCGCCATTCGCGGCTCCCGTCTGCCGCAGGCTGCTATAGATCATTTCCTTGGCGGGCAGTGGATTTCCAAACGCTCGGATAGTTTGGTGTTTATTACGGCCCTTATCCCGACCCCACCAAACCCCAGTGTTATAAGGCTCCGCTCCTACGTTTTCTGCAGTGTTGTCTGCCTCTGCCATCGTGGATTCGGAGTTTGTTTTCCCCACAAGCGTTTTCCCCGCAAGCATGATACAATCCCCTAGGTCCTTACACATACCCCCCAGGCATCGAGCCGGTCGGGTCGATCCACACTTCTAGATAAATAGTCCGGGATAATTTGAAATGCCGCAGGCTTATGGATGGTTTGAAAACAAAACTCTTGTAAGGTAAGGAACCACCTCAGCACTCTCTGAATGGAATCTTTGTGTGTAGATAGCCATTGAAGTGGGGCATAATCCGTGAATACAGTGAACCGACGTCCCGCAAAGTAGTACCAGAGAGTTTCAATTGCCCCTTTTATCGCTAGACATTCTTTTTCGATGGTAGAGTAACCCTCTTTGTGTGGCAATAACTTACGACTAATGAAAGCCACTGGTTGTAATTCAGTTTCACTGCCTTGCAAAATTACAGCACCCAATCCTGATCCTGAGGCATCGGTTTGTAAATAGAATGGTTCCCCAAAATCGGGACATCGTAGAACAGGATGTGCTGGTATAATTCTCTTCAATTCCAAAAAAGCGTTCAAGGCTTTTTCGTCTTGTAATACATCACCGTTATAACTGGATTTGAGAGCTTCTGTCAAAGGGCTTGCAATTGTTGAAAAGAGAGGAATGAATCTACGGTAGTATCTGATGAACCCCAGAAAAGATCTTATTTGTTTTTTGTTGCTTGGCATAGGTAACTTTACAAATGCCCCTATTTTGTCCACTGGTGGTCTAATAACACCATTCCCTACTAAGTAGCCAAGGTATCTTGTTTGTTTAGCAGCCAGTATGTTTTTTTGGGGGTTTATGTTAAGCCCTGCTATTTTTAAGGATGTTATTACTTTCTTAAGATGTTCCAAATGTTCCACCCAAGAGTTGCTGTACACAATTATATCATCCAGATAAGCAGAACTATAATGGTGGTGTGGTCTTAGTACTTGGTTCATCAATGATTGAAAGGTAGCCGGGACCCATGCAAACCAAATGGTCACACCTTAAATTGATACAATCCAGAAGGAGTAGGGAAGGCTGTTTTTATTTTATCCTCTGGTCTCAAGGGAATCTGCCAGTATCCTTTCGTCAGATCGATGGTGCTGATGTATCTAGCTGAGTCCAATTGTTCGAGGAGTTTGTCTATACGAGGCATGGGGTATGCGTGGTACGTGGAGATGGAATTCAATTTCTGGTAGTCCATACAAAACCGGATACTACCATCCGGTTTTGGTACAAGCACGAGCGGAGAGGACCAGTGGCTACTGGAGGGTTCAATTACACCTAGCCTTAGCATTTTCTCTACTTTGGCCTGCACGGCTGTCCGTTTGGACTCTGGAAGGCGGTAAGGTCAGATTCTTACTGTTTGTCCTGGTTCCGTTTCTATTCTGTGTTCTATCAGGGAGGTCTTTCCAGGATAGAAAGAAAACACATCTCTCAGGGGAAGCAAAGGATCCTCCAGTTCCTTCCTTTCTTCCGGCTTGAGCTGAGTGCCCCACTGGACTGTGCTGAATGCGGTTTCCTTCTCTTCTATTGAGCCTACACTGATGTTTTTGTACTTTTCCTCAGATTCTTTCCACTCCTTAAGTAGATTTATGTGGTAATTTTGGTTCTTCTCTCGCCTGTCTGGTTGTTCCACCATATACTTTACTGGTCCTAGAATTGCCGTTCTCTTATAAGGACCTCTCCATTGGGCCAACATATTGTTTTGACTGGTAGGTAACAACACCAAAACCTTGCTGCCAACCTTAAAAGTGCGTACTCTGGTTTTCCTGTTATAGAATTTTTCTTGCGCCATTTGTGATCTGCCAAAATTTTCTCTTGCCAATTCACGTAGTTTGAAGAGACTGGATCGTAGCTATATTACATACTCTGTGAGAGTGGTTGTCTCTTCTTCTTCTTCTTCCCATTCCTCCTTGGCTATGTCCAATACTGTGAAGTGCAATGCAGTGAAGAAATTACCAGTAATTCATAAAGATATAGGGTGGGTTTCAGGGGGTTTTCTGCTCCGCCCGTTCAGTAATGCTAAAATCAGACTAGGTGTTCTAAGTGCTTTTCAAAAAAGCATGGAAAAACACATACATGACATTGGCCTGCGCCCGGTCTGAAAACATGAGCAGAAAAGAGAGAGCATTTCAATTTGAGGCGTTGCATTTAATTTTTACCAGACATGGTTTTGGCAAAATAATCCGTCACTTTGGTGCTTATTCCGGTTTTATTTTCAAACCACACAGAATGATAGATTACCCTTAAGGCATGGGTCTGCAACCTTTGGCTCTCCAGACGTTTTGGACTACAATTCCCATCACGTCTAGCCACCATAGTCAATGGTGATGGATCATGGGAGTCAAAGTCCAAGACATGTGGAGAGCCACAGGTGGCAGACCCGTGCCTTAAAGCTTGAACGATAACAGTGCTCACACTCCTTTACATTTCTGTCCTGCCACTCCTTCATGACACGGTTGTTTTCAAAGCCCTCCCAGTTTACTTGGGAATTTGTTTTGGTCCATCAGTCAAATCCTGTAAACTTTTGGGCATATGTTTCACACCTTACACCCAAAAATATCTGAACACCTTGCTGATATATTGCAGAAAAATGAAACCCAACAGACTACAATGTTCACAGGAGTAACTTTCTCCAGTCCGCCTTCCTCGATGCCAATCTACATGCTAGAACCTGTGGTCTAATTCACAAAAGGGAAGAGAGCTAAACTGGAAGTTTCAGCATGCAACCCACTAGTGGATACAAAGCAGTACTGGATGAATGTGATCCAAACGGGAGGAGCTGCCAACTGAAAGTTTATGGATCAAGCCGTGGACTACTCTTGTGTGCTCCAAATGGCTCAGATCACAAGTGTCTTCTTTGAAGAGTTTGGACAGTCCTAGACTAGAAAGTCTACAACACAACTGGAGTATGTGAGGGGTGCATTTGGTGAATGGTAAGCTCCCTCCTTTCACAAACTCTTACCACGACTTCGCTTTACCTCAATCCCTTAGACTAGGGGTGCGGAGTGGGGGTCTAGAGCAACGGGGAGCAAAGTAGCAATGAGCAAAAGTGCTTAAAATGTTCCTGTGGTGGCAGATAGTGGAGTTGGCGGGTGTGCCACCATCTGCTTTTAAAAAATATTTGTAAATCAGTAGAATCTGCTGTGTTGTGCAAAAAGTCCACCAGCGAGTGAAGCTTTCAGACTGTCTGGTGCCAAAGGGTGCAGGGCACACCGCCTGACGGAAATCCAGTCAATCGAGGAAATTTTACTCTTTAAGGGCAGAATTTCCATGTGGATTTCAACCTAAGCGGGCATATTTTTTATCCAGTCCTCCATGCTGGATTTTGACCCACAGTGGTGAGATGGTTGATGCAGGGCACACATTGCCTTCCACCGTGGACATTAGCTTAACCCTAGGGCAGAGAATAGTGCAGGGAAGAGCAGAGTTCTCAAGTTGTCCAATTGCATGCATGCATACATCTCATTGAGCTCTTGTGTTATTCTTAGAATTGTGGTCCTTGTGTTTATTTCTACACACGAGGTGTTATTTGCCCTGATGCTGCATTCAAAACTGGTCAAGTGATATGCCTTGATATAAGATTGAAAATGTCTAATAGCCACCGGCGTTGACTGTTGATCACCATTTTTTCCAGTGTGGCAGAGGCACACTATCATGCACGCCTTCAGTGATGTGGCACAAATGCACCCCTTGTGATTGCGCAGAGGACATACGCTGTTCCGATGGGTGCCTGAATGATTTGCAGCATTGATATTTTCTTGCGAACTATTTTAGACTGGACTGTGGGAATGGGAACAGCAAAATCCAACATATCGACACATTATTTGAAAGTATTTCTTGGAAGAGTCCCCCCCCCTCTGCTCCCCAAACCATCATTGGGCTGTCGTTCTTTGCTTATATTCCCGGGAAGTATTTGTGCCATAAGGATTGCAAACTTAATTGATGATGCTAGTTTTTTCGTCTACAAAGTCTCTGGAAGAGCCCTCAAAGACTGGTCAGATGTTTCCAATCGGACAATGGCTGCAGACAATGTCGACACACACAGAAAGGTGGATGGTCTCAAGAAAGGCAATTCTGTAAATATTGAAACTATGGGAACCCCAAAGGTAGAGTTGACTCTACCCACACCTAAAGATTAATACATTCTTAGTTCACACGCATGACATGTCAAAGACATTTCAAGTTCTCGCATCAATGTTGTCCATGTGCACATATCTTATATGGTTAAGCTAAAAAAAGCCTGGCGCATGACCACAGTTGCACCAGTCTGGTAGTATGTTCACTTTTTCCCAACAGAGAACCTTCGTTAGAACCGAGAAGCGAGGATACCAAAGCAACGCCAATAGTCGTCTGACATCGCCGGGCTCGCGATCTAGCAAATGAATGCTGGTTGCGATGGCTGACTCTTCCCGAGTGGAGAATTGTTTGGGCGGGCTCGGGATGTGGCCGCAGAAGTGCATGTAGATCCAGGGGTTGGTGCAGCTGTTCAGGTTGCGCAGCAGCATGAAGATGGTGAACACCGCACCTGTGAGGGAGACAAACCAAACCAGCATTGGCAAAAGGCAACCGCTGTGGCTCTGATGTGGGCAGTTAATAGCCACCTTGGTGCCCAGGGCAAAACACTAGAATGCACCCCCCTTATCCCCGACTACACCTCCGTGCCACACAATAAACCCCCCCTCAGTATCAATAAATCATTGTTATTCAAATGAAGCTGGTTTCATTACATTGTAATTTAAGTGCTATACAGAAGAAATCTAATGTGAAAACACAGCTGTTGCTGCCCAAGTAAATGGTTCTTCTGTCACCTGCTCTTAAGGAAGGCCTTGACTCAATGCAGTTTCAAACTGTCCGTACTAGCACACTGCAGTGTGACCAGCCTGCTGGGGTCTGAGGGCCCACTGACCACTGGCGCTGTGTTGCAGGTGGTCTGTTCGTACCACCTCACTTATATTTCGCAAGGGGCAATACTAGACTAATTAAATGAATAATGTTCTGATAGAAGGTTATCATTCCAAGATAGACAGCCTGGTACGCTTTCAGAATACCTTTATGAGTGAGTGGGAAAGGGGTCAAATAGCACCAGTGAGTTTTCCTGTCTGCTTTGCATTAAATCACAGAGCATTTCAGAAAAATAATAGTGATTAGAGATCTCTATATTTGATAAACAAGTCTATGATAAAAGGGTTGTATGTGTGAATCTCTAAATGCGCAACAGACACATGGCTTGGTGCTCACATCACTGTTCACAACACTCACCCCAACATTGAAATGTTTGTAACCACGAACCATGCATACTCATTCAAACAGCTTATGTTTTTGGATGTGAGTATAAAATGGCTGCAACATCAGCCACTCAAATGGGCTACAAGGGCTCTTTTGCTTCTTGTTTCTGGAGAATTCTATATGAGGAGGGGCTGGGTCTCAGTGTGAGCATGCCCAACCCCCAATACAGAAACATCTTTAGGGAATTATATCTATAGAGAGGAAAGGATACCCTACAAGGGACACTCAATAAACAATGCTCAAAAGGGATACACAGAAAGGATTGTTTCTCTTAAAAACTTCAGTCTGACTAGCAATAAGCTGATCAAGCGTTTTAAAACCGGTTTCTAATGCATGGTAAAGGGTCCACAGTACCTCAGCCACTACCTCCTTACCACTACGCAGGCCTTGGGGGTTATTTCTGTAAATAAAGAGCAGGCCCATGCTTTATGTAATAGAGCTGGATTTAGCATCTCTTATTAGTGCTGGCCTGCAGCTAGTGAAAATCATGGTGTGGCAGTGTACAAAGGGAGTTTGGCCTAGTGGATGTACAATTTGAGGCAACTGCTTTGATTGTTTTATGTGTTTAAGTGTGGGTACAGTGAATTATTACACATCAGACAAAAACAGGCATATATGCTGTTACATAGCGGAGCACCAGATAGATGCCATAAACCAACAGGTTGGTGACTTGTGCGGCGCCCAAATCGTTGCTGCAAACATATCACTGCATTGATTTGCAATGGACTACTGTCTGCATGGTGACACACAATGAACTCTGCTTTCCTAATCAAGGTGGCAAGTCAAATTGAGGAGCCATCTGGTGTGCGCTAGGCAGTGGCTGGTTGGTTAAGAAAATTAAAAGACCTTTGAGGCTGAGCGGATGCATTTAGACCATGTCCCAAAGCAGCCACCGGAATACTTAAGCAAGAAAGTGACATTTAACCTTCCCAGGCATGCGCCATATGTAACAAAAATATACCAAAATAAAGTTTTGGTGTGTCAAAAAAAAGGCATGGAATAAAGAACATAGTTTAAAACTTTTTCTATGTAGCACTCTAATTCTCTTGGAAGAATGCGTAGGTTTGGTCAGCTAACTGCTGCTTTATGCTGGGCTTCAGAATAAAAATGCCCCATGTTCAGTTCTTAACACTGAAACGTTGAGCACAAACTGTGTAAAAACAATGGTTTGTTAAATGATCCATCACTTATATAAATGAAACTGCCCCCACTTGAAAAGTCTGTCAGCACAAAGAGTGATGGGCACGGCGTGTGTGCCTCCAGAGCATCCAAAGGCTGGTTTGGAATATGCTTATGTGTTTCTCTGTCGAGCTCAGAGGCAGCTGTCTGGGTGGGCTGCTACCTGCCCCCTCGGGATATTTAGTTCTGCACCCAGGCAGTCGCCCAATTTGCACGCCCCAAGAAACGGGGTTTGGCTTTGGCATAGTGAAAACGTTTTCTGTGTATGCATGCATGTACACACACTCACTCGCATGCACGCATCCACGTAAAGATTAGTATTTGACATTTGGGAGTATCTTGACTGCCTAGCCTAGTTTGGGGGTCTGGAACCTGTTGCTCTCCTGGGGTTTTGGACAACAATGCCCATCAACCCTTAACATTGACCATGCTGGCTAGGGCTAATGGGAGTTGTAGTTCAAATCAACTGGAGAGCCAAAGGTTACACACTCCTGCGTACCTCCAAAAGGACTTGCAGAGCTGGTCAGAACTGATGGTATTTTAGATATGCCGGACCCAGGCCTATGGCACATTTCGGAGAGAAATCACACGAGTAACACTGAACTGGACTGTATTCAATGGATAGATTTAATGAAATGTTGGAACCTCTGAAAGGACTCTGGTGCTGGTGCAGTGATATGTCCCATGCGCCCGACCCTGGACTAAACTTTATTTTGGAAGATACAATGAGTGGAACTGAAATACATCATATTAAAAAGGACGAGTTTCAAATCAAAATACATCAGATCGGTCTGCGGGGCTTTGACAAAGTCAGCCATGATGGATGTACATGACTCAGCTTTTCAACATCATGTGGGTGAAAAAATATTACCATTCTGTTTGAAAATCTCATTAACGGGTGTTAAAAGCACCTAAAGACAATGCGATTTGTGATGTGCATTCATGAAAAGTGAAAATATCACTCTCCCCTCTGCTTCGTTTGACTTCCTTTTGGTCAGATAACTTGGTGCGTAAATGTGATGATGGCATAGAGGCTTCTGGGTAACCTGCGGGTCACAGGTTATGACATTGGGCCTCATTACGACCCAGGCGCCGTAAAAGGCTGCGGCGCCGTTAACCACTTAGCGCCTTACTACGAGGTCACTTTGCGGGACGCGACCTGAACGGCTGGTCTGGACCAGCCGTTAAATTGGGGACCCGCAGAGGGACCTTGCAGGCAATTACGGTATCGCAATTTGCGGTACCGTAATTGCCGCCTTCCCCATTCCCGTTGAGCCCTATGGGGCAAAAATGGGAATGAGGAAAGGCCATGGTGAAATGGGGAAATACCGCCCCGCCAACCTTGGAACAGGGCAGTATTTCCTCATTTCACCATGGCGGACTCGTTACAACACCGGCACCAACCATGGTGCTAATAGCGCCATGGTTTAGCGCCGGTGTTGTAATGAGGGCCATTGTGTGAAAGGTGCTAATGTTATTGGTCAATATTAACATTAATTAATAAAAGCACCAAAACATAGCTTTGCTGACTTGGCAGGATTTAAAATTGTGGCCACATATCTCAGCACCAGGCACCCAACCCACTGAGCTGAAAGCATGGACTTCAAGAAAGGTTACCGCTTGGCTGGAGGTTGACTGATATGTGTGAAAATGGGGGCAGCCACTTCCAAGAGCAAGCTTCCTACAGAAAAGAGACTGATAAAGGCACAGACTGACCCAGGGAAAATAAATGGCCGGAGGCCTGCTCACATATGGGAACCATATGGCAAACATTAAAGGTGGCGGGATTAGCAGGAGTGAGAAGGGATGACAGAGTGAAGGTGGAGCAATGAGTAGAAGGAGATCAAATCTGAGGGGAGGAAGGGTCAGAAGGAACAAGGAGCAGTCAAGAGGCGGGGAGAAGACTGGAGCGAGCAGGAGTGGACTTGAAGGTGCATTAGGAGCAACCAGTAGGAAAAAGGAGAGGAGGAGGGTGCAAACCTTAAAGAGTAGAAGCGGAGGAGGAAAAAGAGGAAGATGTGAAGCAGCCACAAGAAGAGAAAGGAGGTGCTGCACACTATCCCAAGAGAGGAGGAAAGGGCTAGAGAAGGAGAAAAGAACAAGGACGAAAAGACAAGAGGGAGAGAGGAAGAGCTGGCGAGAGATAAAGAGGAGAACACAGAAAGTAAGAAGGCGGAGGCCATGAAAGATCGGGACAAGTGCAGAAAGGGCTGGTCAAGACCCAAATCCCTAGTGAAGCTTCTAGCCTGGTGAATGAGTGGCACACACAGAGGCCTCTGACTGCCTGTTAAGGGCTTAAACCTAAAGACTCAGGGCCCACAATGATACTCCAAAGGCTCTCACAGTGTCTGACATCTTGCCCCGTCTACATGTTCAGGGGCACCATGTGTGGCAGAACTTGACGGTGAAATGAGACATCCTGACAGCTACACAAGACCAGCAAGCTACTGCAACTGCCATGAACAATGTGCAGGCACTTAAAACCCCCAAAGACTGAATACCATTGTTTTGTTTCCCACCAGGAGGCAGAGTGCAAGGGAGAAAGGAAAGGATTTCAGACCATGGTCCTAAAGAAAAGCATCATTGGTTTAGCTCTGTTGAATCCTCATTCAAGGGCTTCAGGTAACCCTAATCCCTTCGTGTGGTTGTGAAATAATTCTCTGGAACCCGTCTGCTGATCCTGCAGCCGTGGCAACATGTGCACTTAATATGCCACGCTGCTAACTATTGCTTTGCCTTGCCATCTCGGAACTTAGATGAAGCCAAGGTTCTGACCAGGGTTCCACCTATGCCAGGATTCCTGTTACACCAGGACTTCAACTATACAAGGTCTCTGTTTCTGCAGGAGCACCTACAATTTCAGGGGTTCTGGAAATGGTATGCACAGAGTCTGTTCATGCAGGGGATTCTGGGATTCATTTATACCACAACTCTATGTATGTAGTGCATATGTTTCCGCCACGGTTCTGAACACAGCACAGGATTAAGTAAGACCGGGACCTACTCATGCCAGTGCTTGTGTTCTACGGTAGACTGGACTGCGGGTAATAACATTGGAGCAGTAAAATGCAACATTTACACGCATTATTTGAAATTGTTTCTTGGGGAGAGAATTCCCCCCAAAACCATCTTCGGGCTCGGAAAGTATTTGTGCCATACTGATTTGAAACTTAATTGATGATAGCAGTTTTTTTCCATACAAATTCTTAGCAAAGTCCCCCAAACGGTCAGTGCCTACAGTCCTCAGAGGGACCTAATCTGACACTGGCCGCAGAAAATCTCAACACACACAAAAAGGCAGAAGGTTTGAAGAAGGGCAGTTTGGAAAACATTGAAAATATGGGAACCACAACAGAGGTGCTCGCTCTACCAACCCCTAAAGATGAATACATTATTGGTTCAAAAGCACGACTTGCGAAAAACATTTTAAATTTTAGCATCAATGTTGTGAACATACGCAAATCTATAGGGTAAAGCTTTAAAGAATTGCTCTTGACCACAGTTGCCCCAGTCCAGTACTATGGGCCTCATTATGACCCTACTGGTCTGGTAAAAAGGTGTCAGTATTTACATATACCAACACTTTACCGGACTGGCAGAGTACAAACATGCCGGTGGGGGTAACCTCACTGACCTCCAGCCCAGAGATGGAGGTGACTCAGGCCCGCACCGGCATTAAACAGCCGGTATTGGTATTTCTGCCACCTGTAATATTCCAGTAGTGCCAGGAAATCAGGCCACGGAAACGGCAGGTGCGTTTGGCGGTATACTGGCACACTTGGAACGAGGCTCAATGTTTGCTTTTTCCCCAACAGATAACCTTACAACCGAGAAGCAAGGGTACCATAGCAATGCAAATAGTCGTCTTTTCACACCGGAGTGACATCGTCGGCCTCACGATCTCCCAAATTAATGCTGGCTGTGATGGCCGACTCTTCCCGAGTTGAGAAGTGTTCGGGCGGCCTCACGCAGTACGGGATGTGGCCGCAGAAGTACATGTAGATCCAGGGGTTGGTGCAGCTGTTCAGGTTGCCCAGCAGCATGAAGATGGTGAACACTGCACCTGTGAGGGAGAGAAAAGAAACCAGCATTGGCAAAAGGCAACCACTGTGGCTTTGGCATAGTGAAAAGGTTTTCTGTGTGTACACGCACACACACAAACACACTTCGGAGGATAGCTTAGGGGCAACATGCTCGTCTTGGAAGCAAGACAACACAGAGCCGCACAGGTTCGATCCCCAGATCCGTGCTTAGAAACCTCTGGGTATTAAGCACGTTATAAATAACCTATCATATCATATCATACGTAGGCATAGTGGGTGATTTGCAGCAGAGAGATAAAGCAGGGGAGGGATAAAGGCACTACAACCTGGATGTATATGAAGAGGAAAACTGGACTGAACCTAGGTGAGGGAGAGGTATTTTAGATTAGTATTTGACATTTGATTCTATGTTTATTCAGATTAAAACGAAATCCATCAAACAGCAATTAAAATACACAGAATATAAATAACACAGATGATACAAATACAGCAATAAAATGAAAAGAAACAAACCAACAATATCTACATTGCCACCCATAAAACACACTGGCAGTGACGGCTGTATACTAATTGATCTTTTCACAATTGACCTTGGGAGAATTGACCTCGGGAGAATTGACCTAATTTAATAGATCATTTAGGACATATATGCGGGGGACACCCCCTGCCCAATCCAAAACCCCTCGCAACTCCCCACCCAATCCCCTTATAATATCTATAATCCAAAACCAACCCAATACATATATAAAATTACTAAAATCATATAAAGGTCAATTGTGGCGAAGGTCAGTTAGGACCTCTATAATTAGGCCAATTAGGACAAAAGGTCAATTGTAAAAGGTCAATTTGGGTAATACCGGAGTGACCGGTGAAGAAGTCTACAAGCCTGCTACATCCCAAGCACTGTGAGTATCCAGAGTTTGAGAAAGAAGTCTTTGAGAGACCACTAAGGGCTATCTCTAAACGCTAGAAGTGAGCACAGCTTGAGAAAGAAGTCTTAGAGCCGGCTGAAGGCTATCTTTAAAATGCTGGGAGCTCTCCTGAGATTGAGAAGGAAGTCTAAAATCCAAGTAAGGGCTACATTTAAAATGCTAGGAGTGGCCAATGCTTCAGAAAAAGCATTAAGACCCACTGAGGGTTATATCCCAAATGTTTTGGAGTGAATGGAGCTTACCTCTTTTCACCACTGTGGTACTGGGATGAAAAAGATGCATGCATGGAACTGTGAGGGCCAGGCATGTCCGTCTAATCATGGTCAGGCAGGGCCAATTAGGTTTTCACGCCTGCAGCCTGTCAAGGGGCTGCAGGTGTATAAAGGGAGACTAACTGAGAAGGCGCGGGAGCTACAGGGAGATCTGAGTGCAGAGGAGCAGCAGGAGACCCATATGAGGAGGCAGCCGTGGTGGTCCAGGAAGTTGAACCAAGATGCCGGCAAAAGACACAGAGGACTTGTGGGACCTGAGGTGAATGGGCGTTGCAATTTCCCCAAGCCTGGGAGCCTCCGAAAGCTTGGCACACACAGCAGGAGCTACTGGGGAGCGAGGAACCCTGAGGACATAGTCTGCGTCTGACAACAAGCGTCAGAGGTGCCGACGTGAAGGAGAAATGATGCGCCAACCGAGTGAAGCTCGCACCAGCTGAAGGGAAGCCGCTCGAACCATCAGATGAACACAAAGGAGAATGGTGAGTGTTGGAGGGACGCTCTAGTGTCGGAAAGCTGCTAAAGGACCTCCAGTGAGTTATGTTAGAAACCTGAAGGCACTCTCGCATCTACTCCCAGGGGATCTTCTGTTCAGATGGCCAGGGAAGGGCCATCTCTTTTGGATCTCGACGGTGGGGTGGACTAGCAAGGGAGGATCACCTGGGTGGATGGTCATTGGGGATTGGGGAGAGGGTCCCAGAGGGTGTCATGATTCCTGCCCCTCATGTCCCCAGCCCTCCAAGATGTCAGGCTGGAGCCAGGCCACGATCATCTACATGGCCCTCAAGAGCCTCTCCATCCCTCCAAAGACCCACGTGGAGTCAGACATGGCGGTTGTGGCACCGGACTCACTCACTCTCATAGGATAACATTGGGGATTGGACTTGTAGTGCATTGATGGGGCCAAGATGGATGCCCCCACATATTTCGATTCCCAGAACTGCATGTGCAGTCTAGTCTTTTGGGTGTGGTTCAGCCCAGAGACACATGGGATACCCAGAGACTATTTAAGCCACGTCCAGGCTGAGAAACATGCTTTGTGTTTTCTGCACCTGCAGCGTGACACTCACAGTGTTCAGATCGGTCTCCAGTAGGCCAGCACCTTTCTTCTGCGCTCTGCTCCTGCAAGAACAAGAACACTGTTAGGAACAGCCTTACCTTGCAGCGCTTCTGCCCATCATTCATCACTTCTTCTGTTCTGTGGGCATCTTCGGCGGTGTCATTCCCATCCCGGCACGCCGCTTCCTAAGGGAAAGGGAAAAGAACAGAAAAAAGGCATTAGTAAGCATTCAGCAAATCTTTGCTTATTTTTAAAGACTGTACGAGCTTCAAACGCTTACCTGAATCCCAGCCGCTCTGGGGGAACTCTGTTTCCGGAACTTCTCATCCATCTGCAAGAGGGAAAAGACACTCCAGGTTAGCGTGGAAACATCTAGAGGCACCGCATACCGCGCTTACTCACCACATTTCTTCTTCACAACCGGCATCCATGCTGAAAACATTACGGTACCTAAAAGACACAGAAAAATAACTCATTTCAATACAAATACAAAAGGGTCGCATCGCGCATCGCGCTCTCACTCACCTTCAGCGCTACTCATCTCAGCAGCACGTCGCCATCCCCAGATGCCGGCAATCATCTAAGGAAGGAAAGGAACGAAGTTAGAGAACTGTTCAAAAGACTCATTATACTTACCTGTCGGACTCTTGCCAGTGAAGTAACTAGGCAGCAACGAGCCTGCATCAATGAACGCGCCCCTGCGCTGAAAGCAGGACGAAGAGCACACTTTCCAAGAAAACAAGGTGAGCTGTGGATCAAAGGGAAGGGTTGGGCCCCGGGGAAGAAGGGGTTCAAGCACACAGAGACAATAGGGAGTTAAACTCTACCAATCCTGTGTTTCAGGCCCAGTCTTCAGTCGAGTAGACTCCACGGAAGGGTTTGAGGTCGTAAGAGGTCAGAACAGGCTGAGTGACGTCCCCGTGGATACCAGGTGAGCGTTACAGAGGGTGAGATACGGTATCCCCTGTGAGACAAGCATGGTATGAAGACAGATGCAGACTCAATAGTGTTTGTTTCAAAACATTTATTTACTAAGGTTCCTGGGCTGGCGTAATGCCTGACTGGCCCCAACTGTGTATAGATGGTTCCCTTAACTGATGTTTCTAAAGGCTGTTGATGTCCCATTGTCCAAAATAAAAGTCTGTTTGTGTCTAAACTCTTTATAAAAGTGTGATAGGAAGTCTTTAAAAAGGGAAATAGTGGTGAGCAGAAAATAGGAAACCAAGGTTGGTTTCAAGTGGTCTTCTCACAAGGTGTAGTTTAGTCAATGTCACAAAAATGAGTTCAATCAAAAAGGGCTGTTCATAAGACCTTCTCCACAGAGCCCTTGGAATATTCTAAAATACCTTCAGTGTCTTTGAATTCCTTGGGGTTCCCTTCCCCAAGCTTTAACTTGTTCAATTTCCAAACACCACAAAAGAAATATAACACAGTTCATTTTCAAAGCTCCTTGGAGTTCCGTTCCCCAAGCTTCAATCCTTTGAACTCTCCAAAACAATAAATCTTCAACTTGGTTAGGCCTCTCATGGTTCCTTTCCCCAAGCTAAGGCCCCTTTCAGTTTCCAACACAAATTCAGTTTTGTCAGGATGCACTTTGCTTTTCATGCCTCTCAGGGTTCCCTTCCCCGAGGTTTGGTTTCAAATACAAGTTCAATGTGTCAGAATGTACCTTTCCTTTTAAACACAGTTCTTTCATAGACACTTCACTTGTAGTGCACAATCAGAGACTTTCGAAATCGCCTGTTCTTTGCTCCTTCTAGGTGTGACCACTTTAATCTGTAACCCCTCTCTTTATTCCTTGCTCTTCCTTTTAACCTTTCACCTTCAGGTGCTTCCTGCACTCTTTCTTCTTCTCCTTTATTTCTTTTGCTTTCTTTCTGGTGCACACTTATACCTTCCTTACTTTCTTGTACACACATGTACCCTTCTTGCTTTGCCATGCACACTTGCACTGTTGTTCACTTGCTTTCACCTTTTCTGTGCCTCTGGCACCTTCCTTTTCCTTCCTATGCCTCTTGCACGCTTCTCTTGTCCTTCTGGTGCTCACTTGCACCCTTCTTTTCTTTGCAGGTTACTTGCACCCTTTTTCCACACCTTTCTGTCCTCTTGGTGCTCATTTGCACATTTACTTTTCTTTCCACTCTCAGTGCTTCTTTATACACTTTCTGCTTTTCTCCTATTTTCCACTTTCACTTGTGTCTTTCACACTCTTCCAATCGCGTTCAGCTTCAAAACCTTTTTACCTTCTGTTGCTTTGTTTTCACTCTGTGCCGCTTTATATTCTGTGCTTTTCTCACGCTCCACTGCAGTTACACGCACAGTTGCAAATTTCGTTCTCACTACTTTCACCAAACTTACTGGGCAGCATTGAAGAGGGGTTCAGAATCCTAGCCCCCCCGCGCCCACTAAATTCATGGCAGAAGGCCAGGAAAACCCGCAATCACCCATTCTATTTTGGACAAATTCCTAATGGGTCTATGATTGATAAGTAAGTTGAGAGGTATCCCCTCAGCCAGCCATACCGACCAGGGGACATACAGATCTAACCATGTGTGAATGAAGAGCCGCAGGCCATGATCAGAGACACCTGTAGCACTGCTTGGAATAAAAGACCAAGAAGCCATGTTGCCGGCTAGTTTCTGTGTATACATGTACTTCGTACCCGAGTCTGCTACCCCTCACCACGGGTACACCGAACATTTTGGTATAGTTTTCGATTTTTAGACAACCAATGGTTGTCCTTTCGGCAAGGTGAGCGGAGAGATTAGGGCAAACCCCCCCTTTTTTATGCGTTGTCAAAATTTTCCCATCCTCCGATACACTAGAGAAGTAGTAACCGTGTCTAGTGTTTCAATGAAGGAACCTTTATGAACCTTAGTGTATAAACCGACACATTTTCTCTTAAGAAGGCAGACTCTCCCACACGACCTGCGAGATTGAGACCAGGTTGCACACAAATTATGGCTGAAAATGCCACCTTAAGTTACACGGAAGAACAGACATCTGACTTACTTTCAGGACCCTCATTCTTTGACCCCCTCGGTCCCAACATCCCAGTATCCTCTGCCAACACGGGAGAAGATATCCTAAAACCTAAGAAAAAGGTTTTCAGAACAGAATTACATGGACACTTCTTGAAAGAATACCTAAGAGCGAGTATCATTCCCTCAGGCTTGATAGTCAGAAATGAACCTTGCCTCTTTCTAGAAGACAAAGAATATACAACCAATTTCAGTTACATTGCTACAAAATGCAGCAAGGACCTTATGGTCCTTACAGTAACAACTGCACAGAGAATTAGTTCGGAACTTCAAAAATCTCTGGAAGATGAAGAGAGGATATTCATGAACAACACACTAATTTCTGACGCTACAAATCCCACCACCATGGAACCCTGCATTCCAAGGCCAACGCAGACGACCGAGACGCAGGAGGAGACAAATTTAGAGCCAGATCTAGAACTACCCATATTTAACCTAGCAAAGGCTCCACTCACAACCTCACAGATCTCAGTACTTTCCAAAGACCTATCATTTGTACCTACCAGTAATACAGATTGGTACAACAGTGAGATGGAGATCCGAAGGTTCCTCCGCACCGTGAGATTACACTCATTTTTTCATGAGCATGAAAACACCGAAACAAATCTAGACACAGGCTTACATCCCAAATCCACATTCACACCCTCTGACAATCAGGTCCCAGATGATCTCCTTATGTTTGAAAGATGCGTCCTGCGGGACCATAGAGCACTAAGTAAGAGGAATTGCGCAATCAAACAACAAAATATCACTAGACAAGAAAGAGAAGCTCTCTCTGCATTATCCAAACAACCAGAGCTTATCATCAAACCCGCGGATAAAGGGGGCGGGATCGTGATCATGAAATCAGATCAATTCCATCACATGATCATGGAACTCCTGAATGACTCAGAAAGCTATAAATTACTTAAGAAAGACCCTACCAAAGATTTGAAAACAGAAATTTCACCAATGGTAGCATTTGCATTAGAAAGAGACTGGATATCGGAAAAATAATCTGAATTTCTGCAGACATCCCAAGGCAGAACACCCTGCCTATATGCCCTCCCCAAAATCCATAAAAATCCAACCAATCCTCCGGGGAGACCTATTGTGTTGGGTTGCGGGTCCATACTTGAACCTTTATGTAAATTTGTTGACCATTTCTTAAAACCCATAAGTACCAAAACGGACACATACATTAGAGACACCATGCACACCATCCAGTTATTTGAAAACTTAGACTTCGACCAACACAAACAGTTACTAGTCACTCTAGATATCAAAGCACTATACACCAGCATACCCCAACAAGCAGACATTGACTGTGTGTACGAATACCTGACTGCTACCAATATCGACATGAAAACTCCCCCAGAATTTATCATTGAAATTATGACATTGGCCCTTTGCAAAAACTTTTTTGAATTTAATCAACAATTCTACCTACAAACAAAAGGTACCGCCATGGGGGCAGCATTTGCCCCAAGTTTGGCCATTTGATTCATGGCAAACTTTGAGGCCACATTTGTTCTCAGTCATCTTAACAGATGGAGAGAGCATATCAAACAATGGCGTCGATATATAGACAACATCATATGCCTATGGGAAGGCACAGAAGAGGCCCTACTAGAATTTTGCTCCTGGCTCAACACATGCAGCCAAGACATCCAATTTACATTTGAATACAGTAATTCCTCTATCCATTTCCTAGATTTGAGAATCCAACACGACCAAGGCAAATTAACATGCACTACTTTTCGCAAACCCATCGATCGCAATACTTTGTTACATTTCCAACGCGATCATCCTCAACATATCAAGGAAAACTTACCGTATGGGCAATTCCTAAGACTTCGCAGGAATTGTACCTCTTTAGACAACTTTTATCAAGATGCCAACCTTCTAAGTGACAGACTCAAACAACGCGGCTACCCCAAAAAACTGGTGTCAAGATCTCTTAAAAGAGCCCGCTTCACATGTCGTGATTCACTTCTCACACCCAAAACCCGAGATGCAGAGAATGATAAAATCACATGTGCCATTACCCACGGACAACATGCTTTTCAAATCAAAAAAATCGTTTACAAGTATTGGCCCATAGTTAGAGGGGACGCAATTTGAAAGAAAACCTGGTACATTCTGTCATGCATGCTGGACGTGGTTCTACCTCTTACGCTCATAGAACAGCTAGACCGTTCTATTCCAAATGGCGGTTGTTCGATTCATTGCCGGGAAAGCGACGTATGCACTTTTCACGTTGCTAAATTCACGTGAATTCTGCTTCGTCATGTGATCTACGGCATTACGTATATAAGTAGCGTGGAAACTTCACTCGCTGCTTCTGATCGAATCATTTGGCGTTGTGTAGCTGAACCTCCGATCTGCATCCTTGCAGTTTTCCTCAGCTGCTTCTTGGGCCTTCTATAGCGTGGTTTCCTCCACACGCTGATTCCTGGAGCTGTTTGTTCGCGTGTATTTCCACACGCGCACATTGTCTTCAAACGCGGCTCTCCTGGGCTGCGTGTATCCTGTCAGCGTGTAATTCCACATGCACACGTTGTCTTCAAGCGCGGCTGGCCTGGGCTGCGTGAATCCTGTTCGCGAGCAATTCCACAAGCGCACGCTGTCTTCAAGCGCGGCTGGCCTGGACTGCGTGAATCTTGTTCACGTGCAAATCTACAAGCGCACGCTGTCTTCAAGCGCGGCTGGCCTGGGCTGCGTGAATCCTGTTCGCGTGCAATTCCACAAGCGCACGCTGTCTTCAAGCACGGCTGGCCTGGACTGCGTGAATCTTGTTCGCGTGCAAATCTACAAGCGCACGCTGTCTTCAAGCGCGGCTGGCCTGGGCTGCGTGAATCCTGTTCGCGTGCAATTCCACAAGCGCACGCTGTCTTCAAGCACGGCTGGCCTGGACTGCGTGAATCTTGTTCGCGTGCAAATCTACAAGCGCACGCTGTCTTCAAGCGCGGCTGGCCTGGGCTGCGTGAATCCTGTTCACGTGCAATTCCACAAGCGCACGCTGTCTTCAAGCGCGGCTGGCCTGGACTACATGAATCCTGTTCGCGTGTAATTCCACACGCACACGTTGTCTTCACGCACGCCTGGCCTGGACTGCGTGAATCCTGTTCGTGTGCAATTCCACACGCGCACGCTGTCTTCAAGCGCGGCTGGCCTGGACTACATGAATCCTGTTCGCGTGCAATTCCACAAGCGCACGCTGTCTTCAAGCGCGGCTGGCCTGGACTGCGTGAATCTTGTTCGCCTGCAAATCTACAAGCGCACGCTGTCTTCAAGCGCAGCTGGCCTGGACTGCGTGAATCCTGTTCGCGTGTAATTCCACACGCACACATTGTCTTCAAGCGCGGCTGGCCTGGGCTGCGTGAATCCTGTTTGCGTGCAATTCCACAAGCGCACGCTGTCTTCAAGCGCGGCTGGCCTGGACTACATGAATCCTGTTCGCGTGTAATTCCACACGCACACGTTGTCTTCAAGCGCGGCTGGCCTGGACTGCGTGAATCCTGTTTGCGTGCAATTCCACACGCGCACACTATTTTCTTCGCGGCTGTTCAGAACCGCGTGTACTTTGTTTATCCCACAAAAGGGTGTGCGCATCTGTGATACTAACAGGTGGATTTATTCATTTCTATACTTTTCTCTACATGGGAAGGAAGCTTTTCAAGGACTGTTGGAAGGTGACAGTGAATAGTACTTTGGACGCTATCCTGTGGTGCAGCAACCCGGTATCTAGCGTGAGCCTCGTGCCGTTCGGGATAAGTCTCCCTTACTAATCTTCCCTTCCTTGTCGTTTGTTCCAATTCCGGATTTTCCTCAAGAGACTTCTGCTGGATTCTTCTACACCAGTCATAAGGTCAGTGTGTGAATCAATGCCAAATACTGTTCTAACATAGAGAGTCGATTTGGGGCAGTTTCTTATGATACTTTATTTTGTTCTAGGCTGACTTCCTATACTTTACCCACGCCCTTTCCAGTGATCCATCTCTCTGCCTGTTTCATCAGTCAGAGAGTCGTATCATTTGGAAGGTCTAAACTTGACTTCACAACTATCAAATCAAGGGCATGTGGTACCTGCTCAGTATGCCAATTCACTATGAAAATTCAACAATTTCAGATCGGAACTAAAACATAGACCCTCAATGATGTTTCGAACTGTAAAACAAATCAAGTGGTATACTGCATAGAATGCCCATGCCATTTACGTTATATTGGACAGACCATGCGCAATGTCGGCATACGGATATCTGAACACCGTTCAAGAATCCGCTGCAAAAATATGACATCTCCACTAGTACAGCACTACATGGAGAAGAAACACAATACCCAGGACATAAAATGGTGGGTCATTGAACGGGTTCGCAACGGACCCAACATCCAGGGTCGCCTGCTAGATCTTGAATGTCGTTGGATACATAGAATGGATTCTGTTACACATGGCCTTAATGAACAACAACTCTTCCCACAAAGATCATTCATTACTGCTGGGAGTGGGATTTTTTGTCCCCAACCACTCTGGCCTGTATGCACCAGAAGTTTCTTGCCACGACCTTCCAGTGTCTTTCTTAATATTTATCCTTCTGTTCCCTCACACACGGAGACTTTCTTCATTCCATCCGTCTCCGGATCGGTCCAAATAATACACACCCAACGGCCTTGGACTGCTCATACACAGTCACGTACACGCAATGGGTCGGTCAATCTCCCTGCCACTCTGGAGCTTCTCAGGGCATCGGATCTGCACGGTGTCACCGTCAAATCGGATCGAGTGACATCTCCATTTATTTTCCACTTTGGCCAGGGATATTCCAGGACTCGAGATTCGAGCCTCCTTCCCACTCAACCCACCAAGCCACTCCAGCTCGCGCGACACATCTCTGGCTGTACTCACCTTCAGCATGCGCATCGCGGTCTACATCTGCAGGGCTCTACTGCAAAGACTCCTATGCCTTCCGCCTCAGCGGGCATCTCTGCAACACTTGTGCCACCGCAGCCGAGCGCAGAGACGAGCAACATCCCGTCAGCTTCCATTTCCGCATTGCTTCGGCTCGGGCCAATCAGGAATTTTTCAGCATCCTGATTGGTCCAGAGACCCACACACCCTCAGCCCACCCCCAGCCCGTGCCTCCCTTCATTTCAGCAGCCCTGCACTTGCCGAACGCACGCCTTTCGGCAGCAGGCTGTCCTTCGAGTCTTGACCCAACGCACAGCAACATTCAGACACAGGTAAGCTTCCCCCGGGCTCTGTGCCTCCCAGGACACACAAGCAGCGTTTGGGGACGTGTATTCCATTTCACTTCAAAATGAAATCCGGCCAGTTTTCAACTTTCCCAACCAGCCCTTTCTTTTCTTTTCTCCCCTCTTGCTACAGAAAGAAAGAAAACAGACGGCCATACACAGTTTGATCCTCCCCCACTTTGGGAGTCCTTCTGTATACGAAGAAAAACCTGGATTATCCAATGATTTTTCATATCCAGGTACTGTGCTTCACATTTTCTCTCATCCACTAAATGCGCACAGGCCAATACGTTAGGAAATTCATGCCACCCCTCCATTTCATGATTTAATTTTTCTCTCGGTAACCACCTTACAGAGCATTATCCCGAGGGTGCAAGCTGCACTGAGCAGCCCAGTGAGGCAGCCACGGAAATACATTTTCTTCCAACCCGCCCCCCCATGCACGACGACTGCAACTTTCCCTCCATCCTGCTACGCCCAGTCCGGAGAGTCTGCAACAATAAGAGAGTATCCACAAGGTTTCTGTGGTGAGATTTCTATTTTTCAAGCCCACCACAGCCCTATAGAGATAAGAGTCCACACCAAGTTCACTCTATCTCCCATTTAAGGTTCCTTCTTTCCTTTAACTTTTAACATGTGCTATTTTTGGAGATTATTTCCCAACCAGTTCTGATTCAGCCAACTTTTTACTAATCCACCCTTGAAAGTCCAGCAGGGAAACACCACTGTACCATGAGAAGAATTGAGCAATGTTTTTTCTCTCTTGGTCTCTTCTCCACAGGGGTCACTCAACAGCCCTGAAGAAGGCAGCTTCCACGTCCCTCTAATTTTTGATACATGATGGACGCCAAGACTGCCAAAACGTCATTTTGCAAGCAAGGGGGACCTTTGTACCAACTTCATTTGGTCAAGTGATACAATACTATATACAGATTGCTACACTTTTGGAAGTGGGATCCCCACTTACACTACCCCCTGCGACGTTGGCACACATCCAGTTGGAATTATCTGGCATTTAACCACTTGGGACATTTTGGTCCCAATATAACTTTCTCTAAATAGATATTCAATCATTGTGAGTTAGACGCAATCTCCCCATATGGACAACGTTTAGACCACTGGATCAACCTATGAATTTGTTTCAATGTGTAAACTAATGAAAAGTTTGAACTGTTGATTAAGCAATAATCTTTCTGTTCTATGTCCTACAATTTATTAATTTTCTTTTCTTTACCAAACTATGTTCACGGTGTATATATTTCTTTCCTCATTTGAAAACATTATGGTTTAGTTTTCTTTACAATTTATGTTTTATGTTTCACACAAAACTGTAAATACTTGTGTTTAATACAAGCTATATATTTGCATAAACCCCTAGTGAGTATGTGGTGTTTTTTCTTCTGGACCTATTCTTTGTTTGGGTCAAATATTTAATTTATGATACATTCCATTAGTAAAAAAAAACCAGTGAAGGTCCCTTGATTTTATAAATTAAGTCTTGCTTTACTCAATGACACACAATCAAGAAGAAGCCTTCCAAGTAGCAGTACTAGTTTCTGTGTATAGACGTTGTTAGAGACACCACGACATAGCAGCGTTAGACATGAATCACACGTGCCATCCGCACTTGGGGACACAAGCACACACTCAAAACGATGAAGAAAACGAGCATACAGTTCTATAATTACAGGACAGATACTGTCATCGTTTTTATTATTTTTGCCATTAGCCAAATACAGTAACGCAGAAACCACAAGAGCAAGAGATCCAGAACAAAGCTTGCAGATGCTTACATGCAGTTAACCCTATGGAACTGCAGGAGCACCTATGGGACCTGACAGAGCTAAGTGTGTCTAACCTATGGAGATGTTGTATAATATGGGCACTGTCAAAACCGCATTATAAGGCTTGGGAAAACTACAGCATACATCAGGCCCCTGGGCAAGAGACAAGCTGAGCAGATTCCGCCTGGACAAGGAGCAAGACGTGTGAGCAGGACCCGCAGCCAAGGTCAAGGGATATGGATGACATTCCAATCCCCAGACGACAAAGGGACCAGCTGCAGAAAATATTAATACATCCTCATAATTCAGAGCTGCGTAGCTCAAATTCGTGGTCTCTGAACATGTGACGCGACCGAAGCAGACAATGGACAGTGATCAGAGGTGGGAAAGGAGAGCTGGTCCAAAGCAGCCAGAAACAGACTGCAACAAGTAAGCAACAATAAATAACATGTGTTGCGCTGGACTGGAAAGCACTCTCATAAGGCAAGGTGGTAGACACAAGTTACAATACAGACACATAAGCGTTCTCATCACCTTGAAGAGGTACACAGTGAGCTGAGAACCTTTTTGGGTCCCAGGCATGGGGACGTCAGCTCTAGCCAATCGCAGTTTAGTACTCTAGGGGTGGGAGGCAACAGGCAAGAACCAACAGGAAGTCCACCACACTGCAACAATGTTATAGTTAGTGAATTGGGGATGGAACCGGCCAGCCACCTGACATGCAAGGGCCAGTAGAATAACATCTATAGTGTCCTGTATAGGTTATAACATACTCAATACCCAATCACCCACCCAATAGGTTTTCTGGAGAACAGCCCAGGGTGTGACGAAGTGCTGACGCCATTTGGGAGTACAACTGGCCTGGGAGCCGAGGAAGAGCGAGATGTGCATGAATATTCTCTGTTCCTGTGCTCATCCCCGTTAGTTCTGTCTGTAATAAACTACATTTTGAACTTGCCGTTGACTGAGTCCTCTGTATATCCTGTGGGAGGGTGTTGGGCCATACAAGTCCGCTGACTTCTGGTGGGTAATGTTTATTTGTAAAGCGCCTATACACAAGGCAAGTGTTTCAATGCGCTCAAGCAGGGAGGGAAAAGGGGAGAAAAACAACAGTCGTTCAGGGCCCTTGAGTTTCTGGAAGATAACCAGTCTGCCAGACAGAGCAAGTGCATATAATACAATTAACAGTGTAGATAACAACAAATAGGTCTGACAACAATTCTGATGTTTTTCCAAGAGCAATGAGGTGCCACCATGCGGGAGGGGAGACAGAGAGGAAAGTATAGATGATCTGCGCGGCGTGGTACGTTCAGATCGTGCAAGTGCACAGACGGTACAAGAGAGAGGAGTGGGAGGAGAACAAGTGCAAGGGGGAAGCTGGATGTGACCAGTTGGTCAAAAACTGGGTAAGTGCTGAGAGATGCCATTCTCGATGGGTAATAGTACGAGTGAAGTAGAATGAGGCAAGTGCAGGCCCTGAGGCAAGTGCTGGAGAACTAGCGAGGGTGCCGGGGACCTGTGAGACTCAGAGGTACTCCCGGCGGCCAGTTTGCATGCTGTGTGGAAAAGGAGCAAGATAGGGAATAGAGCGGAGAGAGAGGTTAGCACGGTAGGGGGAGAGAGAAGGAAGATGAGAAGAGGAATGTCTTAAGGAGTTTCCAGAACTTAAGGAGGTCAGGCTCAAGACGGAGGGCAGCAGGAAGGCTAATTCAGAGGGAGGCCCTGCTAAGGATAAGGATCTCCCACCAAATCTCTGCTTAGAGAACCGCTCACTCACAGAAGGTTGGAGGTAGATGAGCGGAAGGCTCAGGAGGGTCAGTATTTAGGATGGCATCAGAGAAGATAGATGGTTCCCTGGCCCCAGAAAGCCTTGTGGACAATGCAAAGGGTCTTGAACTTGATCCTCGCAGCCACGGGTAGCCAGTGGAGGGATTTCAGCACCAGAGAGATGCGGTCCCTGGGCTTGAGGCCAAGGACAAGTCTTGCAGTTCTGCTCTGGATGAGCTGCAGAGGGCGCAGTGCTGAGGCAGGGAGGTTGAGAAAGAGGCTGTTGCAGTAGTCAAGCCTTGAGAGAACCAGCGCTCTGGAGACAGTGAGCGACTGGGGTAGGTGAGAAAAGGAAGAGTACCTCTGAGGAGGTGCAGCTGGTAGTTGGACTTTTTAGAGATGTCCGAAATGTGAGTGTAGAAGGAGAGAATGGATTCGAAGATGACCCCAAGGTTTTTTGCCTCACATGTGGGTACGGGCGGAGGGCCAAGAGTGAAGTGGGAAAGCGGAAGCAGAAGTCCCAATGCAAACAATCTCAGTCTTACTGGTGTTGAGGCAGAGGTCGTTTGCAGCACACCATGACTGAATTGCGGTCAGACAGTCTGATATGAACAAGGTAGAGGATGTGGCTGAGGATGGAATGAACGAGAGTTTCGTATCATCCGCATAGCACTGGAAATTAGAGGTGAAACTGGCAATCACACGTGCCAGGGCAGCCATGAAGACACTGAAGAACCAGGGGGAAAGGATAGAGCCCTGGGGGACTCCACATGTTGACAGAGTGATAGTGGAGAGAAAGGGCCCAATTACTACCTGGGATGGGCGGTCAGATAGGAAGAAAGTTAACTACGCCAGAGCCTGACCAGTGATTCCTAGGTTGTCATGGAGACGTGCGTTCAGGATGTTGTGGTTTACCATGTCAAAGGCAGAGGAGAGGTAAATAAGAATGAGGACAGAGGGGGTGTTAGTGTCAAGATTTGAGAGCAGGTCTTCACTGGTGTTCAGAAGATCTGTTTCCGTGCCTCTGGACGCTCTAAAGCCAGACTGATGGTCGTGGAGGCAACCAGCAGATTCAGTGTAGAGGGTGAGCTGAGAGATAGCCAACTTCTCCAGGCGTTTTGCCCAGCAAAGGGGGGATAGAGAAAGGGAGGTAGTTTGCTGGATTGGAGGGATCAGCAGAGGGTTTCTTATCTCTATAGCATACCTGGGGGTTCTACCCAACAGCATCGTGTTGACCGGCGGTCCCTTCAGGATACACAGGGTTGAGGTCAGGGCCTCAGCACCAGTCCCTCAGACACCTTTGGGGCCAGGAACAAGCATTTTCCTGGACCCGGCCAGCAGGATGCAGGCAGCCTCACTCTAGCTCCTTGGAGACAAGGTTCCCTCGCCACGCTGCAGCCGCCACAGACCCCGGGCCAGTGTATCTGCACAGCGTTCTCCTCCAGCACTCCGCTCCTGTCAGTCTCTGCTCCTTGACTTCTCTGGTCCAGACAGCATCCCCTGCTCGCTCACCTTTTTGAAAAAGACCACACCTTTAATAGTTGTGAAAATGGTCAAGTGGAGTCAGGTGTGAATGATAATTAGTAAATGTCTGACTCTGCCTGACTCTATCAGTGGGACAGTTTACGTTCTTTCTATAGTCGATTTCCCTTGCACTCCCCATTTTGTTCCTATGAGAATTCTTCATTACTCCCGGTTGCCTCTTCCTCGTCCCAGTACTGGTTGGAAATGGGGGCGGGGGAGATGGAATGGGGTTGGAAATATCCTATGGAAGCTGAGGGAGAGGGCTGTAAAGTGAAATGGGATTGGAGATTAGATTGACGGTTAAGAATACTTACAAGAATACTTTTGGGAGATCGACAGCAGAGATGGAACCATCCTCTAGCCTTCTTTTTATTTAATGAGATAGATTCCCCTTGTGGCAGAGTATTCCATCTCTCTAATGTTTTATTATACAAGCATGGGCCTTGATAGTATTCCCTGTGGTCTAGGTGGGTAACAGATGAATGGATATTAATGTCACAGTCCTTTCTCTGTTGTGCTTGATCTTTCTTCTCACCCGATCTCATGTATTGAACTATTTTCCTCCTCTTACTTGGACCATGAATAATGGATTTGAGGAAGGAGAGACACGGTTAGGTTCAAGAGTTGTAAAATGGTTTGTTCTCCCTAGCCGTCCAGGATATTTTATCTTCCCTTTTTGTGAGGGAAGGTTGAGGGGCAGGATGGGACTCAGGTGCCAATATCCCAACAACGAGGGTGGGTAGGATGGATTGGGGCAAGGAACAGAGGATACCATGTCTCGCCTTCTGACACCCTCCCTGCAATCCCCAAGGACCCCCTGCTCAGGTGATCCTCCCTCGCTGGTCTGCCCCCGAGGTTGAAATCCAAGAGCGATGGCCCTTCCCTGGCCACCTGAGCAATAGATCCCTGGAGACTACTTGTGCGAACACCCTTAGGTTTCTCACACTCCCCTTTCCTGACATTACCTACCTACCCTCAGCCTTTGTAGGATATTGTTGTGCATATCCTCATCTTCCCCCATAAATTTCCCAAAGTACTGAGAAGAGGAAGATGCCCCAAAGAGCAATGCAGATTACCTACAGGAAACACCACTATAGTACTGGGATGAAGAAGAGGAATCCTGATGAATACCGAGCTAAATGCGAGGCATGCCCCAATGATTGGCTTAACTGGAGTCAGGCAAACCTGGCAAGTGACTCAAACCTGAAACCCCTTGAGGGGGCCCAGGTGTATAAAAGTTGGAGCAGAGAAAGCAGAAGAGGTGCAGGAGGAAGGCAAACACAGCCCGCTCGAAGCCAGAGGAGAACGGGATGCTGAGACGCTGAAGGACTGCATGGCGAACCCGAGTAACACTGTGTGGCGATGGAGTCGTGTGTCCAGGGAGCCGGAGAAGGCGGAAGAAGGTAGCCATGGAGGTTTGTCGGCCCCTTTGCTGTGGCCCGGGAAATGCTTGTTTGCCTGAATGGAAGAGCCATCGAGCGGTGTCTGAGGGGCATGCGATGAGACCCTGACCACAAATCCCAGAAAACATTGAAATGAAGAAAGAAACACTGCGATTGGTGAGTTTCAAAGGGATGTAAAGAAACCTGGTGCACGTATGTAATTGAATGAAGTACATTATAACAGAGTGGTCACATGCAATCGACACATTATCGACAGCCTCTGAGTGAAGCGGAAGAATGAAATAACACAAATGCAAGGTTTGGAAAGTATTTTTGTGTAAATACTATATCAGTGGTCATGCTGGAGTGACACATGTTCAAAGGTCTCTGATGAATTAATGTTACGCTCACCTGGCTCCCACAGGGGCGTCAGTCAGACACAGACTGCTGCGGCCTCCACCCACGTGATGCGTAGTGCAGCGATGACTGACTGGATCTGCCCTCCTAATCTTCTCTGCTTAGCTCGTAGAAATATTCTCCTACAAGTGGAGAGATGGGTTTAGCCACTTGTGGATTCACGTGATAGCGCCCCCACTGTCCTCCCCACTAATCACCTCTGACGCGCCCTCTCAGCAATCTCACCTTATATTCTTGAAGGATGAGCCCTCCATCCTGCGAAGCACGCAGGGGCGCGTTGATGACCAGTCACTTCACTGGCTTGAAGATATTGGAAGAGTTGTAGACGAATCCTGACTCCAAAAGATCCTAGCGAAGAGCCGTAAGTATATAGTTCGTAAGAGTTCAAAATGTCTGGAATTCACTCCTGTCCAATTCCTCTTTTATCTTGCAGACTTGACCCAATAAGAAGATTGACAGCTGAAAGCGCTGCGGTAAAAGTCTGTGTTACCCAACACTGTCCGGTGAATAATGCCAAGGGTTAAACTTGCTGCTTTCTCCTTATTTTACAGGTGCGGCATAAGAAGATGTGGCGTGCTGATGAATTATACCTTCGGCGGTAAAATCAGGTAAGCATATGGTGGCTAAAGAGATCGTCTCTCTCTGTTCTCTCTGCTCACCTTGTTGTTTCTTGTCCCCCTTAGGTGCCGGGATTCGGCGATGTAAAGATAGAGACAGCGCCGAATCGAAGAGATGCTGCGTGGAACGGTGAGTTTGGCGCGTCGCTGCTGCTGGCGATGCAACGCATTTAAAACAAAGTCTTTCCTCTGGTTTGAAGGTGCGATGAATCCGGAATCAGGTAAGAAATCAGGTAATACTCTTGTTCTAACGTTTGCTTGTTTCCTTCGTTCTAGGTGCTCCAGGTTAGAGGCGGGCGTGGCAGAAGGCTGGATGCTGCTTCTGGCACGGTGAGCGTTACGCTGCTGGATGCAGAATAACGCGAAGCGTTTGCTGCTCTTCGGGCGTGGTTTAAATAGCCTCCAAAGTAGACCCAGGTAGGTATTCCTCCCCGACCACACCAGAGTAACAAAATAGTCCCTAAGGTAAAGTAGTCCCTTCCAGGCCTCACACGGGCTTGGATCTTCTTGCAGCATGGCCTGCATCAGGTAAGTGTGCACCTATGAGCCTGGCGCCTATGGCGCCAGGACTGATGTCCCATATGAGCCTGGTGCCATAGGCGCCAGGACTGAACCCAGACAGCCCCTAGCAGGGGTTGCTGGGTTTTCTCAAGGCAACATGATGCCTGCTCCCGGAGCTGATGGATGTGGTCTGGATGCCTGGGGGTATGCATCATGACAGCACTACCCCTCAAGGCCCCTCCTAAAGTCGTTCCTCCCCTTGGTCCTGGTTTGCCTGGGAAGTCCCGATGGAATCTCTTCACTAATCGTGGTGCATGAACATGGTTACCAGGCTCCCATGACCTTTCCTGTGGCCCGTAACCTTTCCATTCGATTAAGTAAAAAAGTTTTGATTTAACCACCTTGGAGTCCAGGATTTTTTTCACCTCGAATTCAGGTTCTCCATCTATCAAGAAAGGATCTGGTGGTTTGGTTAATCTTGTTCCTGGTTGAACTGGTTTTAAAAGTGAAACATGAAAGACAGGATGAATTTGCATATTGGAGGGTAATACCAGTTTGACGGCCACCGGGTTCATAATGGCCTTAATGGTGTAAGGTCCCAAATATCTAGGATTAAAAGTCTGAGTTCCTTTCAGAGGTATGTGTTTTGTAGCTAGCCAAACCTGATCTCCAATTTGGTACTGTCGAGTTTCACTTCTATGTAGATCAGCATTTTTCTTGTATTTCTCTTTTGCTTGCTTCAAATGTTCTGTCGCTTCCTTGAAGGCTTGTGTAATAGTAGAATGTAAATGACTAACTGCAGGCATTTCTAAGTGCTGAGGCAAATCGAGTTCTGAGGTTCGAGGGTGGTGTCCATATATGGTATAAAAGGGGCTTTGTCGGTTCCTGAATGTACAGAGATATTGTATGCATATTCGTAAATCCATAAAATATCTTTCCAATTACTTTCGGTCTGGTGAAGCATGCAACGAAGGTACTGTTCAAGGGTCTGGTTGGTCCTCTCCTTCTGACCATCGGTCTGGGGATGGTGACTGGTTGATAACCTTACGTCGATTTGCGCCAATTGGCAACATTTCTTCCAGAAATGTGAAATGAATTGACTACCTCAGTCAGAGACCAATACAGAAGGAAACCCGTGTATTCGAACAATGTTTTCGAGGAACTCCTTGGCCAGGACTGAAGCAGAAGGTAATCCCTTCAAAGGAATAAAGTGGGCCATCTTGAAAAAAAGATCCACGATAACTAGAATGGTGTTAAATCCATTACATGGAGGTAGATCAGTAATAAAGTCTAAAGATAAGGTGTGCCGTGGTGTAGGTGGAATATCTAAAGGTTGTAAAAGGCCAGCTGGTTTTTTCTTCTGACTCTTGTTTTGGGCGCAAATGCCGCAAGACATCACAAATGACTTTATATCTTTTCGCCAGGTGGGCCACCAGAATTGTCTCTTAATTTTGGCTTCGGTTTTTAAAGGCATATTTGATGGCTAATAACTCTTTATCGGTAACCGCATAGTTTAACTTGGGTGCCGAGAACTTTCTGGACCAAAATGCCACTGGGTGAAGTTGACCAGTTTCAGGATCCTTCTGGGACAGGACAGCTCTCATGGCTAAACTGGATGCATCAGTTTCCACTATGTATGGAAGCTCTGGGCGTGGATGCTTTAAGACAGGCGCAGACGTGAATTTCGCTTTCAGCTCTGGGAAGGCCTTTTCAGCCTCTTCGGTCCACAAGAAACGTTTGTTCTTTCGCAAAAGTGCTGTGATGGGATGTACAACATGTGAGAAGTCCGGAATGAGTCTGCGGTAGAAATGGCAAATCCGAGCATGCTTTGCACCCCTTTAACTGAACTAGGTGATGGCCACTTGAGAATTGCGTCCACCTTTCGTGAGTCCTTTCGGACTCCTTTTGGAGTCAAGATAAATCCAAGGAATTCAACTTCCGTAACATGAAAAACACATTTTTCCAATTTTGAATATAACTTGTGCTGGTGTAGTTTCTCAAGGACTGCACGTACGTGCTTAACATGGTCTGATTCTGAGGAGGAGTACACAAGGATATCGTCTATGTATACGACAACACAGACGTCAATGAGTTCACGAAAGAAATCGTTCATAAAATACTGGAAGGCTGCTGGTGCATTGCACAACCCGAAGGGCATCACCTGATACTCGAATAAACCGTACTTGGTGCGAAAGTCTGTCTTCCATTCGTCACCTTTCTTTACACGTACCAGATGATATGCCCCTCGGAGATCTAACTTAGTGTAGATACAAGCATCCTTTACTTGGTCAAGTAATTCGGGGATCAGAGGCAATGGGTACCGTTTTTTTACCGTAATCTGATTTAGTGCGCGGTAGTCTATGCACGTTCTAAGGTCGCCTTCCTTTTTTGGCACGAAGAACAAAGCTGAGGATACTGGAGACTTGGAAGGGCGAATACAGCCATTGGCAAGGTACTGGTCTAAGTATTGTCGTAGGTGAAGGTTCTCGGGTTCCGTAAGGGCATAGATCCTGCTACAAGGGGGTTGTGCACCGGGTATGAGATTGATTTCACAATCGTACGATCTGTGAGGAGGTAAGGTGTTTGCCTGTTCCTTTTGGAAGACATCCTGGAATTCTTGGTATTCTGGAGGTAGTTGCAAGACTGCTGTGGTTACTGTGGCCAGGCCTGCGTTCTGATTTTTCTTTGGGTAACAGGTTTGTTCACAATCCGGGAAGGTTATTCTCTTCTCTCGCCAATCAATACAAGGATTATGTGTTTCCAACCAAGGTATCCCCAGTATTATTTGGAACTGTGGGGCTTTGATTAGGTCAAACACAATAGTCTCTCGATCCCCATCCTGACCCAATAGTGTCATCTCTGTGGTGGAATGAGTTACATGCCCAGAGGCTATTTCATTTCCATCGACTGTGGTGATGACATCTGAGGTGGTTTTTCGGCAGAGAGGTAGATTCATCCTGGAAGCCAATTCGTGGTCCATATAGTTCCCTACAGCCCCTCTATCAATGTATGCCCTTACTGCGTGCATACGTGAGGGTTGTCTAGGATCAATTAGGACCATTGGTATGATCAGATGCGAGGTCTGAGTGTCCTTCTTTAAGCTCGGCAAGCGGACCTCTACGCTTGTCGGGCATGGTCGTTTTCCGAATCAGGCTCTTTTGGACTTTTATCAGCAACTCCTACCACCTTCTTGGGTGGTTTTATAGGGCAAACCCGTAGAAAATGTCCTGAGGTTCCACAGTACAGACACAATTGCATCAGTCTTCTTCTTTCCCTTTCCTTTTGAGTTAAGGGTCCTTTGACCCCCCTCCCCCCGATTTGCATAGGTTCTGATGCGTCTGTTCCTTTGGGGGCAACGTTGGATTTAACCAATACCCGATTTTCGAACTTAGCTTGATCAGCCTTTCTATTCTGGAGTCGATGATCCAGCTGGACCACTAAGTCTATAAATTCTGCGCAATCCTGAGGTGGGTTCCCAACTTGAGTCAAGACGTATTTAAGTTCTCCCCGAAGTCCACGATGAAACAATGTAATTCGTTTTTCCTCAGGCCATCCGGTTTCAACTATCAATCTATTGAAGGTTGCGATATAGGTTAGCAGATCCTGTCTACCCTGTCGTAGGGACAAAAGTTCGTTATCCAGGGCCTGTCCTTGGGAGTGCCGGGCAAATATTCTTTCCATGCTCGTTTGAAAGCCCTGAAAATCCCGAAGAATTGGGTCATCCTGAGTAACTAGTGGAATTGACCAATCAGCTGCACTGCCGCTGAGATATGATAATACAAAGGCTACCTTGGCTTGATCGTTTGGGAAGGCCCCTGGTCTGCATAAAAAGTGCAAGCGGCATTGGTTCATAAACACGGCGAAGCTCTTGGGATCTCCGGCAAAGCGTTCGGGTGGAGCTAATGGAATATTTCCTGGTAGGTTTATTTGCCCAGAGTTACTCGATAACACAGGAGTGTCAGATCAGTGAACCTTAACAGGATTAAGCGCCTGGGGATCGAAGAGGAGCTGTTGAACCCGTAGTGCAGTAATATGTTCTTCCCACCAATGTAACACTCAGTTGTGCATAAAAACAGTCTGAGCGCTCAATTGGTTGAAAGATGTTTTGAAGAAGGAGCAGGACACTCTGGAACTCCGGGTGACTGCAAGTTTCTTCCGGATATATGGCAATTTGTACAGGACACACTGATAGCTCTCTGGTCGTCAGTAGGATAAGATGCAGTACATATCCGACAGGAAAACGACAGTAGAATGGAACTAAACAGTTTCTGTAATGATACAAGAACGTACATAAGGAAAAGAAAAACGTAAGAGCCAATAACTGAACAATGAACACTAAATGAAATTTCTTACGTGTATATCCGTATGAAGGACTGCAACGAGGAAGATGTGTTGAAGCTCCAAACGGCTCCAAAAGGAATGTCCGAGAAGAACACAGTCTCACAGATGCTGAAGGTTTCTTGAGTCCGGTGCAACCCTATTCCCGCCGGCACGAGTACGCCTAAGAGGTTCAGCGAGGTCCCAAAAGTGCTACAGGCAGTCTCTAGTCCAGCACTTAATTCCTATTCACGCCGGCACGCGTACGCCTAAGGGTAGAAATCCTTCTTCGGAGTGATGTAGTAGAACAATCCAAGTGTTCCGGTTCAAACCAGGTAAGCAGACAAATTGAAACAAGAGACTAGAATCAAAGTCAAAAGAAGTCCAGGTCGAAGCAGTACCGTGGGCAAGACAAGAGGAATCCAATGGACAGGCAAGAGGTCGAGAAGTAGCCAGATCAGAAGTACCGTGGGCAAGACAGAAGCAATTCCAATAAACAGGCAAGAGGTCGAGAAAGGACAAGATCCAAATAACAAACGCCACTGTAGAATTCCGAGGAAAACAATCAGAAGCACCGAACGGCAAACGGGGCGGACTTAAATATGCGTGGCTACAACGCGAGAGTCACGTGACCGGGAAGCCGGAGCAACACGTGACTGCAGACGTACTCGCGGCCAACGTCGCCATGGCAACCTCCAATGCCTTTGAAACAAACCTGTAAAGGAATGGAAGCGATTGCTGCTGCTCCTAGCTATTTTGACTCTCGAAAGTCCGCCTGGTAAGCGGGAACTTGCAGGAGAAGATGGTGTTCTGACAGTATCCTCCCCCAAAGGTCCCCCCAGACCCGGAGATGCTAGAAACCGGGATAACAGCATGGGGGCATGGATGTTGGATTCAGGTTCCCAGGTGCGATCCTCCGGACCGTACCCCTTCCAATCCACCAAAAACAAACGCACACCACGAGACAGCTTGGTATCCAATATAGCATTAACCTCGTACTCCTCCACCCCTTGCACCAACAGAGGGGGGGGACGTGCAGGCAGCCTCATCTGCTCAGGACACGGCTTGACCAAAGACACGTGGAACACGGGATGTGTTTTCCAGGCAGAGGGCAGTTCCAGTTTGACCACAAGGGGACTTATTACCTCCTTGACAACATAAGGACCCACAAAGCGAGGTAACAGGGTCTTGCGACCTGGAATACTAAGATTTTTGGTAGAGAGCCAAACACGCATCCCTGCAGTGTACTGCGGTGCTGGCTGGCGATGGCGATCGGCATACTTTTTTGCCTGTTCTTGCGCGTGTGTCAAGTGTTCCATGACGCTCTTACGTAATGACGTCAGGTCCCTAAGACAAGATTGGACCGCCGGACAATCCGAGGATGTAAATAAATCCAAAGGCAGAGAGCGAGGGTGTTGTCCATACATGGCATAGAATGGAGAAGCCCCCGTAGAAGAATGCGCAGAATTATTGTAAGCGAACTCTGCCATGGGCAGTACGGAGAGCCAGGTTTCTTGATGTTGTAGAATAAGGCATCTCAAGTACTGTTCCATGGTAGCATTGAGTCGCTCGGTTTGGCCATCGGTTTGTGGATGGTAGGCCGTAGAATATCTGTCGTCAATGCCCATAGACTGTGTAAGATGTTTCCAAAAACGAGAGGTGAATTGAGCACCCCTGTCAGATATTATGATCTCCGGAAGACCAAAGAACCGGAAGACATTACGTAAAAACAGGTCTGCCAGGATAGTAGCGGATGGAAGACCCCGATAAGGCACAAAAAGGGCCAACTTAGTAAAACTATCAACTACTACCCAGATCGTGTCAAATCCACCAATCGAAGGTAGTTCCACTACGAAGTCCATAGAAAGCATAACCCAGGGTTTAGCAGGTACTGGCAGGGGTTGTAGAAGACCCATTGGTTTAGCCGGGGCGGTTTTACACTGAGCGCAAACTGCGCAGTTTGCAATGTATAACGCAATGTCTTTTGACATACAAGGCCACCAGCACCAACGTTTGAGGAACTCCAACGTCTTACGAGGACCGGGGTGTGCAGCCAACATGGAGTCATGACACCAAGACATGGCAATTCTGCGGGTATGAGAGTCTGGTATATAGATCTTACCTTGAACGTAGGGTAAGGATTGAACGACGTCCAGGTTAAGATCTTCCAGCTCAGGATGTCTTTCTGAGACCCACTGCTGAATGGCAGTTTTCAAAGATGGTTGCAATGTGCAGCCACAAACAACCTGGTTGGGCAAAAGTAGTCGACCTTCCTGTGGCCGAGGTACCGGGTCTTCATAGAGTCTTGATAAGGCGTCTGCCTTGGAGTGTAACATCCCCGGACGGTAGGTCAGTACAAAGTTGTACATAGAGAAGAACTCATGCCAACGTGCATGGCGTGCTGTAGTGCACTTTAATGACTGAAGGAACAGTAGGTTTCTATGATCCGTGAATACTTGAATTGGGGTCTCTGCTCCCAAGAGATGATGCCTCCAAACAGTAAAAGCCTCCCGGACAGACAACAATTCACGTTCAGTGATGGTGTAGTTTACCTCATATGGAGTAAGCTTACGTGAATGATAAGCAACAGGATGGCGGACCCCTGTGTCGGGACATAACTGGGAGAGGACTGCCCCTACTGCCACATCTGACGCATCAGCCTCTACAACAAACGGTTGTTTGACATCAGGATGCTGAAGTACCGGAGCTGAAGTAAAGGCCTCTTTGAGTGTCTCAAATGATTTTTGTGCCTCGGGATTCCATTGAAACGGATGCTTATTACTCGTTAAAGCAGTAAGCGGAGCCACAATGCTAGAGAAGTGCCTGATAAATCGCCGATAGAAGTTCGCAAACCCCAAAAAGGACTGCAAAGCTTTTAGTGTGCCTGGGACTGGCCATTCCAGTACTGCCTTGACCTTGGTTTGGCTCATTTGAACACCCTGGTTAGTGATGTCATAACCCAGGAATTCGACTGAAGTAGTATGGAAAATGCACTTCTCTAGTTTTGCGTATAGTTTATTTTTACGCAAACGTTGTAGTACTTCAGTGACATGTTGAATGTGTAGTTCAAGAGAAGGTGAATAGATCAAGATATCGTCTAAATAGACGATCACGAACCTATCAATCATGTCCTGAAAAACGTCATTGATAAAATGTTGAAACGTGGCAGGGGCATTACATAGCCCAAACGGCATGACCAAGTATTCAAAGAGGCCGTATCTGGTTTTGAATGCCGTTTTCCATTCATCTCCTTCTCTTATCCTCACCAGATTATACGCACCTCTGAGGTCCAGTTTGGTGTATATTACTGAAGAGCCTAGCTGGTCCAAAAGTACAGAAATCAGTGGTATGGGGTACTGATTCCGTATCGTGACTGCGTTCAGGTCCCGATAATCTATACATGGTCTCAGGTCCCCCTCTTTCTTCGGAACAAAGAACAGGGGAGATGCAGCAGGAGAACGAGAGGTGCGAATGAACCCAGAAGCCAATGCCTTGTCCAAATATTCCTTTAACACTGCATCCTCCTTCACAGTAAGAGAGTATATCCTCCCAGAGGGGATTCTAGCTCCCTCCTTTAGATCTATGGGACAGTCATATATGCGATGAGGCGGTAACTTTTCTGCCTCACCCTTGTCAAAAACATCTGCGAAAGCCTTGTATTCCGGGGGTAGAATAGTATTGACAATACCACCCACCATCGAAACAGATTCCAATAAGGCTTGACATGGGTTGTTTTTCACTTGGGTCAATGGGCCACAATGGGCCACAATGTCCTGAACAATAAGTCGAGGTAAACGAGACAGATCCAGTAACCCAATCCACCAAGGGATTATGGACCCTAAGCCATGGTAGACCCAGAATTAATCGAAATTGGGGTGCAGTGATGACATCAAATGAAATGACTTCGCTATGACAGTCGTCTATAAGTAAGTTCAGGGGCACTGTAGACTCCGTTACCAACCCTGAGAGCAGTGTGGTACCATCAACTGCATTGACCACTTCAGGTTGTTCCTTTGGTATCAGTGGAATGTTCCAGTCTTTCACATACTGGAGATCAACATAGTTTCCAGTAGCCCCAGAGTCCAAAACCGCTACCGAGGACCATGTCTCTCCGTCCGGAGATGAAACTTTGACCCGAATGGTGAAAGGAACTGAAACTTTGGAGCCCGGAAGATCAATGCTCGACATAGGGGCTCCCTCTATTGTCGGGCTTTGGAGTTTCCCGACTTCGCGGGTTTCTTGGGACATAAACTCAAGAAATGACCAGAAGAACCACAATAAAAGCATAATTTGTTCCTTTTACGCTTCTCTCTTTCTTCGCTAGACAGTGGTCCTCTTATCGCCCCTATTTGCATGGGTTCCCCATTACCTGAAATTGAACTCATCAGGCTGACAGGGACCGGGGGTATAATCCTTTTCTCCCCCTTCCTTTCTGCTTTACGGGCATCGATCTGAAGAACTAGATCCAAAAAGTCAGGAAAGGAGACGGGGACCACAGGTACCGTAGCAATGACATCCTTGAGGGAGTCTGACAAACCCTTGTAAAACAAGGCTGCCTTCTTTTCGTCTGGCCAGTTGGTTTCAGCAACCAATTGGTTAAACTTAGCCAGATACGTCAATAGAGAAGAATCGCCTTGCTGTAAATTTAACAACTCCAAATCAGTGGCCTGAGATTTGTATCGGGTGTCAAAAACTCTGGTAAGCGCCTCTATGAGAGCGTCACAGTCAAATAATAAACGACTTCCTTGCTCTAAAAGAGGATTAGCCCAGACTGCGGCAGTACCCCCTAGATTAGACAATATAAAAGCGGCCTTAGTGGTTGAATCGGGAAACGATGTTGGCCTACAGAGAAAATGCAGTCTGCATTGATTGATAAACGTTCTAAAGGCTTTTGGATCACCCAAAAAACGTTCAGGAGGAGCCAACGGAAACTGTGCAGCCATAACTACCGGAACCGGGTCTGCCCTGGCTTGAGCACCGGCCGTACCAGACCCGGAAGCCACTGCGATTGATGGAGGTTCAATGGTGCTAACCCTTAATCCCGCTTGAATATCATCAATACGGCGATGGGTAGCATCATGGGCAGTTTGCATATCCGCACGTAAATCAGCCACTAATTGAACCAAAGTAGCCAAAGGATCAGTGACTGTGTCCATTTTAAGGCTTCTGATTCTGTCAGATCAGTGAACCTTAACAGGATTAAGCGCCTGGTGATCGAAGAGGAGCTGTTGAACCCGTAGTGCAGTAATATGTTCTTCCCACCAATGTAACACTCAGTTGTGCATAAAAACAGTCTGAGCGCTCAATTGGTTGAAAGATGTTTTGAAGAAGGAGCAGGACACTCTGGAACTCCGGGTGACTGCAAGTTTCTTCCGGATATATGGCAATTTGTACAGGACACACTGATAGCTCTCTGGTCGTCAGTAGGATAAGATGCAGTACATATCCGACAGGAAAACGACAGTAGAATGGAACTAAACAGTTTCTGTAATGCTACAAGAACGTACATAAGGAAAAGAAAAACGTAAGAGCCAATAACTGAACAATGAACACTAAATGAAATTTCTTACGTGTATATCCGTATGAAGGACTGCAACGAGGAAGATGTGTTGAAGCTCCAAACGGCTCCAAAAGGAATGTCCGAGAAGAACACAGTCTCACAGATGCTGAAGGTTTCTTGAGTCCGGTGCAACCCTATTCCCGCCGGCACGAGTACGCCTAAGAGGTTCAGCGAGGTCCCAAAAGTGCTACAGGCAGTCTCTAGTCCAGCACTTAATTCCTATTCATGCCGGCACGCGTACGCCTAAGGGTAGAAATCCTTCTTCGGAGTGATGTAGTAGAACAATCCAAGTGTTCCGGTTCAAACCAGGTAAGCAGACAAATTGAAACAAGAGACTAGAATCGAAGTCAAAAGAAGTCCAGGTCGAAGCAGTACCGTGGGCAAGACAAGAGGAATCCAATGGACAGGCAAGAGGTCGAGAAGTAGCCAGATCAGAAGTACCGTGGGCAAGACAGAAGCAATTCCAATAAACAGGCAAGAGGTCGAGAAAGGACAAGATCCAAATAACAAACGCCACTGTAGAATTCCGAGGAAAACAATCAGAAGCACCGAACGGCAAACGGGGCGGACTTAAATATGCGTGGCTACAACGCGAGAGTCACGTGACCGGGAAGCCGGAGCAACACGTGACTGCAGACGTACTCGCGGCCAACGTCGCCATGGCAACCTCCAATGCCTTTGAAACAAACCTGTAAAGGAATGGAAGCGATTGCTGCTGCTCCTAGCTATTTTGACTCTCGAAAGTCCGCCTGGTAAGCGGGAACTTGCAGGAGAAGATGGTGTTCTGACAAGGAGCTGGGTTCCCCCCGGAACCAGGTAGGGGTGCTTGTCCAGCTTGAGTTTGCAGCAGTTGTCTAGCGAGATAATCTGTGCGCTCCTTCGATACAATTAGTTCTCTTCTGAGGGCATTAGTCTCTTGGCGAGCGGAGTGCACTTCCGCCCTAAGTTCCCCCAATAGTTGGGCCAGTTGGTCAGTTTCTGAGGTTTCCATAACGCCCGGGTGGGGATTTGTAGATAGGCTTCACGTTCTGTTACGCTCACCTGGCTCCCACAGGGGCGTCGGTCGGACCCGGACTGCTGCGGCCTCCACCCACGTGAAGCGTAGTGCAGCGATGACTGACTGCATCTGCCCTCAGAATCTTCTCTGCTTGGCTCGTAGAAATATTCTCCTACAAGTGGAGAGATGGGTTTAGCCACTTGTGGATTCACGTGATAGCACCCCCACTGTCCTCCCCACTAATCACCTCTGAAGCACCCTCTCAGCAATCTCACCTTATATTCTTGAAGGATGAGCCCTCCATCCTGCGAAGCACGCAGGGGCGCGTTGATGACCAGTTACTTCACTGGCTTGAAGATATTGGAAGAGTTGTAGACGAATCCTGACTCCAAAAGATCCTGGCGAAGAGCCGTAAGTATATAGTTCGTAAGAGTTCAAAATGTCTGGAATTATCTCTTGTCCAATTCCTCTTTTATCTTGCAGCCTTGACCCAATAAGAAGATTGACAGCTGAAAGCGCTCCGGTAAAAGTCTGTGTTACCCAACACTGTCCGGTGAATAATGCCAAGGGTTAAACTTGCTGCTTTCTCCTTATCTTACAGGTGCGGCATAAGAAGATGTGGCGTGCTGATGAATTATACCTCCGGCGGTAAAATCAGGTAAGCATATGGCGGCTAAAGAGATTGTCTCTGTCTGTTCTCTCTGCTCACCTTGTTTTTTCTTGTCCCCCTTAGGTGCCGGGATTCGGCGATTTAAAGATAGAGACAGAGCCGTATCGAAGAGATGCTGCGTGGAACGGTGAGTTTGGCGCGGCGCTGCTGCTGGCGATGCGACGCATTTAAAACAAAGTCTTTCCTCTGGTTTGAAGCTGTGATGAATCCGGAATCAGGTAAGAAATCAGGTAATACTCTTGTTCTAACCTTTGCTTCTTTCCTTCTTTCTAGGTGCTCCAGGTTAGAGGCGTGCGTGGGAGAAGACTGGATGCTGCTGCTGGCACGGTGAGCGTTACGCTGCTGGATGCAGAATAACGCGAAGCGTGTGCTGCTCTTCAGGCGTGGTTTAAATAGGCTCCAAAGTAGTCCCAGGTAGGTAATCCTCCCCGACCACAACCGAGTAACAAAATAGTCCCTAAGGTAAAGTAGTCCCTTCCAGGCCTCACACGGGCTTGGATCTTCTTGCAGCATGGTCTGCATCAGGTAACTGTTTTCCTATGAACCTGGCGACTATGGCGCCAGGACTGATGTCCTATATGAGCCTGGTGCCATAGGCACCAGGACTGGACCCAGACAGCCCCTAGCAGGGGTTGCTGGGTTTTCTCAAGGCGACATGATGCCTGCTCCCGGGGCTGATGGACGTGGTCTGGATGCCTGGGGGTATGCATCACGACAATTAAGAATATTGATAAAGCAAACCGAAACGAGAATCCTGTGAAAAAAAGGTTGAGAGCTGTGGATGAGCAGCCGTGGGGAGCCAGTGAAGTGAGAGCAAAATGCTGAATGGGCAAAACTACGTTGAATAAGCAGAGTGAAGGCTGTAAATAAAATCCGCCACAGCACATTATAGAAAAGATAGCCCAAGAAGTGTCAAGAAAGGCAAATCCTTAATCTATGAACTTGTGAGTCTTTGTCATCAGGCCAGAGGGTGTCCATACAAAGCAGGTACCGGGTACTTTGGAAGCAGCAGGCTCTGAGGAGGAGGCTTATGTACTCAGGGCATAACATCCCAAGGGGGCAGGTATCCGGCATCAGGCAGGACGCAAATGTGGACCTCAGATCGAGGATGTCTTCCGTGTTCATGCGATATGGGCAGCGAATCAGGGCAGAGAGGCAGCAGGCTCGGGAGGCGAGAGTCACCATGGCCAGGGCGGAGATTGCACTGCACCGGGCAAGGAGGCGGGCTGCCATCCTCGAGGATACTTGCAGGGAGTGGGACGGGATGGAGAGGTCCATGCTGGTGTCCCTGCAAGCCCTTGAGGAGAGAGGCGCGCCTGGAGGAAGTGGGTGCAGTTTTCGATGATGCCCTGGCCCAGATATTTAGGGAGATTGGTGACAAAGAGGACTAGTCTGCTGCCTGTATATGTAGTTTTTTAGATGTTAGTTTCTGTTGTTTTTTTTATTCTTTGAAGCGTGGATTTTGGACATTACTCCATTTTTTGTACATAGTTCATTATGTGTAGGTTTCCTTTTATTTATTTTTTATTTGGAGTGGACTCTGGACTATACTCCATGTTTATTTTCTACATAGTTTTTAGTGTGTGTTTTATTGATCCTGTTCATCATGCGTTTTTGGTATTTATTATTTTTATTTTATTGTAAATATTTGTATTCTCATGTACATTTTATATTTCACATTTTTACATGGTCATTTTTGAGATACTGATTTACAGTCTGTATGAAATTAATACAACTGTTACATTTTTTTATTTTTTTCTCTCACGGTCATTGTTTGTCGGGTATTTTTGCAGTGTGCCGGTTTGGTAGTCCATTATTGGACTGATTCTGACCATTGTTAGTCATGTGTGTGGTTCCTTAAATGCATGTGTCATGTTTACGGTTTATTTTTGGGCTGAGTATACACCTGTGGCTGACCGGTGGTGGTGTGTGAAGTGGGAGTTTGGGTGTGCACGGTGAAATGGCATTTCCTTTCACATGTGCAGCTTCACTGTGTATTATCCCTCACTGTGTTTGTGAAGGAGGTGGGTGGGGTGACTGTGGGAGTGTTACATGTTCTGGATATTGGCACATGATTTGCTTGATGCTGTGTAACACACATATACTGCTTTCCCCTTCACCAGCATGTGTGTGTTCACTTTCATTATCTCTGGTGTTGGTCGAACTATTGCACTGGGATACAATATTGGCATTTCTTTGTATTTGCACATTGGCTGTGCAATGCAGCTGTCTCAGTGCGTGGTGCACTATCTGATTGCCATGTTCTTCACACATGGGCGAACCAGTGATGTGTTTATTAGGAATTCTGTTCTAGAAATAGCAGCTCAATGAGGCTCAGGCTGTGAGACACCTGGTCAGTGTTTTTACATGTGGCACACATTGAGGGTGGTTTTGATTCTGTCATTGTAGACCTATTTGTCCCTGGGAATTGATGCCATGACATCGTCACATGGCCAGCAGGGCCTCACTTTTACGTTAACTTGTTAAAAGTGTATGTTGGGAGATGGTTGCGGACAGCAATTGTGTTTGATCAGCTGCCACACTCATGGATGTGGCCCGGGTGGGTGCATTTTTTTTGTTGTTGCAGGTTACATGTTCCGGTGGATATTGTGGCTGGTGTCACAACACAGCAGTCAAGGTGCATGACATACAATCGATTGAGTGAGGATGTGTCACTATGTCAGGGTGCATCATGCAGGTGATGTCCCTTCTGGAGGGGGCTGCCTGCAGATTGAGGTCACAGGGGATGGGGGCTGGGGTGTCCCGTGTGGAGGGGGTTGCCTGCAGGGTGGGGTCATGTGTGATGGGGGCTGGGGTATCCCGTTTTGGGGGGGCTGCCGAGAGGAAGGGGTCACGGGTGATGGATGCTGGGATGTCCCGTCTGGAGGGGGTTGCCTGCAGGGTAGGTGCACGGGTGATGGGGCTGGGGTGTCCCGTCTGGAGGGGGCTGCCTGCAGGGTTGGGTCACGGGTGATTGGGGCTGGGGTATTCCTTTTGAAGGGGGCTGCCTGCAGGGTGTGGTCACAGGTGATGGGGGCTAGGGTGGGGGTATCCATTCTGGAGGGGGCTGCCTGCAGGGTGGGGTCACAGTGATGGGGGCCTGGGTCCCTTCTGGAGGGGGCTCCCTGCAGGGTGGGGTCACGCAATTTCGCTGGGGTGAGGCCGGGGATCGCGGGGTGTTTTTGCGCGATTACGCTGGTGTGCAGCTGGGGATCATGGGGTGTTTTCGCACGATTACGTCGGGGTGCAGCTGGGGATCACAGGGTGTTTCCACGAGATTACGCTGTGGTGCGGCCAGGGATTGCGGTCTGTTTTCGTGCGATTATGCCACGGTGCGGCTGGGGATCGCGGGGTATTTTTGCGCGATTACGCTGGTGTGCAGCCAGGTATCGCGGGGTGTTTTCGCGCGATTACGCTGGGGTGTGGCCAGGGATGGCAGGGGGTTTCTGCACGATTTAGCTGCGGGGGCTGTATGCTGGCCCAGGGATGGCGCAGAGGCTTGCGCTGTGTTAGGTATTTCACTTGCTTTTTATTGTGGGTGGAGGCGTGTTGGGGGCGTTACTCGCGCAGCTTGCTGTTACTTGCGCGACGGCTACTGATGCCTCTGGAAATCCATGAATATGCGTGCCACGCAAAGATTTCTCTGCGCCACGGCTGACGCAGACTCCTTCTCGGCACGCAGACCATGCGCCTTTTCTGAGCCCGATTCCATGAATCGCACCCATAGTGTTTTTATATGCAGGCAGATTTGAAGCAACAGCAGGTGGCAGCTCCAGTCAGCAGACACGTCCAAACGGTGACAGAGTATCAAAACCAAGAACATTTCTGCACTCTTTGCTTAGCATTGGCGGACACGTTGGGTTTTTATATGTAGTCCAATTTAAAGCAACAGCGGGTCCAGAGTCAGCAGACACATCCAAACGGTGGTAGAGTATCAACACCAAGAAGACCTCTGCACACTTTGCGTATGCATACTTTATATGTATTTTGTAATATATGTGTGAAGGAGTGCATGAAGAATGGGTACTAGGTGCGCGTGTGAATGAGCGAGTGTACGGTGATTAGGGGTGAGAGCGAATGGTATGTTTAAATAAGTGAGTGAATATTGTGCAAGTGTGTGTATCTGATATATGATATTTTATTTATATCGCGCTCGTACATAAGGGTTCCAGAGGGCGAAGGCCTCAACCCCTAGGCCTCAAAGCACACAATTGTGCATCCCCTTTTTCGCTATGTTCCTTCCCGTGCACCCCTTCCCTCAGCCCCTAACAAAAGGAATCTTTTTGTCTATACAAGATGTTGTGGGCTGTCCCCGGTCCTCGGGGCACCCCACAGATACAGTCGGATCACCGGGCGCGGTCCCACAAGTACGGAGGGGGGTCACCCCCGGTCACCAGCAGCTGCGGCTCTGAGGGCACTCGGGCCGCACTGCACACAAGGCCACGACCACGTGGCACTCCACGGACACACAGACACAATAACTCAGACACGAGTTGCCACTTCCTGGGGCTCTGCTGCTCTGCCCTCGCGGTGCCAGCAGAGCCCCTTTTATTGTTACAGCGTCATGACACGCACGCAGCGGGGACCACTAGACCCGCACACAACATCCCTCCTTTATTATAAACAAAATAAAACAAAACTACACTGCAAACAAGAACTTCCTACTGTGTTCCACACGGTGCATTCTATTCCGGGCACCCACTGTGCCCCTACATCATCACATCAAACATTGGGTGCATTCTAGTCCAAGCACCTCTGAACAGCCGCTAATCCTGAACTGTTGACCACTGCAAACAAACAGGTGTGTTCTAGTCTGCACACCACGGGGCCCGACCACGGGCTGGGGAAGTTCAGAAGATTCCCGGATCAAACTGGCCACCGGTGCCGCTGCAGGACAAGAAGAATATGTTCTCTTCATATTCCTCCTCCCCCACATCATATGGTACTTCTCGGGGACCCTTTGCCACCTGGACCGCCGCCACCTTGGGGGTCTTTCTCGCCTTCGCCTCATTCCCCCCGGATGCCCCCACCATGCCAGCTGGGGCTGGGGCGAGGCACACTCTTTCAAAGTGACCCCCTTTTCCGCACCTTCCACAGATTTGTCCTATCGCCGGGCAGTCCTGCGGGTGTGGCAGATGCCACCCACACGATGACATACGGTTGCATTGGGGTCTCTCCTCGGCCGGTCTTCCCTCCTTATCACTCTTCCTCCTGGCCACCTGCCGACAGCGGCACCTCCTCAACCTTCACTCGCTGCGTGGGGACCTCCATCTTGAGGTGGTGTCTAGAGGAATCCATGACCAAGGCCCGCACCTCTGCAAGTTCCTGGGCCCGGCCAAGCTCCAATATTCGATCGAGGGTCAGCGCTGGATCCCTCAGAACCTGCTCGCGCAGTTTGGCGGAGCTGCAGCCATAGATGATTTGTGCCTGGATCTCGTCCTCCTCGAAATTCCCCAGGGCACAGGACAGTGCAATGCCGCGCAGCTTCTCATGGAATGCATTGAGGCTTTCCCCTTCCTCCTGCCTCGCACATCCCATCCTGAACCTCTCATAGTCCCTGTTGACCATGGGTCTGAAATACTTGTTCAGGGCTGCGATGGCTGCGTCTACGACTGATCTCGGGGCTTTAATGTCTTGAACAGTCTCTGGACGGCCAGCCCGGCAGAGTACAGGAGTGTCGGGCGTTTGGCTGCATCTTTGATCTCCATTGCAGCGAAGTACAACTTCAGGTTCTCCACCCAGGCCACCCACCGGGCCCCCAGACTTGCAGGCGCACCCAGGACATCGAAATGGGGTATTGGTGCCAGCTGACCCCGACATACCCCCTCGTCGTCCAACATGTTTAGTATTGTTGGGGATGCCAGCCGCAGTCACCGGCGTTGAGGGATGCCCGCAGTCCTGGGCCTCAGGTAGCTTGACCCCTTTTCCCCCGCCCCATGGTTGATTTCACCGGGGACTACTGGTTTCTCCTGCCCAGGGCGCACAAGCACTCCAGGTGGAGCCGCAACCCCTAGGGCCCTGTTGGGCACTACTGTGGGGGTTGGATGACACCCCTCTTCCCGGCAGTTCTCTTTTTTTTCCAGTCCTTTGCTTTCACCCAGATGCGGCCCGGGGCACGAGGAGTGTCCTCTTCTCACTCGCACCACGCGGGATGTACTCCTTGCTGATGCTGGTGTCGAGCTCTGGCAATTGAGCTCCGCCCCTTTTCTTTGTCCACGGGGCTAGGCCAGCACTGGAGCCCCTCCCCTTACTTGTTGTTGGCCGTCGCTGGGCCACGCCCCTTTTTCGGGGCAACCTCCGGTGTGTTCTCCGCCCGGGGATTCTCCTGTCCGGTCAGATATTGTTTTTTTTTTGTGGTTTTTTTTGGGAAAAATGAACGTTTTCACTGACGGCAGCCCGGGGCACAGCGGATGCACTCGCCGCCCTGATGGAGAGTGCCGCCGCGGGCTGAATCTCTAGGTCCCGCCTTCTTCCTTTGTTACGGGGCCTGGGCCTCCACGTGGCACACGCCGCAGGCCAGACCTCTCCGGCCCCGCGGAAAAGTGCACCGCTTCTTCCAGGCAGGGCCAGCGACCTGCGTGGTAACATCCCTGCAGGTCCCTGGGCCCCTGCAATGCTGCCGCCACCACGCGCTTCTCCCCACACGGCCGCCGACTGAGACCGCGTGCGCAGGTCCTTTTTCCGCCCGCCCGCTGCGAATGTCAGCAGGCGGTGCAAATTCCTCGTCGCCAGTGTTGTGGGCTGTCCCCGGTCCTCGGGGCAGCCCACAGATACAGTCGGGATCACCCGACAACACAGATACATCGGTGGGCAACCGGCGAGTCGCGGGTAGGGATTGACCCTACGGCGCCCGATCACCTGGCGCGGTCTCACAAGTACGGAGGGGGGTCACCCCCGGTCACCAGCAGCCGCGGCTCCGAGGGCACGCGGGCCGTGCTGCACACAAGGCCACGACCACGTGGCACTCCACGGACACACAGACACAATAACTCAGACACGAGTTGCCACTTCCTGGGGCTCTGCTGCTCTGCCCTCGCGGTGCCAGCAGAGCCCCTTTTATTGTTACAGCGCCATGACGCAGTCATGACACGCACGCAGTGGGGACCACTAGACCCGCACACAACACAAGAGTCCAAACTATTGACTTTGTCTGTGATTGTTTATTGAGGCGAGCTGGTATCAACAGAACGTACTTAGCTCCCGCTGAATATTTTTGTCCAAAAACAGTTCTACATTTGTTTTTCGATCAGTTTGCTCCTGTGCACTTTTCTTGTGCCTCGATTTTTTTGTTTATTAAATTGATTGCGGTCCCCCACCTTCTAATCCCCCTGTAACCTCACATACACAACATAATTTTTTTTTTTAAATGGCGAAAAACACACTGAACAAAAGCCCACGAGGAAATTGCAGTCGAACCACAAACGCAATACGCGCGCCAAAAACCCCACGTGACTGAAAGCCACCATGAAAGTTGCAAACCGTGTGGGGGGCAGCAGTTAATCCGCCTTGGAGCAGCACAGTGGGCTCTGGCGACATGCTTGGCGCTGTGCTTCAACGTTGCTCTGTAAACCAATCTCACGCTGGCGTGTCTCGAGCTGATTAAATCCTGTGCTCAGTGAAGCATTACCGTGAACTGCTAGGGTATTTTAATTGATAAAAGCACAGACCAAGTTCCAAGGCTGTAATACAACATGCTGTGAAGCAATAGCACCATGTACATGAGGTGCGGTACGTTTATTGGGGGCCGTTATCAGGGCATAATGACCCGCCCCTACACGATATTGTCCAAGGCAAAGCTAAGCACTATAAGTTGTTGCAGAATCATTATCCCAGGTGATAACGACCCCCTTTAAAAAAAAAAATATTGTGGTATTTATTGAGCACGGAGCTAGCTTCGAGAACCAATGGAGCACTTTACAGAGGTATACAACAATACCAATACACAACGGAGCACTTTGACTTTACAGAGGTCTACAACAGTACAGATGCATAAGCCAGGGGTGTTGCTGGGTCTGGAAAAGATCCTGGGCTACACTAATGTCGGGACTGTCGAGACTCGGGCGAGCTAGCCTTTTGGTTGTAGCTCCTGAGCTTCTATCTGGGGCTGCAACCAAAAGACCTGGGGCTACAGACCCCTAAGCCCCTCCTAGCAACGCCTCTGTGCTTAACAGAGGGCTTTTCAGAGGTAGCAGAACCGATATACCGCGGGTCGGAGGTGCTGGGGGTAGTTGTAGAATAAAGAGGAGGGGTACAGCTGTACAGAATGTGGGAGGAGAGGGGCGGACGGTGTCAGGTCAGGTTCCGAGGTCATGGGGTAGTGATATGATATTATAGGTTACTTATAATACACTTAATACCCAGAGGTTTCTAAGCGCTGGCCCGGGGATCAAACCTGTGTTGCTCCGTGTCTCTTGCTTCCAAGGCGAGCCCGTTGCCCCCGAGTATAGTGTAATGAAAAAGGAAACATTGTGAGGAAATTAACACACAGAAGTAGTAAACATTACACATGTTAGGCTTCATTGCGGTTTGTTAGTTTGAGAAACGGAACTGCACACCTCCTCTCTGTCATTACACAGCTGAGGAGTGTTACTCTGTTGCTTGTCAGGTTGCTGCTATATTCGGAATGCTATTGTCCACTTAGTTCGACTAACAAGCTGTTGATTACCCTTTTCACTGGAAACACAAGATATATGGTTGGTTAGGTATATAGAAACGGAGTACAGTGGGTCTCCTCGCATTTTACATTAAAAAAAGGAAACAAAATCAGTTAACAATGTAGGCAAATTGTGATTGGACCAGTTAAAGAAAAAAAAAACGTTCATAGATCCTCCAGACTGTTTGGAATAGGTCTATACCAGAGATTGCCTTCTGAGAATTCTAATTGGCCGAGAGGTCTATAATGCAATCCATATGCTTACTGTACTTATAGAGGGCATGGCAACGATTAGAGTAATATACAGTATGCCGGGCAGTCCCGCAAGCGCGTGCTTTACTCTAGAGTGTTGAGCAGTGAACAGAGGCCGAGTGACCGGCTGATGATGGGGGTTTATCGAAAACATAGAATAGGGACCGCCCCCCTGCCACCCAAAAAAGCACAGGTTCTTGGCCCGGTAAATGAAGAATAATTGACAGAGATTTCAATGTACAGTGGTGACAGGGGGGGTGACCTCTTGGGCAGGGTTACATTTTGGGCGAGGCGTTGCTAGGGTGATCTGAGAGGGTGGGGGGCTATAGCCCCAGGTGTTTTGGGTATAGCCCCAGATAGAAGTTCAGGGGCTACAACCAATAAGGCTAGCTCGCCCCGAGTCCCGGCATTAGCGTAGCCCCAGATCTTTTCTAGACCTAGCTACACCCCTGCGTTTTGAAGTGTGTCCATGCTCCTTTCAGATACATGGAATAGTTTGCCGTCAGTGGTGACCGGTTTCCAAAACCCAGATTTGATGAGGCGTGCTCATCTAATAGGAACATCACTCGACGGCACACTGCATTGTCTGCGTTTTGACTATTGACATTGAATGCATTTAGCATTTGAGGCTGAGTGACAAAGTGATAGTATTTTTTCAGATTCTTAAGAAAATCCAAATCAAAGCTCGTCAATCAGAATAGTAGCACTAGACAGAGTGGGGAAATCCCGTGGTAAGAGTGATATGAGACATCTCGGGAGGATAGCTCAGGGGCAACGTGCTTGCCTTGGAAGCAAGACGACGCGGAGTAACACAGGTTCGATCCCTGGGTCCGCGCTTAGAAACCTCTGGCTATTAAGCGCGTAATAAATAACCTATCATATCATTACAGGTTTGATGGTCGGAATCAAAGTTATAGGGCCTTATTACGAGGGCCCCGGTCGGGTAGAAATGCCAAAATAATTGCCTAGTAATACCGCCGTTTTTAACCGGACTGGGGAAACCAGAGTGTGCAGGTGGGAGCTCTAATCTACAGGCAGCCCTGAACGGCCAGTAGATCAGGTCCCTACCGGCAAAGAAATGCCGGAATCACCGGCACTACCGGTGCCGTCCATTCCAGCAATCCCATCCCATGGAGTCCATGGCACGGAAACGTACAGCCATCTCTGCTTGCTGCCGTAATCTGGCGGCAGAGACGGTAGGGTCAGTTTCCCAGTATCCCGCCGGAATTACCGGCGGGATACCAGGAAACTTGTAATGACCCCCATAATCTTGAAACCAGGGGGTGGGAAGTTCCACTGCTAAGGTGCAAGGAGGTCAAATGGGCGTGCATGTTATAATAACGCACGGTAGAGGAAGAACTAGGTGTGTGTGTGTAGGATTGAGGGGTTGATGGCGGGTTGGGATTGCAGAGTGCAAGGTGTTGGGGAGTCGTGGGGAAACAGGGCTGGCTGGATGGGGGTGAGAATTGGCTTTGAAGTTGAGGCGAGCAAGCTATATCCCATGGGGTGGTGGGCCGATGTGGTAGAAGAGCAGGAAGGTTGAAGGGTGTGTGTAGGGCCGGGCGATATTTCGAGTTCTGGTGATATATCGATATATATTCATAATCAATATAGGATGAGGCAATATCGTTACCATTGAGATGTATACATATTACATATACTACCATTTTTTATTTAGATTTTGATATTTACACAGCTCTGTGTATTGTCAAACAGGAAGAGGAACCCTGTATTTGCACTTGATTTTGATCAATGTCTTATAAAGGTTTTGGTGACATTTCGCATGTAATTAGCCACTTACAACTGAGCATTCAACCCACATAAACAATATTGAGATATATATTGTATACCACCATTCAGCCCAAAATATCAAATATTTTGGTCCATATAGCCCAGCTCTAGTTATGTGGGTTGCAAAGTTGAATCATTAAGGGAGAAGGGAGACAAAGAACACATCTGACAACCACAACATTTTCCCACCTATCAGACTTTCGTACTGTTTTTTGTATAGCGGCGCAGCCAGGATTAGAAAGCAAGTCTTTAGATAGCCAACATGAAATGTTAATGTGTAATGTTACTACTCTTTTGGACTGCACCGAATCACCACCATAGTAGTTTTGAAAGAGCCAATCCTTGCCCGTGGAGTATTGCACACCTCTCAACTCACATGCTTTTGGCGGATGTCGCCCACCGTGGAATAAGTTCACTCACCCGCCAAGCCCCTTACCAGCCATAGACATCAAATGGCGTCTCGGGAGGATAGCTCAGGGGCAAAGCGCTTGCCTTGGAAGCAAGAAGACACAGAGCAACACAGGTTCGATCCCCAGGTCCGCACTTAGAAACGTCTGGGTATTAAGCGCGTTATAAATAACCAATCATAATCATTGGCTCTCACCCACCAAAAACATTATCTTCTGTTTTCACTCACCCTGGGGACTCAAAAGGTTGAGAGCTACGAGAATTGTGCACCCGCCTGGAGAAGTCTGCTATGCTAAAGAACAATGACTTGTAAAGTGGGTTTAACAAATCGTTTAAGACGAAGCATAATGGCACTGTCTTACCTTCCGTCACGCTGCTGGGGTGCCACACCGTCCATAACTGCACAACGAAGAAGGGCGCCCAGCAAAGCACGTAGGCGACCACGGTGACCACGGTCATCTTGACCGTCTTGATCATGGCCTTGGAGATGCAGTTGATGCTGCTGGCCCTTGAGGGCAGGCCCTGCTTCTGGTCCCTCATCTCGAGCTCGGTGTGCTTCTTCACGTAGATGTTCAGCTTGATGACCTTGCAGATCTTGACCTGGCAGACGGTGAGGACCACCGTGGGGACGAAGAAGATGGCCACGAAGATCCAGGTCACGTAGGCCTTGGAGCCCCAGGGCTGGATGAACTGGGCCCAGCACTCGAAGACTCCGGGGGCCAGCTCGGTCTTGGAGAAGATGAAGACCTGGGGCAGGCTGAGCACCAGGGCGCTGCCCCAGCTGGCGCAGATGGCGGCGTTCCACAGGGCGCGCTTCTTCTGGAAGGTGACCATGGGGTAGCAGACGGCCTGGAAGCGGTCCACTGTCATGACCACGATCATGTAGGTGCTGGCAAACATGCCCACCAGCTGCAGGTACTTGACAGCTCTGCACACGGCGTCAGGGCCGATGAAGACGTCCGTGACGTCCCAGATGAGCTGGGGCAGCACCTGGAAGAAGGCCACCACCAGGTCAGCCAGGCTCAGGTGCAGCATGAAGACATACATGCGCGAGAGCTTCTTGCGCCTGCGCCACAGCACCAGGATCAGCACGAGGTTTCCCAGCGCAGCCGTCAGGAAGATGACGGTCAGCACCGCCACCTCGGCCCGGGCCAGCTGCTCGTCCCGCTCCGCCCTGCCCGCCGTCAAGTTCAGGCTGCCGCCGGGTCCCCCGCGCGCGGGAAAGGAGGCGTTCTTCTTCATGCTGCCGCCACCGGGGGATGCGCAGTCTGCGCCCGCGTGCAGGCGCAGCCCGGCAGAGCAAGTAAAAGGCGGGACGGGCGCCCGGGTCTCGCGACGCCGCGCTGGGCATCCAATCTCTTCATGGATGGCTGCGCCCGAGGCGCCGGCGGGGTCCCGTCTGGAAGGAGTCCCCCGCCGCTGCTCCCTCCCGCGCACACTCAGAGGGCGCGAGAGAGCCGATCCGCGCGCGCTCGCCTCTAAACCTGGCGCAACTTCTGCGCAAGCCGAAAAAGGCGCGGAAACACCGCGCTTCCAATGCAAATTCCAAATTCCGGCACTGGGGATCCGCGCGGCGTCCTCGTTGGTATGCTGCCGGCGCCGCACCAAGCTGCCTGCTTCCACAAACGCAATCGGAGCAGTGCACTGCCCACAACAGCACGAAGGGCGCACCGGCGCTCAGGGGAAAAGCGGACGTTTGTGATACCTGGCTGCGCCCGCTTGCCGCCCCCTTTTGTGTTGCATTCCCCATCGATCCAAGGAGACGCGGGTTAAGGGTTTCAAAATGAGTTTCCTGACGCCGCTTAAGGATCGGGTGAACTCTGAAATCGGATTTAGTTTCTTTTTGCAGATAAAACGGAGCGCCCTTTCAAAACTGGATTCCTCGGAACACACGGTAATCAAACAGGTGTGGCACATTTCCAAGTGACTGAAATGCCACGTTATTTAAAAGTTGTACTTCTAACCTTTGCATGGCGTTATAACCTTGAAGCAGCCCTCAATTTGCGGCGATGCGTGCTATGGGGACAGTAAGCACATCACAAAGGGTCCTTCGGCGGCACAAAGTTTTTTTTTTTTTAATAACGTAAATCCCTTTACTTTTCCCCCACGCTTCACTAAGCCAGCAAGTGTAGAACGAAGGGTGACGCTGCAGATGGCTTTCACCCACTTAGTTTCTTTCACCTACTTAGTATAATCCGAGTTACAGTCAGAAATAATCTGTGAATAACCATTTACTCGAAGAGCCGTTTTTCAAGGACATGTCTGTGAGATGGGCTATTCTGTATTCCTTGGTACGAGACATGTTTAAACTCTATTAACGTTGACGAAATGTCATTATTTGAAAAGGGTTTCCATGCGACCAGTCTTTTTAATCAATTAGGTCTGGGAAGAAATCTCACGTGTGAAGCCACCGACTCTGACATTGGGGGCTGGTGTGGGGGGCTGGGGCCTCATTTCTGATGTTTGGTTCCCTGCAGGCAGGGGTGTTGCTAGGTCTGGAAGAGATCCAGGGCTACGCTAATTTTGGGACAGTTGGGAATGGGGGCCAGCTAGCCTTTTTGGTTGTAACCCCCCAGCTTCTGTCTGGGGCTACAACCAAGAGCCCCGGGCTATAGCCCCCTCAGGCCACCCCTAGAAACACCTCTACCAGCAGTGCCGAATAGGCCTTGCAGAAGATGTGTAGTGGCCCATTTCAACATGATGGTTGCCCCTCCCCCCACCTTGCATAGAATCTGAGGCACTCGTGGGGTGCATACATTACAGTGGTGACTAAGATACGTTCAATAGCCGCTATTTTCACAAGACGGCCAGCCAGCAGGGAGCTGAAACAATAAATGCCAACCGAAAAAAGCTGCAATTCCTTCTTTGGAACTACAGCTAATGGCGGATGTGGAGGAACCAGTGTTAAAAGGCAACAAAGTGATAACACCTCTGTATACCCCAAGGGAAATGACTGCCGGAAGGGATCCAGCAAACGCAGGTTGTACGGTGAGTGTTGCAAAGCGCACATTTTAAGCCCCAGAGCAACAGTAATATAGAAAGGAATATATTTGTGTTGTAAGACTGCTGACTGGCAACATGGGGCAGTTGCTGCGCCCGCTTCCTCTCCCAAGGCTCAAAGCCCCTTTAGTTGGAAAAGGTTGAAAGGCCCGGACGCCTTCATGGGGCAGAATCCTCCCCTATCCTTCGGAGGTCGATGCACTGAGTATCAATACATTGGAAGTCAATGAGTGCAATGATTACAGCCTTTAGAAGCGGGAGTCGTCATGCAGGAAGAGCTGATCATGTTACTATTAGAAGCCCATAGGGCTATATTCCAGCAGGGGACCTGCACGCTCAAGGCCCACCTAACACGAAGTCACCCACTTATCCCAACTATAGAACCCGCCATTTGGCATTGTGTGGCCTGCTGGTGGAGCCCCTTGGGCACACTGGTGCATACATTGCAGCCTTGACCCCCCCACCCTCAATGCTGTGCGGTGGCCATACTATGTCATCAAGCACCATGCAAGCCACACGCGTGTCATAGCCTTATGTCGTGAGTCATGTACTACAAGAAGCCCGCTATACAGGAACCCAGAACTGTGAAGGAACTTCACTCCCAGTCAATACATTGCACCCGTCTACCTACAGTATGTTGCCATGAGAGAATGGCACCCAGAGATGGCCCACACACCTGGTCTATTACCCTGTGTATCCACTTCAAAACCTCCCTAAAAAAAATATTTCAGGCCAAAAGCCCATAAAACATACATCATCATATATGTAACAAAATTCAATACAAATGTAAAAACTATTATAAAAAGTGTGAGTTCCACACTTATCTACAACAATAAGGTTTACTATCTTAAGAGTAGAAGTGAAACATTTGTTCTCATATATCTTAATTCCCCCCACCAATTACCATATTTAAAAAAAGACACTAAATACATATCAAACAAACAAGGTATCTTATTTAAATGCAGGCGCATTATCTTGAGCGCCTTCCCAACGCATGTTTCTAGCCATAGCTTGGATCAGAGTCCCTTCTTCAGGGCTAATGTTGTCATTCACTTTGCATGCAGTCTGCTCTGGGCTCCATCGTCCTGATAGCTACTGGGGATCCCAGATTTATCTCTTGGGGGGGGGGGGTTGGGTGTGTGTGTCGGGTGTGAATGCTATGTAGAACCTTTGCTTTCAATTCTTTGGATCATGAACAATGATACCAATTATGGGACTGCTTCTATCACAACCCTACATAGACTGATTGTGCTGTTATTTTCCATAAGGGTATTTTAATAGTCTGCGTGGTCCCTTGCGGCTCAGCCGGATCTGTAAGGCATGACGGTAAGTGGTAGGTGTAAGTTAGTAGGGCTGAGTGGCAGAACGACCAAGACAGCTGTGATGTGCTGTTGGCAGCTTCAGTTCGGTTTACACCGTTCGCTGAACGCGGAAGTGTTTTTCGGTTGGTAGCTGTCATTTGCTGTTGTGCGAGGCTATTTTTCGTTTGTTTTGTTTTGGTGTGGTGAAGTGCGTACAGTTTGTTGTGCTGTACAGATGTGGTAGTGTTTAGTTTATAGTTTGAGAGGTGTATCCAGAAGGGTGAGTTTTTTAGTATGGTTGGTTAGCGGCGGTACCATATCCTACCCCTACTGTTTTGATTGTGGCCCATGTCTCTTCCCTTGTCGTGTAATCTGGTGTGGTACACTTCCCACTCCTGTGTTGTGTGCAGATAAATTGGTCCTTAAAAGGCCTATTCAGTGGCAGTACCCTTCTATCCCCAGCGTTCAGACCGGGTGCTGCCCATATTCCTTCCCTCTTAGCTCATTCTGATGCGTGGCAACCACCACCAGCATGCGGTCTCCCATGAGGGGGGGTGCTCCCTGTGTCTCGCAGTCGGTATGCTTCTGCCCTCATGCTCCCTATCCCCTGCGGTCCATTGGTTCTGAGTTCAGGACTCCTCTCTCTCCCCCTTTTTTTAAATCTAGAGTCCTCCTCTATCTGATGTTCAATTAAGTTGGGCCCATTTCTCTCCCCTGTTTCCCGTATGGCCCTCTGTGTAGACGGGTATACCGGGGCCTCCTTCCCGTTCAGACGCCTCTCTATTTCCCTGCACTTCACTCCGGTCCGGCCTACTCCCCAGTCCTTTTCAGTTGGGGGTTCATTTCATGGGTTGTGGGTGTTCATTCGTTTTTGATCTGAGTGTTCTAGTCGGCTGGTAGGTGGTGAATTTATTTTGTATGAATTCCGCTCCTATGTCGTGGACTGCTCTGTGTGAATTTTGAGGTTGATTCGTTTTTTGACTGGTAGTCAATGTGGAGTGATGTGGTCCCTTCGTGAGAGTTTGAGGAGAAGTCTGGCCACTATGTTCTTTATACATTGCAGTTTCTTCAGTAAATAATCCAGCATTCCGAAGGTCTTGCCGTAATCTATCCTGACATGAGGGAGATGATGGCCAGTGTTTTATGCGTGAAGGAGAGGAATGGTAGAATCTTTTTGATCGTGTGTAGATGGAAGAAGCATTTCTTGATTATCACATTAACTTGCGGTTGTAGGGTTAGCTCGTCGTCCATTAGGTTTCTCAGGTTTTTTACAACTTTGGAGGGTGGAGGTTCTGTTCCCAGTTCTGTGGACCATGGGATGTTTTGGTTGCTTCCTAGATTGTTGGATGTATTTCCATCTTGCCCGGGGTGATTTTGAGGTTGTTAGTGTTCATCCATTGGTAGCGTTGTTTGTGACAGTCTATTATCGTTATGTTCTCCTCTTATTAATTGCCAATTTTGTAGATGATTTGGGTGTCATCTACATAGTTGTAGCAAGTGAAGCCATGTCTTTTGATGAGGTTGATTAGTGGTGTCAAGTAGCTGTTCAAGAGGAGCAGGGATAGTGAGGATCCTTGTGGTACCCCACCACGGTCCCGTGGTGTGAATTTGAATGGTTTTATCTATAGTGTTTCTTTTCTTTTAGACGAGAAAGATTTCATCCAGAGCAGCGCTGTATCAGTGATCCCTATTTGTTCCAATCTCTTCATGAGGATGTTATGGCTGACAGTGTCTCTGCAGAGAGGTCAAGTTAGTGTTGGAGTCTGCGTTGGTCTTTAGGTCATCCCATATAGAGAGTAGTGCTGTCTCCGTCCCACTCATAGGTTTGAAGCCGACTTGTGCCTGGTCCTGTAGTTGGTGGTTTTCCACATGTTCCAGCATTTATTCGTAGACATAGATCTCTAATAGGTTTTCTGGATGGGGAATGTTTGAGATCGGTCTGTAGTTTGATAGGTCATCCACATCGACCATTGTGTCCTTGAGTAGTGGTTTGAATGCCTTGTCTGTAGGCTTTCTCTCTCGCCTACCCATTCTCTTACTGTGGTTACCATCTTCCGGTCTCCTGGTCAAATCACCACATTTCTCTCTGAGTGGGAAGACCTCTCCTCCTCCCTTCCGGGCCTCTACCACTCAACTCTTCCTCCTCGGTGACCTCAATATACATTTAGACTCTCCTTGCTCCTCCTCTGTACTCTTCCGTGACCTCTGCGACTCCCTCTCCCTGTCCATCCTCCCCTCTGGCCCGACTCACTCTGCAGGGCACACACTCGATGTCTTGATCTCCTCTGACCTCCCCCACTCCATCCCTCTGACCACTCCTCTCTCCTGGAGCGATCATTCCCTCCTCTCATCTCTTCCTCTCTTCCCCCCAAACCAAGCCTACCCCAACACTGCCACCTACCTTCTCGGACATCCGGCCCATGAAGCGTGTGTCAGTTGAGGCTTTTGCCGCCACTTTCTCTCCCCCCCCCTCCACCTTTGGCTGTCTCACATCCTGACACAGCCCTGTCTCTGCTCTACTCTTCAATTTCTGATACGCTTGATGCTCTTTCCCCTGTCACGAGGATCCATTTGAAGTCCAAAGCCAAGTGCAATTCCTGGTATGACTCTGACCTAGCTACACTTAAACGTAAGTGTAGGGCGGCTGAGAGGAAATGGAGGACTTCCTGTTCATCCTCTGACAAACTGGCCTGTCGCCTGCTACAAAGGCAATACCGACTCTCTGTCCTCACCAAGAAGAGAGTCCACATTCAAGCTTGTGTCTCTGCAGCATCTAACAACTCGCCCAAACTCTTTAAAATCTGCAAGGAGCTGGCCAAACCTGCTGCAGTCTCTACCCCTCCTGTTGCCTCTCAGGCTCTTTGCAATGCCCTTGCCTCTCACTTCATTAAAAAAAAAACAGGACATCCTGTGCACCCTCTCGACCCCCACCCCCCCACCATCCTTCTCGTCCTTTCCTCTTTTCTCCCTGGCGAGGTTGCTAGACAAGTCCGATCTATGAGAGCCTCGTCAAAACAGGTTAATCCCTGTTCCTCTAAAACCATCAAGGACCACATTGACACCCTCGCTCTGGCCCTTGCTGATTTGTTTTTTTACATTTTTTTTATTGAACTTTACTCAGATACCACTAGGTTTTGTCAAAAAAGCTTTTAAGTCGTCATACAATTCTCACTTGCTGATTTTTACAACCACTCCTTTGCCTCGGGATCCTTCCCTCTCTCCTCTGAAGCACTCCTTTGTGCATTCTCTTCTGAAGAAACTCACAGCGGATCCTTCTTGTCCAGCTAACTATTGCCCAATTTCCATTACTCCTTTTCTGGGCAAACTCCTGGAAAAGTTGCCCATCTCGCAGCTAAACCTTCATTCCAATTCCATTGGCTGTCTCCATGACCACCAGTCTGGCTTCAGAGCTGCCAGAAGCACGGAAACTGCTCTCCTGAACATCCGTGAAGATCTGCTCTCCAACCTTGACTCTAACATTCCCTCTGTCCTCATCCTCCTCAATCTTTCTTCTGCCTTCAAGATGGTCAACCATACCATCCTGCTCAACCATCTCTGTGAAAACCTGGGTATCACTGATCAGGCTCTGGCCTGGCTGACCTCTTTCCTCTCAGATCGACCCTCCCAGGTCGAACTTGGGTCCTTCCTTTCATCTATCTTCCTCTCTACCTGTGGTGTTCCCCAGGGGTCTAACTTCTCACCCTGGCTTTTCAACCAATACCTGGCAACTCTCGCCCACTGCATTGCCACTTTCTGCTCAAATTTCCTGTGCTACGCTGACGACACTCAACTCATTTTCAGGCTGCCCTCTGCCACCTCCTCTCCCTCTCTCATCTCTGATTGCCATTCAAGATTGGTGTGCTGCCAATGATCTTTGTCTGAATGCCAGCAAGACAGAGATCCTCCTCATTGGCACACCTTCACCATCCTTTCCCCTCACTCTCTGGCCGGCCTCCTTTGGCCCTCCTCCTACCCCCACCTGCGAGGCTAAGAACCTCAGGGTCATCTTTGACTCCACCCTTTCCTTCTCCGCTCACATCTATGAGGTCTCCAAAAAGTCAAATTTCCTACTGCACCTCCTCAGAGGGATTCTGCCTTTCCTCTCCTTCCCTCAGGAGATCATGGTATCCCAAGCTCTGGTTCTCTCTAGTTTGGACTATTTTAACAGCCTCTTTCTAAATCTACCTGCCTCTACTCTCCGCCTTCTGCAACTAATCCAGAACAGGACTGCGAGACTTGTCCTTGGCCTCAAGCCCCAGGATTGTATCTCTCCAGCTCTGAAATATCTCCATTGGCTCCCAGTGGGGGCAAGGATTAAATTCAAAATCCTCTGCATTGTCCACAAGGCTTTCTGGGGCCTGGGTCCAAAATACCTTTAGCTATCCCTCCGCAAATACCTCCCCTCTCGAGCTCTTCGCTCCTCTACCTCCAACTCCCTCAGGGTCAGTCGTTTTTCAAAGAAACGATCTGGGGGTGGATCTCTGTCTTTCGGCTGGGGCCTCCCTCTTTAACAGCCTCCCTGCCACTCTTAAACTTGAGGAGAACCATCTCCAGTTCCGGAAGCACCTCAAGACCTTCCTCTTTTCTTCTGCCTTCGCGCCCCCTCTCCCCTGCTGATCTGTTCTCTCTTGGCACCGTGCACCTGGCCACCCTCTGTCCTCCGGGCCCAAGTACCTGCTCACCCTGCCACCCCACCACACTGCCTCCGGGCCACCCCTTGCACTGGGGTCTGTATCTGTACCCATACAGCCCCCCCTTTTCTTCCTGCACTTATCAGACCTACCCTGTCTGCTGCCTTAAACCTAGCACTTGCAAATTGCTGGCTGCACTACCACTGTTTGTTGCTTTTATTATTTATTTATTGTTGTTTATCTGTTTCTCCTCTGCTTCGCACTTTCCACTTCTCCCCCCTTCCATGCACTTTTCCCCTCCCCCTCTCCCATGCACTTGCGCGTTCTCAATGTCACTGGGCCTAGTAAAATCGCTGTTTTGTTCTCCCCTGTTCCCCTTAATTGCCTTGTCGCGCTCTGAAACACTTGTGTATGAGCACGATAGAAATAAAATATCAATATCAATGTACGCAGATTTGAATGCTCGTGGTACTCTCCCTGTTGAGAGTGAGAGGTTGGAAAGGTTTAAGTAGCATTCGGATGAAGTGCCTTGTGTAAGGATTGATTTATAGATGTCTGGTGGACACAGAGGTTACAGAAGGATTAAAGTTTACCCTTGTTATGTAATCTGCTCCTCTTGGCCATCTCAGCACCTCTTCTGGTTGGTGTTCTGCAGAATATTCAGTGGGAGACTGTGTGCGACAACCTTCAAACGAGTATGTCCTGACAATGTGCCAAGTTCCCTGGGAGCCTGAACTGTGTCACCAGCGCAGCATCATTACCGATTTTGCCAGCAATGCCAGAATTTCTGAGCCAGGTCACTGCGCACCTTACCACAGAGGATAGGTCGGGCGGAAGTGGGATCCACATCATGATTGGGGGTCATGAGTGGGACCCAGTGGATACAAAGTCTGTTTCCTCCTGAGTTTCAAGATGGATTGTATCCACTTCACAAATCAAGTACAAAGAACAATGTTGCTTCCTATAAGACAGTTCAAGGCTTCATCCACCCGGGAAGTGGTGTACAGATCAGTTACAGTGTTACTGTTGAGTTAGCACTAGTCTATGCATAGGCACAAGTCTTCTTTCTTCTTCCGTGCTATCACTATTGAAGAGGCATAATGACGCAGAGACTTCAGAATGCCTGATAGCCTCGATACTGTAAGATAACTGCAATATCTACTAAAAATGTCTTATCATGATTGAAGTAGCTTTGACAAGGACATTTTTTTACTTGTTAAAGTCCGACTCTTCACGGGGCATGCTGGACCTTGTAGTCCTGAATCATCTTGGTAGGTAAAGCGGACTCCTTATGAAATAAGTAAATAACAGTCTCTGATGTGAGGCAGAGCCCAGGCAATCCCACTGCTGCCACCCTCTGGGACGTATATTGGGCTGCGGATGGAGCACCCGGCTCCCTGTGGCTTAGCCCGCTCGTAAAAAGGATGGGAAGTTTCTTCAACTCACCACAGCAGTGACACAGTGGTGGTAGGCTTTGAAGAGTATATTTATACAAGAAAGGTGTCCGCATAATAAATGTGTTTTTTCAGGAAGTGCAGTAAATAGCCAAACTGGGATAAAAATACATATATGTCCAGGTGTAAAATACCAATAGGTATATATCCTAGTAATGTGCAAAAGAATATTAATTAAATATGCGTGTATTCATGGAACATGGTCAAAACCACTCCCGTAGAAGGAAGCGATTCGTCAGGCTGCTCGACCAGCAGATTTCATACTCTACAATTGGATAGAAAAGTCCTAGCCAACTCCACCATCCTTAAAAGATAGGAAATGGGACCCTTCCTGACATTCTTGCAGGACAAGTAGATTAAATGCAGATGGACATTCCCCTTCGGGCTCCTATTTCAATGGGAAGGCAAACAACATAGGGTCACCACCCTAGAGGAGGGACTTCAAATTCTCCATCTAGACGAGGACACCTCAGACACAAGGAGATCGCTGTGGAGCTCCCGACGGCCGAAGCCATGGGAGTGGATGCAAGTGAATTCAGGACATAAGCGACCCCCCGCCGTGGGGCCCACCTCATCCGACTCACCTTAAGAACGACCGTGGACTAAAGAAAACCCATAACAGGATAATAGGAGAAGTAGCTTTGGGTCTCACCCTAAGTTACTGGGGGAATCCAGACATGGACCCCTTGCTCACTATTCTTAGAGAGGCACAGCTCCACCCTACTGATCAGATCCAACCACCCCGAAACACGTGTCTGGGGTTGCTGTTGGTACTCTTGTTCAGAGGAGAATTGCCTAGCATTTCAGTGCTGGACTGCCCAAGAGCAGGACAAAGACTGATATGTTTGGGATATTTCTTCTCTGTGAAAGATAGTGAGCTAAAGAAACTGGGTAAGGCTCTCGTAACCAGGACTAATATCTGGCAGAGAGACTCCCAGGACCCCCCTTGCTTTTTGGAAACTATAAGTGGCCTAAGCTTGGGGAAGGGAACCCTCAGAGGCCTAACGAAGAAATCCAAGTGCATCCTGACAAAACTGAATTTGTGTTGGAAACTAAAAGGGACCTGAGCTTGGGGAAGGGAACCCTAAGAAGCTCAAACTGAGCTTATGTTTGAAATTAAGAAGAGCCTAAACTCAGGAAGGGAACCCTGAGAGGCCGGAGTTGAACTGGTGTTTAGAATCCACAGCAAGGTTACGGCTTGGGGAAGGGACCCCAGAGAAGCTTGAAGAGGAACTGTGTATATTTATTTTGTGGTGTTTGGAACTTGAACACGTTGAAACTTGGGGAGGGGAACCTCAAGGAACACAAAGACATTGAAGGTATTTGAGAGTATTGCAAGGGCTTTGTGGAGAAAGTCTTATGAGCACCCTGTTTCCATTGATCTAATTTTTGTGAAATTGATCAACACAGACCTGGTGAGAAGACCACCTAAAACCAATCTTGGTTTCATATTTTCTGTTGAACCACTATCTTTTTCTTTTAAGAGACTTCCTAACACATTTCGTCAAAGAGTGATGGCAAGCATAGGTTTAGCCACAGACAGATTTGTTACTTAGAAACATCAGTTAAGGGAACCATTCCTTTAGTGTTAGGGGCAGTTAGGCATTACACCAACCCAGGAACATTAGTAAATAAAGGTTTTGAAACTAACATCTTTGAGTCTGTGTCTCTCTTGATACCATGCCTGTCTCACACCAGGCAATGTATTCCTTTCTACAATACTTTTGTTCTGGGCCTTTAAACGTGCGCTTCCCTCAGGGTATACAGAAGTGTTATCACCTTGTTGCCTTTTAGAAATGGTTCCTCCACATCAGCCACTTGCTGACAAGGAAGGATTTATAGCTTTTCAGTGGGCATTTAGTGTTTCAGCTTCCTGCGGGCTGGCTGTTTCATCATAATCGGTGGCAAGTAACCCCCGGCTGTATTTCTTTGACTCTATTATAATTAAAACACCCGAAAGAGGCCTCAGACTGTTTTCCATTCTACGCAGGGGGACCCCCAACCATTGTGTTGAAATGGTCTCTCACACATCTTCAGCCAGACCTGCTCAGCCCCAAGGTGCTAATAGCAATAATACCCTGGACAGGGTGCTTAACCGACAAGTAACAGCCTGGTAACTGTGTGAAGGCACTTGCTTGGCTCAGGTCTGTATATGACATATGATATTTTATTTGTATCGCGCTCATACACAAGTGTTTCAGAGCGTGACGAGGCAAGGGAGGGGAGCAAGGGAGGACAAAACAACGATCTTACTAGGCCCAGTGACATTGAGAACGCCCAAGTGCAGGGGAGAGGGAAAGGGGGAAGTGCAAGGGAGAGGGGAGAAGTGGAAAGTGCTGATCAAGAGATAAAAACAACAACTGGTAGTGCAGCCAGCAGGGTGGCAAGTGCAAGGTTTAAAGCGCAGACAAGTGGTGTCTGATAAGTGCAGGTAAAGGGACCGTAGGGTTACAGATACAGACCCAAGTGCGAGTGTTGCCAGGAGGCAGTGAAGGAGTGTGGCTGGGTGGGCAGGGATCTGGGCCCGAAACAAGAGGGTAACCAGGTGCACAGTGCCAAAGCAGACAGATAAGCAGGGGAGAGGAAGAAGGAAGCCTGGGCCACTAGCGGCCAGTAAAGTGAGCCACTAAGGATGTTATTGCTTAAATAGGGGTTCAGGAGGAGCCACAATCCCTCAGGTGGAGGCCAAAGAGTCCCAGGAACACTATTGAATTAAAAGTGATTAGCTATTTACAAGCTCCATTGCCCTTTGGTGAGTGCCTGGAGCGAATTCAGGGGAGGACCCAAGTGTGCCCAGTCTCCTGATTTTACAGTTTGCGCCATTCTTGTTCACCAGCACCGTGCCCCCCACCTCCCCAAATGCCTAGCCTCGGGCTACATACTTAAACAGGAGTCATAGGAGGGGGAGGGAGAGCTAAGTGTTCAGCATCTAGAAGAAATCTCGGTGCAAGAGGCACTATATGCACGTCATTTCCCACTCACCGTATAACATGGGGGAACATTTAAGTTCTAACACGCAAGACGACTGCTCGTGTGAAAAAGAGAAAAAGTGTCCATGTGTCTTTTTTCCTCCATTAAAAATTAATAAAAATACATCATGAATAACGCCGGCAAGAAATGGTGCATAGACCAATAGCCGTGTATATGGATATTATTAAAACGACCAGGGGTGGACTGGGCACTAAAATAGGCCCTGGAAATAATCACTGGGGACCAAAAGAGCCCCTGGAAATAATGTTCAAAGTGGCCCCATGTGACACATTTTCAACAATCCAAATGCTTTTCCAGTGAGACAATTTGGAACTACCACACAAAAGAGGCCCAGGGTGCAGAGGCCCACCGGGAAATCTCCAGAGTTCCCTATAGGTCAGTCCACTCCTGAAAACGACTTGCAGTGTGCAGTGGACGCCGGAGCACATCATAGGTGCAGTGAAACTACACCGCTCAGCATCAGAAAGCTGGGGGACATTTCTAAAAGATCCATTTCCCTTTAGTATACACTGCCATCTAGTGCTGGCAGCATAGAATACAAGTCGTCATGTTCATGGTTCTCGCACACTTCTCTGTATACCGCAGGGCTCTAGTTGAGATTAACGATGATTATTCTTTTTTTTATTGTTGTAATATTAGTAAACAAGTTACCTTGTGCAACATTTAATAAACAATTGATTTCACAAGAATTCTCAAGATAAAACCATATTAAAATACCTAAATTAATGATCAAATACATCAATACCAAACAGACACATCATCCCAATCAAGACACTCGCTTCTTATAATCATTGACAGTTCCTTAGTTCGGATCCAACGATTATTATTAACATGAATTCCCAATGAGCACGTTTTGAGGTGAGTCAAAATATATTTTGATTCTGAAACAGATATTTTAGTGCTCCATACTGCGTCGCGTACAGCTAAATTCAGGAAAAATAAAAGATGCCTTTTTACCTTAAAGTTCCTCTTCAGACCAGTCGATAATAGTGGAGAGCTCTTTCTTGTGTCACTGCTCTGCTGGCCGCACCTGTCCAAACATATCCGTGAAGCTGTGTGGGTGGAAGCAAGGAGTGGGCTCATGCCTGTCTGTTGTCCATTTTTTGTTGAGAGCATGGATTTTGTGTTGAGAAATTCCTGGGATTGAAAGTGACTGGCACATGTGTAACATATGCTGCACCCAGGAGAGACCAGGCTGGAGCCAGCACCGATAGTAGTCAAGTTGTAGTTTGCTTTGGGAATTTTCCATCGTTGCAAGCTTGGACATCAGTTCACCTCAGGGCTCAAAGGGCATCAGCTCACCCAACTCACAGGATCCCGACGCTCTCAGAACACACAGACATGGCCAGGGTTTAATGCAGCATCACTTACCACTCATGCTCAGTAACTCACAGTGCATTCCCAGGCCCAGTAACTCACAGTGCATTCTCAGGCCCAGTCACTCACAGTGCATTCCCAGGCCCAGCAACTCACAGTGCATTCCCATGCCCAGTCACTCACAGTGCATTCCCAGGCCCAGCAACTCCCAGTGCATTCTCAGGCCCAGTAACTCACAGTGCATTCCCATGCCCAGTCACTCACAGTGCCTTCCCAGGCCCAGTAACTCACAGTGCATTCTCAGGCCCAGTAACTCACAGTGCATTCCCAGGCCCAGTCACTCACAGTGCATTCTCAGGCCCAGTCACTCACAGTGCATTCTCAGGCCCAGTCACTCACAGTGCATTCCCAGGCCCAGTAACTCACAGTGCATTCCCAGGCCCAGTAACTCACAGTGCATTCTCAGGCCCAGTAACTCACAGTGCATTCCCATGCCCAGTAACTCACAGTGCATTCTCAGGCCCAGTAACTCACAGTGCATTCCCATGCCCAGTCACTCACAGTGCATTCCCATGCCCAGTAACTCACAGTGCATTCTCATGCCCAGTCACTCACAGTGCATTCCCAGGCCCAGTAACTCACAGTGCATTCCCATGCCCAGTCACTCACAGTGCATTCCCAGGCCCAGTCACTCACAGTGCATTCTCAGGCCCAGTCACTCACAGTGCATTCTCAGGCCCAGTCACTCACAGTGCATTCTCAGGCCCAGTAACTCACAGTGCATTCTCAGGCCCAGTCACTCACAGTGCATTCTCAGGCCCAGTAACTCACAGTGCATTCCCATGCCCAGTAACTCACAGTGCATTCTCAGGCCCAGTCACTCACAGTGCCTTCCCATGCCCAGTAACTCACAGTGCCTTCCCAGGCCCAGTAACTCACAGTGCCTTCCCATGCCCAGTAACTCACAGTGCATTCCCAGGCCCAGTAACTCACAGTGCATTCCCAGGCCCAGTAACTCACAGTGCATTCCCATGCCCAGTAACTCACAGTGCATTCTCAGGCCCAGTAACTCACAGTGCATTCCCATGCCCAGTAACTCACAGTGCATTCTCAGGCCCAGTCACTCACAGTGCATTCTCAGGCCCAGTAACTCACAGTGCATTCCCATGCCCAGTAACTCACAGTGCATTCTCAGGCCCAGTAACTCACAGTGCATTCCCATGCCCAGTAACTCACAGTGCATTCCCATGCCCAGTAACTCACAGTGCATTCTCAGGCCCAGTCACTCACAGTGCATTCCCAGGCCCAGTAACTCACAGTGCATTCTCAGGCCCAGTAATTCACAGTGCATTCCCATGCCCAGTAACTCACAGTGCATTCTCAGGCCCAGTAACTCACAGTGCATTCCCAGGCCCAGTCACTCACAGTGCATTCCCAGGCCGGCCCAGTCACTCGCAGTGCATTCCCATGCCCAGTAACTCGCAGTGCATTCCCAGGCCCAGTAACTCACAGTGCATTCCCATGCCCAGTAACTCACAGTGCATTCCCAGGCCCAGTAACTCACAGTGCATTCCCAGGCCCAGTCACTCACAGTGCATTCCCAGGCCCAGTCACTCACAGTGCATTGCCAGGCCGGCCCAGTCACTCACAGTGCATTCCCAGGCCCAGTAACTCACAGTGCATTCTCAGGCCCTTTAATTCACAGTGCATTCTCAGGCCCAGTCACTCACAGTGCATTCTCAGGCCCTTTAACTCACAGTGCATTCTCATGCCCAGTCATTCACAGTGCATTCTCAGGTCCAGTAACTCACAGTGCATTCCCATGCCCAGTCACTCACAGTGCATTCTCAGGCCCAGTCACTCACAGTGCATTCCCATTCCCAGTAACTCACAGTGCATTCCCAGGCCCAGTCACTCACAGTGCATTCCCATGCCCAGTCACTCACAGTGCATTCCCAGGCCCAGTCACTCACAGTGCATTCCCAGGCCCAGTAACTCACAGTGCATTCTCAGACCCAGTCACTCACAGTGCATTCCCATGCCCAGTAACTCACAGTGCATTCTCAGGCCCAGTCACTCACAGTGCATTCCCATGCTCAGTAACTCACAGTGCATTCTCAGGCCCATTAACTCACAGTGCATTCCCATGCCCAGTCACTCACAGTGCATTCTCATGCCCAGTAACTCACAGTGCATTCCCAGGCCCAGTAACTCACAGTGCATTCCCATGCCCAGTAACTCACAGTGCATTCTCATGCCCAGTCACTCACAGTGCATTCTCAGGCCCAGTCACTCACAGTGCATTCCCATGCCCAGTAACTCAGTGCATTATCATGCCCAGTCACTCACAGTGCATTCCCATGCCCAGTCACTCACAGTGCATTCTCATGCCCAGTCACTCACAGTGCATTCCCATGCCCAGTCACTCACAGTGCATTCCCATGCCCAGTAACTCACAGTGCATTATCATGCCCAGTCACTCACAGTGCATTCTCAGGCCCAGTAACTCTCAGTGCATTCCCATGCCCAGTAACTCACAGTGCATTCTCAGGCCCAGTAACTCACAGTGCATTCCCATGCCCAGTAACTCACAGTGCCTTCCCAGGCCCAGTAACTCACAGTGCATTCCCATGCCCAGTAACTCACAGTGCATTCCCATGCCCAGTAACTCACAGTGCATTCCCATGCCCAGCAACTCACAGTGCATTCCCATGCCCAGCAACTCACAGTGCATTCCCATGCCCAGTCACTCACAGTGCATTCCCAGGCCCAGCAACTCACAGTGCATTCCCATGCCCAGTCACTCACAGTGCCTTCTCAGGCCCAGTAACTCACAGTGCATTCTCAGGCCCAGTAACTCACAGTGCATTCCCATGCCCAGTAACTCACAGTGCATTCCCAGGCCCAGTAACTCACAGTGCATTCCCAGGCCCAGTCACTCACAGTGCATTCCCAGGCCCAGTCACTCACAGTGCATTGCCAGGCCGGCCCAGTCACTCACAGTGCATTCCCAGGCCCAGTAACTCACAGTGCATTCTCAGGCCCTTTAATTCACAGTGCATTCTCAGGCCCAGTCACTCACAGTGCATTCTCAGGCCCTTTAACTCACAGTGCATTCTCATGCCCAGTCATTCACAGTGCATTCTCAGGTCCAGTAACTCACAGTGCATTCCCATGCCCAGTCACTCACAGTGCATTCTCAGGCCCAGTCACTCACAGTGCATTCCCATTCCCAGTAACTCACAGTGCATTCCCAGGCCCAGTCACTCACAGTGCATTCCCATGCCCAGTCACTCACAGTGCATTCCCAGGCCCAGTCACTCACAGTGCATTCCCAGGCCCAGTAACTCACAGTGCATTCTCAGACCCAGTCACTCACAGTGCATTCCCATGCCCAGTAACTCACAGTGCATTCTCAGGCCCAGTCACTCACAGTGCATTCCCATGCTCAGTAACTCACAGTGCATTCTCAGGCCCATTAACTCACAGTGCATTCCCATGCCCAGTCACTCACAGTGCATTCTCATGCCCAGTAACTCACAGTGCATTCCCAGGCCCAGTAACTCACAGTGCATTCCCATGCCCAGTAACTCACATTGCATTCTCATGCCCAGTCACTCACAGTGCATTCTCAGGCCCAGTCACTCACAGTGCATTCCCATGCCCAGTAACTCAGTGCATTATCATGCCCAGTCACTCACAGTGCATTCCCATGCCCAGTCACTCACAGTGCATTCTCATGCCCAGTCACTCACAGTGCATTCCCATGCCCAGTCACTCACAGTGCATTCCCATGCCCAGTCACTCACAGTGCATTCCCATGCCCAGTAACTCACAGTGCATTATCATGCCCAGTCACTCACAGTGCATTCTCAGGCCCAGTAACTCACAGTGCATTCCCATGCCCAGTAACTCACAGTGCATTCTCAGGCCCAGTAACTCACAGTGCATTCCCATGCCCAGTAACTCACAGTGCCTTCCCAGGCCCAGTAACTCACAGTGCATTCCCATGCCCAGTAACTCACAGTGCATTCCCATGCCCAGTAACTCACAGTGCATTCCCATGCCCAGCAACTCACAGTGCATTCCCATGCCCAGTCACTCACAGTGCATTCCCAGGCCCAGCAACTCCCAGTGCATTCTCAGGCCCAGTAACTCACAGTGCATTCCCATGCCCAGTCACTCACAGTGCCTTCTCAGGCCCAGTAACTCACAGTGCATTCTCAGGCCCAGTAACTCACAGTGCATTCCCAGGCCCAGTCACTCACAGTGCATTCTCAGGCCCAGTCACTCACAGTGCATTCTCAGGCCCAGTCACTCAAGGTGCATTCACTCCAGATACAGCACCACTTCTTATCGCTAGGGGGAGTATATAGTATTGTAAATGCGCAACTTATTTTACATGTTTCCATGGTTATTACTCTAATGTTTCCTTGATTTTAAAAATAAGTGATATAGGTATCCTTTAATGTATAATGCTGAATAAAACAGGACATTAAACTACTGTAGGTTTAGGGGCTGCACCTTAATACATAGATTGACATTATATTTTATTATAATCACTGCCAATTAGTGAGCTGTACATATGGGGAGTTTTTGGAGTGCCTTGTAAGGTTACAGAATGCCTGCAGCCATTGCACAAGTAATCCAAATGGAAAGTTGGTTCTATGTGAAAGTGCTGGATTTGAAAGGACTCACTTAATGTACTTTTACAAGGGGCTCCACCTCTACCATCCATTCCCCGATCATCTGAGCTCATTCCCTTCATCTCACTGTATGGCGGTGTAGGCATTGTTGCCGCTGGCATTCCAACGCCAGCAAAATGACCCCAGGTGGATAACTTATTATTATGATGGTAGTTATTGAGTATGGACCTAGCTTTGAGAAGCAGCGGAGGGCTTTACAGAGGTATACAACACTACAGATCCATAACGGAGCGCTTTACAGAGGTATACAACAATACAGATGCATAACGGAGCGCTTTACAGAGGTATACAACCGTACAGATGCATAGCGGAGCGCTTTAAAGAGGTATACAACCGTACAGATGCATAGCGGAGCACTTAACAGAGGTATACAACAGTACAGATCCATAACAGAGCACTTTACAGAGGTATACAACAGTAAAGATGCATAGCAGAGCGCTTTACAGAAGTATACAACAGTACAGAATACAGTACAGATGCATAGCGGAGCGCTTTACAGAGGTATACAACAGTACAGATGCATTGTTGTACAGATGCATTATGGAGCGCTTTACAGAGGTATACAACAGTACAGATGCATAGCAGAGCGCTTTACAGAGGTATACAACAATACAGATCCATAACGGAGCACTTTACAGAGGTATACAACAGTACAAATGCATAGCGGAGCGCTTTACAGAGGTATACAACAGTACAGATCCATAACGGAGCGCTTTACAGAGGTATACAACAGTACAGATGCATAACGGTGCTCTTTACAGAGGTATACAACAGTACAGATCCATAACGGAGCGCTTTACAGAGGTATACAACAATACAGATGCATAACAGAGCGCTTTACAGAGGTATAGAACAGTACAGATGTATAGCAGAGCGCCCTACAGAGGTATACAACAGTACAGATCCATAACAGAGAAATTTACAGAGGTATACAACAATACAGATGCATAGCGGAGCACTTTACAGAGGTATACAACAGTACATATGCATAACCGAGTGCTTTATAGAGGTATACAACAGTACAGATCCATAACAGAGCGCTTTACAGAGGTATAGAACAGTACATATGTATAGCAGAGCGCCCTACAGAGGTATACAACAGTACAGATCCATAACAGAGAAATTTACAGAGGTATACAACAGTACAGATCCATAACGGAGCGCTTTACAGAGGTATACAACAGTACAGATGCATAACGGAGCTCTTTACAGAGGTATACAACAGTACAGATCCATAACGGAGCGCTTTACAGAGGTATACAACAATACAGATGCATAACAGAGCGCTTTACAGAGGTATACAACAGTACAGATCCATAATGGAGCGCTTTGCAGAGGTATACAACAATACAGATGCATAACGCGCACTTTACAGAAGTATACAACAATACAGATGCATAACGGAGCGCTTTACAGAGGTATACAACAGTACAGATGCATAACGGAGCTCTTTACCGAGGTATACAACAATACAGATGCATAACAGAGTGCTTTACAGAGGTATACGCCAATACAGATGCATAACAGAGCGCTTTACAAAGGTGTACAATATTACAGGTGCATAACAGAGCGCTTTAGATGTATACAACAGTACAGATGCATAGTGGAGCGCTTTTCAGAGGTAACATCAGTACAAATGCATAGCAGAGCGCTTTGCAGAGGTATACAACAGTACAGATGCATAACGGAGCACTTTATAGAGGTATACAACAGTACAGATGCATAACGGAGCACTTTACAGAGTTCACAGAAGAGATGCATAGTGGAGTGCTTTGCAGAGATAACAATGGAACAGATATGCAGCGTGTGCTGGCATACAGAGGGGCACAGCTGTACCGGGTGTTGGGGAGGGGTCGGCCAGCATTTAGCAAGTCAGGTGGCACGAGGGGCGACGTGATAGGCAGCTGTTAGGGCAGAACTTGAGGAAAGAACAAGTGACCGAGTTGCGCGGGATGGTCCCGAGGAGTGTCTATTCTGGCACAAGAGCCTCTACAACACTCACTACAAAAGTGTGCTGGCTCAGAAGTTCACACAGGTTGGTATTTCATTTACTTCATTCACAGGCATTCACTATGGACTAGAGGTGCACTGAACTTCGTCTTTGAAGAACTATTCTGCCAAATTCCAGCTGGAAAACAGCTGTTTGTCTCTGGCTGAATAGATTCTTCTTACTCGGCTCCAGCCAAGTACTTTGGCTTTTTAATTGAATGCAATGCGACGAAACAACTCAGAGGCAAATGGCAGTGCAAGCAATGTATTGGCGTGTGGGCATATTGGAGAATAGGAGTGAGGAGTATGAGGTGAGTTTAGTTTGCTGCTATGGCAGATGCCTGTGGGGAAACTTGACAAATGCAGAGCGATTAAGAGGCCTTTCAGAAACATTGCATGTTGGGAAATCACCCATGTTCCTGTGTGGGGCTGCCTGCCTGAGGCAGGTTAGATGGATGGGTTTGAGTACTCTGTTTGTGTGGGTCATAGTCTAATAGCTATGTTCTGTTCTTATAATTGATAGGAGGGTAGAATGTTTGGAAATGGGAAGGCACCCCAACATGTAGGCTACCTCTTCTTGGTCAATAGGGTTGGGGACGAGTACGTTACATTTCAGGCAGTGCAAGTTGATGGTGTGATTTCCCAACTCAAATTGGCCACTTGGAAGAGCCTTCATATCCCCCAGGATATTGTGGCATGAAATGAAACATTTACTGGCCTAAAAAAGGAAAATTAGCTGCAAAAATCTCTTCTTGTGCCATTTTGCAGCACATGTCTATTAACTGGAGGCTGCGAGGAAGAGGCAGTGTGTGGGAAGCTGCAGGAGAGCACCTTTTGTATGTTGCCTCTGCTATCCACTCAATAGAAAGAGTTCCGGATGAGTCAGGCCTGACACGGCGGTGTTTGGTTTGCTCTACTTTTTGTGTTTGAAGTACATGCCTACCTCATTGCATTCATCATTGTCATTTCTAATTGTTCACATATATTGCCCAGTTACCCATACCATACACCTCCCACCAACACCCATTCACTAATTCCCCCATCACACCTTACACTCCCAAATCTCTCAGAGTTCAAGTCAGGCGCATGCGTTATATGACTCAGACTGCCAAGTCAGGGTCTTGCACTCCCCAATGCCCCCCGCATGCCCACGGAAGACGCGGAGCCAACCTGTGGTGTGTCTGCCATAGAAGCGGAAAAGACACGGACAGAGGAAGCCCCTGCCACGTGAGCAGAGAGGGTGATGGCACCAACCGGAGTATTGCAAAGGTGGCCAAGCAGGGAGACTCCGTGGAAAAGCAGAGAGGGTAAGGAGGGTACCAGACTGAGCATCGGCCCGAAGAACCCGCTGTCACAAGAAGAGATGACAAACACTCAACCAGAGCATCACCAAGGTGTCCACGCGAGACGACTCCAGGCAAACGCAGAGAGGGGTAGGAAGACCCAGGCTATGAATAGCCAAGAAAGAACCTGTTGCAGCTTAGTGACAGACTGGAAAAGACTAGGCATTTGTGACTTTTGATTTCAGGCAAACTTGCCAACTTTACTTCATTAACAGGGAAGCTGCTGGGCTGATGACTTATTGAGAAAAGGGGGGTTTGGAACTTTGAGTTACACAGAGACTAGGGCTTGTAAGAATAGGGAAAAGGGCTTGGAAGAATAAGAGCCTATCATAAAACTGGGGGGCAGCAATCATAGAAAAAGGAAACATCTTGTTAGCATCTTTGATTAGTTTTGTCTAGACTTTACCGTTCCTGTGTGCTTAATAAATCAATTACAGAAACATACTTTAAGTAGCCACAGTGGATCCCAATCTTATGTTATCCTAACCCCTTTGTTACTTACTCTCTGCTCTGCAGGACATGGAGTATTCCGGTGGCATTCTTAAGTTCACAGCGGTGCCAATTAATTGACGCTCTACTCGCCTCATGGTCAAGCTACTTGCTCCAGCATCACCCTACCCTTTTGTGTCACTACACTGCTATTCCCAGGGCCGGCCTTACCTCCTGGAGCGCCCGGGGCAACTAAACAGAATTTGGTGCCCCCCCCTCCCCCCCCGCCTTCAGTCAAGACGGGGTGCCAAATTTGTGGTTGCTCTGCTAAATAGAGCGCCACTGCCAAACCAGCATGGGGCAGCCTTTCAGAGGCTGCCCCATTCTGGTGTAGCAGCGCTCTATTGAAATGAATAGCACCCTGACTCCGTGCAGGCGCGCAGAGTTAATCACTTCAATAGAGTGCCGATGCCATTGTAGCCCATGCTGGTTTAGCAGCAGCGTCCTATTGAAATCAAAAGCACCCCGCTCCCATGCTGGAGCACCTGGCACAAGAGCAGTGCACATTTCATTTCAATAGGGCACGTACACCACACCAGCTCGTGGGAGCCCTTGAAAGACCCCAACCCCTCGCCCCGAGCTGCAATGGCAGCGAGGCTAATGTGTCGCCCCAGCAACTGCCCAGGCCGCCCATGCCTAAAGCCGGACCTGGCTATTCTGCTAACTCCAGTATACACATCCCCTCCGGTGCCAATGTCATAGCAGCCACTCCAAAGTTGCTAAACTATCACTCTGCTGTCTCCACTGTCACTGTACTCTTCTTATTGAACCCTGTCACTCATACCCACTCTGCACACCCCACTGACACCCAGTGTCGTCCTTCCCCCTCCTGTGGGAACCTACTCTCTCTGTTGTCATTAATCCAACCCGGTGTGATATGGTAATATGGCGCGCGACGGCCACATTAAGCCATTGTGCGCAGTTGGTAATAAAGGGGGCAGTCCCGCACCACAGCAGTGCGCGCCGGGAGCCCGATATTGCAGGATCTGTGTCTGTGTGTTTCTTTCTGGGACGGGAGGGGCAAGGCCTGCATGCGGGAGTCCCCGGGCTAAGCAAACCACAACATTGGTGACGAGGATGCAGCTGGGCAGGGGGAAGGTGCTCCAACGCGGATATTATCTCTGGTGTCCTGATCCGATGCCTGTCAAATGCATTCGCAACTGCGGTAAGGCAAACACCGTCATTTTGTGATCCCAACGGCAGCGGATCCACATGTGGAGTGGTCGTGCGCCATGTGGGACATTTTTGGAACCCACAATACAGGCCTATAAGGCAAGAGACTGTCAGCAGGGCCGCAAGGGCCCCTATAAAAAAAGAAATAAGAATTCTCCTTTTCTCAGTCCCACTGAGTGGTCGACAGGAGAGGTAGCAGTACTAGATCTGAGGTACTGGCTCGCCCCACACTACAGCATGGTAGCCAAGAAGAATACAGAGCTGATGCACCACAGTGATTGACGTGTCCCCCAAAGTGCATGAACAGGTGCAAGTCACAGCCTTCTTTCACGTAGGAGGTGCCTGTGAGACCTGCGACCATGAGTGACGAGGAAGGTCAATGGGCAGCTGGACAGGGCATTGCGAGACCCCCTCAGGGGAGAGGACTACTGTGCCAACAAGGCACACTGGCCCGATGCCAGAATTTGACATCTCAGACAACCCCTCGAGTTTGGGACTGAAATGGGAGCTTTGGATAAAGAAGTTTGACATGTATTTCAGAGCAACCAGCGAGACTGATGACAAGGCCAAAATTGCAACCCTCATCTACTCGCTGATCGGAGGTTCACAAGATCTTCAAGTCCCTCACTCCCATCAACAACTCCCATCAGGAGGCAAAGGACAGCCTCAAAGAACACTTCCTGCTGCTAGTAAACCAGGACTATGAGAGGTTTATGTGCTGCGCCAAGCAGAAGGAGGAGGAATCCCAGTTCTATGGCAGGCTCCGACATCTGGCAACCACGTGTGCATGGGAGAATGAGGAGGGCATGGTAAGAAACCAACTGAACTGATACAAGGGTGCGCTTCAGTGAGGCTGTGCCGCCAAGTGCTGCGTGAGCCTGGTCTGACATTGGCCTGCATACTGGAAATGGGCAGATCGTACGAACTCACGGAAAGCCGTGCCGCCAAAATGGACGCTGCAATTCGATCACACAAAGTGGAGCATGCTTTCACAATAGGGCAACCACAGGGCGCTGGTCAGACAAAATCTAGGTGGAACAAGAGAAGAGCTGAAACCCCTTATGCCCTGCCCCAAGTGTGGCTACGTCCTTCCGCAAGCAGGGGAATGCCCAGCAAGGGAAAGAGTATGCGGACGATGCAGAACAGCGGGTCACTTCGCAAGGATGTGCAAAGCCCCTGCACCTCTGACTATCCCCATAGGACCAAGCAGGATGCCCAGTGACACTCCGAGGCTACAAAGGCAAGTGGCAGTTGTCGAACAGTAGGCACAAAATCAAGAACTGTCAGAAGAAGAGGAGGAGGAAGAAGAAGAGATCTTTTCATCTCCAGCATAGACTCCATGAAGAGAAAAAGGATACAACCCATGTGCACAGTGTCTCTGGAGGGAGCAAAAACGCCAGAACTTGTAGACACGGGAGAGTCGGTGTGCGTGATGGCGACCTGCCACTACAAAGCCCTCCCAGGGCCTCCAGCACTTTCCAAAGCTCAGGCGAAGATTTTTACATTTGGCGGCACCCAACCAATACCTCTTAAAGGTGTGTTCATCACCAAAGTGGCCCATGAAGGGAAGGAAATTAAAGCCAAATTCTTTGTCAGCAACATAGGTACTCACTCATTACTGAGCTGTGTGGAAGCAGAGGCCCTTGGGGTTGTTCATTTTGTATTTAGCGTATACACTGAAGATATCAACGAAGTACTTGAAAAGTTCAAACATTGTTCAAGGGCGCTGGCAAGATGCGGGGTGTACCCATCAAGCTGCACATCGATGAAACAGTACACCCAAACTCACTGAAACACTGTCGGATTCCTTTCCACCTCAGAAAGCAGTTGGAGTTGGAACTGCAGTACCTCGTGAGACTGGACATCATAGAAAGGATGGAAGGACCCACCCCATAGTCATTGTGAGCAAACCGAAGGAACTGTGGTCGGTACGTATTTATGTCGACATGATACTTCCGAATTAGGCCATCAAGCGGGAACAGCACATTACCCCGACTCTTGACGACATGGTGGGGGAACTACAGGGTGCGCAAGTATTTTTGAAACTGGATCTGCGGTCCGGGTACCATTAGCTGGAACTCCACCCGGTCTCGTGTCACATCATCACCTTCACAACCCACAACCCACCAAGGCCTCTATCAATACAAAGGCTTAAGCTTTGGGATTTCTTCCGCAACTGAAGTATTCCAGAACATGATACATGTGGATTTGGCGGGTCTCAATAGTGTCATCAACCTCAGTGATGACATTTTGGTGTATGCCACGTTGTATGCAGAACATGTGGCATGGCTTGAGAAGTCACTAGAGAGGATGCAGCTCCTCAGGCTCACTCTCCATCGCGAGTTTAGGAGCTTCCTAGGGATGGTGACGTACTGCGGTTGCATCATCCAAAACTTGGCAACCCTCTCAGAGCCCCTCAGACTGCTAACGATAAAGGACAGAGCATAGGAGGGACCATTAGATCACCCAAAGAGCGGGGGCGGACCGAAAGATACTGAACAGATGGTGGTCGAAGAACACGTGCGCATGGTAGTGGAGACCGCCAAACCTGTATCACTTTCCATTCAAGAGTTGGAGGACGCATCACACTGGCGGATGTTTTGAAGTGGTCAAAGCGGCCATGGCAATGGAGACTGGAAGAACATCCTCTACAGCCCACACCGAAAGAATTGAGGACTGCAGGAAGACCTAGAGCAGCTGTGGAAGGTGCAACACGAGCTATCAACAACCGAAGAAGGGCTTGTCCTAGGAGGATGCAAGTTGATGATCCCACAGGTGCTGGTGGGAAGAGCAATTGAGCTAGGACACTATAGCCATCAGGGAACAGCCAAAACAAAGTGAAGGCTATGTTTGAAGGTATGGTTTCCGGGACTCGAGTGGATGAGTTCATCGCAAACTGTATATGGTGTCAAGCAGCAGCCCCAGTCAACAAAGAGCCCAGGATAGAGTCCATGCCGCACAGCGACCAGCCGTGAGATATTGTTCACGCAGACTTTGGGTCCACGGGCTGTGGGATGCACTTCCTAGTGATAGACCAGTGGTCTCGGTATCCAGAGGTTGAGCTAGTTGAGTCCACATCTTTTGACCAAGTTGCGCAGATCATGGAGAAGATGTTTGCAACACACAGCTTCCCCAGGATTATATGCTCGGACAACAGGCCCCTATTTCAAGGGGAAAGCTTCACGGAATTCCTGACAGACTGTGGAATCACTCACCGGAAAGGCACGCCAGGTTGGCCCCGGGCCAACGGGGAGGCTGAACATTTTATGAGGACATTGAACAAGGTATTCTGCATAGCGCAGGGCCAAGACAATGAGCTGAAGAGGACCTTGTACCAATTCCTGCGGGAATACAGATCTATGCCTCACCGGTCCACAGGTGCGGCTCCAGCGGAGGCACTATTCCGGAGATGCCCCAAGGGGCTCATCCCAGAGATAGAGGGCTTACCCACGATGAGTGAGCAACGGGGGATCCTCAACGAAGAAGAAAACCTCTGATGGCATCTCAAGCCACCTGACAGCCATAGGAGATAGGGTATTGGTACGTAATCGATGCCCAGAGGGCAAGTTTTCCCTCACCTACGAGCCATGCCCCATGGGGGTGGTCCAAGTCAGAGGTTCAATGGTGACCGCAGTAGATCAAAAGGGGAGAGTAACTCGAAACTCCAGTCTCTTCCGAAAGGTTGGTGAAAAGGAGGGAATAGGAGAACAGGATGAAGCGGTACCCCTGACCGGAACCTCAGGTGCGGAGCCAGGAACAGGAGGCATGTGGGAAAACGAGATGCCGATGCCAGCCTTGGTCTAAGATCATGCTGCAGAGGAATCAGGCGAATGGAGATACCCCAGCGAGAAAATAGGAGGTGCCCCACACGATTCAAAGACTATATAATGGGTGAATAAACTGATGGCCACGTTAAGTCATCATGCGCAGTTGGTAATAAAGGGGGCGGTCCTGCACCACAGCAGTGCGTGCCGGGAGCCCAATACTGCAGGATCTGTGTCCATGTTTCCTTTCAGGGACGGGAGAGGCAAGGCCTGCATGCAGTAGTCCCCGGGCTAAGCAAACCACAACACACAGGTCCTTTTACTGAAACCAGTGTTGCTCAATTTCCTGCTCTACTACGTACACACCCTAGCTTTACTCTGCTCACATCACAACATTGTCACTCCATTCTCGTGTCACCCATTCCAGAGCCACTGTATTCACTGACGTACTCACCTCTGGGTCATTCAAGCCTAACGCCTCGATACCTTTCCCTGCCACAGCAGTCACACTACTCGGATTACAGCGTCGCCATGCTCCTACCCAATCCAGTGTTACACATTCACCTGTCCGGGCACCTGTTAACACTATGCCCAAGGTCACTGATTTTACTCTGAAACCTCACTTTAACTCTACCTCTAACTCTAGCACTGACCAAAACATCCCAATTGCTTTTAGACTTACTTGGCTGCCCCGTGCAGAGGTGTAGCGCATGCGCATTATTATAATAGGTTATTTATAACTCGCTCAATACCCAGAGGTTTCTAAGGGCGGACCCAGAGATCAAACCTGTGTTGCTCTGCGCCGCCTTGCCTCCAAGGCGAGCGCATTGCCCCTGAGCTATCCTCCCATTGATCTCATGAGGGGCGAGGTGGGCACGCGCAACACAGGATTCGCGCGCAGCCGCGGTCCTCGGTGCTGTTCACAAACCATTGAGTGTAACAATAATTAATCTGAAGAGAGATTTACCTGAACGGCCCTTTTTTTAAATACATTTTCGCGAGCTGAAAGAATACATTCGATGTAAGGACATGGGCTTAAAATCTGTTTCAACCGTTCAAATAAGTATTTTAGTTAATGACCTTTAAGAAGGCCTCATGACACGTTAAACGCTCGCCTGGGAAATGGGACCAACCTGTTTCTCCCGCTAATTCGCAGGGGCTCCAACGAACCTATTCATCCTTGCACGGTGGATACATTGAGAACCAATGTACTGGATAAAACAAATTTTTTTTTATTTTTTTTATTTTTTATTTTTGTTGGCATAAAATGCCTTTAAAAAGAGAAAGGAGATGAATGTTTCACTACAGTTAGTTCATTCTTCTCTCCTTGAGTGTTCGGATATCTCTCGTCTGATGGCACCTTAGCATCATGAGTTTGTAAGTCGCTTTCGATCCTTCGCCTTTGCTTCACTCTCACAATTTTGTCCTTGTTTTAGGTGTTATATCAGTAGTTTTTTCAACAGGCTCAAAAAGCGAATTAACGCATAATGCAGGTGTTTTTCCCGGCTATCGAACAGAGCTTGCCACCAATCGTCCGCACTTGGCGTTTGAAATTTCATTAATTGGGGCCCTAATGTCAATGATCTCTCCCGGTGTAGGCTTTTGCATTCGAGTGTTAAATGTTTTAGAGTTTCTTCCTTCTTGTTGCAGAATCTGCAGGCTGCATTGGGTTCTTCTATTTTGCGTTGCTCTCTAGTCCACTCTCTTGTTTTAAATGCATTTAATCTGAAGTGTAGAAACAAAGCTCTGCTGCCGTTGTCTGGGGACAGTTCGATATAAGGCTGTAGGGTGTTTAGATTTCTTGCTTCGCTCGGCACCTCCTTCATTAAGTTGTTGGCTGATCTTAAGTTCCCAGTCACGATCCAATCTAATCGCCAGACCTTAGTTTTTGCAGCATTCGGATTGTCGTGTAGGATTTTTAGGTTGATGTCATAAAAAGCCATAATTTCCTTGCAGCGTTTATACCACATTGATAGCAGACAGTTGGGATTTCCTTTGCTGGGATTTTGTAGTATTTCGAATTGTAGGGCCACTTTCTTCATGGTTATCTTTCTAAAGAGGCTCAGCAGATTCCAACTGACTCGTGCATTAATTGATATTAGGTTTAGCTCGTATCTGATGCAAGCAGTTGATGTACCCTTTGGTAGTTGCAGAACTCTTACCCAGAAGATGTTTTCTAAGGTAGGCCAGACATCCGCGGAGCATCCAAGGGCATTTTCAGCACCAAAAATCAGGGCCGGCACTACCTTTTGGGAGTAAAAGTTCCTTACCGGTTTTATTGAAAATTTGCCGTATTTCTTATGTAAGACGCTGGCTTGGCATGCAAATTGCCGACATCTGGATTTGGCTATCTGTTCCCATTGACTGTCGTTCAGGCTCGAGTTAATTTGCATGCCTAGGTATCTTGTGTTTGTTGTGTTGTTTAGCCACTCTTTTCCCAAATGCCATTTAGGTTTTTTATGCTTTGTTGTTTTCAAGTTTTGCAATGTTAACACCTCACACTTTTTTTTATTGATTTGTAAGTCATTAGCTCTCACGTAGAGGTCTACTGCGTCAATCTTTCGCTGTAGGCCTATGGGTGTTACGTCTAGCAATATTAGGTCGTCGGCGTAAAGCATCCAGCTTAACGGGGCTCCATGTATTTTTGGAGAGAAGGAGCGCACGCTGTCAATTGCATCTCCAATGTCCGATAAGAATAGGTTGAATATTATAGCAGCCAGTGGGCAACCCTGTTTAACCCCGCTATAGGTGTTTATCGCTGCTGCCTTTTACACATGGCAATGTCCTATTCGTGAAACCTGAGGGGGTGGCACATCAGGGCTTCCGAATTAGGTGAGTGGGAGAGCATGGAGAGAAGATAAGGAGACAAAGGTGCCTGTTTTTAAGACAAACATGCTTCCAGTGCAAAAACCACAAAGCGTGTCACTTAGCCTCATCCCGACTTTCTCCTCACAATCCGTAAATGCATCCGGGTGGCAGAGGGGGGCAAGGCTCCAAGCATTCTGACATGCTCTATCATGTCTGAGAGAACTTCCTCCAATCCATTTTCCCCCTTGGAATTCTGGGACTTGTAGTTTTGCTTTTCCCCAATAATAAATCTAGGACCACACGTCCCCAACATGGCCAGATAAATTCAGGTCTGGTTAAAAATCTTCCGACTGAAGTGACAAAGGCATATACGAAGAACCCTCAAAAAAAGTAGGCACTAGAGCCATGAGCGTCAGGCTCGACACTTCCAAAGCCACGCCCCAGCCAAGGCCTGTCTTATTCACGCCCCAACCAAGGTCAGTGGAATGCACACGCCTTGCATGTAAACTACTGTACCAGCTGCTTTCATGGCTGTTAGAGCGCTGTCTACCCAAATCTTATTAAACAAGGCAAGGACTTTTCAAAGGACACCCACACTCAGAATGCCATGGCAGCTACTGGGATTTTGTTCATCCAGAAACGCCCAGAATTCGTCAGCGCTGGCGCCGCTCCCAGAGATTGGGAGCGCACCTGGGAATGCTTACGTGCAGCCGAATCATAGGTCTCCACCCAGGACTTCCTCCCTTCCAGCACTGCCTCGAAGCTGCACAGCCGGAATCTCTATGTGCACTGAATTCTAAACTGGCGCTTATTTCAAATTTCTTTCTGCGTCGATTATCGTTCTGCCTTGTGCCTCACCAATGATGCCCCTTTTTCTTTTGGCGCATCTCTGCAGCCTGCATCCCCTGCTTGTTGTGAGGGTCTTTCCAGTTACATGAGCACACATATGTTGCTAATTAATCATATAAAGACCAACTTTCAAATTCTGTTACTGTGTTCTTGCAGTCTCAACTCCTCTCCTGCTCTTTTCCTGCACTCAGGTATATGTAGTGTGAGGCACCAGGAATGAGGATCAGAATTAAGGCACTCATGTTTGTGGCGACAAACCTTTATTGAAATAATAATGGGGTTTGAGAACAGCCTCACTCTCCCTAATCTAGGAGGCATTTCCCTACCTCAACCAAAAACTAAGGGTTTGTCGGTTGTCAAGATGTCGAAAGCAAAAATGTCCTGTGTCCGAAATCCTACACATGCCCTCTCACATTAAACATAACGTTATGGTGCTAAGGTTAATGTCTTTGGCTTGAAAGAGTGCACACATGTTCAACAAAAGATGAAAATTCAACAGAAATCTCAAATGGATAGAGTTCACAGTTAAAGGGGATGGCTCCCTTCCCCAAGTTTCTCTTCACCAAAGTAAAAAATACAAAAAAAATAACCATGTTCCTGTAGTTCAAGAGGGTAACTCTCTCCTCTTGGTGTTGTAATTCACTCGCGGGGAAATTACTCCCTGTCCCAACTTTTCTCCTCATGCAACACAGTTCAAAATCCAAATGGCATGCATTAACCTCAAGGCTCATTTTCTTTCATTTCTATGGCAGAGAGGAGGGGCGGAACACAACTTGCATTTCCACTGCTACCTTCCTCACTGCTGTACAAATGCTCCAGCTCTTGCGCCGGCATGCATTTTCATGTTGGTGCAAATGCTGGGAATCCCTATAGAGTCTATTGGGTTTATGCACCACCAAAAAGCAGGCAGACATCATAGGGCTCAGTTGTAAACACCGCTTCTAGCGTTTACTTCATGTAGCCAAGTGAAGTGGAAAAGGTGAGGGCAAAAGGCGTACACACTTGTAAATGACGAACATTCGGTAAAAGGAACCCGCCTACATGTAAATGACGAAAATTTGGTGACAGGAACCCGCCTACATGTAGGTCTACACATAATGGGTCCCCACCGCCAAACTACAGGCGCATGGAAAATGAGCCTGTTATGAGCACGGGAGCCAAGCACCAGAAGGAAGCAGTGAGGAAGACTGGGAGAACCTGGAAAATAATGGAGTGCTGAGTCGCTGACCCGGTATGCCAGAGGGGGTGCAGCGTGGCTAGGGAGCCGTGTCTCTAAGGAGCAGGAGCGAGGTACCTGACTGCAAGCTGCTGCCTGTGTTTAAAGAACTGCTCGTTCCCTTGGGATGTGTGCCGGTCCCAAGAGTGTGAGAGGGGCAGGTGTTGAGACCCTGACCTCAACCCAAGCAACTGGAGGAAGACCGCTTGCCAGCGCCGCGCTTACCAGTGAGTTTCATGAGAAAGGAAGAGAGAAACCTAGTAGCGTGCAGGTGGCTGGAGTAGAATTGAAACGTTGCAAGCGGCTTGAAAGTAAAGTAAGTTTAAAGCAAAGATATTGCAAGTGTTGCGAAAGGAAATAAAACTGAAAGGAAGCAAGTTTTAATGTGCCAGATGTGCAGAGTTAAAAGGTGAAATTAACTTTAAAAAGTGAAAGGCGCTAGAGGCGCGGAGACCAGAAAAGCGAAAGAAACACAGAGACCGTGAGTTTGACCGAAAGCAAGGAAAGGGTGCAAGTGACCCAAAAGCAAGAGAGGAGGCAAACGACCTAAAAGCAAGAAAAGGGTGCAAGTGACCTGAAAGCAAGAAAAGGGTGCGAGTGAGCATGATAAAAAGGAAAGCGTGTGCAAGAGGCACAGTAAAGTGAAAAGGAGCTAGAAATTGGTGTAAGTGTGCAAAGTAGCACATTAAACCAGGAAGAACATATGACAGGTGTAAAAAGGAGGGTAGGAAACTCCAACACAACAAAGTTAAGATACCTGTGAAAGTAACAGAAAAGGAGAGGGTTTATTCATCAGAGTGGTCGCACTAAGGAGGAGCAAAGAGCCTGGTGTTCTTGAAAATCTTTGATACTGCCCGTAAGAACTGTGATTAATGAAACTTTATCCTGACACATGGAACTTTTAAGTTACATAAAAGAGGGCCTAAGCTTGGGGAAGCGAACCCTGAGAGGCCTACTGAGTTATTGGAAGCTGAACATTTGTGTGATGAAGCAAAGAGACATAGGGCCTCATTACACGGAAGGCGGTGAACCAAGGCGCTATTAGTGCCATGGTTCATGCCGGTAAAATACCGGCACCGCCTTGGTGGAAAACGGAATTACCGCCCCATTCCAAGGTTGGCGGGGCGGTAATTCCCCCTTCCACCATTGCCCTTCCCCATTCCCATTTTTGCCCCATAGGGCTCTATGGGAATGGGGAAGGCGCTAATTACGGTACCACTGGTCCCTTTGTGGGTTGGTTTTTAACGCCTGCAAAAAGCAGGCGTTAAATTCCCCAACCCGCAAAGGGACCTCGTAGTAAGGCGGTAAGGATTTACCGATACCGGTAAAATACTGGTACCGGTAAACCCTTACCGCCTACCGTGTAATGAGGCCCATAATCTTGGGGAAGGGAACCCTGAGAAGCCCATGAGGAACTGTGTTGTATTCTGTTTGAAGCTTGAAAGAATTAAAGCTTGGAGAAGGGAATCCCAAGGAACCCAAGACCTTAAAAGTTGGTAGGAAATATTGCAAGGACCCAGTGGATAAGGTTTCACAGACATTGGGAGGACTACACCTGGTAGGAAAACCACCTAAAACCAGCCTTGGTTTATATTTCTTTTTGGAACCACTATTTTCTTTTAAGAAGACTTCCACCACATTTTGTCAAGGAGTGGGAGCAAGCATAGGTTTAAACACAAGCGGATGTTTGTTTTGGCCTTGTAGACATTGATGGCCCTTAGAAACATCAGTTGAGGGAACAATCCCATTGGAGTTAGGGCCAGTTAGGTATTACACCAACCCCTGAGCTTTTATTAAGTAAAGGTTTTCAAATGGTTACTTTTGAGTCTGTATCTCTCTTGATACCATGCCTGTCTCTCAGCCATGTATGTAAATCCTTTGAAAATACTGGGACGAGGAAGATGAATGGAGTTATGAGGATCACTAGAGCACGGAAGCCAACGCTGCGCTCTAGTCGTAGTAAAGAAGCGAGCAGTGCTGGGATGTTTAAAAACCTGACAGCTGAAGGAAATGAAAGAGAAGCTGACAGGAGCAGATGGCTCACGTCGGGAGGTGCAAAGGCCCGAGAAGAGCTCTTCTGCATGCAAGACCAGTTGGAGAGTGGGAAGCCAGAGATGTGCTGTCCGAACGAGGAGGACTACGGAAGTCGTTGTTCCATGTATGCCGGAGAACCTGAGGTCAGACAACGCAAGACCAGAGACAGCGCAAGTCTGTCGGAGGACACCTGGAAGCAGACGAACGGTGAAGAGAGAGCAGGGTGCTCCATTAATCCGTCAGCGAACCACATCAGCATCCCAGAAGCACGAGGCACGCTGAAGTGACCACAGCAGACCAGTGAGCCCCGCGGAGGGAGACAGGACCCCCCATAGCGAATGCCGCACAGCCTGGGAAGCAATAAAGGAGTTGATTGAGAGAGTGAGAGGCTTTCACGAGGGGAAGTAAAGCCACAAACTGACATGCAGAGGGCTGTGAACCCATTAAATGGGAGGAAAATGAAAAAGACTGAGGCCTGATCAACTGTGTGAATCTTGCACCCGCACCCAAATTGAAGAAGCTGTATGTGAAAGTCCTGGCAGGAGAGTATACCAGGTGAAGTGCAGATTTGGGTATCGCACCCATAAGAAACTGTGAAAGAGACATCCCAAGGAAGACACCATGCCCTTAGGATGTTCCATTGAATATATATATGAGAGAACCTGGCAGGGGAGTATACCAGGTGTTTTAACATGGAATGGGAATATACCAGGTGTTCACGTTGTGGTATCTTGAAAAGAGACATCCCAAGGAAGACCTATGCCCTTAGGATTTCGAATTGTATTGAATGTGAGAAAATACCTGGGGAAAGGAGAGGTTTTCCCTGGAGTAGTACAACACAGAGAGGAGGGAGTTATCCTCTTGGACCAAAATGAACTGGGCTATTCTTTTGAACATTTGTTTTGGTGGAGAGAAACCTGGGGAAGGGAGCTATTCCCTGGAACTGTGAACATTACCTATTTTGGAACTTTTGTTGGCTTCATACCTTTCTTTTGAACTTGCACTTTTGTGCACTTTGAAGGACAAAAACAATACCCTTAACACCATAGAGTTACTTTTAGAATGCGCGGGCTAGGATAGGATGTCTGACACAGGATAGGATGTCTGACACAGGATAGGATGTCAGACACAGGATATTTTGATTTGGACATCTTGACACAGGACAGACTCTTAGTTTTGGTTGAGGTAGGGAAATACCTCCTAGAGTTAGGGACCGCAAGCCATTTTCCAAACCCTTTATTATTTAAATAAAGGTTTGTAGCAACCACTACGAGTCCTTTGTGTCTGCGTCTCATTCCTGGTTCCTCACAGTGCGTTTGTTTATACTATAATTGTCTTTGGGTGCAGAAAATAAGCATGAGATGCCAGTGAATGTGTTCATTATTTATTACTTGTTTTTAAAAAAATATATTATCTAGTTTTGTCAGTACCTATAATTGCTAGCCTTATTATTTTTCTTTTTATGATTTAAACTCTAAGCTGCATTTCCATGTTTACTGTTTGAGGACTACATATCCCAGAAAGCATGGGGTATATTGGTATGTACTATACACAATAAATGCATGCCGACTTTTCAGAGGCATTTGGCAAGACCTCTTATACTCTACACAGAAGCAATCTTACCTTCTCGAAGAACCCTCCTTGACGATGTGACCTCTAGTTCATCTTGTACCAGAGAATGATCTTCAAGTCCCAAAAGCCACAGAAGAAGCTTAATACCATTTCTCAAGACCCTCAGGACATTTGGGAAGATCAAATATTTGAAAAGGATATCTTCTAGATTACCCCTCTCTTACAAGAGGAACATTCTTAACAGCTTTGGGAAAGGCTACTGGGAATACAGGTGGAGGAAGATTATAGGGAAACCCTAAACAGCTACCCGCTGATAGGCAGTGTATCACACCCTGCAAACCGACCAAACCTGGAAGAACTACATCTCCAATAATTCCCCTCTTTCACAGATTCCAGTGCAAAAATTCTACGGGGTGGGGGCGAGGGGACTGAACACCCATTGGAACTGCTTTCCACACCTCAAAGAGGACAATCATGGGGCACTCGCACCCCTCTGCCATTTAATACCCAGAGTGGCAGAGAGAAGTGCAGCTCTCTCCAATACCTCAACCAGATACCCATAAAGAACTGAACTTCTTTTCCTTTTGCCTACTACATGGAAAGTGGGGAGGGTGGAAATTCTAGATTATTGCTGCAGCTGCAAGCTTGATATAGAGGGAGTCTTCCCCAATCAACTCCTTCACTTCAAGTTAGGCCTTTGTGGGATAGCACTTCAAATGACTTGACACTGGCAGATGCCGCACTTTAGAGCTTCAATGTCTATTAATTTCTGAACAAAGTATTTTCAAAGACACAATCTCATAGCAGGCATCTTTAAGTGGGGAGCGACAAGCAATATGACAAGATGTGGACCATGTACCCAAAGCTTGCATTCATCCATAACCCGGTGTAGGGATGTTGTTATTGTTATTTTGCATTTATATAGCGCCTTATATACCACTGGTATGGTCTGAAGACGCTGGTAGGTTGAACGCCCTTGGGAACCAAAGTTCATATCAGTAGAGGGAGTAGAGATAGTAAAAAAAAAAAGAAGGGTGCGTGTGAGCACCGGGTATGTGTGCAGCTCGTGCGGGATCCGTGTGATAGCTGCTTTCTAGCGATAGGTGTACCGGTAGAGAGGTCAGGAATATGTGTTCGTTCTGGCAGGATTTATCCAGATCGGATGTGGCTGCGTTAGGCCTGAGGAGAACGCCTGGCTGGGGGGTGTGTAACCAGCAGTGATTACTTAGAATGATGTGGAGTGAGCGACGAGTGTTGGTATGTGAACAGTTATACCGAATGGTGTCATAGTATCTCTGTGTTCTAGTTGAGTGGTGATGTAAGGAGAGAGTAAGGGTGGTGGTGAGATAAGATGAGTTATATGCCCTTTCAGACATTATCTGCATTCTAAATCATACTGTATTCGTCACATGCTCCTCTACGCACTCTCTCCCTCTAAGCATTCACTAGTTTTATGCACTCACCCCCTCTACGCACTCACCCACTCTACGCACTCATCCCCACGATGCACTCACCCCCACGACGCACTCACCCCCACGACGCACTCACCCCCACGACGCACTCACCCCCTCTACGAACTCGTCCCCTCTACGCACTCATCCGTTCTACGTACTCGTCCCTTCTACGTACTCGTCCCTTCTAGGCATTTGTCCCCACTACGCACTCATCCCCACTACGCACTCATCCCCCACTACACACTCATCCCCAGTACGCACTCATCCCCAGTACGCACTCATCCCCACTACGCACTCATCCCTGTTACTCACTCATCCCCACTACGCACTCATCCTCTCTACGCACTTATCTGACTCCCGCGCTCTTTTGCTCCCCGCATTCATCTGCTCCCCGTACTCATCTGCTTTAAGCACTCGTGCCTTTCACGCATTCAATAGCACTATCCTGTCCTATATATTCACCTCTACACTCATCTGTTCTATACCTTCATCTGTTCTGTACACTCATTCACTCTGTACACTTATCCGCCTTATCCACACATCCACTCATCTGCCCTATCCACTCATCCACCCTATCCACTCATTCTCTCATCCGTTCTATCCTCTCATCCACTCTATCCACTCAATCCACTCTATCCACTCATCCGCCCTATCCACCCTTCCTCTCAACCGTTCCATCCTCTCATCCACTCTATCCACTCATCCACTCTATCCACTCCCCACTCTATTCATATCCTCTCATCCGCCCTATCTACTCATCCTCTCATCCGCCTATCCACTCATCCTCTCAACCGTTCTATACTCTCATCGACTCATCCGCCATATCCACCCATCCTCTCAACCGTTCCATCCTCTCATCCACACTATCCACTCATCCACTCTATCCATTCATCCACTCTATCCACTCATCCGCCCTATCTACTCATCCTCTCATCCGCCCTATCCACTCATCCGCCCTATCTACTCATCCTCTCATCCGCCATATCTACTCATCCGCCCTATCTACTCATCTTCTCATCTGCCCTATCCACCCATCCTCTCAACCGTTCCATCCTCTCATCCACTCTATCCACTCATCCACTCTATCCACTCACCACTCTATCCATATCCTCTCATCCGCCCTATCCACTCATCCTCTCATCCGCCATATCCACCCATCCTCTCAACCGTTCCATCCTCTCATCCACACTATCCACTCATCCACTCTATCCATTCATCCACTCTATCCACTCATCTGCCCTATCTACTCATCCTCTCATCCGCCCTATACACTCATCCGCCCTATCTACTCATCCACCCAACCGCCCTATCTACTCATCCTCTCATCCGCCCTATCTACTCATCCTCTCATCCGCCCTATCCACTCATCCTCTCAACCGTTCTGTCCTCTCATCCACTCCGTCCACTCATCCATACTATCCATTCGTCAGGTCTATCCACTCATCCGCTCAATCCACTCATCCGCTCTATCCACTCATCCGCTTTATCCACTCATCCGCTCTTATCCACTCATCCACTCTTATCCGCTCTTATCAACTCATCCGCTCTTATCCATTCATCCGCTCTTATCCATTCATCCGCTCTTCTCCACTCATCCGCGCTTATCCACTCACCTGCTCTAACCGTTCATCCGCTCTATCCGTTCATCCGCTCTATCTGTTCATCCGCTCTATCCGTTCATCCGCTCTATCCGTTCATCCGCTTTATCCGTTCATCCGCTCTATCCGTTCATCCGCTCTTATACACTCCTCCGCTCTATACACTCCTCCGCTCTGTACATTCCTCCGCTCTGTACACTCCTCCGTTTTGTGCACTCCTGCGCTCTGTACACTCCTCCGCTCTGTACACTCCTCCGCTCTATACGCTCATCCGCTTTGTACATTCGCTAGGTCTACACACTCTCCGCACTTCCATATTCATGTGTTATTCATATTGATGTGCACTACATACTCATCAGGTTCACATACTCATCTTTTCTACACACTTATCCCGTTTACGCTCATCCGTTCTGGACATTCATCTGTTTTACGCACTACTGCGTTTTTCTCGCTTCCCTGTATTACGCGCTCATCCGCTCTACACGCTTGTCCGTTCTACACACCCAGCCTGCTCTACAAACTCATCCACTCAACATGTTCATCCATTCCATATACTCATCGGTCTACATATTCATTCGATTCCCACATTCATTCAAACTATATAGTTATTTGTTCTAAGTAATTCATCCACACCATTTACTTTGTTCGCTCTGCATGTATTCTATCGATTTCGGGAGTTTAAATCTCTTTCCTGTTCCCAAATGATTTATTCTTATTAACCATTTCACTGCTTGATCTACTTTATTAATTTAATTAAGTTTGCCCTTCTAGTTTACATTGGGGGTCGCTGTCAGATTCTAGCATCAGGTGGTTTGATGGATTTGTGTCATTGAGTTGCTGTCGGTCTGTTTGGGTTAGTTTTGTATGTGTTGGTTTTAGGGGAAGAGCCAGGTTTTCAGCAGTTTGCGGAAAGACATTAAATCCTCAGTCTGGCGGATGTGGGGTGGGAGTGAGTTCCATAGCGTGGGGGCTAAGGCTGAGAAAGATGATCCGCCTAACCTGATTGAGTTTGTCTTTGGAATGACTAGGAGGCCGGCTGAGCTTGATCTTAAGGTGCGTGGGGGGTTGTAGGGTTTTAGCTTGTCTTGAAGATATTGAGGTCCGGTTTTATGCACTGCTCGATGCGAGATGCACAAGGTTTTGAAAGTCACCCTTTGGGCTACTGGAAGCCAGTGCAGCGTTTTAAGGGCTGGGGAGATGTGGTCTCTTGGGCCAAGCGCAAGAAGCAATTTGGCTGCCGCGTTTTGTGCCCTTTGGGGTTTATTCAGTTGGTACGCGTGGACTCCGAGGTAAAGGGGGTTTGCGTAGTCCAGTCTTGATATAACGATTGATTGGACCGCAGAGAGTCTGTTGGGAAAGGAGAGATATGTCCAAAGCTTAACATGAAAAGCAGGAGATCTCATACCCCAAAGGAGGGTAGGACCCCGAGTGCCTAGAGTGATATACAAGGTCACAGTCTACAGGCCAGGCAAGTTTTTACATTTTACAGTAATTGTTAACTACTGTCATGATGGAAGGCATGCACAGGATTAGAGAACCCGAGCAAAGGTGTAAGGCGCCAAGCATAGCATCTCCCGCGGAGGAACCAGGAATGGACTACAAGACCCACGCATCCAAGCAACCAGTGCAGGAATGGGCGGGAAGAAGACAGAGCGCCGCTCCGTTCCCTAGACCCAGGAGCCAGCACATGACTTAACCAGGTCCTGCGCCTTAACGAAAAGACTGCTTTTAGAAGTCCTGGAATGGAGTGCTGCATAGTATCCTGTTTTTTCAGCAAGCACTGCAGGAAGAAACTGCCTAAGCTTCACATACAGTGTTACAGCTGTCACAACTAGTATATATGTCCTGCAATTTACAGACATCTCTTTATTATGTTGAATACCGTGACCAATCAAAACAGAAGGGTCCATTATTCACTTAAAATGGCTTCTTACTGAATCACTATAAGACATTATTTTTTGTACTTACCTATTTATTAAATATATACACATTACAAACAAATACTTGACACATTTTACAGAGTACAAAAACAGCCCCCCCCCATCCCTCCTTCACAGTAGTGGCCAATAAACAATAGTAACATCCCTCCAACCATATCATACATTTTGACTCTGCATATGAAGGTCATGCCAGTGGATGCCTAGGTTTTCAACTCCAAGAACCTTTCCCATATTCGTTCCTAAAGGTTGCTTTTCTTATTCCGGTACATGATCACCCTCTCTATTGCAGACATTTGCTGTCAATCTCTTAACCAAGGGAGAGGGCACCTGCTCACTCTTCCATTCCGCAGTATAATTATTTTGCAGATAATGATGCCCTGAAGAACCAACATCGCTGCAGGAAAGACAGATCCACTTTTAAATCCTCTTCCTCCAGGATAATACTTGTGAAATCATAATACACAGTAATCATCAGAACTTTGTTCATAGTCAATGTAACTTCTTTCCAGATGTCCCTTAAACTGCTGCACTCCCACACCATACGCTCAAACCATCCCACTGTGTGTTTGCATCTCCAACATGCCTCTGACTCTAGCAAGCCCCTTTCAAAGAGTTTCTGCAGGATCCAGTACACTCTGTTCAAAATGTTGATCTATTTCTCGTTCCTGCCGATTCCATCTTCATGATATTCGCAAAGTTCATCCCTTCCTCACTTTCTAGGCTTCCAAACTTCTTATTTCTTCCCTAAACTTTTCTCAACGTTTCTGTTGCTCCACCACCCTTTTTGGTCTCTTGAGTTCTTGTCTTGCTCCTCTAAAATCTATCTATAATTCTTCTATTCGTCTACTTTGTCTTCTCTCTTACCGAGATTCTATTCCTTCCTCACGTGCTTCACTAAGTCAGTTACCTTTTCACTCCCAACTCAAATATAATTTTCTTTGTTTAGTCTTTAAATCCCTTGATGGGCTTTCCCCTGATTTTCTTGCTGCACTTGTATCCTTCTACACCCCACCTCGCACTGTCTGTTCTTCTTCCCTCTTTAGACGTAATGTTCCCCGTCCTCCATGCTCTCAGTCTTGGTTTCGATCTTCCTATCTTCTTGCTCCCCTACACTGGAATGCTCTCCCACTCTCTCTCTGCTCCATTAGTGCTTACTCTCTCTTTCGTCTTTCCTTGAAAACCCACCTTCTTCAAAACCCCTGATTGTTGACAAACAGGATTGATGTTTATTGCTAATCATTCTTTTTGTACTGCACTTTGCTTTTAAGATGTACAGCGCTTTGGATTAAGGCGCTATATTAAAATATAAATAAAATACAAATAAAAATATCTAGCCCTTTCTCCTAGTTTCAATGATGTCATGGTCACATTCCTGCATATGTTGTTCCATCTGCACACACTCATTTCTGAATCTGTTACTTCTGACCATTTATCCATTAGCTTCCCATTAGTTTCTTCATATTTTGCGAGGTGTTTATAGACCTTTGACGCAGTGTGTCCTTCCAACTTAAATTCTTGTAGCACTCTGTCCAGTCTTTGTACACTTCAGGGATTCTCTCACCAACAGGCCTCTTCAGACTTCGATAGTCCCCAAATGTGCAATCTTTAAGACCCTTTTCGGTAGTTAATCTGTTAAAATTGATACTTTTTTTATCTTCAAAAAGATCGCCCAGCCATTGTATACGGCTCAGAAACCAATTTGGTTAGAACAGCGTTTTCTCTTCCAGCTTAATCTCAGGGTTTAGCCATAACCATGAATTACTAGAGTAGGAGACATCTTCTTTGGTCTTTTTCAAAAGGCTTTGCCAACATTCTCTCAAGAATTTTGTTGGAGCATCCATTAGCATCTTCTGATGTTATCAGCGCCCTGGGTGACAGTGGTGCACACCTTCTCGTCTCTGCCTGGGTCCAAACATCTGTTGAATTCTCAATGAATGGAAGCAAATGTCTTGCTACGTAAGCTAGGTGGTAGTTTGCAAAATCTGGGACTCCTAAATCACCTTTCTTAGTCGATATTTGCAACTTCCAGAACTTCAGCTGCAGGGGTTTCCCATCTCACAAGAAAGACTGTATCAAACTCTCTATTTTTTTCATTGCCTTCTTTTTTGCCACCATTGGAACCATACTCAGGATGTAACTAATACGTGGAGCAGATGTCATCTTGATTGAGTTCACTCTCCCCCAAAGACTCAGCCTCAGTTCATACCACCTACGCAAGTCATCCTTCTAGTTCTCAGTTACACAATTCAAATTAACATCCATCAGGCGATCCACGTCCTTTGTCAGCAAAATGGCCAAATATTACATCTTCTCTGGGCACCAACGGAAGCCATAATTACTCAACCGTTGACTAGTACAAGCGTCCGAGGCTGGCATAACTTCCAATTTTGACCAGTTTATCTTGTATCTTGAGTGATCATGGAAGATATCGATTTGACTCATTGCAGCCGTGACAGATGTGTCATTACTCTGTAACAGCAGTAGCATATTGTCCTCATATAGCCGTTTTTGTGAGGCCTCTCCAAATTGAACCCCCTGAATCAAGGGATCTCCTCTGATCTGTGCAGCTAATGGCTCCATTACAAGGGAAAATAGCAGTGGGGAGAGTGGACAACGTTGTCTTGTTTCTCTTCCTAGTTCGAATCCTTTTGAAGACAGTCCATTTGTATTTACACTTGCTGAAGGTTTTGAGTGCAACAGCTGTCCCCGTTGAATTATATTTTCGCCCCGTCCAAAACCTTCTAAGGCGGCCATGAGGTACTCCCACTCTATGCAATCAAATGCTTTCTCTGCATCCAGTGACAGTCCCGCCACCTCTGTTGGTAATTTCCTGCTTTCATATAGGGTCAGGATCAATCTATGCATGCTCTCAGATGCATGTCTTCCTTTAACAAAACCCGCTTGTTCAGGTTCAATAATCTCGGTATACCATGTTCTCAAGTCTCAAAGCCAAGGCCTTCGCGAAGATCTTATTGTCAGTGTTAATCAGACTTACAGGTCTGTAGCTACTCAGATTTACTGATGGTTTGCCTTTCTTTAGAAATAACGAAATTGTTGCATGTCTAGTTGTGAGAGGCAGCAAACCATTATTCTTTGAGAAATGCAACATGGCCAACATTAGATCAAATACTTCATCAGGCATAACCTTGTACAGTTCAGCTGGCAGACCGTGCGCACCCAGACATTTCCCTGTTTTCAGGTGACACACGGCTCTCTTAAGTTCATCTATGCTCAAGTCCTCCTCCAAACTGAGTCTCCTTTCCAGTTTAAGTCTCTTCAAATTACAACCTTCAATGTACAACTTTATGGTGTCAGAAATAATGTGTACATCCGAAGTGTATAGCTTAGTATAGTATTCTCTGAACTCCTTATTGATTTCCATTAGCTCACATGTAAGAACACCAGTCATGCCTTCAATTGCACCAATTCCTTTTCCATTACTTGTAGACGGTGGGCTAGGAGACAATCACATCTTTCTCATCCTTCATAGTCGTTGCATCTTGTTTTAAACATGAGTCTATCCGCCTTCTCCGTAAGTAGTTTCTCTATTTTATTTTTCTTCGGTTTAAGAGCAGAGCAAGAATCTTCTGTATAAATTTACCATAGCTTGCTGTTCAATTTCTTCAATTTCCTCTCCAAGTTTCTTCACTTTCATCTCCCTTTCTTTTTTTCTTTTTACTCGAGAGGCCAATCAGCCTACCCCTCATGTAGCATTTAAATGCCTCCCAGACATACTTCACCAACACGCCATCCGTCCAATTAACCTCCAAAAAAGAATGTTGCTTCCTTCACAATCTTGTCCAATATCTCTCTGTCGTCGAGAAGTGTAACATTTTCCAGACACTTGTCTTAGGCATTGGTCATTACAATGAAATCTCAAGAGAAACTGCGGCATGGTCAGAAATCAGAATAGTGTCGATGTCTCCCCCTTTGTATTTCTGTGTACATAATCAGGATGTCAGTAGAAGATCAATTTGTGAATACATTCTATGACTACCAGAATGAAATGTGTATCCTCGGTCTTGTGGGTGTAGAAGTCTCCACATATCTTGTAACCTGCACTCTCCCATAAAATGTACAGAGGCACCGCGTTTCACCATACTTCTATTACACAAAGTGCTTACACTTCTGCCCAGCATTGGGTCAAGTGTGATATTAAAATCCCCCTCCCACTATGAGGTTGGGTTGATGCACAAACTGCACTAGGGTGATGAATAATTTGCTATCACCCTTGTTTGGGGCATAAATATTGCAAACACAATATAATACATTTTGTTTTTTCACATACAACTCGCCCTTCATTGTCCTTCGTACATGTGATTTCGGATATTGGCAAGTTCTTCCTTATCAATGTGCAAAACCTCCTAGAAAATGAGCTGAATGATGAGCAAAAAACCTTTCCCACCCAGCCCCGTTTCAATTTGTCTGCCTGTTTCCAATAAGTGTGTTTCCTGTAATAAGGCTATATCTGCCCCCAACTCGTTTAATCGATTCAAAATCCTCTTTCTTCTGTTTGCATAGTTTGCTCCATCAATATTGCATCAATACAGACAATCTACAAACAAATATAGCAAAACAAACAACCACTTGGTTTTGTCAATCCCAACACAAGGGCACCTCCCTTCCATACTCTTGCAGAGAGCACTCTGTTCCCTCCCTCGCCATTAATTTGAATGTGTTCTCTTGCACTACTATATTCCAATGTAATTGTCACATAAGCCAATAACAATCACCTTAAATTTCCATTCTTTCTGATCTAGAAAATATTCATGCCTCTCTAATTAGCAAACTATATATAGATTTTTGAAAGAAGCGTAGGGATAGTAACTATATCATGAACTCAATCCTGATATACTCCCCGTCAATTGCTGATCAATATCGCGCTTAACCAAACAATTCAGGCACTGCAACCTCAATGGTATCCGGCAAACTTCTCTGGTTCTGCCAAACAGTATACTTGATATATAAACTGGAGGGGCAGCCCATGAAGGCGGAACCTAAGGCTGGGGTAAACAGTATGTCACACAGAGGGTAGCCGCCTGACAAGGTTAAACCATACAATAGATTTAGCATGCCGTTACTTGTATTTGAGTTAGTGGTGTTATCCTAAATTCACCAGTGATTCATAGTTGTGATGAAATCTAAAACCCCCCTAAAACGGTAAAAAAAGGCCAATAGATTCAATTATATTGGTGAGCTCTATATGATTAAGAGCAGCAGTATTTATTTATAGAAGGTACAATTATGTTGCTCAAAGCTTCCTGTATCATAATCAGCAAAAAACTAAAGTGGAATGTCCTGATATCATAAAAGGACTAAGAAAACATGAGCTGTGGACATTAATCTAGCATCAATCAAAAACAAATAAATCAAAAACAACAGGACAGACTAGAAATGGAGTACTAGGCTTCTTAACAACATTTCTACAGTAGAAGAAACTTTGCAGAATTGGGCAGGGGCATGATTGCTTAGAAATATATTTTCGTTCATTTCAAAAACAAGAAAGTGCCCCTTTTTTTCCCAGAGGTTTGTGGCAAGAACAAAGCAAGACAAACTGGTGGGTGTTAGTAAATGGTGTACATTTGTATATAGAACTGGAACAGTGGTCCTTCAGATGCCCTATATTTGTACACTGTTTTTAGATCTATCGGTGACCAATCCTTGGCCTCCGTCATGAATTGATCCATGATCTTGTTTATTTCTTTGAGTTTTTCGCGTGTATTGTCTAATGTACTATCATTAAGAAATAGACTTGAACCACTTACCCTTGCTGGTCGTCTTAGGTCTCTGCCTTCAACACCACACTAACGCGCACTCATTGACTGGGTACTAATCCCTACAATTACCAAGGTCAGAAATCAAGCATCTCTGGGATAATCTTTAACAACTATTGGGTATTGCTGGCCCTTATTATATGGGACAATACCCCCCCTCGCTTGCACCAGAGCAACTATAGTTTAACCTTAAGCAAACATATCGAGAGCAAGAAGCCTCAATTCTCGACCATGCATGCCTCCGAGTGTCCTGTTGTAGTGCCCATTCCTAGGTTTATTGTGGCCTCATTGGTCATCTCTATTAACTTCAATAGGGAACTTGTGACAAATAGGAGATGAAGTTGAGAAGAGGCCCATGCTATATCTTCCCAGAGTGTAGGAATTCTATAACCAATCTAGTGTCCACTGACTGTATGCTGTTTGCTCTCCACGGGATACTATGCATTTGTGCACACGGGCCAATGTAGCCTAGTAGTAAGCCATGTTTCCCAATATCACACCACACCCACATTACATATATGTTCTGCTCTAACAGCTTTCACCTCTCCCCAGCCCCAAGCACACTACCTCAATCCAGATTGCTTAGGTTTACAGGAGCCCGCTCACCAACTCCATCAAAGAGCCTGCATGCTTAACCTAGCTCTGCTTTATACATATAATAGACAACATAGGGGCAGTGATCTTAAATAGGGACTCGGCCCGGGGTCAGCATAGGCAAATGCAGGAGTCATGCACTTACTTCAGTTGTATAGGTTAGATAAATGTGGAAAGATGGAAATCATGTGTTGCGGGAGAGTGCTTGGGATGTGAGTGATTAGGGCAGTCCAGCAAGTCAGGTGTACTACTTGTGGATAAATGAGATATATGTTTGAGGATCGGTGGACAGGGTGGGCATGCTCGTGCTGTGCGACTGGAATCAGTGGTTTGCAGGGTGGTCGGATAGCTGGAAAGATAGGTGAGAGGGCTAATCTGGCCTACAGCATGCTGGAGGTGGCTAGAATGAATGGGTGAGTTGCTAATTAAGGGATCGAAATGTGGGTGGATCGATGGGTGTGAGCATGTTGCAGGAGGATGCATAGTGTAGCTATATGAGAAACTGAGCGCATGCTCACGTTGGCTGCATGCATTGCCAGGAGCGATGCTGATAACTCACCCGCCAGTGTTTCGTGATGGGATTAGAAGGCCTAGTGCATTTGCCCGTTGTATCCGTGAAGGACGTCTCTCTAAACGTCTCCTGGAGTCTGGGTATCTGCAGGCTCTCATAGCCGGAGCGGGCGACTTGCAGCAGAGACAGTCCCTTCCGGAACCACGTCCTGCCGCTGGGAGGGGCGGTGTCCACCAAGCCTGGGCCAGTAAGCCTGTGTGCTGCTGCGAGCGAGAAAGGCAGCATCAGGCACCAGCAGCGGTGATATTGTGGGACTACACTAATTGTATTCACCCCCAAGTCTGGTCACTAACCGCTCTCCATCCCACAATCCTCCCTTAACCGCAATCTCTGCTGCCCGCACCTTCTCATTAGAAGAAGGTACCCTATGCGCTTACATGCTTGCATGACTCCACCACACAAGCCAGTTCCAAAATGCTCACAGAACCGTTAATAACTGTAAATACTCAATTGCGAATATTACCAATAGATAAACATGTTTAACCAATAAAATATAAATATATATGTAAAATAAAAGCTGGTACAACACAATACTGCTAGTTTCACCCAAATGGAGCCAAAGTTGAATTTAGACAAGCACAGTTATTCCTGGTCAACCCTTGGTTTTACAGCTTCTTTAAGCCAAAGTTCAGCCTATGCAGGGTCATATGTTTGCATGCCTCCATCCATGTAAATCTTCAGGACTGCAGATTTTACCAAGATAGTTTTCAGGTTTTTCCCCAATGCTAAGGCCTTTTCAGCCTTGAGAGCCGTCCCTTTCGCCACAATCTCCTTGGGGTAATCTGGATAGATGGCTAGGGGTCTCCCATCAAGAATACATTTCCCCTTTTCCCTTGCAGCCTTCAGGATCCGTGAAAACCAGAACAATTTGCCGTGATTTATCTGCCATAATTTTCCAGGCTCTGTAGGAGTAATCCAAGTTACCAGGTTACAATATCCAAGTTACAATATTCTTTCCTAGCACCTCGGGCAGCACCTCAAGAACTAACGAATACATGTCCTTATCCAAATCAGGACTTTCCTGTAATCTCAGCAAGCTCTTTTTCTTTAGGTCTGAAATTTTAGATTTTAAATTTTTGTAGGCTCTGAAGCTCCCCGCCACTTCTGAGGCCAAAGCTGAGTTACCAGACTCCACTTTTATAACTCCGGTCTCCCGATGGTTCATTTTTGATGTCAGTTAATTCAGGGAATATTTCATCTCCCCCACATCCCGGGAAACCTTCAACAAAAGGGCATACAAATCACTGATGCCAGGAGTGCCTTCCAGCACAATACCTTGTTTAGATTTTTTGCGGATTGGGTTTTCATGAACTTCGATCTTCTTCTTATTCAAGGTACTCATTTCTGAGACTTAGTGACTCTAGTGTCCACAGACGGTGGAGGGGGCAGGAGCAGCTGGCTTAAGATGCTCTTAGGTCGGCAGACATTCCAGAATCACTGTTAGACACATTTAACATTTAAAATTGTAGACGTTATGATGTTCCCATAATGCTCTTTGCATTTATGCAAATCGCTGGGATTAGGTTCTATGAAGAGATGGTGTGTTGTGCAACCTGACCAGGGGTCACACCCCTTGGCCCCGCCCCCTCCTTCCCACGGCCCACCCCCGTTCCAACTAGGTGACAGTTCCCCATTAAATCTTTTCCATTTCCAGCACGCATAGCACTAGGGAGGCCAACTGTCCCGTATTTTGCGGGACTTACCCGCATTGATGGGTTTTGTCCTGCATTTTGCAGGCACCCTTTCTGGGACGCCAAAAGTCCCGACTTTGCCTCGACACCTGGCCTGAGCAAAGCGTTTTATGTCCTGAGCTCACACTTCCATGTGATAGTTGAAGCTCAGGGCAGAAGAGCGGCTCTCTCAGGTGCACAGCATCTTAACACGTTGAAATAAGACTATGGTTTTAAAAAGCCAATGAGAATGTTTTGTCTCACGTGTGTGTGCCTAGTGCTACTGTGACCTTTCAGCAGGATGGGGAAAACAAATCTTAAGTCAGACTCATTTTGCCCAACATGTTTCTATGACAATTTATATAGTGTAATCTCACTGGCCCTCATTACGACCCTGGCGGTAAGGGGTTTGCGCCAGCGTTAGCTGCGCCGACCCCTTACCGCCAACTACGAGTTCCCATAGCGCCATGGTCATTTTTCCGCCCGCTTTTTGCGGGCGTAAAAATCCATGGCGCTATGGGACCTTGGTGTTAATTACGCCACCGTAATTTACGGTGGCGTAATTAACTCCTTCCCCACTCCCATTATACCCTATGGGGCCGAAATGGGAATGGGGAAGGGTCAATGGGGACTTACCGCCCCGCCGACCTCGGAATGGGGCGGTAAGTCCACCATCCGCCATGGCGTAAACGGACTTTACGCCATGGCCGGAAAGTCCGTCGATGGCGGAAAAAATCCGCCAGGGTCGTAATGAGGGCCACTGTGTCTTATCTGGTGTAGATGTAAGTGATTCAGTTCATAGCTTATGCTATTATAGGGTATCTGGTCATTGCATCGAATGAAATAGAATTGAATGACATACCAGAGAAAAAAAGCATCGTAAAAAAGCATTGAATTATTTTTTTTAAAGGTAAAGGGTTTAGTTTATTTAAAATGTTTTTTTTAATTTGTTTATTTATAACTCAACACACAGGAGCATATACATTCACAGTACTTGTAGCTTCTCAAAACATATAAGGCACAAACCCCCCCCCTCCCCTCCCCTCCCAAGTCCCTCGGTGGGCACTGTTCCCGGGCCTAATCGGCCTGGTCCGGCAGCGGCGACGGATCGTCCATAGAGTGAAGGGCTCTCGCAATCAGGCGTGGCTTATGTCAGGGCCGGGAAGTTCTGATCATAGTCCAGCACCGGTGCCCAAATGTCCATAAATCGGTGAAGCAGTCCTGCTTTAGCTGCCGTGACCTTCTCAGCGATCAGAATGTCCCAGAGTTTGACCCAGCAGAGGGTCATCAAGGGTCCATCCGCGGATTTCCAAGTGCGGGCCACCGTGATTTTGGCTGCCAGTAAGAACTGGGATACTAGGGCCGCTCTCCTCCCTGATCTCGGGTATACGTCTGGTAGCGGGATCCCCAGGAGGACTTGCTCAGGTGTGAGCGGAATGGCCACCTGGGTGACGTCCTCTATAATGGCTAGGCAGTGAGTCCAGAACTCCTTTACTCTGTGGCAAGTCCACGACATATGAAAGTATGATCCTGGAAGGCCGCAGAGACGCCAGCAGTGAGGGTCCAGGGCCCGTTGGAAGTGATGGAGGCAGAGGGGGGGGTAATACCACAGCAGGAGCAGTTTATGGGCACACTCCCGGTTGGTAATGCAGCTGGATGCTGTGCCCGTCTGGACCAGATGTCCACCCACGTGTGGTCTTCTATGGCGTGCCCGAGGTCCGTCTCCCATTGAGACATATAGGAGGGCCTGGAACGAAAGGGGTCATCTTGTAGCAGGTTGCTCACTGTTAGCTCTAGTGGAGTAAGGGGTCTTGTGGCCGCAGCCTGGGTCTGGGGGTGGGAGCACCAGTGCCTGAGTTGGGCATAGGAGGAGCTATCCGTCTCTGCCAGCTGGAATGCCGATTTACAGCGCTCAAATGTTAGGGGGGAGTCCCCATCGAAGAGTCTCTCATTCAGCCGGGGTCAAGCCCACTCCGAGCGCCGCTGACTTTTGAAAATTAATGGCAAACCCTGATGCCCTCCCGAAGTCGTGGATTTCAGTCAGGGCCGCCCTCATGGAGCTTTCAATGTTCGTGATGGTCAACAGGACGTCGTCTGCATAGAGGGCCACTTTATGTTGTTCGGAGCCGATCTTCGGGCCACTGATCCGGGGGTCTTTGCGAAATCGTAGAGCCAGCGGCTCCATAGCCAGAGCAAAGAGCAGCGGGGATAATGGGCATCCCTGCCTCGTCCCGCATGTGAGATGGATTGGATCCAATAGGCGGCCGTTGACCCTCAGCCTAGTCTTAGGGGCTTGGTAGTTCGCGAAAACCATTTTCCCGAAGGTCGGACCAAAGCTAAAGGCCTCTAGAGTGAGGCGTAGGTAAGACCAGTCCACCTTGTCGAAGGCCTTGGTTGTGTCCAGCGCCAGTAGGGCCAGTTGTTGGGGGTCCCGATTGGCGATCTCTATTAGGTCCAGTGCTCTGCGGATGTTATCTTTCGTCGACCTGTGGCTTATAAACCCTGTTTGGTCTGGGTCTATGATGCTTGAAAGGATAGGTGCGAGACGGTTGGCCAGAATCTTAGAGTATATATTGGCATCCAGATTCAGCAGAGAGATGGGTCTATACAAACTGATTTCTTGAGGGTCCTTTCCAGGCTTGAGGATGAGGATGGTGATGGATTCCTGCATCGTTGGAGTGACAGTTCCAGTGGCCGCGAATGAGTTGAAGAGGCGAGCCAGGGGGGCCACCAGTTGGGGCCAGAAGAGTTTATAGAAGCGGGTGGAAAATCCGTCCGGACCTGGGGCTCTAGATTTCAAGCTTTTGATGGCAGCCTCCACTTCCTCTGATGTAATAGGTGCTTCATGGTCCTCCCTGGCCATCGAGGTCAGATGCGGGAGGGCCGCCTCTTGGATGTACGCACGCTGCTCGGCCCTCAGGGCTGCCGTCACTATTACTGAGTGGTGCGCGGCCGCCAGGCATAATTTCTCATGGTCCGCGTAGTGGATCACCCCCCGCGGGTCGTGGAGGCTCAAGATGGAGTTCCTGCCCTTCTCCCTGGCCAGCTTATTAACCAGCAGTTTGTTGGCCTTATTGTTATGAAATTACCATTGCTTAGTTCTATTTAATAGGTTTGCAGTGGCCTCAGCGTAATGCGCTTCAAGCTTCTTCCTTGCCATTTGCAGGACCCTATAGGATTTTGGGGCCCAGCCCTTTCTTTTGTGGGTAGCTTCAGCTTCGCGGACCTCGGCTCCCAGGGCAGCACGGGTCGCCTGCTTTCTTTTGTGGAATGCAGCACCTTGGGCGATCAGTTCCCCTCTGAGCACTGCCTTCATGGCATCCCATGTGTTGGCTGGGGAGGTATCCTCATTGCCCTGGCGATTGAGTCTCTCACTGCCATGTCCCCCAGAATAGGATCATATAGACTCCACTGGCGGCGAGGAGGGATATCTGGGTCATGAGACCGCAGGGTTAGAGTGACTGGAGCGTGGTCCGAGAGAATCCGTGGGCCAATCACCACATTGTCTGTGAAGGTCAGGATCTGGGGGGAGGTCAGGAGTAGGTCGATCCTGGAGAAGGACGTGCGAGTAGTCTTTCTCAGCTGGGGATAATACCCTTCAGGAGTCCACAATGTTCAGTGTACGGAACAGGTGGAGCAGGCCAGTGGCCAACTTCAAATCTCTGGATTTCGGGGGGTGGGATCTGTCCTTGAGGGGGTCCGGGACCCCATTGAAGTCCCCTGCCATGACGACTTGCCCCTCGATGTCATGGCCTACAGAATGCGCCCCTTTTGGACTTCCTGGTCCTTGTCTCAACGGGGCTTGCACTCCCAACATGGCCGTCCAGCGTGAAACACCTTCCTCGCTCTACATGTTGGACGTAGCGTGTTCTATTAATAGACCACGCCCCCCGCGGCTCCGCGCGTCTCAATGCTATTGCGAAGTAGCGACCAGACGTGTGCTCCATAGCTCGCAGTATTGTTTCCTTGATTCTACCCCAACTACTCCATTCCTAGACCCTTCCCTTCTATCTTACTTCCTGGACTCGTGTGCTGAGTAGTGCACTTTCTTAAATTCCCGGATTCCTGGATCGTTGCATCCCGGAACTTTGAACGCACTCTGGAGTCGGAAGAGACTTGTGCAGCCTTATTCAAGACCTGATCCGTCCGCAAGAAGGCATCGACCAAGAAATCCAGCAAAGATCGGACTCAGGTGAGAAGGAGTGAACTCCATGACAGTTTGAGACGCCACCCGACCGAACTCGATATGGACATGGAAGCGGCTGTCCAGGACCTGATGCATGGCATGCAAGAGCTATCAACCGAGGTACAGAATCTAAAGGCGGAAAAGGCCGCTCTCAAACAATTAGTTCTATCCCGTGATTCTGCCACAAAAGAAAGTGTGTTGCTGGGCGGCATAGTGGACAAATACGATGGGTCGGCAAAAACCCTTTGTGGATTCCTGGATTCATGTTTGGTCCACTTTACTTTTAAGCCCTACTACTTTTCAACTCCCGGGGCTAAGGTGGGTTTCATAATTTCTCACCTTTCAGGAAATGCCTTAACCTGGGCTACGCCCCTCGTTAATTCTGCCAATGCTCTCCTAGATGACTATGATGGGTTCATACAGGCCCTTAAAAACATGTTTGATCGCCCATAGCAGGTATATAGTGCCCAGGAACGCCTGTTAGACTTTCAGCAGGGATCCCAGGATATGCTCACCTATGTAACCCGATTCAAGCAATTAGTCAAGGAAGCTGATTGGTCCCCTGAAGCGAGTTTTACCCTTTTCAGGAGAGGACTGAATGAGGAGATTAAGGATGAGTTGGCCAGAGTGGCTCGCCCAAACTCATTCCAGGCACTAATGGACCTTGCCATGCAAATAGACTTTTTCTTATCCAGGAAAGGAAGGCAGAGAAGAAGAAATCCAGAGGAAATCCTCTGAAAGTGTCCTTTGAGAGCACTACCAAGACGGACACAAACCCAGGCCCAGTCACTGAACCAGAACCCATGCAGATAGGAGCCTTCCGTGGACCTATATCCCCGCAAGAAAGGATGAGAAGGATTCATACGGGGTTGTGCATGTATTGTGCCTCAGACAAACACTTGGTTAGGGAGTGTCCTCTAGCCCCTCCTCGGTGTTCGGGAAACGCCAGCTCCCGATCCTAGATGGAGCAGAGCTTTGGGAGAGAGATGTTTGCTCCACATCAATTGCATCCTTGAACTCTCCTGGACAAAACAATTTGGTGATACTGCAGGCCTTCCTATCGCCCTCCAAGAATAAGACCTATTCCATTTTGGCCTTGGTAGACTGCGGAGCTATGGGAATTTTCATTGATCCAGATTGGGTTGTTAGTCATCATATTCCATATGATACACGAAGCACCATACAGCCGGTGGAAGCAATCGACGTAAGACCCCTCACTTCAGGACCCATAAGCCTGCAGACTAAAGAGATCCAGCTTTCTATAAACCATCACCAAGAGCGGATTAGATTTGATATCATTAAGTCAGCTCATTACCGCATGGCATTGGGTATGCCCTGGTTACAGAAGCACAATCCGTATATCAATTGGACAGCAGGATCACTATTCCTAGGCTCAGAGTTTTGAATCTCTCACAGTCTATTCCTGGATCCCTCCTTGATACCCCCTAAAGAACCACCAAGAGACCAGCAAACACCACTCATGGTTTCCAATATCATACAAGTCCCTGAGGCCTATCAGGGATATGCTGATGTTTTTTCAGCTGCCATAGTCCAGGCCTTACCCCCTCACAGACTTGAAGACTGCACCATAGATACAGATCCCTCAGCAGTGATTCCCTTCGGCAGAATGTTCATCCTTTCCGAACCTGTGAAAAAGGCCCTCCGAGAATACCTGGACACCAACCTTGAAAATGGAACCATAAGACCTTCAAAATCTCCAGCGGGTGCTTCGTTGTTCTTTGTTCCCAAGAAGGACACCAAGGAACTCAGACCTTGCCTCGACTATCGTGGCTAAAATCAATGCACCCTCAAAGACCGGTACCCTCTGCCCTTGATCTCAGATATCCTGGAAGCTGTGAGAGGCGCCGTAATATTCACAAAGTTGGACCTTCGGGGTGCCTATCATTTGATCCGTATCCGTGAAGGAGACGAATGGAAAACAGCCTTTAGAACACCCTTTGGTCACTATGAATATCTAGTCATGCCCTTTGGACTAGCTAATGCCCCCACAGTTTTTCAACGTTTCATGGATAGGGTGTTCTCTGACATGTTATTCCTCTTCGTCATTGTCTATCTCGACGACATATTAATCTTTTCCAAGGACCTTCTAAAGCATGAAGAACATGTAAAGGCAGTATTACAACGACTCCTTGAACACAAACTTTTAGCCAAACCCGAAAAATGCTTGTTTCACGTTACTTCTGTTCACTACCTAGGATTCATCCTTAGCCCAGAAGGAATTGGTATGGACCCTTCAAAGGTAAAGGCCATACAGGCATGGCCCGCTCCCACGTCCGTGAAACAAGTTCAATCCTTCCTGGGGCTTGCCAACTTCTACCGGAAGTTCATATCCACCTTTTCCGAGATCGTTCATCCGATCGTTGCTCTCTTGAAGAAAGACACCCCCTTTATCTGGTCTACACCGCAAGATAAGGCATTCCAACGTTTAAAGGCAGAGTTCACGCAAGCCCCCATCTTAGCCCAACCCGGCATAAATCGACCATTCCTAGTGGAAACGGATGCCTCTAACTACGCCATAGGAGCGGTCTTGAAGCAGGAATTTGAGGGTAAACTGGAACACCCCATTGCTTACCTTTCACGAACCCTGACTCCCAGTGAGACACACTACTACGTCCTGGAAAAGGAACTGTTAGCCATCCGCCAAGCCTTCACTGAATGGTGACATCTACTTCTGGGTGCTAGATATCCATCGGTTCTACCCTCTGTTCTCCCTCATCCCACACCGGTACCTACTGTCGACTCCTGGATCGAAACCTTGATCAACGTACACCAGGAGGCCAAAGAAAACTTAGAGAAGGCCAGAACACAGACTAAGAGGTATGCGGATTCCAAAAGAAGACCAGGGCCTTCTTATGCAATTGGTGATCAAGTCTGGTTGTCCTCGAAATTACTACCCCAACATCTACGGCCAAAGAAGTTGGCCCCTCGGTACTATGGTCCATTTCCCATCAAGGAAATTATAAATCCAGTCTCATACCGGATCAAACTACCAGACTTCTGGAAGAAAATTCACCCAGTATTTCACACATCCTTATTAAAACCCTACATCCAATCCTCCCGGAAATCCTGCAGACCCCCTCCTCTGCTGGTCGACAACCAACTGGAATATGAAGTATCCCGAATATGCGACTCCAGGTATAAACGGGGTCAGCTTCAATACCTGGTTGGATGGAAAGGATATCCTCCTAGTGAAAGAACCTGGGAACCACTTTCTAATCTCAAGACCCCTCGACTGCTCAGAAGATTTCACCTTATACACCCGGGCAAACCTGGAGGAACGGGTCTTCGGAGGAGGCATGCTGTCCTGGCCTACAGAACGCGCCCCTTTTGGACTTCCTGGTCCTTGTCTCAACGGGGCTTGCACTCCCTGGTACTCCCAACATGGCCATCCAGTGTGAAACACCTTCCTCGCTCTACACGTTGGACGTAGCGTGTTCTATTAATAGACCATGCCCCCTGCGGCTCAGCGCGTCTCAATGCTATTGCGAAGTAGCGACCAGACGTGTGCTCCGTAGCTCGCAGTATTGTTTCCTTGATTCTACCCCAACTACTCCATTCCTAGTCCCTTCCCTTCTATCTTACTTCCTGGACTCGTGTGCTGAGTAGTGCACTTTCTTAAATTCCCGGATTCCTGGATCGTTGCATCCCAGAACTTTGAACGCACGCTGGAGTCGGAAGAGACTCGTGCACCCTTATTCAAGACCGTCCACAAGAAGGCATCGACCAAGAAATCCAGCAAAGATCGGACTCAGGTGAGATGGGGGGAACTCCTTGACACTCGATGAATGGGAGGAGGGAGTCTTCCAGGTCTTGGTAGAAGCCATCTTGGTGTTCGTTCGGAGCGTAGGCCGAGATGAGGGTGTAAAGTTGACCAAGGACGATGCATTTCATTGCGATAAAGTGACTATCCTTACATCGTAGCAAGTCCAGGATCTGGGGCTTCAGGTCTTTTGCGAATAGAATAGCGGTGCCTCCCTTCTTAGTTCCATTGGAATCCAAGAATTGTAGCGGAAAGAGTCTGCTTCACAGATGAGAGAAGTCTGCTGGGATTAAGTGTGTTTCTTGCAGAAAGGCGATCGAAATCCCATCATTCTGTAGCCTTTGCAGAATGGATTTCCTCTTCGGGGGGGAGTTCAAGCTCCTAACATTCAGGGTGGTAAACCTAAGTTTCAAATGTGGCGGCTGGCTTAAAGAGTTCGCTTGCTGGGGGGAGGAGGACTGGGGGGGTCAAATCAGCCATGGCTGTGAGAGCATAGCTATTTCAGGTTCTCCTGTGGTTGAGGATTTTAAGAATAGTATGCAATGGGAGATATGAGCGTTCAACAACTGCCTCCAACGGGAGGTCCAAACTGCGACCAGGGGGGCCGATTTTAAACTATCGGCCTGGCCCCTGGCCGCCCAGGCTTTCGTCGGACAGAACCAACATGGTTGGGAATTTCTACAAGGGTAAAGAGGTGGCATCTACCTTGGAGGAGGGTATGGACCGCATAGGGCCTGCGGCGAGCTTAAGCGGCTCAAGTGGTTCCAATGCTGTGTGTCCTGTGCGGGCATCCTCGCACGTCATTTGGGTTTGCGGTTTCTCTGCACCCTTGACCAAGGGGCCCGATTCAGCCTTGGGGAACTGGGGTTTTTGAGGCCGGGCTTGTTCGGCCCGGGTAGGATGGATCTGAGGACCCGGGGGAGTCCGGATGGAGAATTGATGCTGCATCGTCGAGGTGGCTGATGGTGCGGGGAGTGCCTTTGTAGGAGAATTGTAGCACTGTGGGGAAGAGCCACCGGTAGCGGATCTGCTGGTCTCGGAGGAAGAGCGCTAGTGGGCGAAGCATCCTGCGCTTCTGGAGACTTAGAGGGGAGAGGTCCTGGAAGATCTGTAGTGGGACGCCCTGGAAGGAGAGCTCATCCTTTGATTGGCCTATTGCTGCGATGGCCTCCTTAGAGGTGTAAAAGTGGACCCTTGTAATTACGTCCGGAGTGGAATCGGGAGTCCACTCCCCAGCGAGGACGCAGCCTATGGGTCCGGTCAAGTAGGAGTTGGGCCTCGTCCAGATCCGGTAGCAGGGACTGGAAGAAAGTGCTTACATATCTAGGAAGCTTCTTATCAGAGACTGAAGTAGGTACCCCTCGGATGCGCAGGCGGGAGCGATTTTCCATGTCTTCCTGTTTGAACTCAAGAATTTCGGTTCTCCCCATTAACGTCTGGATGGTGTGTTGTAGAGCCGATAGCAAGTTGGAGTGATCTTTGGCCAGGTCCTCGCCCTCCCCCATCCTCTTTTCTATGCTACCGACCCTTTGATCAGTTTGTTCCAGTTTAGCAGTGAGTTCCGTCATGCAGGTTCTAAATTCTGATTTGATGTCCAACATGAAGGCTTGGAGGTCCTCTTTGGTTGCGAGCGTCCCTTTGTCGTCGGTCACTTTCTGGGGTGTAAGTTTGGAGGAATCTGCTTTCTTTCCTTTATCCACGGCCAGTAGCATGGTGGAAATGTCAGCCGATTTGGAGGACTTCGGCGCTCTGGACATGGCTTTGGAATGAGGGGGCACCCTCTGGGGGTCTGGCCCCGAATCCACGTGGCACAGGGTCCAAAATGGCAGAAGATATTGGGGGTGGACTGGGCCGGAGCGCCCCAGGAGGTGAAGAGAATTTCAGGCCTTCAGGAAGCGGTCTGGGTCGCCGTAACCGGTGGGCCTCACAGAGCAAAATGGCCACGGGGCTCCAGGCGGCCCTCTGTGGTGGGGTCCAGGATGCGGCTGACAGGAGCAGGCTCTGCCCGGCTGGCGAAAAGGGGAGGTGGGCAGGGGCGCCCCAGGAAAGCAAGGAAGGTGTCACGCTCCGGGCTGGGGAGCAACCATCAGTAGTTTCAGGGCCCTGCAAGGAGGAAGCAATGTGGATGTGTGTGGGTCGGCGGGCCACCGGGGGCCAGATGTTGCGAGCCTCAGAAGGCTAGGCCACCCCCAGCTCTCCACCCCAGGCCCCAGGTGGACCGGTGCGTGGATCACGCTGATGGCGGGCTCACCAAGCCATCGGGTGCGGTCCAATGGCGGGATGCAGGCTGGGCTCCTACGAACTGCTCCAGAGCAAAATTTAGGTGGCAGGCAGGCGGGAGCAGGAGCCGTCAGCGCCCCCTTAATGTGCGCCAGAAAGGCTCTGGTCTCCAGTGTCAGCCGCGGGCCGGGGAGGAGGAGCCGGCGAGGTGCAGAGACGCGGGCTTAGAGGAGTGGCCGCCATCTTGGATACGGTGCTGGCCGCCGGAGGAACGTTTCTTTCGCTGCGTTTATAGCGAACCCGGGGGCGTTAAGCTCCCAGATTGCAGGCGATGGTGCTGGGGATGTTCCGCTGCCTCAATCTAGTGACGTTCATGGCGGGCAAAGCAGGAACCAGGAGAAAATAGCTTTTAGCGCGGACCCATGTGGAGGCCATTAATGGAGCTGCCTCATCGCTGGCGCTCCAGGCCACGCCCCCCCTTTAAAATGGGTTTTAAAGGTTAAAAAAAGGGGTGATGGACGACCCCCAATTTGAAAACATTTTTTCGATGCTTTTTTTCCTCTGGTATGGCATTCGATGCTATTGCATTTGATGCAATGACTATAAACCTATTATACTATTATGTTATTATAAGCTGTTATAAACAAATCCTCTCTACTGGTCTTAAGAGCAATAGAGTTGCTACCTATACAATAATAATAATTGTGTAATTTGTGCATTTCACACTACAAAGTTATTTGACACTCAGTTTACTCATGGCAACATATTGTAATGTCACTTTCATTGGTGCTTCTAAGTATCAAAGACTGGTGATGCTTCTTGCAATGCTCTTTCTGTGAAGTCACCTATGTTGTTGTCAACACGTATGCACATTTGGATGTTTGCATATATTTTGTCCCACAGGGCCTGGACAGAGCTCCAACAGATGAGTTTCCTGCATGTATAACAGTAGTACAGTTTTGTGTGTGTGGCTTTTGTGTTTAAATGTCATCTGCCACTAATGATACCAAAAGAGAAGATGCGGCGGGGGTTGCGCGAATGACACCATATGGAACCGCGCGCACTGCAGGCCGCTTCTGATGCGCTACCATGTCTAAAGTGTCCTGCAAAACCATTCTGTAAAGTTGGCCACCCTAGCTAGCACCCATGTTCCTGTGCCATGTACGCTACATAGCTTCAACGTCGCTCCAGGTTCCATGATGGACGGGGGACAATAAATGGTAAAGGGCAGTGCCTTAAGTGGCACTACAAAACGAGCCGGGGCTCATCGAGGGGGCGTGGCCTAACAGCGGGGGTCTTGATGGCCCGTTAGGCCACGCCCCCTTAACGAGCCCGGGCTCAATGGGCTACTGCCACCCCTGCCAGGCAGCCTTTCGTAGAGATTAGCACCCTTTCCCCTCTGGGGGAGAGGGTGCTCATCTCTGCATTTATTTTGTGTAGGCTTGCCTGGCAGGGGACAGTGCCTGCCTATTCAGCCTTAATGGTGGTGCTGTCCCTCGCCAGTTGGGGAGGGGCAGCACCACCATTAAGGCTGAAAGGGTGAGGCCACTGGAAGCAGAGGCCTTTTTCCTAAATACTGAAACTCCCGCGAATGCGCGGCAGCTCCAGTATTTAGAAAGCAAGGCCTCTGCTTTCAGCGGCCTCACGTTTTTTCCATAATGGTGGCGCCGGCCGACGGGAATCTCTTGATTAAAGGGATGCTTCGCAGGTGCGGCGCCAACATTATGGCTGAAAGGCATTTTTTTCTGTAGCCTGAAGCTCTCGCAAACGAGCAGCGTTTCAGGCTGTAGAAAAAAATGCCATTTCGTGTAGTGGCCGGGGCTGCCAGGGGAGATTAATGGGCCCCGGCAGGGCCCCGCCTCAAAACGAAATTTCGGAGCCTGCCGGGGCCCAGCCCCGGCAGGCCCCGGCCCACTTAAAGCCCTGGTAAAGGGACACCAGAAACCAAGAAGACGCCGCTGCTCGACAATACAAGCAATGGATTCTTAGGTGTGCCTGGTGCCGATACGCGCCCATATTTGTTTTAAACTGCTTCCTGTGTTCCGACCCCTAGCTACAGCTGACCTGGAGGGGATCCGCCCCTCCTCCTAAAATAATTGTTAGCTATATATTTCAGCTGCCTTCACTTTACCGAATTCCACTTTGTTTTCTCTCTCTGCATCTGCCAAACGAACCCTCTGACTCATTTCTGATTTTGTCAATTTCTTTGTGGCTGGTTCCTGCATCTGGTTATTGTTGCATTTCTGACAGTTCCATTAACTAACTCTTTCCTGGGTGTTTCTATATGGATCTGCTTAATCCCTGAACTGGTATCTCTGCAGAAGGCTGTTGTTTTTAGCTTGCAGTTTTTTCCCTAACCCCGCCTTTAACAAACGCCCCCTGTCGGCCACTTCCTATGGTGACATATCTGCGCTTAAGCGACCCCATTCGTCCCTTTGGCAAATTCATAATCCAGTGGAATGTTTCTGTCCCAAGTATCCCTATTCCTGCCTCTACTGAATAACCATTGAACGTGGTGTAATGCTGCCCCCCTCCACTGCCAACCTACCCAACACGGATGCTTGATTCTACGCCCTCCCTCCCAAAGCTGCCCCTAGCCAAACACTTATCAGAGTGAAGTATCCAGCCCCCAAGACACACTTCCCTCATCCTAATGTGGAATGCTGTAGAATGAACTCCTTGATTTCTTTTCCTTCATCTTCCTTCTCTGCCCTTGCAGTTGACTGCTTACTGTGGTGGTTCGTGTCCGCCCTAATTCCCTAAACAGGCTGCTTATTGCAGTGCTAAGTTTCTAGTCCTCCACCTTACCCTGATTTCACTACTAGCCAACCATACAACGTAGAGCTGTATTTCTGCCCACCTCCGGGCCTGGTATTCCTCCATTGTCCACTTCAAAATTCCCACAATGTCTCTTCCAGTTGCCACAGGCCAATAACTTGCACATACTTGCCCAATAGACCTGATCAGCAACCATACACAGCTATTCCTATTCTCCACTTCTTTACCCTACTCCTCAAGGCCATCCTCCCTATTTGCTATTTCGATGTGAAATACCCACGCCCACCCCATACACTCAAATCACATTTTGTTAGTTTCTGGTGCACGTTCACCGAGTGAAGTAGCGTGGTACCCCTTACCACACCTGGACCAGAGCATCTTACTCTCTTGGGTATTGACACAACGGGGAAAAAGGGATCCAGCCAAACCCCTCAACTACCAACATGCACAACTAGAGTGCCACCCGTACATATAGCACCACCCTGTCACAACCGCAAACACCAATAAAACGACCCTGCTCACTATAAGGCCTTATCGGGCAGTATGCTGAACCAAGTGCCAAGTCTACCCGCCAAGATCAAGAATGGGGTTTCAGAGAAATTTGCTTACACATTGCCATGCACCCTAATTTGCGGTCATCCTCCCTCGGTACATGTCAAATCCCCCTGCCCTGTTGAAAACTACAGTTGGTATTGAAACCTTATTGGCAGTACACCACAATCCAACATTAATGTAGCCCAGGAGCACCCCCAAAAGCCTTCCCGAACAGGATCCATGCAATCTCAGGAGTTACTAATCCGATACACTCTTGACAACTCTGTCCCTCCATTTTCTATGTCCTGCCTTCCCCACTGAGCGGGTATGTTTCTGGCAGACAAACACATGACACCGACTCACAAACCACAGAGTTAGAAAAAACGTATACTACCGATAGTCAGATATTCCTACAATCGTGGTGTGAGCCCAACTGCAAGGGGAAAACCATTCCTAGAGATCTCAAAGGACCTCCCAGGAAGACGTTCAAGTAAGAGAATTATTGCTGAGTCAACATTAGGACACCTCTTGATAGAAATATTACTCATGTAAAAAACAAAGTGTAAAGCAACATCATATACCCTGGTCCCCTAACGAGAGTGCAGACTGTGGGGCCGAATCATGGAATTTAGTGTGCAGAAAATAAGCTACTTGTTCACAATGTGCACCCAATCTGCGCGCGCCTCTCTGTCGATTCATGGAATGCAATGCGCAGCACTTTCCCTGGACTTGTGTGGATTTCGTGCTGGCCTTGTACGCCCGTGCGAGCCGTCGTGGCCCTGCGTGAGACTCAGAGCAGAGGGTGGCCGTGGCCTGCGCAGAGGGCTGGGAAGGGGCCGGAACACCAGAAATGTGGACTAACTTGTGAAGAAGTGGGCGTTCCCAGGGGCAGACTGCCGGCAGTCCCTCGCAAGCCTAATATTGCGCAGCAAGAGACTAATTCAGGTAATCAATGCAACATCTCGGCTAGGAAATGCGCACCCAAATCCTTTAAGTACACTTGCCCGTAGGATTTTCAGTGCGCAGGTGGGATCGCATATCGAATTCTGGGGTGTGTGTACTCAATCGGGGTTCCGATGTAACATCGGGTTGCACATAAACTGTGTAGCGGGGTGCAGGTACGTTTTTATGTCGGTTTCCACACACATTTCCCGAGTTATTGCCAAGTTATAAATTATCATATTCATGTTGTCATTGGGAGCAGAAACAGTTACGGGAGACCCCATGCAGGCTCCCCGAGTCACAGGCCTGCTTGCGGGGGACCCCACGCACTGTTCAAAGGGTGCGTGTATTGCACGCTACCCAAGGTGCAAACGGTAGCTGATCTGGCAGTTTCCTGCTTTGCGTGTGAGCGTTACAGCCGTGACTTGCGAATACGGTTCATTTGCGCAAACATTTCCATGAATACACGTGGTGTGGATTTTTCTTCCTGCAGGCAGTCCTTGCGCGATTTCTGCACGAAATTACATGAATCGGCAAAGAGTAGCGAAACAAGTAATTGTATTTTGTATTTTATTTATTTGTTTAGCGCACTAGGCCCGAGGGCAACCAGGCGCATATCTTAAGGTACAGAGTGCAAACATGGCATAGATACAGTTACAAAGTGCAAACATGGCATAGATACAGTTACAGGCATCGAATAGATACACACGTGTTTATCTTAAGGCACGTAGGTACAAACAGGCAAAAACATGAGTTCTCAAGCAGTGAGGTGCCGGTAGTACGAAAAGTGGAGCTGGAGGCTTAGGCTGGTAGTGGGTGGGATGTAGAGGAAAGCCATAGCTTGGCTTTGTGTTTGAAAAGCGTGGTGGATGAGAGGGTTCTGATGGACAGTGGCACGGAGTTCCAGAGTTTGGATGCAAGGACTGGGAAACTGAGACCTCCGGCCGTCTGTAGGTTGTATTTGGGAATTGTGAGTGCATGCGCTTGGGCAGATATTAGAGTCAGTGAGGGAATGTACTGCGAGAAGCGGGAGGTTAAGTAGGTGGGGGCTTGGTTGTTGACACATTTATGAGTCAGAGTCAGTGATTTGAGCGAGATTCTTTGGGCGACCGAGAGCCAATGTAAGCTCTTCCTGGTGTCAGAGATATGCGCCGATCTAGGAATATTGAGGGCTGCTCTGATAGCATTATTTTGGGTGATCTGCAGTTTATTAAGATTACGTTGTTTGGTGCCTTGGTACAGTGCATTGCAGTAATCGAGTTTAGACATAACCCACGTCCTGGCGAGAGTAATGCAGTTCTGGGAGGAGAGGAATGGGCGGCAGGCTGTGATTAACTTGCATGTGTAGGCCGATGCAGCGGCAACTGCGTTCGTTTGTCGGTTTAGGGACCGTGTGGAGTCCAGGTAGATACCTAGAGTTTTGGTCTCTTCAGCCACTTTGATGGCGTTACCATCAATGTTGAAGGTGCTAAAGGCCGGATCAAGCTTGCTAAATCTTTGTTGGGTGCCAAGGATGAAGAGCTCTGTCTAGTCATCATTAAGACAGAGCTTGTGGTGCGCCATCCATGCTTGGACGACTTGGTATACGTCGTTCAACGCTTTAGCGTCTGCAATGTAGTCACCAGTGATAGGGATGAGTATCTGGGTGTCATCCGCGTAGTTGGTGTAGGTGACACCCAGATAGTCAAGCACATCGAACAATGGTTTGGTAAATACATTGTAGAGCGTCAGAGATACGCACAACCCTTGAGGAACTCCACAGGGGACCGGGGAAGGGACAGCTGATGCAGTAGGTGAAAATACTCTCATGAGTCTACTATCCAGGAAGGATCTGATCCAGTTAGTAGCTTTTTCTGAAAAGTGGGCAGCAGATTTCAGGTGTTGGCATAAGATTTGGTGATTGACCAAATCAAAGGCTGCGGAGAGATCCAAAAGAAGTAGTAGGGCTAGTTTACCATTGTCGTTTAAGTCCTCTATTTGGGTTTTCAAATCTAGTAAGGCTGTTTCTGTCCCATGCCTAGGTCTGCAGCCAGATTGTCTTGTGCCAAGTAAGTTGTTAGTCTCCAAATATGTCTGTATCTGGAGGTAGGCCACTCTATCTAGGATTTTTAGGAGGAATGGAGCCGTGGTAATTGGTCTGTAATTGGTGGGTATGGACGAATCAAGTGTAGATTTTTTCAGCAAAGGGATGACCCACGCGTCCTTCAAATTATTGGGGACAATTCCAGAGTGAAATGAGGAGTTAATGAAGGCGGTAATAAAGGGAGCAAGGTCCTGGGCAGATTCCTTAATGATGGGTGCCGGGCAGGAGTCCCCTTGGCACTTAGAGGGTTTAAGGTTGCTGATAATTTTTTCGACTTCGGGGATGGTAATGGGGTGGAAGCTAAATGGGGGCTGAGTGAAGGTGGTAGTGGTGTTGGGTGTAGGAGGTTTAGAGAGGAGAGAGTTTTGTTTGCTGTTGATTTTGGCTTGTAAAGTGGTAATTTAGGAGAGGAGAGCATTTTGGATGCTGTTGCACCAGGAGCTGTCTTTGTTGCAGGTGCCTGGTATGGGTGAAGGGGATTCTAGTTCTTTAAGAATTTTGAATAGCTCCTTCGTGTTGGATTCAGCTTGCGAGATACTCAGGTTATAGGTTTCTTTTTTAGCCTGTATGATCGCTTCCTTGTAATTGAGGGATGGGATGAAGAGGTTGTCTTTGTTAGCGGGGTAAGGGAGACTTTTCCAGAGTGATTCCGCCTTACGTTTTTCTTTGTGCAGAGCTCTGAGTTGAGGAGTGAACCACGAGTTCAGGTGAGCTTGTTGTTTAGCTTTCCTAAGTTTAAGCGGGGCAATAGTGTCGATAGCTTTGAGCAGTGTTTGGTTGAAAGTGTCCACTAAGACCATAGGGTCATTGTAGGGTGTGGCACAGATTTTCAAAAAGGGTAGGATAAGCAGGAGTAGCTTGTCCCGGGTGATGTCCTTTTTATTCCTAGTGGGAATAAAAGGGGCTATTTTAGGTTTGGTGCTTGGAATGGTGGCTGGTAGGTGGAAGATGATGACGTGACGGTCAGACCAGGCACAGGCTGAGTTGGAACTTATCGTAGTATTGCAATTCAGGTCTACGATCCAAGTCCCTGGGTTCAGCAAAATGATATACATACTCCAAAAGTGCAACAAACTAGACTGTGTAATGCAATCATTTTGCTATGCCCCAGTTTCATCCCCCAGATTTAGCCCACAGAGCTAAACAATCACAATGGTGTGACGACCAATGTTTATTGTGTAGTTTAAACATATTCCTTTGCCTTAATAATGGACTATTTTAACATGGCTACTTTGTTAAAGTCGTACCATTGTTAGGATTACGCGAAGTTTGCATACTCTGGCGGATCAGCCAACCAGGATAAACAAGCAATCTGTTGAATGTACAGGGCATGATTATTTTAAAATATATTATTTAAAGCATGAATGCAGACTTGGAAATATTCCGCTATTGCTTAACTGTGCATGATTATCTTGAACGTAAAGATCTGTTAAGACCAGAAAATCTTAGAATTGAATACATTTTAGTTACTTTTAATATATACCAATGCATAAAGTCATTGGACATCGATATACGCAGCATACTCGATACTTAAAGAACAACAAATGCTTGTCGGAGTGAAATGCTTAGTCCTAGACTGCATTAATAATGAATAGTTCTCCCCTGGCTTGATTCCATTGTAATGAAAATACTCACCATAGTTTCATAGTGAGCATCATCTAATGCTACCATTGTTTTTTATTTTGTGTTTTTCTACTCTACATTTTTTGAAGCATTTGCTTGTTGGGCGTGGGGGAGCAGGTGGGAGGAACCATCCACACCATGAAGACCACAACACACACCTTACACCCCACCACCAAGTTGGTCGAGCCACTGCCAGCGTGTCTCCCCACTTTCAATGGTGTGGCGGCAACTTAGATTATTGACCTAAGTGACCTTCAGGGGGTCCCCTGGCCTACAACAGGGAAAGCTGCCTGCTGATGTCAACATTGAAATGCATAGGCAAGTAGAAGTTGGAGGGTTTCAGATATGAAATTAGAAATGAATCCTATGGACATTGCACTAACTTTGCGAAACCCACAGCACTGACCTCACTCAACCTTTTTAGCTGCAAACATTTCTGCACAGGCTTAAAAGCTACACCTGCCCAATTAAGAGCTGTTAGGTCACAGTACAGATGTAGCTGCGAACCTTTGAGGCCGCACATTAAGTACCAGTGAATCATAGAATGAATACGTCTCAGATTTGGAGACCTGCAAAACGTGACGCGTCAAACAAATGACTCGAGGCCCCTCCGCCCAAATAAACTGCAGGCAGGCAACAATTTCCTAATTCCAATCCGTACCGAAATGTGGCCCACTGCCAACAGTACAGCAAGGAAGCAAGCTCCGATCTCATGAGTAATGCTACGTCACAGTGCAACCAGTGCACCAACCAGCTACGTCACCAGTAAAGAATGCCAAATATTAATTACATCTCTGTTCAACCAGAAATCCAACAGGTCACTTTAATACTGCACATTGGAGTAAAGGAGTGACATTGCCCTACACCGCTATTATCGTCTGCTAGACAGCCCCCTGCCTCCTTGGGCATGCCTAATACTTTAACCCAAGACACTGGCCAAAACATCAACCATTCTAGCCTGTTAGTTCTGCACCCCTCAACATTTCTTTTGTAGCCTGCCCCACATGGTCAGACAACCTAGCGGCTAATGTCCTAAAGACTTAATGACTTCTCATATTGCCCCTACGCTCTATTGAATCCAACACGGAGCAACTGTGATGCATACTAGTCTTGCTTTGCCTCAATTCCCTCTGGGCTTTGTAGTCCTGGTAGTCTGCAGAAAAGCCCTTTGGAGAGAAAATCTCTAAAACCTTTGTCACTTCAGAAATTATGTACACTTTCACTTGGAAACAGCTGAACCTAACGGCGACACAGTTCCAACTTACCCATGATTAAGACCTGCTTCCAAAAGTAGCGACGCGAGCAGACTTTCTTCCTGGACAATTCTAACTCTCAAGGAAAAGTTTGAAGCAAGACACGGGACTAAATGCGTCAAAACTAAAGCCGTCACAATTTTAGAATCCCAATTGATCGCCCATCGTTTCGTACCCAAGTGAAGATCAGAACTCACTCACAGATGAGAAGTTATCTGTAGCCCCAACCCCACGCTTTTCACTGGGACCTCTTCCCCCTGGTAAGTACTGTAAGGGTGCAGAAGGAGACTGATACAAAGGGGTATGATTGTTGGCATACACTTTTATTTAATCAAACTGAAGAGGAAACCTATCACTTCCAAACTCTAAGAGGGCTTTCACTGCCTCAACTAAGGAACTAAGGATTTGGTCCAAATGTCCAAGTAAATGAAAAGAAACCACTGTCGTGTGTCAAAATGACGACTTCTGTCCCTCACAGTCGTAACTAATACTAAAGAGGCAGTGGATCTTCTTGGTCCAGAACAATGGCTCCCTTCTTCCGGACAGTGGTCTTTAGTTCCAATTGCAGGTGGGGACTTCACCTGAGAAAATGATTCCCTTCCCACAACACTCAGATCCTTTCCAAGATACAAAGTTCCAGCTTGTGATGCTGTATACTTCTCAGTTCCAATTCAAAAAGTAAATTTCCAACTCAAACATCACTAATTATTTCCTATAGTTTTCTTCACTATGGGCTGCCTGCAGAAAGTCTGCCTTCTCGAGGTATCTTGTTCTCAATACTTTCTCAGTGCTAGGAGAATGACTCTTTTCACCCGTACCTTCTTCGTCTTGGCTTTACGGTATACAACATCAGTGGTATGGCTTCCTTTCCCTGGTCTCTTCGCCACAGTTCACAAAGGCTGGGGAATGTCTCCCTGCCCCTGACCTTTTTCAGGCTTCTTATATCAGTTCGCAATGTCATGGGGGAATGTCTCCCTTCCCCTGGCCTCTCTCAGGCTTCGTATTGCAGTTCAAGATGCCAGGGGGAAGGTCTCTCTTCCCCTGGCCCCTCCTGATCTTTGGTTTGGGCAGACCTGGTTCACTATCCTGCCAGGTTCTGCCACCAAGAAGATAACTTGCCAAAAGTTCTTCCCCAGTAGATGGGGGTACCAGACCCCTGTTTCTCTGTCGTTTAGGTGTGGCAAACCTGGTTTACTTCCCTGTCAGGTACTGCCACGTAGAAGATTACGTGTATGGATCCTTTGTGGGTGCAGGTCCCAGACCCACATCACTTTTGTTATATTTCTGTCTCTCTTGCTTCCACCAACGGTTCTGGTAGCCTATGTACCTTTCCGGGCCTTTGCCAGCGTTCTCTGGTTGGTCTCGGGTGCCTCCTGCTTCTCTGGAATTCGTGTTGCCTTTTACAATCTTGCATCTACTGTGTCGGAACCACATAGTCGGGTTCCCTCATGGGCAAGCGAACACTCCTCTGGCGTCTTCCCACCAGTCTCTGCTGTTCCCTTGCCTCCTTCCGCACTGGAGTTCCCCTGACTGGAGAACTCAACACTGGTTCCTGTCCCCACGGGCGAGGGCACTGGTGTGTGTGCTATAACTGTGAGGCCCCAGATTCTCCAACCTCTCTGTCTTTCTGTGGTTCTCCAGGGTCCCCAGTCCTCTCAGGTTTATCAGGCTCTCACAGTTCTCCGCACTTCACTGGCTCTCAAGGTTTCCCAGTCTTTCTGGTAGGCTTGATGGTCTAAAACCCCTTCTCGCATAGTACAACTTCCCTGTTCAGTGCTCCTCGAGGGAGGGCCTCTCAAGTAGGAAAGGCCTTCCTTTTAATTCTTGATGTGCAATAACTAGACCGCCCATTCCAATTCTCATAAGTACTCTTCATTGCTCTGCATTTCTTCTTTGTTCCAGTACATTCCAAGGCCATCTTCATTAAGTTATCCCTACTCCCCCGCATCTCAGTAGATGTTGGTTTTCTATCTGAGAGACGTACATAGAGGTATGTGGTCTATGGGGTAAGAGGACGTATAGGAGGTGGGTGGAGAATTGGTATACCACGTTCCCCATGGCTGGTCATCCTTGTCCCTAGGGGTAAGAGTCACTCCCCATGAGATCCTCCCGCTGAGTACCAAACCCTGGGGGGACTCTCAGGTAGCGGTCTCACCTCCCTGGCCTCATGGGAAGGTGTTAGGTAAAATGTCACTTACTGCTGTTCTACCTCTATATTTGTGGACCCCCAACTTTTTGCTTTTGTTTGAGCCTCCTGACCTGACTTTCTGCCAGTGAAGCAGCCTTCAGCTGCACGCCACTTAGCTTTCGCTCTTTGTTCTGTGGAAACTGACTTGCCCACCTGACAGTCAGTACTGGGAAACATTGTTTCCCTTAGTTTTATGACTTTGTTGCCACTTTTGGCAACTGCGTTTCAGTGCGCAAAGTATATTACTGTACCGTGCACTGGGGTCCTTGCGTTTTCGGGCCCTAGACATCCCTCAAGGATTTTTTGGTAACTGGACAGTGTGCCTAGGAGCAGACTGGTGGCAGCAGAAGCTTTTTGTGTAATTTTATAAACTTTTACCGAGACATACCGCGCTTACCACGTTTGGCTCATGGCTGTGGCTAGTGTCCGCCATTGCCGTGCCATGAGGTCTTTTGTCTTCTCCTTTGGCCATTTTGTTCTTTCCCTTCCCTTGCTTTTTGTGACCCAGAGAGTTCTTATTTGGGCATACATTCACTCCTCTTTGTCAGCTGGGGTGTGAGCACTCACTGGACATTAGGATATGAGGAGGGGCTCTGAGTGCGGACCCGCAGATCACCCCGAGGTCCGAATAGACCTCTACACGGAGCCAAGTATCAGGAGAAACAAAGCCGATCCAAGGAGTGTCCGGAACCGTGCAGAGAAGGTTTGGCACCCTGAGCCCTCTGTTGCCCAGGTAGAGTCCTGCTTTGCGCTCGATTTCTGAAGACCTGCAAAGGTTCTTCAACCCTTTTGAGTGGCGGGACCAATCACTCTCAACGTCTTCTTGGTACCCTGCAAATGAGCCTTCTCGGAAGTGTCCCTGGGCCGTCCTGTAGACTGACCAGCTGGAGCCTTGCTACATCAAGTCTCGGATCGAGCTTTGGAAGAACCCTATTTCACACTGTAAGGCACATTCTTGCCAAATCGCGTCTTCCCTAGTGATTTGGGCCATGAGAGAAAACCATGCGTTAGTCCGCAAGACTAGGGTGTTCCTGTGTCATTGGGCGACAGTGGTGGTCACTGCTGGCAACTTTCCCGTGTTTCTTCAAGTGTCCTGAGACCAGCTGCATCAGTGTTATCTTTGTCCTACATTTGTGACAAGATATAGCACCTGATGAAAATCAGACCCGCATCTGCACCCGGAGTGCCTGTGCACTTTGAAGCGTAACCAAGGAGGGGATTTCGTAGTCCAGGCGATCTTCAAACCAGCCAAGTTTGAACTCGGAGTGAGCTAAAGGCGATGAGTAATCATACCACTTACCTGTGGCCCCTAGTTCATCCATACCATTTTTACGCACAAAGGATCCTGTATGGTCCTTGTCTTGACTTGGGTGGCTCTTCCTTCCTATAGTCGTCTGAAAGTTGGAGACAGGCTTGTTCATCGTTGCAGACCCACCTCTGACTCTTGGAACCAAATTTCTCACATTCCAGTGTCCTCTTCTAACTTTTCCTTCCCATTGAAGTTTGTCCCTTGTGAGCTTTTCACGACGACCAGCGCTTTTACGCACAAACATAACATTGAGCACAAGGCTCCAATCTTCGTAAGGCTGGACTTCTTAAGTTAGGGATAACCATTTCTGGAGTTGGCCATTGTATTAGAGTTTGTGCGTTTTCCCTCCTCACAGGTTTTGGCGGGAATCCGGACTCAACCACATTGACCGAAAAGTGACTGTACATATATTTTACATAGTGTGTGTTTAAGTATTGATATTATTCTAGTCTTCATTATTCACCGGTGTTTGGTAAAGGCCTAATAAAGTGTATATTTGTTTTATATACTACCACTGTGTAAGAGAAATTCTTGCCATTTCCTGCCCTCCAGACCCACACCTAGATGATCCATCCCTCCCACCAGACCCACACCAATATGCCCCCAAATCCACACCAATGTTACCCCACCCCTCCCCTCAGACCCACAGCAATGTGCCCCAACCCCTTGCCCAGACCAATGTTCCTGTCCCTCCCATCAAACCCACATCAATGTGCCCCATCCCCTCCCTCCAGACCCACAGAAAGATGCCGCCATCCCTCCCTCCAGATGCCCAATCCCACTCTCCCAACCCACATCTAGATGACCCATCCCACCCCCCAGACCCACTGTGCCTCATCTCTCCCTCCAAATCCACACCCATTTGCCCCCATAACTCCCTCCAGACCCACACCAATATACCCACACCATCCCTCCCTCCCGACCAGTGTGCCCATCCCTCCCAGACCAAGATGCCCCCATCACTCCCTGCATACCCAGACGCCTGAATCCCACTCTCCAGATGCACATAGATGTCCCCATCCCCCCTCCCAACCAATACCTAGATCACCCATACCACCGTCCACAGATGCCCCATACATGTTCCAATGTGCCCCCATCCATTGCAGAGCCCCCCCAAGATGCCACCATCTCTCCCTCTACACAGCAAGATGCCCACATCCTGCCCTCAACACCCACACCTAGATGATCCCTCCTTCCCAACCCACATCAATATGCCCCATCCCTCCATCCAGACACACACCAATATGCCCCCATCCCTTGCCCCAGATCCACACCAATATGCCCCCATCCCTCCCGTCGAGATCCACACCAATATGCCCCATCCCTTCCCCCAGACCAATGTGCCGTCCCTCCCATCAAACCCACACCAATGTGCCCCATCCCCTCCCTCCAGACCCACAGAAAGATGCCCCATCCCACCCTCCAGATGCCCCCATCCCATCCACACCAGGATACCCAATCCCACCCTACCAAGACACACCTAGATGACCCAGGCCAACCTCCAGACCAACAGATGCCCCACGCCAGTTCCAGACCAACACCAATGTGCCCCCATCCTGCCCTCCAGAGCCACACCTATGAGCCATCCTTCCCCCAAACCTATGTGCCCATCCTTCCCATCAAACCCACACCAATGTGCCCCCAACCCCTCCCTCCGGACCCACACCACCCATCCCCTCCCTCCAGACCCACACCGATGTCCCCATCCCACCCACACCAGGTTGCATCATCCCTCCCCCCAAACCCACACCTGTGTATCCCACCCCCCACACCAATGTGCCCCATTCCTCCCCAGACCCACACCAATGTGCCCCATCCCTCCCCCAAACCCACACTGATGTGCCCCATCCCTCCCATCAAATCCGCATCAATGTGCCCAGTCCCTCCCATCAAACCCAGACCAAAGTACCTCCATCTACTCCAAGATGCCCTCATCCCATTTTCCAGATGCAGAGGTCCCCATCCCACCCACACCTAGATGCCTCATGCCAACCCCCAGACCAACAGATGCCCCATGCCTGTTCCAGGCCAACACCAATGTGCCCCACTGTGCCCTTTGCAGACCCCAAGATGCCCCCATCCCGCCCTCCACTCACACCTAGATGAACCATCCCGACCTACACTGTGTCCCTATCCTGCCCTCCAGACCCACTAGATGAACCATCCCTCCACCCAAACCCACAATGTGCCCCTATCCCTCCCATCAAACCCACACCAATGTGCCCCATCCCCTCCCTCCCGACCCACACCAAGATGCCTTGCCCCACCCTCCAGATGCAAACAGGTGTCCCCATCCCACTCACAATAAGATGCCCCCTCTCATCCTCCCAACCCACACCTAGATGACCCATGACACCCCCCCAGAACAACAGATGCCCCATACCTGTTCCAGACCGACACCAATGTTCCGCCATCCATCCATTGCAGACCCCACCAAGATGCCCCATCCCACCTTCACATGCAAACAGGTGTCCCCATTCCACCCACAATGAGATGCCCCATCCCGCCCTCCAGACTCACTGTGTCCCATAATCTCTCCCTCCAGACACACACCCACTGTGCCCCCCCCTCTCCCCAGGCCCACACCCACTGTGCCCCCCAGGCCCTCACCCACTGAGTCTCCCATCTGTCCCCCCAGGTCCTCACCCACTGTGCACCCATCTCTCCCCAGGCCCACATCCACTGTGCCCCCCATCTCTGCCCCCAGGCCCACACCCACTGTGCCCCCCAGGCCCTCACCCACTGAGTCTCCCATCTGTCCCCCCAGGCCCTCGCCCACTGTGCCCCCATCTCTCCCCCAGGCCCATGCCAATATGGCCTGTCCCAGCCTCCAGGCCCACACCAATTTGCCCCGTCCCTCCCATCAAACCCACATCAATATGCCCCCATCCCTCCCTCCAGACCAACACCCATGTGACCCCATCCCTCCCCCTATCCTCACACCAGTGTGCCCCATTCCTCCCCCAAAGCCCACACCAATATGCCCTGTCCCTCCCATCAAACCCACATTAAATCTACACCAATATGCCCCCATCCCTCCCGCCAGACCCACACCAATGTGCCCATCCGTTCAGACCCACGCCAGCATGCCCCTATCCAACCAGTCAGATCCCACCAAGATGCCCCATCCCTCCCTCTAGACCAATACCATAATGCCCCATCCTTCCTCCACATAGTAAGATGCACCATCCCACTCGGAGACCCACACCAACAAGCCCCTGTGCCTCTCCCGAAACACACGAGGATAGCTCCCGCCCACCCCCTCTAAAACCACCCATCCTAAACACACTCTCATCAAACATTAAATTCCCCTATGAGGACCCTTTCATCGGTTAAACTCCACCATCCCTGCCCTGTTTATTTTCTTAGCCCTCATCTTTAATAAATGACATGATTTTTAAAGTAAACGTAATTATTCCGGCTGCTCCTGCACTGGCAGCCGAAGCCTTCCCACTTCCGGCTCACTGAAATGGCTCAGGCAAATCATAACGATGACGTCAGACGCCAGGTGACAGGCAGGGAACGTGCCCAAAGTCACGTGACGCAGAGTGGGCGGGGCGGGCATTGTTATGGTCTGTTTCTGGGATGGGAACTAGACTCTACCCTCTATGAAAGGCTCATTTCCTGATTGCAGGCAGCATCAGGTGAGTACATGCCATCCGGCTCTTTTAGTGAATTGTGTATGTATTTTTTTTTTAGCATCCACTAATTTAGGCGTCCTCGCTCCTTTGTTGTTATATTGGCAAGAGGAGCCCTTGTCACAAAATGTCACATATCTGGATTGCAATAAAGGACTACACCCCCGCAGGCTTCCAAAGCTGCACTTACTGCCTCCTCCTCTCTCCCTCCCTCACCAGCAGTGTCCATAGTGTCTCCTCCAGGGCCCACCCTGCGGATCATAAGGAGAGATAAACATGCAGCCTCACAGCTGTCAGACCACCAAGTGTGGGGAAACCATTTCACTACTTGGCCTTCCTTTACCTGTTACCCCTGGGGTCCCATAAGAGTTTCCATATGGAGCACGGATTGATTTGGAAAGCCTGAGCAATTTATGTTTTTTTAACTCTGTTCTTTGTTATTAGCAGTGCCTTTTCTAATATGTTAATGTTTATGTAATTGGAGCTGTGATAAACCTTTGTGGCTGAAAACCCAACAGTATGGCCAGTTTCCTACCAAATTCCTTATAAATAATTAGACAATGTTAAAAGTCCTGTTTTGAAGCTTTGTTAACGTCTATGAAGTGTGCTAGTTTGACTTGGAAAATATAAAGTCTCATTCTATATGACTATTCACGTTTTCTTAACAGAGTGCATAACAACGGGCTGGATGTTTGCGAGAAAGATCCCAGATTTACTGCTAAAATGGTGTGATCCTTGCCAAATAATTTAATTTCACTAAGTGTTTATTGACTGCACAAATTGGGAGTTTTCATAACCTGTGATCTTTTGTACATCACAATACTGGTGCCAAAACAGGACAAAACCAGTCTGTGATTTATGAGCGTCTTTGAGTGATGGTTGTATTGGTCTAACAGAATCAAATTTAAAGTTAATGACTTAATAGTAAATCTCAGTATAATGGTTTATCACCGATATGTGTCTGCACAGCATACTCCAAAGGCCAGGCTCTGAAAATAATACAGGCGTACACAGACAGTTAAAGAAAGTGTGAGGGTATGACTGCCTCGGGGAGACAGACCCATAGCAATGGACAAATAGAGAATGATTTCTGAAGAGCAAGAGTCGCAAATAAAGTTAAAGAAATGGAGAACTGAAAATGGAGTGTAGCACAATGCGAGATAAACTGAAACGGTTCAATGTGCCTCGGACTGGCTCTCGCGTAAAAGCGACTTCCAGGCCCTGTCCCACTTAAAGCCAAGATTGGCAACTACTTGCACTTCTTCTTTTTCCACATTTAAAGCACTGTGCACAGGCTAATGATTGCAGACGTTTACTGTCTCCAGTTCCAGTGCCTACTCTGAAAGTAATGATTTCTCAGTGGCTGCAGATCCGGTACGTTCTCTTGGTTTAATGACCCTTCTGTGGATAATAACTGCAGGTACAGTGTCTGTTCTAGGTCTAATGGCTGCAGACACAGAAACAACACCCAGATGAATATCGATAGATACTACCTTCTCTAGCGCTAATGGAAAAGGGCCCATCACATCCTCTGGCTCGAGCGAATGAGCGCAGACACAATACCTGCTCTTGAGCTAATGTCTTCCGATACAGTACGTAATACCTGCTCATCAGCTACATCTGACAATACCTGCCCTGGGGCAAATAATTACAGATACAGTACCGGATGTGGGATACCAATTCCAGACACAGTACCTGCTAATCCGTTACATATGACAGAATACTTGCCCTGGGGCTTATAACTACAGACACAATACCTGCTCAGCACAGTACCTACTCTGGGGCTAACGCTTCCATTCACAGTATCTGCTCTGGAGTTAATGGTTAACATAGTACCTGCTCATGAGCAAATCTGGGGTTAATGACTGCAGAAACAGCAAAATCCCCATTCACCCTTTCCTTCTCGTGTGTCCTTTCCCATTCCTAATTCACCTCTGATACCTCGAACCACACAGAAGTGATCAGTAGGGATAAATCATTGCGCCACGATTTTCAAAACATGTTTGGTGCAACTGGTGGGAAGCCCATTCACTTCACTTGCGCCAAAAAGGTGGTGAACCATGTACGAAGGACATTTAAATGTGTGCATCATAGTTGTGCGTGCACATTAAGATGATCTTTTCCCATGAAATGCACAACTGCGCAAGGCAGAGGGTTGAAAGGTGGTTTGGGGCATTTTCAAGTATATCCCGATTTTAAAAAGAGGTGCACTTTTGAAAGCACAAGGAAAAAAAACGTTTATCTGTGCCTATTTGGAACAGGTACAGGGATAATATAAAATGTATGGGTAGGTCACTTATGATCGTCTCATGCATTGTGTGTGTGTGTGTGTGTTCGTTCGTGCTGGGCCAGGGAGCGGGAGCTGATTTTGGCTGGTGAGGGCAGCACAGTAACAATGCACTTAAAAAAATATATATATATATTTTATTGGCATTTTCAACCATAAGAACACATGTAACACCCCTCCCCCTTCCTTCTTGCCCCCCAACTTCGCCCCTCCTTGCCCCCCTTGATCTCAACACATGTAACCAACATCGCACCCAGTCCTGTCTTCCCGCCCCCAAGTCCATAAACTATGTAGATGGCTCCCGATCCCAGGATTCTGTGAGTGGCCAGCTCTTGTACGGGCCCTTGCACTATTAGAGAACCCCCCCCAACCCCCAGTCCTGGTCTCACCTAGAAATTTCAGCCATATCTTCTCCCTGCCTGTGAAGCCCCCTCCCCAAGTGGCGCGAGTACTCGCACCAGCCCCAGCAATCTAATTTTCCTCGGGCACCATGCAGCCCGTGAGTCCAGCTTCCTGTGATGCAGGACAATGTCCCAGTCTGAGAATCGAATAGGTCACCCACTCCAGTGCCATAAAGTTCCAGATTTTACTAACCCATTCATGTTCTGTGGGGGCAGCTTTTTGTTTCCATTTGTATGCCACCACAAGCGTTGCCGCCACTATCAGGAAGATAGATGTATGTCTTTCTTTGAGCTTTCGAGGGTAGGTTTTCCAGAATGCCGCCCATTCCCAGGATGGCCATCTCTGTGTTATCTGGCATCTGACTCCCAAAAATACTATTCATTGCTGCACAGGTCATGTCCCAACAAGGCTGTATGACTGGGCATTCCCACCAGATCTGCTTCCACAATCCCAGTTCCCCACATCCTCTCCAGCAGAGCGCTGACGCAGTTGGTTGGAATTTATGTCGTTTTTATGGGGTGAGATGCCATTGGACCATTACCTTAACGCACATCTCCTGAATCTGGATGGCCTGCATGAGCTTGGGGATATCTGCTCATAACTGAGTCCAAAGTTCCCCCTCCAGCGGCTGCCCCATTTCAGTTTCCCACTGCTCCATATAGTGCCATGCCTGGCTCCTTGCCCCTTTTGCTATAATCCCATGTTTGTATTTATTAACTTTTAAATAGCGCTTTACACCAAAGCGCTTTACATTAAACAACAAGAATACATAAGAAGCAGTAGAATACAATTCATGATTCAAATAAACAAGAACAGTATGAAGAACAATTTGCTGAGTTCATTAGGAGGGGGTGGGCAGAGAGAAGGAAGATGCCAGCAAAGCGGGTGAGGGGGAGAGTAGAAAGAGAGGAGGGAGGAGAGGTAGGGAGGGGCGAGATCATGAAGAGATGTAAAGACAAGACAAAGGAAGTTGAATTTTAGTTGAGAGTGAAAGGAGAGCCAGCCAAGTGAGGAGAGCGAAGAGGAGATGGAGTCGAAAGGAGAGGAGGAGCAGAGAGCGTGGATAGCAGAGTGGTAGAGGGATTTGAGGTGGGCAAGATGAGAGGCTGGGAGGCCGAATAGGAGAGCTGAGCAGTAAAAACGACTGGAGAAGATAAGGGAAGAAATTAAGAGTCTGGTTGTGTGGAAGGTGAGGGACGACGGATTTTATGGACGTTGTAAAGATGGTAGCGACAAGCATGGGAGGTAAGAGAAATGTGGTGGGTAAAGGAGAGGTTGGAGTCAAAGTGGAGGCCGAGATTACGGGCAGAGGCAGAGATGGTGAGATGAGTGGGCGGAAATAGGATGGAAGGAGGGGGGCAGGAAGAGTGTTGGCAGGAAATAATAAGATTTCAGTTTTGGCAGAGTTTAAAGTGAGAAAGTGGGAGGACCGCCATGTTTTGATAGCGGTGAGACAGGAGGAGAGTTTAAGGTGAATGTCAGGGGGAGAAGGAAGAGAAGGAAAGGAAGAGCTGGATATAATCAGCGTGAAAGTGGTGAGAGATACTGAAGGAAGAGATGATTGGGGCAAGAAGTGAGAAGAGGAAGGGGCCAAGTACGGAGCCTTGGGGAACACCAAAGTCAAGGCAGTGAGTAGGGGAGGAACGGCCGCCCCAGGAGACGGCAAAGGAGGGATTGGAAAGGTAGGAGGAAAACCAGTTGAGAACGGAGCCTTTGAGACCAAATGAGGATAGAGTGTCAAGGAGTAAGGGGTGATCAACAGTATCAAAGGCAGCAGAGAGGTCAAGGAGAATGAGAATAGAAATGTTCGGAATAGCGAGCAGTGAGAAGGGAATTAAGAACAGTGGTAAGAGCAGTCTCGGAGGAATGCATTGGGCGAAAACCGGATTGAGTAGGGGGAGGAGGTTAGAGACAAAAGCTGAGAGTTGGGAGTAGACTAGTCGTTCAAGGAGCTTAGAGAGGAAAGATAAAAGAGAGATGGGCGAAAGTTGGAAGCTAGGAGAGGGTTAGCTGAGGTTTTTTCTGGATGGGGATGATGGTACCATGTTTGAAGGCTGTAGGAAAGGTTGCAGTGGAGAGACAAATGTTGAAGAAAGAGGTGAGATAAGGTATGAGAAGAGGGTAGATTTTGTGAATAAGAGGAGTGGGTAAAGGATCAGAGGGGGCGGCAGTAGGGTGAGTTTTGGACAAGAGGAGGGAGATGTCAGCGTTAGAGATAGGGGTGAAGTTAGACATGAAGGAGGAAGGGGTGGAGTGAGATGTAGGAGGGGTTGAGTAGAATGTTTTGGGGTAAGGTGAGTATTTTAGAGGAGAAGAAGTCAGTGAAATCTGAGGGCTAGAGGAGAGTTAATAATGGTCAGTGGAGGGGGGGAAAGAAGACGAGTTAGTGTTTGGAAAATGTGTCTAGGATGAGAAGCTTGAGAGTGGAGAAGGTTAGAGAAGTAAGAACGTTTGGCTGAGCTAATACAGGAGTCGTACAGGGAATGGTAAGAGAAGTAGGAGGGTTGGTTTGCTGGTGAACGATTTTTAAGCCAGCGTCTTTCAAGGCGTCAGAGAAGACGGCGCATAGACAGAAGGTGAGAGGACAGCCAGGGTTGGGCAGACTTGCGAGAGGGCCGGAAGGGGGAGGGAGGGTAAAGTTGGTCAAGACTGGAGGAGAGAGAAGAGGATAGAGTAGAAAGAGCGTCATTAGCAAAGAGAGAAGAAAATTGGGAGAGAGGGGAGAGGATGGAGGAGCAGGTTTCGTAGAAGTGAGAGGGGTTAAAGTTATGGAGTCTCCTCTGGAGAAAGAGATAGAAGATGAAGGGGTAGGAGGAGGAGAGACGGGGGAGTGAGGGAGAAGGAGAGTAGAGCCTGGTCGGATAGGTAAGTGGGGAGAGAGACCGAGGAGAGGGTGATAGAATAGATGAAGATGAGATCGAGAGTGGAGCCAGAAGAGTGAGTAGGTGAGGTAGGAAGGGGGTTAAGGAGCTAGGGGTCAAGTATAGAAAAAAGGGGGGAGGGTTGGTTAAAGGAGGAAAGGTGGAGATTAAAGCCGCCAAAAACGGTTAGGGGTGTAGGGGTAGGGGAGATGAGGGAGGGGAGGTGGTCAAAGTCGTCGTAGAAGTAAGTGAGAGGGCCAGGAGGGCAGTAAATAATTAGAAAGGAAATAGTGTGGGGGTAGGTGAAGGTTTTGAACAAGGAGGGGAAGACAGGGAGAGGAGTAGAACAGGGGGAAGACAGACATTTGAGGTGATAGAGGAGACCATGGCCGCCTCCACGGCTAGAGGGACGAGAGACATGAGTAAAGGAGGAGGAGGAAGAGGAAGTGAGAGAAGCAGGTACGGTAGAATTAAAGGGGGGGATCCAGGTTTCTGAAATGCATAGGAAATGATGATTTAGTGGAGGAAACAGGTCTAGCTAGTACAGTGGCAGTCTTGTTGCAGAGAGATCTTGCATTCCAGAGGGCGATGTTGATAATGTTGGAGGGTGCAATGACAGGGGGATAGATGAGGTTGGGGCGGTGAAATAGGGTAGAGGAGATGAGGTTGGGGCGGTGAAATAGAGTAGAGGGGTGTCTGGTCGAATGGGGGTGGGAGGGCGGGGGTAGAATGAGGCGATGGCCATGGTGAGTTGGAGGAGGGTTAAGAAGAAAGGCTTAGTAGGGCGATGGGGAGTGAGGTGAGAAGGCAGAGGAAGATAGAGTAGAGGGAAGTGAAAGTTAGAATCTTGCATGCCTAAGGAACAAATGGAGCAATTGGAGGCGTGGTAGAAGAGTGGGAGTATAATGCGGGGATCAGGGTGAAACGGGTTTTACAGGAGGAAGCAAGTGGTTTCCGCAGAGATGAGGGAGGGAGTTCCAAGGAATGGGTGAAGAGGACACAGAAAGATTGGTCAGTGAGCTTAGGCCAGGAATCGATATAGCAGTGCAAATGAAGGTTTCAGTGGGGAGGGGTAGAATGGAAGAGGCAGCTGGGAGGGGAAGCCGTGAGGATGAGCAGGAGAGTGGGGCATAGACAGGTGACTTCAGGAGGAAACATGGCTATGGACGTGAGAGGCTGAGATGCGTATCAGTGCAAGGGGGTTGTGCGTGAGGAGGTGGTCGGTGAGCTCCAGAGCACAGTGCCACGGGAGGGGTGGGGAGAGGATAAGAGGAGATCCAAAGACAGCTTCGCAGTCAAGGAGCACACATTCAGTTAGTAGCAGGTCCTAGCTTAACTGGAAGCGGTATAATGTTAGCTGCCAACTCCACAGCAACAAGCGGGGCGGAAGCAGTCACAGGTTACAGGCTGAGGTAGGATAAGGGAGCACTGCACGAGCAGAGAGAAGAGTCCAAAACACAGTGTAAAGTCTAGGAGCCATAGGAGGAGGAGTCACCGGTAACAGGCGGGGCAAGATGAGGGTGCACTACACAGGCAGAGAGAAGAATCCCAGCTGCAGTGCACAGTCAAGGATCCATAGGAGGAAGGGTCAACAGAGGATGATCATTCAGTTAGAGAACCAGGTTGTGCACACTTGGTAGCAGAAGGATCGATACACAAGGGTACCGGTCTGAGTCTGCATGGGTGGCAAGGCTGGTAGCGAGCCATATCGTTGCAGACTATAAGAAAAGCCCCACTGACTGAATCAGAGCAGGGTGGAGGTGGGCCCGTGGAGGAATGGAGCGCAGAAGTGCCAACAGTGCGAGAGCTCAGAAGGAGGGGGGCCAGACAGCCTGGGTTTAAGCGTCGATCAGGCAGGGAGCTGCAATGGCATGAGGTGCCGGTGGAGGAAAAGAAGGGCAGACGACCAGCTGTGGATGATGTGCAGGCAAGGCGGTGAAATGCAGGAGCTGGCTGGTGGCTCTCAGGCACGGGATGTGGGCAGGAGCCACTCTGTAAGGTGTGGAGCAGGCTCGGTGCACCCTGACCCAGGATGCAGGGTAGGAGCCGCTCAGTCGAGTATGGAGCAGGAGCAGGCTGGGTGCGCCAGGAGCTGGCTGGTGGCACTCAGATGCGAGATGCGGGCAGGAGCAACTCTGTAAGGTGTGGAGCAGGCAAGGCGCACAGGCCACTCAGGGCTGGAGCCGCCCAGCCGAGAAAGGAGCTGGCTGGGTGCTCCCCGAGGCAGTGTGCGGGCAGGAGCCACGCAGACAGGAGCAGTGCAGGATTGGAGGTTTGGTCCTGAAAATGGTAGCGTGGGTACACCTGCCACGAATGAGCACAGGAGGCGGGGACCAGGCGGCCCAGGCCAGTTCGATGATCGGGCTGTGTTGCAGGCCCGAGAAGAGCTGGCTGATTCAGAGCGTTGAGAGATGAGCCGCTGCAGGACTTTGTGCAGGCTGGCGGAGAGCTGCAGTAGCTGGGCGGGAACTCTCGGATGGATGAAGCAGGCGATTGGCGCTATGACGGGTCCGGAGCAGCCCGGAGGAGAGATTCTGAAGGCAAGGAGCGTGGGCACGCCAGCAGCGTACAAGCTCCGGTGGTGGGCGTCAGGCAGCCCACACAGTGTGCCTTGTACAGGCGAGATGAGAGTCACGCTGGCTGTCCGGAAATTCTCAGAAGCAGGTGAATGGCGCACAGACAGGTCCGAAGCGGACTGGAGTAGAGATCTTGAAGGCAAGGAGCGTGGGCTCCAAAGGACTGAGTCCAAAGTTCCCCCTCCAGCAGCTGCCCATTGCAGTTTCCCACTGCTCCATTTAGTGCCATGCCTGGCTCCTTGCCCCTTCTGCTATAATCCCATATAACGCTCCTACCAAATGCCTGTACCCATGTCTATCGTTAAGAACTGTTCAAAGGGCGTGAGATCCCTGGTGGCCGCTGACCTGACCATTGGGTTTGTGAGTGAGTGCCTCAGTTGAGAGTACTGATACCTCTCCCCCTCACCTATCCCAAAGTCCTGCTTGCACTATGCAAAGGATTTAAAGTCCTGACCCGAGAACATGCCACATAGTTTGCAGCACCCTGCCGCCTCTACCCATCGAAGGCACCCCATTCCATACCCGGTGTGAACTGGGGGTTCCTAAACAGCGATGTTTGCAGGGAGGGGAAGGTGGTCAAGTTCACCAAATGTACCAGCTCATACCATGAGTCCCCCACTAGGGCCCTAATCCTGCTGCGGTACATGTTTGCAGGTGTAGCCCCCTTGGGTCGCCACAGCACCATGTCCAGCGGCAAGCCCACCACCGCTTTTTCCATTCGACACAGTCCGTCTCGCGATCTCCCCTGAACCAATCCCAGCTCACTCTGATTTGAGCCGTAAGGAAATGGAGGCAGACGTGTGCTGCTCAGCCCTCCCTTGCTTCTGGGAGACATTAGCATCTGCATTGTTACTCTGGTTCTCTTGCGGTTCCAAATAAATGACTCCACTTGTTTTTGAATGGTCCTGAAGAATCCTTGGGCCGCAAAATAGTACATGATTTTTGGCAAAATCACAATTTTAAGGGTGTTTATCCTCCCCATCCAGGATATTGATGAGGGCACCGCCAGCAGTCGGTGCAGCTTTTCTGCTAAAGGTGGGTAGTTTGTAAGTAAAGAGCACCCAGATAAACAGTAATCTGGACTCCCAAATATTTAATGCTATTTTCTGCCCATCTATAGAGTACCATACCCTGCAATGTCTGACCCTTTTCTGAGTGGGCGGTCACGTTTAATAACTCTGACTTGTGGGCATTTATTCTTAACCCTGCCACCTCCGCAAAGAGCAGAAGTTCCAGTGAGATCCCTGGACATGAGGTTTCTGGTTCTGTGATCAATAGGAGCATGTCATCAGCAAACGCTGTGACTCTATGCTCCTCACCCCCAAAGGCACTCCCCCCTAATATCCGGGGAGGCCCTAATGCTGGCCAAGAGCGGCTCCTGATGGATGGCGCATAAGAGCGGGGAGAGCGGGCCACCCTGCTAAGTACCCTGTGAGACAGTGATCCTCTGGGAAAGTTGCCTGTTGATTGCCAGGCGCAAGGAGGGAGTTTGGTAGTTGGCTCTTATCATTGAAAGGAATTTAGAACCGAATCCCATAACCTCCATGGTATGGAAGAGGAATGGCCATTCGATCCGGTCGAATGCCATCTCGGCATCAAACGCTAGTATACGTGCAGGGGTTCTAGATTTATTTACTTTTTCAATCAGATGACAGACCCGCTGAATGTTATCTGAGGTCTGCCTATGCCTAATAAATCCTGACTGATCGGGATCAATCAGTTTGAGGAGGAGCTTATCCTGGCATGATGCCAGAACCTTGGTGTAGACCTTTGTGTCTAGATTAATAAGGCCAATGGGCCTGTACGAACCGCATAGTGACATCCTTACCCGGCTTTGGGATCACCAGAACCTTGGATTCTTCCATTGTCGGGATGATACACCCTCCCAAAAACAGTGGAAGAGCTGGACTATGTGCAGTATCGGTGCCTCTCTAAAAGTTTTGTAGAAGCATGCTGGAAAGCTGCGAGGGTCTGGAGCCTTTCCTGATGGCAAGGCAGCTATAGCTGCCCTTACTTCTCCTGGAGCAATGTCTCCCTCAAGTTGTTCCCGTTCTTGAGAAGTGATCTTAAGAAGGGGGCACCGGGACAGGTATTCCCTTTGGGGTCCCTCCTCAGGGGAATCTGATGTCCACAGGGATGAATAATATTCTGTGATTTATCAACTGTAACAATAAAACAAAACAAAAAAAAAATATTCTGTGAAAACTGAAATTATGTCGGGTAGTGCAGTGCTTTCTTGCCCCCTTATTGTCTTTGACATAATACCTCTGTTTGAGGTAGAGCAATGAAAGCTCTGCAGGTCTAGTCTGCAAAACATCTTATTGGCCCCTAATCGGCCGAAATTCCCACCGTTATTTGCCATTTGAGCCACTGTTTGTTTAAGTTTAGCTTCCAATTCCTCCTGTAAGAGACCTAGTTTTTTGTCCCTCTGACACTTCATCTCGATGAGCTCCCCCTCAATGTAGCCTTAAACGCATCCCACACCAGCCGGTCCTGTACACCCTCTGTTGCGTTAAGTGCAAAGTAATCCAAGATTTTATTCTTTATGTCCTCACATAGGACTCTGTCCTTAACGATGTGGCTAGGGAACTTCCACCGCAATAGGCCTGGTGCATTCTGCCCCATATTTTTTAGGCAATGGGCGCATGGTCTGACAGGGCGATCACTCCTAGCTCTATCCCTGTGACCCTACCCAACCGTGACCTCGAAATCCAGGAGTAATTTATCCTTGAAAAAGATCTATGAACGTGGGAATAAAATGTGTAGCCCCCCCTCAGTTCCCTTCAGCCATCTACCAATGCTAATCGGGCCATGTGTTTGTTCAAACAGGTAGATGGCGCCACCTGATTGTGGAACACCCTTGCGCTCCTGTCTTCTCTTGGGTCCCAGGCCATATTAAATTTGTCTACCAATATTATCTGCCCTTTGGCAAAAGTCTCCAATTTGGTCAGTGTTGCCTGCAAGAACCCATTTTACCCGGTATTGGGGGTGTAGATTGCTGTCACTGTATATGTCCCCCTCTCCCATTGGAAAGAGGCTACCAGATACCTACCCTCTTTGTCCCCCACTGTAGCTATGACCTGGAAGCCTGGGATGTCCTGAATAGCTATTATAACCCCCCGTCTTCCCAGGGGCATTGAATTGGAACAGATGGCATTACCCCTTGATTTTCAGCTTATGCTTGTCTCCCCTCTGAATTTGCGTCTCTTGGAGGGCTACATTTCCTGCGACTTCCCCCACCCCAAGAACTGTTCCACCTTCCTTCTCTTAACCAGGGAATTAAGCTTCCTGACCTTTAGGGCGGTCACCCGAAGCACGTCCCTATTTCCCATGGTCGTCTTACCGCACGGCCCGCACTAATGAGTGGCTGCCGTTGGGATCCCCCCCTGAATCCCCTTCACCCTCCCACCCCTCTCGGTGGGTTCAGCCAGCCTCGAGCTTCTCCCAACCCATGATCCCTGGAATTGAGCCCTTGTAACAACCCAGAGTAGATATGTGCGGGGCCCCCTAGACCCATGTAGATAAATCAAGAAATCCTGTACCACCCACCTCCTGGTACCTTTCCCCTGACTACCTCCCTCAGGCAGACTCCAACATCCCTTCCCATAACCCCCCTTTTCCCTCAGCGTGGCGCTCCAGTATCTGGGCACCTTCCACTCCTGCCCCCTTGTCGGGGGGTTAAACAGCCCCTACGCTCAGTTTATTTTAGCCCCTTGTCAAAAAACTTCATCCACTCTCACATTTACCTCTTGAGCGGTTCTCTCGCCGGTCTTTGTTCTTGCCTTGGTGACCACCAGGCCCATCATCCCATGCTTCATAAAGCTGGTCCGGGCTACGTCCTTGAACAGCTGAAGTTCCGAGCCATTGTAGCTGATTGATCTGACCCTCCTGGCAGCCACCAGATCCTTCTCTTTCTGCTCGTGCTCGTGTAATGCCATCATTACATCTCTGGGTCTGGCCTCTGGCTCTGACCTTTTTGGCCCCACTCTGTGTATGCGGTCCAGCTCTATCCCCGTCCAGTCTTCCACCTCCAGCAGGTCCGCAAACACCTGCTGCACCATCGTGCATAAATCCTTGTCAGCCACCACCTCAGCAAGGCACTTTATTTTGAAGTTAGATCTTCTCGAGCGGTTTTTAAAGTCTTCTCTCTGGGTCTTGAGGCTCTGCGGGGCCCTTGCTAATTGCTCTAGCAGCTTATCTTCCTTGTGTTCCCTGCAACCACCTCTATGGCTCTCTCCGCTGCATCGGTCCGCTCCTCTAGTTTTGTTATGCTCCCCCTTCACCTCTTGCAACAATTGGGGAAGTTCCGCCCGCATCATGTCCAACTGCGACTGAATGGCGTTTGCTATCTTGTCAACAGAATCCTGAAAGCATTGGCGAAGGACCTCCTGGGTGACCACTTAATCTTTTGACGTGCCTGCCAGCGCCCCCAAATCCTCTCCTGCCCTAGGCCCCTGATCTCCCCCAGCCGGTACCCCGCTGTCTCTGCACCAGAGTCTCTGCAGATTACCCTCCTGTGGTTTCTTCACAGACTTGGGGACAGCTTGCATGTCCTTCCCCTTGTTTTTGGACATAGTGTGTAGGCAGGTCTGATGGGGGAGCCCTGCCCCCTCCTCTTCTCCCTGATATTGTTTTGCATCCTTCGGACTTCTTCTGGGCATTTTTTCAGGGCGTAGGAATCTCCTCCCTCCGCTGCTTTGCGGGTCTGCCCTTGACTGTGCAGGTGGGTTGGTACTCCCCTCTAACTGTGCACAGGTGAGCTACTGTTTGTCGTCCTCCTCAGGTTTCAAATGACCTTCCTCCTGGCCTTGGTGCCAGGATCACTCTGCCCTGAGCCCAACCAAATGGCTTCTCCCTTATTCTTCCTTGCCAGCCACAGATGTAGAAGGACTCTTCATCTCTCTATTCGACCTCAGGATTGGCCCGGGAGGCCAGGGCCCCACCGGTCACTGTCTCCCTTGCTGTGCTTCTGGATGGGGTGTGCTGGCTGAGGCACCATATGCAGCTCCAAAATCCAGAATTTACCTCAAATGGGCCTCCAGCTGTCCCGGCTATAACACCACAGGGCCTCCCCTGGTCTTCTCTGCAAAGTGCTGGCTTCAAAGCTTGAGCAGGGTGCCTCCCGCAACGCTTCCCCACTTCTCCCCGTCACTCTGCTCAAAGCTGGTGATCACTGCCTGCACTGGCCAGCCTCTGTCTGCTTGCACCCTTTCCTTGGGCCAGGGCGCACGCTGACCTGTGATGGTTCTCCCCCAAGGGGGGTTTATGGGGGAGTCAAGCCCCTCAGGGTCACTGTCTTCCTGCCTCTTGACTTTCGCGGTGTGGCACCTCCTGGTCCTCTTGGCCCTTCCGGGTGCTCTTCTCCGCTGCGCAGCTCTCTGCAGTGGGCTACAGGTATGGCCCCTCCAGATCCTCCAGATCTCTCTGATGAGATGCTGCTTCTCTGGCGTGGGGACGGCTCGGTCCCGCTTTCATCTTCCCGCTGGGGCTCGCCGTCAGGAGAGCCCCGCTCCACGAATCCAGCCACAGTGGGCCTCCAATATCGCAGGGAGCTCCTTCCTGATGGGCTTCTCCGCCGTCTGACAGCTGCTGCTTTCTTCCACCACGCCTAGCAGCCGCACTGGATCCTCGGCCACCCTATGTCTCCCCGAGTGGTTCTTCTTGTTCGTGGTTTGCAAACGTGTCTCTCAGCTTGGCCAGCACTAGCCGCGGGCGCAGTGCCCCCGCACCTCAGACACTGCAGGGACGAAGGGCGCACACCCGCCTCTGCCAGTTTTTACATGTTTTCTTGTTGTGACAAGACATTTTTAAAGGCAAAGCCAACAGGAGTGTGTGGGAGAGCCATGGTGGGCATGTTTTCTTATAGTATCATTACTGGCATTATGTTATGTTAAATTGATTTATACCACACCGCTGCCACCCAGTTGCAGTCTTCAGGTGCTCGCAAAAAAGTGGGGTGGGGAGTTAGTGGAGAAAACGGTGAGATGATAGGTTCAGAACCAGGAGTAATTGGTGATTGCGAGTGTTTTGCATGTGGTCACTTGCGAGCGGCCTCGCAAATTGTAACCGTATGGGTAAGATTCCATGCCTCGGGTGTGTGGTAGTGTTTTGTGTTGGTGTTACTGTTGTGTGGTTATTATGGATTGGTCGTGTGCACTGGTTAGATAGTGTGCATAAGGGATTCAGAGTCACAGGTGGTGGTTGTAGCTGAAAGGTAGTCCGGCATCTTGGTGTGTTGTCGCATTTTAGGTGGCATTGGACTATGTGGGTGGTTTGCTCTGGATGTCGGCATAGTAATGGTTCTCTGTATGTTTTATGAGTGTGGCTAGTCCAAGATCTGGTATAGAGGCGCCAGTTATGTAGGAGGAGCAGAAAAGGAAGAGGATTAGTAAAGTTGGTCAGTTTGTTGTGGTCTCTCTCTGGGGCGGCCATTTGGATGCCACTTGACGGTATCTAGCCAGGTTCTTGTTTGCGGTTCTTTGGCCCCTCTTGTCTCCTTTCTAGATGTTTGTCTGCTGTGTTGTTGTTGTTGTTGTCCCTTCTAGGTTGTCATGGTCTGCTGAATAGCCAGGTTTTGTGCTGTTTCCTGAAGGTGATGTGGTCTTCTGTGGTTCTAATTACTTTGAGCATGTTGTTCCAGGTTTTAGCAATTAGACGTGAGAATGCTGTTCCGCCAAATTTCCTTTTTTCTTGGTGTTTTGCCTCTATTTGTAGGTCGTTGCTGGATCTTAGTTCCCTTCCTGAGCGATACCGGCTATTTTTGTCTTGGAGGAATTCCGATCCTTGTCTGTGCAAGACTTTGTGGGCGATGCAGAGTGCTTTGAATTTGATGCGCTTTTTTACTGGTAACCAGTGTAAGGTTTTCAGTGCTGGAGTGATGGGGTCTCTTCTGTTTAGTCTTAGTAGGATCCTGGCTGCTGTATTTTACACCATTTGGGGTTTCTTGCTGAGTCTTTCTGGCATTCCTAGGTAGAGTGTCACAGGATTCCCCTTTTCTCACCTGTTTTGCGGAGTCCTTTGTCTGGGTTTTCATCCGAGCAGTTCAGTTCTTGTACAAGCCCGCTGGGCCGTCTTCGGATTCAAGGATTTGTTCAGCTTCTTCGTCCGGGATCTATGGAAACTCCAGGAAGCTTGGAATAGAGGTAGCACACAGAGGCGGTCTGCGCGGAACACAGAAGAAACAGGATAAAGGAAGAGAGAAGGAATGGAGAAGGAGGAAGGTCCGGGAACCAGGAAGCAACACAGTTCAGGAGAACGAACTACAGAGCACGTCAGGCCACAGCTATCGGTAGCGTTGAGACGCGCGGAACCGCAGGGGAGTGGCTAATTTATAGAACGTGCTGCATAGGATGTAAAGGTCGATAGAGCGCGTTCCGTGTATATGGCTATGTTGGTTGTACTACAGCGATTAACCCCTGATGTGCCAGTGACCAGGAAGACCAGAAAGGGCGTAATCGACGGATCATGACATAGAGGCTGTTTGCCTAGGGTATTCTTGTGAGTATCTGGGATATTACTGTGAGGGTTCTGTGGGAGAAGGAGAGGTAGTGAGTAATCCTCTGAGTAGTTACAGGAGGAATAAGCATTTTTGGTGATTGCATTTACTTGCGGTTTCTGTGCTAGTCCCGCATCCATGAGTATTCCTAGGTTGTTATCTACATTGGTAGTCTCTGGTTGCGTTCGCATGCTGCTGAATGGCCAGTCCAATTGTGGGTTCCCTCTGTCAAACCCTGCGGTGAGAGCATTATTTCCATTTTTGCTGGGTTCAGTTTGAGGTTGTTCCTTGTCATCCAGTTGTATATATCTGTGAGGCAGTTGTTGAGGGTTTGTTATTTTGATCGTGTGTTGTGTTGTCTTTGTAGTTGTAGGCGGTAAGTTCATGGGATCGAATGATTTTCATCAATGGGCACATCTAGAGGGGAGAGGCAGGAACCCTGTGGAATCCCGCTGGATATATTTTTGGTGTTTGAGGTTTACAGTGGCAGGTAGTTTCTTTTGGTTCAGTTTGTTAGGAATAAGGTAAGCAGAATTACAATCTGTATTGGTCCGCATATATTCCTTCAAATTTTCATGAGCCGCAATGATCCTCTTTTTAGGGGCTGAGTGGGTGAGGATGATTAAACACAAAATCAAAAAGGGTCCCACAAATCAGCTTCCTTCCCTTACCGCTCCGAGTGAGCTACCCTAGATGTATACATATTTAATCCTTTGCATCTTTTACCCCAAAACAAGGGCTCTTAACCATGTAGTTGTTGAAAAAATATACATATTTTTATGTTTATCACAACGTATCTTCAATTCAAATACACAATGTTAAAACAACACATAAATTTGTTCAAAACACATACTTGACCACATATTATTGTGTGTGCATTTCACTAGAGGCATAAAAACAAACGCGTCAGAAACCTTATTTATGGCTTTCTATGGTGTATTCTCCACAAGGAGCCACCGTTCTTGTTTATGCCCTTCCCAGTTTGTACGGGCAAAAAAGGAATGTGCCAACACTTGATACAACAATGTGTTTCTAGAACCAACATAGAAATATATCTCTTGAAAAATAGGCCAGGTAAATATTCCCTATTGCGTATCCTGTTGGTGCTGTCCTCAGGGCACTCGGGCTTAGTTCATGTTCTGGTTTTCACACACTGAATGGTATACCACAATTTGCAATCTCTCTAAAAAACAAACAAACAACTAGTCTTAAAAACATGGTTTTCAACTTTATGTGCAAAATAAATACTGTAAAACACCTATAACAACTTCATCTCTGTTATTTATATAGGCAGCAGGGATATATTCATTCTTCAGTGGTATCATTATTGACCACTTTCACACTTTTCTATAACATTAGACATGATTCACTCTCTTTACATCCTGTGTCTGTAATTACACATTCTCCCTATAGGGTCTTCATTTCATTGGTCTGACATTCTTTGAACTGGAGAGACTTATCGCTTTAATCTATCAATGGGGGGACACTTATGATGTCATTTTAAACCTCCATTAATCAGGTGCCCCTCTATACTTGTTTCTCAATCATTTGTGAGACACACATCCTGAATGCTCACCTTTTGTTGACTCTTCAACTGTTATGTACTTATTAAAGTTACTCGTGTATCTGCCATACAGGCGGAGTTGCCTCCCAATTGTGTTCTTTGTCACAGGCCAAAAGAAAACCGTCTCCTATTTAGTACACGGTCTTAGTCTGTAATAAAACAAGGTTCTGTGTTGTTTTACTGATTTACCAATGATCGCCTCAAAGATTCCAGCTAAAGAAACAATATACGCCTTGAAATTCTATAATATTAGAATAGGGTTTACCCATGAGGTTCTCTCCACTACCTTCAAATTACTTCAATGTATACGAGGAGAACTTCTTCTTTCCTCGCCCCTCGCGTGGCTGTGTTGAGCGTGGTCTAAATCGTGACAGTAAACAAAAAGGGGAAGCACAATTAAGTCTCCCTTCTAAATACATTGTGACTAAACATGTGCATAACGCCTGTGTCTTACCTTAGAGGTTAAGCTGCAACCTTCCGTCCCGCTCGCGGTTGACAACTGCTTTTCAGCAGTGTGGCGAGCCTACTAACGGATTAGTCTGTCTTTAATAGCAGATCTAACAATGTCACGTGGTACGCGCACGCATTCACGTGTCGTCGTATCACGTGACTCGTGAGCTTGTTGTTCTGAAGATGTCCTTTCTGCAGAATAATTAGTGCCGTATCGCCGCTATACGAGCATCTAATTTCATTCGTGTTTATTTATCATATGTTCGGGATGTTATTTAATGATGCAACGCATGATCACGAGCCGCATATATTCCTACAAACTCTGATGTTCTGAAGTAATCAGCAAGTCCTCCCCAAATCATCAAGAACAAACATGTTTCATGGCAATGCTCTTGAAGTAATCAGCAGGTCATCCCAGAATCATCAGGGACAAACGTGCAATCTCTTCAAGTGATCAGCAAGACATCCTAAAAGCATCGGGAACAAAGAATTTTCTAAAATATGGATGATGTTACCATATTCATTAAGTCATCCTAAACTATTCCCCCAAATCGTCACCCACCATTTTGAGACATTTGCTGATGACTTTTAACAGTGTGATGATGTCTGATGATGTGGGGATGACTTGTAGTGTAGTTCGATGATCCTCAGATGACCCCAGGATGGTCTCTGAAGGCATCCTTTTAGACCAGGGATACCACTCAACCTGTTGAGAAGCCACGGGTGAAGTTGGATATTTTTACAAAGCAAGCCCCTTGAAGTATATGGCAGGTCTTTAACTTGTGTGGTGTTTAACGATTGTTACCATTGAGGAAGGGTTGGGGTATGCTATGCCCTTTGCCAGGGGATTACATCTAAACTTAAGTGATCTAGTGTCTAATTGTAAAACTGTAAAATAAATAACTAGTGGTACTTTTGATTTGGCAGGGAAAGTGAAAGGTGGGGTAAGGGGCTGGCCTTATTGTCCTTTTTTGGTTATCATTGAACAGAAAAAAAATCTTTGGGACCTCTGATGACATGGGAACTATTCCTTTCTCATTGATGGTTAGTCCCAGAATTGTTTATCCCCAGGATTATGGCTTTTTACCAATATACGGGTGGCTTATTAATTCGCAGAGACTCTGAAAAGTTTCAAGGGTTTTAATTCTAAACTTATCAGATGTTTCAGTTTAATGGTAGACCGGTATTTCGATATAGCGTCCAGGCTGAAAGGGGTTTGAGGAGAGGCGCTAGGTTCGCCCCTCTTTTCTCCCTTGGGATGCCCACCGTATCATCCGTAACTCCTTGTTAGTAATACTGATCAGTAGCCCCTTCTGTCTAATCTCTGAATGTATGCTGATGTTGTGTCCCTGAATGCAGGCTTGCTGATTTAACTCCCTCAGAGACTTGCTAGCTGGCCCTACTCTAGCCCTGCTTAGTGTTCTACAGGGATTTGGTGATGGTGTCTGCACTTACTATGTGTGCAACCACATAAGGCCAGTCACGCTCACCTTGCCCTTCTACTCTGCAACATCCTCTTCTCGATTCCTCCTCACCAACCTTCTCTCTCTTCAATGTTTCATGCTACTCTCCTCCTTCGTCCACCATTTGAGGTTAACTCTTCTCATCTTCCCAATACCTCTACTCTTCTCCCAATACTCCCCTCCTACCACTTCACTACACAAGCACCCTCCTTTCACCCAGTACCATTCAATTCATATTCACTCCTTACACTAACTTCTATTTACCTACCACACACACAGTGACAATACAGCACGCTTGCACTCATTAAGCCAATACGGCCTCCACACTCGGCCACTCCTTTCTTCGTCCTGCTGATCTGTTGGTCCACCTCCACTGCTGACTTCACCTGGATAACCCATACTTCCTCTCCTTTGTTGGGCGGCTCAGCCTCTCTTAGGCACTGTAGCTGCCCCTGTATCCCATGTGCTGGCACTTCTGTTAAGCTGCTGATCTTGGTGTTTGGAGTTTGGAGTTTCTCTTCTCTGTTCTCTTCCAACGTGGCGATCTCTGCACATGAAAGAAAACACTGGTGAGTATTTTGGCAACTAGTTATGGCATGAGACAAAGATGTACTCCCAGTTTATGAATTGGCACCAGGGGAAGGAGTAAGGGTTGAGTTCCCTCAGTTATATCCCCCCTCGGAGCCATGAATGGCTCTGGACTGCTTTGTGGTGAGCCTATCCCTCTTGTGAGAAATCTCAAGGTGTCTCCCTAGCTAGTCCCCGGGGATCTGTCATCCAGCTGGCCAGGACACTGCCATCGCTATGGCATCCTTTTCCTGGGGGTGGACCAGTGAGGGAGGATCACCTGGATGGGGGGTCCTCTGGGAGTGGGACACCGGTGGGTGAGACGCAGTAACCCCCTTCCTTTGACACCTTTTCCCCCTCTTCTCACATAGGACATTCTAAACCACTGCCCCCTCCTCCCCCAACAAACACTTTCGCACAATACAAAGGACAACGGACTAACACCTGAGCCGTTTACCTAACATGTCCCAATACAAGGGTCGAGCAATTGATCAGAATCGCACACACCTGACAGCCCTTTCCCTTCCCCACAGGAATAAAAGATGGAGCCAGGGAGCACAGTGCGAGCATGGCAGGCAGCACAGCTAACGAGGCACAGCAGTTCAAAAGAAGGAGAAAGGCAGCAAGAATCGAGAGGGAGGCGAGGAGAGAAGTAACCTTGCCCTTTTTTGTCCCAGAACCGCGGATCCTTAGTGGAAGAAAGTCTAAGACCGCGAACAATAGCGCAAGTGTCTTGCAGCAGATGTCAATGATACACGGGGCAAGCCTACGCCGATAACGGTACTGGCCTTGACTCCAATGAAGAAGAAAAGCCAAGCAGTTCATCACAGTAAGAACAATAAGAACCGGGCTAAGAAAGGACTTCATAGAATCGGTTTGCTGCAATCAACGGCACCGGGAGTACTGGTGATTGCAACAATTATTTGCTTGCAGTGGCCTTAACTACTGGCAGGCCAGGCCTTCTGGTGGATCAGAGCCTCTACTGGCAAACTCTTGAGTGTGCCGGCCCAGTAAAAATGCTGGAGCTGTTATTACCAACATTTTTTCCAGCAGTTTTACTGGACCAGCACACTCGTAATGAGCCTCAATATCTTCAGTATTTGGCAAGTTGATGTTGAATCTCTGGAACTTTTTTAACTTCATACATTCAGTTCACAACCTAATGTATATAGTTTATCCTACAGTACAACATGTGGATGCTAATGTAACAATTGCAATATTACCATTTTAGAGCAAACTTTTTACAGGAACGAAAGAGACAAAAGTAACCTGCTGGAGCTGAGTTTTCATCCTTCAAGTATTTTAAAAGGCTTATCTTGCCGCTTGTTTCTTCAAGTCACATGCATAGTAAGTCATGGAGATGATATACTACTGCAAATGAAGATTGGTGAAAGATATTCTACTTAAGGAGATTGTATAATAGCAGCTCAAAGTCGACACACAATAAATCTTGTAAACAAATGAACAGTGAAAGAATCACCTAATTTAAGTTTGTTTCTAAGCACGTGATACAAAACTTAATGTACTATGCTAAACCAGGTAATATCTGTATGCCGTCGGCAAAACCCCTTAGAGAGCATTCAGAAAAAGCAAAAACTGCATTTAATAAAACTAGGATTTCCCCCTTGCTTGGATTCTTTAAAGTGCAATAATATTGTGAAAGTGATGTTGGTATTCCATCTCAGAATAGGCAGTATCCTTGTGGTAAATACCCTGTAGAATAAACTTAAATGAAAGTTAAACTGCAGTGGTGTGAACACTAATGTGTTTTCTGAATCGAGAGTTTGAAATGTAGAGTGAAAAAACATTTTAACATAGAAGAACACTCAGTCAAATGAGAATGCAGATTTTCAAAGTAATTTAAGTACCGGCCAGAAGTTGGAGCTCAGTGCTGAAGAGTTACTAGAAATATTGGAGGAGAGTGCATGTAACATATTGAGTATATGAGAGAGTGGTAGCAAACTTGAGAGAGGAGTGGGTGTAAGAGTAGATCAGAGTGAGTGGTGGTAGAGAGGGAGAGGTTGTGGGCGATGGGAGAGAGCGAGAGTAGAGCATGAATATCGTGGACAGTGAGATGGTACACTCAGAGTGCGAGAGAGGGAGAGGAAGTGTGAGCGAAAGAGATAGGAGGTGTAATAGTATATATGAGACAGGTGTAAACGGTGAGTTTGGAGATGGGAGGGCTCAGTAGGAGTGGGAAGGGAGGAGAGTGAGAAAGATTGGAGGGACAGAAAGGCAGAGAAAGACAGAACATTAGGAGGGAGAGAGAAAAAGGATGAGAGTGAGAATGATCAGACAAAGAGAGGAGGCAGTAGGGTTAGAGAGAGCAAGAAAGAAGGAAGGAGGAGAAGACTGAGACGACAAGGGTGTCAGAACTACCATGTGGTTGCATTGGAAACGTTAGCATCCCTCCCGCAGTATCGCTTTGTTCCAACAAAGACCAATGCCGTTTCTGCAGTCCAGTGTTTGTCCATTATGGTGCTCAATGTCTTGTACGTTGTGGTTTCATTGTTGAAATGCGAAACTCACTGAGTGGACACTGCGTCTCAAACAGGTTCTACTATCCCTGTCCAACGTTTATTGTTCTATCTTCATAAACTTTCCTTGTTCCTTATTCCCGATTCCTACTGTCTCTGGTCCTTGCCTTCCCTTGTGCTATTCTCCTTGTTGAATTCCTCACTGCTGACTGCCTCTACCCAGAAAATCTTCCAGTTCTTGGGCCCACTGCAGAGTTTTCATACGGCTATGGACTTCGCATCTCGACCGCTGTTCAACTCGCAAGTGGGGAATCGAAAGTCTCCCAATCCTTTCCTTGCCTTGTGACCTGCTTCTCATACAATTATCCTGCTGAGGGTTTTTCTGGCTCTTGTCTTTTCCCTCATGGACTTTGCGCCTGGCTCTCCCTTCGGTTTCCCAGTTTTTCACGTGGGTTCAGGAGAGGGGAACGGACCGAGTAGTGCCATACTCATCAAGCCACCTTCTTCCCAAAGAAATATGGACGGTTAGTGGGTTTCTTTGTCTCTAGTCTGACAGAGGGACAAGATTAGGGAAAGGAGAGTGAGAGGAGAGAGAGTGTCAATGGCACCATTTTGAGGGTCATTGGCACATCACCACAGTAGGGATTCCTTAGAAAGTCTTAGAGCGAGTAACGTAGATAAGGCTTTGGCTGTTAGACTATCATTGGTAGCGTGGGATAGAACCAGACCGTAGAGGTTTACCTATCACTAGTCTTGGGTTTTGACCTTCTGAGGGCATAGTTAACCCTGGGCAAGAGTGGAGAATGCCCACGGGAGGTTGCAGGGTACACTACTGACCACCCATTAGTCGAGCCTTCCAGTCAAATTGTGAAATCTAAAAATAAAACTCCTAAACTTCATATCTGGATCCTTCATCTATTGCAGCTATCTTTCAGAAATGTCCTCCTGTCGCTGTCCATGGTTTGTTCTTACTCTTATTGCTTCAACTCCTGGTGACAAGACTGGATGGCATTCACATCTTTCTGCACTGGGGCGATTTGATTGCTAAAAGCCGAGTCCTCCCAATTGGTTTATCCTCATTTCAGACATAAGTGCGCTCCTATTCATTCCTTGGAGGTTTCCGCTCAACTTCTAAGAAATCCAAACTGACCTTGATCTAGTTCATCGGTATATTCCTGGTTGGGAAGGTTCTTTCCTCCTGCTGAGAGATAGTGAGGCATTTGTTATGCAATGCCATTTCAACTGCGCTCTAAGCAGATGTTTCTGCCTTTTGAGCATTATGGCAGTGTGCACCTTTCAAGTGCCAGAGGAAAAGCTGTGGATTCTGGGCTGGGAGACATTTTGCCTCCTTGGCCACAATTTCAGTTGCTGATGGACACCTCACTGGTTGCAGAGCCTATCTGTCTCACCCATCGGTCACTGGCCATTCTGATGATCAACAATAGGAGGTTGTTGCATCAATCTCTCCAAATTGGCAGTCATCTGATGTGATTGAGCCTGATGGAAGCTGCAATGAAGCCCTCTGCTCTGGTGGCTATTTTAAGATTGATAAATTCAGTCCGCTCCTGTATAGGCTTCTGAAGACTAGGAATCTGTGAGTTAAAAATCATGTCCATTAAGAAGACTCTTGCTAGAAGGAAGGCAAGTAATTTGTTAATCTCGTTTGGATATCTAAATCTTTGTGCAGGTCACTATCAGTTTGCTTGATGAACGCCTAACAAATGCTTTGCGCTGTGTGAGAAACCTGAGGGTATTCTCACTTCTAACTCCCGCGGATACTCTACGCAGCTGGCCAGGGAAAGACCATCGCTTTTGGTTCAGGAGCTTGGGGGTAGACAAGCGAGGGAGGATCCCCTGGGTGGAGGGTCCTTGTGGGTTTGGGAGAGAGTACCTGAGGACGAGACATGGTATCCCCCTTTCCTAACACTGACCTATCTCACCCCTACTCAGCCTTTATGGGTTATATGCAATTCCAACCCATAACTTGCCATTCACCCCTATCTGGTTCTGAGACTAAGAAGTAGAGACTAGGAGTAATGCACACCTCCTATGTAAAACGCCACTATGGTACTGGGACAAAGAAGAGAAGTATGCAGCCATCCCCTACTGAAGATCAGTTATGTCCCAATAATTGGATTTATTATGGTCAGGCCATACCAATTGACAACATACACCTGAGACCTATTGACAGGGCTCAGGGGTATTAAAGGTGTAGCCCAAATCAGTACAATGAGGGAGAGCTGCCTGGGTGCAGGGAGAGAAAGCTGCCGTGGTGCAGGAAGAGGGAAAGCTGCCATGGTGCAGGAAGAGGGAGCTTCCTGAGAGACGACCTTGGTGGCAGGAGATTCGGAAGTCATGAGACTTGCCACTATCATGGAGGACCCACAAGACCAAAAGCGAGCAAGTCGCATGGTGTATGCCGCACCGGGAACCTATTGCTGTGAAAAAGGACAGCAGGAGATGTCAAACCAAAGGAAAGCAGAACGGCTGCGGTTTGTAGCTGCTCTGTTTGCCTGCGTATGCAGTGAAGTGTCCGACGAGGAGAAGTGAAAGCGGTCTGTGTCCTGGCTGGCCAGGAGGTGAGAGGGAGCAACAGGGACTGCCTTGGTGGAGCGGGAAGAGCCGATGAGGGTCAGAGGACTCGGCAGCACCGGAGCGCTCCAAGGGAACCGCAGGCAAGCAGTGGTTCACCGAAATGAATGCAATTACTTAATCTTGAATACCGAACTAAATGAAAAGCACTGCTTGAAGATAATCACTCAATTTTGAAAACTGAACTGAAATAAAAGATCAAACTTATCGAAAGACACTGTTTGAATGCAATTAATCATTCTTGAATACCGAACTGAATGAAAAGCACTACTTGAATACAATTACTTAATCTTGAATGCTGAACGAACAGTAGTGTTTGAACGCAATTACACAGATTTAAATACTGAACTGAATGAGAAGCACAATGTAAATGAAAATATGCCATATTAAATAGAGGAGGAGAGAAAGTATTGTTTGAAATAAAACAAGACTTATTAAATACTGGAATATTAAACACTGAATGAACATTGGCAAATAAACTGACAAGGAGTGTTAGATTGAGCAAAAGCAGTATTACACACCAAAGCAAAGAGGTTAACAAACTGATGTGGAGAAGACTTGCAAAAGACTGATGTTCAAGAGTGTAACAACTGAGGAACTTGTGTTTGCGCGACCTGTGATGGGTGGACCGTATGATTTGACAACTGCGCCTAGGCCTGGGAGTTCCCCACTGTGAAGTTCACCTACAGTGAAAATCAAGTCAAGGAGGAGCACAGGGCTCCTGGTTTCCTAAGCTGTGATGGGTGGATTGTGTGATCCGACCACTGCGCCAAGACATGGGGGAGGGCGGGCCCAGATGGTGAAAAATCTGAGACCTTTGGTAAGTCAATTGAGCCCTACACTGCACTCTTGGGGGAAGTGAATCCAGATGACCTAAAGCACTGAGAAACACTGTCTTGGGGAAGGGAACCCTGAGGCCTCTTTTTTGTGAACTATGCTAAATTGAACTTGGAGAAGGGAAACTCAAGATTTGTCAGACATTGGTTATACTAAAAGCTATTGGAGCTATATTGAGCCTGAAGTATAAGCTGAGAGCAGGTGAGACTTTAATTTTGAACACTATTTTAGTTACGAGATAGCCAGCACTTTGTTTATTTATAGATGTGAGGGCAAGCATAGGTTTTGGGACACAGACCGTACTTTGATTTGGACTTACTGATTCAGACTTTGCTTAGTTTTCTTTAGGATATAGAAATCCACACATTAGTTAAAGGGCAAGTTAGGCCTTACACCATCCTGGCATTTTAATAAAGCTTGTTGGAACTTGACTTCTGCTGTCTTTGTTGTTTCGCTTGATACCATGCCTGTCTCGCAGCTGCTCCCGACGGGCCCTGCCCTAATGTCCAAAAGTCCCAGCAGACCACCCACTGAGCAGAGACCTGAGCATGTTAGTAAAGTTTGAGGTGTAACTGCCAAGCAACATTCTAAGGAAGGTTTCAAGCAGCATTTTCTCTGAACCAGAGGTTCTTTTCTTCCATAGCCCTTAGCATGTAGCTTATGGTAATGAGTCTCAGCACGGTTCCCCTCCCTCATCTTCTAGATTGCATATGCTTGCTTTGTTGCACATGTGGTGCAATGTATTTATGAGATATATATGTGATAGTGACAGTGTGAGCTTGTGAAATGGGACCTGTATGCAAGAAGCCAGTGATAGAAATGGAGGGTTGGTACCCAGAACCGGGTACTTTCGAACTGCACCCATCAACAACACAGGTTTTGCACATTCCTCTTTCACTAAAGACCCATTTTTTTTTACAATGCTATGCACATTGCGGCCACCAAAAGCGGCAGAAGGCAGCTATCCAAGACCACTTACAACTCACTACCTATGTGCCAAGGACACTACTATTACGAGATGCATCATCCGTGTTCATGTAAATTAGTATATTGTTAAATTAAATGAAATATGATCAGTGTAGTGTTTCGATAACAGGGATGGCAGAAACTGGTGAATGGGATAGTGTAAGTTCTCAAATGATTTTTTTTTTCTGTATTGTTTATTTAAAAGATTATTTGAATAAAATGTAGAGGTTCGCTAGTAGCTATGCTTTTAAGTTTTGTGTTCTATTCATATGAATATTAACTAAATTGTTTGTTTTCGTTGCACTAGGACAAGAAGGTTGAATGTCATTCAAAGAGTTTCAAGTTGGTAATCCGCGTCAGAGAAATTATAAATCTGTAAGTGATGTCCATTAATTTGATTTTGGATACATATTTATACCTTTTGAGCAAGGCTCGAAATCTTTCGAGGAAGCAAGTGGGCAAGCCACTGAACTTTCTTTTTCCCTTTAACATCTGTTCTCGAGTGAGTCACACACAACCTCTTCGATGTTTCCATCTCAGCAACCGTCAATGTAAATGGACCAGAAGCAGGACCTTTTGTGTGACCCAGCAAGGCTTCCTACAGCACAAAGTAATTTTTTACCGCAATAATTGTAAAGTCAGCACTTCTTCGAAGGGAATATCAAAAGTGAGCAGTTCTATGTCACGGATTAAAAGCACTTTAGACTCTGTCTCGAAGGCAGTTGGTGGTACACACAATGAGCTGATTGCCCGAATTGCTCGAGCCAAGGCTAACTCTGACAAAGTGGGGAAAACGCCTAAGGATATTGTTCAGTCGAACAAGGACGTTGCTGCAAACCCAATAGTCGCAGTTCAGGAAGAGCCAAACCAGACCAGAGACACATTTGAAACCAATGGTAAACATGAACTTATTTGGCCAGGTGGCCATAGTACTCCTCTAGAATCTATAAAGGACAGTTCAGACTCAAAAGATGCCCTCTTCCATGTTAGCTACTTTGCAACCAACTTTGGAGAAACCTACAATTTCTTAGCCACCCATATTAACTATTATTTTGGTGCAGATATCACAATGGCTCAGGAGAAGAAAGCTAATGTTATTCTAGCAAAAACGAATGATGGAAATCTAAACGATGCGCCTGCATGTTCCACAACGGACGTTCAAAATGGGCCTGATGCAGTATCTCCGAATGCATTGGTGGGTCAAGAAGCAACTGATGCCGATCATGGAATTGCTGACCCTTCGACAACCACTAAAAAGAGTATTTCCAATTTCCTTTCAAACTCATCTGACAGTGTCCAAGCGTTTGTGGATAGCTACTTGGGTGGGCTTGTCCCCAAGAGGCGGTCTGAAGCAAAAAGTGCATTGGAACCCCAGAGTAAAGAAGAAGAAAACATTGAGGTTGTAAATAAGGGTGACAAAGATCCCGCCAAAGAAAGCAAAGCTTCCGAGGATAAAGCAAGGCGACTCTCTCTTCAACGTGAAAAGGCAAGTCTGGATTACATTTTCATTACTGTGCACTTTTTACTTGCTTGTTTATCTGGATACCTTTTTCATAGTTTTACCCATTGTTCTAACCTTTTAATGTGCTTTGTGAAATGATTGCAGAAAACAGTGCTTTCTTTCTTATAATATTCTGCAATATGTATTTTGTATAGCGGCCTCTTAATCCAACGATTAAAATCTGATAGACGGTTATAATAATTGCAAAAATTAAGAATAATGAAATTTAAGAGTTGCTCAAAGTTTCATGAAAATTATTCATTTAAAGTTGAAAGGCAAAAATAAGCACATTTTATATTTAATAAAAAAGATAATGCAATGGATGAAACAAACGCTTTCTGGGAGAATTATGAAGAAATGCGTCTATACCGTTTCTTACATTTGTAAGTAATGTTTATTCAGAGGGCTCATGGAATGGCCAACTTAAAGTAAAGGTGGTTCTTTTAAACAAAGTGTCAAGGTGGAACAATGTTCTAGCCCTGAGTGTACCTCTCTTGCCTCTGATCCATAGACTGTTCTTCCTGGTCCCTACTGTGTCCAGGAGGGGTTTTTATCACCATTTGCCAGTTCTCTGGAGATTGAAGAACGTCTGGATCCTTAATGCTCCTTGGAGTGACTAGCTTGATGCAGTCTTCCACCATCCAGAACCCCAAAGACTAACTGTATGGCCTAAACTGTATGGTTTAGGCCATCTGCATGCAAGTCACTCATACCAGGCATCTGTGAAGGAGTTGGGAGGACACAGTGAGGAGTCATACTCTGCAAGTATCCCTGTTGTCTCTACTCTTCCAATAAGCTTTGTGACCCCTTCACGTTCCTCCTCCTGGTTTCTGGTCCTGCCTAGTGCTGACCCAGCTGCCCGAACCGGCTTAAGGTAGCTAACTGGATTTTGCTACTGAATAGGGTCTCTCAGGGTTCTCTTTGTAGCCCTTCTGCTCCATCTAATGGCTGTTGCTGTGTTCTCTGGCTCTCCCCTTCTTTTTGATTTCTGCCCCAACCTCCTTTCTGTTGTCTCCTCCTACTGCTGCTCTGCTATGTTCTCATCCTTCTTCTTTCTGTCCTCCTTCATTCCACTCTTTCTTTCCTCACTGCCACCTCCTTAACTCCAGATGATGGTGTCCTTACTATCCTTTCACTACCACCTTCGCTTCCACTGGTCACAGCCTCTTCCTAAGGTTTTCACTTCTCTCTTCCTACCCTCTTTAACCTCCTTTGGGTACTGCCTTAGCCTTGCCCCCTGATGTTACCTCAATAGCATCTCCGCCACAGTTTTTTTGACCTCCACACTCTTATTACTTCTGCCCCTGGGCTCCACCTCAATACAATGCCCGCCAACAGATGTTATCACCTGTCCCTCTGTCTGCCCGGCTGCCACCACTTGAGGTCAGCTCATCCAACTTGATACTCTCTTCACCACCTAATAGTAGGACCTCCTCTGTAGCAATGTACTCACTTGATGTTAGCACTGCCTTTTCTCTTATCAGCCTCTTCTCCCCTACTACACATCTGTCTCTCTAATACCTCTTCCATCTATCCCACTTGCACTCCTTCCAAACCTCACTGTTCTCCAAACCTGAGCATTCTTTTCACTATTTGATTTATTTTCCTTTCTCTGAGTGCTTCCCAGGGCTGTGTCAGTTAATGGCTGCAATTTAATGCCACACACACATATGAGCCAGCTTTATGCTGTGGTACAACATGTATTCATTGTTCACGACTTGTGCATACGATTTACGGGCCCACAGGGTTTGGGCCCCGCTATGGAGACGGGCTCGTGGACCTGTTGGATAATGTGGTGTGTAAGTAACCTGAAGGTGTCTCACCCGCTAGTCCCCGGGTATCTGTCATCCAGGTGGCCAGGACAAGGCCATCGCTTTTGGATCCTAAGGGTGGGCCAGTGCAGGAGGATCGCCTGGATGAGGGGTTCTTCAGGGAATGGGACACTGATGGTCCTTCCCTATAACACCTTTTCCCCATCCTACTAGGTAGGATACTTATGAACTCAGCCCCCACCCCCTTTTCCCGACACAAACACTTTCTCACAGTTAGCTTACCATGAGGAAACCAGACCAACACCAGAGCCGTATACCTGACTTCCATCACACCCCACACGGATAAAAGGCAGGGCACGAAAGCGCACACTGAGCAAGACAAAGCATACGAGGAAGCAGCATTTCCAAGATGGCAGTTTAATGCGAGAAGAAAGACAGCAAGACCAGAGAGGGTTGCAAAGAGGGAAGTGCCCCTGACCTTTTCAGACAGTTATTTTCTTGATCCTTAGAAAATAAGAAACCTTGGACTAAAGCTGAAGATACCTGCATTGTGTCAGCAGTACCCAGGGCTCTCCTGCGTCGATAACCAAGGCGGGGAGGAGCGTTTACCACTGTGGTACTGTCCTTGGCTCCTACAGCAAAGCAGCACCAGTAAAGACAGCACAGCCAGTGAGTCAGAGAGACTGATACCAGACCAGCCTGTGTTAGAACCAAGGTTGCAAGTGGCAACATTGTATGAAAAAATCTAAAGAGAACAGTGTGTGAAACGTATGTGACTAGTAACGTGAATATAATTAAAACCCAGAGGAGGGACTGAACTGAAGTCAAGAAAGATACCGTACACAGTGGTCCAGTGCCACGTGGGTGCTCATTCGAAGGTCTCTGTTAGGTATCCAACTGGGTGACAAATGTGAAACAGAAATTGTGAGATTGAAGTGGCCCTGCAACTGGTCAAGCTAAACCCGCTGCACATTTAAAAGTCTTCGATAGTTTAATGCAAACTGAAATTGGTCTGAGCCCCACTGAGGGAGACTAATTGTATAAGAGGAAGGATTTGAGCCCGGCTGAGGGGGATCCAGGGTGAACAGTGAGTCACACGAGGAAAAGAATATTCTCTGAAAATTGTAATGAGGGATCTGAGCCCGGATAGAGGGGGATCCAAGGTAACGAACATTGTAAGAAAAGGGATCTGAGTCTGGCTGAGGGGGATCCACGGTGAAGAGTGAATCACCTGAATAAAGTACTTATAAGGTATAAGAGGAAAGGAACTTTGTGTTTTGTTTTGGTACATGAGACCCTCTGAATCAAGAAATTTTGGTAAGTAAAGAGACTTGGGCACTGTGATGCTGGAAATGCTTTGGAGGCACAGGGCCTCGCTGTCCCTGTCCTTTTCCGGTACTTCTTTATCATGTGCTTTCTGTGTTCTTTTCTGCACAGGAGTCCAGTGGAACACCTGGCAGTGCAGCTCTTCCTCTTTGTGGTTGTGGTGAACAGAGACCCTTGGGATGCCCTTATGATACCCATGGGTGGGGATACAACCCCTAGTGTATGTGTTTGGGCACCTGTGTGTCGCCCACAGAGCTGGGTATGGGCTGGTGACAGCTTCATGCTGATATGACAGGATCACTGGGTATCCTCCATTTTGGGATACCCAGAGCCTGGCTGTTTGGTGGAAGAAACATATATGGTATTGTGGAAAAGTCCAGTCCAGTGACTGTATGTTGTTGGTACACTCTTGGGGTGGGACCTGTGTGAATAGTGTGTGACCAATATGCATTTTATGTTATAGGTGTCTGGTTTCTGTGTGTGTGACACAATGAATGAGACAGCCCTGCCTGAAACTGACATGAATGCAGTGTGATGTGCTGAAAGGCTGGGTGCTTGCCCCAATGCACATTCCTTCTTATGGGTGTCTGGGTGGAAGTGAATGGCCTGAATTCCTTTGAGCTTGATTGGCTGCCTGCCTACAACAATGCCCTTCTGTGTGATTGGCTAACTGAGCCTGGCGCAGCCAGGGTGAATGAGGGACAGATGTGTATATCTGGGTATCTCTCACTTATCAATTTGTTCAGAAGCTGAAGTTGAAACTTGAAGCTCATCCTTGAAGCCCAGCATGGAAGAAGTAGATTGCTGCTGCATTTCCTTCGAAGTAATCTAAAAGCTGTCGAGTCTGTTGAGGACTGATCCGAGAGAGGACCTGGCTCGCAGACCTCTTCCTGAGCTATGAGGGACCATCGTGAAAAAACTGCTAGCAGATAGCTGTTCTTCATCGAGGCACCCTGGAAGCCAGTTCTGTGAGTCAGACACCCGGGGAAGGGGTCTGCCAAGAATCCTAAAGAGAAGCGTCTGGACATCAAGGCCATCTAAGTCCATTGATGTCAACTGGGGGTTTGGAAGATTTCCGTGACCGCTGGAACCCAGTCGTATTGTGTTGCCCAGAAGCAGGGACATCTTGACGCCGTGCTGCTCTACGCCGGGAGTCCATAAAGCTCCACCATTGCCTAAGAACATTTGACAGAGGGCTCCCATGCCATCACCGTCGACCACTTTGTCCCACCGGAGAACGTCAAGGTCACCGGCTACCGAGGAAAGTCAGCTGGTGGGTTTCCTGCCACCAGTAGCCGACAAAGCCGTCCCGAGGACACCGCCTCAGTGAAGATCCGGGGTCGAGCCCGTGGTTGAGTCCCGATAGTCGAAGCTATCCCGATGTACGTGTTGCAGATGCAGCACCGAAAGGCCAGAGGACCGCCGAACGCAACGCCCGCTGCCGGGCCTGCATCCACCACAGAGGCTTATTTGTGGCACCGAGCACTTTGAATCGAGGTTTACCGCACGCCTCATCTTCCCAGGACTTCCACAATCGATCGTCGAAGAGCACAGCGAAGGTCAGAGCTAAAGTATCACTGCAAGTGTTCCACTTTTCCTCGAGGTTCTCAATGCCCCATGGCTCCCGCTTTAAGGGTGGGGTTCATCCTCGAAGGATACCGTCAACGAACTGCCGAAGAGACTCTTCCACTTCAGGTACATTGGGGTGGTTGAACTATTTTGACCAGGAAGCAAGACTTATTAAGCATTTATGGATTGGGCTTTTTAATACTTTTATTACAGATTGCCCAGGTGGGGGGGATCCTCATTCAGAATTGTGTATCTATAGCCAAAGAAAGCATTCTGCCATTGTTTAACCCTAACCTACCTTCCTTCCTTATTTTCTATGTTGATACACCTTACTGAAAGATGTGTATGCTCTATTATAAACTGCCAGCATTTGATGCATTTTAAAGGAATCTGAAAGTGTGGTACCACAAGAGCATTGTATAGATTTGCCAATATAGAATTACCAGGGTACAAACTGTGTAATTGAATTGTGTATGTATATATATATATCTCTGAACCTTATTTTTATATAAAGAACTGTGGTAGCACATACCATAGTGTGTGGACATTCCTTTGTGGGGGCAAGGGTCTCACTGTACTTAAGAACCAACCCGCTTCACCTCCTGAGAAAATAAGCCTTGGTTGCTCATCCGTAGCTACCATATAGAGAACTTTGGCTGGGGTGATGTGTGCCTCTGCTCTGCCATATAGAGGGCAGAAGTACAGATACCCCCCCGCCCAGTCTTTACTGGCACAGAAGGCCCTGATGCTGGTAATGGAACTGTATCCTCTTGCAGAAGAAGCCAGAGTGTGTGCTTTGCTCGAGTGAACCGCCTTGTCCTGTGCTGAAAATGTGGGGAAGGGAGGCCAACGGCCTGAACATCCTGACATATTATTTTGTGAACACTTCTTTCTTTTTCATAAACACTACCCCACACTATTTGTATTTAGAGGTAAGGATTAGCAATAGTTTTTTTAGTATAGGCCCTTTTATTTTGATGAGACTCCGCTAGAACTGCATTATGATTATTTGATGATGGTTGTAGCTTGCTCCCATCTGAAGATTTAGGATTAGATAGACATTTATCACACCCTTTTTGTAGTTCAATAAACACCCTTGAACTGTAGTCACTTGTGTCTGTTTTACTGTTGATACCATGCCTTTCTTACAGGGGCCTGTGAGCATGCTCCTCTGGCTTTGGGAGAAGGCTGGACCAACTCCTCTTATTTTGGGTCTTGCTGAAGGGAGCTTCGGAATCTGACATACAGGAACACAACGGTTTTTCCCTGCCATGCATTGCGGACCAAGGGAGAGTGATGTGATGCATCCAATGGAGTTAACACAGATTTCCCGGCGGTAACCTCCTCACATGTGGCCAGTGGACGGCAACCGCTACCTGATCCTGACCCTGACTCTGGGGGCAGCTATATGAAGGAGGATTACACGGGAGGAGACAGCCTCGGGGGAGATGTCATGGCTTCATTTGGTGAGCTAGTCCACCATTTGCCCATGAAGAAAGCCCCTTGATCCCAATACTCTAATGCATCTATACCCCCTTTTACGAAACATAGAGAAACCTTTTCCAAAGCCCTTTTGACGAACCTTCCATTCCTGGACAAAGGGGTAAAAGCTCCAAGACTGGTTTTTTTCAGCTTTAATTATCATCCATGTAGAACTGGCTCATCATTTAGAAGAATTGCAAGTAATTTGTCGAGCAATTCGCATCAGTCACCATCAATGGACTTCACCTCCCACAATTACCCACATACTGGAACAAGGAGAAAGCAAGGAGTAATACAGAGCGGAAACATCCTCAAACACAATGATAATGATGTGTTATTTATATAGCGCCTTTATCCAAAACACTTTACAGAGCACATATTTACATACAATATCACCCAACTGAAATTGGTACTCATTTATCGACCTCGGAAGGATGAAAGACTGAGTTGGCCTTGCCAGGATTCGAACCTGCAACCTTCAGATCATGCTCAGATCGCAGCAGAAAGCGCTGAACCCGCTGAGCTATTTTACCGGCAATGGTAAGACAATGAGCATGGTAGTCGTTTTCACAATGGTTTAAAAAACCAATTGCAAGAAGCTGCTGCTGTTTGGAAGAAGTTCTACCTCTCTGCGAGGCATGTGGTCCCTTGGTGCACAGACCGGTGTGGTGTAGCCAAGGGGCCCGTCAGCAAGGAGGCAGGGAAACGTTGCGCGAACAGGATGTGCCGCAGACACTCCAGGAACAGAGGGAAGACTCCTGGGCGTTCGGCAATCGGAGAAAGCAAGGCTTCACTTACCGGGACCTGAAAGGCAGGCGTGCTGACGGGAAGCCGCGAGAGGAACCGGAACAATGTGGAAGTAGTCCAGAGTGGAAAGCGGGCGGCAAAGCGGTGCCACGTCAGCGCAAACGAGACCGTAGATGCCACACAGAGCCGGTGTGTGAACCCAAGCAAAGTGGGGCTGCGTTTCGGCGACCGCGCCAAAAAACATTTTGTAAACTTTAAAGCCACAGAAACCGAAACATTGAAAAGACTGTCTGCAAACCAAGAAGGAATAGTGCAAATACGAGCCCCAGCCATATAGGAGAATGTGGAATGGAGTTTTGGGGGAAACCAAGACCAAATGCTGTAAAAAAGAGATATATTAAACCAAAGAAGATATGTGCAATTGTGGAATTAAAAGAGGAAGTGTTTACCTATGAATGTGTGAAAACTTGGCAGGGGAGTAAACCAGGAAGTCACAAGTACATAAGAAGCCCTGGCAGCGGAGTATACCAGGCAGTTTTAAAACTACGAAGTCCCAAAACAGGACTGTGTTATGTCAAAAAGGAACTTTTGAAACAAAGAACTACAAGGCTAAGGAGCTTTGTAACAATAAGGATTGTTGTGCGACAAGTAAGATAGAAAGGACTGTTTGACCACAAATCTTTTGCATAGTGTTGAAGAATCCAAATAGTATTATTAATAAACCAAGAAAGACATCAAGAACTGTTGCAACATTGACGTTAAGGAAGAATCCAGTCGTAGGGAATAATCCTCTGGAACCAAGGTTTGCTCCTCTTGATGAATTCTTGTGTTGAAAGGATTAATCAATCTGAGACGAAATCCAGGAGAAGAGAATTCCCCTGCAACGAAAAACTTATTTTGACTTTGGAATACCATTTTGTAATTTGAAATGAGAAAGAAACCAGGGGAAGAGAATCACTCTTTGGAACCAAAGCTCTTTTATCTTGGAGGACCTTTATGTTGGAGCAGTTCTGTGTTTCCTATATGAACTCTTTCTGCAATCGCCAGGTTAAAGATATTTCCCTTTTTCACCTTCTAATTCGGTTTGTAGTGCGACAGTCAGGATAGAACAGTTTTGATTTTGACATCCTGACAAAGACAAACTCTCAGTTTTGGTTTTAGGTAGGGAAATCCCTCTTAGAGCAGGGTCGGAGAGGCATTTTCCCAACACATTCATGTAAATAAAAGTTTTTAACCAAAAACATGGCAACTTTCTGTCTGGCTTTTCATTTGTGACTCCTCACAGGGACCATAGGGGACCTTCCCATACCACCCCTGGTGTCATCCTCTGGCTTGAGGAGGCAGTTACAAACTTTAAAAGAGTTAGATTTCTGATGATACAAAGAAAAACAAGTGAAATAGCACTAATTTAATGACATTTTCTGAGTTTGGCTAAGGGGAAGATTTATTTCTGAATTGCTAAATCAATCAGAAATCAGCAACACATTTTAAAAGAAATGCATATATTTTAACAGATTTTGATTTAGTTAAAAAATATAAATGTACTTATTTTTACTTTTGTCATTCAATGTTTACAATAGATTAACATTAATTTCCATAAAATTATTTTTGCCTCTGCATTTTTCCCGGGCTTCATTTTTTGTCTGAGTAATTTGTACCTAGGTATTGAAGTAACTTTTCTTTAGTTATACTGAAAGATGTTGTAATGAATGGCAGCCTTCAATACCTGTATAAAAGCTGCAATAGTTGTGACCTCACAACCCACCTGTAATAAGAAAATGACATCACTACCGCTCTGTAATCTATTATTACAGATGGCTCATGATATTACAATACATGTCACTTGAGCCAGCGCAGAGCAGAATTCCGTTCATTCTGGCACTTGATTAAAGGAATGGTTCGCCCAAAAAATTTTATTGCCCAAAAAGATGGGCAATAATAAAACAAACATACTCGCACTTTTTTTTTTTTTAGTTCCTATGTAAAATTTGGAGCAATTCAAGCTCAAAAATTGGAAAAGCAAGCACATGGCCGCATCCATTTTGTGAAATGGATGCCCGCCTCTGCTGGCTTTTGCTTTTGCGGCAGTAATGAAGGAAAAGCCAGCCAGCTGTAGTAAACAAAAGCTACCACTGGGTGGCATTTCCTTCATTGGTGCTGGGACTCGGAGGACGCGGACCGGAGACTACAGGCAGAAAAGCTGCAGCTGCATCTCGGTAAGTGCTATTTATTTATTTTTTTAAAATAAGCACTAGCTGCAGTTTCTTTTCTAAAAACTTAGAAATAAAACCGCAACTTTAAAAACGTATTTATGTTTGCGGTCGCTTTTGAAGCAACCGCAAACATAAATACAACGTTAATGTGTTTGAAAACGCTGTGGTTTTTCTTTCTAAGTTTCTCAGGCTCCTCCGAGCCTTAGGAGCCTGAGAAATTTAGAAAGACAAACCGCAGCGCTTTCAAACACAACCGCGTTGTGTTTCTGCCTGCCGTGGCTATCCATTTGGGTCTCTGGTGCTCTGGTGTGTTTACATGCTGCAGTGTTTCTGCCTACAGCTGATTTCCCATTTGGGGCCCGAGAGCCCCAAATGGGAAATGGTAAATGCTGCAGTGTTTCTGCCTAAATCTGCTTTCCCATTTGGGGCTCTCGGGCTCCCCGGGAGCCCGAGGGCCCCAAATGGGAAAGCAGATTTAGGCAGAAACACAACGCGGTTGTGTTTGAAAACACTGCGGTTTTTCTTTCTAAGTTTCTCAGGCTCGGAGGAGCCTGAGAAACTTAGAAAGAAAAACTGCAGCGTTTTCAAACACAATAACGTTGTATTTATGTTTGCGGTCGCTTCAAAAGCCACCGCAAACATAAATACAACGTTTTTAAAGCTGTGGTTTTATTTCTAAGTTTTCCGGGCTCCTCCAGCCCGGAAAACTCAGAAAAAATACCGCAGCTAGTGCTTATTTAAAAAAAAAAATAAATAGCACTTACCGAGATTCAGCTGCAGCTTTTCTGCCTGTAGTCTCCGGTCCGCATCCTCCGAGTCCCGGCACCAATGAAGGAAAAGCCACCCAGTGGTAGCTTTTGTTTACTACAGCTGGCTGGCTTTTCCTTCATTAGTGCCGCAAAAGCAAAAGCCAGCACAGGCGGGCATCCATTTCACAAAATGGATGCGCCCATGTGATTGCTTTTCCAATTTGTGAGCTTGAATTGCTCAAAATTTTACATAGAAACTTAAAAAAAATGTGGGCGAACCATTCCTTTAAAGCCATGACAAATTCCTTTCTTGTAAAATATCTTTATGGGACACTTTGCAGTGATTAACTGATAAGGAACTGTTTACGGTATTATTTTTGTTCTGTGCACTGCAAGAGTTTTATTTGCTACATTTGTATAGCACAAAATGAAAACTTTATTCAACTGCTTAAAATATTTTTCTGCAACACATTGAAGGCTGCATATTCGGGTTTTTTAAATCCAAACACATTCTACACAATTTTATGAAACAACAATTTTATGAACCAACAAATGGAAGATCTCTTACGTTAGGTTAAGCAAGATGCCTGGTATTATGCATGAGGCCAGCTATTAAAGGGGATATAGCCATGTATTTATAAGGAATAAAATATCCACTATTTACTTAAAAAGCATATTGTGTGGTACGTAACCTTATAAATGAACTCTGCCTTCAGCCTCATTCCCCCTATTTGGTTGCAGAACTCCTCTGTGACATGCAATCTCCATATAGCCAGGGTACGGCATCCCATATGTAATACTTGAAAGCCCACAGTAGCTATACAAAAAGCTGTACCGTCATTTCCTATTACAATCAGTACTCCACTGTAACAACTCTGAACAGTTGTTATGATTTCGCAATGTGTCCTGCCATAGCCAACATATAGTTTAAAAGCCAGCTCCCTAAGCAGAATTTCAGCGTCCACCAAAACACTTGTTTTCCTTCATTCTCAATTACCTTACTCCAGTCATACTTCTTCATTAGTTGATTAGAAGACAGCTAGGTTAGCATGTTTGTTTAATGTGCTGCTGGTGCTCGCACAAGGAAATCCAATATTTTATCTGCATTTTACCACGTTACCGAGCACAAATTCTGCTTTTAATTGAATTAGTATTAAATAACTTAAATATTTGCAATGCTTTTTAAGCTGTACATTGTGTCAACCCCCCAAACAGCACAGATTCTAAATTTGGCCTGCAAATCACAAACTGAATATCTCTTGCATCGGAGCGAGCAAGAGATCCAAATAAAGGAAAATGAAGGTTCAGCCATGTAGTATAAGGAATAAAATAACCTGTATAGAATATCTAAAAGCATGTTGCAAGACATCTCAGGGTTTACTGTCTTTATATGAAATAAAAGATTTGCTGCTGGGCCTTGTTTCTTTAGGCTTTCAGTGGTTTCGGATCTTCTTAGTGACGTGCAATATTTGTATAACCTACATTAGGGGGTATATTGTACTATATAACGGGGTACAAATTGCAAGTGGCATGTTACTGGCAGGTTTCGATTTCCCCCTACAACCCAATTCTTCACGCACACACAAACACACACTTTCTTACTCGTCAATTAACAATAGTCAATGGATAGTAGTGTGTTTTAGATTTTGAGGCCTGTATAGAATATTGGATGGGCAAGGAATTTATTTTGTTGATCCTGTGATATTTTAGGATAAAACTATATTAACAGGAATATTGTCGGAAGAGTCATTCAACATTTACCGTCTTTGTTTCAGATTATTGCAAGAGTGAGTGTGGATAACCGGACGCGAGGCTTAGTCCAGTCTCTCCGGAGGGCTTCTGATCGCAGGGTGTGCATCAACCGGATTGAGGAACTAAGTTGTCATCTTCTGGAGTTTCCAGAAACAAGAGGAGTAGCTGTAAAGGTGAGGACTATTCTTTTCTGTGCACTTGGGTCATACAGACTGACATATCAGGTTTTAGGGAATGACTTCTGGCATGGTCAATGGTTCATACTACACTCGCTTTCAGTGTTATGCTTTTTCATACAACCTGAGTCTGTCCCCTGCACTTATGCACCAGACTTGGTTTTATTGTAATGTTGAGATTGATCCACAAATCTAAAACAAGTTGATGTGGTAAATGGACTTCTGTTTTGAGACAATTTACCAGATTATGAGGGTAACGGAGCATCTGTATTCTATGTAATAACCAAAATATTCCAGCTGAAAGAGACTTTGAACCAAACACTTCAAAGCAAGGGATAAAGACACAGACGTTCAAACTTTATGGATTGTGTTTTTCAGAACAAGCGGCGGTGAGGGGGTCAGTAATATCAGACTAACGACTAGATCTAGTTTTCTCAAGGTTTGACATTTTATTTTACACAAAAATTGAAAATAAACCCTAATTAAACCTACTCTACCAAGGGATTCCCTATCTATTCTAGGATCTGAGGAAAAAACTCCTAGCATACACAAAACGAACCCTCAGACTAAACAAGACAAACATTCAAAGTAACATATAAACAACATAAATTAAAAGGGTCATCAAAGAACCAGTGTCTGGGATGACTTCTACTTGTCCTGGGTAGATCTTTTTCCCTCGGGAATGTCCCAAAGTAAATGTTCTCCAAGGAAAGGAAAGTCGTAAATCAAGTCTTAAAGTCCCAAAGAAATAAAAGTTCCCAAAAACAAAAAATCCATTGGTAACTGTTCCTTCTTCGCTTGATGAAAAGATTCCCTTTCCAAATTCCACAAAGGAAACCGCACCAATGATATCCCTGGATAACCTCCTTCCAGGAAACAATTGGTAAAGTTTAAGACAAAAGTACCACTTCTGGCTAGCAATAACTAGTCTTGTTGTATCTTCTGAAACGTCTTTGAATACAGTTTGTCAGGATGCTTCTTCTTAGCACTTGCTTTCTCTCTAGCAACTCTCTTGTGCTACTGATACTGTGTGAGCAGGCTTCCTTGCCCCACAGTTTGCTTCTGCTTCTGCTACATTCAAATAATAATGTTCTGACAAAAGTATCAACAACCACAGTTCTACTGCTGCTAGTACAACTTTGTATTTTAGGCAACTTCAACAAGACTCTTCGAACTTTACAGGTTGGCAAGCAACTCTTCTCTCTTGCATGGCAAGAAAGGGCAGCCTCTTTGCCTTTCCTTTCTGCTTGCAGCTACCAGAAAATCTGTCTTTAGCTCCCAAACTGCTTTTTCTTAACTTGAACAGTCCCAGCTCTACAGATTTTAATGAATTCTTTTTAACAAGTACCCAGCTCCCTTACCCATCTTCATATACACCTTCTTGCCTCCAGTAGTTACCCCAAGGCTGTATGGCCACTCTTCCAGCGGATAACCTTGTTACTCTTGTATCTGGACTCTGCATTTACAGCAGCTTCAGCATCTTTAAAACAATGCTGTTCAGTTTTTAATTGAGCTGGTTTCACTTTAACAGGGTTTGATCTACTGGCTTGGTTAATAGTTGTTCTTCGTTTGGCTTCAGAAACTTCTACGACTACTACATAAGTATTCAGTATGTTACAAGGAGTTTGTTTCTCTGTACAAATTAAATTAGGTACACGCGATTTTCGTTTTTAGAACTACCACTTTAAAGTTGTGCGTTCCCTCTTTTCAGTCAGCGTTATGCTTCAAAAGAAATTGGGAAACAGTTTCATGTATGCAACGTCTTTTGATGTTAAATGTGCTTGTACTATTGCAGGAAAGTCAGCTTCTACCTTCATAAGAGTTCCCAGCAACGTTCTCCTCTTTAATAGGAGACACGTGACCGTTCGACCTCAGTTTATAGCGAACAGTTGGAAAAATAGAGGCTTTCTCTTCACATGGGTACTTTAGCTTTGATGATATAAGATGGTGATACAATTCCCTTGTTAAAATGACTTCCCAATCCTGCGAACAACTTTCTTTTTTTTCTTTTTGCATTTGTAGCAGTGCACTAAACCCTCGGGTATCTAGGCGCTAGTTACATTAGGGAAAAGGGAAGCGGTGTATAGGTAAAGGTAAACAGGGAAAGTAGGAGGCGTACATTCAAGACGTTAAGCAGTAATACAATGTCTTGGCTCTGGTGAGCTAAGGCGAAAAGCCAAGTTTTCAAGTTTCTCCTAAAGGACCAATAGGAGGCAGGGTTGCATTCTCAAGAACAGGAGATTGTTCCACAGCTAGGCAGCGACTACAGGGAAGGTTGAGCCTCCTGCAGATTGGCAATTGAAAATGGGCACGTGGTCGTATGAGGATCTTAGTGGGCGAGAGGGGGTGTATTATTCCACGCGCTGAGAAAGGTAGGCAGGTGCAGTTTCAGAGAGGCACTTGTAAACGATGGAGAGGATCTTGAAGTTGATTGACTCTCAGATCAGCAGGCCGTGGGCCTCTTTTCTTGCTTCTGAGACATGGGGGTGTTTGGTAAGGCCGAAGGCAGCTCGGAGGGTATTGTTTTGGATGATTTGTAATCTTTTTAGGTTGCGTTCTGAAGTGCCAGCAAAGAGGGCGTTGCAATAGTCCAACTTGGCCCCAGTGATGGCTCTGGCAATTGTGAGGCCATTGGGTATGGAGAGGAAAGGCTTTCTGGCGTTAATCAATTTGGCTGTGTAGGCGGCAGTGGAGGAGATGGCGTTAACTTAACATGAGGTCTAGTGAAGCGTCCACATAGACACCCAGAGTTTTGGCAGCGGGCGAGAAGGATATTAGGTCGCCGTCGATGTTGAAGGAATTGTAGGTCGGATCCAAGTTGCAGAGAGTGGTGGGGGAGCAGACAGTGAGAATCTCAGTTTTATCGTCTAATCATAGCATGTGTGTTGCCATCCAGTTTTGGACGATGTTGTAGACTGATTGATGGTAGCGATGTCTTGGTGGTAAGAACCTGAGGGGGGGGAGGGGATTTGGTGTCATTGCCGCAGTTCGTGCAGGAGATGCCGAGGACATCCAGGTGATGGAAAAGGGGTTTTGTATAATTGTTCTACAGAGTCAGGGAAAGGCAAGAACCTTGGGGGACGCGCAGGTAACTGGTGTGGGTGAGGCAGCATGATCGTCTATGAAGACCCGAGAGGATCTGTCTGCTAGGAAGGATTTGATCCAGTCAGTGGCTGCAGGGGAGATGTTTGCTGTGATGGTGAGATGATCAGAGATAAACTGATGGTCAATGAGGTCAAACACAGCCGAGAGATCCGGCAGGAGAAGCAAGGCAGGTTTACCTGTGTCTTTGATGTCGTCTAGTTAATTTTTCAGATCGAGCAGGACAGTTTCCGTACGATGCCTTCTGAGGTAGCCTGATTGATAGGGGCCTAAGATGTGGTTGGTTTCAAGCTATTGTACTTGGATGTGGGCTGCAAGGTCGAGGACCTTTAGGATGAAGGGCACTGTTGTGATGGGACAGTAGTTGGTGGGGATCACGGGGTAGAGGACATTTTTTTTAGTAGTCGGATGATCCATGCTTCTTTCAGGGATGCTGCAACAGTTTTTGTGGAGAAGGAGGCATTGATTATGGCTGTGATGAATGGTGGGAGTGACTCTGCTCAGTCTTCGATGATGGGGAGCCGGGCAAATGTCACCTTTGCCACGGGATGTCTTGAGGCTTTTGATTATGTTGGCTACTTCCAGTTCTGAGACGGGGTGGTGAAAGTCAAATGGTGTTGAGGATGAGGAGTTTGGTGCCACAGGGGGAGAGGAGGATGGTGATTTGGCGTGGATGGCTTGTTGCTTGGAGTGGATTTCGCTCTTTCTTGCATGCGAGTGCAAATTAAGCTGGCTATAGTTACCGGCGAGGTATTCTTGATGATTTGGAGTATGGAGCTTCCTTCACCGACTTTACAGCGGCTGCGGGCTGCTTCTACTTCTCAACTTAATTTCTTCTTCTGCTCCTACTGCTAAGGCACTCTTAGGACCCACACCCCTCTGCAACATAGGTTGTTTCCGATCCGGCCTCATTAATGGAGTCTTCCTTTCTCCAGCTTCCCTCAGCTTGCTTCTACACACAGGCCTTGGGTAGATGCACGACTTCAGCTCTGCATTCACAGCAATTAGGTGTACCTGGAAAGACTCCCTGTTTCTCCCAGTCTCTTCCAATGCTGCCACAGCCAAACAGGGTTTGTGAGCACAGTACCAACTCAGAGCCTGCGGGTGAAATCTGCTCTTCCTCTTCTCTGGCGTCCCTTCTGTGGTCACACTTCCTAGTGAACTGCCAGCATAGTGCTCTGCTTCTTCTACTGCTACCTTTGCAGGCCTTCCAGCTTCTTTCTACTGCTCCTTCCTGTTGCAGCTTTTTATGTCCCTCAGGTGAGTTAATTGGATTTAAGTACAGGCCCTTAGGACTAATTGCCTGACCTTGCCAAAAGCTATTAGGCCTGCCTGACCTTGGATCCCCCGTGCCTCTTCAGCCCTCTTCTTTGTCACAGTCCCAGGGGGATTGTGGGACATGTAGTATACTTCAGAGAAATTTAGTTTTCTTCTTTAAAAGGTTTAAAGGTGATTTGTCCTCCCTTGATATTATTGAAGGAGGAGTTATAGGGTTTAACCTTTTGAGAGTCAGATGGGACAGGAAAAGTCACTTGTTCGCCTTTCCTTTTGTCATACTTTTGATCTTGTGGAGGATATGGGGATTTAGAGGTATACAAGATTGGTTATTGGGGTTCAACACTATACTGAATCACTTCTTTAGAATGTACCTTTCCATCCTTGGTAGGAGGTCGAGATATATCAAAATGGCAATAAGCCAATTCCTAAGTCTGTGGTAAGAGTATTCCTCTTCCAGGAGAAATACTGCGTCTCACCCTGCTAAATCTCCCCGCCGCCCTGGGCCTTGTCTCCACCCAGGTGATCCTACCTCCGTACACCACCCCCAAGATTGGGATCAGGAAGCGTCTGACCTCTCGAGGCCACCTCGGTGGAGACTTTAGGCAGGGATCTAGTGGGGGATCCGCAGGATTCTCCACACAGCCCCACCACCTTAATAATGGGACAAAGGGGAAAATGTATTACAGCAAGCTGTCGATCAGTCAAAATAATCTATTAACCGTTCACCATTACACAACACACACATTTTATCAAATGAATCCAATAAAATGCTAGCTTGACATTAAAACATGTCACTAATGCTTAACTTCTGTGTTTCCATTGCTTTTAACACATAATATGACAGACCATTGTGGTGAATCTGGGGGCTTCCTCCCTTCTTTCCTTGGCGGAGCAACCCTGTTTGAGGCTAGGGAGGTGAGCCTGCTAGGCAAAACCCTCCATACAGGGTTTGGGAAAGTGGGACCTCACTGGGAGTGACTCCCCTCAAGGGGACAAGGACTCTCAGTCCCATTGGGAACTCCCTACAATGAAAGCAGTGTCTGTATATAAGGGAATCCAAGAAGAGGATGTTTCCTTCAGCCATGAAACTCACAACCATGTAGAAGTGCCTTTACTTGTTTGTCATAAGACAATTCTAGTTTCTCTGAACTTAACAAACCCAAATCAACAGCATGCCCCCTGTAAGGGTGCAGAAGGAGGAGACTGACGCGAAGGTGGCATGGTTTTGATTATAGACTTTTATTTCTAAGGCAGAAAACCTCACTGCCCGTTTTTCTATGAGAGGTTCCTCAAACTAAAGGAATTTTCAGAAGGTCCATCAAATCAAAGTTCCACCGTCCTGTGTCAATTCCTACTCTAACTCTAACACTGTAACAAAAGAATAAACAAACAAACAGTAATTCCTCCAGGTGAACAGTGTCCAATAATTGTTCTTTCTCAATGGAAAAGACCAGGGGAAATGACTCTCTGCCCCTGGCTCACAGGTTTCACCCAATTCTTTAGCCAATGCCCAGGAGAATGACTCCCTTCTCCTGGGGGACACTTTGCAGTTCCCAGTAGAACCAGAGGGAATGACTTCCTTCCACTGGTGTTGCTTGGTTCAGTTCCCAAATATGACCAGGGGAGTGGTTACTTCATCCCCTGGCTTCTCTTTGGGGTCCCAACCCTTGTCTGGTGGTCAGTGGTCTCCCAACTGGGATTCTCTTTACGGTTCCCCACCCTTCTCTGGTAGTCAGTGGTCTCCCCATCTAGAGAAAGTGACCCTCGGATGCACTGTATCTTTTGCACAGGATCCCAGACCTTCCTGGCGTCTCTCTAGGCCTTGTATATAGTTCACTTTCCTTCAGGGTGTGGTCGTTGACACTTCCCTGGTGGTCAGTGGTTTTAGGGTGACGAGGAGCCAGCAATGAGACGCAGACACAGAGGACTCATTGTTTTGGTTACATATTTTTATTAAATGAAAAGAGGGGTGGGAAATGCCTCGCTATCCCTAATCTAGGAGGTGTTTCCCTACCTCAACCAAAACTAATGGGTCTGTCCTTTGTCAAGATGTCCCAAAGTGAGAATACGTCCTGTGTCTGAACTCCGATTCTGACCCTCACACTCTAAAACTAACTCTGAGGTGCAAAAGATATTGTTTTTTTAAACGTGTGCAAATGTTGTGTTATGTTCTTAGTTGCCCATATTATGAGTTCCCTGTAATCATACTTTACAATAGAATGTATCCGTGTTCTGAGTTCCCTGTACCACATTCCACAATAGGGTGTATTAGTGTCATTTAGAGTGTTTGGTTTGAAAGGTTGACTATTGGTATGTTTGAGTTTGCAGCACATGCCGGGGCCCTGTTGGCTTCAATAAAGGAGCTTGTTTAACTCACCCAACTGTCAGCCTTTCAATGGCGATGAGGATCTAGGCATCTTAAAGCCCATGGAGCACAAGGACAGCAGCTGCCAGTCGCACAGAAGGCGATGGGACCAAGAGGACAGCGTCAGTGAAAAAACAATATAAGTGAAGGAGAGGTCGGTGGTCCCAACAAAGCTCCAGGGAGCCCTTCCCCAGAAGGAAGGTGCGCCGCAAGGAAACCAAATTAGTTGTGTGCAGGAAGACAAAGCGTGCAACTCCACGGGCACATGACCCGATCAGAGTAAAGGACCTTAGAGTGTGCCACGCGCAAACCAGAAAGAACGTTGCCAAGAGAACGGAGAGATCAGCACAGCGTGCGGTGATCAGTGGACAGCAAAACTCGCAAAATAGCACAGCACAGCGATTACTAGCAACACAGTTCCACTGAGTCACTTCAGAGTGAATCAAATATTAAAACAAGCACAAAAAAAAGTGCAGTACTGAATAATAGGTAAGCACAATGGCCATGGCCACAGTGCGTAATCCCCCACCACCACCTTTCCTAGCAGAACCAGGAAACCCCCCAATAAGGTGGGAAAGGTGGAAAAGAATGTTTGACACTTACCCTGTTGGCAATGGGGGGGACACATTTGCCCCTGCAAGGAAACATGCTTTGATATTACCCAATTTGGGAATTGAAGGAGGTTGTGTATTTGAAGGTCTGTCAGAACCCACAACTGTAGTTTCGAGTGATTTGGATGACTTCACAAAAACAATCAGGATGTTACAAGAGCACTATGTGCCGAAAACAAAATATAACATTTGAGATGCATACATCTTTGCAGAGACAAGAGTTTGCAGAACCAGTGGAGGGTTATGTGACTGACATACGCACCCTTAGTCACACTTGTGAATTTGGACGATTGACAAATTCTCTAATCAGAGATCAGTTAGTGAGATGCACAAACAATGTTAAAATTCAAGAGAAATGATTGGCTAAAGATCTGTCACTTGAACAAGCAGTGGAGCCTACTTGCAGCATTGAACAGAGCGCTCACTAGATGAGAGATATGAAAGTTGAGCAAGGAACTAGCAATATTTGTACTCTGAGAAACAGAAGAAGCAACGAAAGAAGGAAAGAACTACGTTGTTTTAAATGTGGTTACACTGGACATGTGTTCTCGAGCCTTTTTTGCCCGGCGAGGACTGCATCTTGCATAAAATGTAAAGGCAAAGGACACTTTGCCAAATTGTGCAAGGAAGGGTCAGTGAATACAATTGAACAGACACCAACCAAGCCAGGACAAGAAGTGGTACAACTGTCCTTGACAGAAAACAAGAACACGAATGTCCGACATGTATTTCAAATCTCAGCTATGGGCGGAGGAAAAAAGTACCTTCAGATGAGTTTCGCATCAATGGGAAATCATTAATTATGAAGGTGGACAGTGCTTCCCCTTGGACAATTATCTCTGGTGAAACCTTCACAAATGTCATTGGCGGAAGAGTACGAGACTTACTGGAACATGACATTCAACCGCATGGTTATGGAGAAGTTGAAATAGGAATGTTTGGAAAATTCAATGCTGAATTAGAATATAAAGACCGTAATTGCACAGCAGAAGTGTTTGTAGAAGAAAAAGGATCATCCCTTTTAGGATGGGACGAACAAGCAAACCTGGGTATTTGCATTCAAGCAAATTCACATGAACCAATAGCAATCGCAGAAGTTCAGGACAAATGGGAGAGCACATTCCCAGAAGTTTTCTCGCAGATGTTGGGAGAACTCAAGACGTCAACCAACTGCATAAAACTGAAAGCCGACGCCAGTCCAGTAACACACAAAGTATGTCCAGTACCTCACCACTTGCGAGAGAAACTGAAGGAAGCATTGGACACGTTACTAGAAAAGGACGTTATTGAAAGAGTGGAAGCAACTGTTTCTAGTGGTACTGGTAGCCAAGCAAAATGCAAATTTGAGATTCTGTGTAGATCTTAGGTATTTGAACAAAAATATTCTAGTAGATCGACATCCCCTGCCAGTGATCTCGGATGCCTTGGAACTTCTACAAGATGCTAAGGAATTTACAGTGATTGATTTTTTTCTGCCGCGTATCATCAGGTACCATTCGCACAATCTTGCCAAGAACTTGCTTTGTTTATCACACCTGAAGAACCTTCAAGTACTTCAGGATGCCCTTTGGTTTGCCTTGGGCGGCCGCTGTCTTCCAGAGGGTAATAGAAAAGGTTCTTGAGTTTGTAGAGAACATCCTAATATTCCAGGATGACAATTTGGTATACTCGCTGTTAGTGGAGGAACATGACAAGAGGGTGAGAGAAGTACTACATAAACTAAAAGAGGCAGGATTAATTGTTCAGACAAGCAAATGCAAAATCCGAGTGCAAACTGTGGAATATTTGGGACATAACATTTCGGCAGAAGGGATTATCCCAAAGCACAGTCTGGTTGAGGCGATCTGGTTGGCTCCAGAACCAAATGACAAGTAACAATTACGTTCCTGGGATTATCAGAGTACTACCACAAATTTGTTGAAAACTTTGCAATTTTGTCCACGCCCCTCAGGTTGTTAGTAAAAAAGGGTGTGAAGTTCACATGGTCTAAAGAGTGTGGAGTAGCATTTGAAAAAAATCTAAGAAAATATATCTAATGCTCCTTAGTTGGGATCATTTTCAGCTAAAAGTAGAACATTCCTGAATGTTGATGCTAGCATTTTAGGATTAGGTGCCTTATCTGTCAAAAGACACTTGCACTAACATAGCCAGGGCCATAACCGGCTCGCGTCTTGATTACTGCAATATTCTTTTCCTTGGGACCTCCAACAAAAATCTTGAGAAGCTCCAAGTAATACAGAATAATGCCCTACGCGCTGCACAAGGCATTGCCAAGAGAGAGCACATCACCGCTGCCAGAAAAGCATCCCACTGGCTCCCCATAAAGGAGAGGATCCTATTCAAGGCTCTTAGCATCACCCACAAATGTGTCCATCTTGCCGCCCCAATGTACCTTTCCCAGAGGATCCACCTGGTCTCCTCCACAAGACCCACTAGATCACCCCATGCCAGCATGCTCTCAGTACCTAGGGTAAAAAGGACCAGAGCAGGGGGCTCCAGTTTCCCGTACCTCGCTGCCGTACACTGGAACACCCTCCCTAGCTCCTTGCGCTCTGAACCCTCACTGACCGCCTTTCGGAAAACCCTGAAAACGACCCTGTTCATCTAACAATTACATGGCCCAGCCCTCATAATTGTATTGTATGATGTATTATCTGGTATATCTGATCACAGGTCACTGCCTCACTGTAACCCAAGGCACAACCTGCACACATTGTAACTAAGTCTTCCTTGCAAGTAACAGTGCCACAATGCCCCTGGGCTGCCTGCGCGCTATATAAATTTAATAAATAAATAAATAAATAAATTGACCCAAAGGGATGGAAGTGGGGAGGAACGAGTGGTAGCATTTGCCTCTCTGCCTTTGAGAGCTTCAGAAGTTAATTACTCGGTTGTGGAGAGAGAAACACTAGCGGTATTCTGGGAAATACTACACTTTATATATTTTTTTTTGGGGTCAAAAGTTTCTGGTAAGGTCTGACCACAAACCATTAGTACAGATGATGGCCAACTTGGGACGGAGTAAAGGCTCTCCAAGGCTATCTAGTTAGTTGTTAGGCCTGAAAGGGTATGAATTTGGTGTCTGTTACCTACCAGGTAAGAGAAATTCAGTAGCAGATTTTCTTTCGAGAATGCCTGTAGACTCCATGGTGCACGAAGAATGTCATCAGGTAGATTAGTGAATGGTGGCGAGCATTGAAGAAGTAGCAATATGTGAAGACGAATGGGAAAATGCAATGGAAGATGACAGTGTTGAAATCATTTATAGAGTGGACGGCCTGGCAGGGATGTGCTAGATAGGTGAACCTTTCTCTGAAGTGAAAGATGAATTATACTTGGTAGGAACTAAAATAAGGAGGGGAGTGAAGTTTGTGCCTCCAGAAAATATTAGGAAAAGCTTGATCGAACTGGCGCATCAAGGTCATTTAAGAATACATGGCACAAAAAGATTACGTCAGAGTTAATGGTGGCCAGCTATGGACAGATTAGTTGAAAGGGAAGTAAGTGACTGTGTAGAGTGTGCCTTGAGTGACAAAAGCAAGGTTGAGCGGGAGACCCCTTTAATCCCAGTAGAAGTACTTCCCCAACCTTGGCAACGAGTGGCGGTGGATGTTATGGGTCCCATTCAGGGTTTGGGGGAAGAAACCAATTAATTTTGTGATGGTAGATCACCACTCCAAATGGTGGACAGGTGTGAATGAGTCCACCATAAGTGAACTAATCAGATTCTTAGAAAATGTTTTCTTTGGAGAAGGGTTTCCAAGTACGCTAGTGACAGATAATGGAGTGCAATTTACGTCTGAAATGATGACGACATTTTTGTGTGAGTACAGTTTCAAACATGTGAAAACAGCTCTATATCGCCCTACGGTAAATGGTTAAGTGGAGAGGGTGAATAGATTTTTCAAAGGACAGATTCAATTGGCGTTGAGGGCGGCTTTACCTTGGAAGGTAGTACTGAGACAATTGATTTGGGGGTTATAGCAACACACCACATTCAGTAACAAACATTTCTCTGTTTGTTTCATTGAAAGGACGTGAGCCAGGGACCAAAATGTGTCCAGGCTGGATGGGGGTGGCAACACCTTTGTGGGTGGATCGTGAGGAGGTAATGCAAGTTATTCAAAGAGGACAATAACATTTATTAAAGAGTGTTTGATAACTCGCATGGGGTGAAAGATCACAAATGGTCAGTTGGGGACATGGTTTGGATCAAAAATCCTCGCATGGGACCAACAAATGTCTGGAGAGCATGTTTTTGGGGCTGAAGAACATTTCTGCTGTAAAGGAATAGGTGGTGGTGGTTGTTGAGTGGGGTGAAGTATGGTCTAAAGGCAGGTTGGCCCCGTATAAGGAGGTGGCGGGGAGTAGTGAAGGGAATGAAGTGATGGGCTTGGAAATGAACAATGCTCCAGGACAGCAGTCTGGTGTTAGGGTTCCGGTCGGAACCAGGATGAGTTGTAGAGAAAGAAGAATGCCAAACCACTTGAAAGATTTAATTCAACAGCTCCTTGTTTCTGTTGTGTACAGCTTGGTGAAAAACCACAAGTGTTTCTGTTGTTTACATTGTGAGGAAACTTCACAAATGTAACATTTTCAATACTTTATCATAGGGTGCTTCATCAGTATGCACCAGTTAATCTTTAACTTACTAATTAAATTATTAGGATTCTGTGGAGGGTAAGATAGGTCATGTTCTTAGCCCCATGTTATGAGTTGCCTTCCTGTAATCATACTTCACAATAGAATGTATCGGTGTTCTGAGTTCCCTGTACCACATTCCACAATAGTGTATTAGTGTCATTTAGAGTGTTTGGTTTGAAAGGTTTACTGTTAGTATGTTGGAGCCAGCAGCACAGGCTGTGGCTCTGTGGGCTTCAATAAAGAACTTGTTTAACTCACCAAAATGTCATCCTTTCATGTTGCAATCCAACACAAGGGTATACAGCCAAACCAAAAAGTTCCAAATGGCTAATGTTCACATTTCCAAGGGGTGGCTCCCTTCCCCAGGTTCCTTTTACTAACTCCCAAAAGTTCAAACTAAGAATAATCAAGTTTCTTAAAGTTCAAAAGGATAACTCTATCCTTCTGGATACTGCAATCCACTCCCGGGGAAATGGCTCCCTTCTGCAGGTTTCTCTTCACAATCAAAGCAGGTTACAATCCAAAGGGTCTGAGTCCTCCTTGGAATTCTCCTTTTACTGTTTCACAAATTGGGTGCAGGTCCCAGACTTGCAGGTCACCTGGTATACTCCTCGGCCTGGTTGTTTCCAAATTAACAATAGCTGAAAGTATTGCGTGTGTGATTCTTCCTTGGTCTTTCTTTCTACAGCAGTTTATCACACATACTGGACTGTGCCTGGTGTTCTCTCCTGCCATGTCCTGGTTATAGTTTCTTTCATTGCTTTTCATACAGGTAGCCTTGCCTGGTGTACTCTCCTGCCAGGACTGGTATGCATTTGTTTTCAACATTGCATATCAGTACTTCTCATCTGCTCCTATTATCATTAATGTATATTTGGTACTTTTTCTTCCGTTCATTCAGCTTGTTTTACAAATATTCAGTAGACCTTGTCATCATGGTTCAACATACAACATACAATGTCTCACTCAGGTTTTTCCTCCTAAGTCTTCCCCAGGTTTGTATGGAGGCTCAATGACTCCAGTCACACTGTCTACCGCCTTGGCGTCCGAACCCTTTCCCTGGGCTCACCAGCTTTTTGTTCATGGCTTCTCTGGGTTCCCGACTCCAAGTGAGGTGTTTCTCCAGGCTCCTGCGGCTCTCCCTGTTGCTGTCGGCGTCTTCAGTGAGCATCTGCACTCTGGGCGGTGTCACAGTCTTTGCAGCCTTCAGGAAGCATGACTTGCTCCACTCTGCGTCCAGCGAGCCTCTCCAAAGCACGTTGCTTCTTGTATCGTATTCCACAAATCTTAATGTCTTTTTAAACAGTTCAAAACACAGTTTCTTGGGACTTTAGTCTTTGCCCCACTTGGGATGCGCATTCCGTATTTCTTCTCACTGCATGATTCACTTCCCTTACTTTCTCATAGTGTGTCGATCAAAGTCTTTCGATTGTACAGGGATTTTACTAGACCTCCTGTATAATCACTGTGACCTCTTTTAGCGACTCTCCTGCGGCTTCTGGTACCCATAGTTTCGCTCCGATGGGATCGACCAGAGTCTCTCTCGAATTAGCACCCATGTGGTGCTGTATTCCCTATGCAGCTGGTCTCCCCTCAACACTTCTTATAGTTACGCTTTTTACAGTTCAATAATCTTGGTTCAAACATGCCACTTTGTGCTTATCGGCGTAGGCTTGCCCTGTGTACTGTTGCCATCTGCTACAAGACATTGGTGCTATTGTTTGTGGTCTTAGGCTCTCTCCCACGAAGGTTCTGCGGGTCTGGGATGAAAAGGGCAAGGTCACTTCTCTCTCTCGATTCCTGCCACCTTTCTCCTTCGCTTGAACTACTGCATCTCCTTAGCCGTCTTTTCTTGCTGTCTGCCAACCTTTTATCCCTGTGGGGAAGGGAAAGGGCCGTCGGGAGTGTGTGATTCTGATCCATTGCCTGAATTTGACAGACCCTTGTATTGGGACATGTCGGGTAAATGGCTCTGGTGTTAGTCCATTGTCCTTGCGTTCGTGTTGCAAAAAGGGGGGCGACACTGGTTTGGAACGTCCTATGAAAAAGGATGGGGAAAAGGTGTTAAAGGACAGAGGATACCGCGTCTCACCCGTCGGTGTCCCACTCCCGGAGGACCCCCCATCCAGGTGATCCTCCCTCACTGGTCCACCCCCAGGAACTGGATCCAATAGCGATGGCCGTGTCCTGGCCACTTGGATGACAGATCCCCGGGGACTTGCTAGGTAGACGCCTTCAGGTTTCTCACAGACCATGGACCCTTCCATCGCCCTACACCCTAGGTAATGGATAAACAAGAAGGGTCATATAGAGCCAAGGAAGGGACGCTTCGAGAAAAAGTAGAGATCAAGAAACCAGATCCAAGATGTAAAGTTGAAAGCAGAAGGGAGGAAGTAAAAGGAAGCAACCCACCTCAGTTGGTCTTTTTTTCCTGTAGAGAAACAGGTAATCTAGCTAGACACTGTCCAAGGAATACAAAAGACGAACCTATGGAAATAGGCTGCTTGAAGGGTGAAGAGTGGGAAGAAGCGAGGAAGTGCCAGAGACCTTTAGCATCTGCTCATGTCAAACCCCTACCGAGTTCACTTATGAAAAAGGCTTGGGTGAATGGTAAACGGGTCAAGGCTTTAATCGACTTGAGTAGTAACCAGACCGCTATACGGGCTGATTTAGTTTCACCACCAGATATAAACCATGCAACCCTAGTCCGAGTAACCGGTGTACATGGAGACAACAAAATCTATCCTAAGATACCAGTAAACATCGAAATCCGGGGAAAGACCTGTGAAATACCATCTGGCATCATTCCAGGACTCCATGAGGAAGTTATTCTGGGGCGATACTTACCCATCGTCTCTACTCTGTTACAGGAATCTCCACCCCCCCACTCCTCTTTGAAGACTTTCTGCCCCAAAGATCCTACCAAGAAAGTCACGAGTCCCAAAATTCTCCAGTATGGGATTGGGAAAACTCAAAACCCATGAAACCCAAGACAGCCTTTGAAACCCAATTTATAGGTTATTGTAGATAGGCGGATAAGGTCCCTTCACCTCCACCTATTAACCCTTTAAGTGCCATGGGTATTTCTCCCCAGTGCCAGGGCCTTTTTTGGTGATTTTGGTATGTGGCCATTCAATGGCTTGTAATTTTTTTGTTACATGAGATATCTCGGCCAAATTTGGCTCCTTTTTTTCCCACATGTAGGCGGTCGTAACGCCACCCAGGAATCCTAGGTTGCTGTAGGGGGGTGAGAGAAAATAAGGAAAAAGTGCGAAAATGTAGGGTTTTTTCAAAAAATGCCAATAAAATGATGTACAAAGAAGCCTGTGTTTTTTTCCTTGTAAGAGATAGGAACAAATAGTTTGCTGTGCAGAGTTCCCCAATTTAGTGGCTTTCAGGAACAGGTTGAGTGGAAATGGAAATAAAATTATTTTGATGTGGTTATCAACCGTTTTGTGAGAGGTAGGCGATTTTTGCCATTTTTGCCAATTGGACATGCATGGACGGAATGGAAGAAAAGGGCAGGAAAGCCAAATTGGAGGACAGAAAGGCATATATTTCTGAAAAGTAGAAAAAATTCCAGGTTTAGGAAGGGGTGATTTGCATAGGTCAGGCAACAACTAGGTAGGGGAAACTGCCATCGAATGGGGGAAAAGCAGGAAAATGACTGGAAAAAAAAGGTATGTGTTGGACATGGTTGGCTTGGTACAGCAATGACTTCTATGAATTTTGAGAAAAGCAATGCTCCGCTACATTCCCCCGACTCTTGCAGTTAAGAGAGCATACAATTTTTGTAGTGTTTTTACAAAACAAGCAATACCACAAGCCAAACACTGAGCCATGGTACACAGGAGTTTTACGCTCACGGCCTGACCAGACGCACTTAGCATGTGTAAATTGGGAAAACCAATGTGGTGAGGAACGGCAAGCATACATTTTTTGAAAGAGCACAGGCAGACCTTTTCAAGGGTAGGTGACTTGTGCAGGTTACAAAAGTGTATGGTGGCTAAAGCAGCGACTAAACGTAGGTCACATTTGGGAAAAGAAAGGGTTGTGAGACAAAGGGCACCAGCAAATGGGTCAAAACATTATGAAAACCACACAAACACAACACATGGCCTACCGTCCCGCGTTCCCACAGGTGTCCCGATGAAAACGGTACCTCACATGTGTGGGTGCACCTACCTGGCCGCCAAGGGGAAAGCCTAAAACACAAGTAACCCCAAGTCTGTTTTCAGAGTGAAATCTCAGACATTCTGCCGACCGCACAACGTACAGATATGGGCCTCGGGTGTTCAAGCCACCGAGGAAAACAGGGAACCCCATGCATTTCCGAAAAGAGGACACCCGTGGGAATACGCAGAGGTATGATTTGCGCACATCGCCCCAGAATTTTTTACCCAGGCAGCCCCGCAAAGTCCGAAATGTCGGGAAAAAAACACTTTTTCCGCACATTTCGCTCGACGCACCCATCGAAACACGCCCCCAACAACACATGGCCTACCGTCACGCGTTCCCACAGGTGTCCCAATGAAAACGGTACCTCACATGTGTGGGTGCACCTACCTGGCCGCCAAGGGGAAAGCCTAAAACACAAGTAACCCCAAGTCTGTTTTCAGAGCGAAATCTCACATTCTGCCGACCGGCACAACGTACAGATATGGGCCTCGGGTGTCCAAGCCACCGAGGAAAACAGGGAACCCCATGCATTTCCGAAAAGAGGACATCCGTGGGAATCCGCAGAGGTATGATTTGCGCACATCGCCCCAGATTTTATTACCCAGACACCCCCGCAAAGTCTGAAATGTGCCCCGGACTTTGCGGGGGTGTCTGGGTAATAAAACACGTGTCCCAATGAAAACGGTACCTCACATGTGTGGGTGCACCTACCGGGGGCGCAAAAGGAAAAGGGTAACCCACTGGGAACCCCAAGCCTTTCGCCACTGCCCATTTTGTTCATGTGGGCAACCTACAGATTCGGGCCTAGGGTGTCGAAGCCAACAAGGAAAACAGGGAACCCCATGCATTTCCCAAAAGAGGACACCCGTGGGAAACCACAGAGGTCTGACTTACGCAAATCGGCCCAGAATGTAATACCCAGAACCACCAGCAAAGACCCACATGGGAGAAGGGTGCCCAAGGCCAGGGATATTACCGCCGACTTTGCTGGAGCCCTGGCTGCCCTGCGTTACAGCTTCTCCCCACCAAGGAGTCTCGGCAGTGTGCCAATACCTCCCCGAAGGGAAAAGCTGTAATGCTGCCCAGCCGCAACTCCAGGACAGTTGGAGGTGATCTGCCCAGACGGGCCATTCCCACCCACACCACCAACAATCCAGCCCCAGTCTCACCCACCCCACTGACAGTGGGCCCTAACCATAGAATAATAAAAAACAGTACTCACATAACGTTGCAGCTGCTCGGGTAGAAAAAGCTGTAAACAAAACAAAGAACATGTGTTACCTACGGTCACACCAGCAAAATGTGGCCCTCCCCGGGGGCAGATAAGGGGGGGGGGCTTTCCTGCACTCCTCCCTGGGCTGAGGCGTCCGTTCCTAGGAGCAGATATCTGGTCCCAGGGAGGGCTGCATGACTTGGCACCCACTCCATTGCGGGTGGGGGGGGGAGGGGGTCAACGCCCCATCCCATTAGAAAATTCCCTGACCCTTTGGGGTGCCCCACCGCCCCCCCCCCTAAAAAGCGTTCCACCATTTTCATTTTTTTCCTTTGGTAACCCAACTCCGCTTGGTGCAGAGGGTCACGTTGGTGTGCCAATCTGGCGCCGGGGTGCCCAAACCTTACTGCCCCACCCACTGGGGGGGCCTGTCCCACCATTTTTGGGGGCCCTCTCCCCTCTCACCCCAAATGGGTGGCGGGGGCACCTCATGCAGGCCTCCTCGGGCCTCCTACAAACGGCTGCGTGAGGTACACCCCACCTCCATTTGGGGTGGGGGGGGAGAGGGCCACCACAAAAGGTGGGGCAGGACCCCCAATAGATGGGGCAGTAGGGTTTGGGCACCCTGGGGGCAGATTGCCACACTAATGTGGCCATCTGCACCAAGCGAAGTTGGGTAAAAAAAAATAATACAAATTCATAGGCTGCTTTTTAGGGGGGGCTGAGGGACACCCTAAATTGACAGCGAATGATGTACTGCAACGGGGGGTGGCCCTCAGCCCTCCCCCACCCCAAATGGAGGGCCCCACCTCATGCAACCCTCCCTGGGGGCAGATAGGGGAGGGGCACCTCTTGCATCCCTCCCTGGGGTCAGATGCCCCTTCCTAGGAGCAGATATCTGCCCCCAGGGAGGGTTACAAGGGGTGCCCCCTTTCTACTTCGGTTGGGGGGGCACCCCCCCCTTTCATTCAGTAAAAAATCCATGGTGTCTAGTGGCCCCCACCCCCTTTTCCCATAATTTCACTTTTTTTTTTTACATTTCCTTGGGGCAGATGGTCAGCCATCTGCCCCAGGGTTCACATGCATGTACACCCATGCTTTGGGGGCCGGGAGGGGGAGAGGACTGCTTACTTGAAGCAGCCCCCCCCACCTCACAAACGGATCCATGGTGGTCTAGTGGGTTGCTGGTCACGGATCGAGCGCCCTGCGCCCGATCCGCGACCAGCAATGCCTCATATGTGGTGTCCTTGGACAGGGGAGAAAGTCCCCTTTCCAGGGACACCACTTTTTGATCAATCCGTGGTGGTCCAGTGGGCCCCAGGGCCCCAAACCCCCTCCCAACTCCCACCTCCCCTTGATTTTGTTTTTATTTTCACCCCTGGGGGCAGTGATTCGCTGCCCCCAGGGGTATCTGGCGCTGTGGCCCCATGCCTTGGGGCCACTGGGGGAGGGGGGCCGCTTACATAGTAAGCAGCCCCCCCTCCCCCTGCGTCACAAATGGATCTGCGTTGATCCACTGGCATTGCTGCCCGCGGATCGCGCGCCCTGCGCCCGATCCGCGGGCAGCAATGCCTCATATGTGGTGTCCTTGGAAAGGGGAGAAAGTCCCCTTTCCAGGGACACCACTTTTGATCCATCCCTGGTGGTCCAGTGGGCCCCAGGGCCCCAAACCCCCTCCCACCTCCCTCCATCCCTCGAATTATTATTATTATTATTTTTTTTTTTTATTTCACCCCTGGGGGCAGTGATTATCTGCCCCCAGGGGTCCCTGGCGCGGTGGCCCCATGCTTTGGGGCCACGGGGGAAGGGGGCCGCTTACCTAGTAAGCAGGCCCCCCTCCCCCCGCGTCACAAACGGATCTTCATTTGATCCGTGACGTTGCTGCCCGCGGATCGAGGCGCCCTGCGCCCGATCCGCGGGCAGCAATGCCACACAATTGGTATCGCTGGAAAGGGGAGAATCTCCCCTTTCCAACGATACCCGTCTCGATCTCCGGCTTGAAATACAGCCAGAGATCGAGGCTGACAAAGAAGGGAACTCACCTTCTTTATCCACCGCAGCAGCCGAAAATGGCTGCTGCGGTGGATTTACTTTCAGTTTCACGCCGACGTGCGTTACGCATGCCGACGTGAAACTGAAGGTAATGCAGCCCCCTGGCAGTGAGGGGGGACCTCCCCCTCACATAGCCCGGGGGTTGGATTACAGTTTTGAGCGATCCCTGCTTTGCAGGAATCGCTCAAAACAACGTGCCGAAAAGGACGAGCTATCTCGTCCTTGGCACTGCGTGTGCACTGTCAAGGACGAGATACCTCGCCCTTGGCACTTAAAGGGTTAAGGTCCGTTGGTGGAATATGCGAGAGTACCTGGACATATCTCACTCCTGTTCTTTGGCCAGCCTTAACAGCAAAACTAACCAAAAACCAGGTATATCCACCTCGCATAGGTGAAGGATATGTGAGTAGGATTGGGACACTGATGGGTGAGACGCGGTATCCCCCTTCTTTCAACACCTTTTCCCCATCCCACCACGTAGGATATTCCAAAACACTGCCCCTCCCCCCTTTTCCAATACGAACACTTTTGCATGACACGGAAGACAACGGTCTAACAACAGAGCCGTTTACCTGACATGTCCCAACACAAGGGTCAGGCAAAGTCAGGCAATTGACCTAAATCACTCGCATCTGATGGGCATTTCCCTTTCCCACAGGGATAAAAGGTGGCGCACAAGAACACATGACGAGCAAGGCAGACCGCATTACATAAAGGCTAACTCAGCACAGCAGTTCAAGAGGAGGCGAAAGATGGCGAATACCAAGAGGGCGACAAGGAGGGAAGTGACCTTGCCCTTTCCGGTCCAGGCCTGTGAAACCTCTGCAGATGGAAACATAAGACTGCGAACAAACGCCAGCGTGTGTTGCAGCAGATGTCTACGGCACGCAAGACCCTCCGCTGCTTATAACCAAGCCGGGGAGAGACGATCGTCTCAGTGGTACCAACCTTGACTCCAAAGCCAAGCGGTTCATCACAGTCTGTGAATCGAGGGGCGTGTCGATTAGAAACCAAACTGTGTGTTATGAAAAGTAGCCAAAGGATAATTTGAACTTTTAAAGATACGAATGAGAAACGAGGCGAAAACCAGCAACAGAGGAGGCTGGCACCTCGTGGGTGCTCAAGCAGGAAACTCTGGGAGATTACCCAATGGTAGAAAGACTACCATAACCAGAAGGCCTTAGGAAGAGGCAAAGATAGGTCAAAGTGGTCATACAGGGGACTTGTCAAATCCTCTGTACCGTCGAAAGTCTTTGACCGACATATGATTGAGAAAGCAAAGGGAAGTGAATCCCGCATGGAGAACATTTAATACATGAACTGTGTTCCGTAAAAATTAGCAAGAGTGAACCCGGTGGAGGGATGCTGATGAGAGAATGCAAAGTCTAAATCCCATGATGAACTGTCTATAACCATCAGCGAGAGTGAACCCGGCAGATGGAAGCCGACAGCCAAAGGTCGGTGAGAGTGAACCTGCAGATGGAAACCAGTATCGAGGGGCAAAGCCCGAAAATTTGTTTAAAAGGACCATAAGATTTGTGAAAGCAGAAAATATTGCAAGACAAGAGGAAGGAAAGTGTCTCCTTTGTCAATTGGGATCCGATCCTGTCCGAGGGAGACACGGGTGGAAAGCGATCACCCAAAGTTCACTGAGAAGGTAACTGTCTTGTGTATTTGTTGAATACACTTTTGCGAAGGGTCTACGCCCGGAAGAGGGGGACCCAGGGGTGAAGCCGTTGCACAAAGTCTATGCAAAGCAGACCTTTGTGTTTGTTTGTCTCGAAGGAAAGAGACTTTTATTGAAAAAAGAATTTGCCATCGAACATCGAAGAACCTGACCGCTGGAACGGAATGGTCAGCTCGTGCTGGGAAGGCTCGAGTGTGTGCTGTGCTCCAGTCCCAACTTGTCCCATGCTAAAAACATGGGATAGGGAGACCTCAAGGCAATCACGTCCTAACTTATTATTTGAACACTGTTTCCTTTATTTTGATACCCTATCCAACACTCTTTCTGTAATTAGGTGTAAGGAATTGGCAATAGGTTTTTCTTAGTACAGGCCTTTTTATTTTGACACAACGCCACTAGGACTGCCTTATTTTTCATTTGAAGGTCGACGCTTGCTCCCATCTTAGATTTAGGTTTAGTTTAGGCGGTATTTCCACCCTGCATTTATTGTTCAATGAACACGCTTGAATTTTGAACACTTGTGTCTGTCTTTACTGTTGCCACCATGGGTTCCTTACAGTCAGCAAGTATGGTAGATGGTGACTTTCTCAGGCCAGCTCGCTCATCATGAAGGTTCTTCAGCCCCTCTACCAAGAAATAACCTGTTCTATGGGAAGGTGCCCACTCAGGAGGGTCTACAACCACGTTTTAGCTCACTGTACCTTTCACAGAGGAGAAATATCCATTTGCATGTCAGTCTTTTTCCCAACCACAAGGGCAGACCAGCACTGAAATGCTAGGCAATACTCCTCTGAACACGATAAAAGGCCTAACCATTTTTGTTTATCCGGTGCTTCCACCTGCTTCCATCGCCTTAGAATGGCCTTCCTAGCAGAGAATAGAACTGTGTGTAGGAATTTGCGTGTTGTGGAATCGTCGTGCCTCTCCTCACTAGCGAGACCAAAAACTATTGCAGTCCAGTTGCAGGGACATCACAGTTTGTAATTCTGGTTAGGCGTTGTGTTCATATCCCCTAGAATGGTTGCATTACTGGGCATGTCCAGAAAATGTGGCCTCTGGAACCCACCTCCCCACACTGGGCCTCATTACAAGTGTGGCGGTCTGGAAATAAGGCTGCCGGTGGCACAGCACCTGCTCCCTTTCCGTACCGCCACACTACAACTCTGCAGGCAGGGGCCGTTGCGCCAGACAGGTCTGACCTGCCGGATGCAGCAGCACCCACCTGCAGAGTTTTCACAGAAGCACCGGCACCCTTAGCAATGGTGCTTGTGCTTCCGTCTCCCCACTCCCATGGAGTCCTAAAGGACTCCAAGGGGATGTGGAACAACATTTTCCGGCGCACGATATCCCAGGCCGCTGGGCCTTGTACCCCGGTGCCATCGGGTGCCGGAAAAAAGTGTACCGAATCCGGTGGCCAACCTGCCAGTCGCACAGGCGGGTTACCGCCGAACTCGTGATGAGGCCCACTGTCTCCAACAATAAAGTAACTGGGTGAAACCCATGGCATATAGTTTCGGGGGTGTAGTGTGCCCGCTGCAGAATCTTATATTACATCTGCCCGTGTTTGCTACTACAGGACACCTCTTTAATCGCTCCGAAGGTGCTATACATATCTTCTGTGTAAAGTGGTGTGTCGACGTCTTCATCCCATAATTCAGCTAGTGTTCCTTTTAAGGTTGTGCGGTATGCAAAAGTCATAGAAGGTCCAACGTCTAGGGAACTCGGACACATCCCGTCCTAGGTGATGGTTATTTAGCTCTAGATTCTACCGTAGTGAATCTGTATGACACTTGATTGTATGGAGTGGTATGCCAGCCATTCCTGAAGGGCAAGGCCCAGTTTATCCCTAACCGCGGGGAATGGCATTATGGTCTCGTCGTCGTATAGGTCCTTTACTCGTATGACACCCCAGTAAGCAGTTTGCCGGCCACGTATCTGTGAAGGGGGACCAATGGACATCACATCATTCAGTCTATGCCAGGGTGGGAATTTGTGAACATTGGTCCCGGTCATCATGTGCATTCAATGCCAATCGGTAACCGTGGGGCATATGATGGGGTGAGTTTTGATCAGTGTTGGGAGTCTTCTAGGTGGGATGTGTGAGAAATCAAAGGGTGTCTCACTGCTCAGTCCACTGGGAACTGTCATGCAGGTGGCCAGGACACAACCATCGCCTCTGTATCCAGTTCCTGGGGGTGGAGCAGTGTGGGAGGATCACCTGGATGAGAGGTCCCATGGGAGTGGATACCCAGAGAAATGTGGTATATCTGTTCCCATTTTCCTGTAGAACACCCTCATTCCATGTACTATCTAGCAATTTTACCCCCTCGCCCTTTTCCTACACACATTCTGCTGCACGGACAATGCACTTCAGGGAAAGACAGACTCGCACACAGCCAGTCTCTTTCACATGTCCCAACATCATGGTCAGGCAGAGTCAGGCACTTAATCTTAATGACTCGCACCTGAATCCTGTTACCTTTTCCCACTGGGATAAAAGGCGGAGCATGGGAGCACCAAGAGAGCAAGGTGAGAAGGGCAAACGAAGCGAGCAAAACCAGTAGAACGGAAGGGCAGGAAATCCCAGGAAGGCGATGCGACCATGGAAGCAGAGCAGACGGGATCAGGAGGTGAATGAAAGGCTGTGGTCCTACCCGCTGCTGGGTGAAGGTCGCTGTGGAATCCCAAAGCGGCAACTTACTGCTACTGCAGAAGGTCACAGTGGTACCTCCTGCATGTGCGGTGTGAGAAAGGAGGCTAATTCGCTGATTATAGAACTTAGAATGAATGGCCACCTCTGCCTAACTTGTTAGATTCTGCTGCATTCAAGTGTGTCTCTTGGAGGAACAAAATGTCACCATTAAGGTTTCTAACATAATTAGGGAGACCCCGTCGCTTAATGGGGTGGATCAGGCCTTGAATATTCAAGTTAATACAGTAAAGCAATACCATAGGGCCCAATGAAATGGTATGTCGCCCCTCTGCCGTGCTCAAACATTCAGGAGCAATCCATAGTGGGCTGAACCATAGCGGCTGCTGTCCCCTGGCCACATGGGAGGAGGCTGCCGCCTGGGAATCCGTGATGACTCCATTAGCTCACGATTCTTCTGTTGCTTAGTCTTGTAGTTTCGTTGTGCTGAAGATCTGTAAGGCCCATCCTTTTTCTTTTCAAGTGTTCCAACTCTTAATTTCGACTCCTAGTTTTTTCTTGTCTAGCCTATTGCTATATACCATTCTTATTGGTCTCTGTGCCTACGAAAGGGCTCCTCTTTGTTCTATATGTAACTCCTCTCTGTGTACTTTTTGTGTCTATCCTCTTTTGATTCGGTCAATTCTGTGTTCTCTTTTTGATAGCTTCCCTTCTAATCTCGATTTATTTTTAAGTGCCTTCATTGTTTCGTTCCACCCGATCTCGCCTCCTTGATCACCTTCTACTCTCCACCACATGCTCTGAGATCTTCCCCAGTTACTGCTGGTTATCCCTCACCCCCTTTTTTTTTTTAACTGTAGCTGTTGCTTGTTTTCTTTACTGTCAAGTGAACAGTGGAATAATCTTCCACTGGCCATGCATTCTGTTCCGCTCTCATCTATGGGACTGTCTTCTATATCTGTTATCCTCTTGATTTCATCGTTTTGAATTCTGGACTCGATCATTTCATTTGACCGTTTTCCGCATATTCAGCAGTTTGGCAAAAACGCTATATACGTTACACATAGAGTACATGTAAACGTGTGCAACGGATCAGTATGGGAAATTTCACTGCAGTCCATCAGAGCAGCATTGATGTTTTGTTGCACAGCTACATTGATGGTGACCAGCTTAATCTGTCTGTGGAGGGCCCAGTTGGATAATTTACCAGGGTTTTCTTAAGATATTGGGCCATATGGAAACCATTTTTTTTTTGCCCCTGCCATGCCTTCTTTTTGGTGGAGCTGTCTCTTCCATGTGGTGAACATCTTGGAGTAATAATCCATGAAGAGATGTTCTTGCGTTCCCCGTAATGTAGCGCCCTGAGATACTGTGTCTTCCAAGAGGAGATTACGGAGGATGTTTTTTCCGTCAGCCTCTGAGCCATTGCTTTAAGGATGACAGTCTGGATGCGGATCGACTACTGCAGCAGACTCTCTAAAGTGACATCCTGTGCATGCAGGGGGTCCATAAGCTCTGCAGAGAAGTCTAACATGCTTGCGAGATAGCCGTAACATTTGTTGGTGTCCATTTTCAGAACTCTACTTTGAAACTATTATTTGCACAACCATAAACTGTGAGCCTTGCTTGTGTGTCTAATCCTAGCCGAGCTTCGCTTACAGCAGAAGTAAAGTTCAAGTCCATTGCCCCCATCAGGCAGGTCGTAGTCTGCCGTCAGTGTGATTTACAGCTAAGGCATTCATATGCTGTCAATAAAAGCCATTGTGTGTGTAAGCGCTTTATTAAATCTGTTGTTTTTTCTCTTTAATGTCAGGAAAAGGCCATTCCTTGTTTGCTGCGCCTAAGACAGACAAATGACGAGTTCCTCCAGGCTGCTGTCCGCGAAGCCCTGGCTTTAATTGGGTACATAGACCCTGTGAGGGGCCAAGGAATTAGAGTACTCACTATTGATGGTGGAGGCACAAGGTAAGTCTGCAAGCACCATTGCAGGGGAGAACTCTGAATGGTTCAGCTCTCATAATAAAGGGGTGTCTGAGATGCAGAAGTGAGCAAATCAATCATGCTGTCAAAAAGCTTACATTTTCACTGTATTCCGGGAACAAAGATTCGGTCTCACGCCAGATCAGTAACCCTAAATTAGAATGCTATTAAGTATGCAAAATTACTGTATTCATTAAAATTTAAGTTACGTTGTCGAACATGGCCTGGGTTTGTCTTTGAGTACTTACCCATTCCTCCCTGGGGAAGTTGTGCATTGTATTTGGTTCTTTCACACCCAGGTGATCCTGCAGGAAGCTGATCTCGTAAGTGGTGACTTCCAGCCGAAGCCCAGCTCTTTGCCAGACCAGAGACGGGGCATTTACTGGCTCCACCTTCCTGCTGCTTTCAAAGGCACAGGAGAAGCTTATGGAAATGTTAGATAAGGCTTTGGGTACAATGGAGGGTAAAAGTGCCTCTGTGGCATATGTTTCTCTATATGCTCGCGTCCGATTGCTCATAAGAACATGTCACCATCACAAGTTACGTAGCGAGCATGCTGGGCTGACGGGAAGTGCATGTTGATTTGTAGCAAGGGACACATCGATGCAATTGTAGATGTAGAATACAAGTTTGGCGTGACAGAGAAGGGCTTCGGACCAAAACCACTGGTTATTCATCTGTGAGCAAACCATGTGTAACCACATTAGGTAGTCCCTCCTCGGGCAGAGCTTGTGATGGCCAGATTTATGGGCTGTGGGTTTGGTAATGGTCCGTGCAGAGATGATATGGTCGTACGTGATGACCATGCCTTAGTAGCCTGGTAGCCTACGAAGTGAGCTTCTAAAGGTGCAGACTAACGGGCTGATGGAAAGATGACCTAAGGGAGAGTGCTCTACTTTCAGCAGGCACGCGACACCTATGCAACTACCGTCGGTGCTGGTCAAGTGAGCCGGATTTTCTGAGACCGGAGATCCCCCAAAAAGTCTCCTCAGATCCGGGAAAACAATGTACTGCCCTTCAGGGGTTTTAATGGTTGCAGTTTGAACACAAATCTCCGAGACAAAGGTCAAGAGATTTACCCACTAGACCACTTGAACCTCTGGTTAGGGTCCATGTGAAATGCTAGTGTAAATTGCATTCTGCAGAAAATATTAAAGCAAACTCTGCATGTTTAGAAAGTTTGCACCTTTTATACTTTGCTTGCAACATCATAGGAAATACCCCTTTCCTTGGGTATTTTTCAGGTGCTAATAAAAAAACACCTGAAATGTAAATGCTTATTAATGGGGCACTTAAAAAAATGTCCTGCATTTGCCATTTGCCCCCTGCAACTCCCCTGTCCCCCAGAATCCTCCACCCACCCCCCACACACCTCCTTGCTGGTGGGATGCCACAGTAAAGATATTCCATTTCCAGCACTGACTGCCGTACCACTCTGACATTGGAGTGGACTTGTTTTTGATGAACATTCAGGCTATGTTATTTATTTAAGGTAAAATTGTGAATTTGGAGGGGAGCAGGTGGTGTCATTACGCACGGTTGGAGCAAAGAATGCTGTACAATTTTGCATTGATAATGGAACTCTGAAATAAACATCTTAAGTGTTTTAGGTTCTTGCATTTCACGTGGAGCCAAGCAGCATGTTGCAAAGGCGAATCTCGCGGAAGGATCAACTTAGCCTTTCATCCTTCCGATGTCGATAAATTGTGCACCATTAAATGGGTTAATAATAACACACTTTTCCAGCATGGGGTCTGGCATGGATTCACATGCTCATGAATATTCCCCGTCGTCAGGCTGGGAATCCTCAGTAAAGAAAAATCAGTATCAGTTTCGTTTCTGATCTGTCTTTCGTAGTAGTAACCAATCACTGATCTCTGCGTCATACTGACCACAGCCAATGACTGCCATCTCCCTAAGCCCCGCCTCTGGCAGCCATCTTCAGATTTTTACCGCACGTTCAAGTGTTGGGATCCTCGTGCTATTGCTCTCGAGCTTTAGTGCTTTTTTCGTGCTTTTTCTTAGGAAAAATTTCTCTTTTTCGGTCAAAAGAGCCTCAAGCTTCACCGTTTCTTTATCCGATCAACGGGGACCCGTGTCGGATTCTTCTACGCCCCTCAAGGGTGAAGATTTCGTCGAGCCACGCTTTTGGAGGACTCCAGAAGTTTCTCAGGCCCATCTCGATCATGGCCCAGGAGAAGGGCAGCTCGACGCCCGGAAGCTGTTCAGGGTCTGCCCTGGATGCCAGCTTCAAAATGTCTTTAAGGAGGACGAACACTCCCTTTGCCTCTACTGCCTGCATGAGGACAAGACGCACGTGGAGAAGGACTGCGTTTTGCGGCAATATGTCGGAGCGGACCATGAAGGACCGCCATCTGCGTCTCGCCAACTGGCTGGAAGGGAAGAGCCCGTCGGGCGAGAAGAAGAAGAAGAAGAAGTCCGAGCGGTCTTCTAAGACCTTTGAGGGCGCCCCAGCGACGGGGGTCCAACAGAAGGCCAAGCACCGCGAGTCCGCTGGCACCGGGAGCGCCGAACGGTCGGGCTCTACGGGCGCCAGTCAGGGCGCATCCTCCCCGGCGCCATCAACCACGAGCCAACGCTCTGGCTCGGGTAAGAGGAAGGCCGAGCACCCGGCGAAGCTCCTGGAGAGACCCCGGTCGAGCTCGAAGGCCCCATTGGAGGGGGAGCGAGGCGGTGACCCTCCCCCCAAGGAGAAGGCGGTGAGCGCACCTAAAGTGGTGAAAGCCTTAATCCACCCGGCCAAGGCCTCTATCGAGACAGTCGCGGCGGCCCTGGCTCAGCCTGTGGAGGCTACACCAGTGGTGGCGACCTCGGGGCCCAGAGTCTCCCTGCCACCGCGGAGGGAGTCCTCTTTCATGCCCATCGACAGGACCCCCGTGAAACCTCCGACGGAGAAGAAAAAGGGGGGCAGGAGGTCCTCGTGGATTCGGCCTCAACCTCTGAGGAGGAGCTAATCAAAGTCTTAAGCCACGGCGTTGGTGTGGAAGAAGACCAGCCCGTCGGGAGGGACCCCGACGTAGGAGACGACGAGAACGTCAAGGGTGCCGACGGGGCTCCTGACCGCCCGTCAGACTCCCCTCAACCAGTGCCGCAAGACAACTCGGTGGCCATTTTGTTGGCTATACAGTCCTTATGCTCGGAGATAAGGACGAGATTGCCGTTACCACCAACGGAGGAACCTCTCCCGACAGGGGACGCGGAGCCAGGCCCTTCTGGAAGCCCCCCTCCTAAGAGAAGAAGGATTCATCCTCCACCTCCTTTTCAATCATCGCGCCCTGCTCAGCCATCCTCCCCGTCCACGACCCGTGGGGATGATACGGGGACTGACACGGCCGCGACGGGCACAGACGATGAGGTTTACGACGAGGATCTCCCGTCGTCACCTCCTCCCCGGGCTTCCCCGCCCGACGAGATTGGATCGTTTCATGCCATGATCGCCAGGGCATCCAAGCTTTTCTAGTTCTACACGGAAGAGAAGAAGAAGGAAGGTTTCCTTTTTCAACGGCGTGAGACCAAGAGGAAGACGGTCCTCGCTGTACCTCTACTGGACGATATCTGGGATGAGGGTCTCGCCCTCCTCAAGAACCCATCCACAACGCCTGCGAGAAGGGACCGGTACGAGAAGAAGTACCGGGTCCCGGACGCGGCCCCCTTGTGCCTTCGGGCACAGCCGACCCCAGACTCCGTCGTCTCCGCGGCGGCCAGGAAGAAAGCGGGGGGGGGCCTCGGCCTCTACGTCAACCTCCCCGCCGGACGGCGAGAGAAAGAAATTGGACACGATGGGACGCAGAGTCATCTCATCGGAAGCAACGACGATTAAGGCTGCCAACGCCTTGGCTATCGTAGCCCGCTACGACAGGGAGTTGTGGTACAAAATCGCCCCCCTGCTGGACTTCTTACCAGACGACAAGAGGGCGGAGGCCCTAGAGATCTTGCAGGAAGGAGAAGTGGCGTCGGACCACGCCATTACGATAGCGACGGACATCGGTGACACTGGATTTCGCCAGTTGGGCAACGGCGTGTGCCTTAGACGGCGTGGATGGCTCAAGGCAACTGACTTCCGTCAGGACGTGCAGACCAGAGTCTTGGACATGCCGTTCGACGGGAACAACCTGTTTGGGAAAACAGTGGACGATTCCCTACAAGCCATCAAGACGGAAACGGAGACGGCCCGGGCTCTTGGTGTTCTCCAGCAACGACGGCCGCCCTTTCGGAGCGGCGGAGGCAAGCAGGGTGCCTCCAAAGGTTCCGGCGGCGGATTTTCCACCTATCGTCAAGCGGCCCGTTCGTCGTCGCAAGAAGCCTACAGGGGACGAGGCAAGTCGGGCGGACCCCGCCGTCGTCGCCAAGGAGGGCAAGGCGGCAAAGCCTCGGCGAAGCAGGACTCAACCGGCCGTGGGGTCGGGCCCCCACCGAAGCACCCCGGTGGGAGGCCGGCTGGCGAACTTTGTCAGCTTGTGGGAGTCCATCTCCACCGACCGTTGGGTGCTGGACGCCCTGGCCCAGGGTCACGCGCTCGAGTTTCTAAAGAAGTGCCCGCGCGTCCCCCCCGTGGCCAGGAAGGAACATCACGTCCCTCAACTTCTCTTGGAGGTAAAGGCGATGCTCAAGAAAGGCGCCATCGAGCTCGTCCCAAAGAGGCTTCGGGGCTCCGGAGTTTACTCAAGATACTTCCTCGTGAAGAAGAAGACGGGAGGATGGCGTCCCATCCTGGACCTACGACGACTAAACAAATTCATCAAGGCACAGAAGTTCCGGATGGTCACCCTCCAGCACGTCCTGGGTCAACTGGAGGAGGGCGATTTCCTGTCGTCGTTGGATTTGGAGGATGCCTACTTCCATATCCCCATCCTAAAGGGACACCGAAAGTTTCTCAGATTCGTGGTCCGAGGGCGTCACTACCAGTTCAGAGCCCTTCCCTTCGGATTGAGGTCGGCACCCAGGGTGTTCACCAAGTGCCTCGCACCGGTGGCGGCGCGGCTGCGCCTGGAGGGGATCCACGTCTACCCCTACCTGGACGACTGGCTCATCCGAGCAAAGACAAAGGAGCTCGCCGCGGAGCACACGGCGAGGACGTCCAACTACTCACGGACCTGGGATTCTCCATAAACTACACCAAGTCCCACCTGGTGCCCGCTCAAGACGCACTGTTTCTGGGAGCGAAGCTCGACACAGTGGCGCGTCTGGCCTCTCCGTCGGAGGAAAGGACAAGGGCCATCTTGGGCAAGGTGCAGCGGTTGCTGGTTGCGGACGCGGCCAGGGTGAGGTCCATCAAGTCCCTCCTCGGAATGATGTCTTCTTGCATTTATCTCGTCCACCTGTGCAGGCTTCGGATGCGCCCGTTACAGGAGTTCCTGGACGCTCGCTGGATCCAGACGACAGGCAGCTTCGAGGACAGGATCACACTCGACGAGAGCTCCCGACGAGCGATCCGGTGGTGGGGCACCCGCGCGCATCTGACGGCGGGCATGGACTTCCAGACCCCGGGCCATCAGAAGACAGTGACCACGGATGCCTCCCTGGAAGGGTGGGGAGCGCACACCGAAAATCTGCACGCGAGGGGCCTTTGGCTGCCGACGGAGAAGTCCCTCCATATCAACGTCCTGGAACTCCGTGCAGTGTTTTGGGCTCTCAGGTCCTTTCTTCCGTCCCTCAAGGGCAAGGTGGTGAGGATCTTCACCGACAACACCACCACCATGTTCTACATCAGGAAGCAGGGCGGTACCAGATCCCCAGCCCTGTCCAAGGAGGCTCAGGATCTGTGGCATTGGGCCGTCGCCCAAGGGATGTTTCTGGTGCCGTTCCATCTGGCAGTGATAAAAAACACCATCGCTGACTCGCTCAGCAGAGAGCTGCGCTCGTGCCACGAGTGGGAACTACGACAGGATCTAGTGGACCGCCTCTTCCGACGGTGGGGCACACCCCAGATCGATCTGTTCGCGACAGCATCGAACTCCGAGTGCCGGAGGTTCGCCAGCAGGTTTCCCCAGCCGAGGAGCATGGCCGATGCTTTCTCGTTCCCCTGGGAGGGCCTGTTCCTATATGCATTCCCTCCATTGCCGCTGCTGATCCGGCTCATCAACCAGCTCAAGAGGTCACGGTGCAGGATGATCCTCGTCGCACCTGCGTGGCCGAGGCAGATATGGTTCCCGGACCTTCTGGACTTGTCAGCGTCCCCGTCAATCAAGCTGCCAGTGGACGCGGATCTTCTCTCCAGAGAAGGAGGCGCCATCCTCCATCACGACCCGAAGTCACTGAACTTGCAGGCCTGGCTCCTGCAGCGTTAGAGTTTGGAGGTTACGACATACCGGCCGACTGCAGAGAGGTTCTTGCAAAGGCCAGGGCGTCCTCAACTCTTAAATGCTACGGACACAAATGGAAGAGGTTCTCTGTCTGGTGCCACGCACAGAAGATTAACCCTCTACGGATTACGGCTTCTCAAGTTCTGCCGTACCTACTGACGCTGGCCAAGGCTGGACTAGCGCACGCTTCCATCAAGATTCATCTTGCTGCGATCTCCCGATACACCAGAACCACGGGACGGACGTCTTTGTGGTCTCATCGTCTGGTGAAAGAATTCATGAAGGGACTGTTCAGATCGTTCCCGCCGGTGAAGGCCCCGGCCCCGGCGTGGGAGCTCAACGTGGTGCTGACCAAGCTCATGGGACCTCCGTTCGAGCCTCTGCACTCAGCTCCGTTGAAGTTCTTTTCGTGGAAAACAGCGTTTCTTGTGGCCATCACCTCTGCACGACGGGTGGGTGAGATCCAGGCCCTTTCCTGCAAGCCCCCGTACTTGACTTTTCACGACACAAGGGTAGTGCTCAGGACGCACCCCTCCTTCATGCCCAAGGTGCCGTTGGACTTCCACCTCAACGAACCCTTGGTGTTGCCTGTTTTCTTCCCGTCGCCTTCGTCGCCAGCTGAAAGGACTTTGCACTCGCTGGATGTGGCTAGAGCGCTGAAGTTCTACGTGGACCCGCACGAAGAGTTTTTGGAAGGCGTCACAACTTTTTGTGAACTTTGGACCTGTCAATCAGGGGAAGGCTCTCTTGAAGGCTTCCATTTCCAGATGGCTCTCCGGCTGTATCATGTACTGTCATCGGTTGGCAAACCGACCGCTGCCTGGCCGTCCGAGAGCCCATTCCACCAGAGCGATCGCAGCTACCACGGCGTTCCTATCTGGTGTGCCCTTGCTGGACATCTGCAGGGCTGCTACGTGGAGGTCGACGCACACCTTCACGAAATTCTACTGCGTCGATCGGGATTCCAGGGAGGAGTCCAGGGCCGGCCAAGCAGTGCTGCGCAACCTGTTCGCCTAAGGTGAGCCTGGTGAGGAGGTAAGAATTGCTGAATGTTGACTTTTGGATGTAATGCTTAATGTTGAGCCTTTGCCACCTCCCGTGGTTGTGCATGTGTGTACTGCTATGTATTCTTTTATTCATGAGCATGTGAATCCATGCCAGACCCCATGCTGGAGAAGGAACAAGTTACTTACCTGTAACTGTTGTTCTCCAGCATGGGTCTGGCATGGAATCACATGCGAACCCTCCCGCCTACCCCTCTGCGGCTCTTTACTTGGTCATACTGCCACTTCACGTGCTACCAAATCTGAAGATGGCTGCCAGAGGCGGGGCTGAGGGAGATGGCAGCCATTGGCTGTGGTCAGTATGACGCAGAGATCAGTGATTGGTTACTACTACGAAAGACAGATCAGAAACGAAACTGATACTGATTTTTTCTTTACCGAGGATTCCCAGCCTGACGACGGGGAATATTCATGAGCATGTGAATCCATGCCAGACCCATGCTGGAGAACAACTGTTACAGGTAAGTAACTTGTTCCTTCTATGCTTAGAGGTGAGGGGAATCCAGTGCGAAGTTCAAACTAGTGTCTTTATTTTGTTATTGCATGAAAGGGCAAAGACCTATTAAAGAGCTGTAAGCAGTAGCTAAACACCACCCAGCACCACCTTTACAATATGTCCCTCAAATTCTTCCCATTTACTCAAAATAAAAGCTTTTGAAAATCAACACCCCTATAAACAGGGGCGATGCTCTGGGTGAAGGCTAAACTTATTGTCCAGTTTAAGGAGCCCATTCAGGGTAGTGAGCCAGCGTTTGTTCAGCGCATACCACAACGTAAATTGTTGCTTGGTGCAAAAGGAGACCAGTAGGCGGTAGCACGGGGGAGAAGGAAGTGAAAGGTTGAGTATGAAGGTCAATAAGACTGGGTTCTCACTTGTAATGGGGAATGGGCGGGGCAGTAAACCAGGCATAGTGATTTTGAATTAGATGCTTTTTTTTTAGATGTAAGTAAAAAGGTAACCTAACAGCAGTGATTGATCTATGCTCCCTGTAAGGGTGCAGGAGGAGACTGACACACAGGTGGCATAATGATTGCTTTATAAAAAGTAAAGAGAAACTATTTTTCCCTAGATCTGAGAGGGGTTTCCCTGCCTCAACTAAAGTGCTAATGAGTCCGCAGAATGTCCTTGTAACTTAGAGTCCACCATCCTGTGTCAAACATCGTTATCTCTGTCCATTACACTTCTAACTAAACTAAAGGTTGGGCCAATGTTCTTGGTCCAGGAAAATGATTCCCTCCTTCTGGACTGGACGGCACTGTTCTGGTTGCTAATTTCCCACCATGGGGAGGACTACATTCTCCTGATTTTAATACTTCACAACAATGGACTGCAATCCTTTAACACTCTGCATTAGAAAGTTCACTATTTCTTCACACCAGGGGGAATGACTCCCTTCCACTGGATCACTGGTTTGACCCTCCTTGCAAGCTCAACTACCAGGGGGAATGACTCCCTTCCTCTGGCATCTGGCTTTAACTGTTTTTCCACACACAAAGCCAGGGGGGATGACGCCCTTCCCCTGGACTATCTTTTCACTTGGTTTCACAATTTCACAATGTCAGGGCAATGACTTCCTTCCCCTGGCCCTTCTTGGCTTTGTTCTCACAGTTCACAACAATTGGGGGGAATTACTCCCTTCCCTGGCTTTCCTTCCACTTTGATTTTACTGTTCAACACTTAGTTTCACCCTTAGATATGCAATACAGTTCATGCACCAGTAGAGTCCCTGACCCATGCTTCACCACTATGGCCCACCTGGTTCTCTGACTTGCCAAGTGCTGCCAAGATGAAGAGGACTCCGCTCTCTCTCCTGCCCTCTGTCGTTGTGGGTCCCAGACCCATATTTCTCTATTCTTTAGTTTTGGCAAACCTGGTTCACTCTCCTGCCAGGTACCTGCCACAAAGAAGATATTTATCTTCCCCTTTTTGACAGGCGGTTGGATCCCAGACCCTTGTCTCTCCTCTCCCAGTCTTGGTATACTTGCCTGCCAAGTACTGTGACGAGGAAGTTATAGCCACTTGTTATTTTGGTACATGGACTTGTTCCCCTGTGGTGTCTATCCCCCACCTATCCCTGCGCGGTTCCCGTTACCTTTGTTTTTTTCCACGTACGCAGCTGGTTTTTACTGGGGTCTGTTTGGGTTCCTTCTCCTAGCGGATCTGTTGCTTTACGCAGGGACTGAAGGATCCTTTGTTTGTTTCCCGCCTTCGGGTCCCTGTTTGCCAAAACTCTGTTTAGTCGTCGTTGGGGATGAGGGGGGAGGAGATTGCTGGCTTTCCTGAATCAGGGAGGGGGCTGCTCTCGGTTCCTCCTTGTTTGGCTCTGCGTCTCCTTCCAACTTCCTGGGCTTCACGGTCTTGCGATCAGGTGGGCTGCTTCTCTTTCCCTCGTAGTCCTTCCTTGCTTTTTATGATGAGTGGGTAAAAACAACTAGACTGCTTATCACAGTTCTCATCATGGCTCTTCGTTGTTCTGCACCTCCTCCTCGTCTCAGTACTTGTCAAGGGACTCATCCTTAAGCAGTCCCATCTCTTCCTTGTCGCCGTGAATGTTAAGCTTGTCACCTTATAGACATACATGGGAGTAGTAGGTAGGGTTTTGGGGTCCCTAGCGTGGGGAGGTGTCATAGAGCGTTCTCCCTAGATGCCGTCCTTGTTTCTAGAGGGGAAATCTGTCCTGTGACAATTCGCTAGGCATCATCACTTTTCCCTGGGATGAGGGGAGCCCCTTCCCATGAGGCTAGAGAGGTGCGGCCGCTGGCCAGTAATCCCCCTAGAGGTGGTATAAAGCGGGAGGACCTCATGCGGAGGCGCTCCCCCACCGGGGAAAGGGGCAACCATCAGCGGTATAGAATAACAAGTTCTACCACACCCACACCTCTTTTAGCCCCTTTGTGTAATTCTGATCCTTACCTTGACTCCAATGTTTCTCTAGAAGCTAAATCTATCTGTTGTTCTAGAATAGATTCTCTTAGAAAAGTCTAGAGTACTGTGACGAAGAAGCTCCTAACTAACTTCCAAGTACTGCCTGACCTTAGTACTGAGATGAGGAAGATGCGTGGAGGCGCAAGGAAATCATCATGGAAAGAGACAAGGGACTTTGAAACTGATGCCTGGGAAACTGGAAGCATAAGAAGGAAAGAAGGACTGGCCACTGGAGTCGAGAGGGAGACACAGCACAGCGGTCAACGGAGCCGTCGAACACACTGCCGTACTGACTGCCCAGCCTAAGGGAGAAGAGCCCGGCTGTGGGAGATGCTGACATGCCTGGGAAGAGTCTGAACGGATGGTTCATGTCAGTAGCAAGGAGAAATCCAGTATAGGAGTAGCTAGAGTCTGCAGGAGTCGTCTTTACAGGCATGATATTCTAACGCAAAACAGGACGCATGGAGAAGCAGATCTCAGCGGTTGCCCGCATTCTGAAGAAGGCACTCCGGGAGTCTTCCCAGACAGGGAGGTAAGCAGCAAGCATCCTGAGACGCACCATAGCGAGGAGCGCTGTCTGCAAGCTGCAGAAGGGCAAAGCCGCAGCAGAGCGCAAGTCTAACACCCGTTTTCCCAGGAATATCCAGGGTTATGCTACAGCCCTAAAGAAGCAAAGGGGCAACACACAAGGTCAGCAGGAGACACAGGGAAGGCTATGGAAGCTGACGCTGATCCCAGTCCCTCGCCCCCTTCCTCGAAAACTAAAGGGGTGCTATTAGCGGGGTGCACTACGAGTAATTCCCTCCTCTCCCCATACCACTGACGAGGCCAGGGCTGCTGGCCACCAGTGAAGGGTTCAGCAAAAAGAAACATCCTTGAGAGAACTGAGAACCAAAGAGGGGGAGTCCTTAATTTCTGTGGCAGTGGAAAGGCAGCTGACCAGGAGAACTGGATCAAAGACCCTAACTGTTAAATTGAAAGGAACCTAGGGGAAGGGAGTCATTCCCCTTGTTTGATATCATAAAGAGATTCCGGTCTGGGACCCACAGTGTGAACCCGAGGAGAGCCTCCTTTTGCAGCTTCATCGTGACGGTACTTGGCAGGGTAGCGAGCCAGGTCTGTCCAGACAAACCACAGAAGAAACCTGGGTCTGGGACCCACGACAAGCAAAGTATATGAGAAGGGTCTGGCCAAGGGAGTTATTCCCCCTAATCCAACCGTGAAGCAAAGTGAAACCAGGGGAAGGAAGCCATACCGCCTGGTGTTGTGTTCTGTGTAATCGAGAAAGATCAGGGGAAGGAAGCCTTAACCCCTGGTCTTGTATACCGTAAAGTCAAGCAAAAGCCCGGGGGAAGGGAGTCCTTCCCCTGGCATTGAGAGAGTATTGAGAACTCTGTTTTGTCACCAGAAGGTGAACTTTGATGGCACGTCCAGAAGAAGGGAGTCATTCTTCTGTACCAAGAAGACTCACCAATTCTTTAGTTTAGTAGGGACTGTAAGGGAAGGAAATATGTTTCTTTCGACACAGGACGGTGTACTATATAATTTCAACGGCCTCCCTGACAGACTCCTTAGTGTTAAGTTGAGGCAGGGAAACCCCTCTTAGTAATAGGGTTAGTGAGGTGTTTTCCTTTCTTTTTCATCTAAATAAAGGTTTTTGCCAACAAGAATGCCGCCTGTGTGTCAGTTTCTTCCTTCCAAACCCTTCAACTCCCCATGAGATCCTCTTGCTGTGTGCCACCCCCAAGGAGACTATCGGGTAGCAGGCTCACCTCCCTGGCCTCATGGGAAGGGGCTCCCCTTTGGGGAGAAGTGCCGATATCTAGGGATTCGTCACATTCCACAGTACAGCAGTGAGGCATCTGACTGCGTTTTGTACTAACTGTATCCTTTTGATAGGCAGGAAGTTTGGCAAGTGTTGGAGTAGTCTAGGTGGAAGGTGACCTGGCTGTTGCCAGATATAAAATGCTTCTCGTGAAGGATGTTAAGGTGGACTTTTATGAGTTCCTTAAGCCCATGATCAGGACCTGAACCAGTGGTTCAACTCCCGATGAAACGGAAGGGCACATCCTTTTTCCACTGTAACTAAATACTTCGCTCAATTGCACAGTACTGATTTGTTTGTTGTGCAGATAGTCCTATTCACAGTGGGTACCTGGAATCTCGTCCTGTTACAATGTATATCATCTGCACGCTCCTCACAGTGGCCTTTGCAGACAGGTGCTCACTTGATAACCTCTTTGCATAGTGCACGGTAGGTATAGAACAAAAAAGCCTAATTGCTGAGCTCCCAGCACCCAGCCACTCGAGCCCTCCTTTTCTGCATGAGACACTGAATGTGCCTTCATCGACTATAAAGTAGATACCCTTGCCCCAGTAGACTGAGCTCATCCCACACATCACATGAGCTTATGGTAAGCCACAAAGCTGAAGTTACATGGATAGAACGCATGATAAGTACCTCTATGTATTACGAATCGCATGAACCCCTCTGGCTAAGTAATCTGCCAGACTTTTGTGCTATATGCTACACTGTATGTTCTGTTCTCTGCAATTAGATGAGCTACTTGTCAATCTAGAACATTAATCTACCCTGTCTTGTATTCCCCACCCAATAACGGAACTGCCCAAGACTGCCCCATGCCCTGGAGATTGGGGCGCTTTGGAGTTTATGGTCCTTGGAGCACAGTCCAACAACTGATCTGACTGAGGGTAGACCTAGTTTGGCGACCGCAGCGCTATTTCTCTATTCTGGTGAAACCCATAAGCCGTCTTTGTGGCGAGACTGCATGCCAGCACTCTGGCCTAACCCTGTGCCTTGGAACCAGATCTTAAGAATTCATAATCTGTCGGCTCTATGTGCTGCTTTAGCAGTAATACCTGCCATCTCTGGAAACATCTGCATCTGGAGTAAGCACTAGTGATGACAAAACCAGCTTTTATGTCTGTATTGATTTTGTATGGTGTTGTATGGTTTTTGACTTAAATTGAGATCTACTAAAATGCTAAAAGCATGGTGCTATATGAAAGGGACTTAAGCTGATCTTGCCTGACACTGATGATGCATTAACAAATTTAGGATAGGTAGCATGCAAGAATATCAGATTTGGTATGTACAAATGTGGTCTGTGCATTCCAAATGCTGTTTGTCTTCTCTGTCCTGAAACGTCACTAATTACATTTATTTGCAGTATGCTGATATCAAAGTATAACTACACCTGACCAAAGACAAGAGTAGATCCCAAAATGTAACTCAATCCGACACACCTCTTTCGTGATAGCGTGATGCACCTAATGACAGGTCACTATCCCCAAGTTCTCAGAAAAATGCTGATGCTTCTGGGAAAGTGGTTAAAGAAAACCAAGGGATAATATTATACAAACTATTTACTCAAGCTAACTACCCCTTTCGAGAACTTGGGCCCAGATCATTATTTCCCTATTTCACACCCAGCCTCGCCCCCGCAATATTAACCAGATGGCATACATCATAAGCGGAAAGAGTAAATTGTCAGGGCAGCTGTCCCTAATTGTACAGCCCCTCGACCCCCCCTTAGAATCACCCCTCCACAATGGAGAACGTGAAAGTATACTTCTTGATATTTAGTTGTGTCTTCTCTGTGTACACAACCTTTGGTGGTTTTGGTTACTCTAGGGGAAAAGTGTGCATGAGGCCTCCACAGAGATCCATGACATCCAATACATATATATAACCAAAGAAACAAACTAGAGAAACCTATAACATGCAATCATGGAACACCAAATCACCCAAAGTGACACTGCAAAATAACATACCGCCCCATTTTACGAAAACCTTGGATTGCTGGCCCTTTGAGAAACAATGCCCATAATATCATTTAAGCACAATAGCAGACTCCTATCAACATTACAAAATGGGTCAGAATATAAAATGGGTCAGAAAACCACAGATACATTATCGTTTATTCAAATGGAGGCTTAAGATGGGGATTTGTGTTCAAAACATTCTTTTATTGCAATAAGTTGACCCCCGTTACCCCCTAATAAGGAGTATAAATAATTGCGATCTTAGAGGGGGACCTTACAAGACAAGACAGTGATAAGATCCGGTTTAGGACAGCTGGCAGTGGTGGCATGGCGGTGAAACCCACTTGGGATCCACTTGTGAGGGCAGATGGGACAACCACGTCAAAGATACAATGAAGGCATAAAATAGTAAGTGGCAGAAAGAAGGAAGAGGGGAATGTGGAACAAGGAAGAAACGGGAGTAGGAGGTGAACACAGGACAAGGAGGAGCATCAATAAGATGACTGACCTGCAACAATACAGTATCTATATTCACTTTTCCGATTGGTAATAGGACCCAAGGCCAAAAGACATCATCCTAGGTTGAAAGTAAGCTAGACAGTTACAGCACATAGCCGTTGGTGCGTCGTGGCTAAATGACATGTTGCAGTGGCGCTCCACACAGGGAGGAGGCTCCGCTCAGGCTAAGGTGCTTCTGACAGATCTATGACACTATAGCGCAGATTAACTTACCTTTTTATATTTAGCGGGTGAATTATTGTCATTCAGGCAAGACGCTGCTTACTTAAAATAATAGATTCAGTCCACCTCACTTTTTTCAACACGTGAAAAATAACCCAGGAGCAGTGGTCTCTGGATCAGTCAATTGATCAATAGATCTACCTGCACAGAATCCACCCACAAGGGATGACGACGAAATTCAAGCCCTGAACCTTAACAGCATAAGAGCTCAAGGATGGGAATCCTGTCCAGAAACCCTGACAACTCAAAGGTTGAGAACTCTGCGTCTCATAGAAGAGCTATGTCCACATAACCCCATCACTGATAATTCTTTTTTAAATTTTGTTTTTACATTTTCATTCAATAATAAGAAATCACCAAAACAAACAGATGAACAAATCAAACCTTCGAACCGCACACATACAATAATACAAACAAGCTGTTTTCGGCGTAACATGCTCCATTCTAGCATATCTTAAAGAGCAATATTGGTCAGTAATTCATAGGGTCACTTCTGTCCCCCTTCTTAATTATCGTAATCACCATTGATCGCCTCCAGGAAGGGGGCTTAGGTCCCTGTGACTTCTAAGGGGTTATTGAAAAGGCTAAACGTATCAGCTGGAATGAGAGGTATGCATTATATAGGAACAGTATCTAAGTTCCATCGATCACAGGGGCCTCTATGATGTGTCTTTGTAGACGTGTAATTGTCAACCTTGTTCCATTACAGAGTCCCTGTGATGGCATAAAATTGCGTAGTAGCATAATTACAGCACCTACTTTCAGTTTTAGCGCGTGAAGAGCATTCGTCCTACAGCGTTTCGCTCTTTAGAGACTGGAACATTGAGCCAGTAATTAACTGTTCATTGACACTGGAACCGCCATGTCCTGTGTGGAGAGAAGTGGGGGTGGAAAGAAGTAACTTCCGAATGTTTACGATAGTGGAAGGTGAAAGTGACTGTGTAGAGAGTTTTTTTGTATATATATATATATATCTATATATATATATGCAGGAATTAAATGGCAAAAACCACTTGCACCAAATCCAAAAACTGTCCCCAGATAGCCTCATATAGATCATTCTTCTTCGACTTGCAGAACATGATTCTCTCTAATAATGACATTTTATTGAGGTCTTCAATCCATACAGAACGTGAAGGAAATGTAACACTCTTCCATTCTCTTATCTACATTTTTTGGCAGACTAGCAAACTCAGAAAAACCAACAGTTCTGGGGCTATGTCAAATCATCTAACAGCTCATCTTCCGGCAAAATGACTGCAGCAAAAGTCATCATGCATTAACATAACTTCATTCATCATCTCAGTCACTTTCATCCAAAATGTTCTCACTTTATTGCACTCCCATATCATATGATCAAAGGTTCCCACCCTAGCCCCCACCCCCAACAGGCCTCTGAATCACCTATCCCCCCTCTTGAATGACTTGACTAGGGCCCAGTAGACCCTACTGAGGATTCTAATTTGTCTTGCTCTTTCACCAAGATTTTAAGAATTCAAAGGTACACTCATATATATGTTTTGCAATCTAAACTCTGTCCTCTCAGACCCCAAAGAATCGGACCATGACTTGGTGAGATCTTCATTCTTCTTCTTGTGATGAAGTAGAAGCTTATAAACTTTGAGAGCTAGTTGTCCGTCATGATTAAAGTCCAGCAGCTGAATTGAGAAATAGTTATCCTCCTTGGGTATCCTTCCGCCAATTGCCTTTTTAAATTTATGATATTCACCATAGGAGCGCTTCCGTAATTGTTTTGTTGAAGACAATTTATTGAAAGGAGTCCATCTTTTGTCTTCAAACAATTCCCCTATCCATTGGACCCCACTCAGAACCCAATTTGGACAAAAAAGTGACACTCCATCAATTCTTCTTGACACTCCTTCTTTGCCTCTGCCTTCTTTCCTCCTCTCCCCTTCTGATCTTTTTCTGTCTCGTCATTGTGCACCTGGTCACCCTCTGACTTTTGGGCCCAGGTACCTGCTCACCCTTCCACCCTCCCGCACTGCCTCCTGGCAATCCCTTGCACTGGGGCCTGCATCTGTAACCCTACAGTTCTCCCACCCTCCCCCCACCTGTTTTTCTGCACTTATCTGTCACACCCCGTCTGCTGCCTTATACCTTGCACTGGCCACTTTCTGGCTGCACTACCACTGTTTGTTGCTCTTATTTATTTATTCATTTATTTATCTGTTTTATGTATTTATTTTTCTCCTTGCTCAGCACTTTTCCTCCTCCGCTCCCCCCTCCCATGCACTTTCCCCTTCTTCCTCTCCCATGCACTTGTGCATTGTCAATGTCACTGGGCCTAGAAATATCTTTGTCTCTGTTCTCCCTTGTTCCCCTCCCTTGCCTTGTCGCGCTCTGAAACACTTGTGTACGAGCGCGATACAATAAAATATCTATATCAATATCAATGCACACCTTAGGGTTCTGCCAGATGGACCACTATGTCGAAAAAAAAGGATCCTCATCAGTAATTTCTTTCATTTTCCACCAACCTTTCCTCATAAACTCTGTTAGAGGTGAAGGAGTCTTGCCCCTGGTATTCTCCGTCACCAGAAGAGCGCCAGGTCATAGAGGCTTATTCATGCACAATTCTACACGCAACTAGGTCTCAGACGACTCCTCCAGGAAAGGAATAAGATGTATGGCCGAGAAAGCCAGATGATGCGAAGCAAAATTCGGCATTCCTAGGCCTCCTTCGTCACACAGCAATTGCAGTTTCCTCAGTTTCAAACGTGGCTGCTTTTGATCCCACAAGCATTATTGTATCAATCTTTCTATTTCATATAAACTTTCTTTACATACCGGAAGCAGGACGATGCTAAGGATATAATTGAATAATTGATACGAAGCCTAGAAGTCATCTTGATTGCATTAACTTTCCCCCACAAGGATAACCTCAGCTCCATCCACCTATCCAGATCCCTCTTCAAGCTTGATGTCATACTCCTCATATTTTCCTCATTATATGTGGCCTACTTCCTTGCTCAAACAAATTCCCAATTTCATCAAATTCCCAATTTCATCTTCTCTGGACACCATCGAAAAATCAATCCACAGAGTTGCTGAGGGCCACAAGTACCTGAGGCTGGCCTGGCCTCCGGCTTTATCCAGATTTTTTTTTTGCCAATAAGGGATTTAAAAGTTTCAATTTGTCTCATCAATGCCTGCAATGAGGATTCCACATCTCGTATCACTAACAGAAAATTGTCAGCATGAAGCGATATCTTTTGTATGACATCTCCATAATGTACTGCTTGTAGTGCAGGGTTCTTCTTAATCAAATCCACCAATGGTTCCACTGCGAGCACAAACGGCAATGGTGACAGGGGACAACCTTGTCTTGTGTCCCTTTCCAACTCAAACCTGTCTGAAGAAAGGCTGTTGGTCACAACTGAGGTGGTTGGTTTGGAATATAGTAATGATATTGATTCTATCAACTTCTCTCTAACTCCGAATCTCTCCATCACCTTAAAGAGGAATGGCCGTTTGATGTGGTCGAAGACCTTCTCTATGTCCAACTACAGAACCGCCACCTCTGCGGAAAACCTATGTCTATTACTGTGTTGGGATCAGCCTTCGCATGTTAACCGAGGTATGCCTCCTCTTAATGAAGCTAGCTGATTGGACTAGACCATTTGAGGCAAGATGCTTTTCAGGCGCAGAGCTAATCACTTGTAATTCTAAATCTCTATCAAGACCCATTTAAAGACGACAACAAAAAATGCAGAAAAAGGAGATTTAACAGTAACAAGAAGCATAACTCTTTACAAGTGGATATATCTGAACAGTTGGAACTATTGAATGCTAGATAGGCTAAGACGAATGTTCCAGATTATTTCAGCGTGATCACAGAACATGACTATGACCTGCTAGTTATCACAGAAGCGTGTTTCACTAATAACTATACTATTATTTTAGATAAATTAGACACACAAGAATTAAATCACCAAACATTTGGTCAGTTAATGTAGCCCACATCCAATTGGGGCCTTGGAAGGGGAGAGTCAATCCTTGCTTCTTCAGTCGGCGGTTATAGCTAATGGGTGACCTGCGGAACACTTAATCGTAATTCTAGGAGACCTTTACCTCATAACGGAGGACACCTCCAGTAAGAGCCACAGGAATGCTACAATAACATGAACACGTGCAAAAAAAAGATTGTGTTTGCGAATCTTGTACTGGATGTACTTTTCACTTGGAACCTAGACATTTCACCATAGTAATAACAAATATTTTGGAATGATCATCTGGTGTAATGCCTCCGAGCAACTCTCAAAAACAGAATTATATTAACACCCACATACAACTTTGGAGACCACCTCCGTCAAATTGTACTCAGAGAATCACAAAACGGCATTCAGAGAACACCTACCCAAATCATTATCTTGAGTGCCCAGAAATAATCTTCCCTGTGATTAAAGAGGGCCTGTATAATATCTGTACAGATATTAGGCGTGGTTTACATGGTATAACCTAGAACGTGCAACCATCAAGAGACAATTCAGCAAACTAGAACATGAGTTTCCGAATGCCAGGACATTAGAATGGCATACCACAAACTAGCCAGAGGATGCAAAAAAGCAATCCATGGAATCTAAGAGGAATTGCATGCAAAAAGGATCTTGAATGCTCCAAACAGAACCAGAGAATTATTCACTGTCAGCAAAGAACTATCCGACCAAGAACAATACAACTCCACTCCCCCCTTCTGAAGAGTACAGGCACGAAATCTCGGGTTTCTTCATCCAAAAAGTATTGAAGAGCGGAACATCCCAGAAGGGACATGAAGGCACCCAAGAGGGGGACATTATTTACTTTAGACAATAACTTCTGCTGCAGCCTGATTTAAGCCCTAAGAGCACAGAAAATGAACTAGTGGATAAGAAAGGTACCCTATGGAAAGTAGATATGAAGAAGGATGTAGTTCTCTCCCCCGTTGTCTTAGCAGCAGCCTAAAGTAGACGCAGCATGCTCTTAGACCTAAGAGGAGACCTAAGAGGCAAGGTTTTCCTTTGGCTATAATCTCTCGTCAGTTAAAGTACTATTCAAGTAAACATGGGTGACTTCCCAGGCATCCCCCGCAACGGGTTTGAATGTGGAATTCCACAAGGATCTTCAGTTTCCTCTAGTTGCTTATATAGTCCATGCTTACACAGACATATTCCATCTGTACAAAGGCAACTTATAACTCGTTTTTGGCATTGAAATAGACAGTAAGAGAAACATCCAAATTGTGACTGCCTCTTATCCAAATAGAAGTGGATGGTGATTAACAAACTGCTCTCATGCTGAGCTCTTTTATACATCGTGTCAAACCCAATGCTCAATATCCTTGCTAGGCCATGTCTTCTAAGCACCACACCAACACCAGTAAACACACCCAGAAACCTGGCAGTAACTTTGGAATCAAACATGCCCTTTCGACATCAAGTGATTAGATTAAACCGACATTGACACCTCAGTTGCATACCATCAATACATCCTTCCGTTGCTTTCCACAGACAGTAAGGTTGAATTAGTGGAATCTCTAGTCCTTGGTAAACTAGACTACTTTACTTGCATCTACCTGGGTCTACCTAAACACCCCTTGAAGAAAATAGAACTTCTACAAAACAGAGCTGTTAGATTAATATATGGCCTTAACACATTCCTGCTTTAAAATCAATCACTGAAATGGTTAACAATTGGGACAAGGATTACCTCACAGCAATTTACCTGATGCACAAATACTACTGGGAGGATCAGTGTGATTTTACCAAAAACATTTTATTCCAAGCATTTTTTTACCGAAACCAAAATCCAAAAGTATTCCAAGAAGTTGATTCCTTCGAGACTCAATAGCCATACCGATACAGATAAGTGGTGTACCGGCCACTTTTACTCCCTGAAAATAGGCAAATTCTCCCAAAAAATGAAAATGGGGAGTAAAAGTACTCCCAACAAAAATTAGAAAACAGACGCATAAAACCTTGTGCTCATGCTTTCACCCACACAGCTCCATGAATATGTTTGTAGCAGTAGTGCACGTTGTACCTCAGGAAGAAACTACTATTATTATGACTTGATTGGAAGAAGTAAGCATGTATCTTTTAATGTGCCTGAATAACTAGGAGCAAAGGAATAATTATTACAAAAACATTCGTGTTTTACAGTTAGAACATATTTGTACGCGCTTATAAAATACTCCTATTGGGAATTGGACTTCCATATTTACTCCATAAAAAAATAGTGTTACTGCCAGCTTTAAAAAATAGGTAGTAAAATACTCCCACTTCAAAATCTTATCTGGAGCACTGTGACTCCCGAAGAGCCTTCCACTCCCCCCTTGCCCCCCACCTCCCGGGAAACAAACTGCTCTCATGCTAAGGTAAAGGAGATGTAACCGCAATCCTTAGTCAGCCAGGGACCACACTATGTAGCAAAATCAAAACTGAACTGAGACGGGCAAAAGACCACAAGCATTTCAACCACTTTGTAAAATAGTAAATGGTTGCAGAACCCCAAGACTAGCAGCAACTAGGAAACATGAAAACCTGCGCTTCATGTAGCACTTGAGGTACCCAGGAAAGTTCCACTAGTAGTGCTCTAATGGAATGCTGAGACTTTGCCTTAACCCCCAATGTAGTCCTATCACCCATGTGCTTGATGTGTGAAATATTTGCTGTACCTGTTGGTCTTGTTACGTCCCTGGATTGGCTGTTGTAACCCTCAAAAGCGATTAACCTTGCAAGCGTCGTATATATATATAAAACACAAAATCTCTCTCCACACGCTATCACAACTTTTTTTTTTAACACCTGTAACTTATTCAAGCCCTCCGTATCACCTCAATGCAAATAATGAAGCAGCCCAAAATGTGAACAATTGTGAAGAAGGATGTTTTCATATCTAAGGTTGTCATGGTATGCAGCAGCAATGGCAGGTATAGTTCAGTTTCTCCAGGCAAGAACCTCTTATCCTCTCTTTACGTGCAGATGAAAACTCAGTTAAAAATGGCTGCTGGTGGATGTATGGTTTTGAACTTTGTATTTCAGTAATGTTGAAAGTAGGCCTCATTTCCACCCTTTTTTTTCTTCTCTGGTTTATTGCAGAGGCGTAGTAGCACTCCAGACACTACGTAAACTGGAAGAGCTAACAGGAAAGCCCATTCATGAGCTGTTTGATTACATTTGTGGTGTTAGCACTGGTAAGTTATGCACAACTCAAACATGCATGTCTGATCTATAGCCTCAAGCTCAAAGTGTGTTCCACACAATGTGTGCAGCCATACAATAGGCCACTATGCTTCTTCCCCAGGGGATCATCTCCTATTTATCCTTCTGTGTGTTGTGAGAAGCCTGAAGGTGCATCACCCGCTAGTCTCCGGGTATCAGTCATCCAGGTGGCCAGGACACGGCCATCGCTTTTGGACCCAGTTCCTGGGGATCGACAAGTGAGGGAGGATCACCTGGATGAGGGGTCTTCAGGAAGTGGAAGTGGGACACCTGAGGGTGAGAAGCGGTATCTCCTTCCTTTTAACACCTTTTCCCCATCCTACCAGGTCGGATAACTAGGAACTCACGCTCCCCTTCTTTCCTAACACAAACACTTTCTCACAGACAGTTCACCATGAGAGACAACTGTCTAACCCCAGAGCCGTATACCTGACATGTCCCAACACTATGGTCAGGCAATCACAGATCATTACACACACCTGACTTCCATCACACTTCCACACACGGATAAAAGGCGGAGCATGAAAGCACACTCGAAGTGAGGCAAAACAAACGAGGAAACAGCAGTTCTAAGATGGCAGTTTAATACAAGGAGAAAGATGGTGAGACCTGAGAGGGTTACATAGAGGAAAGTACCCTTGACCTGTAAAGATTCTTACTTTCGTGAGCCTTGGAAAGTAAGAAACAGAAGACCAGGAACTAAGGCTGGTCAAACCTGCACAGTGTGTCCGAGGTACCTGGGGCTCTCCCGTGTCGATAACCAAGCCGGGGAGGAGCGATTACCGCCATGGTACTGTCCTTGGCACCTACAACAAAGCAACGTCAGAAAAGACAGCACAGACAGTGAGTCGGAGAGACTGATGCCAAACTAGCTTGTGTTTTTGTTAGGGAGAATTCTCACAAATGTACTAATTCCCTTCTACCTTAGAAAGGCCCCAGCACTTTTTCTGGATTTAAGGACTTTACATTTTTATCCTGGAGAGAGTGAGACCTTTTTCCCACTCTCTCATGTATTCTTCATTGATTTGAACATTGTGTTTCTTTTGACTTTGGAGTCTGACAAACTCCATAGGCGTCATCTTTTTACATTGTGTCACACAGCACCTTCAGTGCAGTGACACAGGGAAGTCTTCCAGATTTCCTAAAGGTTACCTTCTCTTGGTTAAACTGCTGTTTCCAAGAGCAATGAAGTGAAATTGACTTTACTTACATTTTGTAACTTTGTACACTCAGCACACACACTATCTTCCCATAGGGTGCTGGAGGGGTTACTTAGTATCCCCTTTGTCTAGTTTCTCATGTAAAATTTTTATGCTACCCTTTCTACAATTAATGGCTGGTGGCAGTGGTTTACTTTTTCCTACCATTGTGTGTTTCTACCGCGGGCTGCAATTGCAGCTGCAGTAAAGCACCCATGGGTGCCCATTTTGTCAAAATGGCCCTGGTCTTCTTTTTTTGGCATTTCTTGTTGGAAAGGTTCTTCTTGAGATTTACTCTGCATGCCAAACCAGGTTTGGTCCCTTTGTTTGTGTTGTCTTGGGCGGGATTCACTGGTGAAGCCCGCCTCTGGCTCCAGCGTGTCTAGCAGGGCAGGAAGCGAGGGAGGTGCCCGAAACTCCCTGTGCTTAGTGTCCTTGCTTACAGGAATACAACCAAACGTGATTGGCCGGCTGGCTGTCCTCGGAGGACAGCCACACTGCTGTCTGATTGACAACTAGGCTGCTAATGAATGGGAGAAACCTGCATAAAAGTCAAGGTCTTTTGCTTGGAAGGCAGAGTCGACCACTGGACGAAGGAATCTGAAGAACTTGGAAGAGATGCTTGCTGCAACTCCTGGACGCTTGCTTTGTCCGATGAAGCCCTGCCGCGTTGCTGAAACTCCAAATTCGCCTCCACTAGAGAAGCCCTGCACAGGACAACTTCTCCTCTTGGGTTGGTGGGACCAATCGACCCCAAGACAAACTCATCTGAAAAACCTCTCGCAGCTGGCTGTACTTCCATTGCTGCTGCAGGAACCGGTTGGCAGGGAGAGGAACACCAGAATCGAGTGTGTCGTCTTTCAGTGGGACCCGAGCTCAAGGAAGATCCTCCAGACTCCCATGAAACTGGACTGACCAAGCCTGAGCCGCCTCAACAGAGTGCTGGACCCCAGATGCGAGCAAAGTCCATAAGGTATCAGAGAACCGCGTGGTGCTATTTGCGAGAAGCTGAAACCGCATAATCTGAAGTTTGCACATTGCTGCCGCCGACCTTCAATTCATAAGGCAGGGGTCCCCAGATGTCGTCCTTCTTGTCCCCACAACTTAGGCCCAGGAACAACAGGATCTGCCATACTACAACTGGAACAGAAGCCAACTGGAACCAATTTCTTCAAACCAAAGGTACTGTAAAACTAAGGGGTTGCTTACCTCTTGTTGTGTAGTCATGCTAGCTCTCAGTTGAATTCATTTTCTACAAAGATGCCTGCTCAGTCACTCTACCAACATGTGTAGTAAATGCTTATAACAAAGGTTGGGTTAACTATTACCAAGAGGACAGGGCTGGTGCTGTCTCCCACAAGGTACTGCATACAATGATGCCTAACAGTTTTGAACCAAGGTTGCAAGTGGCAACATTGTATAAAGAGAACAGTGTGTGAAGAGTTTGTGGTGAGCGCCGCGAATACAATAGCAAGCCAAAGGAAGTAGTTGAACTTTATAATTGAACTTTGGGAGGCCAAGAAAAGATTCCATACACAGAGTGGTCCGGCGCCACGTGGGCAAAGCCTGTTAGGTATCCAACTGATGCTGAGTGTAAGAGAAAGAAATATTGAGTTCGAAATGGTCATGCAACGGGACAAGCTAAACCCTGTGCACATTCGAAAGTCTTTGATAGTTTAATGTACATCACAATTGGTGCGAGCCCGGCTGAGGGAGACTAATTGGATGAAAGGTAGGGATCTGAGCCAGGCAGTGGGGTATCCAGGTTGAACCGTGAGTCACCCAAAAAATAATTCTTTGAACCTTGTTTTGAAACTGATCTAAGCCCGGTTGAATACCCAAGTTGTATACTGGTTGAGAAAAAGAATGTTTGCGTATTGTTTTTGGTACAGCAGGCCCTCTGCGTCAAGAGACTTGGACACAGAAGGTCCTGAACTGGGAAAATTGAACTATATCCTTGTGCAGCAGAAGCCAGAGCGTTTGCTTAGCTCAATTGACCTGCCTTGTCCCGTGCTGAAAACATGGGAAAGGGAGGCCAACAGCCTGTGCATCCTGAAATATTATTTTGTGAACACTTCCTTCTTTTTCATGAACATTACCCCACGCTATTTGTAAATTAGTGGTAAGGATTGGCAATTTTTAAAAAAAATGTTTAGTATAGGCTCTTTCTATTTGACAAGACGCCACTAGGACTACCTTATTATTATTTGATGGTTGTAGCTTGCTCCCATCTTAGATTTAGGTTTAGACGAGGCATTTTTATCACCCATTTATACAGTTTAATAAACACCCTTGAACTGTGATCACTTGTTTCCGCCTTTACTGTTGCCACCATGTGTTCCTTACAGGACCCACCCCCTTTGAGATTAAGGTGGTGAGCCCCGTCCGCAAGATCCTACCTAGGCGTCTTGGCAAGTGGGACCTCACTGGGAATGACTCTCCCTTAGGAGAAAAGGACTCATGTTCCTGTGAGGAACTCTGTGGATCAGACACACGATCCGAATATGGGACTGCCTATTCGGAAGAAGAATACAACATCCTTGTATGTGGCTGCAGGCAATGCTGACGCAAAACTAACAGAGAACATTAAAGATAATGTCCCTTTAAGAGTTTTAAACAAGGAGAGGAGAGCAGAAGAGAGGGTATTCGACGCAGGGGAAGCCCCCTGACGTGATCGCATCAAGAAGCGGTGGAGTCGAGACTAGCCGCAAGGCCCGGGAGGGCGGCGAGCAAGGAACCGGGGAAACCATTGCCCTAGAGAGAAGAGGTGTCTACGAGCAACTACACTGAGACAATAACTGCTGGGAGCAAGCAGAGCTTCCCGTCGTCTGCATCCATAGAAGGCTGCAGCCCAAAGGGAAGCAGAGATTGGGACACTGGCAAAAGCCGGGTGGGAGGAAACTGAGTACTGAGATGAATACCCAAGCGCGTGCCGAGCCCTGCAAGGTTCACATACCCGCCTGAATGTCCCGGGGAACACGGGACAAGTATGTGGCAGCTGGGGAAGGCACTCATGAAGAGTACAACTCGTCTTAGTCATTTATAAGAGTCAAGAGGAACTCAATAGTTGAATTTGAATTACCAATGCGAAAGGTGTTTAGAGACCATAACCAGCAACCCTCTGAGGGAAATAACGTGCATGAAGAGACTGTAACTCGTCCTAGTTCCAAAGAGGAGACAGAAGGACTAAAGTTGTTTAACTGGCAACTTGAGGAGGGGCAAATACCAAATAAACTCAAAAAGGTAATGGAGAGAGAGAGAGTGGAGACAAATACCCTAGGAGGAAGGGATACAGTCTCATAAGCCAAGAGAGGAAGATCAGAGAAAACACGACCCAAAGCAGTGTCTTGGTTTGATAAATGAGTACCAACACAGGTTGGGTGATATTGTATGTATATTTGTTCTATATGAAGCGCTTAAGCGTAAGTGCTATATAATAACACATCATTATCGTTTGGCCTTGGACGTCTGGTTGCATTCACAGTGATTTGGTAATATGGGCCTATACGCACTGGTATTAACGATACATATGGTGATCCATTCCTGTATTAAATGTATATCACTTCACAGTGATATCGTAACCATATTGTTTGTAGTGTACTTTAAAACAATGCTCTGCAATGCCACTTCCTGTTTTGTCGTGGGGTGAAAGGTCGCGTTCCATTGTTTCCTGTGATGTCACTTCGAGGTGGGGGGTCAAATGACATCACTTCCTGTGATGTCATCAGAGGTCAAGGGTCGTGTGGTGTCACTTCCGCTACCCCTGGCATTTTGGTGAACTAACGTCCCTGCCTTTGCGCCATAGTACGTTACTGCTTCAAACCACTTCAATGTGACATCTTCTGACAGCTTAATATGCCACCACAGTTCAAGTACTACTACTACTACTGCTCTGTCTTTTGGAATGGTTAGTCAGGCTCTGACAAGACGCTTCAAACTCTTCAGGTAGGCAAGGCACTCTACTTTTAATGACTTTCTAAAAAGGAGCAGCCTCTTTGCCTCTTGCGTCCTTCTGACTGCCTTAAGAACAACCTGATTATGCCCACAAGACTCCCTTCTTTCTAGCTTCCGCAGTCTTTAGCACCACAGGTTGTATTTTACTTCAAAGTATTCTTCACAAGCATTTGTTTCCCCTTTCCCAGCTTTACTCCCACCTTTCTGCCAGTCATCAGTAATTACCCAGAAGCTTATGTGCCACTCTCTCAGCTTCAGGCAACAACGGTGTACTTGTTTCTTAGGCCACTTGGCCGTTAACAACGTCACAGTATAATTAGATGGCTCTTTAATTCTGGGCAAGACCAGGTTTCACTATGAAAAGGGGTTGCTCTTGGCTTGGATAATGTGTGTTCTTCTTTTCAATACTTTTACTTCTTTGAAATAGAACAATTGTCACTTCTGGGTACTGTATAGGGATCAGTCCTTCAAATGAGAACACAATCGGGTACAGGTGACCTATCTCTTTAAGCAGATTTTAAGGTTGAATGAAGACTTGTATTCCCATGTAATGGTAAAGGATGAGATTCCGACTCCCATTAGGAATTACAATTGGGCACACACAATCTCCTTTTGATGTGTTTTTCACTCTTCGTAACTTGTAACTCGTATAAAGGCACTGTTGGGTATTTGGTAATGGTTTCCAAGAGCGTTCCCTCTTGTTAATTAGGGACAGGCAACCTCTCTGTTAGATAATAATAGTCTTTAAATGCTTCAACAGCGGATTTCAAGGATGTTCGCTTCCAACGCAAATGCTGATCTTCAACTTAATAGGCGCGTGCTACAATTCCATTGTTAATAAGAGTTCAGATAAAGCAAACAGCTTTCCATCGCATTAAGCAATATGCAAGTCACTTATGTGCTGGCTATAGTTACCGGCAAGGCTTGTGCAGTGTGTTTGAACGCCGACCTTCACTTGCCGGCTTCATTGACACTGGTTTTCCGGGTGCCACTGTTTCACCCCCGACTTCCTCTACCACTTCTTCTGCTTCAAGCTCGCTGTGTTCCCACACCCTACTCCAGCACAGGTGTCTTTGGTCTGGCAACTTGATTTGGGAGTTCCTTTTCTTCCTGAGACCTTTGGCTTGCCTTCTCCTTCTGGCCTTTGTCTTCTGCACGTTCACAGCTCTGAAATCATTGCAATCCGGTTCACATATGGAAAACTCAACCTCTTGCATGTCTTCCTCTGCTCAGCGTCTGCACTTCAGGTTTTGGGAGACCAGAACTTGCAGGTGAAATCTGTTGTCTCCATATTCCAGCGTCCCTTCTGTGCCCCCACTTCTTTGTGATTTGCCAGCCTTGTGCTTCTCCTTTGCTACTACTGCTACAGCCAGCCTTCCAGTTCTCGTTCCACTCCTTCTACTCCCCTTTTCGTGATGGGGCCTTTTATGCCTCACAGATTCTAAGATTGTCTTCAGGTGTGGGCTATTGGCCTTAATTGCCTGATTACTGCAATGGCTACTATGCTTAATTTCCTGACTACTACATCTACATGCTTCTTCAGCCCTCTTCTTCATCTCAGTACCTCTAAGATTCTGGGACTTGTAGTTTCTTTGAACAAAGTTAGGTTTTTCCACTTTTAAAGTATTTGTAAGGGTAGATTTAATTCCGTTAAGGCTTTTAACAGAGGGACTATGATGATTAGTAGTTATCGCAGAGGAAGAGGGTTTAGGAAGGTATTTAGTTTGGAATACCAAAAAGGATCTTTCTTTTGGTATAGTTTGTTCTGATTTTATAACCTTGGGGTTACACAAGCTTATATCTAATATGAGGTTGAGTAACATTAAAATGGCAATAAAATGTAACCTCTTAAGGTACAGTGGTAAGAATCTTCCTGTCCGAGGAAACGTACTGTGTCTCATCCCACGGAATCTCCTCATCACCATGGGCCCGGTCTCCTCCTAGGTCATCCTCCCGCAGTATACCCCCCTCTCCTCCCCACCCAGGGTTGGTATCAGGAATCATCTGCCTTCCCCATGCCGCCTGGGAAGAGACTTAATGAAGGATGCGTAGGATTCTTGACCATATCCTTAAGGAAAGCACACACCCCAGGAGTGTTGTCCAAGAATTAAAAGAGCTCGTGGAGCAGATATCTAGGTTTTATTGAAGAAGATTATAAATGGAGGAAACAGGTGAAACAGAGACGTTTCATTCAGAGACTATTGAAGAAAAATCACCAACCCAAGAGAATAAGTATCTTACCTTGGAGTTATTTATCTTAGTGGCAGGTTCAGGTAGAGTTGGGTTTGGACCGAGGGCCTTTTTATTTTAAGACTTCATGACGAGTTCTATTAGATAGGTAGGATGAACCCTTTAGCGATGGGGAAAGTTAGGCCTTAAATATATAATTTCAATAAAACAGATTCCTCCTTCCGACCTGCCAGAGCTGCAACATGAGAGGGTGATTATAATTATAATTGAAATTGTTCTTTTATAACGCGCCTAATACCAATAAGTGGTTTCTAAGTACGGGTCACGTTTTGAACCTGTGCTGCGCTGCATTTTCTTGCTTCCAAGACAAACTCTTTGCCCCTGAGCTATCCTTTTCCCCCCCATGTCCTTGTTTTATGTAGATGCTACACCTGCCTTGGGCTAGTTTGGCTTTGACCTCTGTGGTGGGATACCAAGGTGTCGCATCTGGATTAGGCTTAATTTTCACCATTTTTGACTCCTGATCCCAATAGTGGTGTTCATAGTTCCATGCTTCATCTCGAAATTATGGAATAAGAGTAGGCATTTCTTTACCACTCTTCAATTTTTAGTGAACTGTGGTGCATTCCTTTAGGTCTATTTTGTTTGATGATGTTGCATATGTTTTTGATTATAAAATGTGTGTGTTTACTATTTATGATGGTTTTTAATGATATATAATATTTGGATGTATTGATTATTATTTTATTGTACATTTTGTATGATTGTAATGGTTTAAGATGATGGAAAAAATCAATTATTATTATGGTAAGCTTTGGAGGATGGATTCTGGGTCTGATTTCCTGGGTTCTACTTTATGTCTGTAGACTGCTCGAGCACATCGCATACTTCTTTATAGGCCCATGAATGCATGTTACCCCAATAGTGGGCCCCATTCCCTGTTCTGCTTTTACTGCTTTACCCCGATTTGTAGGATGCCAATGCCAAGGAGAGCCTGGTTTATTTATAGAAAACAGACGCTTAGGACCATGTGCTCCTGCTTCCACCCTCACAGCTCCATGGATATGTCTGGACAAGTAATGCACATAGTCCCACAGGAGGAAACTATTATTAGTGCCTGATTGCAAGAAGTAAACCTATCTTTCTTAATGTGTATGTATAACTAGGTGTAAAGGAATAATTATTACAAAAACATTTCCAGTTTCCATTTTCAACATTTTTACTCGCTTTTAAAATACTCCCATTGGGAATTGGACATACATTTTTACTCCCCAAGAAATCATTTAGCTGATTACTTTAAAAAATAGTGAGCAAAATACTCCCACTTCAAAATCTTATCTGGCATGCATGCTTTGTGTGTTGCTTCCTCTGCTCTCTGCTGCACTCTCTGAAAGCAGTCACTGCTGGCATGGTTGCCATATTTCCTCACTCGGATGCTGGTGTGGGATCCACAACAGCTCACTGTAGCTCAGTTCTTTCTGCTTTCTATTGGCCATCCCTGGTGCCTGTTTTATATTTTGTCACATTAAGACTCTATTCAGTTTTATTAGGCCATCTCACTGTTAGTTGATTTTGGTTCAAGCCAGAATTGTCTTAGCAATTGGGGCCTGAAGCTAATATAGTTGGGCCCACCTCAGTGACATTGACATCTGTAAATGCCCACACAGTGCTGCTGAGTGCGGATTTACAGATTTTGTGTTGGCCTTGCCTGCTCGGCCCTACCCTTTCTACACCTCTGCTCAACACCACTGGAAGCCTAAGTCTTGGGTCTCACTCAGAACTCCTAAAACACCCCTATTGCCTGAACCCATGCAACCTGCCCGTAGGAGCTGTAATCAGCACACTTTGTATGTGCACTTTCTATCCTTGCCATAAAGAAAGTCTTTTCTTTCTCTCCACTTTTTTATGTAAATGGCCCTTTGTCAACCAATTGATCAGCTTTGATAAAATCGCACCGTGGGCAAGAAAAATACTGGGCTGAGTCGCTGTTATGAAGATGAAGTGATACAATACATTGGGAACCTCCTCCTTTTTCCAAATTCTGGTCACTCGCCCCAAAGACTGATTTATGTTGGACTGGTCCTCAAAGAGAAATATTATCAAGTAGTTATTTGTGGGCAGGTATGCACCGGTTGAGGTAAAAGTCAAACTAAACCAACATAGTGAATTGACAATGGAACAAGGTGAGGGTTCCAGATCCTAGCTCTGGACCATGTTACTCGGGTCAGGACATAGCCCAGAGAGGTAGAGGGGGCGTCTCTGCGCCCACCCTTCCCCATACCACCTCCATGTAGCTCTTAGCTCCGGCCACCTTGCCCTAGTAGCCCAGCTTTCCTGCACTGCAGAGTCCACTCCAGGCCCTGGGACTTTGTCACAGCACCTGAATGTCTATGTTTAAATGTCTGACACGAGGTGCACGCCTGTGTATTATTGCCAATGAGGCAGTGTTCAGGCCGAGCGGCCGCCCTCTTTCCTCTACGCTTCTGCTGCTGTCCTGTTTACCTTCCCAGTTCCCAACCGTGCTAGCAGCTCGGAGCAGCGTGTGCCCGTATTAGACAATATGTCCTTTCAGCTTAGGGTGTGCCTCGTCCTTGCAGAGCTCATCAGATCTGTCATTTCGGCTCGCAGCGGAGGAATGCTGCGAGGTGTACGTTAATGTGCTCTGCCACAGCCTTCCAGATCCTCTGCTGAAACAGATGGGCTCTGCTGTTGCTCATTTCAATGCAGTGGCGCGCACACACAAGATGGCACTGTGAGGGAATGGGACCATGTTTACAGTATGTACGCTTTCAGAGGTGCAGAACGTATTTCTAGAGGAAAGTGTTTGACATTCTCTAGCCAGAACTCAAAAACATTAGCCTAATCAAAGGTTGAACAGTTCTCATTGCCTCGTGGATGATAAAAGTGCTGATGTCTTCAACACAATAATGTGATTTGCTTTTGAATCTGACTTGGATTTAATAGAAATTGCTTGTGAGGTCAGCATTTTCTTCTTTTCCCATTCCCATCTTGCAGCTTTTATCAACATGTTAGTTAAAGGAACTTGTGACTTTGCACCAAGAAAAAGGAGTGAACTGCACTGTTTACCATCACTAGTGCCCCTTGTTCAAAAATCGCATTGGAAACTCAGCACCCTTGTGTGGCTGCTGTCTATACCCTCAGTACTTTTATTCTGTTAATTCATGTATGTCCTTTTGCCAGGGCCTGGGGCATTTCGAGGGCAGTTTGGCGGCTACCGTGGTGCCTCAGGTCGATCCAGGCGTGATGCAAAATACAATTCCAGTCTCACTGGCAACAATGCTGAGAAAGTCACATGGCAGGGACATAAGCAAAACAAAAGAGGCGATGGCTGGATGGTTTTGATTTAACTTTAACCTGTGGCATTGCTCTGGGCAACCCTTAAGACCATTGGTCTTCAATTTACCAAGCCTTTATAGAAAGGGGAAAGACCATTTACAATTCAAGCATGGCCCTATCCCCAAAAGTAGCAGTCCAGCCCGAAGTGCTTAGTCATAACCCTTCGACCTGAAACCGCAAGCATCCCCAAACATGTTTCAGTCTCGTGGCATGTGAGCCATGGAGACATCCACAGTGGGCTCACATGACTTGCCTCTGGATAGCAGCAATGACAAAAGTTGAAGCTTCTAGCATTTACTTCACCTTAAATAAGAGCAGTAAGTCGCCTGCGGTGGTCCTCTAGTGTGCTTTCTGCCAGATTTAGCAGCGTTGTTCGGTGTATATGTCTTGGTAACCTTACCCTGTTTTTGGCCAGTTACAGACTTGCATTTTTGCAATTGTGCTTTTGCTGTGCTGTACTGGATACGTGTTCCTTGGCTACTAATCCTTAAAAGCCTAGTGGGTTTGCATTTGAGATTGTGCTTGAACTCTGGGAACAGCACACATTTTAAATCTGGATTTGAGAAACCTGGTCTGCCTGGAGCTATGTATTCCCTGCTCGAAACAGTAACCCAAATCAGTTAGTCCCCTCTGGTTTAGTACCCATTAGATTGTATCCTCAATTCAGGTGGGTTGGTCACGACTGTGTGCACTTATAATGCCGATTGCTACCGTCAGGGCAGGTTTCTGTTCTGTGCATTAAAGCAGGACTTTGTTGTATTTGTTTAAGGGATTTGTTCTCCGATATCTGCTGTGTTAAAGAGAAAATGTCCTAACCATTATTCCTTGCCCTTGCCGCTCTGCAGAAAGAGCCATGGCCCTTTCCTGATTCTATCTGTCCAATTTCCCATCCATAGAGTTCCCCTCTTTACTCCTGGCTGAGCTGTTTGAAGGAAGGAATTTCTGAGGTTACCTGTAGAGCTCTGACCTTGGGCCTTGACACATTTCCTGCCCAGATTACTGTTTTTTCCTCTTGCTTTCTAGATTTTTAGTTTGGCCTGCTCATTTTACTGCCTGTACAATATGCCCATGAACTGTTTAGGCAAACCTTGGCATTCACTTTGCAGAAGTCTTAGCCGTGCAAGAAAAGTTGTCCGGTAAGCTGTGCTGCTGTGACTTGTTGGAACAAGTGGTAGAATGACACAGACATCGATAGTTTGAAGGTTTTGTTTATTTTGTATATTTTGAGGTGTGGGTGAAGGTTGGGTCTGAGTCACAGATAATGCCGAAATGCTTAACCTTTTTTAGGGCAGGTGCTCTACCCGGGGATGGTTGGCATACAAATAGAGGGGTCTTGTCCTCTAGGCGACGCTCCACCAGCATTTAGAAATCTGGAGTAAATTCAGAAATACATTTTGAAAGGTTTGCATTTGAACAGAAAAACTTGAAGCAACAAATGTTGGATTAAAAAAATCCAAAGATGTTTTTTGTTAAAAAAACAGCAAAAATTATTATGAAGACAGAGACTGAGGACACCAATCCATTTCATTATTAATAGAAATATTTTTTATGAAGGCAGAAAAAAACAGAACGTTTGGAAATGTGGTTGGCCAGGTCCAGAAAGAGGTTTAGCGGCAGGTATCCCCTGTTAAAGTTATATAATGATATGCATGACTTCAGGGTAGAGTGCACAAGCAAGGAGGCTGTCAGGAGGGCCGCAAAAGGATATTCACTTTTAAACACAGCATGAATGAATTAACAGTACCAATACAGTTTTAATTTTTAATATTTCTTCCTTCACACACTTTGAACTTGTTCCACTCTTTTCCAGAGGCAAGAGCTCAGCAAGTTAAATTGGGTTAGTATCTGATCTCTCCCAACAAGTTATTGTGGCATTCCCCAAGGCTCTCCCCTCTTCTTTTTAATATTTACGTTAGATCTTTGTTTTGATATTTTTCTTAATTTTGGTTTGGGATATCATTCATGAGTGGATGACTTGCAAGATTTTATCAAAATTGATGATTCAGGTTTCAGTAGGATAAATTTGTTGAACAATTTTTTTTTTTAAAACTTCAGTTTTTATTGGCATTTAAACGGACACAGTCAACAACAAAGACTTTTTGGATACTCCGTACAGGGTGTCATACACCCCCACCCCCTTCCCATTGTCAGCATGTTCGGGCAGCATTAAAAAATTGTTCATTAGAAAGTCTCAGGGGTGGTAACAGATGAGTCGTACAAAAACAACAACAATCATCTGACTTCACATAGAATTAGAAATGGATTGGCTCCCTCTTCGATGCATAGTCCAGCAGTAGACTGTGCCTTTGCTTCCCCAATGGCTAGGGACTGACCCCCTCCAACCTAGCAGTTAGGCCCCATGCCTCCAGGTAGAACCCCAAGTAATCGTTAACAATGGCTGTCAACTTCTCCATCACCATGATATTACATAGTTTCTGTTCCCATTCCTGTTTCGTGGGGATCCCCTCTGCCCTCCATTTTTGTGCTATAGCCAATCTCCCAGCCCTTAGCATGGCCTCGCATACCCATGGCAACCTATATTCATTCCGGTCCCTGGTCGGGATCTCCAGCAACATCTGGACTGGAGAGGGCCCATGCCTAGCTGGATCTCTGAGTATTCCTTATTCCAGCTAAGAAATTCCTGCCAGAAGTTGTGCATTTTAGGACAATATCACCACATGTGAGAGAAGGAACCCACCTGGCTGCAGCCCCTGGGACACATGGGAGAGGCCCTTGGAAACATGCGTGAAATCTTCAATGGGTCGCTATACCACCTTGTAGTGTCTTGAAATTGTGTTCCATGGTAGAGGTGAAATGGTTGCCATGAAATGTTATCCAGAAAACCTTCACGCAGACCTCGTCTGTAATCTCCTCTCCCGCAAGCTCCACCCAAAACCTTTTGAATGTACTTCTTCCAACTTCTGGGGTAGAGACCATGCATTTGTATATGCTAGAGCCGGAGACCCTACGGGCAGCAGCACCATCTAACCATTTCTCAAAGGGGGTGAGATCCCAGGAGACCAAGGGCAGCCACCCTGCTTCAGTGAATATCCCCTTCAGCCTAAGGTACTCAAAGATCATGATCCTGTCCCGCCCTACTCCCTCTTGCATCTCTTCGAAGCTCCTGAATCGGCCCTGTTCGAACCATTGGCCTACCCTCTCGAGACCCCCATCCGACCAGTTTTGTGCATATTTCATCCCTTGCCTCGCCAGATTAAATGAGGGGCCCAGACGGAGTCCAAAGGAGAGGGCCAGGACGTGAGCATTCTATTAGGTCCACCGTCTCTCCGGAGGTTCCATAGAGCTCCCAGCGTAGGATGTTCCCTTGCCGCAGCCGGGATGCGCCCGTAGAGAGCCCACAGATAGTCTCTCACCTTTAGAGGATGTACTACCAAACCTTCAGAGGATGTAATAGCAGGTCTTCCAGGTAGGTCCAATACGTCCGCAGATCCTCCTTCGAGTGCTCCAGCAACACCCTTAACTGGGCGGCCTCACGTGGGAGCGTGAAGGTTGCCCACTTCACTCTCGGCCGTTGGCAATATATTTAAAAAAAAATGGGCAATACAAATTTCAAGAGAGCGTTCTTCAAGTCATTGAAGAATGCTGCTGGAATCCTCACCGGGAGGGCGGTGAACACGTAGAGCAAGCGGGGGGAAGACATTCATCTTTATGGAGGTCATTCACCCATACCAGGAAAGGGTTTATGCAATATGCGCACCGCCTGTCTCTCTTGGGGTTGGGGAGAGTTGAATATATAACTGTTTGCAGCTGTACAAAGTCATTTGGTGCAAATAGCTATCGCCCCCATGTCGGGGGAGAGGGGAGGGGTCTACTGGCATGGCAACAGTCCTGATCCCTTGCTAAAACCTTCGATTTGCTCGGGCCTCTTACACCCTCCGATGGAGGAATTTTCAAAGTTTGATTTTCAAGATTTAATATTCAACTTTGGTTTCAAACTTTAGGAATTTGAACTAAAGACCTATAATTAAAAGATTAGTATCCTTTTAAGATATGTCCTGCAGCAATAACTGTTTTACAGAATCACATGTTACAGGTGTGTATGGCACTTAATTTCTTCTTTTGATTGTTGGATAACCGTAGACTTATGAAAGCACATGGTATAACATTCTTATTACATGTATTATCAGTTACATTTAATTTAATTCAGGTCTTCTAATGCATTTGTCTTTTCAGGATCAATATTAGCGTTTATGGTGGGGTTGTTCCATATCCCTTTGGCTGAATGTGAAGAACTCTACCGAAAGTTAGGAACAGATGTATTTAAACAGAATGTCATCGTTGGAACAGTGAAAATGGGCTGGAGCCATGCTTTTTATGACAGCGAAATTTGGGAAAAAATTCTCAAGTGAGTAAAGTCAGAGATATTGCTTGTTTCATTGCATAATATTTTGAGAAATGTCTTACCTATTTTGAAACACACTGTGACAGCAGTGATCAAACCTGATCTAGGAACATATCTGCTGCTCTTGTCACCGATCTTGTACTTGAATGAGCACGAACCTTATGTGGTTTGAGGTATTCCAGGTAGCTAAATTATAAATTAATTAGGCCTTTATTTTGTAGACCTTATCCATAAAAGCAAAATATCATGATCCTCAATATTGATGAAAAGAACATGAACTAAAAATGTATAATCCAGATTTAGAATGTTATACTGTAGCAGTACTCTATCGGTTGTTAAATGTCCCCCATAAACGTAGAACGGTTCTAGGGAAAAATATAGTTGCCATTTTATTTTCCACTCCCACACAATCTGGGAATTTAGTTACAGTCTCATCACATATTAATATTATTATGTTTGAAGATCCTGATAGTTTTCTTTCAGAGCAACACAAAAAGAAAAATTACAAAATCATGTGTTTTGATACTAAAGTGACAGTGTGTTCAAAAGTAGTATAATTATCAGGAATAATTGTAACCTGTTTCACAGCTTCTAAAGTGGCAGTGCCATTAGCAATAGTATACATCTCTTTAAAATATTTATTTTACCCCAGATGTTCCCATTTAGGTGCTCCCACCTTTTGCCATCATCCTGCACTTTTACAAAAAAATTATTTTCTTCGATTAGTTGTTAGCAGGTGTTTCACTTCCCCAATGATAATTCCTGAGAAGGTAAACCCTTAAACTCACATCTCAAACATCCCCTCTCTTAAAATGATGCGAGGCATGCCCCTCATTGTCATTTCCCAACATTTTACTTTTTGCCCCCTTGCCAGCATTAATCTTTTAGCATTTAATTTAGCAAACATCCAGACAATTTGGTATGTTGAGTGCTGGTGTAAATAAACGCATAAACCTTTTATTTTGTCTGTTATTTTCTAGTAACACAAGTGATGAGCTGATGAGACCTAGTAGACTCTCCACAGGGCAAGCAAACGTTTCATTCAAACCAGAGTAATTTTTATTTGCATGTACTAGAAGCATTTATTCTAATGCTATTGCAAACAAAACTGCAGTCTCTGAGAATTAATTTCAAAGTTCTAGTAAGATGCTCTGCAAGACGTGTAGACCTGTGCTTTATACAGTGTTACAAGTTAGCAGGTTTCCAACCGTGGGTTTCTCCACCAGTGATCTCCAGACCTGCAGTTGAAACAATGTTGCAAGCTCTGTTTTCTTATTGCTGATTTCTCTGCATTTAATAAATTATACTTTGTCTCCTGACTAAGCATTCCTTTGATGAAGTTACATTGTGGCAAAATCACTGGAAACCAGCTTTTTATATGCAGTCAAAGGGTTTAAACTGCTTACTTGAGGTTTTTCCAGCAAACAATATATACACTGAGGGCACAGGAGTCCAGGTTCCTACACAGGGAGCACTAGAGAATAGCAAGAAGGGAAGAGTGAAATCGAAGATGGTGGTTTAGGCTAGATGAACGCTTGGCCCGTCCTCCTAACACAAAGTGAGGCCAGGTGCACCCAGGATCAGCAACCAACTCCACCCCAAGTATACAACATAGGTGCATAGCTGTTAGGGAGTTTTACAAAAGTCCTCCGTATGTAGGACTTTAGAAGACTGTGACAAATCTGAGGATGTTGTCCCTTCTTCCCTAGGATTGAGGCCTTTCCCATAGGGCCAGGGCAGTGCGTCCCCAGTACAATGGTCCCCCTGGGGGTGGTGCACAGAGGGCGGATCACATGTAGAAGGAATCCCCCTATCCAGCCCCTTTTCCAAGTCCTTCTGCCCCCTCTCTGGAAGCAGCTAATATATATATTGCTGTCAAGTTAGCCAAACTAACATACCTGTCAACACTGAAAAACCAGATAATACAAAGCATTATGGATATAGCCACCCTAACCAACATAACAACATTGAAAACCCAGATCATGTAAAGTATTAGCATGTAGCTTTAAGGATGGTACTGGGATGAAGAAGATGGCAAGGAGTACAAGGATCACACGCGAGCAACCGAGCAAATGGTCTAGTTTCCAAAGGCCAGTGATTGGTTCTGAGGAATACATCGTCCGATGCAGGACTATCAACGCAGTTCAAGTTTAGGCTCAAACAAAAGTGCTGGAGAGACACGAGAAAGGGAGAGCGATGCCCCAAAGAGGAATAGCGGGAGACATACCCAACGTGAGACAAAGCGCTGAAACCTGTGAGAAGCCTCTGTCTGCAGGTACACTGCAGCCTCTGCTGCACGCTCAAACGCTGCCAGAGCCTCCAGGAAGGATACAGCTGCACGGGAACGGCTGATACTGCCAAAAAGGAATCAAACCGGTAGGAGCTGTGAGCGGTATGGAGAAGCGTCTGCGTGAGCTAAGAAGCTGGAGAAAGAGAGTCTGGGACCCAAAATCAAACACAAGACTGTTGTATACTTGGCAGGAGAGTGAACCAAGTGGATACAACGCTACGGTGCGAGTCTGGGACCTGCACCCAAGAGAAAGAGTGTGCCCTAATAAAAGAGAGGGTCTGGGACCCTCAAGTGTATAAGCAACAGTTGTATGCTTGGCAGGAAAGTGAATCAAACAGATATAACACAACGGTGTGAGTGAAGTGACCCGCACCCAAGAGAAAGACGGCCTGAGACCCAAATAAAAGAGAAGTTCTGGGACCCTGAAGCAAATTAGAGTTGAATACTTGGCAGGAGAGTGAATCAAGTGAATAGAACACAACACTGCAAGTTTGGGACCTGCACCCAATAGAGGGTCTTGGACCCAGAGAGAAGAATATTAAAATGTAAAATGGGATGAAGACCATGTGTGCTTTGTCCTTGATGGCTAATTTGGAAGCAGGGCAATATTCAATAGTATGGTCTAGAAGGAGGAAGGAACTATTCTTGCGCTTGGTAATTAGTTAAAGTTCTTAATTAGCAATATAGAAAAAATTCTAGGCTTATTTGGGGGTGTTCTTTATACTTTGGGGAAAAAGAAGCATTACAAAATTCACAATTTTTAAATTACAAAAATACAGGTCAGTTTACAGGGTCCATGTGTTCAGTTCTGGTATTTTTCTAAATGTACAGTTTCATTTTCATAAAGTGTAGCATTAGTTATTTATCCTTGTTTAACAATATCCTCACTTGAGTATTCTAGCTGTCTAATGTTGAAATAATGGCAAATGTCCTGGATGGTTCATTCATCAGTTTAATGTCCTTTCTTATATTGTCTTTTCCATTCCATTCTCATAAAGTGTTTATTTTTATTATTGATGTATCCTTTGTTATTTATTCTCTACATGTGTTTAGCCACTTTGGGTAGCTCATCAGGAGGAATCATGGGTTTTATTTAACCTATGATGACAGAAAGGGGGATATTTGAATGTTTTGTGGCAGAAGATTATACTGGATACATGTCTTTTGTAGAACATTTGAGAGTTTATAGATGAGTATCCTTGGTTTCCAATATTTTCAATATTGATGTACTGTAAATAAGAAATACAGAAATGATGTTTGTTTGTTATGTTAGATGTGATAATAGAGGTTTAACTGAATATTGAATCTTAATGTTGCAAAGAAAATGTATACCATTGTTACCGTCTGTTTTCTGTGGAGAAGCAGTGTCTCTAGTGAAACGTGCACAATTGCACTGTTTTCGAGTAATCAAAATGGTCGCTTATAATGGCCTCAGAGAACGTAATTGCGCAATGTTGTGTGATGACATTGCTTACTGTATAGAGAGAATGACATCATCACGTTACATTCTATGTGATGACGTCATTGTGCTCTGCACTTGTTGGTCTTAATGATGTCAAACGCTTATCAATATACAAGATTTCCTGAAATTGATATTCTTTATCTTTAGCATATCAATATTCCAAATTAAAGATGAACATCAATAATTATAGCATATTTTTTGTAGAAGTTGTAGACCTTTTTAATACAGTTGTCATTTGAAATTTCTTTTATTGATTAATCAAACTAACTATTTTAAAGATTTTTCAAACTCAAACCAATGTAGTACCAGATATACATCCTGTCTGTATTCTCCTTACAAGATGTGTATGGGCAGGGCGAGATCATAAAGAGTGGGTTAAGCACCACCTTCTTCCTACTCAAGTTCGTGCCAATGTACATTTTAGTGCCAGGGGGCTGAATCCCATTGCCCCATTGGGCGCTTTCTTGTCCATATGTGTGCTCCCTGGCTCTCTCTGGTAGCTTTGGGGGTCCATTGACGTTTTCTTGTCACACCTCCTCTCTCCTTTGGCTATGAAGCTAAAGAACGCACCTGGGCCTCTACTTCTGTGTTCCCTGGCAGAGCCGTGTGGTGCCTCTGCTGACCGTGTCCTGCTGCAGAATCAGCTGGTTGCTCGCTCTCTCTCTCTCTCTCTCTCTCTCTCTCTCTCTCTCTCTCTCTCTCTCTCTCTCTCTCTCTCTCTCTCTCTCTCTCTCTCTCTCTCTCTCTCTCTCTCTCTCTCTCTCCCCCCTCGCGGCTGGCTGTGATGGAGTCTTCGCATGGCCCGCTTTCTCTCTTGTTCCACTCTCAACTCGCTGCTCTGCCCGATGGTCTCTTTGCTCAAGCCTGGGCTCCCTGCGATGGGGAAAAAAAGACTGGCCAGTTTCTCGCAGAGATATGGCATACGTTTTTAAGGGTATGCACACATACATACTGACACAAGTGAGGGAGCAGGATTTGGGGCCCTCTCTGCTGCTACTTTCCTCTGCAAGGGTAGGGCTGGCACTTGAAGCGTTCACCTCCTTTGTGGCCTTCTTCAGAGAAGGGCACTTACACACACTTGATAAAGCCAGAGTACTGGCCTTGTCACATAAGAGATGACAATCTTTTTGCCCCAGGCTTGTGCTGTCTTACCCAAGGCCCACATGTTATCTATATGATGTCTTATATTGTTCCGCATCTATATCTTGTGGGAACTGCATTTTGTTGTTCTATATTGTGAACTCATGTCTAGTTATCCCATCTAAAAGACATTGCAGTTGTTCAATATTTTACTCTTCTGTTGTTATCGCCCAGCTAGGCATCCCCCAGGATTTCTATACTGTACACAAATTGTGCATCGGATCTGGATACACCTTGTAAGCGCATAACACTGTTCTTTAATTTGAAAGGGTGAAAGCAAGAGTTGAGCAATGAAAAGGTCCTCTTTTTTGTATGGGGGCTGTGGTATTGGAGGAATCAATATGAAGGCAAAAACAAGATATACCGCAAGCTTCCCACCTCTACCACACACCAGTACTGGGTACAGCCTACTCACAGAAAATGGTGCAAAACATTAAATTTGAACAAAAAGGGCCTCATATCAAAACAAACATAATTTAATATTTATACATCACACAATGTGTTCACATAAAACCAATAAAACACTGCTAGTTGCAGATGTGACTTGCAGAGCGACACAATACCACTATGGGAATTCACCCACAGGGAGAGCTGTTTTCAAATGAACTGTCGAGGTTATTATTAATTTGAAGTAACGTGATGTTAGTAATAGTGACTTCAATAGGGAAACAAAATGTGTCCCACATCGGTTGAAGCAGTATCAAATACACAAAAACATCCAACATGGATTAAGACAGCGTCTACACTTCAATGTGTTTCTGGGACAAGGAATGACACTTCCGTGATCTAACTTTGGTTAGTGTAGTACCGAGCCCCGTCTTCAGGACGCAGAAAAATAGTGGCAGTGTTCAACTATGGTGCCTTAAACCTGAGCATCACAGTTGAGAGAGTCCACAATTCTACAAATGGAATGAGATAAATGTGGCCATCAGGCATGTTCTTGCCCATGGAAAGCAATCATATTATTAGTTTTGCTAATGAAGGTGTTAATTAGCTATTTTCTATATGGTGATTTCTTGTGTTAGTTCGCGTTCCTTCAGAAGGAGGATATACACAACATTAACCACAATGCATCATTGGTCCTGTGGGGACACAATAACAAAAGAGCGGGCAGGCATTAATCACCCGTGTAATCTTTACTGTTGTCAAAGTATATGTGCCGTGATGGAAGCCACTTACTTGCTAACCGCGTACCAATGTAATGCAGAGAATAATACAGCTCATGTAACTTCACGAGGTTTGACCCGGAGCCGAAATATTATCAGCTCACGTAATTGACACGTCCCGTTTTGGTCCAAGGATCAGTAATTTCTTAACGGAAGCCTGCACGAGAGAATAACAGGCATGTGTCTCTTAGTTTATATAGTACAAATTAGAATCATTAGAGTGAAAAAATTGTCACGCCGCATTGTACTGACCTTTCCACACCTCCTAGCATTTCTAAATCCAGCGTTGTGTATCGAAATAAACAAAGGACTGTGGGTTTGTACGCGGCTCTTTCATAGAGAGCCCGCTGTCCCGTGATTGGGTAAACACACCGGTCAGCTCAGTACAGCAAAGGAGAGCACCATCTTGTAATAAACAGGGAGAACTAACAATTTGCCTCTTATTGTGGTACCAGTGAATCGATAATTCACTGGTGCATGTCAGAGCCAGTAATGTACCTATTTGAACAAACAATGTATCATATTTATCAGATACTAGTGCAGCATCTACAGAAAAGTACAGAGGGGCTCACCAGGAGTCTATACAACGCCCCTCAATTGCTCCTCTCAATGTGTCAGAGATGGACGTTGGCAAAAAGGTTACCTCCCTCTTATATGTGGTGTGCTCATTCAGTTCAAGGACATCCCACAAAGTCCATGTATCTTTCACGGTAATGTGGAGGAGGGTGGAGGCAGTGGTTGCAATATTATCCTCTGTGGTTAACACTCATCCACACTGTGCCAGTTAAATGGCTGATCAATGTGAATTCTCAGGACATCAGTGGGCAAATAGATTCCATTCCACGGCTATGTTGAGACCGATCTGAGCTGTTTTAAGATTATATATCCATTTTTGCTCAAGTTTTTTTGAGGGACAAGTCCCTGTCTCCGCCCCGTGGATGCGCTTTAATTGTCTGTATAACAAACCAGAAAATATCTTCGCTTGTATGCTTAGCTTCTTTAAAGTGGGCTACAAGAGGTTTGTCTGGTGTTTCATTTCTTATTGCCGATCGGTGTTCTCCAGTTCGCTGTTTTACGGGTCTGATAGTTTTGCCCACATATAGGAGCCCACAGGGACATTTTATCCCATAGACTACCCATTTCGTCAGGCAATTCGAGAAGGACTTGTATTTCCAGATACGACCATTCAGATCGATTTGTTTGATATTATTGGTAAAATGACATACCGAACACTGTCCACACTTAAAGTGGCCAAATACAGGGGGTAAATCCCATAGTGGCTGTTGAGTAGGTCTACCTGGTTTATTTACAGGGCAAGTATGGACCAATTTGTCCCGAAGGTTGGGCATTCTTTTAAATGCAAACCTAGGGGTGTTTGGTGTAAAGTCGTCGGTTTGGACGATCTTCCAGTTTTTCAATATGATCCTTGTAATTTTCTCTTCGTATGGTCTTTTTTGTTTATTGAGGGTAATATCTCGGTTGATTTTCCCTGCACGTTTCATAGATCTTTTAATGATTCTTGCTGGATATTGCCTATTGTGCAGTTTAGTGCACAGTTCATTACTGGTTTTTTAAAAATCATCAATCTCGCTGCAATTGCGGCGAATCCTAAGGAATTGCCCATAGGGCAGGTTCTCCCGAAGACCTTGGGGATAGAAACTGCTGAAAAGCAACAGTGTGTTTTTGTCCGTGGGCTTTTTGTATAGGGTAGTGCCTAATATATTTCCCTCTTTTTTGAAAATCATAAGATCTAGGAATGCAATGCTTTTATTGTCAAAGGACATCGTGAAGTTTATGGTTGATGCTTGTCTATTTAACCATGTCAAAAACTCCGAGAGGTCTCTCTGGGTACCATTCCATAGCATGAACATGTCGTCAATATAACGGTGCCATGATGTGATCTGTCCGTGGAAGGGATTTGTCTGTGAGAAGATGGTTTTCTCTTCATAATGGTCCATATATAAATTTGCTAGATCTGGGGCAAAAGTAGCTCCCATTGAGGTGCCATGTTTTTGTTGGTAAAACAAATTGTTACATAGAAAGAAATTCTTTGTCAACGCCAGTCTGATACACTCAGCGATGAAGTTAGAGGGTACTGACTGGTCTGTCCTTTTTTCTAAATATTGGTGCATAACCTCTATACAATGATCTTGCGGAATGTTGGTATACAAGGATTCGACATCAAGTGTCACCAAAATGTCTTGAGCCCCCATCTGGACCTGCGAGATAATGTGAATCATTGCAGTGGTGTCTTGAATATAGGATCGCATGCTAGTGACAAAAGGTCTGAGAAAGGAATCTGCATAGATGGATAATGGTTCTAACAGTGAACCTATTGCGGACACAATGGGACGTCCGGGTGGGGTGACAGCATTCTTATGCATTTTAGGCAATACATAGAAAGCCGGTGTCGTCGGGTTTGCCTTAGTTAAAAAGTTGAATTCATCCTTACAGATCCATTTTTGATCGTAGGCATGTTTCATAAGGCTCATGACCTCTTCCGCTAGTGCCAAAGTCGGATTATTGGGTAGTTTTTTAATAAAATTTCACATCACCCAACTGTTTATTAACCTCGATGTCGTATGCGGTGGTGTCCCATAGTACAATCCCACCCCCCTTATCAGCTGGTTTGATTACGAAGGAGGGGTTATTTTCTAGGTCTCGTAATGCCTTCCGTTCCATCTTGGTTAAATTGTCTTTCTGTTGATTTTTTGTTTTAAAGAGATATCGTAATTCTCTTAGTATTTTATTTTCAAATGTAAGGTTCTCTAGAGAGAGCATCATTGGCGTAGGTGTAAAGTAGGAAGGAAGTTTTAGCCCAGATTTGTTCTCTTCTGTGGGTATTCCCTCTTTGGCATTACGGAAGAAGTATTTGAGTTTTAGGGACCTAAAGAAGTTCCTCATTTCTATTTCTGTTGTGAATTGGTCAGCTATTTTCACAGGTACAAAGGATGACCCTTTATTTAGCACATTGGTTTCTGCATTGCTGAGAATGTGTGTGCTAAGGTTGAAGATGGGGATTGCCAGTTGGTCTATGGGGGCTGCCACTGACGCGTGGGCATGGTGCGGTTGCCCCACTGTCTGTTCTTCCCCCGTTTGCCTCGCCCTTGAAAAAATTGAGGTAGTGAACCTCTCTGTGTTTGACTACCTCTACTTGTAGAGGGTTGTGCTGTTATAGAGTCGGAATCACTACTGTTGGAGGAGTTAGAAAACGTAACGGATCTGTTACTCCATGTTCTGTTGTTTGTGAAGCCTCTTGTGTAGGCCTGATTCATGTTTTGCTGTTGGAAAAAGCCTGGGTGTAGATACGGATAAATTGACTCCTCTTTGTAGTTAAAGATATCTTTTTTGAGCTTCCAAATCTTTTTTTCAAGGGTAAAGGTTTTGAATTTTTTCATGTCTTCCTCAATTTTTTCAAGGAGCGTCTTGGTTTCAGGTATTATAGATTCTTCTTGGATCTTTTTTTCCAGTAGTAAAAGATCTTCCTTTTGTTTATTAGATTCTTCCTCAGCCGTTTAAATAAGTTGCCCGCCACACCTAAAAAGAATCTTTTTTCCAGGTCAGTGGTATCCCTACTCTCTACTTGCATAATGCATACAGTATGGTGCGTTTTCTCATAGGCCTTTTTTAATTGAAATTCGTTTTTATTTGTCTTTTAGGTTTCAACTGTGATGCTCAGGTTTAAGGCACCATAGTTGAACACTGCCACTATTTTTCTGCGTCCTAAAGACGGGGCTCGGAACTACACTAACCAAAGTTAGATCACGGAAGTGTCATTCCTTGTCCCAGAAACACATTGAAGTGTAGACGCTGTAATCCATGTTGGATGTTTTTGTGTATTTGATACTGCTTCAACCGATGTGGGACACATTTTGTTTCCCTATTGAAGTCACTATTACTAACATCACGTTACTTCAAATTAATAATAACCTCGACAGTTCATTTGAAAACAGCTCTCCCTGTGGGTGAATTCCCATGGTGGTATTGTGTCACTCTTCAAGTCACATCTGCAACTAGCAGTGTTTTATTGGTTTTATGTGAACACATTGTGTGATGTATAAATATTAAAATATGTTTGTTTTGATATGTGGCCCTTTTTGTTCAAATTTAATGTTTTGTACCATTTTCTGTGAGTAGGCTGTACCCAGTACTGGTGTGTGGTAGAGGTGGGAAGCTTGTGGTATATCTTGTTTTTGCCTTTAATTTGAAAGTGCATTGTTCCATATTGTGTTCTGTGAAGCTCACCGAAAGGCATCACTAACAATAGGCATTGCATTGCTTTACACAGTTTTTCACATCTAGGTATGCCTAATATTTCTGTATCATCAATATATTGTACCCTGTAGTGTTCAAATGGAGTCATCTCTGGAACAGTACATTGCATGGTTGCATTGTGTCCTGCTGTGCTTGTTGGGGAGAGTTATTGTGCTAACTGCCTTCAACCTTAGAGACCCCGAGCTCTTTTGCTGGACTTAGGACTTTTTAATTTTAACCTTTTAACCCTTGAGTGTGTGAGACCTTTTTCCCAGTCTCATGTGTTTTGACCTAATTTGGATGATGTGTTTCCACTGTTTATGGAATCTGACAAACTCCATACGCATCTACGTTTTGTATGATGACAAATAGCACCTTCAGATTGCTCAAAGGTTTACATACCTTTTCTTGTGCGGACTTCGGTTCCCAAGAATAGTATAGTGAAATTGACTTTATTTACCTTTTCTCTTTTTAATCCAGCACACCCCATCTTATGTGGAGTGCTGGGGGCTACATTCTCATGTAACATTTGTTATGTTACCCTCACTACTTTAAATGGTTGGTGGCCGTAGTTTAATGTTCCTACCATTGTGCTTTTCTACCACAGGCTGAATCCTCAGCTGCAGTATCACACCCATGGGTGACAATTTTGTCAAAATGTCCCTGGTCTTTTTTTGCCATTTTCTGTTTGTGAGGTCTTTTTTGGGTTTTACTCTGGATTCTGAGCCAAGTTTGAGACCTTTGTTCGTTTTGCCTTTGGTGGGCTTCAGCCCTGAAGGCCGCCTCTGGCTCCAGTGTGTCTGGAAAGGCATGATGTGAGGGCGGTTCCCGAAACTCCCCTGTCTTTTGTCTCTGGGAATGCCTGAATGCAACCAGTCCTGGCTGGCTGGCTGGCTGTCCTTTCAGGACATGCACCCTGCTGTGTGATTGATACCCTAGGCTTTGCATGAATGGGAGAAAACTGCTTAAAAGGCAAGGGTTTTGGGACTAGAGTCAGAGTCGACCACTGGGAGAAACACCCGACGAAGAAACTGTGAACGAAGCTTGCTACATCCTCCTGGACCTTTGAATTGCCAAGTGAAGCCCTGATGCTTTGCTGAAACTCCTTTTTCAAATCGACAAGATAAGCACCGGATGGGACGACATCTTCCCTATGGGTAGTGGGACCAACTAACCCCGAGACAAACTCCACTGGACCATCTTCCCGGATTGGCTGTCCTCCTTTGCTGCTGCAAGAACTGAGTGCCAGGGATAGAGAAATCCGTAGTCGAGTGCAACGTCTGAAATCCTGCCGGAAGCTCCAGGAGTCTCCTAAGGACCCTCCAGAAGCAGGACAACCAGAGCTTGAGTCCCCTCAACAGAGTGCAGGACCCAAAGAGTGAAGGAAGCCCAATCGGTATACGAGATCCACGACGGTGCTGCTTACTGAGCGCTGAAATCACAAAGTGCTGCTGAACCGAAAAGAGCTAGTAGCTGCCGACAACCTCCAATTTGCCGCCACAGGAGCCCTCTACACGTCCTCCCTCTTGTCCCCACGACTAAGGCTCAGGAACCCATGGTCTGCATCGCTGCAACAGGACAGAATCCAGCTGGACCACTCTTCTCCAAACCAGAGGTACTGTTTAGCCATGGGGTACTTACATCCATGTCTTTTTAGCTGTGTTCTTCTCAGTTGGGAATTACAGCTTGTGACCCTACAAGTGATTTCTACAATCTCTCTAAACTTTGTGCAAGACTTTTTATCTAAGAAGTGTCTCTGCTCCATATACTGTGTACTAATTGACTATGGCTGTCCTGGCTCCCTGCAGGCTCTTCTAGTCCATTGACTTTGATATTTCTGCCCCTCATAGGTCGTAACTTGTTTTAGACTGATACTTCTGAGAAAGGCTTGTCTAGACTTCACTGGAAGATGTAGTTGTCCTCGCATGTAGTGAGAACCTGTTTAACCTTTTCCTTCCTGTAAACCTTTCCTTTCTGCAACCTCAGAATCTGCAAAGTATAACTAGTGATATATAAATGCCATTACTGTCCTTGTGAATGAAGTGACCTCAGAGTGTATGAAGTGTGTACGAAGCATATCCAGAGAGTATCCACTAACTTCTTTGATTCTGAAAAGTATTTTTAAGTACATTTACAGTGTTGCATATCTTGCCCTTTTTAAAGAACGCCTATTTCAAAATTGATGTTATATAAAAAAAAACTATTTGCTGAAGACTTGAATGTAAGTGTTACTTGGTTACTTGTATTTGCGAATTTCATTGCTACAGCTCTACAGCTCACATTTACCCCTCTTGAGATAGGCCTGGCTGCTCGGTCACACTGCCAACCTGTGTAGTACAGACCTATACCAAAAGGTGGGTTACCTAATACCAAGCAGATAAGTGTTGTGTAGTCTGTCACAGTGTTACTACATCCATTCTCAAAGGTAAGTATATATAAGAAACCCACTAACAACCACTCATCCACGCTCACTCACCACATACTAACAAACCATACCAACACAAGTAGTTGGAGAAAACCCTCTCCCTAAACACTCTACATCTCTAGTATTGCGACGCAAGACTCGCCAACTGATTTAAACACTCACACAAATCAAACACTGGAGGTTTGCCCTCTGGAAACAATATGCCTTCAGTGCATCCAACAAAACCACCCTGAAAGAACACCCATGCAAAGGCCAGTTACTCCAGATTCTACACTCATCACAGCCTTTGGGCCTGATTCACAGAACGCTTTCCTATGGGATTGTGCCATTTATAAAATGCTTCTGTGAATCAGGCCCGCAGTCTTTTCCCTCTTCTCGCCTCACCAGTCCACCCCCACTGTCCCTTCCTGATCCACGATAGTTCCTGGAGACCATGAAAATTGCAGTGATCTGCGGTATAAATCCATATAACGTAATCTAACATTAAACGTACATATTCCAGTCCTAAGAGCAAAGTAATCATCGGTGTGCTCTGTGGTAGCCCTACCAGTTTCTTTAGAAATGTATTTTCAGATCTTTCCAAAATGCAAAAGTCTTACCCCTACAACATTTAGTATCCTTTGTCACAAAGTGTTTAAAACAGCATTAAGGCTATTAAAAGTCTCAATTGGTTGGTAGTACAAGTAGGCCAGATTGGCAGATTTAAACATTAGGAAGTGATACATCTGAATAGAGGTGTGGGAGGATTGCTGTCAAGTTGGGACATAACCCTCTAATTCTGCACAGGTTTGCCAACACTTAAGCGGAGTGCAGCTGTTGCTTCTCCCCATCACTACTTGATCTAATATCTAATATTATAGTAGTGGTTAATAGTACTAGGTGGGGATCACTTTTAAACTTCTACATTACATTTAGGGTTAACAACCCCCAAGAAGCTAAATTCACTGGGATATAATCCACGTAACTATGCTGAGTTGCAGTTCTAAAGCTAGGTTTTGGTGTTGGGTCACCTGCTAGTCTTGTATTAACTGCCCTCAATTAAGTATTATTAAATAAAATGCCATGTTGTAAAGCACCAATGTGTACTGCCTATGGGGTTTCAGGGCATGAGTAGGTGGGCCCCAAACTGCCTCGTCATTCAATTGTGTTTCTCTAACAAAGTGCTGCATTCCGACCTCATTTATTTAGGTCTCCCAAAATAAATGTATGAGAAAATAAATAATTAATGTTCACTGTAAACTGAGCCCACAAGATAAAGGGAATTCGCATTTACTTCTATAAAGACCCAAATTAGCAGCCCCCCTCCACTAGGCCTCTACATTGAAGGTTTATGGTAAATACCTTTTAACCAGCTTATTCAATGGTGTAGTTGTCCAGGCTTCCTGAAAACATTACTGGCGCAGCATTTCTTAAAGGCTTTCCATCTACATCTTCTAGCTTGAATTTTGCTCTCGCTTTGTTCCACGACCTTCATTTTACTGGGCTAGTGGTATCACTAAGGCAATGCATTACATTTACTTTGTATAAAGGGCCTTGATGGATAGTAAGTAAAGAGGGGTCAGATGCTGTCGATCTAGAATAACAAATTCACTTGTAGGACAGGGGTGGTTAGGAGTTTGGGACCCGAGGAGGTTGAGGTGACAATATCAGGAGGTGATGAAGGAAGTACAGAGCAGGAGGAAGAGGAGGAGGCAGGGATAACAACAAGGGGAGGAGTCCCAAAAGCCGTAGTGGGAACATCAGGGAGTGGATATGAGACTGAAGAGAAGGGGGACAGTAGTTCCATGGTGAGCCAGAATAGAAAGGTTCTGGCAGACCAGGTCCACTCTAGGCTGGACCAGGAGGTTGGAGGATAATAACAGTAGGCGACGGAGGAAACACCCTCTAGTATACTAAGGGATGAAGAATTCTATATTTGCTTCTCTGTGTTTTTGGATGTAGCAAGATCCCCAAAATATTGCTCGTTTTTCCAACCGAAATCCTGTAAAGTAAGCTTTTGCTAGAAGTGTAATAAGTATATATAATATGTCTTCTTTCCTTTTTTTTTTTTTACTAGGGAAAGAATGGGCTCAGATATTTTGATCGAGAGTTCAAGGAACGCTAATTGTCCAAAGGTACATTTTGAATCATTCCAATTTTCTATGACTTTATTCAATGTCCATGCTCTCAAAGGCAGGTCTATCACCAACGCACACAGAATTTGGTTAAGTGCTGTGTATTTCATAAAAAAAATATTTGATCATGTCTCAAAATGCACAATAATTGTAATCCTTTATTTAATTTTTCGACTAAAATAATTCATATTTTCACTGTATATATTTGTGACTTTTATGCACCTCTCGTTTTCTTCATGGTAAGTATTGTCCTTTTATAGATGTTTTTAAGTGAAATGTATATTTGGATCATTTTGAGAGCGTACCCGCATTCACACTTGCAGATGCATCTTATTGTTAAGTCTGCCACAGGGTAATATGCATATGGGTGTTTATTTATGCACTTACTGTCCTAAGACCTTAATGCTAAAAACAAAATGTTTGATTATTATATAGACGCCTGGCAGGGAGGCGCCACGGATGATGGAAGCATGGGTAGTGCCTCTCGATAAATATTTCAGGGTGGATTTCCAATTCCTCCATCTGGCCCTGTGAATGTGCAATAAAATGGCATCTGATGGGGCTTGATATAATCTTTGACCGGATTCATTCTAATTGAAGATGGGCTGGCATTGATCTTTGGGCTTGTGGAAGAGGTTTGTTATGTGGTCCCAGTTTGAGATATAGGGCCGTCATTGGGTAAAAGCGAATAAATGTTCATGCCTACTGAGATCTTTTTGATTGTTAGTGTCTCTTTTGATTATTAATTTACGGAAACTGATGCAGGTGGCTTTAAATATCTGGGAATACAAGTCAGTGTGGATTGGGAGTGGAAATATGGTCAAGCTGATTAATGTGTTTAATAGGCTCATTGAGTTTTGGATTACATTTCCCATATCATTAAAGGGAAGGCTGGCGTTGGCAAAAATGATAATGCTTCCTCGGCTCCTATATGTGATTCAGGTAATGCTGATGTTCGGAAGGCGAACTGTTTTTGCTCACTACTTAATAGGACTCTAGCTAGGTTATTAGGGAATAGGGGGATCCCTAGGATACCATTGAGTACATTACAGCTACCAGCTGGTAAGAGGGGCTTGGGGGGGGCTTGGGCCACCAGATTTCAGATCATATTACTGGGCGGCCATGTTGCAACATATGGAAACCGTATAGAGATCATCAAAACAAGTGGCAAAGAAAGTCCAATTGAAACCCCTGCGCTTGCAATTGTGATGAACAAAGGTAGCAAAGGCTGCAGGTGGCTGGAGGTTGTGGGTACGTTGCCCAAGTAGCCCACAGATTAGGAAAGTGACAGCACAGTTTCCAGTTACACCGCGCCAAAAATAAAGTTAGTAAACTGCTTGAGTTGCAGAAGGTTTTAATTGAAACATATGCAGCGTGACACGTGTTTTTCGAGCTTGATCATGCTCTTCCTCTGAGGCTTGTCTCTGAGTTGTATCTAGTAAGTTCTGTGATTGAGTTGTGCAAAGGAGAAGTGCTGATTTCCAATCTAATTATTTGAAACTTTAATTCTTTGCGATTGCGGAAAATATCTTGGTGGTCGGCTCTTCTACTGCTAATGGTCCCCTTCAGTATAGAGATCATATCACTGCGTGGATTATGAAAGTCTCAGCCCCGCAACATGTCTTGGCATTGCTCAGGGATGGTTGAGAGAGCTTGGGGGTATTTTCTGACCCCGGTCAGTACAATTATTCGGATGTGGTGGAGGGCCAATGGTGTGGGACAGAGGTTCCCTTTCTGCCTGTTATGCTTCTGGGTTGTGCCAGACTATACAGAGGACGTATGGGAGGGGATGGGGATTCAATGAACCGAGTGGGATGGGGTGGTGCGATTGATGACTTATATGCATGTAGGCTATCCGACTATTACCTATGAGGAATTTAGGGGGGCACACCAGGAAGTGCATTTGAATTTCCTGGAATTTGCAAGTCTTATGGCTGGGGTGAGGGAATTTTGGGATTGCTTTCTGCAAAATGTGTGTGTGCACGGACTGAAAAATGCACTGCTGCGTCTGGCTGAGGGGGAGATTTATTTCGGAATTATACGTGGCAGACAGAATCAAATGTGCCACTAAGGACGGGGAACTGAGGCTGAAATGGGAAACAGACATAGGGGAACAACTCCCATAAAGGGAGTGCTGTAGGACACTTGGCCATGCAAAGCCAGTTTCCAGGAATGTTAGAGTCCAATAGATTCAATATAAAATAGTGCAGTGTGCCTATATTAAGCAAGTTAGGGTGGTTAAAATGGCCGCTACGGCAAGCCCATCATGCTGGAGATGTCGGAGGGAAACGGGGACCTTTTTGCACATGTGGTGGCGTTGTAATGGGGTGAGGTGGTTTTGAAAGATGGTCTGTTTGGAATTATTCTGGTTGGTTGTGATCAGGGTTTGAACCTCGGTTAAACACTGCTTGTTGGGATTGTTGCCTCGAGGGAAGGGAAGTCTGGGTACAGTGATTGCTAAAGTCTTGGGCCTAATCCTCGCTATGCGGTTCATCGCCATGTCATGGAAAGCACAATGAGGGTCCCTGCACGCAGATTGGCGCAGGACAATGCGCAAATGGGTGGACCTGAGATGGATTCGTGGAACAAGGGCCCCCTGTGGACAGACCAGACATGCGGTTCAAGGATCCTTCCAGTTCCAAACAAAAAGACACAGTTCCTGTTAGGCCTGTCGGGAATCCCTTCTCCATGGTTTAGGCCTCTCTTCACAATATTCAACAATGTCTCTGGTGGGCCTCTCTGGATTCCCTTCCCCAAGCTTACGCCTTTCTCCTTCATGTCTTTTTGTGGACTTCTTACGGTTCCCTTCCCCAAGCCTAGGCCCTTCTGGTTTCACATAAAAGTTCACCTTGTCAAGATGCACCGTTTTAACACACAGTTCTTTCCATGGGATAGTGTTGGAAACATTTTTGAAACCGCTGGGCTTTGACTCCTCCCCTGCGTGACCACTCCTACTCCTGATCCCTCTCTTTGTATCATGTTTCTTCTTTTTGGGCACCTTTCTCCTCTTGTGCTCTTTTCCACTTGGACTTTGTTTCTCTTTCACCTTCTTTCACCTTTCTTTCCTTTTATGGTGCACACTTGCACCCTTCTCTCTTCTTTGCAGTGCACACGTGCGCACTACTCTTGACTTTATCATACCCCTGGCACATTCTGCTCTTTGGTTGTGCACCCTTGCACCTTCCTTTCTTTGTATCGTGCCTCTTGCACTTTCCCTTTTCAACCTGTGTTTCTTTTGTACCCCCTGGTCCTGCTTTCGTGTCGCTTGCATCATTTTCTTTACTTTCTCACTTTCTAATTCATTTTCTCAATCTGTCTGGTCGCTCGCACCCTTCTTTACTGTTTCAGGTTGCTCGCGCCCTCGCTTTGCTTTCTTTCACTCATTTTCAATCTTTCACTTATTTTCAATCTGTCGGGTTGCTTGCATCCCCTTTCCTGCTTCGGGTTGCTTGCACCATCACTTTACTGTCTTTCGATTCACTCCCCTTACGCACTCTGCTTTTCCCTTGCTATCTTTTCCTTTCGCTTACCGATTTACTTTCTACTTTCTCCTGCTCCAGCCATCCTCCCACGCCTGGGTTCCTCTCATTCATCTAGCGAGACTCAGCCAGACAGGACGGCTAGCAGCTCCCTGGATACAGGGCGTGCGGTCAGGGTCTCACCACCTGCCCCTCAGTCACCCCTGGGACCGACACATGTACCAGGGGTGACTCTGTCTAGGATCCAATGGTATCCTGGACACGGCCAATAAGCAGCACTTCGCCTTCCTCTGGCTTCGCTGAGTTACGGCTCCTTCGCCACGCTGCAACCCCTCTGGTACACAGGCCCAGTGTCTCTGCGTCCCGTTCTCCGGTTCTCCCAGGCTTCTCGTGTTGCTGCCTTCATGTTCCAACCAGCAATCCAAGCTTGCTAGTTCTTCTTGGCAGAATCACACCTTTTATACCTAAAGTAATTGTCAAGTGGAGTTATGTTCTGGGTTGATTGCATGACCATTCCTGACTCTATCAGTGGGACAATCTACTGGTGTTACACGGTAGGCCTCACTTTGCATTCCCATGTTGTTTCTATGGATAATCCTCATAGCTCCCGATCACCTCTTCTTCGTCCCAGTACTTACTGAAAATGGGGAGAGGGAGTTGAGGTGTTATTGAAAATACCCCAATAACGGCAGAGTTAGAGTGGGTTGGTGTATAATTGGGAAAGAGGGAATACCATATGTCGCCCCTTGGGCATTCTCCTTCCAATCCCCTGTGATCCTCCCTCACTTGTCCACCCCCAGGGTCGGGATCCAAAAGCGATGGCCCTTCCCTGGCCACCTGAATGGAAGACCCTGGGGAAGTAGGTGGAAGAATACAGTCCAGTTTCTCACCCGCCATGTGAATTTTGTTTAGAAAACTGTTCAATAATTGGGTTGATTGTGATGTATAAAAACCAGGATTCCATTACAATGATATGTTCTATGTTGAAAAATGATAGATAAAATGGATTAGGAAAAAAAATACGTAAAGGTGAACTCTATGAAAACAGTCAAGACGCTTAACATTAAAGGGGCACGTTCAAAAAGAAGAGCTAAGAATGGACACGGCAGCACTATGTGCACTTGCAAAGAACACCACCATCAGAAACAGATGTGTTTTTAGGCGTTGCATTAAAGCCACTCAACAGGTCCTGAAGCAGGGTGGGCCCATTAAAGTTCAAGGAACACAGTAGAATGTTAGTAGTAATAAAACGATTTAGCCCTACTGTCGCCAATAAAATCTGCTTTTAGATGCTACATAAAACACTACTCAAGTTGCTGTTGAAAAAGTGTAAGATTGCAATAGTTAAAAAGCAAAGCATATTTTCAAACCACTATTTACAAAGTGTTTTATTCTGACCTTAAAAAGTGGGAAAGATATAACTATCTTAATGTTGCTTAGAAGGAGGCTCCAGGGGCTTAACCACTTCATCTTGATCATTTTACCGCATCTGCTCCTATGTTATCCATTTTCCTCCCAGGATTTTCTGTTTGTCTTGTATAAACTTGCTTACATTTCTTAATTGGGGTTTATTTTAATAATTAGATTAGCGCAAACCCAGGTAGGACGTTATGGAGGGCTCTACAAGTTAGTTGGGGATAACTGGGTCATTTGAAAGGGAGGTTGCAGGTTCTAGTAGCTTTGGTGTACTATACTACAGAGGTGGTGTATACCTAGGAGTAGCAGATACTAAATGATCCCTAGGTATTTCCTGAAGAGCAGGGTCTTGAGATCCTTCCTGAACTACAGCGGCATTGGAGCAGTCCTGATTTTGACAGCAAGGGTGTTCCAGTAGGCTGGGGCGTAGCAAGAGAAAGCCTGTTTCCTGGATTTCTCTACACGTGCAAGCTTAATCTCAAGCACTGGAATGATCTAGCTCCTAGAGGAGAGCGTCTCACCTAAGTACAAAGATTTTGTCGCTAGGTAGGCTTTTGTTCAGCCATTAGTACCTTATGTGATGCAGACTGTTACGAAGAGTCTCCTGGCTATGATATGTAACAAGTGTAATTCTCTTAGGATAAGAGAGATTTGAGTGAATGTCCTAGTGTCTGCTAAGAGGCATGCAGCGGCGTGTTAAACAGGCCTAAGAAGGGGTCTAGTGTCAGAATGCGGTGGCTCTGCGTTTCTCATTGGTTGCTAAGGTGACGTTGGGCCAAGAAACAACTTCTCCCTACCTTCCCAAAATGGCTGCTTGGACGCGTACATGCGTCCCACAGCAAGGTGCCACTCGTGCCATTATTGGGACGCAAACCCAGAAGTCGAGATTTATAGAAAAGAGAACGACGCTGGTAAGCAGACACGTTGCAACTTTCCCTACTCTGTCAGTTGCATGGGTGCTCGTTTTTCTGTCCTTGTACTTCATTACTCTTTTTCGTGCTTCCTGTTCCCTCCTCTCCTTCTTTTGCTCTATGTCCTGGTGGCTGTGATCCTGCCCTATGGTATTCTGCTTCAGAGATACTCTGCCTATCAGCTCAACTATTCCAGTTGTTACCAGTTTCATACTCCACAAACCCTGGCAAGGGTTTTCCCTCTTTTTGATATTTTTCCCTAGTGAAGCCTTAGCTCTCTGTACCATCAGAGGCAGCAGTGGCTGTGCCCGGGGACAGACTTTGCCTCTACGAGAGACAAAGCCCCAAGACACCACAGGTAAGGCGAGTCACTGAAACCTGGTGTTACTGGGGCACAGGTGAGGAGGGACGTCAAGCTTTGATATTACCAGGGTCTAGACCGTGTTCTGAATTCCTCATGTGGGAGGAAGTGTTTTATCGTCCAGAGGAGTGTGACTTGATAACAGGTGGTTTGGGCTTTTTTGCATGTGTTGCTGGTAAGGCGTGCATGCTTTCAATAATAACCCCATGTGATTTGTTACATTTGTCTAAGCAGAGGTGTGAATTCATCAAGGTGCATGTCTTTCAGCCACCCTTGAATGGCCTCATGCTTAGATGTCTAGCCTAGTAGTATGAATGCCGTTTTGGTGGGATTGAGTTTCAGGTATGTGTTTTTGATCCAAGCTTGGACTGAGCCATAGCATTTCCGGAGGCATTCAATGTCTTGAGTACAATTCACTTTGAAGTGTAAATGAGTGTCAGCATATCAGTAAAGTGAGATAAAGTTATTGAAAAGCAACCATAGTGCTCCATAGAGAGATTAAAGATCACTGGGGAGGGGGCGTTGTTCGGCAGCCTGCAAAATGGCTGCTCCTCTCGGAGCTCAGCCACACCCTCGCCCAGAAACAGATCCATAGACCCGGATTGCAGCACACACAGCGAATCCAGCATGGCTCTGAAGACTCCTGAAAAGCCAGGGCACATCTGAGACGACTTTCAGACCGAGAGCCTCGCTACAACACACAGCACTGAGAGCTGTGCAACGGCGGCTCTGGAATCGCCTCCCCCCCCACTAGCGCGAACGGGCAGCACTGTACCAGCAAAGCACGCCGCTGCCAGGGAGGGAGGCGCGGAACATAACCGCACTGTAACTGGCCCCAACGACCCTGCCACGCTGCTGGACCCGACCTGCTGGCACATATCCTGGCTCAGCCGATACTGACACACAGAAGGTAGCGGGCCGGGGCCCCGTGGCGGATGCGCCTGTTGCGTCCTGCCCACCTCACCCCACCCAGCTATAGGACAGTCCACTGTGCGAGTGTATCCTCGGCCCCAGCAGCAGACTGCTCAGAGGGGCACTCTGCGAGTCCACAGCGGGGTGCAGGATACCTGAAGGACTGGGACGCACCCAGACCGTCCCTGAGCTTAAAAGCCATACTATAAGTCTGGACACTGGGGGAACAGTGACCTGTACACCCCCCCCCCCCCAGATTGAGAGGTAAGCGCAGCACCGACAGTGCACACCACTGTGGAGGAGTGGGGCCATCTCATATGACATGGCGACACTGAACCTGCGCCCACACACTCTGCAAGGGGAGCCCATTACGGGCCCTGCAGGGCCTGCTGCGACCCGCTTCCCAGCCCAGCTGATGAATAGGCTGTGACAAGTGACCGACCCTGCGGTGAGCAGAGAGCACAGCACCGCATAGACATCTGGAAATACTGCTACAAGAACGCCACTTGGAAGATGGAGGACATTTTGCAGGGGGAGGAGAAAACAGTAACTGGCCATACTCTTCCCCGGTCCCCTACGTAGCAAGGCAGAATATTGAGGGGTGGGTACGTGGATAAACACAACACCACACCACCTGCGGTGTGTACAACTTGGTGCCCCCCCTCCTACAACTTCCCAGTCATAACGACCTGGAGGGGGTCCGGACTCTGGGCTTAGAGACTCCCGGACACCAGCCACAGTGAGCGATTGTAACCAGAGCGGAGAGTGAGGGGCCTGCCCACTCCGCGCCCATGACTACCAGAAGTGGGCCACACAAAAAGCAAGGCAACATAGAACCCTTCACAAGGCAGGTAGCCAAATCTGCTGTGGACACCAAAAAGGCCCCAGGCGACAATGCGGAGGCAGCAGTTTAGGACATGCAGGATCAGAGCCAAATAATAGACAGCATGCAGACGGGCTTCGCTACTCTGGGTGGCAAGCTAGATGACATTGACATTAAAGTCCCAACACTAAATGCCAAAATAGAGCGCGAAAGCACCAGAGTGACAGAGGCGGAGACGTGTATTGGGACGCCCGAAGATGACATTGTAGAGCTGAAAACCCAAGTAACCTCCATGTCCAAAGATTTGAAACGTGCGCTGCAAAAATGCAATGACTCTGAATCTCCTCCAGGTGGAAGAACATTTGTATAGTGGGCCTACCAGAAGGATTTGGCAGTGGTATCATTGAGGTCGCGATTGAAACGCTCCTGAAAGAACTTCTAGAGGACCCACCCTTCTCAACATCGTTTGTGGTGGAGTGCAGCCACAGATCGCCAGTGGTAAGACCCAAACTACGGGCCCCGCCCAGGCCCGTGTTAATCCGCCTACTGAACTATCGTGACCGGGATGTCATCCTTCGACTGGCCAAGGAACGGTTCCCCCTCCACCATCCACATCTACCCGGACTTCTCCACAGCAGTCCAACAAGAGTGCAAAACATTTGCAGGCGTAAAGTAACTGTTAAGGGACAGGTTGTTGCAGTATGCAATGCTATTCCCGTTGATCCGGTTTAGATACAGTCTTTTTGTACAATACCGGAAGATGTGTTTCTGACATATATATGTAATTCTGATGGCTGCCGCAGCATTTTAGCAACATTGTACACGATGATCATAGACTAAGCAGGCGAGCAAATGCCCCCCGCTAGAGTTAAATGGGTAGGGGAACTAAATGTTGAAATCACTGATCAGCAATGGCAGAAAATGTGCCCACCGACCAAAAATGTGTCCGCCAACTCCAGGCTCAAACTCATTCAGTATAAACTACTCAATAGACTATGCTACACCCCTGACAAACTATGAAATATTTCTTCGGATCAAACGGGCAAGTGCCCCCAGTGTAACAACAAAGAGGCTGGCCACTCGCATATGCTGTGGAGCTGTATCAAACTCCAGACTGTCTGGAAATTCTTGACACACTTGCAGAGATAATGCAACGACCCTCATCGTACTCCCCAAGGAGGCAATGTTTGCACTATGGGAAGACATTCAGGATAAAAGCACTCGCGCCTTTTTAAACGTGGGGTGTGTTTTAGCCAAACGCTGCATACTACAAAGTTGGAAGAAGCCCAACCCGCCCACGCAACGGGAATGGTTTTCCAATGTGATCTGGGCAGACGAATGTGAGGAACTAGACCTATCCACCATGCCGGGCACGTCTAGGTCCAGAGGCGTGTGGTGCAAATTTTGCTCCTGCCTTGGAAACGTGCCGAGGAACCAGCTGGTTCCTGAAGATTGGGAATCTCAGTGTTAATACAGCGGTTGTTGGCGTCGGGGCAGGGGGGATGGAATGATTCAGTTGTGTATGTTTTGTAAAATGCTGCTTGCACTGCCCTGGCACTTACTGATTATACTCCAGCACTGGCAGGCTACACTTTGTATGAGATAAGGGCAGGAACCGTCTTTTTTCTTTTTTTTAAACGGGGCCTGACTCCAGAGGGTTAGGGCAAAATGTCATGTTTTCGTATTGCCTCAATATTAGCAATTCATGAAACTACAGTCCCCTCAGTTGTACTAACCCACCTATGTGCATAATCATTTGTGATGTGTATGCAATGTTCTTTGCTGTGCCTAGGATAGCATAAGTCCTTGTTTTAAATACTTTTTGTGAAACTAATAAATTGCATTGTTTATGTCTATAAATAATCTACTCCCTTGTGTTCCTTGTAAGAGCTAACTGATACATGCTATCTTAGCTCCACTGCTTCCTAAAGAAAACTACCAGAGCGTTAATGACAAGGGCAGCCTTTGACTCCATCTCTTTCCTCCAGTTATGCTCTACTTTGTACCACCGAGGCATAATGTGCTTGCTCTTGACCGAAAGTATATGCTGTATTATTCTTTTGCTCTCCCTTTTTCTCTGCCAAACACAAATAAAATAAAGTTTAAAAAAAAATAAAAGATGCCTGGGGAAAATATTGACCCTGGGCCTCATTACGACCCTGGCGCTAAGGGATTACCGGTACCGGTAAGGGTACCCGTACCGGTAATCCCTTAGCGCCTGATTACGAGGTCCCTTTGCGGGTTGGAGACTTTAACGCCTTTGCAGACGTTAAAAACCAACCCGCAAAGGGACCTTGGTGCTAAGTACGGTGCCGCAATTTGCGACACCGTACTTAGCGCCTTCCCCATTCCCATTGAGCCCTACGGGGCAAAACTGGGAGTGGGGAAGGGCCATGGCGGCATGGGGAATTACCGCCCCGCCAAACTTGGAATGGGGCGGTAATTCCCCATTTTGCCATGGCGGAGTCAGTAAGTTACCGGCATGGACCATGGTGCTATTAGCACCATGGTCCAACGCCAGGGTCGTAATGAGGCCCCCTGTGTCTTGGTATCCGTCTGAGAGTTGGGAGGTCAGCCAGTTGAGGACTATACCTGTGAACCCCATTGTATCTGCGGGTAGGCTTGCACGTGTGAAGTGGCCAGCCCTGTCAAATGAGGCAGAGAGGTCAAGGAATAGAGACATGCGTGACCTTTTATTCATGATTTGGAGGGCATCCTCTGTGACCTGGACAGTGCTAGTTTCCTTGCTGCTTTTTTAGGTTTAAGGCAATATTTTTGGCCACAGAGCAGGCCGTGTTGGCGAATCTGATAATGGAGGTGGCTGGCATCTGCCCTCGCATTGATTTTACCAGTGAGCGGATGGCTAGTGTTCGGCCAGTGGTTGGCAAGGTCATCTGTGTGTGAAGTCGTTTCTTTTGAAGAATGGGATGATTAATCCCGTTTGATTTAGTTGGTGCCCTGATTGAGCGAGCTATTGGCTATTTGTAGGAAGGGGAGGGGGGGCGGGCAAGTGTTGATACCTAGAAATGTTCTTGATGGCCGAGGGAAGGATGCCATCCTTGTATGAGGTAGGTATGCTTCAGCAATTTCTTTTGGACTTTAAAGGCCTTTTTGTCCAATACTTGCCATGCATAGTTTTTCAAGTACCCCTGTCTCCTTTGTAGATATTACAGGTTGTCATTAAATTGTGCATTTTTTTGGTGTCATGCTTTCAGGCATACATCTTTGTGTTTTTGGCGTATCCATTTATTTATAATGGAATGTTGGAAATGCCTGGTTGTATTTGTTAGCTGTGGTTGCATTCTTTTGTCCTCATTGTGTTAGTGCTCTGCTTAGTAGGATTGTTTGGTTACACGATGGCCAACAGTTGTTTTTCTATAAAATGTTATTTGGCTGATTAGGTGTACTTTAAACGTTGTTTTTTGCATGTCATGGTAGTGTTTTATTTTAGCCTGTCATGTCACATGTGATGTAGGAATGCAGTATTGCTAATTCGGATTTATTGCTACGCATTTCCTCTAAATTCACGTGTTGTCCACTCTTCAGACACGTTAATTAGTACAAGCACTTGATTATGAGGTGTTCAAGTGTGGTTTGATCAGTTTGATTTTCTTTGTGCAACTGTTTTAATTGGTACTCACTAACATGTGCTAATTTCCTTGCTTCAAAGAAAGCGTTTGTAGTGTACCAACAGCATCCCAAGTCTCACACGATGGAACAGATACACGAAGTTTGTGTGATGAGCAAGGGTTTAGCACGTGAAAGCGCCATGTTTAAACATGTGCATGCGATTGGATGTCTGGTGCATTGTTCATGAAGTGTGTAAACATGAAAGTGTTTGCCTGTGGTCTGTCGCCTGTTTACACAGAGCGTGTGTGTTGTCTTTTACTGTCTTGGCGATGTTGTCTGCCTTTGTATTGTATAAGCCTCAGGTGTGCATTCATGGTATTTTGATTATTGGTATTGAATACTGCTCTTGCAAAGTATTTGTCAGTGGCATTCTGCTTTCTGTTGTTGACCAACCGTGTTGTGGTGCTTTGCCATTGTCTGCGTGTCTAGCATACACACGTGTGAGTATATCGAAACGACAGTTTAGAGATCTGCATCGCAAAAGCGTCTTTTTATTTTTGTTTGTGAATCTGTGGATTGTCAATGGAGGAACAACTTGGTCTGCGTTGATTTTGCGCACGAACACACGTTGGACTCTTGGCTTGAGTGGTAGTTGCTTGGCAAACCTGGGGAACTTTTGTAGAGGAGAGCAAATCCTGATGCAGGAAGGTATGTTTCCTTTTTAAATGTCCTGTGACCTTAACTGTGGAGTCATGGCAATGACTGTATCATATAAAAGTATGCAGTGGGTCCCTGGCGTGAGGGCCTACCTTGCAGTAAGATGAGAGCGAGGTTCAGGCCAGTGAAGGCCTAGACAGCACGTGGCGGCTCCAAATCTCCGTGTTGCCGTGTTGCCCAGAACACGTTCTGCAGTGTTGAAGGCCCGGATCGGTCTTCCCCAGGCGGGATGTAGGTCTTTATCTGCAATTTGCCGTGAGTGAGTGAGTGGGTGATATGTCAGCGAGTGGTAGTTTCCCAAAAGGGCGCCACTCTCATCTCGCATGACCCCACTCTGCCTACCCTGCCAGCGACTGTCAGACACAATAGGCGGGAGGGGGGGCGCAAGGAACATTGCTGATGAAAATGACATTCTATAATGCTGCACTCGCCGCCCTGCATAATACACTTATTGATTTCATTTGGTTAGGATTGTGTTTTGTTTTATGCTCGAGCTGGAATGACCCCATCGCACATACTCGTAGTAACCTCTATGCAGAGTAGAGAATTGGGTATTCTCGTCATGCCTGCCATATCCCAGCGGATTCCCTTTTCCTGACCCGGCGTGTCCTTGCCTGGATGCAGTATAATTACACGTGTGCCGCCCTTTTATGTTTCCACACCTGCTATGACTCGAGGTCGAGCCCTAATCAAAGCCTATAAGAGAATGATTTATGTCCGTAAATGCTGACCTTTATATGTGCACACGTATGGCGGTTCCCCTCCTCGTGGCTTGCATAATTAGTGGAGTTTTCCTTTAGCTTTGAAGCACCTCGCTCGGCTACAGCGTCTCGCCCGGTGGCGCATGTCACGGGCAATGCAGCTCAGAGGCAACGCGCTCGTCGACGCGCAGCAACCCGGGTTCGAATCCCAGGCTCGCGCTCAGAAACCTCTTCGGATGTACGCGCGTTATAAAAATTATTAGAGCACACATCGGTGCTTTTGGAAAGAAGCAACTACGCCCGATTCCTCACGATGGCTTTGCAGAAATATTACGCATTAGAAGCTGTGCCCCTTAAAGCGCCATGTGTTCTCTTAACCAGCACTGTCTGTCTGATTAAGGGCACACGCCCAAAAGTATAAACCAAAAGAGCTCAGAAGTGTATTTTATTATGTATTATTCTAGTGCACGGACATCTTGCTTGCCTGCTCAGAAAAGCTTGCCATGGCTCGAATGGTCTGTGATGGTGACTACATTGTGTTTGGGTGTCTGTGATCTTGCCAGCACAAGGGTTTGGGGGTCTACACGTGGACGCATTTTCATTGCTGGTGCAGTTTCTCACCCATATGCCACCGTGTATTGGCATCGCATCTGATGTAGGGGAGTTGAAGTAGTGCATTCCCAACAGCATGTTAACAGCAACGAGTGTGAGGTGGTCATACTCCGAGTCTGGATGTTCTACACGGCAGAGTTCGCGGCTCGCTTGGCGCAGAAGTCTTGATTTGAAACCCTGGTTCATGCCCAAGATCATGGGGTGGGAGGCGTCCTGATATTGCTGGATTTGTCGGCCGCTTTCGACACCATAGACCATACTACTCTGCTTCATAGGTTGTCAGTGGTTGGTCTTTACGCAATGGTGTTGGATTGGTTCCGGTCCTTTCTGGCTGACCGCTCCCAAGTTGTGTCATTGCAGCCATTTATGTCATCTTCTAAGGTTTGTCCTGTGGTGTCCCTCAAAGGTCTGCGCTTTCGCCAATTCTTTTTAACATATATGTTCAGTAGGGTGACCAGATTTTCAAAACAAAAAACCGGGACGACCAACAACATAAAAGAGGGACTACCCCATAGCAGCCCACCAATAACCGCCCCTCCCCCAACACGCCCCCACATCCACCCCCCAACCATATTTCCAGTACTTCTCCTTTCTATAAACTGTATATAATCTCATTTGTGCAGTTTTTTCTGTGAATCGTGGCATGTTACTTCAAAACGAGCGTAAGCTCTAATTGATATTACATGGCTTGCTGTACAATAATTTCCAAGCCAGTCTCTGTGGCACAGTCAGTAAGTGTTCTGACTTGTACCTGAGAGGTTGGGGGTTTGAGCCAAACCTCCAACTTCAAAATACTAAACGTGTTGTGAAAAATAATTACGGTTTTAATTAAAGTAGCCCCCCAAACATGCTAACGCCGGACGGGGTTTCAAAAATGAAAAAATTCCCGGGACCCCGGGATGGAGGGTGATTTCCCCGGACTGTCCCGGGAAAACCCGGACGTCTGGTCACTCTAATGTTCAGCCCCTTGCTCATCTCATCCAGTCCTTTGGTTTGTGCGGTCATATGTATGCTGACGATACCCAGAATATAGTTCCACTTAATCTGGCTAATCCGTCTGGGGCGGCCAATCTGAGGGCTTGTCTAAAAGCGGTAGGACTGGATGGGCCTAAATTGGCTTAAATTGAATGCTGGAAAAATAGAGGTGTTAATTGTCTGACCATCTTCAGCCATCCACTCTTGGACACCTGACTGTTAGCCCCGGTTCCTTTTCTCAACCTGAACCTATGGCTAAAAAATGTGGGTGTTAAGATACTGGCCTCCCTTTCGATGGAGGCACAGGTCGGTACAGTTTGCCAAGATGACCACTTCAAGCTCTGTTTTCTGCGTAAAGTCCTTCCGACCGGTTTGGGTTGCAGGCCCCGGTTGTGGTATCTTTTGGTTTTAAGTTCTCTGGACTACTGCAATGCCTTGTATCTTGCTCAACCAACGTAGCTTTTGGATAGGCTACAGATACTGCAAAATACTGCGGTTCGAGCAGTTCTTGGCCTTTCCTTCTGCGATCATGTTTAATCAGGAAGGTGTTCCCTTCGTTGGCTCCCGGGGCTCAACTTGTGGGGTTTAAAGCATTCAGCCTAGTTCACCGTGCTTCTAATTGCCAAGGGCCTGACTATTTGCAGTATACATTCTGTTGCTATGTCCCGGCACGTTTACTCTGCTCTTCTGCAGATTTTTGTATATCGGTGCCAAGAATTTTCTGAGCTAGGTTAGGCGGCAGAGCTTTTTCTGTCACCACCACCCATTTATGGAATCAGCTTCCTCTGGAACTCCGAAGCATATCTGACCTTTCGTCGCCAGTTGAAAACTTGATTTCAGGAACTGTGATCATCCCTCTTTTTTACCTGTCTCGCTAGATCTCTCTTAGCGCCATGATGCCTTCTGGTGTACGTACGCTTTATAAGACTGATTAACATAATTTAACATAACATAGATTACCAGGGGACTGGCGCGCCACACCTTCCTTCAGAAGAGGTATATCCACAAACCACATAGATTATACTAGCTTATTCCAGCGTAACAAACACCGTTCTAACCTATCTTAAAGGATAATATCTGTCGGTAATTTATAAGGTCACTTCTCTCCCCCTTCTTCTGATCGTTTCCAGCAAGGTGCGTAGTTCCCTGTGATTATTAATGGTCTTTGAAAAGGCTAAATGTATCAGATGAAATGAGAGGTATGCGTGGTATAAGAACAGTATCTCAGTTCCATCGATCACATGGACCTCCATGATGTGTCTTTTCTTTATAGACGTGTAATTGTCAAACTTGTTCCATTGCAAAATCCCTGTGAAGGCATAAGATTGCATAGTAGTATAATTACAGCGCGTGCCTTCAGTTTTAGTTCGTGAGAAGGCATTAATCCTACAGCGTTTCGCTCCTTAGAGTCTGAAACGTTGAGCCGTTAATTAACTGTTCATTGACACTGGAACCGCTCTGCCCTGTTGACGAGTATTGGGGGTGGAAATAAGTAACTTTAAATTATTCTGAATATTTGCAATCGTGTTACTTGAAGGTGACCATGTCGAACCATGTTCATTCTGTTTGTTGAAACGATAGCTGTTGTTGAAGTCGGTGCACTTGGCCATTTAGACAGCAGAGGGCAACCCAACACTGATAAATTGCATAAACTGAGTACGGAAACATACCGAAGCGTTATATATTTATTCCTAGAGGCATCACAGTGGTCAACTGGGTTATCGTTGGAGCAAATCGCCCAGATTGTGTGTGATCATTGCCCTATCTGCCTTTAACTGATGGGCACTCCCTTCTTAAATACATTTGTTGAACACACATTTATGTCTCCTGACATTAACTTGTCCAGTAACAGAAAATGAATTTACTGGGCAACTTCAATTATCACAAATCTGCCTCACTGATCTTTTCAGCCATTGCTCCAATATTTGAGGAAAGCTACATACAGGGGTGCTTCAACGCGCCAGCTCTGGAAACCATGTACCAAACTATTGTTGGTGCAATTGCACCCTGGTGCCGAAAAATGGTAAACAAATTAAGGGAAATGTCCTCTCTCGAAACTCTTTGTACAACAGTGAAGGCAGAGCCGCAAAATCATCTCTTTTGCATGAAATGAAATCCCCACACAGTCAAAATGTCTCATCCCTGGCCCGCGCAACCTATAAGAAATAATTAGCATACAAAAAATTGATAGTTAAAATTGTGAGCCATTAGAAAAAGCCTTATTTGGACAAAGACCAAGATAGTTTTTGGCATATCATCTCTAATATGCTCTCCGAGAACCCTACCACAGACCCTAATATCGAATCACTAAATACTGAGGAGGTGTGGCTCAAACATTTAAGCAACTTGCATTCTCCCTCATTGGCCAATTGCACTAATCCTATTCTTGCATTCGTACTTATACGGATAACTGAACGAAAGGTGGAAAATGCATCAAACTCCCAGAAAGCCGCCAAGGCCCCGGGCCCTTATTCCATCCACAGATTGGGATTCCACTATTGTGCTGGTTCTTTAACAAATTGTATTCCACTAATTTCGTTCCTTCTAGTTGGATGTCATCTGAAATAGTCCACGTTTTAAAAAAAGGCAACCAGAAATCTCCCAGGAATTACATGCCAATCATTGTGCTGCATAGCCTTTCAAAGGTATGTGGTAAGATATTCCTCGGCCGATTAACCTCTTAACTGCTGGGCTATTTTAAATAAAATGGGTGCCCGACTCAAATTGAATCTGTGGATTCTAAGCAGGCTTTTGGCCAGGCAAGGGCACCGTTGACGAGGCTTTATGCTGTTTTTTTACTTCTGACCAATTATGTGACCCTAGGAAGAGAGTCACTCTTTTTTTATATTTGTCGATTTGCAAACAGCATTTGACTCTGGATCGAAATTTACTTTTGGAAACATTAATCAACCTTAAAATCCCCACTGGCATTCTTCACTCACTAATGAGACTCCATTAAAATACCTGAGAAGGCATTACATTTGGGCACAACTGCGCAAGAACCAAAGGATTCCCGGTCGCCACTGGTATCCACGTTGGCCCTACATATTTCTATTGCAGAAACCGATGCCCCCAGGATTGCACATCTTAAAATCGTCCTATTTCAATATACTGATGACGCTGTGCTGGTCTTCAACACCAGTGTGGGACTGCAAAAACAATTGAGATTGTTCTTGATTTCTGTACAGATAAAGAATTAACTGCCAACCATCAAAAATCAGTAACTCTGGCTTGCCATCCATCTTGCAGGATTAAAGGCGATATTCCACTTGAAGGAACTTCTCCAAGCACTTGATTCCTTTGATAACCTTGGAGTCAGATTTCACAATTATGCTAAATGGGGTCCCCAGTATGAAAGAAGTGCATTGATTTTAAAACGACACGGGGTGCACTGGACACCCTAAATTGCCGTCCCGGGTTGCCACCTACCCCATGCTGTTTTAGACACTTATAAAGCCCACGCCATACCAGTTGCTCAATATGGAGGTGAACTTTGGGGAATGGAAAATGTGCAGTCTTGGGACTGGCAACCAATACTCTCAACATCTCCACATTCATGGAAGCAGGGATGGAGTCAATCTCCTTCAAAACTCACTATAAACCCCTTTTTTACTGGCTCTGCATAAATTAATTCAACCATCTGTCATGATATAAAGACATGATCGGCCTGGAATGTCATTAACTCCCCGGGGCCAATCTTGGAAATGGTTTAACCACATCAAAACTCTGTTGGATGACCTAGGCTTAACCAGTTTGCTAAATCGTGATGCTAACATTACTTCAGGACTTGTTTCTGAAGTAAAATGTAAACCTAATATTTTGTATTTCTAAAACCACTTGTCAGGAACCATACGTCAATGTCTTTTTCGAGGCTACATTACATTCAGAAGTGACCTATCTGCAGAACGATATTTGAATTCAATCTATCTATGTATAATAGAGTGCTATATACAACAGCTGATTTTAGTCATAATTGGTCTCCCACAGGCGATGAGCAGTGCCCTTTTGCCACAGAGTTGAAGAAACTACTAACTTCTTGGAATGCCCAAAATATTCCACCCTGAGATGTAGGTGGTTCTTTCCTACTATACGCAAATATGATGCAACCTCGCTTTACAATGCCCTTAGTATTTCTAAACTGACCGCGCATGATGAAGTTGTGTTTGCCGTATCAAATTATTTAGCCAAAGCTTGGCCGATAAGATCAAACGTGATCTGTCTACCAACTGTTTTAGATTTGAACTTATAGCATGTTTTAATATTTCCTTTTTATGCAGCTTATCAATTTAAAAAAAAGGCTTTTTATTATTTAATGCAATATGTTTTATATACTTTTTACTGGATTGATTTGTCACTTATTATATGCTTATTGTGAGAAACCTGAAGGCGTCTCCCTATCTAGTCCCCCGGGACCTGTCATCCAGGTGGCCAGGACATGGCCATCGCTTTTGGATCCAGTTCCTGGGGCTGTACCAGTGTGGGCGGATGGCCTGGATGGGGGGTCCTTGGGGAGTGGGACACCGATGGGTGAGACATGGTATCCCCCTTCTTTAAACACCTTTTCCCATCCTACCACGTAGGATATTCCAAAACACTGCCCCCCCCTTTTCTGACACAAACACTCTCGCACAACACGAAAAACAACGGACTAACACCAGAGCTGTTTACCTGATGTCCCAATACAAGGGTCAGGCAAAGTCAGGCAATAGATCAGAATCACACACACATCTGACAGACCTTTCCCTTCCCCACAGGGACAAACGGCGGAACATGACAGCAAACTATGAGCAAGGCAGACCACACGAGGTGAGAGCTAACTCAGCACGGCAGTTCAAGTGAAGGAGCAAGGCGGCATGATTTGAGTGGACACCAAGGGGAGAAGTGACCTTGCCCTTATTGACAGAGACCCGTGAAGCCTCAAGAGAAGGAATTGTAAGACTGCGAACAATAGCCTGCATGTGTTGCTGCAGATGTCAAAGGTACCCGGGAGACTCCTCTGCTGACAGCCAAGCCGAGGAGAGATGCATGACCCAATGGTACCGGTCTTGACTCTACAGACAAGAAAGCAAAGCAGTTCATCACAGCCGGTGAGTCAAGGGGAGAGCCGATAAAGTAACCAAACTGTGTTGAACGAAAGTAACAAGCAGCTAATTGAGCTTTGAATGAGCAAAGAACTATTGACATGATATGAAATGGCATTTGTAACGTGCCTATACACAAGTGTTTCGAGGCGCATAAGGAAAGGGGAAAGCAAGCATCACAGAACCAAACACCACATGGGTGTTCACTTGAGGAATACTAGGCGATTACCCTGCTGTTGAACTACAGTATCCAGAAGGCCTTAGGAGAAAGGCAGAAGGGGGTCAAAGTGGTCATACAGGGGTCTTGTCTAATCCTCCATACAGTCGAAACTCTTTGACCGGCATATCATTGGGAAAAAAAGGAAATTACTCCTGCATGGTAAAAAAGAGTGCACAAATAGTGGCTTGTAAAGTTTGGCAAGAGTGAACCCGGCGGAGGGATGCTAACAGGAGGGGACGAAATCTGAAGTCCCATGAACACTGTGTTGACAGGAGTGAACCTGAAGGAGGGAGGCTAGAAACTGAAAAGGGGCTGAACCCGAAGGAGGGAGATCCAGGGGTGGAAAGTCATCGCCCTAACTACCGTATGAAAGGAACTGTTTTATTGAGTTGTTAAGTACGACTGTGAGGCGTCTGCGCCCGGAAGAGGGGAACCCCCGGGGTGAAGCCATCACCCAAAACCATACGAGGAACAGAACCTTTGTGTTTGTTTGAAACTATCAGGCCCTCGAGGGCAAGAGACTTTTTATTGAAAAGAGACTTTAACCATCGAAGAACCTGATGTCTGGAGCAGAACTGTCGGCTCGTGGTGGGAAAGCTCAAGTGTGTGCTGTGCTCAGCAGACCCACCTTGTCTCATGCTGAAAACTTTGGGAAGGGAGACCCCTGGCAATCACATCCTGACTTATTATTTGTGAACACTTTGAAAACCCTATCCCACACTCTTTCTATTATTAGTTGTAATGATTTGGCAGTAGGTTCTTTTTTTAGTATAGGTCGTTTTATTTTGACAAGACGCCACAAGGACATCCTTAATTTTCCTTTGATGGTCGACGCTTGGTCCCATCTTACATTTGGGTTAGGTGTTTTTCCATCCTACATTTACAGTTTAAACACCCTAGAACTTTGATCACTTGTGTCTGTCTTTACTGTTGCCACCATGAGTTCATTACACCATACACAAGTGTTTCAAGGTGCAACAAGGAAAGGGAGGGGGAACAGAGGGAGGACAAGACAAGGATCTTACTAGCCCTTGTACCACTGAGATCGTGCAAGTGCACACAACAAGAAGTGCAGGGGGGAGGGTAAAGGGAGGAGTGCACCCAGAGCCCTGAGTTAAGTGCTGGGAGGCTGGAACTACAGGGGACAATCCCAGCCCAGTAGTGCAAGGCTAGCCAGGAGGCATGTGCAGGGGACTGGTCAGGGGGGCTCTGGTGTCCTGTAAAACACGGAGGACAGCCATTCAGCAGATGGAGCAAGGGAAAGGTTAGCAGGGTAGAGGGAGAGAGAAAGAAGAGGAGAAAAGGTAGGCCTTGAGGAATTTCCCCAAACTTGAGGGGGTCCGGCTAAAGACGGAAAGAGTCAGGGAGGCCATTACAGAGGGAGGTACCTGCAGAGGAGAGAGTTCTACTCCCCAATATCTGCTTGGAAAAGTGACTCACCCACAGGGAGTTGGAGGTAGATGAGTGAAGGGCTCTAGGAGGTAGGTACTAAGGAAGAGAGAGCTAAAGATAATAAGGGCCATTGCCCCAGAACGCCTTGTGGACGATGCAGAGGATCTTAAACTTGATCCTTGCAGCCACCGGGAGCCAGTGGAGGGATTTCAGGGCCGGGAGATGCTGTCCCTTGGCTTGAGGCCGAGGATAAGTCTTGTGGTCCTGTTCTGGATGAGTTGAAGAGGGCGAAGGGTAGAGATAGGCAGATTGAGAAAGAGGCTGTTGCAGTAGTGCAGCCCAGAGAGAACCAGTGCTCTGGAGACTGAGCTTCCATGGGAAAGTGAGAAAGGGGAGAATACCTTTGAGGAGGTACAGCTGGAAGTGGGCCTTCTTGGCAAGGCCTGTGATGTGTGGCGGGGAGAGTCGAAGATCACTCCAAGATTTTTTGCCTCAACAGAGGGTGAGGACAGAGGGCCTAAGGAGGGGGGCTAAAGTGGGAGAAGGATATCCGTTTTGCTGGCATTGAGGCAGAGATCGTTAGAGGCACACTATGACTGAATAGCAGATACACAGTCCAGGATGAGCGAAGAGGAGGCCGAGGGTAGCCTGAAAGAGAGCTTTGTGTCATCTGCATAACAGTGAAAGTTAGAGGTGAAGGTAGAGATTAGGAGGGCCAAAAAATGTATCCTTTTTTTGGCATGTTGCTGAAATAAAGTTGAGGATGAGTGCATGGACTGACCTAGCAGAGGCCCTGACCCAGCCTCAGTTCTGCTGGATTTGCCTGAGAAGGCTGCTGCTTTACTTAGCTCCTGGTGGATTTGATGCTGCAATTTTGATATCCTGGATGGCATACCAGCCTTCTGTCCTGTTACCTTTAGGATTGATTTGAATTTTTCACTGCTGGACTGGGCTGTCCATTTGCTCTCCCTGGTTCTCTGCGTTGACTGGGCTCAGACTACTGTGCTGTGACCGCCTCCCAACCGTTTTACTGCTGCTGTCCTATTTTACCGCCTTAATGATCTGTTTTGGTGTGGGAAGCTGCTCTCACCCAGGAGGGTATTGGGACACCAGTACCTCACCTCTTCTGTTTGTTTGGGCTGCACTGGTTTGCCTTCCCAGTTACCTTCATTGTGGGACTGCTATGCTTTTGGACCATCAACCACCAAGCTCGTCTGTCTTCTAGGAGTCATCTGCTGTTGATTTCCCTTCTGGCAGATAGAGTCCCACTCCTGGGAAGAACGATTGTTGTTCATTTTGGCTTTCTGAATTGCAGTTGGCCCAGGTTTCAAGTCTCTTGTTGACCAAATCCTGTAAACCGCACCTGAAACTGAAGAGCTGTAATCCACTAGGTTTTTTAGGCATTCCTAGTCCAACTTTTCTGGAACCTCGACCATGAGTAATTGGGCCTCAAGTTGGTGGGCTATTTGTGATACTTACCCTCAGGGATTCACGTGGTCTGTTTGATTTCTGCAGGTCCTCTTCAACCATGTGGATATACTTCTGTTAGCTTGAATCATGTTTAGCTGCTCCTCTTCCTAGGGCTGCCTGGTCTTGAACTTGGCACTGGTGCTCTTCAAGAGGGTGTCCGCTGGCCTCACTGGGTCGCGGGTGCCGTCTTATTCGTACTTGTGGGTAGGAATGGTACTTAACTTTATTTTCCCAATATCCACAACTGTGACTACTAGCTTTGTCCGAATCATTTCTATGGTGAACTTTAGAATTCTCCTGGAACACCCCTAAAGGAACACCCCTAAAGTAACTTCCGGGGTACCCTGGACATTTTTCCCACCAACCCCCCATCCCTTGGGCCTATCAAGTGTTTGGCCAAATACTGGAATTGTAGTAAGTATCACTGATTTTCTATGCATTTGTAAAGTTGTGTATTACGTTCCTGCCCATGAAGAATGTGTTTTGCAATGTATTACTGCAAAGTTGTTAGTGTATCTATTTTTCTAATAGTGGAATTAGTTGGTGCTGTGAGTGTATGTGTGCCCTGTCTTTTGGTGGCATCTAGTTTTGTTCCCAAGTGTGCTCCACGTTTCCTCCTCTCTAGGTCCTACATTTGCTGTAAGGTGTGCATTTGTATTTCTTGTAACACTTTGTCCTAAATGTTGAGGAATACTTTTGCTAGATTGAGTGTTCTCATTTTGTGCCCTGAGCCGGGCTTTATTTCTGTGCCTTTTGAGTGTCTAAGGTTCCCTTTTCTTCCCTCCCCATAGCCTTTTTGAACTGCCTGTCACCAGGTAGTGGACATGCATCTTGGTTTTAGGAGTTGGTGAGAGCTTAAGTGACCAGAACTGTTTTTTGTATATGCACTGTGTCTTACTATGTGTTCTCCAGCATGGGCTCTGGCATGGATTCACATGCTCATGAATATTCCCTGTCACGCTGGGAATCGTCGGTAAAAGTAAAAACAGTTTCACTTTACCTTTAAAACTGTATTTCGAATGGATTGCGTCCTCCCACGTATTCCTCATCTTATGATAAGTCGTTATCTCCAGCTTCGCTGCTTCGGAAAATATTTTCGCGGCAGAGGGCGCTGTGCTCGAGGTCGTGGCATTGATTGTCCCTCGACGGACTCCGTACTCTTTCGACGTCACCGATGGTATAAATAGCTCGAGCCGCGCCCATTGCTTCAGTTCCGTTTTTCTGATCGCTTCGCTATCGAGAACAGCGCGCTTGAGATTTTCTGTGAAGAAAATGTCGTCGTCTTTGACTCCTTCGACACCCAAGACTGGGTTAAAGAAGTGCGTAGATTGTGGATCGAAAATGTCGATCACGGATCCCCACCGAGTTTGTCTCTGGTGTCTCGGTTCAAGTCACCGAACTGGCGAATGTGGTTCCTGCCAATCCATGACCGAGAAGGCCCTTCGTGAGAGGAGAGGTAAACTGTTGGTGGAAGTGAAGCCTCTAAGAAGGCTACGTCCAAAAAATATAAAAAAGCGACCGATTCGAAGGAATCGGATCACCATAGGCATTCCAAGAGATCTCGATCTCGGAGTAGATCGAGACACTTCTTCCTCGTCCAAAAAAATGAAGAGGAGACATAGATCTCCCTCATCATCATCTTCTGAGTCGACCGAAGAAATTCGATGTCCGACAAAATCGGATTCCCCCAGAAAATGGAAGGAATTTCGTAAAAAGATGATGCAGGTATTCGAGAATGCGGCGCTGACCCCCTCGAATGAACCTCGGAAGAGCCATATGCCTAAAGCCGCTCCATTGGACGACAAAGGGAAGTCTAAAACTACTATGGTAAAAGCCAGTAGTGTCGAGGATACTCGAAAAACTCGAGTCGATGACAAGTCGTCGAGGACTCTTCAAGAGTCGAGCACCGCTCCGGTGCCACATAAAAAACATAAGTTGTCGCTTTCGATGACTTCATCGACGCCATTGGCGTCGATCGTTTCGGCATCGAAGCCAAAAGCATCCGTGACGCCTGTATCGAAGTCATCGAAGATTCCTTCGACAACTTCGAAGGATTTTTCCATTCCTTCGACGCATATTGTAGAGGAAGAAAGGAGATTACTCCATTGCCCAGGTGAGACTTTTTTAAGTCCATGTCCTCAATTTATGAGGAATCTGGCTCAGAGGAAAATGAAGTCACTCCTTTCGGAGTTTCATATGGCACGAAACAAGTTCCTGAGGAACTCATTGATCAAGAGTCTAAAATGAGAGACCTGAGTGATACCCTACAATCTGCTAGTGGAATCGACACTTCCCCAGAATTAGAGTTTGCCAGACCTGATCCTGCAGAACATGCAGACTCGGGGTACAGGAGTCTTATGACCATAGTGATTGAGTATATGGGTTGGTGTAACACTTCACCCGTTTTCAAACAGGACGACATGACAGATATAATTGTCAGAGGTCCTCAAAAAGATCCAGTTCTCCCTTTCCACAGGGCTCTTCAGAGGACGGTGGAGAAAAACTGGGAAAATCCTGAGAGCATTGCTGCTGCAAATAGTAATTTCCCCAAGAAATACAGACCAGCTGGTACGGATCCTGAATATTTAAACAGGCATCCGACTCCAGAGAGCCTAGTTATTCAGGCAGCATCCACATCAAAACAAACTGCATATACCTCTATCCCTCTGGATAGAGAGGATAAAAAAGTTGATGCTTGGGCCCGTAAAGTTTTCACTTCAGGCAGCATGGCCCTTAAATCGACAAATGTCACCTGTACCCTGGTCAGGTTTACCCATACCCTGTGGGACTGTATTTCGGCGGCGGCAGATCATATTCCGGAAGGCGAGGAAAGGGTAGGCTTCCTGAATATAGTCAAAGACGGGAAGGAGGCAATGGGGGAATGTCTCCAGTCTGGGCTGAATACTGCTGATAGTATCAGCAGATCCATGGCTGCAAGCATTGTGCTACGCAGATTTGCGTGGTTGAGGAAGTCGGGGTTTGCACCAGAAGTGCAAGCCAGACTCCGCAACATGACCTTTGATGGTTGAAGGCTGTTTGGCAGTAAGGCTGATGAAAGCCTAGAAAAACTTCAGACCTCGAAAGCGGCAGCTAAATCGCTTAGTGCCTCCATGCGCCAGCCTCAAAAACCCTATTCCGGCTCATCTTCCTGGAGGGGTCGTTCTTTTCGTTACTACTCCTCATTTGGTAGAGAAAGAGGACAGGCTTCTCAAGGAGGCAAAAGAAATTTCCCTCATGGTGCACGAGGAAGAAGTGCAAAATCAGCCTCCGGAGCGGCATCTTTACCCTCAGCCACTCCTGCAGCCGCCTCGAAATCCCTCGGAGACCTTGTTGCACAAAACACCAGTGGGAGGCAGGATCTCTCAGCATCTGAAGGAATGGCGGGGCATTACCTCAGATGCTTGGGCACTGGAAACAGTAGCTCAAGGTTACTGTCTCCCCTTCTAAAAGAGGCCTCAGAATCATCCACCAGGAGCCAACTCCGTAAAAATTCCAGACCCGCTCCTGTTGCAGGAAATTCTAACCCTGCTAGAGAAAGGCGCTATAGAACAGGTACCTGTAGCGGAGAGGAACAGGGGTTGGTACTCCCCATATTTTCATCCCAAAAAAGGACGGAGGATTGAGACCCATCTTGGACTTAAAAAACTTGAACAAGTTCCTCAGGAAGGGGAAGTTCAAGATAATGACCCTTTCTCAGATCCTTCAGGCTCTCCAACTCCAAGACTGGTTTGTATCATTAGACCTTCAGGATGCTTACTTTCATGTGCCAATCCATCCAAAGCACAGAAAGTACCTGAGGTTCGCGATTGGCAACTCTCATTATAAGCTTCGAGTTCTGCCATTCGGGTTGACCTCCGCCCGAGGGTTTTCACCAAACTGTTGGCGGTTGTGGCAGCGAGTCTCAGGAGAGGGGGTATTCACATCTACCCCTACCTAGACGATTGGTTGATTAGAGCAAGTCCTCTGAAACAAGCTCAGGAACATCTTTCGATCACCTGCCACTTCCTCCACTAATTGGGTTTCTCACTCAATTTCAAGAAGTCCCATATGATACTATCCCAAAAGCTCCAGTTTATCGGAGCAGTCTTGGATACTTCCTCGGGAAAAGCCTCGCCCCCCGAGGTGAGAGCTCTCCACATTCTGCAGATGGTAACAAAGTTCCAGAATGCCCAACGTCTACCGGCCTTCGATTTTCTCAGGTTGCTCGGCCTCATGGCATCCGGCATTTTCCTAGTACCAGAGGCCAGTTTGAGAATGAGATCCCTTCAATGGGCACTCAGAACTCAGTGGTCCCAGTTCTCAGGGAATATGTTGGATCTGCTGCAAGTCCCGAGTGCAGTTGTTCAGGATCTTCTATGGTGGGCTTGCAACAACAACATTCTCAAGGGAGAATCTTTTTGGCAACCATGGCCGGAGGTAACAGTAGTGACGGACGCTTCACTCACGGGGTGGGGAGCACACACCAACGATCTGACAATCAGCGGTCGTTGGTCTCCATCGGAGTCCAAACTACACATCAACCTTTTGGAGCTGAGGGCAATCAGACTAGCGCTGAAGGCCTTTCTGCCCTCTGTACAGGGAAAGAATGTCCTGGTAATGACGGACAACACAGTGGCCATGTACTATCTCAACAAGAGAGGAGGTGTAGGGTCACTACCACTGTGCAGAGAGGCAATGCAGGTCTGGTTCTGGGCAATATGAGAAGGAATCTCTCTATCGGCAGTTCACCTAGCCGGAGAGCAGAACACGGCGGCAGATGCTCTGAACAGGCAGAACACAGTCTCTCATGAGTGGGAGCTAGCTCAGGAAGTCCTTCAAGAGATCTTCGCCCTTTGGGGAACCCCTCAAGTGGATCTGTTTGCCACCGTAATCCATCAGAAGTGCCCAGCAGTACTGCTCAAGGGAATTTCCTCAAAGAGGAGCTCTGGGAGACGCATTCGTAGTGGAGTGGAATTTTCCACTACTGTACGCGTTTCCCCCAGTCCCCGTGATTCCTCAAGTAATCAGGAGGTTGAGAAAGTTCAGGAAAACCATGATTCTAATTGCCCCGGATTGGGCCAGGAGGACGTGGTACCCGGACCTTCTATACATGTCCATCTGCCCTCCAATACGTCTTCCACAAAGAGAGGATCTTCTCTCGCAGGAGGAAGGTTGGGTTCTCCATCCAGAAGTCAAGACACTTAACCTTCATGCATGGTTTTTGAGAGGTTGAGATACAAGGATTGGGATCTTCCGGATGAAGTAATGGAAGTCTTGCTTTCGGCCAGAAGGCCAGCAACAAAATCTGTGTACCGATATCCCTTGAACAGGTTTATTAACTGGTGCAGAGATAAGGATGTGGACCCGTTTCAGTGTGGCACTCCAGTAGTGCTCTCTTTTCTATTACATCTAGCCAATCTGGGGCTCCAGATAGGAACAATCAAAGGATACCTTGCTGCGCTGTCCATTTTCAAGCGCACCTCGGAAGAGGTCTCATATTTCAAAATACCATTAATCATTCAGTTCTTAAAAGGGCTTACTAACGTATACCCTCCAGTACCTTTTCATGTCCCAACTTGGGATTTAAATTTAGTACTAAAATGTTTGACTTGCATACCTTTTGAGCCTCTGCACTCCTGTCCATTGAGGCTTCTAAAATTAAAAACTGTCCTCCTTGTGGCCCTATCATTAGCCCGCAGGGTTAGTGAACTTCAGGCTCTCTCATGCATACCACCATATACTATTTTTTATAAGGATAAGGTAGTCCTTAAAGTTAAACCTTCCTTTTTACCAAAGGTAGTTTCGGACTTCCATTTGTCACAAAAATGATATTAGCAACATTTTATCCTCCTCCTTATTTGGGCAAGGAAGAGGAGAGACTGCACAGACTAGATCCAAAGAGGGCTCTTAGTTTTTACATCTCAAGGATGTCTAAATTACGACAGGATGACCAACTGTTTGTGGGTTATACTGGTCATAAACTGGGCTTATCAGTAACAAAACAGACCATATCCCGCTGAATCATTTTGGCCATAATTGAATGCTACAGATTGGCGGGAAAAGACCCACCATATGGGCTTCAAGCCCATTCTACAAGGGAAATGGCTACTTCTGCGGCTCTAAAGAGGGGATTCCCGGCAGCAGATATTTGTTCAGCTGCAACTTGGAAAACAAGGCATACTCTCATCAAGCATTACTGCTTGGATACTGCCTCCTCCAATGAGGGGTTATTTGCCAGGGCAGTTCTACATTCTGTCCATGAAAACTGTAATTAGTACTCCCACGGAGTACGTGGGAGGCCACAATCCATTCGAAGAACAAGTTACTTACTAAGTGTAACGTTCTTTCGACTGGATGTTCCCTCTCACGTGTTCCTCATCGTCCCTCCCATCCTACCCCACAGTAGAGTTTACGTTTTCTTACACTTTCCTCTCACAAAGAAGGTATCAGTCATGGGGCACGCCTGGGAGTTCCTCCTATATGTTCATCGAAAAAACAGAAGTGAAGCAACAGGCGCGGCTCGAGCTATTTATACCATCGGTGACGTCGACAGAGTACGGAGTCCGTCGAGGGACAATCGACGCCACGACCTCGAGCACATAGCGCCCTCTGCCGAGAATTTTTTTTCCCAAGCAGCAAAGCTGGAGATAACGACTTATCATAAAATGAGGAATACGTGGGAGGAACATCCAGTCGAAAGAACGTTACAGTTGGTAAGTAACTTGTTCTTCTGCTCTAAACCAATTATTGTCCCCAGGGGTCTACTGCCCCCATCCAGCAACAGTCCTCACCCTAAGCTCCACCTTGGTGGTCATCTTCATATGTTTACTGCACGCTTCAGTGTGGGTACTAGCCTCCATACCTTAATGCCTAATTGTTCAGCTACAGCTCCCACTTAAGAGAGTCTGGTCTTTCGTTTTGGTCAGAATAACTAACTGCTTCACTTTAGGGTAGATGGTTACACAGCCCTCACCAGGAGCTTGTTGAAAAATCTCCCTAATAATGGCCCTGCAGAGTCCCCAACCTTCCTTAAGTTAGAATGTGCATTATCCAGGTTGCTACAACCGCCTTAGCCACTTATTGACGTGGCAATGACAACCGGAGCAGTGTGCGAGTTTCAAAGAAATTGCAGCTTGCAGGTGATTTCAAAAACATGCATAGAGAAAAAGGGTTTTTTAATATCGGCGCTGATTGAGTTATACGTCTACCCAGGCAAAGGCAGTGTAAGGGCTGTTTATCATACAGTATCAGCCCGTGAATCTAAGTAGCAATACTGCATTATTTTACTAACATAAATTGTGTTTCAGGCTTGTTTTTTTATTACAAAATATAATCTCTCTGTGATCAGCCTGCCTAAAATGACTCCCTGTATAAGACCAGGCTACAGCAAGGCTGGTTTGTCCCAGCATGTAATTTCCTTGCCGTCTGGCCCAGTTCCTCACTTTGTGGACGCAGGCGGTGCAGCGGCTCAAGGACAGCACAGCTTTAGATTGAGGTTTTGCTATGCAGTCTTTATTTTTTCTGATTATCAGAGCACAAGAGCATCATAATTCTAATATGTTTGTTTTCTTTTATCAATATATTTTACGATTGGAGGCACCACTCTAAAACAATTACCCCACATAAGGAAAGTAAATGTTAAACAGCATGTGAATTGGTGTACTGTGCCTGCTTGGATGTCCCTTCCTGAAAAGCAGTACTGTTGTAATAGACTTCAGATTTCATTGATATTACTCGGTATTCTCCACTGTTCTACTCTCTAATGTCTAACAAAAAATGTTGGTAGTCTGTCGGTAAATCTATTTCGACCCTTGTAGAATCTTCCAAATGTTGTGAACCTAATTTTAAATATCCCAAAGCTCAGTGAAGATGAAAGGGTTTGCTTGATGTTATAGATCCTGTGCACTTGTGTGTGGCATGTGAATGTAATGTCAGATTCTTCTTTGTCCCTCAGGTTTCTGCAGTGAGCACGATTGTGAACAGAGGGACACCACTAAAGGCATTTGTGTTCAGAAACTACAATCATCTGCCGGGTGTCAAGTCTCACTACATGGGCGGATGCCAGTATAATCTTTGGCAAGCCATTCGAGCCTCGTCTGCAGCACCAGGCTACTTCCAGGAGTATGCGCTGGGGAACGATCTTCATCAAGTATGTCTTCAGCTTCTTGTCATTGTAAAAATGCGCCAGACTCGAACGGCTGACGCACATTAATCCTTGCCTCCGAGTACCAAGCATCTCTCTCCCAAGAGGATAAATGTGCTCACTTGGTACCTTCCATGACCTTTTACTGAGAAAGTCACTGTACGATGCACGATTGCTCTTTTCACAAATACACTCCATTGAGCCCTTTGTGCTGAATACCAACAAAGGCTTATATCCTATCTAAAACCCTTGTGCAGTCCCCAAATCCCATACGCTGGTAGAAGTGGGTCCTTTTGGTCTGTGGTCGGCTGGTGACTCGATTATGGAGAATTCTTAACTGTTATTCAGCTGGAGGGGTGCGCCCAGGGTGTTTGTGTTAGAGGAATGTGCTTACAGATGTGATGTGGCTGAAAGAATCAGATTACTAAAATCTTTAAGGCATATCTGTGCCATTCTGAATACATGGAAATATGTGAGCTGTCTTGCACTGCTCCCTTTATCAAGGAATCACCATTTCGGTTAGTAGCCTTTACATCACATCCTTTGGCAATGCGGGTCATGTGGGAATCCTCAGCTAGTTAAAAGCTCATCCGAGACATCTGTGTTCCGCTTTCAAGATCCCGAATTGAATCTCAGCATATCCAACTCTTCCCTTTACCCCTTCTGAGGTTGATAAAGCCGATCTTCAGACTGAGACCAATGATGACTACCTGTCGCCCTAGTGGTCTTTTAGATGTCCCTAACCTAGCCCGCTTAGTACTCCTGGGGTGTTATGGGAGGCTGTCTCCATCCACCCAGTTCCATCTGCTCTTCTTGCACACACAGTCTCACCTGACCTTACTGTACACTAGGTCCCAAGATGTTGTCCTCCCACCATACTAGTGTCCCCCCGATCTCACACTCTGCTTTCCTACATCTACCCTTTGATGTTACCACTCCTCCTGCTTCCCAACTCCTCCACTCACTACTGTCAATGCGGCTGCTACCTCTAGTGTATCTTCTCCTTGCTCTTTCCTCCTCCTTGCCTCCGCTGCTACTATAGCCTCTCAGTTCCTACCCCTAGTCTTTACTCCACTACTCCCCATCTCTATTGCCACTCCTACTTCTCACAACCGTAGTTCCCACTCTACTGCTACTGTCATCTCGTTACAACCACTACCGCTCTGCTACCTCTTCTAACTCCAGTCTTTTCTTCATGCTGCTTCTACTACTTACTCCACCTCTCTGCTACTTCTCCACTTCCTATTACCACTACCTCCACTCCCAACTACTACACCCACCTTTTTACTTCTATTCTATTACTAACGCACTCACTCCTCACTCACACTCTACAGATCCCCCTCACCAATAGCCTCTGCACTCCTGTCGCAAGCAAAGCACCTCCTCTGATCTCTCAGATGTCGTTCTCCACTGCCTGTCCTCATCCAACTGTAGGCCACACTAAACCACTCCCAAGCTCCTTCTTACATACCAATCCCCCCCTCAGGATTGGCTAACTTACCCTACCGATAGCTTACCTTGCGCTCAGCAGGGGTGAAAGTGGATGGCTTAGGAGACTTTATACAGGCTTTAAGCTCCACACCCTTTTTACTCTGCCTTGCCACGGTAATGAGTTTCTTCTCGTGTGCAGGCTCATCTCCTTTGGCGGTCTGCTGTCTTTGTTGCTGGGAAGTCTTGCAGTGTGACACTGGGGCCTGGAGCCTGCAGCTTCAAGTTGGCTTCTGCAGCCTCTTTTCCTGACGGTGTCCTGTATTAATCACTAATTTGCAAAGGATGCAGGTTACAACCAGAAAAAGGATACAGGTGATGAGAGTAACTTCTGGATCTCTCGCAAACCGGACACCAGCTTGAAGATAGAGAAGCCAATTATAGACCTTCCAAGTGATGGCACTCTATGACTGAAAACTCACAGCCAGAGGGGGGAATCACTGGAAAGGGCGTGGAGCAACAGTTAAACACCAACCTATGAGAAAAACAATGGATCCTGAATATTTATGTCACTTGCTACTAATCTCTCTATTTAAACTATTAGGCCACCACTAACCTGTGGACTTTGAAAGGGTTTGAGCAGTTCCGACAAAACACACAGGAAAAATAATCCAATATGAAACAACGAAAAGGAGGGAAGGTTAGTAAGGGAAACATATCCCGAACGGCACGAGGGTCACGCTAGATACCAGGTTGGTGCACCACAGGATAGCGTCCAAAGTCTTGTGCACTAAACCTTCTTTAAAACAAACTTAAATATCAGTACTTGTCGAAATGAAACAATCCTACCCTTGTAGGTTGGTATAGCAGTTTAGGGAAGTTGATGTCAATGTGGGAAGATCCCTATATAAACATATATTCCTTAGTGAAAATAATGAATCTTACTTGGGTTTCAGATAGTCCTGGATTGCAGCGGTAGTCAGAAACTCCACGAAATACTACTGAAATGGAACACTGGACACTTGGTTGAACAGAATCCAAAAAGGTTGCCACATTGAGTGCTTCCTGGTAACAAATGCAGTTGAAAACACATTGCAGAGGAGCCGCCGCGTGGTAAATGGACTGGAGACACACACGGCTGTGAACGTGTTTCAGAAGAGTTGTTGAATTCAGTCCTATCAAGAAACACCTGCGGCAACAAAACCAGTCCAAGGAAAACTGCTGTGTAACTGGCGGCTGTTAACGCAGACGGCATCGAGCAGAAGTTCAAAAGGCTGCCGCGTAACTGAATGACAGAGTCAATGCTCCCGCTGCCTGATTTCCTGAATTGGAGGCGGCGGGAACGGGGAAACAAGAAAGTAGCGAGCGGTGCGCCAACTGCACAGAACTCCATGTACACGGAGCTCAGAATAATGCACCGCTAGCCAAAATGATGGAAGGGCTGAAAGCAATTGTTGCGAGAAATGCAGGTTAGCTTCAGACAGAGATTCCAGATGAAATATGATCAGAAGCAGCGAGCGTGAAGCACCACGCTGCTAATAAGCACAGAGTTTGAAACTCACATGATAATGCCAATCATGTGACCTTAACGGCGGGCACAATGTAAACGCCCTTTTCCTAGCAATATGTAAAAAAGTCTCCACCTCGAATAGAACAGTTTTACTGTTCTATAGGCAGAACGTCCTCTGAGAAGAGGGGGCCCTAGGGACAGGTGCTCCACGGTTGCCATTTGTGACAGACGGGCCGGATAAGCAGCCCTGTCACATAGCACATTGCTTAGAAGAGGCTGAAATCCATCCTGAAGTTCTGTATGTGTGCAGTGACGTAGTGTCTGTGCCACCATCCTGGCAATATGGAGAGTTTGCTAATTGACTTAGGTGATGATGTTGCATGTATTGGTATTTATCACCTCTCTGCCAACAGCCTGGGATGTGAGACCAGATTTGAGGAGGAATACCTTAGGTGTGCAGTCTCAGGCAAGACGGATTTCCCAATACTGGAAGAAGGCCCAGGGATTCGAGGGGGAAATAGATAAGTGAATTTATGTGAGGATGAAGTAAAGAGCCACGGAAAGGGAAACCAAAACCTGAAGTAGCAAAAGGAACCATAGAGAAACCGTAAAGAGCAATACAAAGGGAAGAGAGAGACACTTAAATTCCTGGAAAGAGCAGATGGGCTGAGACGAGACCCCCAAAAAAGGCAATCTGGGAGAAATGCCTTGGGGAGAGGGGGCGGCTGAATCTGAGAGGCCCATAGAGGAGAAGGAACACAAAGCTCCCAAAGGGAGAAGAGGCACGTTACCCAGAAAGGGAAACGGAGGATACAAGTCTGGAAAAGGGAGCACAATTGTGTATGCCATAGATGGCCAAGAAGGAAATATTCAAGAGTAGAGGAGAACCCAGATGTAGTGACACTAGAAAAAGACCCTGCAAATGGGGCAAAGAACTAAAAACTGTAAAGGACTAAGAGAAAGATCATCGATAGGAGAGATGAAGAGAGTTCCAGAAAAAGAAAACTGAGAGACGATCCTGACCAACGGCAGACAATTGAGTAATCCATTGAGGGGCTCAGCAAATTGTAGAGGGGAAAAAGATTGAGAGGCGCCATTGAGGTGGCGAGAACTACAGAGGAGGAGGCCAGTGAAAGAGCCCTGAAAAGGGAAGAGATGTGGAGATCCCCGAGAGGAGATAAACCCCACAAGATCAGAAAGTTGATAAGAGGTGGGAATTCTAAAAGCAGAGGGAGTCAACTCGACCCTGCAGCCCAAATCCCGAGACAGAAGGGGCAGTGGAATTCGGCTCAAAAAATAATTTAGTGCTAAGCCCAATATTACCTCTTACATTTCCTGGGAGTCACTGGGAGTCCCTAGAAGAAATCATTATGCCCATTCATGCTCCATCCTGAGGCAGCACCAACAAAACACACTTAACAGAGTCCACATCAAATGTCACATTGCATAACAGATCTCTAGTTCTCTTTCTCGCTACATCTCAGCCTCTCTCTTGTGGGCACTCTCCAAGCCCCTGCTACTTCTTTGCACTGACTCTCCTCTGCTTCTTGCCTTCTCTTGGCAGACCTTCCTTATCTTGCCACCCTGCACTTAGTTACCTCCTGCACAATCCAGCGGCACTTACATTGTCTGCGTGCCACATCTGCTAAACCTCTGTGGCATAGACAGTCCAGTCTGTCTTGATGGAGGTGAGACAGTTCTATTCATCTTGTGTTATAGTTGCGGCACCCTATACCCTGTAGGAGTTTGACCAACTTGTATCCTCAAGGTTACCCATAGGGGAACCATTGGGGACATTTCCAGGGTAGAACAAACAAGGTTTACAGACTTTAGGAACCCTTTACTACATTACTGTTCTGTCCCTTCCTTTCCCCTCCCAATCGCAATTTTCACAGTACAACTAATTTGGAAAACCATTTCCATTATAACTTTCCTTATATCCACTAAGCTTTCATCCACCCCGTCCTGTGTTAGAAATAAAGCTATTAAATATTAGTGTCTATTGAATGTTCTGCTCATTTCCCACCGTTACATGTCTCGCAGTATATTCAATTTTCTGAGCAGTGGACCAAGCATTCGCTGGCCTGGTGCATGTTCCTAGTCACTCACGGCCTCCTATGTAGATTTTCAGAAACCTGATGTATTCAGGGCATCGGGCCATTGGAGCATCTTGTGTTTGTCTTTCTGTCGAGAGCCACTTATTGTGAAACCGTGTTTCTGGATGGTGCTATACCCATTTCTATACCTAAATTACTTGGCTGCTATTGATTTTTTGTTGTGTTTAGCGACAATTCATGGTCCTTTATTTGTTTGCTTGTGTACTAGATGATTATTTGTGTTTAGTGTGCTTGGTATAGTTTTTTCTGTAGTTCTTTTGTGTTTATTAACTTTGTCTTCTCATCTTTCTCTTTAAATGGTATGCATATATTTAAGGGGTCGCTGAAGTGTGAATCTAGCTGTGAAGCCAAGTGTAGGAGACGCACACACAGGGTAGTGGCCAGGGGTAGCAGAGGAGCTTTAATAGGACGGGGGTAGGTGTGAGTGGAGCCATTGGCGAGATGTTCTTTGAAGAGCAGGATCTTCGGATCCTTATTGAATGAAGTGTAGGATTGATGGGGGCATCCTGATTTGACTCGCTCCATCCTCCGACACTTGAGATAGCTTCATCCTAGCCTTCTTCCATTCCTCAACCCTCTTTGTTGCTTTCAAACTTTCTTTCTTACAGTTTTCAAACATTTGTATCTAGACTCTGTAAATAGGTGAGGTTGCTCCAGAGTGCACATAGTCAAGGCTTCAAGCTGACAGACCAGTGAGGTATACAGGCTAGTCTTCTTCATCAAATAGCAAATCAGACTGTGCTCCTCCAGAGTGAAATAACCAATCTGACATTGAACTGATGGTGGAAGATTGATTGAAAGACTGGCATCCCACTGTGTCCTCTTAGAGTGAGCCAGAGTTGTTGAGATCTGCAGACACCAAATGCAGTCTGTCCTCGAAGAGCCCAGCTGCACGGCGGAACGGGGTGGTCTTGTTCCGCCGAGCTTTCATTATTACCCTTTCACTGGCTATTACAACGTTTGCAGTGTCGAGAGTTTTCTTTCTTTTTTGCCACCTCGCCTGTGGATTGTTTCCTCCAGAGGAAAGGATAAAAGGCCATAGTACTCATTGCTTTATCACATGCTGTGTGAAGAACAGGGCTCTGTGTGTGACTCATCACCTAGAAGAACACACAAGAGTTCCCTTTTCAACTAAATGCTAGGCCGCAATGTCATTATTAAAGGCTCCTAATTATGTGAAAGCGCGTTTCCATCACAACACCTAGATTTCTTATGCAGAGCTTCAGGGATGATGTGAATAAGACATTTGAGCAGACTGGCCTACTGCTGTAAAAGAAAACCTGGCTCAGAGATTTGTCTCGGGTTTCTTAGAAGTGACTTCTGTGTTGTGTTGTTGTTTGTGCACAGTCTCCATGACTTCACTTAGTCTGCTTTATAAATGCAACCAAGCGTTACAAACTACAAAAGGAAGACCTCTTGGGTGAAGAAAGGGGGACTGCTTCACACTACAGAGACTTTTGTTATGCAGCAGTAGACATTAAAGTGAATACAAAATCGGAAAACTACAAATATTACACTGCATTATTTGGTAGGGAAATTCTCCCTACAAAACAAAGCACTCTGTCACTATACGAATATTCAAAGAGGAAAAACAAAAGTTGTGGTATGATTTCCATCATGTGGCAAACTTGTGTTTTTCGAAAGCTATCATGCCCTCTTTCTTTAGTTTAACAAATATACCTGTAGCAGGTAATATAAGTAATATAACAGCTTAGAGAGTGGTGCACGTTTAATATTGGTCTATCTATGGCAGGGCTTGCAAAATATACTAGCCCACGCAAAGAAACGTTGTTTGCAGTAAATGGCAAATAAACATTTCACTGTGCATGGCTGTCATGCTCCATTTTTACAGAAAGCACTGGTAAATATTTTATCATCAGTCAACATGGGTTGAGCGAATTGCTCTTAGATCGAGTATGTAAACTACGGAACTTGCCATGCAGGTCAAGTGGGATTTGTAACAATGTGTGAGGCCTGCATAGTTTTGTTTGGCTAATGTTCTTACACAAAAGGTATTGGTATTCATATCAGAACCCTTATTTCCATTAAACATTCCAAAAAAGCCTAAAATGCTGTATTGCCCAACAGTACCATTTTAGGGTCCGGGTTATATTTGGAATCAAATTGGCATTTAACCTCATAGGTATATATATATATATATATATATATATATATATATATATATATATATATTTCTGAGGCTTGTGGAATCGGCTTAGATCACATGCTATGCTTGTGTCTATCGCACGATCACGACGAGGGGCATTGTCGAGCCTGCAAGCTCTTCAAACCAAAACCTCTTTGAGACCGGAAAACTAAACGCTAGGCCCATCATGCCATGCAGGCCGAGGCCACCATGGATGAGGAGGGAGCCTCCAGTGATGGCAGTGTTGCGGTCTTTACAGATAGCGAAGACGACTGGGAACAGTTAGGTTCCCAAGTGCAGGCACCGCACCCCAAGAGACAGGCCAGCGGCTCTGTTACGGGGAACGACACCCAGCAGCGAAAGCACTACCACAACCCCTGACACTAAACACACATCCCGGGAAAGGAATCGATATCGTCGACCAAACGCCCACACACAGCATCGTTAAGGGAGAGATCTACAGAATCCCTGTCCTGGGCACTCAAGGTCCCGATCGCCCCATGACAGGCCCCACAAGTCTGAAGACCAGCAAGACTCCATCCCCAAAACATCGACCAAATGCTGAACATCGGGAGACGAGGCTGTGGTCCGCCCCACGATCGAAATTCGACTCGTCGAAAACATCTAAGTTTCAAAAACACTGGTTTATCTCATCTAGTGAAGAAACATGTCCCTGAGAGCCTGCTAAAAACCAAAAACTCCAAGAAACACTCCTCCAAGAGTCCCACTCATAAAGATAAGCCTAAAGATATGCCTAATAAGGACAAGTCTACCCCTACTCATAGGGAGAAACACTCTGTCCCACAGGAGGAAGGTTCCTTGGCAGAAGCCTTAAAGAACAAAGGCCAGCCTCAGACTTCGGCCCAATCTACACTCCAGGCCCATCCTACACCCCTAGGACAGGTCTCTACCCCTCAGTACCCTGGTGTCATTCCCGGTTCAGACACATTGACTGCCGAAGACATAGACAGGGTCATGACTAAGAGGACCTTCATGGCAATTTCTTTTTTTAAAAACGCAGACATATCAGAATTTTCAAAGCACACCTCCTACAGCCGAGGCTTCCACCTCTCAGCCCCCAGCTAAGAAAGCTCGACCTGGCACTCTCCCTATTCCAAGTTTAACCCAACCAATACAAAGTGCTCTGTATGATGTACACACAGACACGGATGATGATGAGACCCATCAAGAGACTGATCATTATTACAATGATGAGGAGGAGGAGGTGTATAACCTTGCATCGCCAATTCAACAGGATCCGCCAGTGGTCGATTTGCCAGTGGATAATCAGCCTCACCATAATGACATGTTAATCAAGGCAGCAGAACACTTTTGTATACAAACCCAAGAAATTCAGCTAGACAAGGACTTAGTAGAAGATATATTGGGGGACAAGAAGGCTGCCACCCAATTCATCTCGATTCTGCAATCTGCCCAAAGAAGGATTCAACCTTCCCTGGAGACCCCAAACCAGACACGGTTGGTAGTCAGCCTGCGAGTTGATAAACGTTTCCGCCCAGCGCCATCTGACCCACTCTACATCAGGGGCCTGCTCAAGCCGTATTTGCTCGTGGTTACAACAACCCGTAAAAGGGCAGGGACACCGTTAGCCTCTTCAGAGGCACCCCCAGATAAGGAGAGCAAAAAACTCTAAACAATGGCGAGAAAGGTAGTGACTTCGGCAGCTTTCCAAGCAAGAATCGCCAATAATTCCACACTGTTGGCAAGTTATAATTGCCACAAATGGGATGACATAACTACCCTGATAGCATCTGATCCCGAGTCTCTAAAGTCACAACTAGCCCAGGTAGCAGCGGACGGCAAGGCAACATGCAGCTGCATTCTTATGAACAATCTAGATGCTGCAGACAATGCGGGCAGGATTATTGCCAATCAGGCTTTAAACTTGAGACCCTGGATACACTACTTACTAGGCAGGTGGAACCTACAGTCTTATTTGGCAAAGACGTAGAAGACGCATTAAAGTTTGCCAAGGAAGAATGACACCCTAAAATGTCTAGGCCAGCTGACTAACAAACCACAAGGCCAGAGAGCCGGAAACAATTTTGGTCGGTTTCGTGGCCAAAACTCTGAAAGAGGCTGCGGTTTCGGACAGGGTCAGGGCTCTTCCTGGAATAACAACCAGGGCCAAGCCTCACGGGGATGACAAAGAGGCCAGCTCTCGTGGCCGGGGGGAGGCCCTCCACATCTAGAGGTGGAGGTACACCTTCTAAGCAATGACAGCCTGCTACAGGTCCCCTCCCATGCCTCCCCAGTAGGAGGGCGCATCTCACACTTCACCCACGCATGGGAGGGAATCACCACGAACAAGTGAGTGTTATCGACAGTAACGGGAGGTTATTGTGTGGAGCTCATCCAAAAACCATCAAACCATCCCTCGCGTCAAAGAAGATCAACGAGAAAAGAACAACTCATCCTTCTTGAAAAAAGTCAGCGCACTGTTACGCAAGGACGCTATAGAGATTGAAAAAGCAAACGAGGTAAACGAGGGTATCTATTCAACCGACTTCCTTGTGCCAAAAATATCTATTTATGCACCCAGTGTTAGACTTACGGCCTGCAAACACTTATGTAAAGCCACAAAAATTCCGCATGACAACGCTACAAGAGTTAATCCTCCTGCTAAAGCGGGGAGACTGTAGGGCCTGTATGGGTCTCCTTGGAAGGTTCAAAACATACACTGCTCTAAAATACTGCAGTATGGAATTAGAGAGGACAGGAACACTCAATGTATATACATCTTGTTTTTCCAGCCCATTAGTTCCTGCCCGATTTTAGGGCTGTCCCTCCAGTTATAAATATGGGAGACTGTAGGGCAGCACTGGATATGAAAGATTACTATTATCATATTTCAATGTTACCAGCGTACAGAAAACTCTTGCGTTTCAAATGATCAAACCAGCACTACACATTCAAGGTGCTACCCTTCGGAATAGCGTCTGCTCCGAGGGTATTCACCAAGGTACTGGCGGTGGTGGCAGCACACCTGCGCAGGGAGGCAATTCCAGTGTACCCCTACCTGGACGACTGGCGGATCACAGGGGAATCGCCCCATCTTTGCAAGCAAAACGAGCAAAGAACCATAAACTTTCTCTTCCAATTGGGCTTCTCAATAAATGAGAACAAGTCAAGCCTTGTGCCAAACACAACACAACAAAACAGTTCCTAGGAGCTGTTTTAAACACAGAAGCGGGGTTAGTGTTTCCATCTATGGAAAGGGTTCAGAACATGTTACGGCAAATACCTCTGTATGAAGCCGGTCGCCAGATAAGCGTACGAAAGCAATTACTAGGCATGATGGCGTTGTGCATTTACCTGATCCCACATGCACGTTTGCGCCCCATGCAGGAGTGGTTGGCGAAACAATGGTCTCAGGCAAGCGGTCAGTGGGATGATCTAGTGGTGGTTTCACCAACACTAGTACAAACTCTACGCTGGTAGAACCTGTTAAAGTAAAAACCCTTCCACAACCCAGAAGAGCAAGCGGTCATTACAACAGACGCATCACTCTCCAGGGGGCACACTACCGTCACCACACAGCACACGGTCTGTGGACTTGCATCACTGCACAGAACCACGTCAACCTGCTGAAACTCCTAGCAGAATTCAAAGTGCTTCAAGCATTCGAAGCACAGTTGACAAATCAGTCGGTTAAAATCCTAACAGACGGCACCACTGCAATGTTCTATGTCAACAAGCAGGGGTGCACAAACTCTCCAAATCTGTCCAAGCTGGCACCGAAAATATGGTTGATGGGCACTGACGGGGATGTTCCTATCCTCCCAACACGTTTGAGGGGTACTCAACACTCTGGCAGACTCTCTGAGCAGAGATTCTCTACCAGAGGAACACGAGTGGCAATTAAACCCAAGTGTCGTAGACCACATCTTCTCACAGTGGGGTTACCCCATGCCAAAAAATAGTTGCCTACACTGTATTATAGGTTGCAATTTGTAATCCCCCTCAGATGGTGCAGTGGAGGAGGTAGATGGAGGCAGTAATGAGGTTGGGGGAGGTGCCGCCTTGCACGTTTCTTGGTTCATTAACCTAGTGTAATGCATAGCTCTGGATTGATAAAACACTGGAAGAGGATGTTTCGGCTTGCTGAGATCCTGGCTCCAGAATATTTGGGTCTTATAAAATATTGTTAATAGCGATCTGAATGATAGTGTTCATCCTGCATTTTTTTCATTTTTATTTTCATTTACTCCAAATGAGACTGACGCCTACTTCCCGACCGAAATTCCAGACAAGTAAGAGACAGAAAGGTGGACCTGGTTAGTCCAACCTAGTATAACTGCACGGATTAGAAAGATCCAAGAATGTACGATTTTGAGGGGGGGGGGAGTGAAGTAACATTTTAAATGCAGAGGATCATAACAAAGTAACATTTTCTCTTTGAAAGTCATTCAGAGCCTTTCATGTAATCAGATACTTATTCAGTACATGTGTAATTTAGCATTCTCGATCTTGGTAATTTGTTAAAATCCTAATTTTTGTAACATGATGTCACCATTTGTGCATTTTCAGTATTACATACAGTATACTTCAAAAAAAATGAAATACATACAGAATACATTTTGCAAGAAACATACAGGATGTAGGACATAGTCAAAAATAGCACTGAAAAGCATGTCAGTGTGACTCTTTTTTGAAGAAATCCTGATAAATTATCACCAGAATGGTTACACTATTTACCAAATTGTATGTTTATACAATCTGATATTTGACACTAGTTCAGATCCTAATAAATTGCTTTTCTTTGCTTTTCAGGATGGAGGTTTGCTCATTAACAACCCATGTGCTCTTGCATTGCATGAATGCAAGTGTCTGTGGCCAGATGTGCCGCTGCAGTGTGTCATTTCACTAGGCACTGGACGGTACGAAAGTACGGGAAAGAATAATGTAACATACACAAGTTTGAGAGCCAAACTGACAAACGTTATTAGCAGTGCCACAGATACAGAAGGTTAGTATTTTTACGCATGAATAATAACATTTTCAGGTGTGGTTTATTCTATTTCATCTGCTATATATATTCAACACTTAAAACAATAGTCCGAAAGTATAGCTTATATAATACATTTAAGTAAGACCCTCTCCCATCACAACTGAGATGACTTCTAACACCACCTAACAGGTGTGTGAACTGCAGCTGCAGGTAGAACACTTGGATGACAGGTAATGCAGTTTGTGCCCCACCTCCCCCCATAGGGAGCCCATATCCAGCCCTGTCATGTATTACCCATTTAAACCCTCTGGAAACCTTTTTGTCTTTGGGCATTCTTTTCAACTGGCCAAGCAGGAGTGATTGTTTGAAGAACTTTGTGCTACTGTCATGTGAAGGTTCTTTTCAGAAGGTTCTTCTTTTCAGACCCATTCCTTTGCCGTTTTGTTTTTCCCCCACACAATGGCATATGGTTTAGGGAAGGGCCCTATAAAGCATACTTAGCAGTAATCCGAGAGACTTCTGTGTTGCTGCATCTAGAAAAGGGATTGGTTCTTCTGTCCCTCCCATCATTGGTCATTTTTTTTTCCAACTTTTATTTATTGGCAAAAGCTTACAGCACACATGTTTAGGCATTTCTTTGTATGTATATATACAGACAGTTTACATATGGTAAGTTAATAATTGTAGGGCGTGTTACAGCTACACCAAGATGCCACCTGTTTACTTCTCGTGGGCCAGGGAATGATCCAAGTCGACACAGTTCAGTTACCGATAGACCTTCGGACCCTCTAACTCACGCTGATTCGGCGGTAATCTAACACAGTATCGCAAGAATTACTTCGGCGGTTGGGCTTATTCCTGTTCCGCTGAAAAACATGGGGCAGGCCGCGGACAAATCTTTAGAAACGCCATGGTGACCCGATTCTCACGATACCTATGAGGCCAGTCAAGAGCCTCTTTCCAACACCCTGAGAGACAATTTTCGGCGCCAAAGGGCGGAAGACAACACTTTTCCACCCGTAGGCCCTTCTGGGTCCTCTAAATGGACAAGGGAGAAATTTGAAGGGTGTATGGACCGTCTTGAAAAAAAATTCAATTTTTCCGAACATCCTTCCCCGAAAAGATCTCGTGGAGAACCTAATCTTCAATCTGCTTTACATTCCAAGAAGATCAGCCCTCTGTCCCCGTCCATCATGAAGACATCGTCCAGATGGATACTTATCAGGACATTTACAGTGAGGATGAAGAACCTTCCTTCCTACAGAATTACAATGAGGACCAGGCGGATGCCACAGACAATTGGGAAGAAACCCAGCAGTGGGAATGGACCCATGGACGCTCCCCCAACAAGATCAGGACACTGATATATTGTGCCTGGATTCCCCTCCGTCCTCCCCGGCTTGCCAGGCCTCGCCTGTAGATGACCAAATGGCCTTCAATACCATGTTAAAGAAGGCAGCTGAAAATGTTCAAATCTCTTCTTAAGGAGAAACCACCCTCTAGCCAGGCCATTCCCCTCCTTAATTCTATTAAGAGAAGATTGGCTCCCTCCCTGGTGTCACCAGCTCAATCCCGGCACTGAACCCAATAGTAGAAAAGTTATTTCGGCCAGCTCCTTTGGAACCCTCAATACATTAAAGGGCACGCCACCCCCGATTCCCGGTAGTGACTACCACCCGAAAACGGGTACCCCTTGCTACGGGGGAGGCGCCTCAGATAGAGAATCAAAGAGGTTATATGCCCTAGGTAAACGGGTTACCTCGGCTGCTGCATATACCACGCGCATAGCGAATAACACTGACGCTCAATGGAACCTAGTACAGGAAGGTCTCCAAGAGGTCCCAGAGCCCATCAGGTCCAAGCTTCTCACTATTGTGGCCGAAGGCAGGCAAGTGAACCAGAATGTAATAAAGAACACACTGGACACAGCTGAAACAACAGGCAGTTCTCTGGCCCAAGGAACCTTACTTAAAAGGCACGCTTGGATTCGTACCTCAGGGTTGAAGCCTGAAACACAGGCCTCTCTCCTCAATAAACCAATTGAAGAAACTAACCTCTTCGGAAAGGCAGTCGATGAGGCCCTAGAAACAGCCAAAAAAGAGCATGAGACTTAAGTCCCTGTAACAAATTACTCAAAGACCTCCCCCCCAGAGAGGAGGTAATTCTCTGGGGTATTTTCGAGGGCAGTCCCGTGCAAGTCAGAACAACTATGGCACAGGAAACTTTAATGCTGGACAAACATCAAGAAAACCCCACATACTACCAACCAAGGGGTCAGCGACCCAACAAAACCAGAGGTAGAAGCCCCAATCCTAGAGGAGCCGCAACCTCTGGTCAAAAATGACCATCAAATCCAGGTCCCCTCCCATCTCACCCCGGTCGGGGGGCACTTAACATCTTTCCTCATGGCATGAGAGGGGATAACTTCAGACCAGTGGGTCATAAAGACGGTCGCCCATGGGTACTGCGTGGAATTTGCCTGACCTCCACAATTCAGACCACCGCGCTCATGGTGCCTTTCACCAGACCATCTGGAAATCCTGAATCAAGAGGTGGAAGCGCTGCTGGGAAAGGACGCCATAGAAGCCGTCCCTATTCTTCAGGTAAACAAGGGTATTTATTCAGTGTACTTCCTTGTACCCAAATAGGACCTCACCATGCGCCCTGTTCTAGACCTGCGCCCAGCGAACAGGTTCATAAAACTTCAAAAGTTTTGCATGGTAACGCTACAGGTGGTGATCCCACTGTTGAAACGGGGACTAAATGGCAACATTGGACATGAAAGATGCATACTTTCATATTTCAATGTTGCCAGTGCACAGGAAATCTCTAAGGTTGATGATAGAGGACAGGCATTACCAATTCAAGGTACTCCCCTTCGGCATCGCCTCGGCGCCAAGGGTGTTTACGAAGGTCCTGGCAGTAGTTGCAGCACACCTGCGCAGGCTATCCGTCCCGGTTTACCATTTCCTCAACGACTGGCTCATAACAGGGGACTTATACGACACATGTTTTTTGAACACCCAAAAGACCGTAGACCTTCTGTTCAGTCTGGGTTTCTCTACCAATGAGAAGAAATCCAGTCTAGTCCCCAAATAAAACAATTTCTGGGAGCTGTAATCCGGACGAAAGACGGCCCCGTCTTCCCCTCCAACGAGAGATTTCAGAACATGCTTTTTCAGATCCCTCAATATGTAGCCAGTGGGGAGATGACAGTGCGCAAAGCCATGTGTTTGCTAGGAATGATGGCGTCGTGCATATACTTGGTTCCCCATGCGCGGCTGTGCATGCGTCCCATGCAAGAGTGGCTCAACAGCCAGTGGTGTCAGGCCAGCAGACAATGGGAAGATCTGGTAGTTGTCTCGCCAGCCCTCGTTCTCTCTCTGCAGTGGTGGTCAAGAGAAAACCTCTTGAAGGGGAAAACCTTCACCACCCCTGCAGTGGAAGCCACTCTCACGACAGACACATCCCTCACAGGTTGGGGGCTCACCTGCTTCAGCAGACAGCGCATGGAGTGTGGTCCCCACAAGTAGCGTCCAACCATATAAATTTACTGGAGCCATTAGCGGTGTTCAAGGCATTAAAGACCTTTCAGATGCAACTACAAGGGAAGACCATGCTAATTCTAACAGACAGCACAACAGCCGTGTATTACCTGAACAAACGGGGGGTACTCACTCTCCAGGGATATCCAAGCTGTCCCAAAACATTTGGATATGGGCTTTCAGACAGAAGATGTTTCTGTTGTCCCAACATGTTCCAGGGGAACTCAATCTTCTGGCAGACGTGCTCAGCAGAGATTTTCCTCTGCCCGTAGAATACGAATGACGTCTGCACCAAGACATCGTTTCCAATGTCTTCGCAGAATGGGGCTTCCCAGAGATCGACCTGTTCGAAACTCAGGAGAACGCCCAATGCCAAGACTACGCCTCCAGGTACCACCAGAACCGGAAATTTGTCTGCGCTTTTCCCCGACTCTCCTTCTCAACAAGATAGTGCACAAGATGCACCAGGGACCAGTTACCATGATACTGGTGGCCCCCATGTGAGCCTGCCAACCTTGGTTCGCTCATCTAATGGAAATGTCCCTCTCCCCACGAGTAAAACTACCCTGCCCATACAACATGTTGTCTCAGGACAGAGGGGAGACTCTACACCCATGCCCTCAAACTCGGAACTTAGCAGCTTGGCTCCTGAGGTCACAGAGTTTGGACACCTACAGCTCCCTCAGAGGTGCATGGGCATACTCAGGGAGGCTAGAAACCCAACACACCTTATAGCTAAACCAGCAAATGGAAACGTTTTGTCATCTGGTGTAATTCCAAAGGCATCAATCCCATCGATTGCTCACCCACACAGATTGTGCTGTACCTAACCCATCTGTTAGACACTGGGTTGGGCTTCATTCCCTAAAGGTTCATCTGGCTGCTCTTTCAGCCTACACCACATCACAACAAAAGGTGTCGTGGTGGAAAATACCAGTGATTAAAGCCTTTATGGAAGGGGTTAAAGGATTTATCCTCCCATTTCTCACCCAGCTCTTGGATGGGATCTAAAAGTGGTTTTGGCCAGGCTCATGGGATCTCCCTTTGAACCAATGCTTAAAGCACGTCTAAAAGACCTGACTTATAGAACGGCCTTCCTAGTGGCTGTCACTTCTATTAGAAGGGTTGGCGTACTACGGGTACTTTCTGTTCTAGACCCCTTTGTTACAGTCCACAGGGATAAGGTAGTTCTGCGCACTCACACCAGATTTGCGCCTAAATTCATCTCGAAGTTCCATGTGAACCAATCGATTGAACTTCCTACCTTTTTCCAGAATCCCACTAGCATGGTCGAAAGAAGCCTACACACACTAGATGTGCACAGGGCAGTCATGTTCTACCTGGAAAGAACTAAACCACTGAGGAAAACAACCATTTTTTCGTTACAGTGGCAGCTGGTAGAGAAGTGGATCCTGTCTCTAAATCAGCTATCTCAAGGTGGATTGTTAAATGCATCACACTATGTTACACTCTGGCTAAGAGAGAAATGCCCTTCAAGCCTAGAGCACATTCTACTCGGGGCACTGGGGCATCCATAGCATTCATTGCAAATGTTCCCCTTGAGTCCATTTGCAAAGCGGCAACCTGGAGTTCTGTACACACCTTTACAAAACACCATTGCCTAGACACTCATTCTAGGTCTGATTCTCAGGTGGGACAAGCAGTACTAAGACATCTTTTCTCTACTGTTCCTTCTCACAACCCACCTCCAACTCCGGGTACTGCTCGCTAGTCTATGCACAGCATGTGATTCTAAGCAGATTAACAAGCATCAGAAGACATGTATTACTTACCGTAATAGCATTTCTGATGGTTGTATCTGCTTAGATTCACATGCACCCACCCTATCTCCCCGCTCGGGGTGGAAGGAACATGGACGTCTTACTACTTTCTCTCTTTATGTACTCACTCACTATAGCCTTGGGCTCCCTCATGGCAGAAAAAATACAATCGGAGGGACCTCGGCGCGCGAGGTATTTTGGGTGCACTACAAGTCACGATAGGGATAGTGTTACAAACACCAATACTCCGCGGTTACCACTGGATGTTGGACCATATGCACAGCTTGTGAATCTGAGCAGATACAATCATCAGAAATGCTATTACGGTAAGTAATGCATATCTTATAAAGCATAGCATGCGTGAGGCGGCTGTGGTTTTCGTGTGCCGCTATCTGCCGCTATCTGCTCATGACAGTAAGGAGAATAGAAAGCTCATATGGAGCAGTGTGAGCTATGCATTCTCAGTCAGCGTGGTTATCCTCCATTTTGTCGTTGGCAGGATTGTTCAGAGATATTTGCACCGTAATTAATTTACCCGCCTCATTCGGGATGGTGAAGAAGTAGAGTTTACCCTTGAAGATGAGTTTGAGGCGTGCTGGGATATTATCAAGGACCATAAACGCCACGCTGGGCCCTATGATATATGATATGTCCTTTATAACGCGCCTACACACTAGTGTTTCAAGGCGCAAAAGAGAGTGTAGGAGTGCCTCCACCGGGCGCAGTATTGGGGCCAGCTCCCGAACTCTCCACTGATGAGAAATAACACTCACTTGTAGTGGCTAAAAACCCTGATAACAGGGTAACAGTTTATATCAATATTAAATTAATAAATACTTGAACTTATATTAACAGCCGGCCAAACAGTGCAAGGAAATCAAGTCCGTTCACAGCAGGAAATACATTGGATCTACCTTCGGCCCGAAACAAACAGTACAATTAATAAACCGGTTTGCAGCCTGCACGGAATTGGCCTGGCATGACAGGCTAATCAAACAGGACCATGAATAGACCTTTTCCCAGCCTGAAATACATTAGTTCTATGTTACAGATAGGTTCGCCGCCCTGACCAACTAGCATACAATGCACTTGTGATTTCCATTTACTGCTGGAGGAATGAAAGGCTCAGTTAGCTTTCATAGATCCGTTTTGGAACAGGTGCCTCCTATCTTTCACGTCACATTCTTAAAACCCTATAAATAATAAAGTGCTAAGCTGCATAATCTCTAGGTAGCTGCATTCTACCACACACACACACTATTACCACAGACAAAGAAATGCACAAAAAGGTATACACAGAATGTCTTACACATGTCAACGCCCGTATTCTACCTGCAACAGGGCAGGGGGTTAGAGTGCTGCAATAAGTGACACAACCACACTGCGCAATTACAAATATCAATTTATGAAGAATTTGATATGTTGAATGCAGCCCACACGTGTTTCGACCTCAGGTATTCTTCCAGGCTGTGGATTCTTGTTCGACTCACTGAGGTGGAGTAGATACTAGTTATATTGATAATTTTCGCAAGTGCGCAGAATTGATATCAGTTCCCAAAGATAACACTGCAAGGGCGGAATGCTTCTCTCTCGTCCCAGTGCTTTTCAGCTTCACCGGTATACAAACTAAAACTGAAAAGCACTGGGACAAGAGAGAAGCATTCTGTTACTTAGCTACTTAGCTTTGTAGTTCCTTATTTTGTTCAACAAACGCAGTCTTTTCTTGGGACTTCCTATCGATTTGTAACAGCCTGGTTTACTCGCCTGCCAGGACATGTTATATTCATAGGTAACAGTTCCTCTTTTACTTCCACAATTGCATATATCTTCTTAGGTTTTGTATATCTGGTTGTTTCGAACATTCGCACTGGGTTTCCCCCATATCTGCATTCCATACACCCATATATGGCTATGGTTCTTATTTGCAATATGTCTTCTTGGTTTGAAAACAATCTCATTAATGTCTCTGTTTCTGTGGCTTTAAAGTTTACAAATTGTGTTTGGTGTGCGGTTGCCGAAATGCCCCGTGGTCCCCACTTTGCTTTGGTTGACTCACCGGCTCTATGTGGCGTCTTCGGACCTGTTGCGCACACGCAGCAAAGCTTTGCTGCCTACTTTCCACTCTGGACTGCTTCCATGTCGTTTCAGTTCCTCTCGTGGCTTCACTTGAGCACGCCTGCCTTCCTTCAGGTCTTGGTAGGTAAAACATTGCTTTCTCCGGTTTCTGAATGCCCCGGAATCTTCCTTTAGTTCCTGGCATGCCTGCGGCACGTCGTGCTGGCGCAACGCAAGGTTCCTCCTCCTCCTTCTCCTTGCTAGTGCGAGCCCCTTGGCTCTGCCACACTGGTCCGTGCTTCCAGTGTCCACACGCCTTGCGGAGAGGTATGGCGACTTCTCCCAAACAGCAGCATCCTAGCGTTTGTTTTCGATCTTTAAATGTCCTGCGCACAAGTGCACTCTAAAAATACCTAGCACGATCATTGAGCTTGAGGCTCCTTCTGCTCTATATCGTTCCTTTCTTCCTCCTCGTCCCAGTACTTGGGTGTTTGCAGGAAATGGAGTCCATTGATGTTAACTGATGCAGATTACTTGAGAAATCACTTTCAATGATTCCAAAGGATAGGCCAGTTCTACGTGGAGGGGAATTAGAACTGGAAAATGTAATTTTGGAGTTTTTACTTTTTAGATCAGGGATGGAACTTTGGCCTAAAGGGTTTTGATAAAAGGATTTTCTATTTTCCCTGTACGTGGGTATAGTTGCATGATAGTAGGCCATTAAGGTATTGGGTTTCACATGGTTTTCTTCATGGGCAAATGGGGGATAATCATCTAATGAAGCATGACAGCTCCCCCGACGCTGTCTCCTCTGATGTGATTCTCCCTCAAATATCTGCCCCGAGGCTCAGGATCAGGTAGCGGCTGCCGTCCCCTCGTCACATGGGAGGAGGTCACAGCCGGAGAATCCGTGTCCCACAGACAATGTTATGCTTTAAGAATGTGTTCATTATCTCATCAACGAGGATTATGGGTCCACGGCCATGCTTGGAGATGCACACCCAGATGTGCGCACATTCACACATTCATATTTGGGCAAATGTGGGCAGTGTGAAACACTGCATGTTTCGGTCGGTTGTGGGTTAGTAGATTGGGTAGTCCCTTCCGAAATGTCATCTTGTTGAAACTTTTGACAAGGGTGGCTGTTTTCCTGCTGAACAGTAGGTCTGCAAAGTCCTAGCCTGTTTCCATCCACTGTTCTGAGTGCGCCAGCAGCCTCTTGTTACAGCACAGGTCATAGGCAACTGTACTCTCGCCCTGCAGTCTTCCCTCCACCTGGGTAGTGTAATCCTGAGCGCAACCTTGATGCAGCCTTTGCCCCTGCTTCTCAACAAAGCACCAGTAGTGCATTCTTTTTCCCGGTCATCACAAAAAACTGAAAGAAAACCTCTTACTATAGTGCACTGTTTTTACGTTGCAAAGCAATGTAAAGCCTGACTTGCATTGCAGTGCACCATTTTCAACCCAGACTTTGCTGAACATGATATACTATGCAGCGCTCTTTGGCTTTCCAGCCAGGCTTGCTCTTTATAAATTCAACACATACATAAAAGCAGGAATCCATTTTTGACGTCAATCATGTGTACTGAGGACAGCAGAGATGTCATTTATGACAGTCCATCAATTTCTTGCTACTGATTGCAAAAGTAGAGGGGGGGTCTGCAACCTGTGACTGTCCAGATGTTTTGGATTATGACTCCAATTGATGCCTCATCATTGACTATGCTGGCTGGGCTGATATGAGTTGTGGTCCGAAACGGCCCCAGAGCCAAACGCTGCAGAACCTCCAAGTGCAGTAAAGCAAACCTCAAGGGAAGTTGGAGTGCTGATACACAGTACACTCATGCCGCGTATAGTACACTCACCAGCACTTACTTGACCTGCTGCTTAAAAATCTCTTTTGTGGGTGTTAATATCCGCTGCTGAGATGAACGATATCAAACGGCATGAGGGCAATGCCAGGCATTAAAAGCCATTGCTGGATTTCTTTTTTGATATACCCAGCTGCGAAACGCTCACTCAGCTCTGTTCCAATCAGTGTATGTACATGGACACTGCTGCAAACAGCAAGGTTGCTCACAAAGGATAATACACACATGACTAATTCCAAGCCAAGGTCTGGTGGAAGGCCCGAGTGGTGGGAGTAGGGTGGAGAAGTGTTGGGGTCGCAAAGCCCCTGAACTGCGGCAGGTGTTGGAATATGCCATCTTAACTCTTAGTATCCCCATTGTGCAGCCTATGAGCACACTGATGACATCACTGATGACATCACTGATGGTATTGATGGCATCACAGGTAGCGCAAATCACTGCTGAAGTGAGACGGATGCAATGTTTAAATATATCCATTTAATTTATTTCTTAAGCGCTAGAGACAGTGGCCCTGAGGAATAAGAGCGCTAAAACACAACAAACTACAAAAAACAGGAAAGGCCGAGAGGACCAGGGCGAATCAAACATCCCAGGAGATTATTCGAAAGGGACAGTTTTCAGCTTTGATTTTGAAGGTGGGAAGGCTAGGGCAAAGCCGGTGGTCAAGTGGAAGGGCATTCCACAGATGAGGAGTAGCAAATGGGAAACGGCCACTCTGTACCAGTAACAATTTGGCCTTTAGCACCCAAAGTAGCCCTGAGTTGTTTGACCTCAGGAAACATCTGTCCGGAAGCCATTTCAGCTGAGCTGCCAGGTAGGATGGGCTCTGTCCAAAGAGGCAGGAGTGTGCGATGCAGAAGGTACAATACTGGATTCTCTTGGCGATGGGCAGCCAATGCAGAGCTCTCCGAGCAGATGACCCATGATCCGTTCTGCATAGTCCCATTACCGCCCTTAATGCATCATTCTGCACCACTTGCAGACGGTTAAATTCACCTTCGTCTACACCTAACTGACTGCTAACACAGTAATCCATTTGGCTACCAATGATGGCTCTGGCTACCGTAGAACAGCTTGATATGTCTAGGTAGGGCCTGATTTGTGTCAGGAGTTTGATGTAATAGGAAGCATTGGACACCGGGCCAGCCAATGTGGTGTTTCATGTAAAGCCTGTGGTCAAAAGTAACTCCTGATGTTTGGGGAGGAGACGCGTTTGGGGAGGAGACGGTCTGCAATTTGGACATTTGCATAGGTCTGGTCTAAGAGGCGCAGTTTAGGGCCTGTGCCCAGAATTATAATCTCGGTTTTGGAGTTCTTCAAAGGTAATCCGTTTATCGCCATCTAGCGATACATTAGATTGTAAATAGCATTGATGACTATAGTGTCTTTCGTATAATCGCCAGAAAGCGGAAACAGACACTGGGTATCATCAGCATAGTTGGCGTAGCAGGTGCCCTCTGCGTCCAAGAGATCAAACGGAATAAGCATAAATAAATGAAACAGAGTACGGGACAGACAAGATCCCTGCGGCACACCACATTGTGGAATAAAGCCCTCTGATATGGCATTTCCATGGAAAACCTTGGCTGAATGTTCTGACTAAAATGAGACAACCCAATTTACTGCTTCCTTGGGGAATGAGGCCCGTTCAAGCAGCCTCCTGGCAAGAATCGAATGATCGATCCGTCTTCATGTCTCATCTACCGCCTCCTGCTTCAAATTAATGTCGCTTTTTAGCCATCAGATTCTAACAGTCCTGAGTTGGATTCTGATGGTAGTAGAGGAGCGTCTTCTTATCAAAGGATTTGCAGTGCAGTTTTTTGATCTGAAACTGTTGAAATTGATACATTTTATTTTGAAAGCCATTTCAACTAGGTTGTGAACTCAAACAATGTTAAAAGCATTAACGTGCCCATCAGTATATGTCAAAAAGTCTGTATGGAAAACGGTTACGTGTTAAAAAGTTCACACTGTTCTTTCGAAGAATGGCGAGGAAAAGAAGAGATGTGCGAAGTGTAACTATGACTTTGCAGCAGTCCATAGAAGGGTGGTAATGTAAAAGTGTGCGAACAGTACACCAAATCCCTATGTTTTTATTATCACAACTAAATATCTGTTCCTCGAATGAGAGCGTAGGCCAGTAACATGCAAAATGTTAATGCTTTGGTAAACTAATTAGTAAATGGTAATCTTGGGGAATTCTAGTTGCATGTTGTGGGGTAAAACAGGTTTTTTATTTGTACAGGAAACTGGAGATTTTCTGGACCTTGAGGTACATTTTGGAAAGGATTGACATACTAAAGGAGTATATATTTCTCGGTTGTTAGCATGCACTAAATATCTACCTGCAGAATGTTTCTCATATGGCTTGCAATAAAGATCATTCATTTTTCATATCTTACTTTCCGATGATATCAGTGTTGTCTAGTTTCCAGTGACGTGAACAATGATGTCATATGGGATGTCAAATGTGATGTCATGTGTGTGCTCATGTTAAGTAGCCTGGCTTGTACCTTGCTGAATTTCACACCACCTGTATATTATTATGACTGACGTCATGTGCATTATCATCAGTGTGTTTCTAAGCTACGCGTCAGGGGTTCTCCCCATTGTGGGACCGCGGACCTGAGGATATATGAATATGGCCTCAGCAATTTGCCATGTTGCGCGGAGCATGCTCCGTGCCCCTCTCTGCCATAGAATGAGGGAAGAAAGTAAGAGGGTCTTGATGGTGGATGCACGCAGGATCCTGTGAGTGAGGTAAATGGAGGAGGCAGGTGGGCAATAGGCGAGGCAGGTCTCATGGGGGGACTGGAGGGGGGATGATGGGGGGGGGCAGGTCTCCACGGGCGATTGATAAGTGGGACAGTGGAGAGGGAGGAATGGCTCATGGGGGTCTTGCCCAGGACACGTCTGTGAAACGCCCAGCACCCCTTGCATTCCACTCTGAGGAGCATCATGTCTGGGCAATGGTCCACCGTAGATCATACTAGTAGATAGTGTTGTACACCAAATAGCTGCACAGAAATACAAAGGGCAATTCAATCTGTGTCTACTAACTAGTTCCCATGGAAAATGAGTGTCGCCTTGTTCACGTCAAAGGCGTGTTTAATAAGACACTCCCTCACAAGTACAGCAGGCGCTTGAGCAGAAAACTTGTTCCAAATTTAATTTGAGCATCTCTATAAAATGCGCAGCTTCCTGCCACTTCCCCCACCAGTTATTTCAAATTTAACAAATAGCGCACATTCTCCTCCACTTTTCCTTTTTCTGAATGGCTTTTTTCCTAAATCAAATCCACACGAAAATGCAGGATTTGTCTGGACTTATGCTTTTGAAAAATCTCTGCTTCTGCTTCCTGCAATGCATTATGGGTGGTATATAAATGATGTTGGTACCAGTGGCAGCCTTCTCTCAGACACATTTAAAAATAAAATACTGGACGGATTATTATTAAACCAACAAAAGCCACATCTGCAGCACTTTCTGCCGCACCTGAAACACATTTGAAGTAAATCCCTCCAGCAGTTTAGACTGTGCACCTGTGCTATAAAACACCCCTTTTGTCATGCATTCTAACGTAGAAACCGCTAGACGAATGTGTAGCAAACTTTCCGGCTGCGAGGCCTTGGGCCAATAAACATTTTTTAGAGACTTTCATACAGATGCGTCAAACGAGTCAAAAGTGATTAGCAAGAGTCTCTGTAAGAAGAGAAGTGAATCGCTAAAACCCCTGGTCTTATTCTGTCCGGCATTAAAAGAACTGAGCACGGCCCATCTGCATGAGCGCAGAGTTGACTTAGGCAGCCTAGAGGCGAAAAAATGGTAAAATGGTAGGGACTAACTAACTAACATAGGAATGTCGAAACTGGACCATACATTTTGGAACTGCAACATTTCTCGAGTCCACACTGAGAACATTGGAAGAGATGGGACCAAAGGACTCAAATAATGACAATTAACATGGACATTAGAAACGAAATGAGCGCCATATGGCTGAGAGGGCTGAGCCCACTGTTTCGATTCTTAATATTTTAATTTTTTGGTTTCAATTCTACTGTGTTTAATTTTATGTTACCAATTTTCAAATAGTTCTAATAGAGTCGTCTCTTCCGTTCGTGCTTTCCTTCTTTTCTCCTTATTTCTTTTTTTTGTGCCTCTTTTTTCGTTTTCTTCCCCTTCTTTTATAGATAATACGAATAGTGAAAAGTTTGTAATGAACTATGTAGACTTAATAATAACAAGATCCTGTGTTTCACCTTCACTATGGCGATCGCCTCCTATAATTGGAACGTTAGTCGCTGTCGTGGCTCTGTATAAGGTTCCTTCACGCGTTATAAGTTCAGGTGGAAAACCACTTTCCCATGGAACCTTTGAAGCTGTGAATGGATCATCTTGAAATCGGACAGCCTCTTAGTTCAGCCTGATCCGGTTGAGTGTGATCCCTGCCTTGGTTCAAATAGTATCAGAAATTGAAAAAAGTGCTTAGAGTGGGGATCTCAATAATGTGGGCAGTTGCTTTCAGTGCAAAAAGGTTGGGAAATGTGTGAAAGAATACATCTATCTCTACTTTTGACATGTTCACCAGTGCAGTGACGTTCAGTTAGGAAGTCCTCCCCTCCCAAGACATCCAGTCGCTTAATAATGCACGCTTCTATGAAGTGCACATCTGGAGGCGCGTCACTGCTGTAAAGATGGAGAACATTTTCCACAATGTACAAGAGACACAGACTCCTTTCCTCCACAATGTGCCCTTTATTATAATGTAATTAATGGTAATAAGAATTTCTAATACAGTTGCTGCGAGGAATCACTTGGCTAGAGATGTACTAAGTAACACGCATCGTGAAAGCCAATTCTTTTGCATGTGTAGTTGTTAATTGACAAAAGAATTTATGAATAAAAGGACCAGAGGAATCCAATGTATGAAATACCAAGCATCACTAAAGGCAATACGCTTCGATGGTTGCATGTTAAAATTAAAAATCGCCTGTCATTCCTCACCACGCATTATCATCTTCCTCGACCCAGTCCCTAATTACCACCCAAGCATCCACCTAACAGTATGTCGCTTATTACCTTGCGTCATCATCCTCCCCCCACCATCCCCAGTTTCATAAGCACGCACCAACATCCTCGTTGCCCCAGTGCCTCATTACTGGCATCGGCATCCTCATCCCAGTCCTTCATTACCACTCAGCATCATCCTCGTCTCTGTCGCTTGCACATCTTTACTCTACTTCCAGCCCCTCTTTACTGCGCACCATCATCGTTTTCCACCTCCTCCCAGTCTCTCATTACTGTGCACCTTCATTCTCCTCATCCTAGTCCCTTATTACACCAGTCATCCTCCTCGCCCAGTCCCTCATTACTATATATTATCATCAGCCACCTCTTCCCAGTCCATCATTAATCCTCCTCCTCCCACCCAGTCCCTCATTACCGTACATCCTCCTCCTCATCCCACTCCATTACCTTGCATAATCATCATCGTCACCCAGGTATCATTACTGTGCACAATCATCCTGCTGTCCGTCCCCTCGCTCCCGTGCACCAACATCTTCCCGATCTCAGTCCTTAATTTTCATGCACCATAATCCACCTTTTCCCAATCCCCCGTAATCCTCATCAGTCTCATTACCGCGCATAATCATCATCCTCATCCCAGTGCGTCTTTGCTGCACATGATTATCCTTTTCGTCACAGTCCTTCATTACTGTGCTGCATTATCCTCCTCCACGCCCCACATTACTGTGCACCATCACCCTCCTTGCCAAAGTCCTTCATTACCGCTCATCCATGTCCTTCTTATCCCAGTCCTTCATTACTATACATAATTCTCCACCGAGTCTCTCAGTACCACACATCACCCTCCTCGTCACAGTACCTCATTACCATGTATAATCATCCTCATTTCAGTCCATCTTAACAGTTCATCATCATCCTACTCGTCCCAGTGCCTCATTTTCCGCTACCATCATCCTCCTTGCCCCAGTTCTCCGTTACCATGCATCATTATCCTCTTCACTGTCCCTCATTACCTCATACCAGCCCTACAGATAAGGGGTGTATCGGACATTTTTACTCCCTAAAAATAAAAATAGAGAGTAAAAATATTCCCAATAAAAAATAGGAAAAAGACCTGTAGAATCTTGTGTCCCTGCGTTGAACCCTCACAGCTCCATGGACATGTTTGGGCCAGTAGTGCACGTAGTATTACACGAAGAGACTGCCATTATAAATGCCAGAATGGAAGAAGTAAACATGCATCTTTTAAGGTGCAAAGAAATAACCATTACAAAAACATTTACGTTCTTTAGTTAAAACATTTTTACTCGCCCTAAAAAATGATTTTACTACCAACTTTACAAAAAAGCGAATAAAATACTCCCACTTCCAAATCTTGTCTGGAGCACTGTGACGTGCCATCATCCTACTTCTCCCAGTCCTCGTTATCTCCCACCATCACCCTCCTTGCCGCAGCCCCTCATTACCATGCATCCTCCTCTTCCACATCACTTAACAATAAAAAAGATGAAAAAACATTTAGGCGCCAATGTATACAGAGTAAACGCTACAAACACTGGCATTACCACAATTAAGATCACTATAAACTCTCAATGTAAATGTACCATTGACCCTTTGTCCTAATTGACCTAATAATACTGGTCCTAATTGACCTTCTGCACAATTGACCTTTACCTTTATATATATATATATATATGTGTGGTTTGGGTTTGGGGTAATAAATAATATAATGGGATTGGGTGGGGGTTGCTGTTTTTTTTTGGATTGAGTGGGGTTTGCAGGGGTTCCCCCTCCCCCCGCATATATGTCCTAATTGACCTTCATTTCACGATCAGTTGTGAAAGGTCAATTCTCCCGCGGTCAATTGTGAAAAGGTCAATTTGTATACATCCACAGTCAAATAAATCATCTCCCACACTATGAATGTAATCTTAATTCAGACCACACCACTACTTCAGAACACCCAATTGCACCATGGTATTCTCCTGATGTTAACTACCTTGTATTTAAAGCCAGTGTTGGGAAGTAGTGTTGTAAGGTAAACCCAAGGGACCCTTTTAGTTCTATTATTCCTAATAAAACATTTTGAAACCTATTTTCTGTCTCCCCCCTCTGTGCTTTCCCACTTCTTGGCCAGTATGGTGACATACCCTTTCATTATAGCCCCACCATGACTGCCAGTGTTGGCATAGCATAAAACATCCCTTCTTATCCGATACGTGAACTAGTACGTGTTACCAGTGTAGAAGTGCTTTGTTATTGAGCAAGGTTTAATCACTGCTGCTTAATATGTTCTGGTGGCCTAGTAAAGACTTGCCTGCATTCATCTGTTAGGCCTTACTTTATAAAGTGCAATCATCCAACACAAATCAAGCCATCAACAGCCAATTAATATAAACGCATTAAGGTGGAATATGTGAGTATTCCCAAGCGCATGTTTGGACACACAGACAAGGGTTGTGCATGCCTAACCTTAAATAGTCTTCTATGACTGTACAGCATCCAGGCATGTTCAGAGTTCTTGCTAGATAAGGTCAGCATGACATGCATGTTAATGAATGGAACCTCATAGGCTGGATTAGAAGTGTACGGAATGAGTCACCCTGCAGGGCTGGAGCCCTTCTTTGATTGGTTGCATGCCGACGGTGTCGGTTAACCTTGTAAATGTGACACTGTCTGGTATGCATGCCTGGCCTTTCCGCATGCAGCGTGCACTAGTATTGTTTTGGAAAGGATAGCTTCGCAGTTAATCCACATTCTTAAAGACACAGCTGCTCCAGGCGAAGTTTACAGCAGCTAAACTTGATAGCACACAGGCAGTTTATATGCTAGCCACAACAAAATGCCGGTTCATCCACAAGCAACAGGATGGAGTCTCTGATGCAAATGGAATTCTAATGCATACATAAACTATTTGGCCTGTATTTAAACAAAGGTATTTCTGCACCTGTAGAAAACACTGCAGTGGTAAAAAAAAAAAACATCAATTAAAGACTCGCCAAACATCCTACAGCAACAGGCTTTCTAGGCAGTTAATAGCCCAGAGTAAAACAAGGGCAGCTAATGGTTTTAACATGCCAGTGTAGGCAGCAGCTTGGGGTATGGGGCTATTCTTGTTCGGGGCAACAGCACTGCTGCTTGGATCTTTTGTTCACAAACGGAATACTCTGCGCCTGGACCTAAAGCAATTTTCCCTCGATGAACTAACAAGGCAAACAAGGCCACCCTGGAAATTGAAAGGGAGCTTGTTCACGAAATGAGTCCCTTTTCCATTTTAGTAACAAATGAATGCCATGGCAGGCCAATGAGCTGCAGAGTGAGGAAGAGGGTGAGCCAAGTCTGAGCACCGCTGGGAAAAGCCTCTCTAAGATTGCTTCAAACTTAGCCTCATTACCGCCATTGACCAAGATTGACCTCAGAGTTGCTAATTATTGAAAACAATTCATAAACACCCTTCTATTACTCCCTCATACCTTTAGGGCCAAGTTCTTTCCCTAGTGCAGTCTCCTGTTCAGAATCTATAGCATGGCATGTAGTCAGAAATGTATAGAACGCAGTTAAGTGACTATTGATCGTCTAAATGTAAAAAGGGGAAACTCGGTAGAATGCCAGGAACGAGCTGTTATGTATTCATATTACAATGTGGTGACTGAGTTCAGCAGATACGCTACAGTAAATGCAAGCCCATTTGCAAGACTTCCTGATGTATGCTTAACTGAAGGTAGCTATGGTCACCAGTCCTTCTAAGGTAAAGGTTAATGATTTTGTGTACTGATGTTCAGTTTACAAAACCTCTTTGCAAATGAGTAGTTCTTCTTTTCGGCCTGGTTGAACCACAACGTACCACGTTGAAGATCCTTGACGATGTAATCTTGTGTCACAGACGGCACAAGAATCCTTCCAAGTCTCTGAGATAGTTCATGAGTTTTTATTGACTTCTTTGTGGGATCTAGTGCTGTCGCCCTCTTTCTCTTGACTTAGGTTGACGCCCCTAAACCCGGTTTGGTAGATATCAAAAGGTTAACCCCTACTGTTTAAAGTCTGTCTTGTTCTGGAGGTGAGGACCTGAAGGCCAAACATCCTTTTCTATTTACGGCTCCCTCAGGGACTTCCTAAATGCCCATACTCTATCCAGTGGTTAGTGTTCTACCGGGATTTAGGATTGTGCCAATCAACTACCCTGTAAGATTGAGACGGTACCTGACATGACCACTCACTCTCTGCCTTTTCTACTTTTCTGCTTCACTACTCCCTCCAATCTCCTGGCCCTTCATTGTTCTCACTCCTCCTAGGACTTTGTCTTTACCCTTTGATGTTTTTCTTCCCTCCAAACCATTACTTCTCCCAAACCACTGCTTCTCCCTCCACACCACAGCTTGCCCCTCCACACCACTGCTCCCCCCTCCACACCACTGCTCCCCCCTCCACACCACTGCTCCCCCCTCCACACCACTGCTCCCCCCTCCACACCACTACTTGCTCCTCCACACCACTACTTGCCCCCCCACACCACTGTTTGCAACCACACCACTGCTCCCCCCTCCACACCACTGCTTGCCCCTCCACACCACTGCTTGCCCCTCCACACCACTACTTGCCCCTCCACACCACTACTTGCACCTCAAGACCACAATTTCCCCTTCACACCTCTACTTCCCCCTCCAGACCGCGATTTCCCCTTTACACCACTACTTCCCCCCTCCACTACTGCTTCCTCCAGACCATGATGTCCCCTTCACACCACTACTGCTCCCTCCAAACCACTTCTCCCTCCAAACCACTACTCAATCACCCTCTTCTCACTCAGAATCATCAGCTTCATAAACTCTCCTTACACTCACCCACCTCACACACTCACACCACAGTAGCACTTCAACTCTTTAGCCAAAGCCGCACCTGCTCCAAAAATTGCTTCCTCGGACCGCAGCTCCTTCCACTTTACTACTGATCTTTTGGTCACTCTAGAATAACCATCTTTAGATCTTCATAAGGGGTCTGTTTTCAGGGTTCTGAGCCACGTTGTGCGTGCTCGCTGTGGCGTCTTCTGTGGGGACTGGGAAGACGCGCTATAAGTCCCACTATGCCCTCTGGTCACAAGAACTGTATGCGCATGACACACACACATGTGGGCGGCGCAGCAGGGTGACACGCCCCATCCGACGCCGAGATAGGACAAATGCCCCTTAAGAAACACTCCGTGAAGAGAACCAGTTGGTGAGTCCCCCCATGTGTCTTCCATATTCCTTCCTGTACCTTGGTATCCGCTCCCTACCTTGTTTGATCTTTGCTGTATATGACCACTTGCCTGTTTCTGGACTGCCTTGTTGATCCCCTGCCTACTACGTGTGACCCCTTGACTGCCTTGTTGATTCCCTACCTACTTGTTGCCTGCTACTACGGCGTATAACCCTTGGTCTGTTTTTTGACTGCCTTGCCTTTTGAACCACATTTTTTTTATACCCTTGTTTGGTTCTTGGATTTTGGTTGGTTATTCTTCTACTGTATATGTGGAATTAAGAAATCTTGACTCTTTGTGGATTGTGAATTCTTTTTAAGTACGCACCCTCGTGCCGTTCAGGAGATCCCTGTGTTTTAGTTCATTTTTTCACCCGTTTTCTCTGGTATGGTTTTTCCGGGCCTTCTTGAATTTCCTGGATCCTTCGAAGACTTCTCTGGATGCGTCACACAGGTACTTGAGCTCAGTGATTCTGGGACAGGGAATCCTCTGTCCTTGTTTGATTGTATGATCCTTATCATCTTTCCTTATCTGTCCATTAGGGTTTCTTACCCTCTCTAGTCAGTTGGCTCTCTGGGTGACTCTCTCCTACCTCCATTTGGTGGGTCTGGGATTCCTGGTTAGCCAGCACGACAGGCTCACCGACAACCTAGATTTCCAACCGACATTGAAGCACTCTGCACCGACATCCGTCCATCCAGATTTAGGGTCTGGAATGTTTATTTGGCTTCTCCGGTCAATAGTGGGGCAATGTACTTGATCCAACTGTTACATCATCTTGTCTTTCTAACCCTCTCGAAGTTGACAAAGTGTATGGATCTTCTCCAGTGCTGAGTTTTGTAGGATCGTCGGGGATGCCACTGGCTGTTCCCGCCTCTGTTCTCACACCCTGCAGAGCTGCGAGAGTCTCCGGGTGACTGATAAGTTGTCTATATACAAGGGTTCTTGGCAGATCTTCCATAGTGCTTGTGGCGTCCCGGGCTCCTCACCACTACTATCAATGCTGTTATGCCATATCTTCGTCCGAGGAAAAAGGTTTCCTCCACTGCTGAAAGGCAGGCCCAATTTCAGCACTTCCCAACTCACTTTTGCTGGCTTGTGCTTTTTTTTATTGACAGATTGTCTTGCGCGCCTCTCCTATTTTCTCAAAGAGGCTCTTTTTAAGTTCTGTGTCCAGGATGGGACTTCCCTCAAGCAATTGAGCATGGGTGAGAGGAAGTTCTGGGTCTGCTGGCTCAGAGGACTCTTCAGAGGCTTTGGGTAATGGCTTGAGGCTTATGGATTCCAACTCTACTCAGAATTCCGAGACTTCTCTGTCTGAGAGCTCAGTACTTGTGATTACCCAGGAATCTCCTATTTCGGGTGCCTTGTCTGTGTTCCCTTGGCATAACACGACCTCTGTGTCAGGGTCTGGAAGATCCCACGTCTGACTCTGTGTAACCAATAACAAAAGAATCATTCCAAGTCTCAGATATCAAAAGGGTGTTATGGACATCTTTGTGGAGCCTATGGCCGTCCCTCTCTAGGACGAGCTCCAATGTTCCAATACTAATGTGAGAAACCTGAGAATGGGTTCACATATAGACCCCGGGGATTCTTTGTTCAGGTGGCCAGGGCACGGACATGGCCTTTGGAACCAGGCCATGTGCGGGAGGATCACCTTGACAGCTGGTCCTTGGGGACTGCTGGAGGAATATCCTCAGTGAGACGCAGTATTCCCCCTTTTGCCCGACATGCCCCTAGCCGATATCCTCTCTGTCGTTGGAGGATATTTTCAGCCGAATCCTGTCACACCCCAACTCTTTAACTTAAAAAAGGGAAAGCGAAAACACCATGGAAAATCAAACCATCTTTTGACCCTTAAAAGTAACCTAGTCCCCCCCCTCTTCTAAACTCAGAGGACATTTAATGCATCCCCCCTTTTCTGATGTGTCCATACACGATTGATCTACTGTCACAAGAAACTACAACTCCCATAATTCCTTATGTACTACAACTAGAAGAATACCTCTAGTAATATGCTGTGGCCCTGCCCCACTGAGACCAAGCGCTCAATCACAATCGCACCCACTCTGCCCCTAAAGGACAATATTTCCATCACAGCTCTCCCCCCGCCCCCTTAAGTCTCCCCCCGCCCAATTTTGAAAATCACTAAGAAGAAGAGGAGGAGGCGACTAAGAAGAATACAGGTTACTCAAATCACACTGAGAAACAGAAGACCGACTGACCCATGTTGAAACTGGACTGTCCCTCTAATAGAGTCAGGCAAGGACAGGCAGGCTCAGCCCAGAACTCACACCTGCAGCCTGTTAAAGAAACCTAGGTGTATAAAAGGTGGAGTTCCTGGCAGAACAGGGAGCAGCAGTTGGGAGAACTGAGGGGAGGTTGCGTGGCTGAGTCCAGCAGGGGATCCCTTCTCAATCCCAGCCCCACTTGTTACTTGGGCCAAGGAAAAGCAAAATGCTGGAACGCTAACCCGGTGTGGCTAGAGGCTTGCAGCCTGGATAGAGAGCAAAAGAGCAAGGAGAGCTGCTCGCAGCAGGCCCGATACAGGCCAGTGCTGCTTTCCCTGGGTGCACCTTGATCCCTAGGGAGACAGAGGAGCAGGTGGCGACACCCTGACCTTAGATCTGAGAGCGGCAAGTCTTTTCCCAATAGCATTGTGTAGCCGGTGAGTTTGTGAGGGAGGGTTACTTGGCACGCATGTGAGGCTGAAGCGGGAACTAAATATATGAACTTTTCTTGTGAGCATGAAATCCACTATTTAACCATAAGGAAAGGTGCATTATGGTACATGTAGTGAAAATACAACCCCAAAGACATCTACACCTTGTCTATAACTTGTGAACTGTGGACAGATGCTACAGAGTAACACAGTGGTCCAGCATAGTGAAAGTGCCCAATCGAAAGTCTGTTTAGACGAACATTTAAGACTGTGAGAAACTAAATTGAAGGGAAAGTCGAAGTGATCCTGTGGAGGTCTGTAGCAAAAGCCACTCCCACTCTAAAGTCTTCGACATCAGGAAACGGTCCGAGCCCGACTGAGTGAGACCGGACGTATAATAGCTTGTAGGAAGGGAACCCCTAAAGGATATGCATTAAGCTTGGGCAAGGGAACCCCTTCAAGTTTTTTTTTTTTGTTTGAAAGGTTTGAGCCTGACCGAGGGAGACCTATTGAGATTTTGTGTTTACAAGGGGTTCGAGCCTGACTGAGGGAGACCTATGTGAACCTTTTGCTTTGAAAGGTCCGAGCCCGATCGAGGGAGACCCAGTATGAACTGTGAACATGAGCTTTGAAAACTTTGAGATCCTCAAGAGAAGGAACTTTGTTTTGTGTGTGTCCAGACATTCTGTGAATGAGAGACATTGTTTTGGAACAAGACTTTGTCGCGGAAGGCCCTTGCTTATGTCCTGACCTGCATCCTCAAGCCGAAGAAGCCAGAGAGTTTTCCAAAGCCTGAGTGTGCCCCCTTGTCCCGTGCTGAAAACGTGGGGGAGTGAACCCCACTGTTAGGTTATCCTGATACACACTTTCTTGAACACAGTTTTCTTTTGCATACATCTTTTTCCCCGCACACATTTGGCGTAAGGATTGGCAATAGTTTTTTTTTTTAGTATAGGCCATTTTTATTCGACAAGACACTACTAGGATTGCGTTATTTATTATTTAATGGCCGAGCTTGCTCCCATACTTAGATATAGGGCTAAATAGGCATTCTACCACCGTCTTTGCTAAATAAATACCCTTGAACTGTGCTTCATTTGTGTCTGTCTTCATTCATGATACCATGCCTTCCTTACACTGATCATCGCTCTCTGAGTATATTCACTATTTCCTCTCTACTGTGGTGAGTATGAATGTTCCAGGTTTAACACTCTCTCTTCCGCCCTTCAGCCCTTCTGGCTAACTGGGACAAATATGAGCATTACATTAATGCTTCTTGTGAGTGGGACGAGCATAAGCACCCCAGTAATGATTCTTATTCTTCCTAGGGTCCCACCCAGGTCTCCCGTTGTGCCCGTTACCTGTACTTTGCAGGGGCAAGGTCACTGGGATCCTGTGAGGATTTGAGCCATCTTCTCTCTTTATCAGGAAAGCTTCTCTCTCGGTTAACAGCGTCTTTGATGGCTGCTTCATTTTCCTCCTGTGCGCTTCCTTCTGCCGTGGTTCTTCCACCGTGGTTTTCAGCGTCGTTTATGGACTCACTTATCCACTGCGTCACATCTGTGGTCACGCCACCACTCTTACACTCTTCGAGTTTGGGATGTCTCTCTGCGCGTTGTAAGGAATCAGAAGCATGAGGCGGACACAAAGGTGTCATTTTGATTGCTACAAACTTACTGAAAGTAAAAAGGGGTTGGGGAACCTCCTAGCTTGCCCTAAAGCTAAGAGGGGTTTCCCAACCTCAACCAAAACTACTAGTGTCTTTGTCAGGATATCCAAATCAAAATGTGTCCACCATCCTATGTCCAAACCTATTTCCGTCCCTTACACTGGTAACTCAGGATACTGTGAAAAGAAGGGATTTCGCTGTAGAAAACAAAGTTCCAAAAACAGGGTGCCAAAAAAAGATCCAAAACTAAAGTTCAGGAGTGCCTGCCTCCTCCTGACAGGTCTTAAAGTTCCAGTTAAACCAGGTGGGACGATTCCCTTCCACTGGTTTGCTGCCACACAAAGGTTCTCAAAGACAGTCTTGCTCTCAGACTGCTGTGCGCTCCGAATGCTCAATGGGGGGCCTTTAATTCTTGCAAATAATCACCGGTCAAGAGGGTACCTCCCACCTCATGGATTTTCCTGAAGTTTTCAACACCAGGGGGAGTGACTTCCCCTCTCTGGGTTAATCTGCTGCTGCTGATACCACAGCCAACCTGATGCACTACCCCGCCAGGTTCTGTGACTACGAAGATTCAGCGTGCTGCACTCTTCATATGGGTGCAAGTCCCAGACCCGCTTTCTCTGGGTTTCATAAAGTTCTTCTACTGCTTCTACTTCCAATTCTTCTATTTCTACTTAGGCTGCTTCTACTTCTTTAGCATTACTTCTATAGACTTCAATGGGTCCTTGACGCTTCTGTAATTTAGTCAGGCTTTCCCAGTTTTATATGGGTTCCAGACCCCTCTCCCAGGGTTGTCCTGTAGCTCAGCACCTTGTGTGTGCTTCCTTAGACTTACTCTTTGGATTCTCCCTGGGCCTTCGCGGTCCTCCTCTGCGTACCTTTGCACTTGGTCCACAAGGGTACCGGTCCTCGACAACACCGCTAAGCTTCCGTGGTTTCCCCAGGGCTCTCGTGTCTTCCTTCGGCAACTCCCCAGCTGGTCTCTTCCCGTGAGGGAGTCTCCTCCTTCCCTTCGTCCCTTGCAGACTGCTGGTGCTCCAGGGATGCCCCGGTGAGAGCAATTCCAGCTTCCCTCAGTTCTCCACAGGCTGCTCGGGATCAAGGGTTCCCTCTCTGAGTATTGCAGTGGTCCACAGCCCTGTCTGTTCCAGCACAGGATTCCTGCTCCTCTCTCCTCCAGGATAGGCTTGACAACACTTCCTGATTTCCCTCCTCTATTTCTACCCTAAATGGACCAATAAGAAACCAGTAACCACTAGACTGTTCCTTGTGGTTCCCAAGTGTGATCCTCATGCTACTGTGTATCTCCCTTGTCACAGTACTGATCTTCAGACTCGCTTGTGAGTCATTGGGGATCTTCCTCGTCCCAGTATTTTCTAGGAAAATGTTAAGATGACCACAATTCAGGAGCTTATTAGGGAAGGGCTTGGTCTTAGGTTTGCAGGAAGGGGTTCTAGGGTCAGGTGATGGGTGAGGATACTTCTTCTAATGCTGCACGTTGTCAACCTGCTTTGAATCTGCACTCAGCGGCTCTTCACGTTCCAACAGCCTTATAGGCTTCTCAGCATCTCCTTCAAGTTTCGGATGCTGCACATCATGGGTTCTCTCCGCGGGATTATGCCAGCTGATTCGAAAACTCCTGAAAACTCCTGGTCCCTCTTTATCCAGGGCCCTGCCTTACATTTTGATGACGTAGTCCAGGGGCTTTCCTTGTATGTTGTTTAAGTCCTTCTTCACTTTCGGATTCATATTCAATATGGTTCAAATGCTCTTCTTCGTCCCAGTTTCTTTAAAGCTTTCTCTCACAAACTTTATTGATGTACTTGGTTGGCAATAAAAAGGTCAAGGTTTTTGTCATGTCTTTCTTTGTGACATTTCCTTGGAGATCGTGTAGGGATCGTTGACTGAGGGAGTTCCTTACTGGAAAGGGAGTCCTTGTCGCCTAAGGGGGAGTCTCACCCGGTGAGGTCCCGCTTGCCTCTACCAATAGGGAGGGTATTGTGTAGCGGACTTACCTTCCTAGCCTCACAAGGGAAGGCTCCCCCCGCGTGGAGAAGTGATAGAATCCTTTGATTCGTCGCACTGCATAGAGATCGTGGGACTGCAGTTGGTGACCCTAATCCACTTTCAAGTGGTCACCCATCTTTGGACAGTGGCAGTGTACAAGCCATGGAACAAGGCCCTACAGAACAAGTGAAGGAGACGAGGATAACTTGGAAGAGTGTCAAGGTCACTCAAAATATCTGACTGTGTGTGGATTTGATCCCCGGTGGATCACTGGGTCAGGATGCACATTTTGAGACTGTTAATGTGAAAATTACTTTTTGGCTTGGTTATTGCAACGAATGCAAAGTCATAATGCTGTTTTGTTTGCCACTTCTTTGTTTACCTATTTATGCTTGAGGTAAAACGACCCTGTTATTTCTTTGCGTGTAATTCCCTTTACTTTTATTTCTGAACTAGAACTTCTTTGAACTGCCACATTATCTATGTATTTGATGACAAATGATGCATCATTAAGATGGTGAAAACCACCTCATTATAACCCGGAGCACTGCCCACTTAACACAATTTGACAAAGTTCAACAAAATGTTCAGGCAGTAATGATTTATAATCCTCTAAAAAGTAATGGAAAGAAAATCTAATGTCAAAAGTTGTAAGGCTGTTCAGAATGTATAAATATCTGTGATAAAAACTGTATGCTAATAGTGGTTGCAGAATTTTTGGAATAGAAGGAAAATAATTTAAACCGCAAGAAAACCAAAGTCATGGTTATTGAGCACGGGTTACCAAATGAGGTAGAAATATAAATTCTACTTTACAGTAAATTGCGCACATTCCGTGGATGACCTGAATACCTTGCTGCTGTTTTATCACTTACATTGTTTCATCCTGGATAATCTTGGAAAGGTATTGCCACCAAAGAAAAGTGAACCCCAAACAGATTGAAATCTCTCAATGTATTGAAAATAGGAGACGCAAGTATTTATTTATTACATTTGTTATACGCCCAGACCCTGAGGTATCACGGCGTAGTTACAGACAGTTTAGTAATACAGTCTTTACAGTTATAAACAGTAGAATCTATAGTTTCTTTACAGTTATAAACAGTAGGCAATAAAACAACACATACAGTACATAGTGAAACAGGAACATAGTGCATAGTTGGGACGCCAGGTTGGGCTATCTGGTCTGCTAGAACTGGTTGAATAGCCAGGTTTTCAGTGATATTTTTGAATTGCTGGTGGGATTCTTCATTTTTAATGTTTGTCGGGAGAGCATTCCAGTGTTTTGTGGCTAGAACTTTGAAACTGCTACCCCCGCTCTCGAGCTTTTGAATCATGGGATTTCCAGGAGTGAATTGTTGCTGGATCTAAGGGGTCTGGTAAAGGGTTTTTTCATGACTGTATTGTTGATGTATTTGGGTGCTTTATTGGCAATGCATCTATTTTGTTGGACAAATTCCTGTTTAACAGGACACTGCTATTCAGATCTGGGGTTTCCAAGTCCAGTCCTCAGGAGCTAACTCTACTTAATGATTTTAGGATAACCGCCCACAATCAATTTGTAAAACTAAATGGGAGTTATTAGTCAGTGGTTATGCTGAGTTTCCGTTGTGATTGAGGCTCTCGAGGACCAATCTTGGTGTCTGTTGGATTATGCAATTTATCTTAGTGTTTGCTTTTATGTATTAAAGCAACGCAATGTGTGATCTGTAGTTACTCTTGTGTACCTGGTGCTTTTGCAAAAGGAATCTGAGGTCAAATCTTTTGAAACCTGGTTGCCACTGATGAATGTGGCTTGTATATGAGCATGCAGAAGATTTATTTTTAAGCATGAAACATAATTTGAGCTGCCGAGGAATAGCACAAACTGAAGAAAGTTGCATTGTGAATCACAATGTCAAGAGAGTCTATTGAAACTAAAATACATGATCCAACAATTGTGAAACGAAAAAGCTTGCTAAATTAATTTGAAATGTATTGTTTTGTTATTTCTCAAAAACAGAAGTTCATACAATGCTTGATGCCTTGTTGCCGCCCAACACCTATTTCCGGTTTAACCCATTGATGAACGAAGATGTGCCCCTAGATGAGAATCGGAAAGAAAAGCTCAACCAGTTGCAGGTCGATGGATTGCGCTATTTAGACCGAAATGAAGAGAAACTGAAAAAAGCTGCCAAAATCTTAGTGCAGGAGAAGACGGGCTTCCAGAGAATCAATGACTGGATGAAATTAAAAGCAGACATGTACGAAGGCTTCCCCTTTTTTTCCAAATTATGAAAGAATAATGCATGATACTGTCGATCATTCATGTGCAATGCTTTCCCAGCAATTCCTTCTGCTACTTTGGGATCCGTACATCTGGTAGTTCTGGACAAACATTGATAAAAGGAGAAGGTCTATTCGTGAGAAGGTCATCTTCAGTAAAACAGCCTGAGTGCTGTTTGTATATAACGGAATTCACAGGAGTCTTTCTGTTGGACATGTTGGCACTTATTGACCTTATGATTCTAGTGGTTTAGCTGTATTCCGGTAATTACTTTGTAATTTATTTCTGATGTATTTAAGTTCCCTTTTGATTTGCACCAACTAAAATAGAATATGGAAGTTAATATGTAGCTAATTTTGAATACCGTCCACAAGTACTGTTCTCATTCAAATCAATTTCCTTGATGTAGATATTTAAGTAAATCTAGCACTTTCTGAAAAGCTGCAGCATGCCCTGTGAAATGGATCTTTCTGCCAAAATTGCTGTAATGTTGTCACTAACATTATTCGCTTACAGATCATGTGTTTACGATATAATTTGAGCATCCTTTATTAATGGAATTAATGTTTTATTTCCGGCCAGAAAAAGAATAACTTATGCTCCCAAAACGTTAACTAGTTACATTTGCCTTCTTCTGAAGAATGCAAACCATTACCCTGTACTTCATCATCTTTATTTGTCATGTATTATTTACTCCAATGGACTTAATATCAACAATTTTCTCTGCACCCTTTGACAATAAATTATCAAGGTAATCATTGTGCCTGAAGTTTGAAGCGAGTGGTGTTTGCTGAAAGAAAATGAGGTTTTAGGTTTTCATATGTTATTCCATAATTTTAGGTATTACTTTTATCATTTTCATCATAAAGTCTGGAGTTTATTAATTTGTATGTACATGTTGTGTGTGGATGAGAAGTAGTATGTGTCATGTCAACTGTCATAACCATGTAGGTCGACCACAGTCTGTTTCGAGCAACCATCTATCATGTATCGGACGAATGGTAAAGGCTGCCTCTATTAGAAGTTGCAAATGGCAAGCCAAGACTCTTAATCCTGGTTGATCTGTTCAGACACCTTTAAAACAGTCTTGCCACAAAATAGTCTAGAGTCATTTGCGATATTGCTTTTACTATTTAATTTCTGCATTGTGGCTGAAATCTTTTCTTACCAGCCAAACTGAAAAGATTGGCACATTTGAATTTATTGATTTATAAAGTGCTTTCGCCAAAGCACTCTACAATCAAATAGTACATAATGTAAATGATATAAAACAGGAATGATATGGTAAAGATTAGAACATAGAGCAAAGAATTGGAGCTAAAGGTCAGAATTGAGCAGGAGAGGGAGCGTGACAAAGACGTAATAAGGAGAGGTTCTAACGTCAATGAGTTCCATAGCTTAGGAGCCAGCAATGAAAAGGAACGGAAGCAGGATTGTGCTCAGTTGGCTTGGGTGAAGAGAGTAGGAACAGATTTGCAGAACGGAGAGGCCCAGGAAGAACATAGAAAGAGATAAGATAAGGCGGCGCAAAGTGCATGGGTACTTTTGTAGATGATGGAAAGAAAGTGTCACACTATCCCATTATATAAAAAGTAAGCAAAAAAAGAGAGAGCAATCAGAAGATGAGAGCAAACAGAGTACGAACAGTAGAGTTGAAAAGGGAATGCAGAGGAGCAAGACGGTGGGAATTGTGAAGGCATCATGAAGTAGAGACCGGCAACTGAATAAAGTTTGGGCTATACATTTTTATTTAAACAAAAGGAGGGTTTGGAAAAAAAGGCCTAACTTGCCCTATGTTAAGGTGGGATTTCCTACCTAAATAAAACTAATGATAGTCCGTGTCAGGAAGTCCAAAGCAAATGTGTGTCTGTGTCCAACCCCTATACTTGCCCTCACATCTAATTGTATATAATTTGTAGGAATGTCGGCCTCAAAGTGAGAAGTGTTCAAATAAAAGTTCAGAGCATCTTCTAGCTCTTAGTTGGAAAAGGTGTTTTCCCTCCCCCATGGTTCAAGATAGTTCACTTCACAAAAAGAGCGTTCCCTTTCCCAATCTTTCAAATCTCTCAACTTCTAAAGCAACACCTTGGGATACTTCCAGCTCTTCTGGCTTGGTTGCCTTTCATCAATTTCCTAAAGTTGAGTTCCTTGATTTCAAATCGCATACATTGGTGACTTAAGTGGCTTTTCCTTAGGTGGGTGTACTAGGTCTAAGCGCAGTTGCCGGACCATAAGGTGCACCCATTAGAGATCACACAACCAACACACCTTTTTGGCTTCTTCATCATAGGCCATTGTCACTATTTCAGCTTCACGGTGGGGTTTAACTTATTCTCATTTCACATCCTCTTGATGCTTTGTCACGGCTTAGTTTTGTGATTCTTTCACATTTTCTCAGGGTTCTTGCCACTGCTTATTCTTTAAGTAACACAGTTCTTCGTCTTCTTATGGCGCTTGCCAATACACAGCTCCTTTTTATCTGTGAATTTTGCAAAACTGCTTTCAGTCAGATCACTATTCAAAAAGGCTATTGTTATTCAAATCAGTCCCTTTGTAGAAATCAAATGTTTTCTCTGGCCCTCTTTTGGTCTTGTTTAAACTCATACTTTCATTTAATTCATCGTAAGATTTTGCTTGGCTCCAGGTTAGCCTTCTTTCACAGTTCGGTATTCACAATTCACAATTCACTGTGGGGTTTTATTTGGCTCCAGGTTAGCCTTCCTTTCATCTCCTTCACAGTTCGGTATTCACAATTTCCTGTGGGATTTAATTCGGTTCCAAGTTAGCCTTCCTTTCATCTCATCAAACCTTTTGCTCAGTTTGTTTAACAGTTTTGTTTCATCGTTATTATCAAAAGTATTCAGTAACTTGTCTGCTTTAAAACTCGACCAGCATTCATATCGTCCAAACGGTCCCTTGCTCACTTGCGAACGACCCGACCTGCAACAACCATGCGGTCTACACCCCAGCATCGCATAGTCACTTGAGCTTCTCTGACTCAACAGGTACGCTGTCTCCAGGTGTTCGTCTCTGCGTTGGCAGGCTCGCTGTGGCTTTCGCTGCTCCCGGCTCTGCGTCCCTCTTCTCCAGGGTCTCTGCCGCCTCATATGGAGAGGGAGTCTCTCTGATTCCGGGAGGTATGCAGACCAGCTCTGCTACTGGAGAACTCTCCAATGCTACTGCCACACTCTGCTTCCGCTACAAACTCTGCAGCTCGTAAGCACTAAAGGCACGCATCTCTCTGGCTTCACCACAAGCTTCTCCAGCAGGCATTCTACTGTCGATTCTATTGGCCTCGCGTGAGCAGGCCATTTATAACACCCCGCTTGGCTTCAGTTGCAGGCAATGTTCGTTCATTACACAACGATCGTGGTACTTGGCATCCCTCTTGTTCGTCCCAGTACCAGAGTGGTTTGTATATGTGTTAGAATCAATAAAGAGGGAGGATGTATGGCTCTGGTTTGTCTATTCCTCATCCCAGTACCTGACTGGTGTTTACTGGGAGATGATTTTCTGTACAGATAGGGAAGGGACTGGTAACAACCTATAAAGACTTGGGGGATATTAGACTCGTTAGAAAAGGGAAATGGGGGATGCCATGTCTCACCCAAGGGTGCTTCTCATCCCCACTCCCCAAGTCTGCTACACCCAGATGATTCTCCCTCGAATATCTACTGCCAGGGTCGGGTTCCAATAGCAACGGCCTTTCCCTGGACACCTGGGAGATGGATATATTGGGGGGAAAGTGAGGACGCCCTCAGATTCCTCACAGAATGAAGACCAATATGAAGAGAAGAGTAGTAGTCAAGCCAACAAAATATAAGGTAGAGATGAGGAGCTTAGTTGCTTGAAAGGAAAGAAAGGGTAGAGCTTTTTGAATATTAAAAGTGAGAGGATAACCCAAAAGAGGAAATAAGAGAAGATAGGGGTGGTATAGAGAGAGCAGAGGAGTGGGCTGTGGACAGAGCCTTGGGGACACCATGAAGAAGAGGATAGGAAGACGACATCCCAAGAAACCGAGAAGCAGCGGTCCTTAAGATGAGCGGAAACCCAGACTTGGATAGAACTAGAAAATCCAAATTTATAAAGAGTAGAAAGAAGAGTAGGTTGGTCCTCAGTGTCAAAAGGGGCCGATAGATCGAGAAGAATGAGAATGTAGGGAAAGCCTGAATGGCGAGCAGAGAGAAGAGAGTTGGAAACAGTAAAGCTTTCTCCGCAGAGTGATAGCACGAAAGCCAGATTGGAGAGGAGAGAGAAGGGAGTTGCATCAAGATAGGAAGAAAAGGCATAGGCAGAGGGATAGGAGGTATGCTTATTGGCCACAGTCACCCCAGATAGTGTGTCTGAAAACGATCCACATGTAACAAGCTCTCCTTTCACCTGCTCTTTATCTGGAAACATGCCCTTTTTTCCTTTGTAATGAACAGTTCATAGATTGTCCAATCACGCATTGCTACCAGTAGCAAATGTGGAGTGGAATGAGGGCTATGGTTGAAAGGAATTAATTTTTTGCTCTGCCCATTCATTTTCCAACAGATAAGAACTATGAACATGGAATCATCCTACCATATAATCCTCAAACCTGAGCAGACATTTCCCAACTCTAGTGCTATGGCGCCATTACACATTGGACAGGACGACCTTGATGCTTAGTGTGCCCAGTAGTGGATGCTGCTTGTTGCATTTCCTTTAGCCATTCCTGCAAATCAATTCCCTTTTGATATCTTACCTGCACATTCTTGTTCCAATGTTTGCCATCATCTAGTACTACATGGTGTGATCCTACCCACTTCACCTCCCACGCAGCAAAATACACAGAGTGCCATCTTCAGACCCTTCCTGGGTGAAAATCTGCATTTTTTTTACATGCCCTACATGTTTATCATGCCTCGAATTCTACCCCCACGGGTATCTCTGTAACCTTTTAACAATGCTTTTGACAATGCTATTGGAACATTTCCTAGGAATGTGACCTGCATGAACTTGAATTTGCACTTTTTCCTCACCACTGTCCTACCTACTTTTAGTGCCACTAGTACATGCCTCAACAGCCTGTCCTGTGCCTCCTTCCCCTCTTCTTTCCAAGCAGATCCCAGGGTATTGTACTAGAAGCACTGTTCATCTTTAGCATCAGGAAAGAGGTTCTCATCACTCTGGAAAACTGCACTGGCTAATGCCAGTCCAAATGGCATTATAGTGGTACGCCTCCAACGGCAATGAGTGAGGTGATGCATTGTGATTTAGAGTGCAATTCTATGTGGTGATAGGCAGACAAATGGTGAATGGTGGAGAACTACCTCCTTCTCAAAGTGGATAGCATGTTGACTATATTGGGAAGGGGATTTCTGTCCACCCATATTGATTTGTTTACATCTCGTAAGTCAACCCATACAAATCTTCTCCAGTGTCTGGCCGACTACTATCAGGGATAACCACTCACTGTGTTGTATAGATTCTATAAGTCGTTCTTCGCACAATTGTTCTAATTCTATACTCTGCTTATCCCTTACCCTTTTCGGTACTGTGAGACAAGCATGATATCAAGAGAGACACAGATGACTCAAAAGTAACAGTTTGAAAACCTTTATTATCAAACTTTGTGGGGTTGGTGTAAGGCCCTAACTCTAAGAGGGTTGTTCCCTCAACTGATGTTTCTAAGGGCAGTCTATGTCCGTAACTCCAAATCCAAAGTTCGTTTGTGTCCAAACCTATGCTTGCCCTCACTCTTAAACCAAATGTGATAGGGGGTCTTCTTAAAGGGAAAATGGTGATTCAAAAGAAAATGTAAACCACAGCTGGTTTCAGGTAGTCTTACCAATAGGGGCAGTTCTGCCAATTCAAAACAGTTCAACTCAAAAGGGTTGCCCTTGGAACCTTCCACGTAGGGGCTCTTACAGCAAGTCAATAGAGTTCACAATGTCTCTGAGTCCCTTGGGGTTCCCTTTCCCATGCTTTGAGTCTTCCAGTTCCAAACAAAAAGACAGTTCCTTTAGGATTCCCTTCCCTGAGTCTAGGCCTCTCTTCACACAGTTCAACAATGGGCCTCATTACGAGGTAGGAGGTAGCCATGGTGCTATTAGCACCATGGCTACCCCCTTACCGCATTCCGGGTCCGGGTTCCCGAAATAGGGATTTACCGGGTCATTCCAACCTTGGAGGACCTGGTAAGTCCCCATTCCGGGAACCATTCCCATTCCCATTCGAGCCCCAATAGAGCTCAATGGGAATGGGGATGGAGCTTATAAAGGTACCGCAATTTGCGGTACCGTTATTAGCTCTGAAGTCCCTTAGCGGGTCCCTTCCATAACGCCTGGTAAAACCAGGCGTTAAGGAAGGGACCCGCTAAGGGACCTCGGAATAGGGTGGTAAGGGATTACCAGCACCGGTGTCCTTACCGGTGCCGGTAATCCCTTACCACCTACCTCGTAATGAGGCCCAATGTCTTTAGTGGGCCTCTTAGGGTTCTCTTCCCCAAGCCTAGGCCCCTCTTTACGAAGTTCAACAAACAAACAAAATGTTTCTCTTGTCAGGATGTACCTTTCACTCTACAGTTCTTTCATGAAGGTAGTATCAGAGACTTTCGATAACGCTGGGTTCTTTTCTCCTCCCAAGCGACCACTCTGACCTCAAACCCTCTGCTTATTCTTTGGCACCTTTTCTTCTTCTGTGCCTCTTTCACTCTATCCTTTTCCACTTTACTGTCCTTCCTGCACACCCTTTTCTGTTATACACACCTTCTTTCCACCTTTCTGTGCCTCTTGCACACTGCCTCCTGTGGCTGACTCACACCCTGACACAGCCCTCTCTAACTTTCACTGTTCCATCTCCAACACTCTTGACATTCTTGCCCCTGAGGGTCCAACTGAACCCTTCCAAAAAGTGAAACTCTTGGTACAACTCCGATCTGGCTGCCCTTAAACGCAAGTGCAGGCCAGCGGAATGGAAATGGTGATCTTCAGATACACCCTCAGACAAAATGGCCTGCCGCCTTCTTCAAGGGCAATATAGACTCTGCATCCGCTCCAAGGAAAGAGTCTACATTCAACAGAGAGTTGCTACGGATTCGATCCTGAGATTAAAGGTGCTAGAGCTGTAAAGTAAATATTACAGAAGGGAGGCTGTGTGCACCAAAAGCCTGCTGTCATGACTCAATGTTTGCCCCAAGACAACACTAGGGGTCATGGCACGACATCAGGAATATGGGCAGGGTATAGGCCCCTTAAGGACTGGAAAAGGGCCCACCTGGGCCCAGTCCTGGCACCTTTGGCGCCAGGCTCATAAGAAATGCTCAGGTGTTTCAGCACTACACTCTTGGTGATCCAACATGGCAGGTAGATAACTGCATAAACTCCTTCTTGTGGTCCAGTGTTCAGGGAGTGGCTGCATCCTTGGGCGGGCCGTCTATATAAGCCACACCCTTCCAGCAATCCGTGCTTCATGTTGTTCTGCTTCCAAGCAGCAGCACGCTCACCGCCGCTCAGCATCCAAGAGCCAGCAGCTCCGGACCAGTTTACCTGGATGAGGAACGCCCGCTGCAACAACCGCCATCTCTGCATCTACCTGGACCAGTTTACCTTGATCAGGATCGCCGCTGCACGACCGCAACATCTTCACAATCCGGATCAACTTCCCAGTGTCGCCCGATACAGTGACCGCTCCATTTTGCACGCGCTTACCTGTCCGCTTACTCGCTCATCTGCGATCCGGTCCGGAAAGCAGGTCCACACCTGGTGCCTGAAAGACAAAAGAACAAGGTTAGTGAACATGGAAAATACTTGGTAACGCTCGTAATGAAAAGATATACTTAGCACGTATTGAAGTCTCGATCCCACCAAGTGCTTCACACGTGTTGGTACCGTAGCAACAGTTGTCACACGTGTTGGTATCACAGCAACAACAGTCATACATGGCGGTACAACAGCAACAACTGTCAAAGGAAAGGAGAAAGACATTAGCACAATAAAGACTGGCAGAGAAAAGACTCATAAAACACAACACGTGAGAGGAACGTGGAAGTGAGAAAGACAATACAAGAAAGACTTTACAAGATCAAAAACTAATACCTGAGAGGAGTCACAGCAGGTCTGGGTACCTTACACTGCACGAAGATCCAGTGACGTAACTGGACAAACAACGCCCCTGCTGAATTAAGCAGGATGGAGAGCTCGCCTTCACTATAAAGAAGTTAAGAAGAAGTATTCCGAGCAATAAAGTCACTTACAAGGGCACAAGGGAAGCGGACCCAAGGTACAACAGTGGCTTGAACTGATCAGGAACCCTCTCATTGCAGGTACACCTTCCTCTTCTAGGGGAACCATAGTAGGCGGGAATTCCAGACGCCTCAGTAGAAGTAGCCCTCCTGACAAATAGCACCCCTGCTGAATTAAGCAGGATGGAGAGCTCGCCATCACTATAAAGAAGGTAAGAAGTATTCCGAGCAATAAAGTCACGTACAAGGGCACAAGGGAGGCGGTCCCAAGTTTACAACAGTGGCTTGAACTGAACAGGAACCATCTCATTGCAGGTACACCTTCGTCTGCTAGGGGAACCATACTAGCAGGGAATTCCAGACACCTCAGCAGAAGTAGCCCTCCTGACGGATCAGTGCCCCCGCGGAAGCAAGGTGAGTGTTACACCCATAGACCACCCGTAGGGTCTATCGTATGTGTAAAGGAAAAGAAAGGAAGTTGGGTCTTGGTTCTTAGCGCTCTACCCTGTTGATTAGCTCAGCTCAAATGTTGGAGGAAAATTCAATATTGATTGTTAGAAAAAAATAGCTGTCATCAATGATATAATATGACAATCGTATTTTCATTGTCCATTTGGCAAAGTTGCTCAGCCGACACGTGTTTCAACCCCATCTGGGTCATCGTCAAAGCTATTTTAGTATATACATAAGAACAAAAAATCGGCAGAAACCAAATAAACATAAATATTGTCCACATGTGAAATAATATAGATTAAGAGATGAAATAGATCTGTGCGATAGTAGCTGGAATAAATATTGGGAGAATGAAATTCTTATTAGTTTCTTATTACCCTTTATTATACCTTAATATTTATTCCAGTTACTATCGCAGAGATCAATTTCATCTCTTAATCTATATTATTTCACAGATTAGTCTGGTTCTCTATAGTCGGGTTTTCAGGCTGTGTTTGGCAAAAGAGGTGCATGCACCTTGAACCCCGCCTTTATATTGATTAGTAGTATGCTGATACATTGTATAATACACAATTTCTTTGATTTTGGGAACATCACCGATTTATTTATTTTTGCTATGATGTTGCAAATGTACTTCCAATCTGTATATAACAATACATATATTCTTGTTTGTGTCCTTGCTCGCTTCCTTAATACCTCTGTCCTGACATTTGCTAATGGGTATGTACTCTGACTGATTTTTGGAGTCTACATTCCAGCCTGAATCTCTGCAGCATCTAACAACATGGCCAAACCTTTCAAGGTCTGCAAGGAACTGGCCAACCGTACTGCAGCCGAATCCTCTACTGCACACACCCAGGCCCTTTGCTCGGCCCTAGCCGAGCATTTCACCACCAAAACACAGGACATCATGTCCTCTCTTTCCTCTGCTCCCCTTCTTGCACCAGCATCTCTTTAGGCTCCCTTGGCTGCCCCGCCCCTCCCCCTCTTCTCTCCTGTCACACCGGAGGAGGTCACTAGACAAGTTCAGTCTATGAAAGCCTCTTCCCCTGCCCCTCCAAAACCATTAAGGGCAATATAGACCCTCTCCCTCCAGCCTTGGCCGACCTCTGCAACCCCTTTCGCCACTGTAGTTTTCCCCTCTCCTCTAAAGCACTCTTTTGTTCACCCTCTGTTCAAAAATCCCTCTGCCGCCCCGTACATTTCGGCAAACTATTGCCCGATCTCCATCGCCCCTTTCCTGGTTAAACTCCTGGAGAATCTGGCTTTCACTGAACTTATCCTCCACACTGAATCTGTTGGTTGTCTCCATGACCATCATTCTGGCTTTAGAGTATCCAGAGGCATGGAAACTGCTCTTCTGAACACCTGTGAAGACCTGCTCTCAATTCTTGACTCTAACTCTCCCTCTGTCCTCATTCTTCTCTACCGCTCTTCTGCCTTCGATACGGTAACACACAACATCTTGATCACTCGTCTTCATGATACCCTGGCAATCGCATATTACTGGGGCATTCCGGCCCCACCGGACCCGGTATTTGTCAATTCACGAGCGCCAGAAAAAAGATGCTCCACATTCTCATTCAGCCCCACAGGTCTGAATGGGAATGGGGAGGTCAGATGCACCGCCACCATTTAGAACGGTGCCGGTGCATCCGACATGTTGTGCTCGCGGGTGCCTTTCTGCCCACCAGGCACCCGCGAGCACAACTTGTAGTTTGCTGGTCCGGCAAGCTTACCGGTACCGTAGTTCCCAGACCGGCAAACTTATAATGAGGTCCACTGTCTTTTTTGTCTTTTCTTCTAATCTTTAACCAGGTTCTCGGTCCTCTGGCGCCATGCTCCTCCCTAGCGCATGTCAACGTCCTTGTGCTTCAGCAGGTGTCCAGCCTGCGTAGGGCTCTTCCCTACGCCCGACCCCCACGCTTTGTGTCTCCGCTGCCTTGGCCCCGACCACGGATGGGAGGGCTGTACTGCATGCAACACGCTCACACCTCGAGCTCTGAAGAACAGGTTAGCAGGGTGCAGGGAGCTCTTTGAGAAGTCGCCTCCAGAGGACTTGAACCACTCCATCAAGCACAGATCAAGGTCCAAGGCAGGGCCTCTCTTTTCCATCGCACCCCGCAAGGACGATTCCTTCCCTAGGAGACGTCCGAGCAGGATGGACCTCTCAGGTCCACACACCAGCGCTGGTACCGCGGCTCATCCAGCTACCGGCTGCCAGGCAGGGGGGGTCACTAGATCCCTCCGGAAACAGTGCTGAGGGACCGCAAGTTCTTTTACTGGGTGTTCACCCGAAGGGCTATGCCCTCGTACTGGACAAATGCCTGAGGGGGCGCATGTACGCAGCAATACCAGCGATTCAGCCGAGGGCTCTACGCCTGCCAGTTCTGGTCCTGAGGTGCAGGGTAGACCTCCAGCTCCACCACCAAGAGTCCATGAGGAGGCCGGTCCCAGCAAGCCAGGCACCACGATGCAGGCACGTGGCATGCAGCTCGACAAGATGGCCGCTGCGCCAAACAAGGTGGCTGCTCATCAGACACCAACCCTTTTGGGGAGCTGGTAGAAGATAGTGTCCAGGTGGGACTGGTGTCAACCAGTACGTGGCTTACAGCTTATCCTTCTTCATTGCAGGGCAGATACCACCTGCAACCAGCAAGGCAGAATACGCACAGGCCCCAGCAGCCAGCCGCTACTCCGTCAATAACACCTGCCTCCCCACCAGTCTGCAAGGACAGGTTTTTTGAAAAATTCCTCACGTTGATGAGGTCCCCTCAGATGAGCTGCATCCTTCGGGATGTTAACAGGGACATGCTACCCCCAGTCCCGCCACGAGCACCCATAGTTATTCCTCCAATGGCTCAGGTGACTCAAGCCCCCTCGAAGCCTCAGCTGCCCTCGCCGGGTCCTTCGATTCTGGCTCCCCTGCCTCCAACAGTTCAGGCCGTTCCACAACAGCCTTCACAACAGCCTCCGGCTCCGGTCACCACACCTCAGCCGACGGCTCCCAGCACTCCTCCACCGGCTCCAGACCAGTCGCCCTAGTGGACACTGACACACCATCCTCAGTCAAGGCCTTCCATGATCGACTTGCAGGTTTGGTGATATACTTGGGGCTCTACAACCAGAGGTTGAACAACCAGAGGCAGGGTTCCTGGCCGAAGTCCTCACTCTAGGCCCCGTGGCTAGAACAGGGATTCCAATGCAGAAAGACATTGTCGCTTTGGCCAAGAAGGGATGGCTGAAACCGCACTCCCTGCCGGCCCAACAAGAAGGGCCTTGACACCAAGTACAGGTAGTTGGAGGGGGATACACTCTTGTTGTCGGCACACCCTCTAACACCCTCCTCTGTGAGTGCTGCAGCTTCCATATACTCAAAGCCTCAGTCGTCATTGGGCCACCTCGTCCTCTGCTCTGCTAGGCAAGGAGGAGAAGATCTTGGAGGCGTATGGGAAGAAGGTCTACTCCAACGCCTCTCTGCACCTTCGTCAGTCTAATGTGGATGCCATGCTCGCAGCAGTTAACCAGAGGCTTTGGCGGGAAATAGCCGATTTCCTTCCGGAACTTCTGGTGCACAGTCAGGCACTTTTAAGGTCAGGCTGGCATAAGTGAAGATGGTGGCTCAAGATATCATGGAGTCCACAGTGGCGCACATTGTCACCTCAGCCGGGCCACCTGGCTCCGGGCCACAAAATTCAACCCGGACGTCCAGGAACGCATATTGGACCTTCCATTCAAGGGTAGCGACCTCTTCCATTCCACAACTGATGAGGTATTGGATAAGAAGAAGAACAGTTCCCATATTGTGAAGTCTTTATCCATCCTCACAAAGTCCACGCCCAAGACCTACAGTCAAACGCACCAGTGTTCCGACGAGGGTCGTGCCTTTGGCGGGTTCCGGGGCTTCCAAAAACGACACTCCAGGCAGCCTGACCAGTCTCAGAGCCAACACCGCCGCAAACAGCACAAGGCAGAGAATAAGGGCTTCTTTCAGTCGCCCTCTTCAGCCTCAGAGGGAAAGAAGGCATGACACTCCCCTGCGGGTCCACGTGTCTCCAGTGTGGGCGGGCTTGCCTTCAATGCACACAATTGGCACGTGAGGTTCGCGGACTCCTGGATCCTATCAGTAGTGTCCACGGGGTAGCGACTACCAGTACCTCCCTCTCCTCTCCTCCACTTCCACATATTGGGACAGCAACTCTGTTGGATGAAATTCGATTGCTCGTAGAGAGCCCGGCAGTGGAAGAAGTCCCAGCCTTCCAACGGGATATGGGCTTCTATTCCAGGTTGTTTGCCATACACAAGAAGAACCAGGCGGGCCTGAGAGTTGTGTTGGAACTTTCCACCCTGAACCTTTCCCTGCCGCTTCAAAAGTTCTAGATGGTTACCCCAGTGCTTATTGCAGAGACACTGTGCAGGGAAGACTGGATGTGCTCCCTAGATCTGAAGAACGCTTATTTACATGTCCTGATTTGGCAGCCCCATCGGTCCTTCCTTCGGTTCAGGATCATGGGCTTCCATTTCCAATACAAGGTGCTACCCTTTTGCCTCAATTCGGCCCAGAGGGTCTTTACCAGGCTTATGAATGCAGTGGCAGCCCTTCTCGGGGCCAAAGGTCACCATGCCTACCTGTACCTAGACGGCTGGTTCATCAGGGCAAGTTCTCCAGAGGCGGTCCAGCATACATACTCTACCCTCATGAACACGTTACACGACTTGGGATTATCCATCAATCTCAAGAAGTCTCCACTGGAGCGGATGCAGAGTCTAACGTTCCTTGGCCTCATCTGGGATACGAGATCCGAGAGAGTTTTCTGCTCGGAGTACAAGATTGCAGCCATCAAGAGGGCCACGGGTCACTTTCTCAGCAGAGAGGTAACTGCAGCATGGTGGTACCAGCACCTCCTCAGTATCATGGCGGCTTGTCTTCTGGCAGTCTCTTACACAAGAATCAAGAGGAAGAATTACAGCTGCACTTCACAGCCTCATTGAATCAGGAGCGGGGTTCACAGGCGGAACTCGTCAGCATTTCTCCCCTCCTACACCAGGACCTTATCTGGTGGAACACAGACTGCAATCTGAGGATAGGCAGGCCCTTCCGTCAACCAGCACCACAGGTTACCCTCACCACAGACTCATCCCTGGAGGGCTGGGGAGCTACCCTGGACAACCACACCGTCCACAGAGTTTGGTCCCGGCAGGAACAAGAAGCACATATCAATTGGCTAGTGCTGAAGAATCTGGCTGGCTCTCAAGGCCTTCCTACCGCTCATCAGCAGCAAAGTGATCCTCATTCAGACAGACAATTCCACTAGCATGTATTACCTCAACAAGCAGGGTGGCACCAGGTCCCCTCCTTTATGCACCCTTGTGGTTCATCATCTGGGAATGGGCAAACGACATCCACCTTCCGGGGGAGTCGAACCTGGAGGCGGACAGGCTCAGCAGGCTGGGGTGGACAATTACGAATGGCAGTTGAACGACCATGTCCTTCAGCAGATTTTCAACAGATGTGGTCATCCTCAGGTGGACCTATTTGCCACCTGGTTCAACAGGAAGTGCCCTCAGTTCGCATCTTGGCAGGGACAGAGTCTAGGCTCACTGGCCGATGCGTTACTTATTCAGTGGAAAAGCATGAACGTCTATGCCTTCCCGCCCACGCCTTCCCACCCACTCCAGTGGTACACAGGGTGATCTGCAAGATAAGAGAGTCCAGCCCCTCTGCATCATTCTGATAGTTCCGTGGTGGTCAGCGAGGCCATGGTTCTCTGAGCTACTCAGCTGTCGGACCAACCTCTGATGCACCTTCCACTGGGCCCAGCTCGTCTACTGTCACAGCAGAGGGGCACAGTCATACACTCCGCCCCTCAGAAGTTAGCCCTTGCAGCGTGGTTCCTGAACAGGTCACTCTGAAGCGTCTGCACCTCTTGCAGGCTAATCTAGACATCATTGAGGGTGCTAGGAGCGATGCCACTAGTAGCCAGTACAAAAGCAAGTGGTCTAGGTTTTGCCACTGGACTGAGTGCAAGGAGGTAGATCCTCTCACTTGCTCACTGGATGATGTGCTATCCTTTTCTGCACACCTAGCACACTCTGGGTGCAGATAGACACATGCCGCACCTATCTGGCGGCCATCGGACCTACCAGAATTCGTCAGTTTTCTCGTCCTCCAATCCGGTGGTTAAGAGACATTTGACGGGACTCACTAGGCACTACCCACCGATCAAGAAGCCACACCCCATGTGGGACCTCAATATAGTTTTGGGTGCCTTGTTGCATAAACCGTTTGAGCCTATGGCGTCCAGAGACATCAGGGTGGGCACCATGAAGACAGCCCTTTTGGTGGGTCTTACGTATGCACGTCAGGTCAGTGAGATTCAAGCTCTAGTGGCTTTTGAGCCATACACTACTTTTCACAGGGACAAGGTGTTCCTCAGAACGCAACCCGCTCTCCTTCCTAAGGTAGTCTCAGCGTTCCACCTAAACAAGGAGATAGTACTCCTGACTTTCTTTGCATACTCCAAGGACGATGCTCAGAGGGTTCTGCACTGTTTAGATGTTAGGAGAGCGTTAAAGTTCTATCTGCACTGGACCAAGGGCTTCCGCAAATCTGAGGCTCTATTTATCACCTTTGGCGGGTCAAGGCCCGGATATCAGGCTTCCAAGGCCTCCATAGCAAGATGGATGGTGGCAGCCATTAAGGGGAGCAGCACAAGCCGCTTCTGGCGAACATGCATGCACATGCTATCAGAGCCAAGGCCACAACGATTGCATTCCAAAGACACGTAACGTGGCAGGTCATCAGCATGGCAGCCACGTGGGCCACTCCCTCGGCTTTCTGTAAGCACTACTGTTTGGATGCTGGCTCCAGGTGAGAGGAGGCATTCGGGCAGACAGTATTAAGGAACTTGTTTACTTAAGGAGTGTCACTCTCCACCCTTGGGCTACATTCAGTTGTAATCGCCTGTACAGTATGGAGGAAAGGAGACGGGATGTAAGAGAAATTATAAGTTACTCACCGTAGTGAATAGCATAGTCTTAGTCCATGTCTCGGGAGGATCGCTCAGGGGAAACATGCTCGCCTTGGAAGCATGCCGACACGGAACACCACAGGTTCGATCCCCGAGTCTGCACTTAGAAACCTCTGGGTATTAAGCGCCTTATAAATAACCTATCATATCATATCATAGTCCCCTTTCCTCCATACGTCCCACCATCCTCCCCTAATAAAACTAGTGTCATTAGGCAATGTTAATATTGTGGACGCGTCTATGGGGACTGAGGCGTGGTGCCGGAGGGCGGAGTCAGATGGGTGCATGCTCCCAGAGCCGCACCCCTGCGCACCTCTAAATTTAAAGGGAAGAAGAGTACGTTAGTCACTAGAGTGGGTAACTTATCATTTCTCTTCTCACATCTCCGGCATCTCCAAAAAGTCCCACTTCCAACTGCACCTCCTCAGAGGTATTCTACCTTTTCTCACTTTCCCCCAGAGGCTCACCTTCTTGAGAGCACTGGTTCTCTCTAGGCTGGACTATTGCAACAGCCTATTTCTCAATCTTCCTACTTCTATTCTCCGTCCTCTACAAATCATCCAGAACAGAACCGCAAGACTTATCCTTAGCCTCAAGCCCAGGGACCACTTCTCTCCTGCGCTGAAATCCCTCTACTGGCTCCCTGTGACTGCAAGGATCAAGTTCAAGACCCTCTGCATAATCCACAAGGCTTTCTGGGAATTGGGCCCGCTCTATCTACAAAGCTCTCTTCCCAAATGCTCTCCCTCTGGAGTCCTTCGCTCGTCTTCCTCGAACTCTCAGCCCCTCCACCACCTGCGCCTCAGACACCTTTGGGACCGGCACATGTCCCAGGGAAACAAGCATTTCCCTGAATACCAACGGCAGGATACAGCCTGCCTCGCTCTGGATCCCTAGCCATGATGCATCCCCTCACGAACACCCGGCCAGCGTCTCGACCCGCCATTCTCCTCTGGATCCTCAGGGCTTCTCTTCTTGCAACTCCCTGCTCCTCAACTCCTCTGGTCCAGTCAGCACCCCCAGCTTGCTCTCTGATTCTGGCAGAACAACCCTTTTTGTAATGCAGGGGAGAGTCGATTGGAGTCAGGTGTGCACAGTAGGGGAAAGTGCCTGACTTTGCCTGGCTCTATTGGTGGAACAATTCAAAGGTGTTAGATGGTAGGCCTCACTTTGTATCCCTATGTTGTTTCTAGAGGTAAATCTCATTGCTCCTGATTGCCTCTTCCCTGTATTAGTTGGAAATGGGACGGGGGAGTTGAATTGGGATTGGACGTTGGATCTATTTACTGAAATATTAGGGGATTGACAAAGGGGATAGGGGAATCCTCTAGCCTTGTTTTTGTTTACTTGGATGGCTTTCCCTTTTGGTAGAGTATTCCATATCCCTGATGTTCTTTTATACAAGCATAGGTCTTGATAGTATTCCATGTGGTCTGGATTGGTAGAATATGAATGGATATTAATTGATAATGATATTCTATTTCTATCGCACTCGTACACAAGTGTTTCAGAGCGCGACAAGGCAAGGGAGGGGAACAGGGGAGAACAAAACAACGATCTTACTAGGCCCAGTGACATTGAGAACGTGCAAGCGCATGGGAGAGGGGGAGGGGAAAGGTGTATGGAAGGGGGGAGAAGTGGAAAATAAGGCGCAGAGGAGAGACAGATGAATAATAATAAATAAATAATAAAGGCAACAAACAGTGGTGGTGCAGCCAGCCAGTTGCGAGTGCTAGGTTTAAGGCAGCAGACAGGGTAGGTCTGATAAGTGCAGGAAGAAAAAAGGGGGTGCTGTATGGGTACAGATACAGACCCCAGTGCAAGGAGTGGCCCGGAGGCAGTGTGGGAGGGTGGCAGGTTGGGCAGGTACATGAGCCGGAGGACAGAGGGTGGCCAGGTGCACGGTGCCCGGAGTGAACAGATCAGCAAAGTGAAGGCAGAAGAAACAGGAAGGTCTTGAGGTGCCTCCGGAACCGGAGATGGTTCTCAAGATTTAGAGTGGCAGGGAGGCTGTTCCACAGGGAGGCCCCAGCCAGACAGAGATCTACCCCCAGCTCGTTTCTTTGAAAAATAACTGACCCTGAGGGAGTTAGAGGTAGAGGAGCAAAGAGCTCGACAGGAGAGGTATGTGCAGAGGGATAGCTGAAGGTCTTTTGGATCCAGGCCCCAGAAAGCCTTGTGGACAATGTAGAGCATGGGTGCACAACATACGGCCCGCGGGCCAGTTGCGGCCCGCCATGCTGTTTTTTCCGGCCCGCGAGGCACAAAGACTTTCCTAATGGAGGGCGGCCCGCAAGCAGCATCGGCCGCCCTCCATTAGGAAAGTCTTTGTTGTCTTCCGGGCCGGACAAAACACTGGCCCTCATTGGCTCAGCACACACGCACCACGTCACTCCTACGAGCCACGTAGTGCGTGTGTGCTGCACCAATGGAGGGCCAGCACTACGGCTGGAATGGCCAGGAAGGCTTGATGCCGGAAGGCATTTCAGCCTTGATTGCCACGCCAGCCATAGCACGATTCCACTTACCTCACCAGCGTTCCAGCTTACCTGCCTTCCAGCACATCTCCGGTAAGTGGTCTGTGTGTTTGTGTTTGTGTGTCGGGTCTGTTCTGCTGTATGTTTGTGTTGTGTATGTTGAGATGTGGGTGGTGGGCGTGTCAGATGTGTATGAATGTTTGTTTTTTAGTGTTTGTGTTGTGTATGTTGAGATGGGGAGTGGGGAGGTGTCGGATGTGTATGAATGTTTGTTTTTGAGTGTTTGTGTTGTGTATGTTGAGATGGGGGTGTCGGATGTGTATGAATGTTTGTTTTTGAGTGTTTGTGTTGTGTATGTTGAGATGGGGAGTGGGTGGGTGTCGGATGTGTATGAATGTTTGTTTTTGAGTGTTTGTGTTGTGTATGTTGAGATGGGGGTTGGGGGGGCGTGTCGGATGTGCATGAATGTTTGTTTTTGAGTGTTTGTGTATGTTGAGATGCATGTATGGGTGCATGCTTCAGAGTTTGCGTGCTGAGTTGGGGGTTTGGGTCTGTATGGGTGCATGCTTGAGAGTGTGTGTGCTGAGTTGGGGGTGGGGGGTTTGGGTCTGTATGTGTGCATGCTTGAGAGTGTGTGTGCTGAGTTGGGGGGTTCGGGTCTGTATGGGTGCATGGTGTATGCTTGAGAGTGTGTGCTGAGTTGGGGGGCTGGGGGTTCGGGTCTGTATGGGTGCAAGGTGTATGCTTGAGAGTGTGTGCTGAGTTGGGGGGATGTGGGGGGTTCGGGTCTGTATGGGTGCATGTTTGAGAGTGTGTGTGCTGAGTTGGGGCGTGGGGGTTCGGGTCTGTATGGGTGCATGGTGTATGCTTGAGAGTGTGTGTGCTGAGTTGGGGTGGGTTCGGGTGTGCATGAATGTTTGTTTTTGTATGTTTGTGTTGTGCATGTTGAGATGCATGTATGGGTGCATGCTTCAGAGTTTGTGTGCTGAGTTGGGGGGTTTGGGTCTGTATGGGTGCATGTTTGAAAGTGTGCTGATTTGGGGGGTGGGGGTTCGGGTCTGTATGGGTGCATGCTGGAGAGTGTGTGTGCTGAGTTGGGGGTGGGGGTTCGGGTCTGTATGGGTGCATGCTTGAGAATGTGTGTGCTGCGTTGGGGGGCGGGGGGTTCGGGTCTGTATGGATGCATGCTTGAGAGTGTGTGTGCTGAGTTGGGGGGTGGGGGGTTCGGGTCTGTATGGGTGCATGCTTGAGAGTGTGTGTGTGTGCTGAGTTGGGGGGTGGGGGGTTTGGGTCTGTATGGGTGCATGGTGTATGCTTGAGAGTGTGTGCTGGTTAGGGCTTTGGGTCTGTATGGGTGCATGTTTGAGAGTGTGTGTGCTGATTTGGGGGGTGGGGGGTTCGGGTCTGTATGGGTGCATGCTTGAGTGTGTTTGGGGCATAGTGTTTGGTTGGGGGTGAGGGGGCCATGGGGCATAGTGTTTAGTTAGGGGTGAGGGGGCCATGGGGCATAGTGTTTGGTTGGGGGTGGGAGCCATGGGGCATAGTGTTTGGTTGGGGATGAGGGGGCCATGGGGCATAGTGTTTGCTTGGGGGGTGAGGGACAGGGGGCATAGTGTTTGGTTGGGAGTGGGGGGCCATGGGGCATAGTGTTTGGTTGGGGGTGAGGGGGCCATTGGGCATAGTGTTTGCTTGGGGGGTGAGGGGGCCATGGGGCATAGTGTTTGCTTGGGGGTGGGAGCCATGGGGCATAGTGTTTGGTTGGGGGTGATGGGGAGCCATGGGGCATTGTGTTGCACTCCAAGAGTGAACTCAATAATAAAGCTAAAACAGGCACAGTTAAGAGATGTACATCCTTTGCTTTTTGAGGAAACCTGACTCAACGAAGGCCATACTCCTCTTGGGCAACCCAAACAGCAAACTATAGCAGTCCAAAATAACGGAATGTCCAATCAAGGGTCAATAAAATATATATAATTTAATTAAACAGACGATATACAATAACTAAATTGAAATAAATGATAACAATGGAAAATGTATAGTACAAAATGTAAGTTTGAAATGCAATAAAAATCGTTACCCCTCAAAAATATATTCTTTTTCCATGTGTTTAATACATATTGGGGGTTGAAAAAGCCTCCAGACATGTCCCGCCTACCACCCCGCCCACTTTTACTTTTCGGCCCATGTAAGGTACTTTCGGCCCTCTGTCAAAATCAGTTGTCCACCCCTGATGTAGAGGGTTTTGAATTTAAATCCTTGCATCGACTGTGAGCCAATGGAGAGATTTCAGAGCTGGAGAGATCGGATCCCAGGGCTTGAGGCCAAGTACAAGTCCTGTTCTGGATTAGTTTCAGAGGGCGGAGAGTAGAGGCAGGTAGATTTAGAAAGAGGCTGTTAAATAGTCCAGCCTAGAGAGAACCAGAGCTTGGGCTACCGTGAGCTTCTGGTGGAAGGAGAGGAAAGGCAAAGTACCTCTGAGGAGGTGCAGTAGGAAGTTTCATTTTTTAGAGACCTCGGAGATGTGGGCGGAGAAGGAAAGGGTGGAGTCAAAGATGACCCAAAAGGTTCTTAGTCTCGCAGGTGGGGGTAGGAGGAGGGCCAAGGGAAGCCAGCCAGAGAGAGAGAGGGGAAAGGATGGTGAAAGTGTGCCGATGATGAGGATCTCCATCTTGCTGGCATTCAGACAAAGATCATTGGCGGCACACCAATCTTGAATAGCAGTTAGGCAATCAGAGATGAGAGAGGGAGAGGAGGTGGCCGAGGGGAGCCTGAAAATGAGTTGAGGATCTTCACGGATGTTCAGGAGAGCAGTAATTTCTGTGCTTCTTGCAGCTATGAAGCCAGACTGGTGGCCATGGAGACAGCCAACAGAATTGGAATGAAGGTTAAGCTGAGAGATTGGCAACTTTTCCAGGAGTTTTCCCAGAAAGGGAGTAATGGAAATTGGGCGATAGTTAGCTGGACAAGAAGGATCAGCTGTGGGTTTCTTGAGAAGAGGATGCACAAGGGAGTGCTTCAGAGGGGAGGGGAAGGATCCTGAGCCAAAGGAGTGGTTGCAAAAATCAGCAAGGGCCGGAGCGAGGGTGTCAATGTGGTCCTTGATGATTTTAGAGGAACAGGGATGAACCTGTTTTGATGAGGCTTTCATAGATCGGACTTGACTAGCGACCTTGTCAGGGGAGAAAAGAGGGAAGGACGAGAAGGATGGTGGGGGGGTGGCTAAAGGAGGGTCAGCAAGCACAGATGGAGAGGGAAGAGGAGGGCTGGGGTGGAGAGGTCTGAAAGTCCTGTCTCTGTTGTATTTGTTTTTTCTTCTCACCCAGTTTTAGGTACTTAACTCTTTTCCTCCTCCCTCTTGGATACTTGGACTTGAATTATGGTCAATGAGACCTGAATCAGGGATGGGGAAATCAGCATATCCCATAAAAGCTTCTGGGAGTTCCTCTCCTTCCCTTACCATCTCGTTTGGATGCCGCATCTCGCCCATGAATGGCTCGCTCCCAATCCCCAAGGACCCTACGCCCAGCTGATCCTCCCCTGCTTGTCCACACCCAGGTCCTGGATCCAGCAGCGATTGCCATCCCCTGGCCACCTGAGAAGAAGATCCAGGGGGAATAGGAGTGAGAATACCCTCGGGTTTCTCACAGTACCTGTCTCACCTTGTGTACATCTGGCCTGGCACCCCATTTTGATATAATTTGTATTGTGAAGCCCATTCAATTTTCTATCTTAACACGAACAACTGCAGGGAATATGCTAACTACTCCATTCCCCAATGTGCTTATTTGTTAGCCTACTTGCATTTCCTGCCCTGGTTTGAGTTCCATCTGTAGCAGTCCTTAGTGGCACCAACTGAATGGATTGCCCCCTTTCTCAGTTACATAATCCCTTCCACTGACTGTATGGCTCCCTGCGCTTATTTTGCACAACCTGTAGCCCAGAATGTTTATTGGCTGTCTGCCAATTGCGCTGGGATCGATATCAGTTTTCAGTAGGACACCCTCCTTGCCTTGTATTTGCATACCGTGGGTCGCCTTTGACACAATTGTGTATGATGACACTGAGCCCAATGTCATCTCCAAGTTTCAGTCGTCCACATGAACCAATGTAACTGGAGGTCTATATGGTCCTGCCTTTTCCATTTCTGTTCTTCTGCAGTAGGGTGGACATGAAGTATGTTTTGTGAGAAATCTCTATTTTCATTCCTTGCAATGACGTTCACCTACGTGCTCCCTGCTCTGGGGGAAATGTATTCCCTTGACACATTTGAGAAAAGTGTCCCCTCGGATTAAATTTGCAGCACTGACCTCTCACTGCCAGGCCCTCCATGTCTTGGGCAAAGTGACCCACCATCCCACAGCGAAACCAGTACGTCTAGGGTTTTAGTTGTTGATTATCGCTTTGACTTCTCAACCACCTCCAGGCCTCACTGCTTCATTGGCATTCATGTACTTTGTTCATTCGCTGCTTAACTCTGACCAGCCACAGCCTCTTCTGAATCTTTTGGTTGGACGTGGATAATACTTGTTGATCTCTGTGCTTGTCCACCCACCCACCTCATTCCTTTGAAGTTGCAGGTGGCTAATACGGTTCTCTGATCCGCAACATAGCTAGCTACACTCTGACGGGTCTTGTTTGCGGGAAACTCATTTTTTAGCAGTGCAGAATTATATTGGTACGGTGACCTTATTGCTCTTTCATTTTTCTGATGGCCTTCCCATGCATGGGCTCCCAGACTGCTCAGTTGACATCACCTCCTTCGTCTGTTCCATGTTCAGGCAAATGTTTAATTATGCTCACTGCCTGTTTTGCTATGCAGTTCATGAGGGTAACATGTTTTCTTTAGTCCAGAATTTTGTCACCACCAATGGTCAATGGATGGTTCTATGTCATTTCATCGACTGGTGCAATTTCGATGGGATTTTTATTTTTTAGAAGTATGTTTTACTGAAAAAACTAATTGAAAATGATTTATTTTTATTTTTGGGGGCTCCACCCCCTATTGTTTTTTTTTAACCTATTCCCGACCCCCCCCCCACCCCTTTATATATACTTTTCCTCCAGCCCCCCCCGGCCCCCTTATATATTTCAATGAGTTTTTCGGTAAATTGTACCCGTTAAAAAAAAACATCGAAATTGCACCCGTCGATGAAACAACATTCTACACAATGGATAATCATTTGAACAGGTCCTTCCGTGCCTCCCACTGCGTGGATGGTTCGCCTGCATTCTCCAGGAACTTTCCTGGAGGCGTCATGCTGGGGCTTGCCATGGCCCGGACACCCAATAAATCGCCTGGCTCCTGTGTTCACCAGAGTTCCCACTACTATTTGTGGTATGTTCTACTGCTGTCAGTGGGCCTCATTACGAGTCCAGCGGTAACCGAGCCGGAAAAACCGGCAGGTTACCGCCGGACTCGTATTACCATTCCGCCTCCGTGATTCCCGGAATCACCGGGGTATTACAACCCCGGTAATTTCGGAGGCGGAATTCAGTAAATCCCCATTCCCATGGAATCCCATAGGACTCAATGGGGAAGCCGAAACACCGGCACCATCTCGTGATGGTGCCGGCGTTTCCACGTCCGCCTGCAGGCGGGTGGTATTAAACCCGCCAGTTCAGACCTGGCGGGAATGACACCTCCCGCCTGCAGAACTCGAGATCAGCTGGTCCAAAAACAACAGTGGCGGCGGGTTTACCGCCACCATTATTTCCGTACCGTACTGACTCGTAATGAGGCCCAATGTCTGTGTCATTTCTGCTATTCTTTGCTCTTTCCTAAATTAACCTTTTCCATTTTGCTGCAGCGAATAGGCTATTGTTTGTGTGCTGCCCTTTCTCCTGTTGAGATTGTCCTGACTTAGCCGCCACGCCTTGAAACACTTGTGTATAAGCGTGTTGTAGATGCCATATCATATCATATCAACCGCTTTGCTTTTGCAGCTTGCAGTGAATTGGCTGCCGCCTCCCTCCTTTTCTGTTTGTGCGTATGTTTGTACTCCGCCTCTGAGCTTTCTTTGGCAGCGGCCCGGTGCTCCTGTCTGAAATATTGGCCCGTCCTGAGCCTTCCCATGCTCCTCTTTTCCTCCTTCTGATGACCTTACCTGGCGGGCATGTCTGATGGCGGGCACTGAATGCATCTCTCAGTTGAAAAGTGGGGGCTGCCCCTACACTGCTTGTCTGGTTGGGGTTCTACGCCATACTGGTCCACCCTTGCCACCACAGCTACAACGAAAAAGAGGTGTAGGAAGAGGGATGGAAGTTAAGTTTATTGGCTGTAATGATCCCGAACCGGAGGCCCCAAACAGTATATCCAAACACAATGCGTCCTTCACTAGCGTCACATTCTGCAAACTCCCCCTTCATATGCTCATAAACATGGAAGACTAGAACTGGTCTTGTTCCAAGGTACAAGTTTACAACCCCTCTTCTTTCCACTTCCATGCCCCACAACCATCGGGCCTTCTTCGCCTTTCCTTGGTTTTTCTTCTTCTCCTTTGAATGACCCTGTTCTTTCACCTTTCTGCACTCACTCCTCCTTCCTCTTTAGACTCTCCTCTCTTCCGCCTCCTGCTTTCTTATATACTTCATCTCTCTGCTTCCTTCACGCTCTACTTGCTTCTATTGGGTTTCCCATTGTCCTCATTGCTTTTCACCGCCTCCTCTTTGTCTTTCCTTTCCCTTCTTCCTCCATTTTGTTTGCTTCTGATCTACTACGCTGCCTTCCTCTTGAATTGCTGTCCTCTCCTCGCCCTTTCGATCTACTCTTGATCGCCACCACTTCCCTCACTTCAGCACCCACACCTGGAGTTGACTGAAAACTGCTTATATGGTAGTGACTACCTGCCTACCAGGGCCATGTATTCTAAAACTGCATTCAGCTGTTGTAGTGCAGAGGCTGAGCACGGGGATTAGTTGCCTGATTTTTAAAAGTTCTTCATGGTTGCATAGTGGTGTTCTGTGCCTCCCAGCACCGCTCCATGGACCAAACCCCCCTTTGGAATGTTGTCTGCCATTTTGAATTTGGCATTACTCTGCAATTTGCTGCACCAATCTCCACTGTGGTTGCATCTTGGATTCTCTGATTCTCGCTCTGCCCCGTTTGCGCTTCTCCTGCCCATCCGTCATTCACAAGAAGGACGTTTGCGCTATACTCTCTTACTTCGTATGATAGTCGAATGCTGGGTGGTTAGACGTGGCTGAATACGATGGTTGCAGATACTCTCGTGGGACTCACTATCTCAGGTTGCCTATTTTGTGAACAATGCTTGATTACAGGTTCTCTTTAAAGGTCTGCTGCGTACCACTCATTCCGTCTGTAGATTTGTGCTACATGCCTAGAGGAAGGGCCTTGATGTAGGGGAGAGGTTTTGGCAGCCAGTTGTCTGCAAGATGGGCTCACCACAATGGGTAGTGAGTAAGGACAGAGAGGGAAAGGTCAAGGCAATGGGGTGAAGAACTTGGTTTTGTGGGTTCCTTGTAGATACTGGCGAGCAGGCCTTCTACAACAGACCATACGTTTTATTAGTCTTGACCAGTAGACGCATGTGACCCAGCTGTTGTTTATGCTTCTTCTTTACCCAAACATTACATCCTTCTCTCCTTGGATGACAGATGATGACCCATCACGTTAGTCTGAGCCTCCTGATCTTGACTGCAGGTCTTTCCCTTCTCTGTGTCGTCTTTCCACCGCCAGGGGACCAATTTCCACCCGTGCTTTGGCTTGTGCTGCAAATGTTTTTCTTCCTAGGTTGGCGATGCGCTGCAGTTTCTGGGGGACCTCTGATTTACCTCCTTCAGGCCCTCGATCACCCGACCCCAATTGTTACCTCAGCCTAAAATCTCTTACTTTGTCATCGATGGTAGTTCTCGCTGCTGTTATCCTTGGTGACGGTGGAAGACGGTTTCATCTCATGTGACGGATGTTGACTTCTTTTTGCATTCTAGCACCATTTGTCGTATATAGGCCTACAATTTGATGTGATGTGAATGTGAGCATTTCAGAGGCCTGGACCAGCCATTTCCAGCTGGCTGCATCGAGAGGTGATCCAGACATATGTCGGCTGTCTCCAACCTTCTCCTGATTTACTTGATCACTGCAGCGATGTTAATTACACTGATAATCCCAGAAATCTCCTAATGCACTGGGTGGCTGTGCTCTTCAGGTAGCCTAGGCACAGGCATTCTGTGTGTGGGGTGGACACGAGCTAGGCTTTAGAAGGGCTTTAAGCTAGTATGTTCTCCATGTCCTCGCGCGCCATGGAGTGGTCTTAATCATGCAAGCTATCCTCCGCATTCGGTGTTCAATAAATTCTACCTCCACTAAGCAAAGAGCTCCCTAAACTTCTCAAATTGAAAAGTTGATCCTAGTGTGCTTCGGCCACCTGGGTTTGTGCCATGGTATCCGTATAAGGATCTCTTTTTGTGCATAGACACATAACCTAAGCCACCTAATACAACTATTGATACATTTAGTATTTTCTTAGGACATGTCCCATATCGGATCCTTCTGTCCTGGTGGAAACCATTGGCATAACAGTTTGGTTACGGGATTGATTGTCTCGCTGCAAGTTCTGAGGAGGGGGCCTACCTGTCTCTATGAGGTCACGGCCGGATATTTTGTGATGTCCTGGCATTGGGCCATGTGCACCCGCTTGTGGATGCTCTGATAGCCTTGTAGCCCGACCAGCCTTGGGGACATTGATGGAGAGTGTGAGATACTCTGGGAGGAACTGTTGCTACATTTACCCCTTCTTTAAGCAGCTCTCTGTCGCAGTCTTCTCTTAAGCCTCGGATTTGTGACAGGCGGTGTGATTGTACGGCCCTGCCACCCAGCAGCGCTCTACTGCACATCAGGTGTAACATTTCTGTGCCATTAAGCATTAACTCAGTAGTGACATATATACACGACCCATACTATACTTTTTTTTACCCATACAGTAAAATTGACATAATATATTAAAATTAAACTGCACATAGGTAAAGTCATCCCAGATGCCAGAGAAAGGGAAGGGGCTTAGGCAAGCGATTAGCCTTCACTACTAAGGACTTGGATTGTCGTGAATGGTCGCGTGTTTTTGATTTAGAATGTGCACCTTTTTCATAAAGGAAGTTGCATTTTGGGCTTTCGGATGCATTGCCTGCCTCATCATCTGCAACAGAGCCCCAGAAGTTATTATGGAGCAAGGCATTCCCTGTGCCCTGGGGAAGATGCCATAGTAGGGGTGCCCTGGTACAACAGAAGTGACTGCCTGCACTGTGTTGCCCCCCCAATCTCTGAAATTCTATGTCTAGAGATGTTTCAATATAAGACCACTGGACCTTTCTTAAACTGATGAAAACATGGCTCTATTCCAAGCCTTGGTAAGAAATATGCCATGACTGCTATATCCCATAAGGCAAAATGACAGAATATGTGACAACTCTCTCGTGCCAGCACGTCGGGGGGGCCTCCAATAAAATCATCTGTCTAAACGTAATGCCAGAGAGTCATTCTCCTCTTGGAGCCCAATGTCCCATCCATCTCCAAATGAGAAGAGCCTCAGATGCCAAATGAATGAGCATGAATCCCTTGTGGCACTGCTTAATCCAGTGATCCTCGGTGTGTAGCTCAGGAGCCACATGTTGCTCGCGGCACCCTACAATGGTGCCCGACAGTTGCTCTGGGCCATGGTTTGAAGGCCAGGAAAGAGGTGCTGGAGGGATGAGACCACAATACCAGTATAGCCAGCCAGGACTGAGAGTCACGAGCTATGCTGGAATGTTAGCCAATGGAGCTGGCTGTGGTTCCAGTTGGCTTATTCTTGTAGATGCAAGATTTGTCCTTGCTCGTTGAAGTGTCATTGGTAAAACATGGTCATCTTCAGATATTTGGCCATGCTGGCAAATGGATTAATGGTCAAAATAATTAAACCATGTGCCATGTTTGTGTCCCGGAGAAAATGGTAATCTATTCCTATGTACAGCTAGAAAGTGCACAACGGACAAATAAGTTGCATGCATGTCCAACTTTCCATTATTAAATCATTTGCTGGTTTCTGTTTGATGCCACCATGCACTATATTTATCAGAAATGTTACTTTTGTCACCTTCACATATTGTTACATAGTGTCCTTGTATACAAATGGTCACATTTGATACTCTATGCAACTGGCCCATGGATAATTGGCAGATAAGTCAAATGCATGACACATTTTTCAAAATCAAATTATGTGCCTTATATTCAAATCCAATTAAGTTACAATTGCCTAGTTGACACCACTACACCACCTCTATGAAATGGTCTTCAAAGGCTGAGAGCAATATTTGCCGCTACTTTTCCTGGAAAATCCCTTTTGTGGGCATAGGACAGAAGCTCCAAATCCTTCAGAACATTTTTATTTGTATTCCTAACCACATTTCCACCAATCTAATAGTCCTAGGTGCCTTAACATGCACTATTTGCCATTATGTGTCAAAAGAAGTCTTGGGGGGGGGGGGGGGTAACTCACAAAACCCCCAGTAAAGTGATCTGTAAAGCGATCTGTAAAGCCTACCATGTTCTGACCCGTATTACTGCTCTTATATGCTCGGGAATGCATCATTGGCCACTGAAGATCACTGAAATTCCTTGGGGGGGGGGAGAACCCCAAAGTACCCCTGAAAATCAGTGGTCCATTTGTGACCGATTTTCATTTTTTAAAAATGTTTTTGAGCATCTACCCAACATGCCTGGTAATGGTTATTTAGTCATACCATATTTTTGAACAACTTGGCTCGTCCCATCTGTCTAAAAATGGCCCACTTGCCATTCCCCCAGCATTTCCTGTAAACAACCCTTTGATATTCAATTCCTGGACTACACTGGCACCTGGGCTACATAATTAAGTACCGCAAATTAAAATGTCCTACTAGCAGTCTTACATGTATTACAATATAGTTTGTGTTGCAATATTTTTTCAACAATTGAGTGCAATATTTTCTGTCGGAGAATGAATGTTGGTAACCATTTTGCTTTATACGCAAATTTTGCTCATTGCCCACAAAAGGTTGCGGACCCCTGGCTTAATCCAAGGTCAATCTCAGATGTGCCCATACAAATAATTATGAAAGATCTGGTATGGCCTACTCCACTATTAGGGCAAGAGACAGCACCATATGCCCATGTTTACACCCAGGCCACACATCAGTGACCATCTACCTTAACTGTCCCTCACCTATTCCAAAGCTGTAGATACTCCTTCCCAAAAAGGAGAAACCTCAATCTTCAAAACCTGGCACTTTGTATACAACTGAGCCCACGACAGAGCTCACATCCATTCAAGAGGTGTTGCATCCCATAATGGGTGGCAGCCTGAAGGACGCACAGCAGAATCTAGGTCTCCCTGAACCTTACCACCCACAGACATCGGCTTGAATATCCATGCCCTCCTTTCCCCACAGTGCTAAGCAGATAAGGTTTTCTATATTTTTGCATTTTCTTTATGCCAGTAATAGCACAGAGTGTCATTTATGTGTCAAGCAATTGCTGGGTATGTGTAGTGCCCACTTTGATGTGCAGCATTGCACGTGGATGTTTGTTATTCGCAAATCAATAGCTTGATCGCTCCATCAAATGCCGTCCTGCAGGCAGAGGTGCACTCCTCCAGCAAGGCTGAAGCAGATCCTTCTCTCCGCAGGGAACCATTGGTTTTTCCAGGGAAGTGATGATTTTAATAAAGAAGTCTGCAGTGTGCCCCGTGGATAATAGTCCTTTGCTTCCGGCTACGCTACAGACTCTAGTCGTTCTGCCTTGCATTGTGTGCTGTATTTTGATGACTATGTCCAGCAATAAATACATGTGTGCTAAGACTGATCTAAGTGTGATAAATAGGTAAACTCATTCATACACTTACCGGATGGCGCTCTTGGTATATTTTTATGGTAACCCTTAACATTTGTTTTTCATTCTTCTTCGCTGCTCGGAAGATGGCCATGCTATTGTTTGTTTGTTTATTCATTTGTATGGGGCACTAAACCCGTAGGTAACTGGGCGCAAGCAGTACATGTAGGCGTTAGGCTTAGGTTACAGAAATGTACAGTTAAAAAAATTGCAGTTGCAATATGACAGATACATAGGTGACAGGGTAGTCATATGAGGAGAGCGGACAACAAGATAAGTACATAACAGGCATCAGCGAAAGTAGTAATTCAGAATAGAATACTGTACATAAGTATAGAGAAATAGTCATTCAGAGTAGAATACTGTACATAAGTATAGAGAAATAGTAATTCAGAGTAGATATTGTGGCATGTTGTTTAGTTAGCACATTGTTCTTGGGATTAGGTCCCAGGGTGAGAGTCATTGGTTCTCAGCCATTTCTGGATATTACGTCTGAAGCTGGTGTAGTTTTGATCAGCACGTAGTGTGAGTGGGAGTGAGTTCCACGGTTGTGCTGCCATAACTGGGAAGCTTCCACCGCCAGATTTGGATAAGTTAAATCGTGGTACATTAAGGCAAAATTAGTTGGTAGTCCTGGTAGGTCGATTGGTAGATTTCCTGGCTATGTGGTTGGTGAGGTAAAGTGGGGCAGCGTTATTCAGGCAGTTGAAGGTCAGGGAAGTTGTTTTAAGCAGGATTCTGTCATTGATTGTCAGCCAGTTTTGTCTTCTGAGCTCAGATATGTGATCTTTGTTAGGGATGTTTAGGGCCGTTCTTAGGGCATTGTTCTGTAGTGTTTGCATCTTATTTAGGATGTACTTGTTAGCGCCCAGGTAGAGGGCATTACAGTAGTCTAGTCTTGAGAGTATTAGGGCATTTGCTGGGATAGTGTAGCTAGATGAAGATAAGTACGGCCTGCAAGCCCTAATTAATTTACAAGTATAGGCTGATGTAGAGCCCAAGGAGTTAACTTGTTTGCTCAGGATAAGTGTGGAGTCAAGGTAAAAACCTAGGGTTTTTACTTCCTTTACGTCCTTGATGGTATTGCTGTCAATGTTGAAAGAGGAGTAATCAGAGTTATGTTTTGTTAAGGTTAGCCGTGGTTCATAGAATCAGAAGTTTGGTATTATCGTCATTCAGGCAAAGGCCATGGGGGACCATCCATACCTGAATGAGGAGATAAATTCTGTTCACGAGAGCAGTGTTACTGAGGTAATTGCCCGAAAGGGGTATGAGGATCTGGGTGTCGTCTGCGTCGTTGGTGTAGGCAGGTGAACACCACATGGGGGAGCCAGAAAGGGAAGACAACATTTTCAAAATCACCTTTGAGCCTTAATTGGCTGCCCTCTTTCAGCACCAATGGAAGGTAGGGCTTGAAAAAGCACCCCACGCGGAATGTTTTGGCCACTTCACTGCTGCAAAGGAGCTGGTGGGCCAGCCCAGCGAGGACATTTCTCTGTAGAGAGCTGTGTTGATGTTGTAGCGCAGAGCTTTGGAGAGGCACGCCTGATTTCAGAATATAAATCACTTTTTTCCTTCAGGGACTTGTGTTTTATGCTGCACTGTCATTAAAAAATACTTTAAATAGAGTTTGCAGTTGCTGTGAGAATTTGAGGCCGAAAGTCACACCTTACTTCTCTGCTTCTAGGCCCCTATGATTGTTTTCCCTTTTCCTATCTTGTCTACCTGATTTCCCCTATTGTCTCCTGATTGGAGGTCACATAAGAAGCATGGATACTGTGGGCAGCCCCCGCCACCCCTAGGAATTCTTAGCCCTTCACTGTTAAACGGTGCACCCTGGTTCCCCTGTACGAGTGTCCAATTGCTGGTACTGTGCGTTTTGCTATTTTAGTGGCCTACTCAGTGGTGCATGCTATTGGGGCCCCCACCGGAAGCCCCTTCTAAGACGGATTGCCGAGAACTGAGGCTGCTATGAAACTAAACTGCAGGCTAAATAAACTACAAAGAAACTCAAAAGTAAATGCCAGCATCCTCCGGAATAGATCTCCTGCCTGAACTGCGTCCACCTCACGCTGTCAGCGTCTTGTACCACATGAGCTTTGCTTGCATTGAAGATAGCCCAGCTTCATCAGACCCCACCCTCCTGTGACTCCTCGCCTGTCATCCTTTGCCTTCGCTCCCTTAATCAGGACACCTATGAAGGGAAAGTGGAAAATGCCACCCTCTTTGGTCATGGTACAGTGCCACGGGTAAATATACCATTGAGGTCAGGCAGGAACTGGTGGAGGAGGCCCATGGGGCAGGCAGAGTGGTTAGTGAGGCACTCCTACAGACCCCCCTCATCCTGACCAGCCAGGAGACTTGCATGGCTAGCGCACAAGCTTAGGAGCAGACTGGACCACCACATGTTGGCTGGCTCGTTTTGTCGCACGCGGGCCCACCGAAGTGTAGTGTGGTCCATCTCAATGGTCCCCGGCGAATGGTAATGTAATCTGCCTAACCCTCCAGCACACATGCACGCAAATGGAGGTAGTCAAGGATTCCCACAGCCAAAGTGGAGGGTTCCATGTAATAATGTCGCCACAAAAATCCCGGCGATATTATTTACGGCGACCATATATATGGGGATAATATTACCTGATTCCAAGTGGAGTGCTCTTGGTCGCGAGGACCCCAAATGCAAAGCAGCGGGGACTTGTAGGACCCAGATTAAGACACAGCCCGCCAGCAAGGGTCTAAGTAGGTGTTCCGTGCGTGAGGCCATGGCATGCATTTCACCATGTTGCTCTCTTGATGGCCTTTTTCTATTCCTGGCTGCCTGCGTGCTGTATTCTGATATGTGTTTAACCTATAGATATATACGCACCGCCTATAGGGGCTGCGTGAGCATGATTTCACTCGGTATTCTAAAGGCTAGATACCTATATGTATGACTATATACGCCCACACTAATAATGTGCACTAAGATACAAACTAAACAGGCACCTGCTCTCACACCAGCACATACACTAATGCAAACACATCTGCATGCCCACTAAAGCAAACACTCGTGCCTTGTGCGTGCCTTTGCATGTGCAATGACCGATCCATAAAATGACCGGATCCTCTGCTGCCTCTCTGCACAATAGATGGGGAGTGGGATCTGCCAGGCTCTTATGATCCAGTCCCAACCAAGCAACTCTGCGACAGGAGCTGCTGAGCACGCAGGAACTAGGAATTGGCGGGAAAGAGTATCTTCTCTTGGATGCTCCCAGCTCTTTGATGGACGGCAGGAAATCGGGAGTCGGAGCAAGTTGGAAGCCCTGCAGGGAGTGGATGGTACTGGAGCTTCAGCAGCGCAGATGATGAGAGCCATTCGTCCCCAGGATGCCACATCAATGCCTGCTGAAGTGACAGAGGGCCCCACCCTCGCTGATTCCTTGGTGCTTTGGAGAGCCAGACTCGCCCCGGCCTGCCTGTGAGCTGCCCTCCCCGCAGCCCAGCTTCTGAATGTTCTGCACAGAAAGACTGTCCAGGGCTTGCACGCAACAGCATATTCCAACCTGCTCCTTTTATGCTGAAGAATGGCCACTACCCGCTCTTGAGTAAGCAGGGGAGGCGACCCGCCAGCTGCCACTTAAAAACTGTACAAAAGAAATGGGCTTGGCAGTGCATGCACTCGGGCACACCTGCTCCTGCGAGCACTGCAATTAGCTAACCTCACTCCATTGCTCGCATTTACAGGCCAAGCAAATATCAATGACCGTGTTCTCGCCACCCCATTGGTCTCTTCTCTTCCTATTTCATCTCTAGGGCTTTTGTGGGTTTTGTGAAGCATGACAACCAGTGGAAAACTGTATAGGTAGGTATTTTTTGGCCCTCTAAATAGGGTTCTCGCTTCATAGAAAATATTTTTAAATGCAATCTTTGCCTTGGCCTTTTGCCAAATGCTGCATTACATCAACTGCTTTAATTGTTCGTGGTTGTACTGTTAAAAAAAAATGCAATGGCCATTTACAAACACAGATGATTAACTTGCCTGCCCTTCGGATGGATAGCTCAGTGAGTTAGTTGCTTTGCCTCCGAGCAAGGGTGCCAAGCTGAACTTTGCGAGTTTGGATCCCGGCCAGGCCGACTCGGCCCTTGTTCCTCCTGAGGTCAATACATTATGTACCATTCGACTGGTTAATTAGCACCTTTTATAACAGTGCCTTGAAGTGGGAGGAAACCAGCATGAAGCGCCACCTAATATTCTTTTTTTATGTAAAGGTCTTTGTTTGATGGAGGAGGGCAGCAGTAGCTGTCAACCCTTAGCCATGTGTAAAGCCCACCCTAATGTAAAATCTCACCACTACCTAATCTGACGTCCCCCCGAAACGAATGGAGTACGCTGTAGGATACGGAGTGATGTAGTTGTTGCGTGGCACCTGGCAGTTTTACATTGAGGCGTATGGTTGCACCAACTACCCTTGCACTCAACGCTGCCTTGATCCTCCAGCCAGCACTGAAGGATACTCTGTGCGGAGAGGACGTTTTTCCCTCAATCAGGTGGTATATTATAAACACCCGGAAAGGATCAGGATGCCAATTCCAGTGCAGATTCCGCTCAGAAGATGGCGGTAGTCAATGCCGAGGATACAAGTCACCTTGTAAAGAGGAGTCTGACTGCCTTTAAGAGAAGGAGAGCTCTACTTTCATTAATGGTATTATATATACACTTGGTGAACTCTGTGTTAAGAGCACACTCTTGCAGAGGTTTGATAATGAAAAATGAAGAACAGACAGTACAGCAGGAAGGGCGAACCTGCTTTGCCACTGAAGAAAGGGCACATTAGAGAGGGAGCGATTCAATGGAGTAGGGAATAAGTTTTAGCTAAAATAACAATTCACAAATGCGAACTCTTCCCCTGTGTCGTGGGGAAAATTACCACTGACTATTCCGGTTGTTTGGTGAACAATTTATTAGTAAAACCAAACAGGACAAAACAAACCAACAACAGTACAAGACGTTGTCGCAAGTGAGAACCCCCCTCCCTCCTTGCACCATTCTCTTATACCCAAGGGTAGAGATCCAGACAGGGCAAGGAATCCTACTGAAACAATGTTACGAGCATGGAACAAAGCCCCCAAGTCTTTGATACCAGCTGCATTCTTGCCTGTTAGTTTTATCAGGGAGGACAGCATAACGTGATTGATTTAGTGAATCTGGATATACTCCTCAAAGACATCCACACAGTCTGAGGCAGACAAGCATGCTCACGGTATGATGACTTCCAGCTACTGTAGCTGCTTTTCCTAAAACATGCTTACATATGCCAAGAGGGAAACAAATCAGAAGTGAGATATGTGAAGGTGAGCATAGCTACACACTATGCGAAAAGCCTTCATCGCAAAGTCAAGCACAGCAAAGCCTAAAGCCTCCGCATATACAAGCAAGAAGCACTTGTTTAAACATGGCAATTTTCAGTACCTCCTGTGATGAATCAAGGGAATTTGTGCATTCTCCCCAAGCGGACCCCCTCCCCCTTGTGAGGCTAGTGGGGTGAGCCTGCCCGCATCTCCCTCCCTAGGGGCTGGAGCAAGTTGGGACCTCACCGGGAGAGAATCCCACTTTGGGGACAAGGACTCCCGTTCCTTTGAGGAACTCCCTGAGCCAGTCCCCATGGTGACACATATGGGACTATCAGAAATGCAGAACACTGTTGAAGTGTGGGGTGAAATATAGCCCCCCTGAAGGCCAGATTTAAAGAGGCCAGTTTGATTTGTAAATGCCCATTGAAATCGAAAGCCAGCATAGAAATGGTGATGTCAGACATGAGGCCTAAAGAAACAAAAACAGGCATAGGGAAAGAAAGTGGTTTGAAGTCTAAAAGTGAGTAGATATGCGAAATGCATTTCAGCAAGGAAAAGAAAGACATGGGACTGACAATGCCATTTTACTCAATCCATGGAGAGCTGCACTTGTACTTAGTGTCAGTAGTGCATACCTTATCTTCAATGTAATACCAGATGGTTCTCCAGTCATCGAAATTGAAATCAAGCTCCTTGCAATTTACAAGAAAAAAGAATTTCCTTTTTTTCCCTCGTCCAAATGACAGTATGCCAAGAAAAGTGCTCACTAGACTTTCAAAGTTTGACCATGGTTTTCTCATATAACTGCCCTATACACATGGACAATCCAGAAGTTATACTCACGTATTTTGAAACTGTAAAATTAAAGAAACATAGTAAATATGGATAAAGCAGTGGTGCTTTATAAGATGTCATGTAAATTGCATTGTATGTGTGTTTAAAAGGCCATTGCTGCAGGGTACATGAGCCGGTAATTTCTCCAGAGATGAAACTTAACCTTCAAGACCTTTCCTCTGCTGCCCTGAAAAGTGGGGGGTGGTAATAAAATATAGAATGAAATACACTGCTTAGATGTAAACCGCGGTAAGGACTGATAAGCCTATGCCTGTTCTTTCAGCAGAAGTGACCTTGAGGTCACAATTCCCATACAGATGTTCATTAGAATTGCTATCAGGGCCTTGCAGGCCTGGGAGGGGAAACGGATGTAAAAATGAGCCAGTCTCTGCCTGGTCACATGCCCAGGGTATATCAAACTGAAAGCAAATAAAGAAAAAGAAATGCAGTTTAGTTAATGGAGGAAAAATACATATTGCATAAAAGGGGCAGCGTAGATGCCACAACAGTCATTCCAGACTTTTATTAAAGGTGACAGTCACCCCCTTTGAACCATGCTAAAACGATTTTTGTGTGATAAACATAACTAAAGTTATTAATGAAAGTTTGATTTGGGCCTTCCCTTGATTCTGAGGGATTTGAAAGTTAGTGTGAGGGTGAAAGAAATAATTCTCAGGAGAACGATAAAGTGGCATATTTTTCACTGATATGGCTCCTGAGTAAATGAAGAAAACTGTATCTCTGCATAGGAAGGGCATGCCAACTTCAGATTAGCATCATCTGATTTGCCTTAAATGTAGTTCTTAAAAATATATTCATACATGTAAAGATTTGAAAATGTAGGGTACTTGTCATGTTGATAAATCTTTAGTCTTAAAAATGCCGAGCTCACTGTCAAATTGGGATGAAGAAGCTTTCTCCTCCCACAGCTGTCGCGCTCTGAAACACTTGTGTACGAGCGCGATACAAATAAAATATATCATATCATATCTCCCTGTCCTATTAGCACACAGGTGGGAGTTGGTTAGAGAAAATGAACCAATCCCTTTCGCGGGAATCATGACAAGTTGTTGATGTCATTTGCCCTACAAGTATACCAGTTTGCATTAGAACTGAGCGTTTTCTCTTATCCTGGGAGTCAACCTGCTGCTAAAATCTTGCGAGAAACATCCCAGCAGAGAGGCCCAAATCTTGCATTGGAGACAGGAACCAGGAGACATAGAAGCTGACTTGGGACCCTTTGGAGAATTCAGAGGAGACTATCCTTGACACACCCTTGCTGTCCCAGCAGTGCTCTGCTGTTACCTGATGCCCATTCCAAGTCCTCTCCTGTGAGTAAAAACTATGCCCAAAGCCATAGATTGTGTAGGCCCTGCATTGTTCAAGCATTGTTTTAGTTATTGCCCCATAGCAAAATATCCTGTTTGCCTGTGTAGATCCTTAGCATATTGAATTCAATTAATTCCCCTATAGAATTCATGGGATGGATTTTGTTATTCGAAACCAACAAGCCATTCCAAATGTGTTTTGAGCTGGTATAGACATAAAGATTTGCCAAAAGGATTAATCCTAAAACCCTGTTTCCATGTGTGTGTGCAGGGTGGAAACGAAATTGCCCATTTATTCCCTTCATTTTAAATCGGAAGTGTGAAGCCTGGTAGTGCCTTTGCATGTGCAGGGTGCCAAACAGAACTGCCCCCTTGTTCCCACTGTGCTCTGACCAGAACCACAAAGCCCTGCCTGTTCTTTTTAGGTGTAGCAAAACGAATTTCCCTGGATTCCCTTTTTCCAAAGAGTGCATTTTATTAGCATCCTAAAACTATTTTCCCATTGTGCTCCCACTCTCTGCCACTGGCCTTCCATTCATAGGGGTCAAGTCTAATTGAGAAAATGTGGGATATATTGACCCATTTAACATTATCTCCCCACATCACCAAGCCGCATTTGTGCAGACACAGCCAAATAGCTGCGCTGGTTCCTGTGAGTGCAATGGTCCCAAAACTGCGTTTTGCAATGACAAAAATATGGCTGCACCATTTTGCCAAGCACATATGTGGCAGGATTGAACCAGGGGGCACACTGAAGGAATTTGCTAGTGTGTTCCTACACATACAAAAGGAATAAAGAGAAAAAGCAGCGTTGCTTTGCTGCAAAAGCCAAAATCCCCAGGAAAAATTAAACGTTTTCACCTTTAAAACTGCTGCTCTGACACTTTTTCCATCTGTCCTTCCTCAAGCCACTGTGATTAATAAGGCCCTGGCCTTGCCCATGCATATCCCCACTGTCCCTCAGCAAAACCAAGCCTTATTTCAGAATGACATGCTCTGCCAGCAAAACCTGAAAACCAACAAAAGCTGTACTGCATCAACCACGGAAAAGCATTTAACTTTGGATAAAAAGCGTAAAATCACTGTTTGAACAGGAATCAGAGCTGTATGTGCACATGTCAATTTTATGGAGACCTTTGCCTTATACAAACTGTTGTGTAAACCATATTGGAAAGACAGATGCGAAACCGAAATTAAAGGAAACACCAGTTCTCCAGCATGGGGTCTGGCATGGATTCACATGCTCATGAATATTCCCCGTCGTCAGGCCGGGAATCCTCGGTATAGAAAAATCAGTATCAGTTTCGTTTCTGATCTGTCTTTCTTAGTAGTAACCAATCACTGGTCTTTGGGTCATACTGCCCCCAGCCAATGACTGCCCTCTCCCTAAGCCCCGCCTCTGGCAGCCATCCTCAGATTTTTACTGCACGTTCAAGTGTTGGGAGTCCTCGTGCTGTAGCTCTCGAGCTTTTGCTGCGTTTTTGCACTTTTTCAGGAGATTTTTCTCATTTTTCGGTTAAATAGAGCCTCAAGCTCCACCGTTTATACATCCGATCAATGGGGATCCGTTTCGGAGTTTTCTACGCCCCTCAAGTGTGAAGATTTCATCGAGTTACGCTTTTGGAGGATTCCAGAAGTTCCAAGGCCTACCCCGGACATGGCCCAGGACAAAGGAAGCTCGACGCCCGGGAAGCTGTTCAGGACCTGCCTTGGATGCCAGCATCAGAATGTGTTCAAGGAGGACGAGCATTCGTTATGCCTCTACTGTCTCCATGAGGACAAGCCGCACACGGAGAAGGACTGTGCGTTTTGTGGGAACATGTCAGAGCGGACCATGAAGGATCGCCACCTCCGTCTAGCCAACTGGCTGGAAGGGAAGAGCACGTCAGGCGAGAAGAAGAAAAAGTCTGAGCGGTCTTCTAAGTCCTGTAAGGGCGCCCCGGCGACGGGGGCCCAACAAAAGGCCAAGCACCACGAGTCCGCGGGCACCGGGAGCGCCGAACAGTCGGGCTCCTTGGCTGCCAGGCAGAGCACAACCTCCCCAGCGCCATCAACCACGAGCCAATGCTCTGGCTCGGGTAAGAGGAAGTCCGAGAACCCGGCGAAGCTTCTGTAGAGGCCCCGGTCGATCTAGAAGATTCCGGCAGAGGGGGAGCGAGGCTCGGACTCTCCCCCCAAGGTGAAGGCCCCAGGCGTACAGAAGGTGACGATGGCCTTAATTCACCCTGCTAAAACCTCGATTGAGGATGTCGCAGCAGCCCTGGCTCAGCCTGTGGAGGCTACGCCAGTGGAGGCGACCTCAGGATCCAGAGTCTCCCTGCCACCGCGGAGGGAGTCGTCTTTCAGGCCCATTGAGAAGACCCCCACGAAGTCCTCGTTGGAAAAGGAGGGGGAGGGGCAGGTGGCCATCGTGGATACGGACACGACCTCTGAAGAAGAGCTCATCGAAGTCGTGGAGGAGGCCCAGCCCATCGGGAGGGATCCCGACGAGGGCGACGACGAGAGCGACAACGAGAGCGACAGTGTCGCCAACGAGGTTCCTCAAGAGCCCTCGCGCCTGTCGTTTCCGGTGCCGCAGGACACTTCGGTGGCCATTTTGTCAGCGATTCAGTCCTTATGCTCGGAGATAAGGACAAGGTTGCCCCTCCCCCCGACGGAGGTACCTGAGCCAGACCCGATGGGGGAACCGGAGCCGGGACCTTCGGAAAGTCCACCGCATAATAAGAGGAGGACGCATCCTACGCCACCTCTCCCACCTCTGTGGCCTGCTCTGCCTTCCCCCCGGTCTACTACCCACAGGGATGATACAGGCACGGACACGGCTACGACAGGTACAGATGACGACGGAAGCGACGACGGGACGTGTCCCCCATTGGCCCCTGCTCGGGCGTCCCCACCCGACGAGATTGGATCCTTCCATGCCATGATTTCCAGTGCATCCAAGCTCTTACAGCTCTTCCCAGAAGAGAAAAAGAAGGAAGGGTTCCTTTACCAATGGCGCAAGGCTAAAAGGAAGACGGTCCTCGCCGTACCACTTCTTGATGACATCTGGGATAAGGGGCTCGTCCACCTCAAGAACCCTGCCACGGCACCGACAAAGAGGGACCGGTACGAGAAGAAGTACCGGGTCCCCAACGCTGCCCCCTTGTGCCTTGGGGCGCAACCTACCCCGGATTTGGTTGTCTCAGCGGCGGCAAAGAAGAAAGCTGGGGGGGCATCGGCCTCGACATCAACTTTCCTGCCGGACGGTGAGGGCAGGAAGCTGGACACGATGGGACGACGGGTCATCTCATCCGCAGCGACGACTATCAAGGCGGCCAACACCCTGGCTATCGTAGCCCGCTACGACAGGGAGTTGTGGTTCAAAATTGCCCCTCTGTTGGACTCCCTTCCGGATGCCAAAAGGGCGGAGGCCCTTGAAATCTTACAGGAAGGTGAGATTGCTTCGGACCACGCCATCACGGTGGCAACGGACATCGCCGACACAGGTTACGTCAGTTGGGCAACAGCGTTTACCTGAGACGACGAGGATGGCTCAAGGTGACGGATTTCTGCCAGGACGTACAAACCAAGGTTTTGGACATGCCCTTCGACATGAACAACCTGTTTGGGAAGGCGGTTGATGAGTCCCTTCAGGCCATCAAGACAGACACGGAGACTGCCCGGGCACTGGGAGTGCTCCAACAACGACGGCCGTCCTTTCGGTGCTCCGAAGGCAGACAAGGTGCCACCAAGGGATCCGGCAGTGGCTCCTCCACGTACCACCAAGCGGCAAGATCTTCGTCCCAGGAAGCCTACAGGGGACGCGGCAAGTCAGGTGGTGCCCGTTGTTGTCGACAGGGAGGTCAAGGAGACAAGGAGGCCTCCAAACAAGATTGAACCGACCGTGGGGTCGGGCCCCCGCCAAAGCACCCCGGTGGGAGGCCGGCTGGCGAGGTTCATCAGCGTGTGGAAGTCCATCTCCACCGACCGTTGGGTGCTGGACGCCCTGGCCCAAGGGCACGCCCTCGAGTTCCAGAAGAAGTGCCCTTGCGTTCCACCCGTGGCCAGGAAGGAAAATCACGTCCCTCAACTACTGTTGGAAGTAAGGGCGATGCTCAAAAAAGGTGCCATCGAGCTTGTCCCAAAGAGGCTTCGGGGCTCCGGAGTTTACTCAAGGTACTTCCTCGTAAAAAAGAAGACAGGAGGATGGCGCCCCATCCTGGACCTGCGACGACTGAACAAGTACATCAAGGCACAGAAGTTCCGGATGGTCACCCTCCAGCACGTGCTGGGACAGCTGGAGGAGGGCGATTTCCTGTTGTCGTTGGACTTGGAGGATGCGTACTTCCACATCCCCATTCTAAAAAGACACCGAAAGTTCCTCAGGTTCGTGGTCCAAGGGCGGCACTACCAGTTCAAGGCCCTCCCGTTCGGATTGAAGTCGGCACCCAGGGTGTTCACCAAGTGCCTCACACCGGTGGCGGCACGGCTGCACCAGCAGGGGATCCACGTCTACCCCTACCTGGACGACTGGCTCATCCGGGCAAGGACAAGGGAGCTCGCCATGGAGCACACTGCGAAGACGGTCCAGCTGCTCACGGACCTGGGGTTCTCCATCAACTTTCCAAAATCCCACCTGGTTCCGTTGCAAGTCGCCCTGTTTCTGGGAGCCAAGCTCGACACAGTGGCGCGGCTGGCCTCGCCATCGGAGGAAAGGACCAGGACCATCCTGGACAAGGTGCAGCGTCTGCTGGCCGCGGACATGGACAGGGTAGGATCTATCAAGTCCCTCCTCGGGATGATGTCCTCCTGCATTTATCTGGTGTGCCTTTGCAGGCTTCGGATGCGCCCCTTACAAGAGTTCCTCGACGCCCGCTTGGTCCAGTCGATGGGCAGCTTCGAGGACAGGATCCCTCTCAACGAGACGTTCCGTCAGGCGATCCGGTGGTGGGGTACCCGCTCCCGCCTGTTGGCGGGCACAGACTTTCAGACCCCAGCTCACCAGGTGACTGTGATGACGGATGCCTCCCTGGAAGGTTGGGGAGCGCACTCCGGAGATCTTCACACGAGAGGCCTTTGGCTCCCGGAGGAGAAGTCACTCCACATCAACATCTTGGAGCTCCGCGCAGTGTTCTGGGCCCTCAGGTCTTTTCTTCCGTCCCTCCAGGGCAAGGTGGTGAGGATCTTCACCGACAACACCACCACAATGTTCTACATCCGGAAGCAGGGCGGAACCGGATCCCCTGCCCTATCCAAGGAAGCCCAGGATCTGTGGCATTGGGCCTTCGCCCAAGGGATGTTTCTGGTGCCTTTTCATCTGGCAGGAATAAAAAACACCATTGCCGACTCACTCAGCAGAGAGCTGCACTCGTGCCACGAGTGGGAACTATGCCAGGATCAAGTGGATCGACTCTTCCGACGATGGGGCGAACCCCAGATCGATCTCTTCGCGACGGCGACGAACTCCAAGTGGCGGAGGTTCGCCAGCAGGTTCCCCCAGCCGAGGAGCATGGGCGATGCTTTCTAGTTCCCCTGGGATGGCCTATTTCTTTATGCATTCCCTCCGCTGCCGTTGCTGCTCCGGCTCATCAACCAGCTCAAGAGGACCCGGTGCAGGATGATCTTCGTCACACCGGCGTGGCCGAGACAGATCTGGTTCCCGGACCTTCTGGACTTGTCAGCGTCCACACCAGTCAAGCTGCCGACGGACGCAGATCTTCTCTCCAGAGACGGAGGCGCCATTCTTCACCACAACCCAGAGTCGCTGAACTTGCAGGCCTGGCTCCTGCGGCAGTAGAGTTTGGAGGGTACGACATCCCGGCCGACTGCAGAGAGGTTCTTGCAAAGGCCAGGGCGTCCTCAACTCTCAAGTGCTACGGACATAAATGGAAGAGGTTCTCTGTCTGGTGCCGTGCACAGAAGATTAACCCTCTGCGGATTACGGCCCCTCAAGTATTGCCGTACCTACTGTCATTGGCCAAGGCTGGACTAGCTCATGCTTCCATCAAGATACATCTGGCCGCCATCTCACGATACACCAGAACTACGGGATGGGCGTCCTTGTGGTCTCATCGACTGGTGAAGGAATTTATGAAAGGATTGTTCCGATCATTCCAGCCGGTGAAGGCCCCTGCCCCGGCGTGGAAGCTCAACGTGGTGCTGAACAGGCTCATGGGGGCCCCATTTGAGCCTATGCATTCGGCACCGTTGAAGTTTCTGTCATGGAAGACAGCATTTCTCGTGGCCATCACCTTTGCACGACGAGTGGGAGAGATCCAGGCCCTATCTTGCAAGCCACCATACTTGACGTTTCACGACACGAGGGTGGTGCTGAGGACGCACCCCTCCTTCATGCCCAAGGTGCCGTCGGACTTGCACCTCAACGAACCCTTGCTGTTGCCAGTTTTCTTCCTGTCTCCTTCGTCGCTGGCTGAAAGGACTCTGCACTCGCTGGACGTAGCTAGAGCGCTGAAGTTCTACGTGGACTGCACGAAGAGTTTTCGGAAGACATCACAGCTGTTTGTAAACTTTGGACCTGTGAATCAAGGGAATGCTCTCTCGAAGGCTTCCATTTCCAGATGGCTCTCCGGCTGCATCATGCACTGTCATCAGTTGGCAAACCGACCGCTGCCCGGCCGTCCGAGAGCCCACTCGACCAAAGCGATCGCTGCTACCACGGCGTTCCTATCTGGTGTGCCCCTGCTCGACATCTGCAGGGCTGCAACGTGGAGGTCGGCACACACCTTCACGAGATTCTACTGCGTCGATCGGGACTCCAGGGAGGAGTCCAGGGTCGGCCAGGCAGTGCTGCGCAACCTGTTCGCTTAAGGTGAGCCTGGTGAGGAGGTAAGAGATGCTTAATGTTGAGTTTTTTTCGTATTGCTTAATGTTGAGCCTGTTGCCACCTCCCGTGGTTGTGCATGTGTATACTACTATATATTCTTATATTCATGAGCATGTGAATCCATGCCAGACCCCATGCTGGAGAAGGAACAAGTTACTTACCTGTAACTGTTGTTCTCCAGCATGGGTCTGGCATGGATTCACATGTGAACCCTCCCGCCTACCCCTCTGCGGCTCTTCACTTGGTCATACTGCCACTTTACGTGCTACCAAATCTGAGGATGGCTGCCAGAGGCGGGGCTTAGGGAGAGGGCAGTCATTGGCTGGGGGCAGTATGACCCAGAGACCAGTGATTGGTTACTACTAAGAAAGACAGATCAGAAACGAAACTGATGCTGATGTTTTCTATTCCGAAGATTGCCAGCCTGACGACGGGGAATATTCATGAGCATGTGAATCCATGCCAGACCCATGCTGGAGAACAACAGTTACAGGTAAGTAACTTGTTCCTTTTCACCACACATGTGAAATGGGCTTGTGCAAGCTAAAGAAAAATAAATGCCAGTGTAAAAAGAAAACTGTGGAATGAAAGCCTGCCTTATTAGCAATGTGAAGAGGTTTTGTTGCTGGGGAAAGTACACCCCTGAGCTATCTTTATTCCTTAGGTTTGTTCAATTCAGGACCCCAAAAATCAGGAAATTAAGATTTTGAACCAACTGTGCTGAATTTGCAAGCTAAAAATAAATAAGTTATTCCAGATGGCAGGCTGAAACTTACTCCAAGGGGAAGGGGACTATCATAAAAACTCTCAGCAGAGAATAACAGGATAATTACAGGGTGGGGAAGAATCTTGTCTCTGCTGAGCTCACTGACAGTGAGATTTCTGGGACAAGGAGATGTGAACAGAATGTTGCACGTGATTGTGAATTCTGCAAGGAGCTCCAAGGAAGATCTCCATGCAACCCTGCTTTTCAGGGGGTTTGCTTGCCAGCTAAGACCATGTATGGCCTACAAAGGATTGCCATTTAATGCTAAGGACTATGTATGAATAAAAATGTAAAGACTTTTATCTCTGCAGCAGGACTTTGGAAAAATGTAAATATCTCACTGTTTAGAAGTAATTTATGACCTTCCTTTTAAGACATCATAGGTTTCATTGCTACATAGGGGACAGAAGTACCCAAATATTGCAGATTACCAGAAAAGTATACATCTCCCAAATGTAAAATGTTATACATACATACCTTATGATCAACCCCACATATGTACAAAGTTATGGAATTTTAGGCTGAACTTTTCATGCTTAAAATGATCAAAAAGTAGTAACCGTCCAAAATAATGTCTCACAGATTGCGGATTCGACGGCTGTCCTTTTACATGAAATATGTGACCTGATTATGCAATTTATTAAGGTGCCACAATGGTACAAATGTATAAATATTGATATGACAGATTTTTGTCAAAAAGGTCCATGGGAAGTCTTTTTCCCCCCATAAAGGTCCATGGGAAGTCTTTTTCCCCCCATAAAATACAACCTCATAAACTGGGTAGAACCCGGGGAGGCAACCAACATTGATTGTCCAATCAGTTGTTTAAAGGCGTGCTTAGCTAAGCCGGCCGAGCAGTATAGTCAATGATGTCACTATGCTCTATATAAAGGGTCCCTGACAGGACTCCAGGACAGACTCTCTTCCTGATTTCCTGTGCGGCGTCCTGTCCCGTTTCCTTCATCTTTCACTGATCCAGATTCCAGATCCAACTATCAGGCCAAGCATTGCAGACCTTTCCAGCAAGGCCTCAATTCTAAAATCCCAATACCCAAAGGGAGAAGCAGTGGTATTTTTGTGGGAAGCCTCCTGATACCAGCCTGGCTTGCGGTCCACCAATTGCTGCCCAATAACTGCATCCAGAGGTACCTTTGCCATCCGGTGACCAGAACTATCCTTTGGTATCCATTCCCTGCCCAGCTGATCCTGTCCCGATGATTTTGTTTGGCTGTCCTTTGTTAGACCAGATCGTGTGGTGACCAGAACGCTGACTGTCCCAAAATCCTGGACTGTGAGTATCAATAGGATCCCATAGAAATCCATTGTATACCTTGGCTTGCTTTGACCTTAGTTCCCCTATCTAAGCCATCCTATTCTGACCCCGATATCCTGTAAAAACTGTCGCCATTATCTGTGAAACCCACCTTTGATTCCTAGTGTCAGCGGCAATTTTCTCTTCATTTTTATTTTGCATAGAACATAAGCCATTAGCAATTTTGATTAAATAAATGAATTTTCCCTGAAGGAAACGGGGTACACTACATGAAGGGTTACAACTGCAGCGTAACTTCAGAGATTCACGAGTGGCTTCCTCTTTTTCTTACCCATAAAATCTAGTTTATGTAAAATTTGCAATCCATTTTAAAGCCGCTTTTCTGTTTTTCACTGCCCGATTTTTTCCAAAAACGCATCTCATTCTATCTTGCCTATCTCATTCAGTTTAACAGCTAAAGACCTAATTTCACCTCCATAATATAATATACCTGTGATATATATCTATCTCCCTACCTAAAAACAATATTTAACTCGTTTTTCAAAGAAACCGTTTTAGTAAATTTACACTGAAAACGGAAATATTTGTGAAGTTTGCAACGTTTCATTTTGATTGACAACTGTTTTAAATCTTCCACTCACTTTTCGAACTGTATGCTCTTGCTAATCCATTGCTTGTGATTGTTTGTACCTTTATATTGTTGCTTTAGTGAAGAATTGTATCTGCTTCAAGGTTTTTACACACATTCCTTATTTTATTCATCCATTTCCGAGTGTCATTTTTAACATTGCCAGGGTTTCAAATCTGTTTTTCACGCTTATTTGGGGAGGGAAGGTCGATTTGAATTCCGTTTTGAGCTTATTATTCCTGATTGCCTGCTGTTTCTTCATATCCATTTAGAATTGATTATTTATGGGATGAGGGAACATTGCAGGGGGAAATTCTAACTTGAGTGCTATCTTTCCTAAAATCAAAAAGTGCTCCTATTCCCTGGTGTTTTGTAGATGTGTCAATAGAAGTTTAAACCCAGTGCATTGCACACCTTTTCATTGTTCTTATCACCCCACTGGTGATTGCTGCCCCATATTAAAAAGTGTATGATTTCTTTTGATTTCAAATAAATAAATATTGTATTTTACCAACCCACCTGGTCCATGGTCCATTGTGACCCGGGGTATTTGAAAAGGGGGTGTGATATGAGTGGTGTACCATCTCAATATTGAATCTAACATAAAAAGATAAGCATTTCAGTCGTGTGCTGCATAGTAGGCCGAGACCAAGGTGTGTGTCGCCTGATTGAAATCCTTTACAAACATTAACCAAATTAGCAATAACTGTGTGTCTTGAATTGTTTGTTTTCTGTATTTGTGGGTGATTTAAAAAGAAATCATTGTGACTGCATATCTCAGTATTATCTCTGTGTTGGTGCCATTACGGAAGCCATTTTTGTTCTTGTGTTGCCACAGCATTGGTGGCTAATGTTAGTCTGTAAAATTTGGTTTAAATAAATAAAAAAAATCTATATTTTGAATACACACCGGCCTGGTTCCTAGTCCATTGTGGCACCGGGTATTTGTTGGGGTTGGGTGCGAGACGGGTTGAAGACCTTACCAAATTGGACCAGATTGAATCATAGTGATTTATTGTGTGCCACATTCATTGGGGGGAAAGGAACTCCCTGAGTTGAGTGTGACCGCATAATAAACCGCAACAGAAGCCTGAGATGGGGCAATAGCCAAAACTGAAACAGACATTTGCAAGAAAGAGAAGCTGTCTCTTTAAGGAGAAACCTCCATATAACTGAGTTGAGTAGACTGATGACGGAGAGGAAGGAGGAGCATCAGCAAATGCCAAGGCGAAGTGAAGTCCATAGAGAGGGCGGATAGCATAAGCATGGGAAACCCCCGTGATTCTGTGACATACCGTGACACTTAGGAGAGGTGGAGTCTGAAACTTTCAGAAGTGGTTTGAGCCAGACGCTGGCAGCCCAGGGTATACAAACAGTGATGAGAGCTGCAGACGGAATCTGAATCCCGTGGTGGTCCGACCACTACGCCGATGATGCATCTGCTTATCCGCAACCATACCTGGTACCAGGGAGAGGGAACACCAAGAGCGAGATGCCGACAGAGTGGTCAAGATGGAGAACCGGAGTGGACGAACGAAGTGTACCAGAGCAGCTAAAGGCCCTGGCAACCTTCTGCTGGAGAGTCAGAGGTAACTGGGAGAACGGGCGAACTGCAAGGCCATCAGGGAATCGTTATGAAGCAAGAGAAATTGTCCCAGGGACTTTTTGAATTTAAAGTCACTAAAGTGGAACTATATAAATGTGAGAAAGAGATTCACAAATAATTCCAAAAGAGAGATCATTTGGAAAGGGACACAAATACCCTTGCAAAGGGGCGGGGGGGTCCCCCATAAGTCATGAAATGAAGAGTGGAGAATATCAGAGAGGGACTTCTATGAATTTGAAGAGAAGTCAAGTGAACTAGTTAAGGGAAATGATATTCAGACTCAGTGACCCGAGGAAAGGGTGAACCACAAGACCCAAGATAGCACATTGCAATTAAGAAATTATATGTTACAGAACTTGAAAGGAGATAACCTCAACCTGAGAAGAAGGAAGAGATCATAAGAAGGGTATTGCAAAAAGACCCCTAAAGAGGAAGGAAGACACAAATGGCAAGAACTGATACAGAAAGTGGCAAGAGACTATTTAAGAATATCCTGCTAACACAGTGTCCTGAAGAGAAGGAGTGACATATGATATGATATGATAGGTTATTTATAACGCGCTTAATACCCAGAGGCTTCTATGCGCGGACCCGGAAATCGAACCTGTGTTGCGCTGTGTCATCTTGCTTCCAAGGCAAGCACATAGCCCCTCTGCTATCCTCCCGAGACAAGGATCATAGTCAGGAGGAGGGAGACATCCTTCTGAGCTTATTGAAGTTGTTAGAATAGTGGTAGGGTCAGCAAGAAATCATTTTCAGACAGCAGACTTATTTTACTTTAGACATCCTGATGACTGATGAGCACCTTACTTATTCATATAGGCTTAGAACACCCGCACAGCAATAGGTGAAGATAGGCCTTATTTTTATCATTTAATAAACCACTTGTAGAAATGCAATCAAAGCGTCTGCGTCCTTCTTCTGACTCGCCAAACTCCTCAATATTATAATGCAACACTATGCTAGAGATTCCATAAAATGTTCAATTCCAAACTTTCCCCCACACCTGTTCCCTGATGAATGTGCAAACAGCCTTCTGAGTAATACCTTCCTAGTGTCATGACCCTCCCCAGAGGTCTTAAATCTATAATTTTATAAGTTACTATGTTGAATTCCTTCTTGCAAATCTAGGAACACACATGTTTGCAGAAGTGATCAATTTGTTTGCAGTAGTTTTCCTTCTGAAGTAGCTCTGCAAGGAAACCAGGCATTAATACCACCACTTTGACCCACGCATGTGTTGCTCGTTCTTTAAGCAGGCGTCATTGGCCAGCAACCTTGATCTTATCAAGAGATATAGGAACCTTGTCCGACCAAAAGCACTCTCACCTTCTGCATGTTGAAGTCGATTTTAAAGGCTGGTTAGATATTGTTAGGCAGCAAGGTCTAGTGAAAAAGCTTGTTATATTTAACTCGGCCAATCAAGAACACGTATACTCAGTCTTCAGAAGATCTTGCAGATTTGCCAGCACTGTTCTGCATTTAGACACCTTGGACTTATTGCACTGTTGTTCCTGGCCTCTGTGAGAAACCCAAAGATGTCTCACTTACTAGTCCCCAGGGATCTGTCGTCCAGGTGGCCAGGAGACGTCCATCACTATTGGATCCAGTTCCTGGGGGTGGACCAGTGGGGGAGGATCACCTGGGCAAGGGGTCTGCGGGGAGTGGAAGTGGGACACTGAGGGTTGATACGCGCTATCCCCTTCCCTGTAACACCTTTTCCCCCATCCTACACTGTAGATTATTTAGAAGCTCTACCCCGCCCCCTTTTCCCCACACGAACACTTTCTTGCACTGTAACAGACAACAGACTAACACCAGAACTGTTTACTTGACATGTCCCAACACATGGGTCAGGCAATTGACAATAACAACATACACCTGACGGCCCTTTACCTTCCCCACAGTTATAAAAGGCGGACCACCAAAGCAAACTTTGAGCAAGGCCGAATGCACGTGGAGACAGCTACACCAAACCGGCAGTTCAAACGGAGAAGAAAGGCGGTGAGACCTGGAAGGATGTCGAAGGGGGAATTGGCCTTGCCCTTTTCAACTCAGACCTGTGAAACCTCTGAAAGGGAAAGCATAAGACCTGGAGCTGGTATGTGGAATAGCAGATGTCAATGATACACGGGGGGCCTATTGCTTTGATAACGCAGGCGGAGAGGCAAGCTGGCTACTGTGGTACTATCCTTGACTCCAGAGAACAGAGAAGCCAACGGGTTCTGCACAGCCAGTGAGTCAGCGGTGAGTCAGCGGAAGCTGATAGCAAACCTAACTGTGTTGAGCCCAAGGTTGCAAGTAGCAACATTTTGAATGCAAGGAATGTGCAAGAGAAAGAACATGTGTGTTTGAACTTTAAAGAAAGCCTAGTTCAGGTCCAGAGGGGTCCGGTGCATGTGGCCGTTCATTCGAAAGACTCTGACTGGGACCCGTTTTGAAACTTCAAGAACCAGAAGGCCCTAGGAAAGGGTGGCATGAGGCATCAGAGTGGTCCTACAAGGGTTATGTCAAATTCCTTCTACAATTGAAAGTCTCTGACCTGTTGCCAGAGGAAAGCTAGGGGAAAGGAACCATGCTCCCTGATGCAGAACCAGGGGCTGGTGTGAGAGATGATCTCCTAGTCGTTCTGTCATGTGGGGCCGGACCTTGACACATGTCGGAAAAGGCATCTTCTGCTGCTTTAAGTAGCCATGCCACAACGCTCCTGATACCTATGAACAAGTCAGTAACTGTACCTGCCCATTAAGACATGCTCTGTTACTGAAAGTGACATTCAGCTAAGAACAAGCATTATTGGGACTCCCACAACTACCACCGCACCCACCTTCATAAAAGAATTGCACCCGCTACCCCCTCAAACTGATACAAACACAGGCAGCCATTGAAGGAACCAGAAGCGGGGGCACACTGCAAGGGCACCGCAAGGAGGTGAAATACATCCACCAAAATGATGTTTGTCTCTAAAACCACTCTAACAAGTCACATGTCACTTAAAATGCACTTGAGCTGGCAAGGGCCTCTTTCCCATTCTAATCGAGCACCCTCAGTCGCTGCAGTCCCCGCAGCCCCCATCCCTCCAGCAGCCGAAAATGGGCCAGAGAGAACAGTGCAAAACATGGTCATGTAAATGAAGGAGGGGAAGTCACCCATTGGGTACCGAAAGTGGTCAGTTGCAGAACTTGTCCGTAAAAGATGAGCACAATCACAACCCAGTAGAGACAGGACTGGGTTTTTTTATTTTTATTTTATATTGCTTATTATATATGTACAATGATCTATACCAGCACAATGCTATATCCCGTTCCCATCATTGGGCTTCAGTAATGATGGGGATCTTAATAAGTATGTTATTTAGTGTGTTAGTTCAATGATATACTGCATTTAATATTTGATTGTGGTTGCCATTCGACCTGTATAGTGTTTAATTGCTACATAGGGGGGTTCCGATTAGTAATTACTTGTTCTTGAGTTGAGTGCTCCATGTTTTCCTGGCATGTGGTGTGGTGAGTGATTTGTTGGCTGTTGGTTCATGTTATGATATGGGGAATTTGCAGCTCTTCGTTGTATCATACTGCACACCTTGTGTTGATTGTTTGCGGCTGTGCACTATCTGCTATGTCTGGGGAGATTTCATTGGCACTATTGGGGTACTGTGACTTTGCTGTCGTGATCTGGTTGGGCCTGTTGGTGTGAGCTACATGTATCGGCTTATTTTGACTGCTAGGCTGAGGGGACATGTATTGTTTATTTATTTATTTACAGATGGTTTGGCTAATTGCTTTGTGGTTGTTTTTTCTTGTTGAGGTATGTATATGGTTGTAGGGATTGCAATTTGGTTCTTGGTTTTCAGCAGTGATGCTTGTGTTCATGTATGGACATTTGTAATCTTATTCGGGAGGGTGCCAGGGGTATTGGTTTTTTTTTTTTTCTGAGCGCTTGTAACGTTGGCGTCATATTTCTGCTTTAGGGGGTTAGGTTTTTCTTGGGTTATTTTGTTTTTTGAACTAGTGCTTACTTTTTGGTTTCATTTCGGACCTTTCATTATGTCTGCTAGCAGGGAATCGTGTCTTTCGATCACCTCATGGAATATTAATGGTATGAATAATCCGGTGAAACGGCAGAAGATTCTTAATTGTATTGAGGATATGAAATGTGATGTTTGTTTTTTGCAGGAAACTCACCTATTGAAAGAGGATGTAAGTGTTTTGCAGAAGAGGTGGGTTGGCAATGCCTTCACCTCCTGCTATTCCAGTAAAAGCAGGGGTGTTGCAATTCTTGTTCGAAAAGGTTCGCCGATTAAGATTTTGAAAACTCGCAGTGATAAAGCAGGCAGGATGATTGCTCTTTTGATGGATATTCAGGGGACTAAGAATGTGTTTTGCAGTATTTATGCTCCATCTATGGATGATGGTTCCTTCTATAGGGATCTGTCGCAGTTATTGCTTGATCTAGATTGTCCCAATATTTTGGCTGGAGGCGATTTTAATCTGGTTTATGATCCTTCTATTGATCGCTCAACTCGGAGGATGATTCAGAGGAAAGATATTCATTATCGTTCATTTAGGAATCTTATTGAGGATTTTGATTTGAAAGATTGCTGGAGGCTGCAACACCCTAATGTAAGGGAATTTACCTTTTATTCTGGCTCGCATTTGAGTTATTCGAGAATTGATATGCTACTCACGGCGGGTGGAGTGACCGCGAATTTGTTAGACAGCAGCATTGGCTCTATTGCTGTTACTGATCATGCTCCTGTCTTTATGCAGGTAGCTCTGAACTTTGAGTGCTGTAGATCGTTTCAATGGAAAATGAATACATCAATTTTATATGATGATGTCCTTTTGGAGAAGCTCCGGACTGAGGCTGAATTTTTTGTGTTGGAAAATACTTCGGGAGAACTCAGTAAAAGGACTATCTGGGAGGCCTTTAAATGTACAATGCGAGGTCTGGCTCTAAGTTTGTCTAGCAGCAAAAGGAAGAAAATGCATAGGTTGACTTCAGATATTGATGCTCGTATTATTGGGGTGACGAGGGAATTGGTGTGTACTCCGAATGATGATGGTAAGAGGAATGAGTTAAGGAAGCTGAAGAGGGAACTAGATGACATTTTGAGTATGAAAGCTAATAACGATTTGTATAGGATCAAGTGTACTTATTTCGAACGAGGCGAAAAATGTGATAAGTGGTTAGCTTACAGATTGAGACAGCAAAACTCTGAGGGTGCCATTACTTCAGTTCAGGACGGGAATGGTGCGACTACTTTTGATCCGCGTGAGATTAATGCAGTCTTTAAGACCTATTATGCTGATTTATATAGAGACGAATCTGATGTTACTGGTCAAGGTGAGCATTTTATACACGGGTTGGATGTTCCAAAGGTTAATTGTGATGAGGAGGAAGAGTTGAACAGACAGGTCACGATTGATGAAATCAGATCTGCCATTGGTAAATTGAATTCTGGGAAGACTCCGGGACCTGATGGTTTACCGGTTGAGTTCTATAAAATTCTGCCGGAGAGGGTGTTGGGTCTTTTGAAGGATATGTATACTGAATCCAAGGAAGCTGGACTTCTCCCGTCGTCTACAAACCATGCTACTATTTCAGTCTTTTTAAAGAAGGGCAAGGATGGTAATTTGCCGTCAAACTATCGACCAATCAGTTTGATAAACACTGACAATAAGATTTTGGCTAAATTACTTGCTTTACGGATTGAACAACTCATGCCGAAGCTTATTCACACTGACCAATCTGGGTTTGTTAAAGGCCGTAGGACTTCCAGTAATATCAGGAATTTGTTATTGACCATGTCACATGCACAGGATTTAGATGAAGACGTGGCGATTTTCTCCCTAGATGCTGAGAAAGCATTTGATCGAATTAACTGGCAATATTTGTTTATGGTTTTACGAAATATGAACATGGGAGAGGAATACATTGCGTGGGTGGCCCTTTTATATGCTCGCCCCACAGCCAATGTTAAAACTAATGGCTTATTGTCGGAATCTTTTGATTTACACAGGGGCACTAGGCAAGGTTGTCCATTGTCCCCTTTGCTGTTTGTCCTAGCCATTGAACCGCTGGCTATTGCATTGAGAGGTGATTTGAATTTGCAAGGTGTTTCCTTTCACGGTGTTGAACAGAAGATTTGGTTCTACGCAGATGATCTTTTATTAGTTTTGAGGAACTTGGATTTGTCTTTGCATTCGTTGATGAACACACTTAATTGGTTTCATGAAGTGGCTGGATATAAGATTAACTGGTCTAAATCGGAGGTAATGCCGGTGACTGCACTTTGTGATAAGTCTTTGGTGGTGGGGTTTGGATTTCAATGGTGTGAGAAAAAGCTGAAATACTTGGGGGTTTGGTTGACTCCGGATGTTAGTGATATGGTTGAAGAGAACATGGGTATGGTTTGTAAGGAACTGAAATTGAACGTCCAAAGGTGGTCGGTACTGCACCTATCTCTGTGGGGTAAAGTAAATGCGCTAAAGATGAATTCTGCACCAAAAATTAATTATATTCTGAGTATGCTTCCCCTGAAAATTGGTCAATCCTTTTGGAAGTTGATCGATACCACTCTCCAGTCCTTTCTTTGGGATGAGAAACCGCCTAGACTGAAGCTTTGGAAACTCCAGCTCCCGGTCGAGAAGGGGGGACTAGGTGTCCCAAATTTTAAGGCATATCATATGGCCTTCTCGTGCCAATTTTTTCTTCCTTTTCTGAAGGATTCTCCTAGTGAATGGGCGATGGCAGAGGCAAGTGTGATGGGCCCACTCGCCCCAAGAGCGATATTCACGACTGTTAGCAAACGTGGTAATAGATGCCCCTTGACGGAGTTTCTAAGAGACGTTTGGAAGAATATCTATGATATGTGTGGCTCGGTTGCTCTGAAATCGCCTGATGCATCGCTGTGGCTGAATAAAGCTATAACGGACAATGGCAAGTTGTTGTTTTGGCCGGAGTGTTTTCTTGGCGGAATTCAATGGATTAGTGATGTTTTTAAAGATGGAAAATGGATTGACTATGCTGAGTTAAGTGCTACTTTTACTGTTGAAAATTTTTCTATCTCGGACTTCAGGAAATTGAAGAGATGTATTGGTGAAGTGCATTGTGACGGGGATGTGAATGTTGAACTTTTCACTTCTGGCGTTCAGTCGCTTGCGAGTAGGGTGTATCATCGAATAGTATCGAACTATAAGGAGAATACTGAATTACTAGATGAATGGAGCAGAAGACTGGGTTGTGAAATCAATCCTGACCTGTGGCTTGTGATGTGTGCGAATGTGAAGCTTTGTTCGATAAGCTTGACTGAACGGTCGAGACAAATCAAAATTCTCAATAGAGTTTTTTGGAGCCCGGAAAGGCTTAAAAATAGAGGTTTGTCTGATTCTGATGTTTGTTGGTGTTGTTGGAGTGAGAAAGGCAGTATGGAACATTTGCTGTGGGACTGTGTGAGGGTTCGTGGCTTTTGGCATGAGGTTTGTATTATTTGTCTCGGGGTTCTGAACCAAAATGTTGACTTGGATTTTAAGACTATGGTGCTGGGCTGTGATGATTTACTGGACGACCTTTCACTGTCGGAAAAGAAATTTTTGTTCAGAGGTGCTTCTATTTGCAAAAAAATGATTTTGAGGAGCTGGAAATCGTGTGTCTCACCAATATTGGAGGATTGGATTACAGAAATGAACTGCTTAGCGAATATTGAGAAATTTATATACAGGAAAATGGGGAAATTGAGTTTACATACAAAGGTCTGGGGGGCTTTTTTGAGTAGGTACTAGTTCATCGCTTATTTCTTTCCTTTTTCTATTCCTACATGTATATATCCTTTATGCTGTGTTGTGATATTTTGTGATTTATTGTTCAGTTTTGTTCTAAGTACTAAAATTAAAATAAAGAATTAAAAAAAAAATAAAAAAAATTGCATTATTGGGACTTACTGTAGCATTTCCGAGTAGATGAACAGTGAGCGGGAGGCATCATGGATCTCCACGGCCCCCTGCACCAGCATGGGCTCTGGTTCCTTCGTGAACCTACGGGTAATCCAAGATCCAAAAGGGACACACATACCCCATGCCTATGTGGTGTGTAAGTGAGCATGTGACAAAGCGTCTGGAAGATGCAGCAGGAGTTAACAGATGACCATGAAGGGGAAAGGAAGAAGTAAGTGGAAGTTCCTTTCGGCACAAGCCCGCGTTGGGGCAAATCCGAGAAAAGATAGACCGGGATATGGAGGGCTGTATGGTGTGGACCCCAGTAGAGAACAGCCTACGGAGCCTCTGAAACAGCTGCACCTCTGAAGGAAGCTGTGGGCCCTAAGGAGTAGAACTGAGAGCCGCGAGTTATGCAATCAAGAAGACCCGAAGACCAGCCGACATTAGTGACACCAGGAAGAGACCCGGAGAGACTTTGAGAGTCATTGGGGGTCATTTCCAATATCCTTGGATCAGTAGGTAATAAGTGGCAGGAAAAGTAGCCTCAATGATGATCACCACTTTTCCTGCCATGGATCTATGAATTTCCACGGCGGATGGGTAAGGTGGAGTGGACTTTGCATGTCTGCTAGCTAGAACTATTCACCTTTGAAATCTTAAAGCATTACCACCAGTATGAAATGTTCATGCCTGCAGCAATGCAATGGGTTTCTATGGAAACTGCCTTCTGCTGTCATCTGATAAAAGCAGGTGGATTGCATAGGACTCCATTGTACATGCTTCCCGCACTTGTAAAATGTGAGAGGCTTTTGCACTTTTCCAAACCGTAGTGGGGAAGTGTAGAGCAAAGCCAAATCCCCCTGAGTTTTACTCTTTACATTTCCACTCCGTTTAGTAAACAGCACAACATGCACAGAGGGGGCCATTTCTCTGCCTCCTCCAGTGCAGTGTAAGAGATCTATAAAATGACCCGCAGCAACCTTAAACCTGATAGCTCCAGCAGCCAGAGAGATGCCACACTCACCAACTATTTGACTTCAGCTTAGGTTTGCCGGCCGTTGTCATTGACTTCTAATAAATAGTGATTACAGCTTATTCCTGGTTAGTGCTCTTCATGGAGACCACTCGACATGGGACAGAAATCTAATATTACTTTGACATTATAGAGCACCCCATCTCAAATGTTACTTTGACAAACATCAGATGTTTGTTACGTAATACCCCATTCATTTTTCAATAATAAATGATTCATTTCATTATGGAATAAAATTTTAAAAAACGCAGCGTTGTGAGGTTGTTCAGACTGACCAAACTCCGTCGCGTTCTATGTGTTTGTATTTTAGGCTTCAAACACCTTGAAAATTCTAAGGCAAACAGGCCGCCATTATGCAGGAAATCTCCTTATGTGTGTCCTCCATCAGGTAGAGGATTATGACGTCATAAAGGAATAGCACTCTGGAACATAGCCCTACATCAGCCAGACGACGATGACATCATAAAGGAATAGAGGAATAGCACTCTGGAACACAGCCACCAGCAGCACAGCCCAACACTGCTACTTTGAAAGTTGTTCACACTTAGCTAAGTACTACTCATTGGAGCGCACTCTCGCCGCCTTCTATTTTGTGTATCCCTCAATGGCTATTTGGGGGCCTTTGCTGTCTGTGAGGCTCGCCTGTTCTTAGCTACTCCCTCTGGGGCAGTACTTTTCCCCTTTTTAATTTCCGAGTGCCCTCTTTGGCTGAGGGTACCTTAGCCCTGTGTCCGCCTTCCCCTCTCTAACGGTCTCCTGGAAGAGTCTAGAGAGGGCAGTATGTCACTGAACTCTCCCCCCCCCCAGGTCAACACAAACACCTAGTCTTCTGTTTGACCACCAATGCATTTATTCTTGGGAACAACACTGATAAACCCTGGCAGCTCTCATCTTGTGCCTGCTTCATCTCAGCTTGGGCAGAATCCAAACCCTCCAAATTGTGATGTCCCCAGACTGCAACAACAGATCATGTCCAAGATTTGTGAGGTAAGACATAATGCCTCTATTATAATAATTTGTTTTTTATATAGTGCTTTAATCTAAAGTGCTTTGCATAGGACATATTTACATACATTACTATGATTACCCAATCAAAACTGGTACTCATTTATCGACCTTGGAAGGATGAAAGGCTGAGTTGGTCTTGCAAGGATTTGAACCTGTGACCTGCAGATCAAACACAGATCACAGCAACCAGTGTTTAACCCGCTGAGCCATTTTACCAGCTAGTAAGACCTTATTTTAAAAAACAAGTAGACCTCGGCAATGCTCGGTGTGAGAGCTGCTTGGAAGACATGGACACTGCTGAGGTGTCCATGGACATTTGTAAACCGTGAGAACTAAATATGTCTGATCGGCGTAAAATAACATTTAGTAATTTGAGGCTTACCCCTCCGAGTGATGGGACAATGCTGTTTGTCTATGTAAAAAAAATGTATGAAAAATGCTCTCGCTCTCTCTCTCTCTCTTTTACTCTCCGGTGTTAAGGGGGTGGCTGAAAACACATAGAACCACTAAAAGTTTACCAAACCTGCTTCTGAAGCACACCTCATGCCAGGGTAACCTTTGCACTCAACCAGAAGGCGTTCTTCTGAGGGAGAATGGCTCCAAGATAGAGAGGATGAGAGGGGACACTGATTTCACAGGACACTTTTTGTGGCAATTTCAGAGATTGTCAACTAGAGAAATATCTCCTACTGAGGCACTTGAACACACGTAGATCAATCTTCCAAGATGTGCAGGTCACGTCATAAACAAAAAGAAAACAGTTCATGTAAAACCTGCAGCTCAACCCATTATCTACTTCAAGTCTTGTATGGTCTTATCAGTTAGAAGTGGGATTTGCTAAAGATCTTATAAGATTTCGATTAGATACTCATAAGAACATGGATGGGAATCGTGTCTTCTATTCAACGTCTTAGAAAAAGCCCAACCTAAAATCAGGTGTGAATGTGACCAGATCCGTTGAGGAAACCTCGCACATTTGCTAGGATCTAAAACGCAGACACCGCACACAAGTATTGTAACTCGATGTCAAGATACACACATCCCTTCCCGAATCCTGCAATAACCTGCCATCTTTAACATTTTGTTTTCCGACCGTGTGGGTTTTTGCCAAATGTTCCTTATTATAATGCTTATTAACTCGCTGAACATGGCTGCCAGAGCCATTGGCTCACAGTGATCAGCGCCTCCCTCGGGGCTGGAAAGCTGACCAGCCATTTTGTTTCTATTTCCAACTGGCAGTTTCCTCAGAGAGATTAAATTCAGAACTTTAACCTCAAAGGGAACCTGGGCGTGCGTGATGCGCTGGTTCGCACCTCGCGTTCCCTGGTTCCCTCGTTGCCTTGACAACCCCGGCGAGCAGATCTCGGTCACTGAAGGCCGGTGTCACCTTTAATGAGGGCCAGCGGGGGACAGAGGCTTCTCACATCGGGTTCCCTGATGCATAGCTGGTCACAGGCAAGCATTTTGGCCCTGGCTGCAGCCAACTCCATAACCCTGCTGTTGGAACGGAAAAACACACCCAGGTCTGCAGGGCTCTTCTATAACTTCACCATTGAATCCATCACGAGTTTTTTCTTTTGTTCCACCTTCTAACAACCATTCTTCCTGCAGACGTTTCACATTACAACTCTCATGAACCCTCACCATTGACTTTGCAGGCTTGGCAATCTCTTCACTGAACTTTATTTAATCTCTGGTATGCATCTCTGTGATACATTTGCCTCCCACCCACCTGGATAAACTATTTATTGAAACCAGGCAGAATGTTCATAGTAGCCCCAGCCACTTGCCATTTTTTGTCCAGCCCACACTCTGTTTTTATTGTTTCTGATGGGTGATCTCTTGACATGATGGCAAGGATTAAACGTTCATTTCTTCCTTGACCTGGGAAATGACATTGCATTTGTGTTTTCATTGGACAGTCTGCCTGGACCTTTGTGGGAGGCTCTTCATCGTAGCCGGAGATAGTCATATTTAAAAAAAAAAACACCATCCCCAGAAACAGTGATGAAAAAACGCCTCCAGCCTCAGAACCACCCGCCTTTAGGTCAAGGGATATTTTATATATCTTAGTGGGGCACTTCAAGGAATCCACACTCCACCTCTTATCTTTCCTTCTCCTCATTTAATCACGATGAAGCGCCTTCAACCGTTCAGCATCATTCTGAAATTGAAGCTATTTATTTACATATTTATTTTATCTATTGTTTGCTTGTTACGCGCTTATACAGCAAGTAAAATACTGTTTCAATGCGCTGACAGGGAAAAGGGAGGGTGGAGGGGAGTAGAGCACAATAAAAAACAATATTTAAAAGCAGTGGAACAAAAAAGGGAAAAAAGGACCAAACTATGCCTTGTGAGTATTCAGAATGTGCAAGTGCAACGAGGAAGAGGGTAGAGGGGGTGTCTGTGCTCATGGGTTAGACATAGATGAAGTGCATGGTAAGGTGTGTGCGACCCGGCTGGAGCCGCGTTAGGAGTAAGTGCAAGCCCCCAGGGTGGAGGGTGTGCCAAGGCAAGTGCTGAGGGTAGACAGGAGCTGTTAGATTGGGTATGGTAGGTCAGGGGCCCCCCGAGGATGCATAAGGGCGCAGGACACCAATCACAGCAACTGAGAGATTAGCAGAGGAAACGAGAAGTGAAGTAGGAGGTAAAGAGGAGGAGCTTCTGGAATTTAAGAAAGTCCTGCTTAGGGCGTGGAAGGAGGGGGAGGCTGTTCGATAGGAGGGAGCCAGGTGAGAAAAGCGATCGACCTCCTGCCCTCTGTTTAGCGAAACGCTTTACACACAAAGAGTTGGTGCCAGAAGAACATAGTGGTCTAGATGAGAGAGTATTAGTAAGATAAAGTTGAAGATAGTGTGGTTCCCCGGGCCCAGACAGCCTTATGGAGGATGCAGAGGGATTTTAATTTAATCCATGCAGCAACCGCTAGCAAGTAAAGACTTTTTAGGGCAGGAGAGATGCGGTCCCAGGTGTTATGCCAAGGATAATTCTCACTGCCCTATTCTGGATTATCTGGAGGGGTCACAGAGTGGGAGAAGGTAGATTCAGGTGGAGGCTTTTGCATTAGTGAAGCCTAGAGAGAACCAGAGCACGGGTAACATTGAGCCTCTGGGGGAAAGTGAGAAGAGAGAGAATTCCTTTGAGAAGGAAGAGCTGAACATGGGACTTCTTGGCAATGTCCTGAGAGTGAGGGAGGAAGGAGAGAGGGAAGTCGAAGATGACTCCAAGGTTTCTGGCTTCAGAGGAAGGAACAGGGGGCGATCCCAAGGAGGAAGGCCAAAGTGAAGGGAAGGAGGGAGTAGGGGTCCCGGTGGGAAGGATCTCACTTTTAAAGGTGTTGAGGCAGAGATTGTTGCAAGTGCACCAGGACTGGATGGCAGATAGGCAGTCAGGGATGATGGAAGGTGCCAGAGGGTCAGAAGGAAGTTTGAGAAAGAGTTGTGTATCGTCTATGGATCTGCCTCAGCACCATATGAATGGTGGCCTGTTGCAGGTGTGGTAGATATTTCTTTTTGCCCTGTGGTCACGTCTAAGAGAAATAGTCAGCGATTATGGGCCCTGCATGATCGCCTGACGGACACCTGACAAATGAAATTCACTGCCTGATGGGCTTTACCCCAAGAAGAAAAATCCCAGCTGGCCACAGAGCACAGCACCTAAGCAGGTTAGAGTGAGGTTTGAGAAGACTCTGTCTGCCAACCAGCTACTAAGGAGGAGGAAATTGCCCCCTTGGGACTTGGGACTTCATATCTGAAGTAGCCCTTTAGCAAACCAAAAGTCCTACATCCTATAAACCTTATCACAGAGCTTATGATAATGAGTCTCCAGACTGCCCCTTCCCTCATCTGCCGATTCCCAGATCCTTAATATATCAGAGTGAGAGAGAAAGGAAACAAGTGAAAGAATGTGAAAACATGAAATTGGACCGGTCTTCAAGGGCCTGCTCTAGGAGTGTGGGGAGGACACTAATTTGCTTTGTGTTGTAAGGCCTTTCATGTGTTGCTATGACTTTTATGATCTTGCTATGCCATGTTATCTGTTATTTCAGGATTATGTGGGTATGTCCAAATCATTTTCTATGATAGCACCTATTAACTTGTTATTGGATGGTGCCCAACAATTCTTTCCACTTCCCCTTGCATCCCACAAATGACTATTCTCTTCTCCCTGACAAACCGTCCAATCACTAAAATGTCCTATAATCGTACATCACACACAAAGCATCAGACATGACCACTACACACTCTTACGCCCCGTCACCTATTCTCCATACTTGTGAAACATTCCGTCCTTCGGGGCGGGACCAGAGTTCTTTTGGTAGTATCCCAAAAATATTGTTCATTTTTTATTTTTACGCGGAACCAGCATGCATATGGCTCTAGGCCTGCCTTGCTGAGCCCTGCCCAGGGCATCACCCTTAAGTCCTTTTCTCTGCATGGTCGTAATTGGATGCACTTGCCCTCGCAGGTGATTTTTTTCTTATCTGCTCTTGTTCTTCAATTTGTCTTCCTCACTGGGTTCTGCTGTCATTTTCTTTTCCTCCATTTATGCTAGAACCTAAGGACGTCATCTGTTGCCTCTGGACATCAATACATGGTGGCAGATCCTCACAACCTTTTCCTTGAGTTTCTATCCCCAGATCATTGGTGGAATGTGTCCTCCTATTGAGATTCCCTCTCGGTCTGGGCACTGGAAAGAAGAACCAGTTAGGTTGGAGGAGGTCTTCTATGATGTTTTCCCAGTCCACCTAAGGGAATTCATCGAGGAAAAATGAAATCGCCTAGTGAGTACCTTTCTTTTCAGAGCACCCCGTCTGGGTGACACCTTCCCGGATCATCCGGTTCAGGGAGGAATCGTCCTGACTCGAGCATCAACAAGGCTCGCCCTGAGGTGCCCCACTCGAGGACTAAGCTGGATACTGGGGTCCTCTCTGAGGTTCCCACCCCCCACCCCTTGGGAGATAAAGGTACCAGGGTCACCCACAAGATGCTTCTAAAAGGGTCTGAAAAGTCTACCAGCAAGGCCGAGGATCCTGGGGTTAATAAAACTGCTTAAGTTCTGAGGTTCCCCTCAAAGGGACAAAACATTGTACCGGTTAGGCTGAGGAAGCAAAACAGAAGGAGGCTCGTCTAAATTACACATCTACCGGAAAGCTCCTAAAATAACAGCCAAAACCACCATGGCTTCTGCCAAATCTGTGGCACGCATTACCACAAAGTCTAAAAACGGCAGCTCCTCAGGTGTTAATGATGTTGACCATTTGGTCTGCGCCTTCAGCTGCGTCATGTTCGGATGCCAGGCATTCTTTGCCATCTGCATCCTTGGAAAGAGACCCTTACAATGTAAGACTGGATTGGAATCCACATACAATACTCTGGAAGAAGCTGTCAGAGTTCAAACGGTTCACTCCTCAAGACAAACTTGACCATTTCAAGACCAGTTTATCAGACGGCAGGGTTGTGGCTCAAGACCTATTAGATCCTGTGGACCATCATATGGATACTTCGACATGCAGTCTTATGATTGGCACTGATGTCACCCACCAAGTGTCTACATGCAACTAAGTTCACAAAGGAGGTCCAAGAGAAGGTCCTGGACCTCCCTTTTGAGGGCAAGGAGATCTTGCACAACTCTACCGATGATGAGTTGGCAAAAACAATGGCAAACTCACCCTCAAAGGTCGGATTTTTGTTTCAAATCCTTCTCAGATTCTCACGAGCTTCAAGACCAGAAGTCGCATCAGCTAGACCGCTGCTCTAGCAGCCCTTCCCATCACCAACAAAGAACGAGTGGTCAGGGATTTTTCTCCTACTCAACAGCCTCCACTTCAGGGACCAATACATCCTCTTTGGACAAAAAACTCAAATTATGTTTTGGAATGGCCCATGTGACTCTGGTACGGGGAGGCCTTTCTCTACATCTGCAGGCTCAGCAGACCATCACGAAGGATCTGTATCTAAGTGATCCAACCGCGGCTGATTTTGCTGCGGTCAGAACGTTCGCATGAGAAAGGTGCAAACTACCAAAAGTTTGCACCTTTCGCATTCGAACACACGTACATACTACGGAGGCTGCAGCGGTTTCCCCGCAAACCCCGCTCTCTATACCACACAGTATAGTGAGCGGGGTGTTGCGGGGGACATCCCTGCAGCCCCCGTAGTCTTTTTCTTTTTTTTTAACTTACCTTCAATGCTACCACCAAAGGTTCGAACATTTGGTGTTCGAACCTTTGGTGATAGCATTTTTAGAACTTTTGGTCCTTGCTGACCTTTATTGTCGGTAAACCGGTACAATCCCAAGGATCCTTAGGTTCTCTCAGTAACCCACTTGGGTTTTTGTCTCCCTGGCCCACCAGTTCCACCTTCCTGTCCTCCTCTAACACAAACAGGATCTCCTTCTATCCGTTTGGAAGTTCAGAATCTATTGGACATGTTGGGAAAGAGGTGGTCTAGCCAGCCCCCCTCATCATTCCCACAAAATGGATTCTGTATGTACCAAAGGGGGGAGACGTCCCCACATCTTTCTTTGTGTGCTTCATGCTAAATAATGACAAATTGGCAAACAGAGAACCAGGCCTTTGGTGCTATATGGGGACTCCATTTTGTGTTACACTAGGCACCATCTTTTGCTAGGCCCGAGAATGATCTCTAAAAAGCTTCCTCTCCCGTGCCCAGTGCCTTGCACAGAGAACCCTGGCCCCCTCCAGCTCCCTGCCTACTCCGCACAAACCCTGTTCTCACGGAAGTCCAGCCATGAATTGTTGCAACTGCCCAGTATCCTTTCATTGCAGATGAGCTCACTGCCCTGTGAGTGACCGGAGCAGGCCCCAGCCCCCGTCCACATCCATCTCCACTAATCTGCCTGTGCTCCCTCAACCCCTATCCCACCAGGCCCCTCTGATTCCTTTGATAACACGACACATCAGAGCCCACCACCGCACCAGCTAAGGACACCCACCATAGTCCTGATCTATTACACCAACATATCCTCTCCCATTCCAGACACTTATGATATGAGGCTTCAGGTAGATGAAAGACCCACCAGACAGGCACCTGGCTCTGGGGCTATGTGTTTTACAACCGCCTGAGTGCAAGGGTTAGAATATTAGAATATCTGCCTACGGGCCCCCAAAGTACCCCCTCATTTATGCCAAACCTTTATGGTTACCATTTGACTTATGTCATCTGTTCCTGTTGTTTTAGTTTAGACAGTCAGGGGACACAGTGCTCTGTCGACCTGACTTTCACCGCAGAGATGATGCCAACCGTGTAACATCCAATCAGACACAATCACTGTGAATGGATCCACACTGTATCAGTTTGCTCTTCCAATTGCATTGTAGAATTTTGTACCTATAGTCACACGTCACTAATGTTGTGTTTTTGGCTTAAAATGTGCTGCCCTTGTAATGTTTGGCAGAGCGCTCTCAGGGCAGCAGAGTTCTCTGCATGCACAATTTACTTACAAAACTCGTTTCACTTGTAATCCATCTCCTGGTCTCATTCTCTAGTGGGGTGTGTCCATTATTTGGTCTTTGGAATAGTGCCTGGTAGAGGGAGTGAGCCTTTATTTGGTGACCCTGACGTGTTATTCCTCGAGGCACCCTGTATTTGCGGCGAGATCCAGGGCTACCCCAACAGGGCCGCCCCCACCTACGGCTGGCAGTCCCGAAACAAAACACGAATGAAGAAGAGAAGGTTGTGTAGGTCCCGGCTTTGCGAATACTCAACTGCTCACCGGGTGGGGCCGCAATGGGGAGGCCCAGCCCTTGTGGATAGACCGCAAACGGAGGCTCGGGCTAGAACACGGACACGTGAGTATTGATTGCAAGAAAAAGCAAGAGTGGGAAAGGGGGAAGATTTTCAATGGAGCAGATTTATTGAGGGAACACGTATGGGCTGGGTGTGAATGGATAGAGTGATTGTGGAAAACAAGGCGCCTTTTCCTTTTCATGGCCATTAGGTTTTTTTTATGTAACAGGAATAAAAGTGAAAAGAGACAAGAGATACAGGAACCTAGCTTCACAAGGGGTTAGAAGGCGCCGCCACAGAGCACTGTCCCGACCAGTACAGGAAATAAGTGAGGAAAAGGAAATAAGTAGGAGCCTCATATAAGACGTGGGCTCGGTATTCGTAGTTGTTATTCTTGACTTAGTAGCGTAATCTTCTATAGATCTGTGGAGGTAGGCCCCGTTGGGGCAGAGCTGATGACAATGCTGAGTGTGTAATGGAAGAGTTGGGCTCCAGAATAAGGGTAAGTGGGATATTAAGGTATATATTACGTTTGTGTTCTTTTTTTGTTTCATGTTGTTGGTCTTTTTATTGGTTTGTTTGTAAACTGTTCAAAAGGTTATGTTATGTTTTATGTGAGTGTTTTGAAACACATATAGTAACGGAGTGAAGTGAAATGATATTGCCAGATTGCCTTGATATATACACGCACACATATATATGTATACATATCCATAGACAGACCCAATAGCTAGGGGTGACAAGTGAAAAGGGGCTTGCAAAATAGAGATGGTTGAGGAATACGGGAATGGATACCCCAGTCTCGCATATTTGTAAACACCTCCCTTTGTACAGTGACCGGATAAAAAGTATTGCGGCCAATGGGTAACCAAAACAAAGGGGGAGGGATCATCCCATGCATGGTCAGCGGAAGGGTCTTTTGATAAGGAAATATTAGAGCAATTAGCCACTTTCCTAATTGCAGAATACAAAGGTAAGCAGCTCCAAAACAGGCGAGAAGTGCTAGATTTGTGGAGGAGGTTTGTGGAAACACCCACTACAAATAAGAGGGAGAAGGAGACAGAGTCCCAGGGGATACCAAACAAGGGTGAAGAGAAGGGGACTGAGGAACCGAAGAAAATCTACCCATTGCTCACGAGACCTGCAGAGGGATATGCTGACCCAGTGTACGTTCAAGAGGGCAGCACGCCAACCACACCTGCCACCGCACCACCCCCTCCCTATGTCTAATTAACTGCTACTCCGGCCCCCACAGGTCCAATCACCCACGATTTAGAAATAGTATTAACATCCACTCAAGCAGAATTGGCTTGATTGAGGACTTAGTGCGAAACCACACAGCCATTAGCTGGGGGAGGGCAGCTGCCATTACAGCCATCCATAAAAAGCTCCTCTTTATTGCCGGAAGATGAATGGAAGGGTACAATGTCCTTTCATATGTTCTTTCGCAGGGTTTTTTACTGCGATTTTTTTGCTGAAAAAAACTCATCAAATTTGGGGGGGGTGTTTGGAAAAATATAAATATTGGGTGTAGGTGTTTGGGGATATATAAAAAAAATAAATGGGAAGGAGGTTTGGGGGACCCCCCCCCAAAAAGAATTTGATGAGTTTTTTTCATTAAAAAATCTGCGGTAATAAAGCCCACGAAAAAACATCCTGCGATGAAATGACATGGAACCAATGGAAGTCGGGGGACTTCCTCTTCAGGATAGATAGCACCCCCATAAAAACAGTTTGGGTGGAACGAGACAGGGAGATAGTATGGGATACGATACAGTTGCCTCAGAAAGAGATGAGGAATGCTGGAGTGACTTTTGAAATAGAACAAGTGCTTTGTTGAAAAGGGTAGGGGTTTCTACATATTTACAGTGCTGTCCTACACACTATTTTAGACCTGTCAGAATTCAATCCCCACATTCCCCAGCAAAGATTCAAGATGATGACGCCAGCACAGATTTGCTTGTCTCTGGTAAAAGAGGATTGGCTCTTCATAGTGGATCTTCAGGATGCATAGCTGAACATACCGGTATGGCCTCAGCATCGCAAATACCTTCATTTTTCAATTGGGGATGAGCATTTTTAGTACCAGGTCCTTCCCGTCCGACTGTGCTCGGCACCAATAGTCTTTACCCAGATGATGGCAGTGATAGCAGCCTTTCTCAGGCTTTCTCAGGCTTCGTGGAGTCCACATCTATCCTTATTTGGACGACTGGATCCTCAGATGTCGCTGTCCCCAGAAAGCAGCCTCCTAAATGCAAATGGTTCTTCAGGTCTGTTCAAACTGGGGTTATCAGTAATCTGGAAGAAGGCTTCAGTGACAGTATCTCGAGACCTGATTTTCTTAGATTTCCGCTGAAACACAAAAATGGCACACAGCGTCTTTCTAACAGAAGACAGAATGAGGGATTTAACCCATACATGGACCATTTTTCTGAAGTCCACTGACATGTCAGCGTGGTGGTTCCAGAGGCTTATGAGCTTGATGGCTTCCTGTGTCTTAGCTCTTCCTTTGGCAAGGTTGAAAATTAGGTGTACACAGTTAGCACTGAGACAGGTGTGATCTCAGGCGACAGATCCAGACTTGCAGTTGATTTGGGTCACTCCAGAGATGATTCCCGACCTCAAATGATGGGAGCGGGCTACTCCAACCTTATAGAAGTGACCCCCTTTTCGGAACTGTCTACTCATGTGACGTTAACAACAGATTCTTCCCTCCTTGGCTGGGGGGGCTATGCTGGGTCACCTGAAAGTTTTCGACCTGTGGTCTCCAGCAGACAGGGAACATCATACCATACCATATCAATCCAGCAAATCTGTCCTCCTGTGAGACCTGAACTTAGGCCTGAATGATCCCTCCAACTCACACGCTGCCTCCCTCAACAAAGCTCTCTCTACCCTAGGCTTTGAGCAGGCAGTCCCCAAACCTACCCACTGTAAAGGCTGCACCCTAGATTGGATTGCTCAACAAACTTGCAACCCTTCCATCACTTCCATTACCCCTCTTCCCTGGTCTGACCACCACGCCATCCACTTTGAATTCCAACCCACCAAAGCACATGCATCACACCTACCCCCATTCCCAGCTGCCCTTGCCAGGAGCACCCGACAGCTCACCAAGGAGAGACTCCTTCCTCACCCACTCGTCCCAGCCCTTCAGCCACCTTTCCCTAATAACCCAGACACTCTGGCTGCCAACTACATCTCTGCCATCTCACAAGCAGTAGAAGCCATTGCAGCGCTCACCCTCACAAAGGCCAAACGCACAAAACATACCAATGCGTGGTTCACCCCTGAGCTACTTGAACTGCGGACCAAGAAAAGAATTGCGCTCTCATCTTGGCTATCCAAACCTAACGACTCCACTAAAATTACATTCAAAACACAAAAGAATACAAAAATGCTATTACCAAAGCCAAATCTAACTCATTCAACTCAAGGATCACAAATGCTAAGTCTGGATCTAAAGAGATATTTGCCCTCTTTAGAGAACTGGAATCCCCAGCTCCCACCCCACTTACCCTCTCTAAAGACAAGGAATGGTGTAACAGTGTACAGAAGGCCATGATGGACAAGCTGAACTCGCTTCAGAATAAAATCACTGATCACCAGCTAGCATTAGGGAAACTTATCTCAACCGTCCAGGGTAAATCACCCACTGAAGTTCCTCTGGTCTCCTTCAAGTAGATGAGTGAGCTAGAAGTGGCAGCACTACTCAAAGCCCTTAAACCTTCTAATTGTAAAGGAGACACCTGCCCAGCCCAGCTGATTAAAGAGAGTGCAGCCACCCTAACACCTTTAATTACAGCCTTCATATATGCCTCTTTTTTGACTGGCCAAGTCCCAGCCTTCCTTAAAGAAGCTTGGGTACGACCACTTTTTAAAAAAAACAACACTTGACCCAACCATCCCTTCAAACTACCGGCCTATCACCACGGTTCCCTTCTTACTTAAAATCCTGGACAAAGCAGCTTACCTGCAGGTTCACAATTTCCTAGAGTCCAACAACTTACTCGGTCTTAGGCAGTCTGGAAGCGAAACTGCTCTACTGGACTTAAAAAAACAGATTGATGACCTCCGGGACGCAGGCAAACCAGCTCTCCTCCTGCTCCTCGACCTATCAGCAGCATTCGACCTGGTGAACCTTGAAACCCTCTGTAACCACCTCTCCTCTGCTGCCAATTTCTCTCCCAAAGCCACAGCCTGGGTCACATCATTTCTCCAGGAAAGAGTGATGAAGGTCTTCTCAGACCAAGCCTGTGCAGATCCTATCTTCATTAAGTGTGGGGTCCCTCAAGGGTCATGTCTCTCACCCACCTTATATAACCTACTCATGAGACCTCTATTTAACTTCCTGGATGCGCGTGGCATCACATATACTAATTATGCTGATGACACGCAGATCCTCATCCCTCTTATGGGCGACTACGAAGCTGACTGTAACACTCTTAACTCCATCTACTCAGAGATTTAAACTTGGATGGCGGAAAATTGGTTGTGCCTCAACAGTGATAAAACGGAGATCCTACTCATAGGTTCGCCAGGTACTCTTAAGAAACGTGACCTAAAGTACAACTCATTCTCGGTTGATAACACTCCCATCACGGTCTCTCATGCAGTGAAAACCCTGGGGGTCTATCTAGACTCGAACCTCTCAATGGATAGACAGGTCAACGCCATCTCATCTGCCACAGTCTACCATTCCAAACTGATCGCATCAGGCAGGCCGATACTACCAAACAGAATTGCCTTACCATAGCCAGAGCAATAATCGTGTCTAGGCTAGACTATTGGAATGCCCTCCTGGCTGGCACCTCAGCCAAGAATATCAGAAAGCTTCAGACGGTCCAAAACAATGCTCTCAGAGCAGCCACCGGCATCCCCAAACGTGACCACATTTCAGCAACCAGAAAACTGGTCCACTGGCTGCCCATCAGGGAACACATCATGTTCAAAACCCTTGCACTTACACACAAGTGCCTGTACGACACCGCTGCCCTCTACCTCACTCAAAGAATTGCCAAACCTTCCTCAGACAGATCCACCAGAACAGCCTACTTAAACAGGATCACCATTCCCAAGACCCTCAGAGCTGGGCTTCCCTGTCATTACAGCCACCAACTGGAACTCTCTCCCTCCGCACGTAGGAAATATTGACTCATACACAGCATTCAGGAAAGCTGTCAAAACTGTATTGTTTGTTTAACTATAAAAATGAACGGTTTCTGCCACATACATCCGCTCACTGTAATCACGAGGTAAGCCTTAATTCTGTAACTAAGACATATGCAAACTAGGCCTTCGCTCACTGTAACCACGAGCCAAGCCTAGGTTCAGTTACTAAGACGTTTGCCTGCAACAGCGCCTCAATGCCCTTGGGCCGTAGGGCACTTTACAAATTCAAAACAAATTTAAAAATAAAAATTACCTCGAATTGCTAGCCATTTTTCTGGCCCTGAAAGCTTTCCAGTCCAGCATCACCAACAAAGTAGTTTGAATCAGGAAGATAATTCTGTCTCAGTGTATTATGTAAACAAGCAAGGGGGGGCCCGGTCCTCTCCCCAAATCTAGCTATCCCTACCGATCTAGGAACTGGCCATGCAGAATGGAATATGGCTTCAAGCGGTGCAGATTCCTGGCCATGAAAACGGAGCAGCTGGTTCCCTCAGCTGTCGGTCTTTGGCAAACTACGAATGGGGAATCAAGTGCTCTCCTATCTCTTCAGCAAGTGGGGATCCCCAGTATAGACCTGTTTGCGACTCACAGCAACAAGAAACGTCTGCTGTATTGTTCCAGAGAGAGTCTGAGCCAGGGCTCCAGGGAGATGTCCTAGAGATTTCCTAGGACAGAGTTTTGGCATTAGCTTTCCCTCCCCTCCCTTCCCTTTGATTCATCATGCCTTGTTTAAGCTGCGGGAAGCAAAAGACTGCATGGTGGTGTTTATAGCAACTTGTTGGCCAGCCAGGTTCTGGTTTTAGTCGCTCCGCTGATTCAGTTGCAGGAGAATCCCAATCTTCTGCATCAGAACAATCAACAAGTGTGGCATCCCTCCCCCACAATCTCTCAACCTAGCGGCCTGGTTCCCGAGATCAGGTCGTTAGCGCAGGTCAATCTATCAGATGATAATATGCGTATTATTCAGGCAGCATACAAACCTTCTACACATGCACAGTACAAAAGCAATTTGCTCTGCTTCTGTCATTGGTGCCTAATGTGAGAAACCTGAAGGTGTCTCACCCGCTAGACCCCGTTGATCTGTCATCCAGGTGGCCAGGACACAGCAATCGCTACTGGATCCAATTCCTGTGGGTGGACCAGTGGACCACTGTGACAGACAACGGACTTACACTACAGCGCTTACCTGACATGTCCCAACACACGGGTCAGGCAGAGTCAGGCAATTGACAATAACTACACACACACCTGGCGGCCCTCAAGGGGGAGCACGAGAGCACACTTTGAGCAATATCGAAAGCACAAGGAAAGGCTACACTGGACCGGCAGTTCAAGTGGAGGAGAAGGGCGGCGAGACCTGGAGAGATGTGGAGGAGGGAACTGCCCTTACCCTTTTCAACTCAGACCCGCGAAGGTTCCAAAAGGGAAATCATAAAACTGGAAAGTCCAGCTGGCGTGTGGTGTGACAGGTGTCAACTGCACACAGGGCTCCCCCGTGCTGATCGCCAAAGCGGGAGGAAGCCCTTGTCATCGTGGTGCCATCCTTGACTCCTAAGACAAGAAAGCTCTGACAGTTCAGCACAGCCGGTGAGTCAAAGAAGACGGATAGTAAAACCGAACTGTGCTGGGCCCAAGGTTGCAGGCGGCAACCTTGTTGAACAAAGAACTTGTGTAAATGAACTTTAAAGAAACCCCAGTGAAAGATTCAGAAGCAGAGTGCTCAGGCATCGTGGGGCGCTCATTCAAAGAGCTCTAACTGTATCCTTATTTTGGGTTACATTTTTGTTTTGTTGAAATTACGAAAGCCAAGAGGCCTTAAGAGAGGCCAGAGAGAAGTGTCAAAGTGGTCCTACAAGGGTCGAGCAAAACCCCTCATACACTCAAATGTCTTTGGCATATTAGAGAAAAGTGATCGAACTCTAAAACTGGCAAATGTGAACCCGACAGAGGGATGCCGGTGAAAGGAGGGTAAACTGGGATATACCCATGAGCATTGTGACGACAAGTGTGAACCCGGTTGAGGGATGTCCACAATGGATCGTTGGTTAAAAGGACATTGAAACTGTTGTTTGCTACGATTTTGAGTGAAAGGCAATAGTCAACCCGATTGAGGGAGGCCAACATTGCAAGAGGGATTAGAGCCCGGCTGAAGGGGATCCAAACGGGCAAAGAGCAATCGCCCAACGTGAAAGATTACGAGGCCCAGGAGTGTGCTGTGCTCAACGGTCCTGCCTTATCCCGTGCTAAAAAACATGTGGAAGGGAGACCCCAGCCATACCACCCTGACTTATCATTTGGTGAACACTTCTTTCTTTTCTTGTGAACATTGTCCCACACTACTTTGTAATTTAGTTGTAAGGATTGGCAATAGGTTTTTAGTATAGGCCGTTTTTATTTGACAAGATGCCACTAGGACTGCCTTATTATTATTTGATGCTCGTAGCTTGCTCCCATCTTTAGATTTAGGCTCAGATTAGGGGTTTTTCCAACCTGCATATACAGTTTAATAAATGCCCTTGAACTGTGATCACTTGTATCTGTCTTTACAGGTGCAACCATGTGTTCCTTACACTAAACAAAAAGATTGACCTGCGCCAAGCATCAGTGGATAATGTCCTTGCCTTTATCTTGGACCTCGCATCAACACAGGCATTCGTATGTACTCTTGCCATACATAACTATCGGCTATCGGGGCATACCTCAATAACAATTCTTCTTCGCTCACTCTCATAAACGCATTGATAAAGCAGCATTTTGAAGGCCTGCTACATCTTTTTCCAAATGGCAAGCCTCCTCAGGCGAAATAGGACCTCAATTTGGTGCTCAACGCACTTTGTCATATGCCGTTCAAACTCATGATGACTGTGGCCCTCAAATTCCTCACCTGCAAGGTGGCCTTCCTAGTCACCATCACTTCAGCAAAAAGAGTTGGCGAACGGCAAGCTCTGTGCATTGAATAACCCTTGATGTCTTTCAATAGGGATGAAGTAGTGCTTTGCACACATCCGTCGTTCCTCCCTAAGATCATTTTGGGGTTTTATATCAATCAGTCTGTTACCGTGCTGAACTTATGGCCCTTTGGAAAGTGCATATGGTAATGGATGGGATTACACCAGAATAATTCTGAGTCCAAATAACCAGACAAACTCAAGAAGATGGCAAGTTATTGTTTTATTGACAATTGTCTAAAACAAGGAGGTTACAACGAACATCAACGGACGTACGCTCAATCTCTCAGTGATCTCTACACAAAATACAATTCTTATACTCAAATATGCGTCAGAGTGACGTCATACTGTGCGGCAATAATGAATCCCTTATGAGGGTCGGGATTGGTTAAGGGAAACATCTAGATATATACTTATATAGGAGTTGGGATTGTTACTGGCTGTCCAATATCAGGTGGACAACTTATGCCTACCTCTTAAAACATGTAATTTCAGAAACATTAGATACACAGTTTCTCATTGGTTTTACAAGCTATAAGGGCCTTTGTTATATGGACTAATACAATTGGTTGGCACGCTTGTGCCATGTCTGGAACATTTGGTTCATTTAGCAGCACGTAAGCCCAGACCCAGTTGCAGGGAGATAGGACATGAAGCTACCTCACCACCCAAATAGCCTAGCATCTCTCATCACCCATGTCTCTGTCATGAAATTGTCTTTGTAATTGGCCTTGCAGAGTATCCTTGTCTTTGGGAATGCATAGGAGTGAGGGCACTCACTATCGTGTCTGGAACTTCAAGTTCAAGCTCTACTTCCATCCTTGATTCACGTGAAAGGAGACCACGATGTGGTGCATTTTGCAGCTTTTAAATGCTCTGAATGAATGAAAACCTGGCATCCTTTGTGTTCTTTCTTGCACCTCAACGTGAGAAGATTCATCCTCTGCACACTCGTTCTTCCTCAGAGTAGATAGCTGACCTCGATTTCTAAGATCTTGACTTCAGGCCAGACAGCCTTGCAACGCAGCTCCATGAGCCTGTTATTCTGCAGTGACAGAGCTTTTACATTCCTGCTTCATGGTTTCTGGCTTACTTATTTCATGATACCAATGTCCGGTTTCTGAACAATGGCGGCTTCACCTGCATTCTCTTCTCTGCTCATAGCTAGCCTTATACAGTGACTTGATCTACCTTGCATTTCAACATCTGTACATTTATTGAACTTTTGTTTTCTGTAGCACTTTGTTAACGTGTAATCTTCTTTTACACATGAGAATTCACTCGATCCCTTACTTTTTCATTTGTCCTTTAGGATACATACATTGGGCCTCATTACACGGTAGGCGGTAAGGGTTAACGGTCACTGGTAAGGGTACCGGTGACCGTTAACCCTTACCGCCTTATTACGAGGTCCCTTTGCGGGTTGGCACTTTAACGCCTGCTTTTAGCAGGCGTTAAAAAACGAACCCGCAAAGGGACCAGGGTGCTAATTATGGTACCGCAATTTGCGGTACCGTAATTACCACCTTCCCCATTCCCATTATGCCCTATGGGGCAAAAATGGGAATGGGGAAGGGCAATGGAGGAAGGGGGAATTACCGCCCTGCCAACCTTGGAATAGGGCGGTAATTCCCCTTTTCTCCATGGCGGTACCACAATAATTTACCGGCATGGACCAAGGTGCTATTAGCATCTTGGTTTACCGCCTTCCGTGTAATGAGGCCCATTGTATTTATTTACCTATCTCAGGACATTGTGTATACTTTTTGATGACATCATCAGTTGATTTACTTAGCTGTTTCTTATATTCCTTCAGGGAGGTCCTTCTTCAGGTTGTCGTCATTTCAGGGGTATATTCAATAGGGGTATCGCAATGGGTATCTGCTTCCAAATACTGGCTGCGGTATTGGTACGATAGCTGTGTCAGGCAAGGCACGGTCTCATGTCTCCAATACAGGGGAGGTAGTGGGGCGATATCTCCTGCAGATGTATACAGCTGCTCCTATACATTCCCCCCTCTGGTGGAGTCCTCAACCACCTCCTCAAGATTTCCTGCTTCTTTGTATCTTCTCTTGAAGAAGTGTTTCTTGGGTGTCTAAATCTCCATCACCCCCCTCAGGGTGCCCGCTGTTTTAACGTGTTCATCTAAACTGCAGGTCATGTAGCTGCATTGCCCATTAAGTGTACAGTAGACCCAACATCCCACATCATTCGTATGATCCTTTGGATACCAGAATTTTGTTCCTTCTGGTGCCACAATACTAGCTTTTATGTAGTCTCTGATGGCATCATCAGTCAGTACCTTGTCTTCTGGCTCATCCTTTACATTAATCATGATCTTCATTCCCACTGCTTTCTTTGCCGTTTTCTTACATTGTCCAATTATTATTCTCATCAATCAGAATCCAAATATGATTATCACCAATATTGCTCCAGTAACTTGAATAAATTTGCCATCCAATAAGGAGTTCGTGAAAACAGGAGTGCAAACCAACTGTCATCTGCGATGGCCTCTTTCTCATCCACCATGTTCACGTGTAGATCTGGCAACATAGATATGGCCTCCATCATGGTCCCATTCTCACCGTCATGAGATGGTAGGAATGTGCAACATGATGGCCCGATCTTGGTGCAAACCCCTCCTTCCATTGCTGTAATCATGTTGAGGACATATCTTCTGGAGGGTCATCAGCCTTATGACCCTCAACTCTTCTTTTATGGCATTAAATCCTTTTATAGTGGCATTGATTGTTTGTAGCAGCTCCCATCTGTAGCCACTGGCATTCACCGCTGTTTGGACTTCAGGCATGAACATAGATGTGAACATCACTGCAGTTCTGCTGAACAATTTGTGCTCGTCAGGAATGTTTTCATAGGTCGTTAGTGATTTTTGTGAGAAATAATTTGATCTCTTCGTCCACCGGAGTTATAGTGACCTCCTCTTTCTCAGGTGATAGTCTACTTTTGGAAATTCTTCTGGTCACTTTGTGGAATCACCAATGCTTGAACATGGATATACACGAAGGCACACACTCCACCCCAATTCCTGGGCAGTTTCAAATATACTCTAGATCCACAGGCCCAATATCGATCCATTAAGACAGCCATCCCTCTCCTCATTCCTGGAACGTCAATTATATTCTTGCACCCCTTATTATGTCCAACATAATTTTTTCCTTTGTTTTGAAAGCACAGTGTCGCATTAATCAGTGGGACTACAGACGCCGGGCCTGCTTCGTCTTCCGCCCATGTCAGCATTTTGGAGTAATTTACCCAAGACTTTTGACACTCATCATTCACCTTCTGTACTACTTGCAGTGCTTCCTTCCTCAGCAGATGAGCTGCACAGGCCATCATTCCATCTTCCCATCCTTTATTTGTCCTCACTCGTCCATAGATCAGCAGTTGTGAACGTTCCCAACATCCAGGCATTCCAGTCTTCTCTGTCATATCAGAACAGTTCATTCCTTTAATTTCTTCAACGATCACCTTGTCTTGTCCTGCAGCAGGATACACGAGCATCCTGTCATCCATCGAGGCTCTTTCTCCATTTGTGTTGTCTTGATGTAATCATCCTGGTGTGGAAATGACTGTCTTGATCTCCATCGCAAGGTTGCCCAGTTCCCTTGAACCTGTCCTCTATTAGTACATGCTGCTAGATGACTGAGGCATATTGCATTGTGCGCTTGCATTTCCTTTGTAATTAAGGTTTCTACTGTATTCATGGCACAGGGGAATAGAGAGCTGACATAGCAATTCTCATCAGATGCTCTCTGCCCCACCTTTTTCATGTGCTGACACCACATATCATTCCCCAGGTTAGCTGCCTTATCAAGATAGGTATTTATCCCCTGATTATATTCTTCTGCATCCCTCTTTTATCGTCTGAATGCCCAGAGAGGTTAAAGAAATTATCTGTAAGGATTTGATGTGTCGTGTAGACCGAAGAGACCTCCGTCCCCAAGTACCACACAGGGAGAAGATATAAACACTCCCTGTGCGATCCTTGAGGCCACAGGTGGGAGATGCCCGACTGCTGGTACCCCGCAAGACTGGTAGCCCCAAGACCGCTGTAAGAAAACAGTGTATTAACACAAGCATACACAGAAATTTGTCTTGACTAGAGGAATAGTGCTGAACCTGGAATGGATACCTGTGGCTGTGGGATCGCAAGCGGCCTCCGCCAGAGTTTATGGATCCGTAACTTGACTGTAGCTGCTGGGTCACAGGCTGGTCGAACGGCCCCCGTGCTGCATACGCCCTAACATTGGTAGGTGTGTGTACGTGTGTGTGGATGGAGGGAGCTACCGGGACCCTAGAGTGTGTGGGGGCTTGACGCATGACATCATCATCATTTGAACTCATACTAGGAAAAATCATAGGTGTTGTAGAGACTTTGAAATGTAAGGTACAGAAAGAAAAAGAAAATACACAGGCATATGTATATCAGGCATAGAAGTCTGGAAAAACATTTGGTGTGCCATCCCAATACTAGTTGAACTCGTGCTCTCTCTATAATGACATTATCTTCCTCACAAATCATTTTGGTACTGGCATTCAATTTTTCCATTTGTAGTTTCCCAGTCTTCTCAATAATTGCAATTAAGAGTCTCATTATCACAGGACCATTTTTTGGGGTCATGTAGAAAGGTGTGAATATTAACATCTCTCCTAACAAGAGCACGGGAAGGACTGAAGTATAAAAACAAAAATAGCAACTACAAGCCAATGTGTGTCACTGTCGATGGCTATCATATATTTATCATTGGAACAGATATCCTCGTAAAAATGAATCTGGGTATTGATCTCTCTTCCAATTTCTAACCAGGAACTGACGTTTAGGCACTTTTAATTCTAAGAATTTCTAGAAAGTAAGTTTTCAGCCTCTGGAATTCTCGGCAAGTCCATGCACTTCCTGCTAAAATGGTTTAGGGAGTATCCGCTGAATTCCAGTCCAAAAGAAATATGTGCTAACCATTCAGTGTTTTATCATCCTTCTTCTTAGTCATTGATCAAATTTGCACACGCAGAAATTCTTCTTCTTGTCTTGCTTCTTGGTCAGTGAATGCTGGAGGCAGGGTCTCGCCTTTGTAGAGATTTTTACATCTCCTAAATGCAACCAAGCTCTTCTTCCCGATACCTTAACTGCAGAAGGGGAGACTTCCTCAACACAAAGGGACCATCGAACCTAGGGGCGTGCCATTTGAGGTGAAGTTTTTAATGAAGGTTAGGTCACTAACATATAACTTTGGTGGTGGAAATAGTTCACTTTGATTGGTTACTGGACTGTCCTCTTCCGTGTTTCTTGACCCCTACCTCCAATGCTTGACTTGATCGGCAAATAAAGAAACACTGGTAGTCATACATGTCAAATAATTGTGCATTTCATCACCTAGAGCCTTCGCTACACTCTGGGCTTCACTCCTGACTCTATATGGAGGCGTAAGAGGCGTTTGCATGCAAATCCCTGTCACTAACTCATCAGGAGTAAGATGGTGGTCAGAACCTGGCTGATTTTGAAGGGCATATAAGGCTAGGGGTAGGCAATATAGCCATCCATTCTTCATAGTTAATTTGATCTTGGTTATCCTCTCTTTGGGGAGACCATTGCGTCTCTCACATATGCCATTTGCTTGTGGATGATAAGCAGAAGAGAACATATGCGTTATGCTGAATAGAAGTCCTATTTGTTGAAATAGCTCATTAACAAAATGTGGTCCATTATCAGATCTTAGTACTTCGCACACACTCCATCTTGGAAAGACTTTTTGCACTAAAAACGTTGCTACGCGAGTGGCATCAGGGTGTGTACATGGACCGGCTTTGATCCACCTAGAGAAGGGACACACCACTACTAATAGATACCTGTATCCATTACATGCCTGCAGCATATCGACATAATCGATATATAAATGTTGAAATGGACCATTCAATCGAGGTATCACTCCTCTGATTGTTCTCAGTGTATGCCCAGAATTAAACTTTTGACACATAATGCAATTCACCATGAACTATGCAACCTGTTCCAACAAATTGGGAATAAACCAGTCTTCTGAAATTGTGCCAGCAAGACTTTCTATGGTTCTATGTGCAGGGTAATGCAGCTGCTCAAGTGTGACTTTCAACAATGCTGCTGGCATCACTGGCTTTCCATTGCTTTCCTGTCTCCATAACTCTTCCGTGTCGGATAATGAACACCCCCTGCGTTTCCATAGCTATTTCTCTTCTTGTGGGGCTCTACTGTTACACCTTTCCGTCATCGCTGCTTTTTACATTTGCATAAGTGGAGACTGTGCAGTTCCGCGCTTTGTTATACGGCAGCGCTGTCTATTCCTGTCAATGCTATCAGTTTTAGCGGTACTGTTGTTCCGCGTTGCCAGCGCACGTCAAGAATAGGTCACATGATTCATCCACGAAACCAGCTGACTCTTACGACAAGTCATGTGGCACTATTTCAGAACCGAAGGCTTTCGCCCTCTCGCGTCGCTACTGACTTGCATGACGCTCCGTAAGTTCTAATTCTAGGTACTCCTTACTCTCGTGTATCCAAGCTATCCTGCCTGTGACTACTTATTCCTTTTTTCTCTCCTACCGTCTAGCGTTCCCTTCCAGCGCTCCCTCCCAGCTAGTACTACCTTTCAGCCTGCATTTCCGGGAACCCGTTCGCTATCCTATCCCAAGCCTTTATTACAAAGTGAAAACAGCGGAATTCCTGACTCGGTGAGTTCCTTCCCCGGTCCTCCGTTTCTTCTCCGTTCCTGGTTAGTTTTTTATCCGTTCTTTTCCGCTCCTGTTTAGTATTCTTTCCTCTCATTACTACAGAAGTTCCTGAAGGAACTAGAACTCCAGTCCTTACCTACCTTTCACTCCGAGAAATCTCCACCTCTCATCAACAGCTAGAATCTACCAACACCATCCGTAAGAACATACTCACCTGTATTAATTCTGTTCTTCTATTCCGGTTTCCTCCTATATTTACCTGTTATTTTCTCCCGATAGAACCCGTGATACTGCCATCGAGCCAGGAGTTCTGTGCCTTGGATAGCCATCTTTCTGCAAGGATCTCCGACAACGCGTCCAGGGTTTTTTCCCCTTTGAGGGTTTCCCTGGGGGTCATGCCTCTCCCTGTTGAGGTTTTCTTTCCTTCCGAAGGGGGCTCAGGACTCTCAGGGAGGCTCTTCATTTCCGCCGTAGCTGTCCCGGTTCCGGCGTTCTGACCAGGTTGGTGGAAACTTGTATGTACATTCACCCGCTTGTGGGTTTCATTTTGATTTGCCGGATTAGAATGTCACAGTTAGCGACGCCCTGCTCATTAACCTGGTCGGAGCGGTAGGGCTGGGATGGAACAACAAATGCAGCAATTGATGGCTGCTATGCAGTCCATGTCTCTTGAAATGCAGAGTCTTAAACAGGACAATGCACAGTTGAAGCAACAGTTTGCCCGGGCCTTTTCTGAAACCCCTCCCGTTACCCTCTCCACGGGCAAATACGATGGTGACCCTCAAAGGTTAAAAGAATTTCTTGATAGTTGCACCATCCAGTTTACGTTTAAATCTCGATTCTTCCCCACCGATAAGGACAAAGTGGGCTTTCTTATTTCACACCTAACGGGCCCTGCCCTTGCTTGGGCTACTCCGTTAGTCACTTCCGGAAACGCTATATTGGATTCCTACCCAGCGTTCTCCAACAGTCTCAGGTCCATGTTTGGTCGGCAAGAGATTTCGGTAGCCACGCAGGAAAGGCTTTTAGATCTAAGGCAAGGTCATAAGGACCTAATGTCCTACATTACCCAATTCAAACAGTTATCTTCCGAAACCGGTTGGCCTGATGACGGACTACTCACCCTCTTTCGACGAGGACTTGCTGAGGATTTGAAGGATGAGGTGTCCAAGATTCCACGGCCTGCAAACCTGGCTGAGATGATATCCTTGACTATGCAAATAGACTACCGTCTCCAAGAGCGTTCAATAGAAAGGAAGAAGGGGAAAGGCCCTCGTCTTAACCCAGATCTCTTGACCCTTCCACATAAGACCATTCCTTCTGAGGAACCCATGCAGATAGGATCAGTTAGGGGTCCTATTTCAGCAATACAGAGAGAACGAAGGAAAGCCTTAAATTTGTGTATGTATTGTGGGTCTTCTTCCCATTTGTTGCGAGATTGTCCAGTTGTTCCTCCTCGCAGATCCAGACCTTTGCCGTCGGGAAATGCCAAGCCCCTACCGTAAGGGGAACCACGGTAGGAGTCCAGCTTCAGGGTTCCCCGACCGAAGATGAGTCCACTTCTGAACCGTTGGCTCATAACCCATCCATGATTGTACTTTCATTAACCATCTTGTTGCCTGACCGGAACTTGATGGGTATACCGGCTCTGCTCGACTGCGGAGCCGCTGGAAACTTCATTGACGATAAATGAGCAGCCAAGAATGGGATAGACAGAACTCCTAAGTCCTTTACTACACCCATCCTAGGGGTAGATGGAAGTCCATTAAGCTCGGGACCTATACGAGAACAAACCAAGCAGCTAACTTGTTTGATCGCCTCTCATAAAGAGACATTGGTGTTTGATTTAATCAGAGCGGCACACTTCCCCATAATTCTTGGTCTGCCTTGGCTGCGATTACACAACCCCTACATAAACTGGAAGGCAGGAACACTTTTTCTGGGTTCGGAGTACTGTGTCGCTCATTGTCTTTCACACAATTCTGTAGGCATCTATATTCCATCAGAGCCTCCTCCTACCACCGAGTTGCCTTCCATCGGTCACTTGGGTCTGATTCCTGAATGTCACCAGCAATTTCTCAGGGTTTTCTCTACTCCCCAGTTTCCAACACTTCCTCCTCATCGAAGAGATGATTGTCATATAGACCTGCTTCCAGATCAACCGATTCCGTTTGGACGCATGTATGTGTTGTCCCAACGTGAGAAGAGTGCCCTTCGAGAATACCTCCATGCTAATCTCCAGAATGGTCTCATTACCGAATCTAAGTCTCCTGCTGGAGCTTCCTTATTTTTTATTCCAAAGAAAGATACAGAAGAATTGAGACCGTGCATCGATTACAGAGGACTTAATAAGATCACTATTCCTGACAAGTATCCGATGCCATTGATTAAAGACATTCTCGAAGCCGTCCGTGGAGCGGCACTTTACACTAAATTGGACCTTAGGGGGGCCTATCACCTCATCCGAATCGCTCCTAATGACGAATGGAAGACGGCCTTTCGAACACCTTTTGGACACTTCCAATACCAAGTCATGCCCTTTGGTCTAGTTAATGCGCCTGCTGTGTTTCAGCGGTTTATGGATCACCTCTTCGCCGATTTGCTTCTTCACTGTGTCGTCATTTACCTCGATGACATTTTGATATTCTCAGCTACTCTTGAAGACCACATCCAGCACGTCAACCTAGTCCTGAGTTGCTTACAGACGAATCATTTGTATTGTAAGGCGGAGAAGTGTGAGCTCCATCAAACAAAGATAACCTACCTAGGATTTGTCCTTTCAGCAAACGGGATCTCCATGGATCCAAGAAAAGTTTCTGCCGTGCTGGAATGGCCAGCACCTTCCACCGTAAAGGAGGTTCAGCGATTCCTCGGATTCGCAAATTTCTATCAGAAATTCATTCCCTGTTACTCTGAGACTATCCTACCTATTACTCGACTACTCAAGAAGGGGATCGGGGTTTATTCATCTCTGCCAGGGTTTTACTCAATCCGGATCAATCTCGTCAGTTCATCATTGAGACGGACGCTTCACACCATGCTCTAGGAGCCGTCCTTCTACAAACAACAGATCAGGGGAGGAGAGACCGGTGGCCTATCTGTCAAAAAAGTTTAACTCCTCGGAACTACACTACTCGGTACTTGAAAAAGAGTTATTGGCCATTAAGAAGGCCTTCGAGGAATGGAGACATCTTCTACTCGGCTCTCCCCATGCCATAGTGGTCCGAACAGATCATCAGAACTTGAAAGTACTACAACAGGCTCAAACCACCAATAGTAGACAAGCACGGTGGGCATATTTTTTTTTGCCTTATCGGATCGAATTCACCTTTCTCCCAGGAAGCCAGAACCTGAGAGCTGATGCCTTATCTCGAAAGAAACCACATGTTTCTCAATTCTGTTCAGAGAAGATGTTTCCTCAAGCGAGATTTGTGGCAGTCATTTCCGACTTTCTACATTTACTAAAGCAGGATACCATTAAGAATCAATCCAGATGTGAAAATCTTCTTTCTACTCACCATCTTACAAGGGTTCGAGGATTATATTTCCACGCAGAACAAGTACTAATTCCTTCCAGCGTTCTTCAATCTGAGGTCCTTCGGATGTGCCATGACTCTAGAGCGGCAGGGCACCGGGGAATACAGACTACTCTGGATTTGATAAAACGATATTTCTGGTGGCCAACTCTTCAGGTCGATGTTCATGATTATGTAAACTCTTCTGCAACATGTATCCAGTCTAAATCTTCACGAGCTCCTCCTTTTGGTTTACTTACCCGCATGCCTATACCAGAGAAACCTTGGTAAATCATCTCCACCGACTTTATAGTGGATCTTCCCCCTTCCTCAGGTTATACGACCATAATGGTCACCATAGACTACTTGACCAAGATGGCACACTTCATTCCCTTGGTCAAATTGCCAGGGGCAGCCCAAATGGCTAGGATCTTCATTTCTGAAGTGTTTTCCAGACACGGACTACCTGAAGTCATAGTCTCTGACAGAGGGCCCCAATACACTTCACAATATTGGAAGGGAGTCTGTTACTTTTTGGGCATCAAGAGGGCACTCAGTTCGGGATATCATCCCCAGACCAACAGACAGACGGAACGTCTTAACCAAACACTGGAGGGATACCTACGTTGTTACGTCTCAGCAGCTCAAGATAATTGGGCTGAACTGTTATCAATAGCAGAGTTTGCTTACAATAATGCCAAGCACACAGCTCTTAAGACTAGCCCCTTCTTCTGTTCATACGGATTTCACCCCTCTTTTGTCCCTACTGCTACTCCTTCCTCCTCTACACTACCAGGGGTAGACTGTCTGATAGACAACATCCAGTCTGGCCAAAAGAAGGCTCGTTTGGCTCTTCAAGAAGCCCAGGATCGAGCCAAGCGATATGCAGACCGACATCGACGCAAATTTCCAGAACTACAAGTAGGAGACAAGGTTTGGTTGGCCTCTCGGTTGCTCCCAAGTCACTTAGTCCCTTCTAAGTTATCTCCTAAGTTTTATGGTCCTTTCAAGTTGTTATCCAAAGTGGGCTCGGCAGCTGTTCGACTGGCTCTCCCAGCTGCCTGGTCCCGCATTCACCCTGTTTTTCATCTATCTCAAGTGTAACCAACTGTAGCCGATCGTTTCCGACGCTCTACTAAGACCATTCCACCTCCGGTAATCACTGATACCGGGACAGAATATGAGGTGGCCGGTATCTGTGATTCCCGCTACCACAGGGGTCAGCTGCAATTTCTCATTGATTGGAAGGGGTATTCTCCGGCTGAAAGAACGTGGGAACCTGCTTCTGGTGTTCACTCTCCCCTTTTGGTTCAACGTTTTTTTCGTCTACACCCCGGGAAGCCCGGATCACCCCCCAGGAGGAGAGGGCATACTGTTACACCTTTCCGTCATCGCTGCTTTTTACATTTGCATAAGTGGAGACTGTGCAGTTCCGCGCTTTGTTGTATGGCAGCGCTGTCTATTCCTGTCAATGCTATCAGTTTTAGCGGTACTGTTGTTCCACGTTGTCAGCGCACGTCAAGAATAGGTCACATGATTCATCCACGCAACCAGCTGACTCTTACGACAAGTCATGTGGCACTATTTCAGAACCGAAGGCTTTCGCCCTCTCGCGTCGCTACTGACTTGCATGACGCTCCGTAAGTTCGAATTCTAGGTACTCCTTACTCTCGTGTATCCAAGCTATCCTGCCTGTGACTACTTATTCCTTTTTTCTCTCCTACCGTCTAGCGTTCCCTTCCAGCGCTCCCTCCCCGCTATTACTACCTTTCAGCCTGCATTTCCGGGAACCCGTTCGCTATCCTATCCCAAGCCTTTATTACAAAGTGAAAACAGCGGAATCCCAAGTCTTCCTGACTCGGTGAGTTCCTTCCCCGGTCCTCCGTTTCTTCTCCGTTCCTGGTTAGTTTTTTATCCGTTCTTTTCCGCTCCTGTTTAGTATTCTTTCCTCTCATTACTACAGAAGTTCCTGAAGGAACTAGAACTCCAGTCCTTACCTACCTTTCACTCTGAGAAATCTCCACCTCTCATCAACAGCTAGAATCTACCAACACCATCCGTAAGAACATACTCACCTGTATTAATTCTGTTCTTCTATTCCGGTTTCCTCCTATATTTACCTGTTATTTTCTCCCGATAGAACCCGTGATACTGCCATCGAGCCAGGAGTTCTGTGCCTTGGATAGCCATCTTTCTGCAAGGATCTCCGACAACGCGTCCAGGGTTTTTTCCCCTTTGAGGGTTTCCCTGGGGGTCCTGCCTCTCCCTGTTGAGGTTTTCTTTCCTTCCGAAGGGGGCTCAGGACTCTCAGGGAGGCTCTTCATTTCCGCCGTTGCTGTCCCGGTTCCGGCGTTCTGACCAGGTTGGTGGAAACTTGTATGTACATTCACCCGCTTGTGGGTTTCATTTTGATTTGCGGGATTAGAGTGTCACATCTACCCTGAATCTCTATTAGTTATTGATATTGATATTTTATTTGTATCACACTCCTACACAAGTGTTTCAGAGCGCGACGAGGCAAGGGAGGGGAACAAGGGAGAATGAAAACAACGATCTTACTAGGCCCAGTGACATTGAGAACACGCAAGAGTAGGGGAGAGGGAAGGGGGAAAGTGCTGAGCAAAGGAAGAAAAAACAACAGTGGTAAAGCAGCCAGTAAGTGGCAAGTGCTAGGTTAAAGGCACAGACAGGGGGTGTCTGATAAGTGCAGAAAAAGGGGGGGGCTGTAGGGTTACAGACCCAAGTGCAAGGGTTGCCAGGAGGCGTGCGGGTGCGTGGCAGGGTGAGCAAGTACCTGGGCCCAAAATCAGAGGGTAACCAGGTGCACAATGCCAAAGCAGAACAGATCAGCAGGGCAGAGGACAAGCAAAGGCAGAAGCAAAGAGGAAGGTCTTGAGGTGCATTTGGTCCGGAACCAGAGATGGTTCTCCTCAAGTTTCAGAGTGGCAGGGAGGCTGTTCCAGAGGGAAGCCCCAGCCGAAGACAGAGATCTACCCCCACCTTGTTTCTTTGAGAAACGACTGACCCTGAGGAAGTTGGAGATGGAGAAGCGAAGCGCTCGAGAGGGAAGGTATTTAGGTAGGGAGTGTTGAAGGTATTTTGGCCCCAGGCTCCAGAAAGCCTTGTGCGCAATGCAAAGGGTCTTGAATTTAATCCTTGCAGCCACTGGGAGCCAATGAAGGGATTTCAGGGATGGAGGGATAGGGTCCCGGGGCTTGAGGCCAAGGACAAGTCTTGCAGTCCTGTTCTGGATGAGTTTCAATGGGGCAGAGAGTAGAAGCAGGTAGATTTAGAAAGAGGCTGTTGCAGTAATCCAACCTAGAGAGCACCAGGGCTCGAGAGATAGTGAGCTTCTGGGGGAAAGAGAGGAAAGGCAGAATACCTCTGAGGAGGTGCAGTTGGAAGTTTGACTTTTTAGAGACATCAGAGATGTGGGCAGAAAAAGAAAGCGTGGAGTCGAAAATTACCCCTATGTTCTTGTTCTCGTAGGTGGGGGTAGACGGAGGATCAAGGGAGGCCGGCAAGAGGGTGAAAGGAAAGGAGGTTGAAGGTGTGCTGATGAGGAGGATCTCTGTCCTGCTGGCATTCAGGTAGAGATCGTTGGCGGCACACCACTCCCGAATAGCAGACAGGCAATCAGAGATGAGAGAAGGAGAAGAGGTGACCAAGGGATGCCTGAAAATGAGTTGAGTGTCATCAGCAACACACTGAAAATTGGAGCAGAAAGCGGCAATGCGATGGGCGAGAGTTGCCAGGTATTGGTTGAAAAGCCTGGGTGAGAAGTTAGACCCCTGGGGAACGCCGCAGGTAGAGAGAGAGATGGAGGAAAGGAAGGACCCAAGTTGGACCTTGGAGGGTCGATCAGAGAGGAAAGAAGTCAGCCAGGCCAGAGCCTGATCAGTGATACCCAGGGTGTCACGGAGATGGTTGAGCAGGATGGTATTGTTGACTGTGTGGGAGGCAGAAGAGAGATCGAGTAGGATGAGGACAGAGGGGATGTTAGAGTCAAGGTTGGAGAGCAGATCGTCACAGAGGTTCAGAAGAGCATTTTCTGTGATTCTGGCAGCTCTAAAGCCAGACTGATGGCCGTGGAGACAACTAACAGAATCAGAGTGAAGGTTAAGCTGCGAGATGGCCAGCTTTTCCAGGAGCTTGCCCAGGAAAGGAGTGATGGGGATTGACGATAGTTTGCAAGAGGGGTCAGCTGTGGGTTTTTTGAGAAGAGGGTGCACAAGAGAGTGCTTCTGAGCGGAGGGGAAGGCTCCCGAAGTTAAGGAGAGGTTGCAGAAATCGGCCAGGCAAGGAGCAAGGTTGTCAATGTGGTCCTTGATGGTTTTGGAGGAACAGGGAAGAACCTGTTTTGACAAGACTTTCTTAGATTGGACTTGTCTATAGACTTTGTCAGGGGAGAAAAGAGGAAAGGACGAGAAAGAGGGAGGGGGAGGCTGCAGGAGGGCCAGAGTTCACAGAAGGAGAAGGGAGAAGATGGGGAGTGGACGAGAGGGTGGACAGGATGTTCTGGGTTTTTGAGATGAAGTGTGAGGGAAGGGCCATGCAAAGGGCCTGGGTGGTGGCAGGAGAGGTAGAGAATGCAGCAGGGTTGGCCAGCTCCTTGCAGATTTTGAAGAGTTCGGCCGAGTTGTTAGATGCCGCAGAGACACAGGGTTCAATGTGGGCTCTCTTCTTAGTATGGACAGAGAGTCGGTATTGCCTTTGGAGCAGGCGGCAGGCCAGTTTGTCAGAGGATGAACAAGAAGCCCTCCATTTCCTCTTGGCCATCCTGCACTTACATTTAAGGGTAGCTAGCTCAGAGTCATACCGAGAATTGCACTTGGCTTTGGGCTTGAAACAGATCCTCATGACAGGGGCAAGAGCATCAAGAGTTTCTGAGATAGAAGAGTAGAGCATGGAGGGGGCTGTGTCAGGATGTGAGTCAGCCACAGTTGGAGGGAGTTGGGGGGAGAAGGTGGCGGTGAAATTCTCAACTGACACACGCTTCATGGGCCGGATGTTCAAGAAGGTAGGTGGCAGTGTTTGGGTTGGCTTGGCTTGAGGGGTAGAGAGGGAGAGATGAGATGAGAGGAGAGGAGGGAGTGATCGCTCCAGGAGAGAGGAGTGGTCAGAGAGATTGAGAGGGGGAGGTCAGAGGAGATCAAAACATCAAGCGTGTGCCCTGCAGAGTGAGTCGGGCCAGAGGGGAGGATAGAAAGGGAGAGGGAATCGCAGAGGTCACGGAAGAGTGCAGAGGAGGAACTGGGAGAGTCTAGATGGATGTTGAGGTCACCAAGAAGGAGGAGTTGAGTGGTTGAGGCCAGGAGGGAGGAGCAGACTCAGAGAGAAATGAGGTGATCTGACCAGGAGGCCAATAGATAGTAGCCACAGTAAGAGAGTGGCCTGGAGAGAGAGAGAGCCTGCAGACAAGGCATTTGAAAAGAGGAGTATGTCTGTGTGGGAATGATAGAAGCAGGAATCCACTCAGGGGAGACCAGGGCTACACCCACTCCAGACTGGGTGGATCTGGGTGCGGAGAGGAGCTTGTAGCCGTCAAGGAGGAAAGTGTCAAAGCTTGTGACAGAGCTGGCAGTGAACCATGTCTCGGTGAGACCGAGGATATTGAGGTCAAGTTCTTCCAGGAGGTGGCAGATGTCAGAGGAGTGTTTTGACAGCAGAGTGAGAGTGGCAAGATGAAGAAGGTTGGCAGCTGAAAGGCCTTCCGGGGAGCATTATAAATCAGAGGTATGCCCTGCAGAGGTGAAGAAGGAGCCTGAGGGGGCAGAAGGGGTGGGTAGAGAGGGCAAGGTGGGGGCAGAGGGGACAGCAGGAGATGAAAGGAAATTGATGAGGTGAGGGAAGCACCTATCAAAGAGGAGGAGATTGGCCTGAGGGCCTTGGACCATGAATGTGCCATTTAGGTAGACATTAATGATGACCTTAGAGGATTCGAAGGGGGCCATGAGGGCTTCCCAGTGGGTGCCACCATTAATGAGAGAGGAGGAAAAAAGACAGAGCACAGAGATCATATGAAGAGTCCATAGATCAGGCAAAGGAACGATAAAGAGGATGTCAGTGAGGGTCTTTCTGGAGGAAGTGCTGGGATAGGTGTCAGCGATAGGGAGACCAGGATTGAAGGCCAATATATCCTTTTTGAACTTCTTCCTACCAGACTTAGTGAGAAGGGAAGGATAGTCGATGGAGAAGCAGTTGGAGAAGATAGCAGAAACACAAAGCGCCATGGGTGTGGTAGCGAGAGAGGGGGGAGACGCAGGAGGGGGAGGGACAGTGGGTAAGAGTAGACCAATAAGAAAGGTGCAGTCACTGGGCCAGCAGGTTACAGAAAAAGCATGCAGTACAAGCAAAGGGCACAGCAAGTTTGCAAAAACACAGCTAGATTTGACTTTTAACCAAAATGCAGAAAACAGAGCTAGATTTGACTTTTAACTAAAATGCAAAAACACAGCTAGATTTGACTTTTAATTCAAATGCAAAAAACACGGCTAGATTTGACTTTTAACCAAAATGCAAAAGCACAGCTAGATTTGAAATTACAGTTTGATTCAGATGCTAGCAGTGGGTGTAAAATGCAGTGCAATCAAGAGTGTAAACCTGGAAGACAAGCAGAGAAGGAAGTGAAGTCAAGAGAGGGTAGGAGTGTTTCCAGAAGGAGGGAACTAACTCATAGTTAAGGTGGTGTGAATGTCATGGTAGTCCAGATTCCATTGAGGTGTGAGGTAACAGCATCATGGTAGCTCATGTGCAGGGGTGTAATTGACAGCATATTAAACCCTTCTCGTACTAGCATTCTCCTATTCAAAATGTCTTTAGTGTCTTCAGTATCAAAACTCAAAATTTCTGAAGAATATACAATTCTTTTGGCTTCTACGTCTGCAGCCTCGCGTCCACAAGTAATAGTCTGTTTCTTTAGTATGTGCTGCGCATTTTAAGACCACTATGGCTACTGGGAGTTCTAGTGCCGTAATGAGCCTGTCCAATAAAGAGGCATGTTGCACAGGAGTGCCATCTCCACGGAGATAACCCCTCCTTTTCCAGCGTGACAGCCCTGCATGTATGGTTTACGTCACACAGGCAGAGTCACTGTACACGGTAACTTCCTGCCCTTTGTGTTTCTCGAGCGCAGCAATAAGTGCTACCAATTCTGCCGCTTGTGCTGAAAAATGAGACAGTAGTTTCGCACTCACTACTACCTCAAATTCACCATTTAATCTGTGCCTTACAACTGCAGAGCCTGAATGCCTCTCCCCACTAGTCTGGTCAATTTTCGAAGAAACATCAATAAAGAGAATTTCCCCTCCCGCTAGAGCATTTTCTTCTACGTGGGGTATATCATCTTAAAATTCAACATAATTTGAACAGTCATGCACATGATCACCTTCTATAGGTTCAGCTACAAACGTGGCTGGGTTCACTATTTTACACCTCACTACCTTAATTGCTGGATTAGAAATCATTACTTCATAAGATGAAGCTCTTTGTGACGACAATGTACCCCTGGGTTTCTCTAAAATGGCAAATAAGGCATGTTCCACGTAAAGAGTCATGGAACAGCCCATGGTAATACTTGTGGATTTCTCAATTGCAAATGTGGCATCAGCCAAAGATTGTTCGCATGGGAAATGGTTTCCCTCAGTTCCTATTGGGGCCTCTCCAGCCCGGTAAATCACACAATGTCTTCCGCAGACCCTTATGGGTTCTAAGGCCTTCCCAGCTTTTGGTGAACTTCCAAAGTTGGTGTCAACTTCTTCCTGTCCCTAGGGGTTCCCTCCACCCAAGTCTCAGTTTGTTCTTGGTCTCTATGGTTCCCCTAAGCTGATACAATGACAAGCAAGATGCAGGATTTCTGGGGACCTGCACCACAACCTCCTGATTTTATAGCCTCTACCTTATTAGGGACGCTACCACCTCCCACTGTAGCCAACTCTACATTATCACTAATATCAATGCCTCCTGCAGTAACCATCTCATCTTACCACGGACACCACTACCTCCTATTAACACCTTCACCTTATCAATGCTACCACCAACTTCTGCTGCAGCTGACACCTCCTAGTTCCTAAACTCAACACCTCTTTCAGTAACCACCACCAACAACACCTTGACCTTAACTGTAACCACTTCTTTCTCTCTACTGCTGTCAGCTTTCAATGCTCCTCTATCCATCCAACCTTCAAACAAGATCCACCTGATCCTGCAACCTGCTCGGTCAGACTGGTCTGCCTGGGTTCCTTTTCTCACCTGTGTGAAACTATTAGGGAGGGTCTTCACTGTCTTCCTGGATGGCCATGCAGATGTGACTGGTTATGGTCCAGAGCACAAGAGAGATCTTATCTAGATCTTTGACTAGACTTGGGGAATATCTGAGCCTGTGGCATGTGGGAAAGGTACTGGCTCATATGTGAAGCTGGAAATCGAGCTGGGAACTAGATCCCGGAGGATGTGAAGTTAAGAAGTGACATCTGCATTAAATCCCTGAAATTGTAAGTTGGTGCCAAAAGAAATTATCTGGGTGCTATGACCCTGATACTGTCTACTAGATTTCAGAACCCAGGAGAAGTGATCCCATCCGTGAATCTTTTCCAAAGTATCCTTTATTATTTATAGATTGATTCTCCTTGTGCCTATAGGAATTGTCTGCTTCCATCCTGAATGCATTCATAGTGTTGACCTTCACTCGTTACTCCTGTGTGTTCTGTTGATCCTTTATCATACCTGCAGGAATAGTTGCTTGGGATGATGGAGGTAGTCATGAAGGACTAAAGCAGATGATGAGTGTTTAGGAGACCCGCCCACCTGTACTGTGGGTCAGGGGAGAAGCTGATGAAGTGAAGAGGGAAATGTTGGGCAGCTGAAGCATCCATCACTTCAGTGAGTGAGGACTGTGATGAATCTGATGATTTCATCATTCCTTTCCCGGCAATAGCCTCTCCCCATGTGGCCAGGGGACGGCAGCCACTACCTAATCCTGACCTTGGGAGTGTTAACATGAGGCAGAACCACATGGCGGGAGGCGACCCTCAGGGGGGTGATAAATCATCAGATGAGATATGGTATCCCCCTTTCCCTTTTAGGGATACCCCCTCCATTCTGCGGGCCTTGATGGCATATTTTGCTGTTTCCCTTCAACCATTCGCAAGACCTAACAGTAACACCTTTCAATACTCTACACATAAAACACCAATAACTGCCTACAACTCCCGTACATCTAAAATTACTGGGATGAGGAAGCAGAATGGAGCAATGCAGATCACTAAGAACAAGAAGCACCATATACCCTCTAGTGGTTGTGAGCGTATGATAGGTGCCGGGACATTTAAAAGCTGTACCCAGCAGGAAGTTGGAGAACACTACCTGGGAAAGCTGAGCCCTCTCAATGTTGACCAAGGGACTGTGAGGACATCAAAACAAACGTAGAGCCGGCAGGCTCGGGAGGAAGGCAAGAGACAGAGGACTGCAGAGGCTGGTTCACTGTGCGGCGAACGCGAGTGGGAACAGGAAACTGGAAATAGCCTCACTGCCACCCGAACACATTGCGAGAGCTCAGAAGAAAGCGGGAGCTGCGAAGGACTTGGAAGCTGTTCCGTGAAGCTGGGAGCCCGCAAGCTCGAGGCAGGACATCAGAGTGCTACCTCCCATCTACTGCGATGTAACCGATAAACACCACAAGAAACTGGTGAGTCTTAGAGAGAGAGAGAATGTGACACTGGTGTGATTAGGCAATGCTGCCAAAGAAAGACAAACGTTTATGAAGCGAATGAGAAAGAATATTAAATTCAATATTAACCAAAAGGCGTTTCCAGATGAATGTCAGAGAAAAGCAAGTTTTACAATTGTATAAAGTACAACCAGATGAAAAGCCCTGGCAGGAGAGTGAAACAGGCAAAAGCAAGTCTGCAAGTGTGTGGAGTAAATGACATGAAAGGCCCTGGCAGGAAAGTATACCAGGCAAAGTCAGGTTTGCAAGTCTACAAAGTAAATCATATGAAAAACTGTCAGGTAAGTACACCAGGCCAAGGTCAGGTTTGCAAATGTGCAAAGCCAATCACATAAAGAAGTCCCGGTGGGAGAATAGACCTGGCAAAATCAAGACTGAAATCAAAGTTAAACAAAGTGGAAAAGAACCTGGCAGGGGAGTACATCCTACGAGGTTGGAACTTACATCCAAGTGGGTTTTGTATACAAGTGTTTTGTTGAACAAATATCCCTAAGGAGGATTCATGTACTTGGGTATTTTGAGGTGTCTTGAAGTGAAACCTGGGGCAAAGAAGTTGTCCCTTGGAACTGTGTCCTTTATCAATTGGGAACTTTTGTGTTGGAGTTATACATTTCTTTTGAACTTGAACGTTTGGGCACTTACAAGGCCAAGGACATTATCCTTCACATATTAGAGGTGTTTTGTAGAATCTGAGGGCTAGGATAGGATTTCCGACACAGGACATTTTGCTTTTGCCATCTTGACAGTGGACAAACCTTTAGTTTTGGTCGAGGTAGGGAAACACCTCCTAGAGTAGGGTTAGGGAGGCCTTTTCCGAACCCCTTTTATTTTGAATAGATGTTCATAGCAAAATGCGGAGCTCACTGTGCCTGCTCCTCCTTCCTGGCTCCTCACAGGACGCTGAGGTGCCCTATCCCCTTCTGGTGATTCTGCTGAGGTAGTGCAGGACTCAGGCCTCTAGTAGCCAGAGGAGAAATCAAATGCAAATCTCGGATTTGGAGGAGCCTGACAAAGTGCTGAAAATCCAAGTGAGATGCTGTGCAGCTCATGCATCTAGTATCTCAGTGAACAGCCGAGAGGCAAGTGTGAAGGCATCACGAAGAAGGACACAGACAACAGATTCAAAGTTCAACATAAAGACTTTTATTAACTTAAATGTCAGCGTGGAAAAAGGTCTGAGTTGCCGTATGCTAATGTGGGATTTCTCTACCTAAAAATAAAACTAAGGACAGTCTGAGTGAAAGAGTTCAACTGAAGAATCTGTCTGTGTCCAAAACCTATACCTGCCCTCATAACTACATCTATACAATGTGTAGGGATGTCAGCAACCAAAACGAAAACGGTATATTGCACAAAGTTCTGAGCTTCTTCCAGCTTGCAGCTTCCTTTCAGCTCCCTTCCCCAAGTATGAAACAGTTCCACAAAAAGTCTACAAATTACCCTCTGTGGACTAAAGAGTGAATAGTCTGAATCAGGACCCATGGTTCCCTTCCCCAGGTTCTCAGGAACACAGTTAAATAGTATCAGAACCCGGGGTTCCCCTCTGCAGGGGTTTCAGTAACACAGTTCAAAAAGCGAGATCCTTGTTAAAGGTCAGGTTTCAAATATTTGTTTCTTTTAATTTGTAGCTTTCCCACAAGTGGACATCAGTACTCCTTGTAATTGTTAATGTTCCACTGTAAATTGAGCTGCAACACCTTCTGTTTGTAAGTTCATCAAAGTCACATTCAAGGGAGAACTCAACCTGCTGTGGTTTTGGTTTTTCATTAAAGTTAAATTCATTCCAATCTTGTAATATACCATCCATTGTTTGGATGGAATGTTCTGGTCCGTGTCTACACTCACAGAGCCTCATTACGACCCTGGCGGAACGGGTTAAACGGCACCGTAAAAGGCTGCGGCGCCGTTCAACCCGTTCCGCCACATTACGAGGTCCCCTCGCGGGACACGTTAAGCACGCCTGGGAAAACCAGGCGTGCATACCGGGTGCCGCGAGGGGAAGAGGGAGCAAACAACGGGCCATCTCGTAATGGCCCGTTGTTTACTCCCTCTCCCATTCTCATTCAGCCCTATGGGGGCTGAAATGGGAATGGAGATGAACCGTGTCCGTGTCCTCGAGTGAGGAATTACCGGGCCATCCGAACTCGGAATGGTCCGGTAAGTCCTCATTTCGAGGACACGGATGCGGTTTTGCCGGCAGCCATGCCGCCAATAGCGGCATGGCTACAGGCATACCTCGTAATGAGGCCCACAGTGTCTTATTTCTGATTGATAACCAGTTTTTGATTCAGTTTGATATTCAATAATCCTGAGTTTTGTTCATTATTCCTTTGCGCTTTAACTGTTGTTCAATAAGTGTTTGTTTCCCTTTCATTGGATTTCCCAGTGCTTGGAGACCTTCGAAAACTTGTTTCTTGCCACACACGACCACTCAGACACAAAGTATCCTCAGCTTTTCCCCATTCTTCAGTAATTTATAAGAAAGGGATCGGAGACATTATTCAAGGCACACGACTACTCTGATACAAAGTGTTGACAGTATTACAGAGTTCACACACTTGTGCACCAGGTTTCCCCTTCATTGGAAACTCACTGGTCACTTTCCCAGTTCTTATTACTGCGTGGATCATACAGCCTTCTGCTTACAGCCTTGTAGCAGTGCGGATCACAGAGCCTTCTGGTTTTAGGGTTAGGGCTCCACTCCTGCCCTTCAGACAACCCTGTAGTAGTTCTCTCGTACAGGGGAATGAGCAAATCAAGCAACGAGGAAAGAGCAGCCTTCCTGCAAGGCCCCCCTCACCGTGCTCAGCCAGCTGCAGGGAGTCGCAGCTCCCATGCCACACTTCCATGCACTGCCTCTCTCCTTGGTCCCCAGCGCCTCGGGGTGTCCCGCTTCTGCTGCTTGCACCAGTGTCCTTGCTGTTTCTCCTGTTGTTCTCCCAGTCGCTCCTCTAGTCGCTCTCTCTTCCACTGGGCAGTTCTCCTTTTATATACCTACAGCCCCATAACAGGCTGCAAGTGTGAATGATCAATTAGCCCTTCCTGACCACAATCAAGAGGACAAGCCTGACCTTCACAGATTTTAGCAGGCTTCTTCCTCGTCCTACTACCAGAGTGGTAAAAGAGCATAGTCTTCATTGCCCGTAGTTGCCTCTTCTTCCTAGTACTGTCAAGTGTCAGTTGTGGAGAAATTATGGGTACTGGTTTATTAGAGCCTAAGAAGGTTGGGGAAGGGTTGGTTGTCAACAGGGAAAGGGGGATACCATGTCTCGCCCAAGGGTTCCCCACTCCCAGTCCCGAAGGGCCCTCCACCCAGGTGATCCTCCTTCGCTTCTACGCCACCATGGTCGGGATCCAATAGCGATGGCCTTTGCCTGGTGAAAGGGAGGCATGGTATCAAAAGTATGATACTGACACAAGACACAAAAGGTACAATTTGTAAAACCTTTATTAAAGGATCAATGGGGTTGGAGAAACTCCTACTTTGCCTAGGATGGGAGTGTCTCAAACATTACATAATAAATAAAACAGTCATAGGTGAGTCTGTCAAATTGTCAAATCAAAATGGTCTATACTAACAAAACCTAATGCCTGCCTTATATCTTGTGTGAAAAGGAGAATACGTATGCAAAGGAAAGTCAGTTTTCAAATATAAAGAATAGATTTGGCTCTCTCCTCCCCATGTTGGACTGCACAGAGTAAGGCTTTCCCCGTAGGCAAGATGTCCCACTCTGGCTCAGGCTCTTAACACAATAAGCGGTTCAAAACGTGGATCAAATCCTGCCTGGCCTTCCATGTTCAAGTCTTACTTTCCAATTTCCAAAACAAAGTTCCATCGGTCCCCCTCTATTGGGCTTACCCCCACCCTTCCTTATCTATCTCTTAGCTCTTGCACTATCTGAAATGTCGTCAGGCCGAGTATGATAGTTAATTTCACACCCTTACTGTTCATGGCCTGTAAGAATGTGGTTATATTTTCCCTTGTTCTCTCCCTTGCCTTGAAGCGCTTTGAAGCACATTGTGTATAGGCGCTATATAAATAAACTATCATATCATATCATATCATATCAGACCTCTTTTTAAAAGGTTAACTTTGATCCCCCACTGTCGGGCTCAGACCTCTTAACGCAAACGTTCACATCTGTCTCCCTTTGACAACAAAAGGTCACATCGGTTTCCCTCCGTCAAGCTCAGACCTTTCACAACCAAAGTTCACGTCAGTCTCCCTCAGTCAGGCTCAGACCTTTCACAGCAAAACAAAACACTTGCAGGGGTTATCTTCCCCAAGCTTAATTCACCTCCTTTAGTGGTTCCCTTCCCCTATCTTATTACACCTTCGGTCTCCCTCAGTCAGGCTCTGACCGTTTCCTGATGTCGAAGACTTTTGAATGTGCATGTTTTTTTTTCTACAGGTCTCTGCAGGACCACTTCGACTTTACAGCTTTTAACTCACACTCCTATGTTATTTGCCCCAGTGCTTCCTGGTCTGGGTAGTTCACTGTATTGTGCACCAAAGTTTAATGTTCACCTTTTTACTCTCTTCTTTTCTCTGAGTTAATTTCAATCACCTTCCTTTAACAGTACATTCTCTTTAACATTACACACCTTTCAACTTTCGCAGAGACTTTTGAGTGGGCTACTTCCTTTTGCCAGACCACTCTGTTACTCAGTATCACTGACTTTACAGCTATCGTTACTTCAAGGTTCATTCTAGGGTCTGACTTTCTTCGCGTCTCATCCACAAGTGTGCAGCCTTCAAATGTGTGATATAATGTTACCACTTCAATCTTTCTTTAGCACACACCAGTCTCTCATGTTGCTTGCCAACTCACCGCCTGTGTGCATTTCTTTCTTGTCTTTATTGTCTTCCAGTTTACGAGTCAAGGTTAGTACCACAGGCGTGGCCTCGCCTCCCCAACTCTGCCGTTCACCCAGGAGGGTCGCTGGCATCCTTCAAACATAATGCAGCCTTCTGGTTTGGGTTTCGGCCTTCTCCACGTGTCTTTCGTGGCTTTTTGGAGGCAACAACCTACTGCAGGGAACTATTGGGGTTCTCCATCCGTGCCTTTCGTCCCTCGGCCTGTTGCTCTGCTCCAGTAGGTTCACCTTCGCCCCGAAGGTTCTGCTCTGACTCGTGTTCCACCTTCCCAGAGTGTGTCTCTATGTTCTGCCTTTTATCAGTGTGAGGAGAGCTAATTGGCATCATATGTATGCACTTATAGTCAAGTGCCTGACTTTGCTTGACCCAATTAGCAGGACATGTCCAATGCAATGTGTAAGAGTTAGCATTATTACTCTCAGTTGCCCTCTTCCTCGGCCCAGTGTTTGTGTAGAAAGGGAGGGGAGTTGGGACATCGGAGAATCCTATGAAATAGGAGGGATCATGGGTACAGGAAAGGGAGGAATACTGTGTCTCACCATCGGCTGCTGCACCTCTACTCCCCGAATACCCCTCACCCAGGTGATCCTCCCGCACTGGTCCACCCCCAGGGTCTGGATCCAAAGGCTGTGCCCTGGCCACCTTAGAGAGACAAGCAGGGTACACCCCTGGGACTGGCAGATGAGACACACTTTGGTTTCACACACTGGCCACCTGCGCAGAGAATCCAAGGTGGTTAGGAGTGAGAATACCCTTAGGTTTCTCACATACCCTTCCCCAATGCAGGTTGGACCGAGGTGCTTCACATGGAAACCAGGAGAGCAAGTCCACGTTACCTTGCTCTCTGTCCTTCTGGGATTCCACTGTTGAGCAACAAGGTTGACTGTCTAGGACACCCTGTATATCATTTAGGCTGGACTCTCTTTGCTGGGATCTTGGGTTTAGTTCCACAGAACTCATGCTTTCCGCCTCATCAACTCTCCTTTCAAACCTGGGAGATTTTATTTTTAGTTCACGATGACACATGTAAGGAAAGGCTTGGTATCATCAATGAAGACAGACACAAATAAGACACAGTTCAAGGGTGTTTATTGAATTTTAAAGGGTTGGTTAAATGCCTAGCTAAACCTAAACGGAAGGATGGGATTAAGCTACAACCATCAAATAATAATAACGCAGACCTTGTCCAGTCTCTTCAAAATAAAAGGGCCTATGCTAATCCTTACTTCTAAATGCAAAATGGTGTGGGACAGTAGTGTATGCAAAAAGGAAAAGTGTTCAAGAAACAATATGGCAGGACAGTTGAGCAGTTGGCATCCCTTCCCCACACTTTCAGCACAGGCAAGACAGCACGCTCGAGCCTCGTGCACACTCTGGCTTCCTCGGCACGAAGACACAGTTCAAAGGTTCAGCTGGTCTCACACCACTCTGGCAAAGACTTTAAGAAACAAAAAAGGATTCTCAAAAAGATATTTCTCTTGCCATAACACAGGCTTCCTCCACTTTTAAACAAAGTTCACTTGTCAAAACACACAGTTGTATCTTCTTTCCCAGTGGCTGCTGGTACTTGTAGTTCATTTTGTTACTCGTACAGTTCAATATATCAGTTTCAGGACCTTCTGACCAAAGTCTCTTTCCCATTCAAAGTCTCTTACTGCAGAGGGTCTGATGTAGCAAACAAAACACAAATGTTCCTTTCCTTTGTCAAGATTCTCACGTTCATAAGTTCACGATTTGTCCCCGTCGTCGGGCTCAGACCCCTTTCATACAATGTTCACAAGTTTCCCTCATCCGGGCTCGGACCATGGATCCCCCTCTTCCAGTCTCAGATCCCTTTTGACACCAGAAACGAAGAATTTTGACTGTGAACAGGATTTTACTCGACCCGTCGCAGGACCACTTTGATTTACAATTTGTATTTGTACAATTCTTTACAACTCTTCAACTTTCACTTCTGCCACTTATCGGCTCAATACCTTACAGAGACCTTCGATTGAGCACTCACGCGGTGCCGGACCACTCTGTCTGACAGCTTTGCTCTTTTGGACTACAAGTCCCAGAATGCACATTCGAGGTTTAGTTTCCACTTCGCCAGTTACGGGCACTTTTGGGATTTACACAAAGTTCTTGACACAATGGGTTATACCACCTTACCTTCACTCGAGTCACAGGGTCTCTGTCTTTTACCCTCAGTGATGTGTTAACGGGCCCTCAATGAGGATTCACTTGTGGTCAGGGTCGCAGCACCTGCCACTCAACTCCCTGGGTTTCTGGAACTCACCTAGGGAGCAAGTACTGATTTAAACACTACCAGAAAAGTGTAGCTAGAGATTTGGTTCACTGGGATATGGCTCCCCTGTCACACTGAGGCCCCTTTGTACTCACATACTTCAGTCTCTTGGCAGTCTGTCCCCCTTCTGGCTTCCCAAGGTTCTCCCAGCAGCGTACTTCTACTTCTGCTCTTCCCAGTTCCATCAGCATCCCCTGCTCGCTCCAAACAGTGTTTCTAGCTGCCGCTTTTATACTCGCAGCTAGAGTTAATTGGAGTCAGGTTTGAGTAGTTGTCCCTCCCTGCATGACTCTGCCTGACCTCATTATCGGGACAACATGGAGACTGCACATAGGAATCCATTGCCCATTGATTCCTATGGGTAATCCTCATGACTCCAATATGCATCCTCTTCGTCCAAGTAGTTGAATGTCTAGAATGGAAGTAGGGATTGTGGGAGTTGTAGGTTTTTCTGGAGATCATGGAAAACCCATGTAGGTTTTTTGTCAGGATGAAGGGGGTACATGTATTGTGGTGGGTCAATTGATTTTCTATTGGGTTATTGTGATTTTGTGGATGGTTTTAATTTCACTGGTTGTTTTCTCCTTTTTCTTACATAAAGGTACTGGGGTATGATGGGACTCTGCTGACAATATCCCAGGACAACTGAGAGGATGTCAGGTAGGGGTGTATCAGAATGGGAGGAATACATGTCTCGCCCAAGGGCGTGTCTCCCATAGTTCCCAAGGACCCCCTGCCTAGGTGATCCTCCCTCGCTCGTCCGTCCCCAGAGTTGGGATCTAAGAGTGATGGCCCTCCCCTGGCCACCTGAGCAAAGGATCCCTGGGATTAACCTGGCAGAAACGCCTGAGGTTTCTCACAGACCCAACTATAGGAATTTTATATTTTACTTGTCCCACTCGTGAGACCCATTGATCAAATTGTGGCACATCCCTTCCCATGACTAAATGAGCTGGTAAGTTGGAAATCACTGCTAAAGTCAAGTTTATTTCCCTTCCCAAAATCGTAACGGGTACTTGTGCCTATGGATGATCTGAGAAGTCTTCAGATGGTCTTCTCAGAGAGGGTCTCAGCCCTCATTTAAAGCCAAATCAGCCCCAGTGATTGGTACAGGCTAAGCGATAAGGTATACCGAGCTTCAACTCGGTATACACTGGGTGCTGAGCTTTGGTGCGGGTATTGGATCGGTGCCAGTCCGCGTGTGCTGTTGACCTGGGATTGTGTCCCATTAAACAGCTACTAAGATCCACTCCGAAAAGACAAAAAACATATTTATGAATATTGTGTATTAATTGATGTTGTTATGAAATGTCGTCTTTGTGATTTGTAGAAATGTGATTGGAGAAGAATTGTGGCTGAATGATTGATTTAGGATTATTGTTTGGGAATGATTGGTGTCATCTGCATTTTATAGTTGTGATTTTACCTGCAAGTTCACTGTAGTTTCCTTTTTTGATTCATTCATGATTTATTTTCATCAATAATTTTGTATCATCTTAAATAAATGAATTGAAAATTGTTTCTGAAACAGGGCCCTGCCCCGGCTCACTATAGTCCCCTGCTAACCTCAGCTCACCAGGCTGCCAGAAGGCAAGGCTTTTTTTTCTAAAGTCTGAAGCTCTCGCGTGTAAGCAAGAGCTTCAGGCTTTAGAAAAATAAGCCTTGCATTTCATTGTGTCTACTACACCTCTGCCAGGCACCCCTTCCATTAGAGATGCAGGGGTGATGATCCCTGCAACTCTAATGAAAGGGGTACCTGGCAGGGGTTCAGCGACACAATGAAAAGGCAAGGCTTTTTTTGTAAAGCCTGAAATGCTTGTATGTAAGCGAGAGCTTCAGGCTTTAGAAAAAAGCTGTTGCATTCATTGTGTCTCCTACCCCTCTGCCAGGCACCCCTTCCATTAGAGATGCATGGGTGATGATCCCTGCGTCTCTAATGAAAGGAGTACCTGGCAGGGGTTCAGCGACACAATGAAAAGGCAAGGCTTTATTTTTAAAGCCTGAAATGCTTGCTTGTACACGAGAGCTTCAGGCTTTACAGAAAAAAAACTTCACCTTGTTATTGCTTTGCCAACCTCCTGCCCGACACTCCTTTCATTAGAGAGGCAGGAGATCATCACCCTCAGTGACAGGGTGAAGGTCCCTGCATCTACAGTGAAAGGGGCGACTGGCACAGGGTCAGCGCAGCAATTAAAAGACAGGCAACCCTTACCTGACCTGAATGGTGCCCGTTAGGCCACAGCCTGCGCCCTTTTGCGACATCGAGCTGGGGCTCTAACAAGGGCGTGGCCTAGCAGGCAGCATTCAGGTGAGGTAAGTGTTCGGCTACGACCCCCTGCTAGAGCACGCCCCCTAGGAGCCGTGGCTCGAGTGTCAGGCCACGTAAGGCACTGGAGAACAAGGGATCAACAAAGACTGGGTGTATATGTGCCTAGACACGAGACTGGGTCACCAACAGGTGGCAATGCAGGGCCCGGCCAGTGGGCAGAACTGGCCTTTAGGGGTAACATGAGGGTCCGCGCAGCCATCACCGGAGGAGATCGCCCACAGAGGCTGGCATGGGAGTGCAAAAAATTACACAGCCTAGAGGACCAGTCTTTTCTGAAACTACCTGTGTTAAAAGGTGTTGCAAAGTTAGCTCAGTATGCATGCATGAATGAGTGTGTGTGTATGATGTATGGGGGGCTGGGTGTGCATGTAAATGAGAGAGTCACTCAGAGTCTATGGTGAATGGGATTTCTGAATGAGTCCGTGAATATGTAATTGTGTGCAGGCGCGCGTGCACTTGTGGGTAGAGCGTGGGAGGTGGGGTGGGGTGTTTGGCTAGGCGGAGTTCGCTAAACAGAACATTTTAGTGGACATCCATGATAAAGTGGGCATGATGTGTGTTAATAGTGGCTAGAGTGGCGTTTTGGTGCAGCCAGTCTAGTCCATTATTACTGTGGCTTGACATTTATTTTTACTGGGATGGACATGTTTTCTCATAGTATCATTACTGGCATCATATGCAAAGCAAACATGCGTGTGTTCATATGTGGGAATACTGGCATACATGGGCACAGCCAGCGTGAACGGGTTGTGGCCTGGCATATAATGGTGTAATGAACAGAAATATAGGGTTTGTATTTCATGTGGAAGCTGGATTAGTGGCACACCGTACTACCTCCCGACCCTTTGGTGGTCGCGTTTGCCTACAGGGCGATGCCTGATTGGATACCTGGGCTTTAGATATAAAAATTATCCAAGCCACTAAATGTGCCATGTTATCTTTAAATCCAATCACTTGGTTACTCTCACTGGCATGTTGCACTTTTTTGGGCGAGAGAAGGGGGGGCGGAGGCGCCAAGTTTGCCCCGCCCCGTTTCTGACGTGGCCCCTCCCTGAAATGTAAGTTTTGTTGCGCTCCTGTGCCTGGGCAATGAGGTCCGGCAGTGGCAGGAGGGAGGGCTGGTGTAACATGGCACCAGGGTGAGGAAGGCACAGGAGGTGTAAAGGGGGCGGGGGGCGATATTGTTAGCTCCAGACTTCCTATTCATTGTCACTGGCCAAGCGCTTTGGGAGACAGTGGATAGGCACCCGGACCCTAGGATCCCACCCGTCATGTACAGCGAGTAGAGCGCTCGCTTTGACATCTGTGCAGAGCCAGGTTCGAATCCCGGCAGGGCCAAACTCAGCATTTCATCCTTCCGAGGTCGATAAATAAGCACCACACACCGTGGGTAATAATCAGATGCGCTCCGATGCCTGAGGGTTCGTAGCGCTATAGAAATGCAACATTAATATTAAGGAGAAAGCGGTTGTGGTCCCTTTGGGCATGACCCATGTATGCATCAGGCTGAACACGCATGTGTGAGTCGCGTGCTTAACTTGCTGAGCTATCCTTTGCTGTACTTTTGAGAAGCTGTGGCGGCTCTCTGCGCGCGCACGGCTACTGAACGCTAAGCAGCGCCCGCCTGGTGGGGTCGGGTAACTTCCTCACACAGGTGCAGGTGCTGCTCTGGACAGCTCCCAAAGGCGCGTGACCGACAAACGATGGGGCGGGCTCGAAGACAGGTGTGTGCACCATGTCACAGTAGTGCGCGGGATGAGTGGTCGCGTGTGCGCCCAGATCGCACGCGACCCCAAGCGCGATAAGGTCGCGGGTTCGCGAACCCGGATGCGCACCTGACGCTCGCTTAATGAGGTCCCCCTCCAGGGAGGATGCCGCGCCCCTCGGCCACTGGTCCCCCCGCCCATCCCACAGGCACGCACGATCTCGACTGCAGCCACGCGCCCGCAGCCGGCCTTTGCGTGCACAGCCACCGGCGCGCGCTCCCGAGAGCCGGGCGGGGGCGTGTGCAGTGCGGGAACTGACAGGGGCGCGCGGAGCTCAGCCCTCCACCTTCCACCCCCCGCAAGTACAGACGCACACACACACAGCAGCTGCCACGGCGGACAGAAGCGCTGCGGGGGCACGGAGCAGCGGCAGGCGGGCAAGCATCTCTCTGCGCGCAGCGCAAGGGACCGGCGCATCTCCCCTGCAGACGGCGGCTGAAGCGGTGAGTGTCCGGGGCTGCCAGGCGCACGGGCTCTGCGCCACCTCCTGCGGGGAACCGTGCAGCGCCGCACCTCCTCCTCTGCGGCAACGGGCACCCCCACCAGGGCAGGTCCATCCCAGGTGTCCCCCCTTCCCCCCCACCCCACTCCTGTCTGTTGCTTTCCATGGAGCCCGTTGTCTCCCCAGGGTGTGCGTTCATTGACTCCGGCAGCACGGTGGATCTTGACGTGTCGCGTGCAGTAGCCCGCGCTGCCGTGCAGCCGTGAAGTGTGTGTGTGTGTGTGTGTGTGTGTACACACAGGCACCTGCGCTTCACGCTTGCCACATCGATCCGCCGTGCTCCAGTAATTCCATCCCCGGTCTGCAGTCTTCCTTGGTTGTGGGGGGGGGGACTGTTGGGTGGCAAGGGCACTCGTTCGAGGCAGCCTTCTTTTACAGATAATGTTGCTTGTTCCCAGTGGACCCCAAGTGATTGGACCACCTGGTGTAAAGTGGGGTCATTCGATAGAGAGCTTATTCTCGGAGAGAAATCGTGCATGTGGAAACCCGACGCACAGGGAAGAGCCCCTCGGAGGCCAGCCAGGTTATGTGTTCGCTAGTTGCTGTGTGTGTGTTAATCCCACAGGTGCAAGAGCCACTGGCCTCAATCAGACTGTCCCCACCCTTTAATGCACCAGCGTTTTCACGTGTGCACTAGTGGGCCACGCTAGTAGTGCTTGCACGAATGTCCAGCTAGCCGTGTCTTTGCTATTATTTCCCCTGCCATTTTTGGGCCTTTTATTAAACACTCTGAGCGCTTAGTTGGAGCCCATGGCAGGGCCAAGAGGCAATTCATTTAGCCAGGCACGCTAGCATAGTAGTGTGGATCCTGTAACATAACGAAGCCGGCTCCTTCATTTCACATAGCATAGCATAGCAATACATAACCACTCCCATGACATAGCACAGCAAAACATGACCTCTCCTATGACAGAACCGTTACATGACATAGCATAGCAAAACATACCCTCTCCCATGACAGAACCATAACATGACATAGCAAAACATGACCGCTCCCATTACAGGACCGTAACATAACATAGTTTAGCAAAACATAACCTCTCCCATGACAGAACCCTAACATGACATAGCATAGCAAAACATAACCGCTCCCATGACAGAACCATAGCATGACATACCATAATAAAACATGACCTCTCCCATGACACAACCATAACATGACAAAACATAACCTCTTCTATGACAGAACCAAAACATAACCTCTCCCATGACAGAGCCATAACATGACATAGCAATACATACCCTCTCCCATGACAGAACCATAACATGACATAGCAAAACATGACCGCTCCCATTACAGGACCGTAACATAACATAGTTTAGCAAAACATAACCTCTCCCATGACAGAACCGTAACATGACATAGCATAGCAAAACATAACCGCTCCCATGACAGAGCCATAACATGACATAGCATAGCAAAACATAACCTCTCCCACGACAGAACCATACATGACATAGCATAGCAAAACATAACCACTCCAATGACAGAACCATAAAATGACAAAACATAACCTCTCCCATGACAGAACCATAACATGACATAGCATAGCAAAACATGACCTCTCCCATGACAGAACCATAACATGACATAGCAAAACAAAACATAACCTCTCCCATGACTGAACCATACCATGACATATCATAGAAAAACATAACCGCTCCCATGATAGAAACATGACCTAGCATAACAAAACATAACTCGCCCATGACACAACCTTAACATGACAAAACATAACCTCTCCCATGACAGAACCATAACATGACATAGCATAACAAAACATAACCCTCTCCCTTGGCAGAACCATAACATGACATAGCATAGCAAAACATAACCTCTCCCATGACAGAACCATAACATGACATAGCATAGCAAAACATGACCTCTCCCATGACATAACCATAACATGACATAGCAAAACATAACCTCTCCCATGACAGAACCATAACATGACATAGCATAGCAAAACATAACCTCTCCCATGACAGAACCATAACATGACATAGCATAGCAAAACATAACCTCTCCCATGACAGAACCATAACATGACATAGCATAGCAAAACATGACCTCTCCCATGACATAACCATAACATGACATAGCATAGCAAAACATAACTTCTCCCATGACAGAACCATAACATGACATAGCATAGCAAAACATGACCTCTCCCATGACATAACCATAACATGACATAGCAAAACATAACCTCTCCCATGACAGAACCATAACATGACATAGCATAGCAAAACATAACCTCTCCCATGACAGAACCATAACATGACATAGCATAGCAAAACATAACCTCTCCCATGACAGAACCATAACATGACATAGCATAGCAAAACATGACCTCTCCCATGACATAACCATAACATGACATAGCATAGCAAAACATAACTTCTCCCATGACAGAACCATAACATGACATAGCATAGCAAAACATGACCTCTCCCATGACATAACCATAACATGACATAGCATAGCAAAACATAACCTCTCCCATGACAGAACCATAACATGACATAGCATAGCAAAACATGACCTCTCCCATGACATAACCATAACATGACATAGCATAGCAAAACATAACCTCTCCCATGACAGAACCATAACATGACATAGCATAGCAAAACATGACCTCTCCCATGACATAACCATAACATGACATAGCAAAACATAACCTCTCCCATGACAGAACCATACATGACATAGCATAGCAAAACATAACCTCTCCCATGACAGAACCATAACATGACATAGCATAGCAAAACATGACCTCTCCCATGACATAACCATAACATGACATAGCAAAACATAACCTCTCCCATGACAGAACCATAACATGACATAGCATAGCAAAACATAACTTCTCCCATGACAGAACCATAACATGACATAGCATAGCAAAACATGACCTCTCCCATGACATAACCATAACATGACATAGCATAGCAAAACATAACCTCTCCCATGACAGAACCATAACATGACATAGCAAAACATAACCTCTCCCATGACAGAACCATAACATGACATAGCATAGCAAAACGTGACGGCTCCCTAATATAGCATCTGCCATTCCTCTGCCTCTTGCCTCATCCCCTCTCTCTGGTCGGTCTCTCTTCACAGCCCCTTTCTTGCCCCACTCTGCATTGCCTGCTCCCGCTTTCCTGCACGTCCCCCCGCGCCCCCCCTTTGCTTCTCAGCATCTTGCCTCTCCCGTCTCCCCCTTCTTCGGCGGAGCTAGAATGTTGGTGCCATGTTAGTCCAGCTGTCAGATCACACAGGGTGCAGGTTGGGATGCCTTCCATGGGACTAGCGGGATATGTGCTGTAGGGGCGGAACACCACTGCAGCTGTGGACATCAAATATCATTCTGCATCAAGTAGTCCAGAGTAGCATTATTGTCAAAGAAGCCCCCACTAGCCACAATAAAAGAACCCTTTCAGTTCAAACTCCACTGGGTGAGGGAATGGTAGGCATGGGATGGAGGCATGGGATGGAGGCATGGGATGGCCACCTTGTCTAAAGGACCAGAAACTCAGCTGCAGTCAGGGAACACACAGCGGTTTCCACTGAAAACAATCCACATTACTGGCTAATGGTTGCATTTTAAGAAAACAAACTATATGCACATGTAACTGTTAAACAGAATATGCCATCAAAGTTAAGCACGGGCAATTTTAAAGTAGGCCCAGTAATTTCTTAAAATCACTAATTTCCTTTTAGAAACGTATTGAAGTGAAATATAAGAATACGGCTGGAAAGCAGGAGCTGTACTTTTCAGCCTCTATATGTAGTGGTGTCAGGACCATATAGTGATGTGTTTGTACAAGGTGAGACTCCTTTTCTATCATTTCGGCCTGGGTGGCCCCGCATCATCATCTTGATTGGTTGAGGTCTCCTCGTCACCCGCACCGGCTCCACCAATCGTAGGCACGCACGCCCCTGGTTGATCTTCTCATTTACTGTTCAGCCTGAAAACTAAACGCGGGGCTGTTTCTGGGATCAGGGGAGGTGGGCACCTGCCAGGGCTGGGGGTACTGAGGCCACATGATGTGCTCACAGCCACTGCTTGGAAAATAACTTTCTGTTCATTTGATGTGCATCTCGAGTGCAGTGGGGCACGCTGGGAGGCGCGCAGTCTCTGAAGTATGTTTTCAAGATATTGTAACAGCAGAGCATTGCAAATGGAGATGAGTTAGTGGTAGATAACGACAGAGAGTGGCTCATCGGGCGTGGCAATTGTTAATGATATGCCCTTTGAGAAGTGCAAATGTTGTTAGTTGGCAAGTGTATTGAAGCTCAATGGTGCGTAAAACAATGACCACAATGCATTAGACTTGATCACGTGTTGTCTTTCACAGTGTGTTTTTAAGTGTATACAGTGCACATGTCAAACCCAGACACGATTTGCCGCACATCTTTCGTTCTCTAGTTGGTGCAGCTATGTGTTCAACTCCCAACTTCACCCACTTAACCACCATGTGTGACCTTGGGCACCTCGTGTAATCTCGACATGCCTTATCTGTCACATGCCAGGTCCCTAACTGAGATTCATTTCACCCTGTCTGCTGTCCTCCTGCTGCGCTAGACGATGGTGTCGCATTGATAACACACAGAGTGGTGCCTTGAGGGTGGGGGGGGGGGGGGGATGTTGGCTTTGTTGCATCGTATTCGCTATGCACAGAGAGCTTTCTTTCCAAGTGTGTGGGGGCTGTTCTGAGTGGCTTGGTCACGTGTCCTGACGCTGAATGCTTAGGGGGGCTTCGGTGAATGTAAACTTACAGCAGCACACCTGTGGTCGTAATGGCTGAACAGATGCCGCCGCCTCTGGTTACATCTCAGATGATTGAAAAGATGCGCTCTGCAGGAGCAGCCTCCAGGAGGGTGCTCTCGAGGCACTGAACACGTGCACGAGGCAAAGACAGGGACTTCATGTGTTGTGCAATGTTGCCTGCTTTGCTCTGCCTGCCTATTACGTTTCAGTCCTTTCATTCCAAGTTTTTGGTGGCAGCGCTTTGAGCTTGTGGTGTTGGGGTGGGTAGGGAGGCACATCCTAGTGTTTCACCCTGGACGCTATATTGTGTCGAAACGTCGCCAGCTGCACTTTGTGCACGAGCGCATCGGTGGCGCACTTGTGACATTGTGAATCCAGAGCTTAAGTGCAGAGACACTGAGCGAGCAAAACAACTACTGATAAAATATTCATTCAGCAAGAGTGTAGGAGCCCCTCTATTGAGAATGTACGGGAGGATAGCTCAGGGGCTACGTGCTCGCCTTGGAAGCAAGACGGCACGGGGCAACACAGGTTCAATTCCGGGGTCCGCGCTTACAAACCTCTGGGTATTAAGCGTGTTATAAATAACCTATCAGATCACATCATGGTTCAAATACCCTGTTCTATGGAATTTCTTCCACTCCGGAGGGCCTGCAGCCACGTTTTAGCTCACGGTACCCTTCACAGCGAAGCAATACCATTGGCGTAGCAGTCTGGTCCCACCCAACAAGGGCAGTCCAGCACCGCAATGCTAGGTACTGAAGAGCACCATCAGCAACCCCAGGCACGTGTTTCAGCCATGTTGTGCCTCCTCAGGGAGGTGAAGCTGAGCCTCTCTAAGACACAACGAGCAAGGGGTCCACGTCTGGATTACCCTGGGTTACTTCAGTTAAAACCCCAAGTTTTACATATCAAACATGAGTGTGGGAGCCCATTTAATGAGAACGAACATGGTTCAAATAACCTGTTCTATGACGTTTATTCCACTCTTTCTTCTTTCAGTTTGTAAAACCTGGGGTTTCACCCTAAATTACCCATAGTACAAATTCCATACAATTCCATACAGGGTATTTGACCCATTTTCGTTCTCATTAGAGGAGCTCCCACACTACTCTTCAATAAAACATCCATACAACCTACACATTGTGAAGGACCCATCACTAGGTGCTCCTAAAGTTGCTTTTTGCAGCTGAGGGAGCACTTCCTGGGCTTTATTGAACTGTCAAAGGGAAACCTAGTTATTGGGGATGCTGCCAGGGGTACTCCCACTCTTAATGTGTGATGGGGTGCTCCTGTGCATCCCTGGACATTCAGAGCTGCCGGCCCACCCTCCAGGGGATGATCGGGATCCTGCGCGCATGTGCAGGAATAAGCACGTGCCGCCCACTTCCTGGTTCCTCTTCCTGCTGCGCTGGAGCATGAATGCCGCGGGACCTGGCGGAGTGGTTTCTGGGCTAGGGCACAGCAGGCGATACAACTAAGTGTGGGCTTGCATGCGTAAATGACAGTGTATGTTGTGGGTGCGTGTGAGATGATGAGAGTGAATTTGTATGGGTGAATGTGTACGTGAGGGAGCAATGTATCACCCCCACTCCGCATCCCCAAATCAGCGGTCTGTTATTTTGCAGATTGTGGGAGGGGTGTATTTTATTTTAATGGGCATGAATTTTAAAGCAAACATGTTGTTTGCTTTAACGCTGATGCACAGTAAACATGGTCAGACTGACTGCAGCATCGCAGTGCAGTCTAGCCACGTTTTATTAGTGACTAGACTGGCATTTTGGAGTGCCTACCTACCACCCACAATAAGATATGGCTGAACTGGCTAGCAGCCAATACAGCCATTTCTTATTGTTGCATGACATTATTTTCTGGGCATGTATGATAAAGCAAACATAAGTGTTATTACAAGGCAAGCCTGACCAAATATGAGGTCAGATTTTAGCCGGGCATAGGAGACTGATCTCCAACGTCTCCTCCGTCTGAACTTTTACCCTGTGTTTTTCACACTCATTGGCATGAAACATCTTTACTCACGAACAAACTGTTAGTCAAAATGTGTAAATGAATCTTTTACTTGCCATGCCTTTTACTTTGACCATTTATTTCTACATTGATGTCATAGTGAATGTTGAACTATGCTTCTGTGTTCTACAACGCACATTATAGATTGTTATACGTAAAAAACGTACTAAAATGCTTTGCACAAAGAAAATAAGCATCAGCTAATCAATAAAAAGCTGCAATTGTGTACACAAGAATTGGAATTCTGTACATTAATACTACATTAGAGATATCTGTTTGATAGCAGCAACGATGCTGTTTCCCTTAACAGCTGCCCAAACTGCATGGGCACCCATTAGGGTCTAAAACCAGAGTGCACGGAATTTACCCCATGCACCCCCAAGATCCATAGAGGGTAGGACAACCCCCCTTGTTATGGCATTTTCGTGCAGCCAGTCTAGCCATTACTGTTGCATGATGTTTTTTTCTGGACATTTATGATAAAGCAAGCATAATACGCGTGATTACAAAGCTAGACTGGCATTTTCATGCAGCCAGTCTAGCCATTACTGTTGCATGATGTTTTTTCAGGGCATTTATGATAAAGCAAGCATAATACGCGTGATTACAAAGCTAGACTGGCATTTTCATGCAGCCAGTCTAGCCATTACTGTTGCATGATGTTTTTTCTGGGCATTTATGATAAAGCAAGCATAATACGTGTTATTACAAAGCTAGAGTGGCATTTTTATGATGCCAGTCTAGCCATTTCTTACAGTAGCATGCCCTTTTCTCTGGGTTTTTATTGTGAGCAAAAATGATGTGTTTGGTGCCAGACATGTTTTCTTATTGAACCAGAGCATTGCCATGCAAAGCCAGCAGTAGTATGCTCTTATGTGCAGGTATTGGCAGAGAGCCAGCTTGCACATGTTTTCTTTTAGTATCATTCACTACTGGTATTATGTACAAAGTGAACAGGAGGCTATTCTGATATGGCGACACTGGCATATATTGGTGCAGCCAGCATGGAAATGTATGGGCACAGCCAGTGACCATGTTTTTTTAATGCTGGCATGCATTGTGGTGAAAGGCATCATGGCAGTGCTCTTGTGCAATGTTGGGGACTCCCTTCCATCAGTTGGATTTTTTTTATGCTTCACCCGCTTAACAATGATTCCAACCTGTCTGTCTTTTTACCCACATTTTCACCAAAAGTGGGCTGTGTAATGCACCATATTAACCCATTATTCAAATATTTTCTCGGGGACGGGAGGGAGAGAACCCCTGAACTCCCCTTGGTTGGTGTGTGGCTCCCTTGCTGTGCTCGGTCACTTGAGCTTATTTTTGGCAAATGAGCCACTGCGCGACTACCCAGCACAACACCGTTTACTATGGCGCCCTCTGGTGTTTGCCTTAGGCAGACAGTTTACAATCAGAAATGTCTGCGGTTTATTTCAAAGCACGATACAAATGTCCAATAACTAAATAAAAAAATAAAGATCGAATTTAGTGGGCCTACCCTTCAAGGAACACAATGTGCAGGCATAGTGACTACTTTCCTAATAAGGGATCAGAGTAATGGGTACATACCCAGGCCTTGGGTGTGAAACCCTAACCAATTGAACTTGCAACAATCTGTCTAGTGCTTAGAAGCCGTGTGGAAAAACACTCGAGGCACACCCATTTATGCACAGTGGTCTTCGATGAACAAGCAGTTCAAGGGACCTATGCATCAACATGAATTGATTGGGGATCATGTGAGTGTGAGAGACGATATTGTGCTCACACAGGAAGGGAGATTTCCCGCTAGGCCTCTGCACCTTGGGCCTCTTTTGTGTGGTGTTTACAAATGTCCCCCTAGGAAAAGGCTTGGTCTTGCTGAAAGTGTGTAATATGGGGCCACTTTGATAAATATTTCCAGGGCCTCTTTTGGTTCCCAGTCCACCCCTGGCCTTGCCCGCTCAGGCCTTACCCTGTCTATGCCTCTGTGTTGAGCCGTGCCTGCGGGGCAGCGACCACATTGGGGTTGGCTGCGGGGCTGAGGTGGTGCTTTAGGATGTCTCTGCTGGAGGTGGTGGGGGGGTGCGGCTGCTACTAGATAGAGTTCCAGTGGAGAGCGGCCAGGAATGGTGGGGCGGGGCATACGCCGGGAGGCGGTGCACGGGGTATTGAGGATGGTTGATAATGTCAGCTTTCCAGGACATTCGACATTCTGTCTCTCAAGCCTCTGATCAGATAAGTGCATTGGAAGCAAAATCGATGCCTTTTTGCAGTGTGGAATTTAATTTTGGTTCATCTTAGTCACACTGATTGGGTGGAATTCTAGCCAATCAGGCGGTCTAAATGACCCTCTGCTTATATTCCAGCCAATCATCGGATGACCTGGATCATTTCAGACCCTCCGAGGGACTGGATTGACCAGAAATGTGGTGCACAATTGTTAGGATACCCCCAATTTCAGAGTCCGTGAACATTTTTCTCGGCCCTTTACATTACTGTTTGATGCTTCAAGATGGAATGCCTCCGCTTTTAGGCACTATCATATTGGCTTCTTTATAAAGACCCCATTTATTGTCACTCAGTTTATTGACCTTTAAAAGCATAAAGTGCTAAACAGCCCTTGCTGGGGATTCACACATGCGTCCTGCACACTGAGCACACATGTCTGTGACACGCGCTTAACTCACTGAGCTACCTTATTGGCAGTGATGTATGTGTGATCCCACACATTGAGCTCCGCCGGCATGGAAGATGGCAGCGGCTGGATGTGTGTGCCAGAGTGTCAGGAAGTTGTGTACAATCCTGGGATTAGAGAAGGCACCTGTGGGGCGCAGGAGGGCGAGGTGGTGATGGGCCTGAGAGATAGAACAGGGTGCAGGTGCTGCAACAGGTGGCCTTTCGCTCAGCAGTAGAAGTGATTCTCGAGGCCAGGAGGCTAAGGACTAGTTCATGGATCGCAGTGTTGACCAAGAGAGCCCGTGCGGGAGGGGCTGGCAAGGTTTCACAGACGGTGACGTCACGTTTTGTTGACCAGGTGCCCCTTGGACTACAGGTTGGTATTCTTAGGAGTCTCTTCCTCATGTTTCGTCCCCCTCCTTTAGTCATTTTAGAATCCTTACTTCACATCTCACATCTCGCAGCGCGGTCCTCTGAAGGGCGTTCATCCCCACATCGCTTTGAGGCCCGACCAATGGCAGTAGGCGCTATAGAAATGCCTTATGACCTAACATAACATAGTACCAGGGAACGCATTATTGGCAAACACTGCGCCAAATGGAACACTTCAAAGCAGATTGGTCAGGAACATTAGGTTATGTTGTGTCACTGGGATCCATACCACACACTGCTGCCACACGGTTTCCAGTCACTGCATCGAATACAAAGCATTGAATGCCAAAAGCATCGAAAAAAAGCATTAAAAAAAAGCATCGAATGCATTTTTTTCAAAGGTAAAGGTTTTCTTTTAAGTATAATGGGTTTTAAGGGGTAAAAAAAAACAGCGGTTGGGGGGACCCCCCCCATTAAAAAAAAATAAAAAAAATGCATGCAATGCTTTTTTTGTTGTTGCTTTTTTATAGATGCTTTGGCATTCGATGCAATCACGAGGAACCCTGCCACATGCATGCTCTCCCCGTGATGGGTCAAACTCGGAGCAGCGCATGACGTTTTCAGCTCAGCCCTAAAACCATCCGGCACGGGTTGGTCTGTTCAGCCCTTCAGGCCATTGCCCGATACATCAATCCAAGCCTGTCAGTACGCCATGTTCCAACCACCCGATGCCGACACCGCCCTCCTCAGTCCCACTCAGAGCTGCCATACTTGTAGTCCTTTTATACCCCCATCTTTGCCCCACTTTAAGCCAGCCTTGTACCTTTTGACTCTTTCATTAATAATTTTTGCAAATTCAAAATAGTTTGCAATCATTTTTTTAGGGTCCATTTTCTACTCCCTGCTTTATGATCTGTTAATGTGTTTGAGAGCGTGACGAGGCACGGGAGGGGAACAAGGGAGGACAAAACAACGATTTTACTAGGCCCAGTGACATTGAGAACACGCAAGTGCAGGGGAGAGGGGAGGGGGGGAAAGTGCCAAGGAGAGGGGAGAAGTGGAAAGTGCTGAGCAAGGGACAACTGGTAGTGCAGCCAGCAGGGTGGCAAGTGCAAGGTTTGAAGCGCAGGCAAGTGGTGTCTGATAAGCGCAGGTAAAGGGACTGCAGGGTTGCAGATACAGACCCAAGTGCGGGCTGCTTAGTCTGCTCTAACATTATGCCCACAGCACGTGTCTGATCCCTCTTTCCACCTCAACCAACCCGCTCCCACTCTGCCGCACAGAGCCACGAGAGCTCCTGGAGACGATACAAATGGCTGCAGAGCGCAGAATAAGTCACATGACATCATAGCGTAGTCACCGACCGCGATGTAACTTTAGCGCTCAGGACGAGTAAGCTCGTCCTATTTGCATAGACATGCATAACAGCCCAGCAGTTAAGGGGTTAAGGTCGGATACTCCCATTGAAGGTCGGCTGCAAACACATGCATTGCTACAGATAACGCATGGCAACCAAACACGCTGTGCATGTCTACATGACTTAATACACACGTTTAGCGCTTTGAATTTTTCAGGCGCATTTAATTGAGTGCCACATTTAAATGTTCCGCCGGAACTCACTGCTGTGGGTTTAAGCTGCCTTTGTCCAAAAGGGAAACTGTGGCTCGGTGACAGGCCAGTGTTGGGTCCTCCCCTCCCCCATCCTGCGCCGCATCCTCTGTTGCCTAGAGACGGAGGCGGCCTTCACTGTGGCGCGATTCACCATGGCGTTGTGTCGAATCGAGTGCAGCAACTACACAATGCCAGCATCCCTCAAATGCCATTGTTATGCCACGTAAATACAGCAAGATTGCCCATCCTTCTGGATGGGCAATCTTGCTGTATTCTGCGGCCATGCCACACGGACGGATTTCACAGTATTTCAGACGCATGCCCAGAAAATGTCACCACATGCCCCATACAGTCCAATGACTGCACGCCTCCATCCAGCAAGCCCCAAATCCTCTCTGCGCCCCACCCCCACCCCAAACAAGACACCCATAATCATATTCCATAATCCTGCTTAGCAGCGTTATCTGCCCGCACAGACCCTTAACAAAAGCCCGCTCTCCTCCCACTCCATGAAAAATCCCACCCCCCTTCCAAGTAACTCGTTTCTGTGATGCTGGTTTCATAAAATAATTACACAATTTCATAGGAATGTACATAAGGAGAGTATTCTACAAATAATTATAAAAATATAAGGATCCAAAACTATGCATTCTACAGCGACACCTCCAGACTTTTAATATAATCACTAACTCTGTTAATTATTATTCTACAAACAATTATAAGTATTCACATATCTGCAAAAGAGATATCAATATTACCCTTCTATATAAACACAAAAAAAAGAACAAAAGGAAAAAGTATAACTATTTAGTCCACATTCGACAGCGACACGTCCAGATTCTGAAGGTAATCGCTAACTCTGGAAATCATTTCAATTTAGATTGACTGATATTCAAAGCTACTTTTTTTTAGATTGATTGATATTCAAAGCTACTTTTTTTTAGATTGATTGGTATTCAAAGCTACTTTTTTTAGATTGATTGATATTCAAAGCTACTTTTTTTTAGATTGATTGATATTCAAAGCTACTTTTTTTTAGATTGATTGGTATTCAATTGATAGCTATTTTTTAGATTGATTGTTTAGATTGATATTGAAAGCTAATTTTTAGATTGACATTCAAAAGCTATTTTTGGGGGATACCCTTGAAAACATGAAGCTAGTTTGACTCTTGAGCAATGCGCTTGGACACCCCCAAACATAGTCCTTCCATAAAACCACCAACTCTTGCCTCAAACCAACCATTCAACCAGTGCCCAGCCAGGCCTCATTGCCAGCCAATCGCGGCTCGCAGGCATCCAGCACCAAACTCCCGGAGGCTTTGTTTGCTCATGGTCCTCACAGAAATGATCCCAAATTATTCTCCAACCTTCTCGCACTAGGAAGACCAGCCTAAGTCTCAGGGACTTATCCTTGTTGTTATGACTTGAAGCCGAAGGACCGAATAGCGGCACGCACTGAGTAAACGTGGCCCGGGCTCAACCCACTGCTCATTGCCCTTTCACTGGCCGTTCACTCCCTTCTGCCATGGGTTATATTAATGAGGATTAGCACATGGAAGCCCTTATTGACCTCCTCTGAGCCAAGCACCAAACATGTAATTCAGTCAATAACTACAGTTAATGACTGATCCGCAATCAGCGGGATTTTGGAATCGGATGAAAAAGCAGAAAGCGTTCCTCTGCATTCAAGAAGGCGAATCAATTTTCCAGCAAGATTTCTTTCAACCGGACATTTTCTCTCTGCGGGCAGCTTTTTTTCTTTTTTTCTCTGCACGCTTAAAGGCAGCATCCAATGAAATGCACCAAAGCCACCCTTCCCCGCAACACTATCCTGCTGTAACGATCCTCCCTCGATCTCTAAGTCTACTTGATGGGTTCTATGTCATTTCACGGAGTTTTTTTCGTCGAATTCGATTTCGTCAAATTCTTTTTTGTTTTATGCCTTTTGGCTGCAAATATATGCAGGATGGGGGAGACCCCATGCAGCCCCTTCTCACTTCCCCTCAACATAACTTTACCTATCTCCCACATATATTTGCGGCCAAATTCCGCAAAGGAAATGCGTTTAATTTGTCGAATTCCCTATCCCGACTTGATGTATCGGTGCTGTGCCGGGGAGACGCATCTGTGCTGCGCCGGGGAGACGCATGATATGATATGATAAGTTATTTATAACGTGCTTAATACCCAGCGGTTTCTAAGCGCAGACCCGGGGATCGAACCTGTGCTGCTCCGTGTCGTCTTGCTTCCAAGCTGAGCACGTTGCCCCTGAGCTATCATCCCAGGGTGTGCTGCGCCGGGGAGATGCTTCTGTGCTGCGCCGGGGAGACGCTTCTGTGCTGCGCCAGGGAGACGCTTCTGTGCTGCGCCGGGGAGACGCCTCTGTGCTGCGCCGGGAGACGCTTCTGTGCTGCGCCGGGGAGACGCTTCTGTGCTGCGCCAGGGAGACGCTTCTGTGCAGTGCAGTGGAGATGCATCTGTGCTGCGCCGGGAGACGCTTCTGTGCTGCGCCGGGGAGACGCTTCTGTGCTGCGCCGGGAGACGCTTCTGTGCTGCGCCAGGGAGACACTTCTGTGCTGCGCCGGGGAGATGCTTCTGTGCTGCGCCGGGGAGACACATCTGTGCTGCACCGGGGAGACGCTTCTGTGCTGCGCCGGAAGACGCTTCTGTGCTGCGCCGGGGAGACGCTTCTCTGCTGCGCCAGGGAGACGCTTCTCTGCTGCGCCAGGGAGACGCTTCTGTGCTGCGCCGGGGAGACGCTTCTCTGCTGCGCCAGGGAGACGCTTCTGTGCTGCGCCGGGGAGACGCTTCTGTGCTGCGCCAGGGAGACGCTTCTGTGCTGCGCCGGGGAGATGCATCTGTGCTGCGCCGGGAGACGCTTCTGTGCTGCGCCGGGGAGACGCTTCTCTGCTGCGCCAGGGAGACGCTTCTCTGCTGCGCCAGGGAGACGCTTCTGTGCTGCGCCGGGGAGATGCTTCTGTGCTGCGCCGGGGAGACGCTTCTCTGCTGCGCCAGGGAGACGCTTCTGTGCTGCGCCGGGGAGACGCCTCTCTGCTGCGCCAGGGAGACGCTTCTGTGCTGCGCCGAGGAGACGCACGGCCGGTTATCAATCGTAGCTTCGATTAGGAGAAACTACAAACACAAATGTGACAAAAGAACTGTAAGCGCGACGCAAGTCCTGGATCTATGATCGATATTTGGACTTCTCTTTGCACCTGGCCTCCTTGGAAAGGAGCTGCTGGATGCTTATCAAGGTAAGGGGCTGTGCCACCACATATGGGATGATTACAACAAACTGCATGTGCGCCCCAGAGGCGTCCTTTCGTATTACTTCTTTACAGAGCTAATGTTCCTCTTTTATCAGCTCAATTCCTCGACACTGCAAAAAGGTTGCTTCACCGAAGATCTGACCACACGCTCTTCCATTCCTCTCTTAGTAAGGACTGGGAGAAGAAAGGGGGACATGGGGCCTGTGGCGTACCAGGAAGAGGCGTTGGACCAGAAGACATGGTTCAACGATAAGCCTCTATTCAAATTAAGAGAAAATGCCCCACTAGCCACATTGCTACCAAAGGGGATCTCTCCAGGATGTCAAATAAGTTCAAATCGGTCCTCCGCCCTAACCCGTCCAACTAGCGGGCCTCACCACTAGATGCAAAGGAAGCAGAAACAGCAAGAGAAGCTGTTATTCACTCTGAGGGTCGTCAACGCCTCCTAGCCGACCCCCTCCACTGCAGACCATCTTCTGAAACACATCTTCCTCCCAGGATCCAGTTCCTACCTGGGTCACCCCAGTGACTTTCCAAAGAAGGAACCAGACAGTTCACAATCCCAGTCTACCTCTGTTCCTCTGGTTACAAAGTCACTCAGATTACGATAGGTTTTCAAGTGTTCAAAAAGGATTGCTTAGTCCAACAAAGGGTTCAATACTTGGTTGCTCCAATGGGCTCCTCGATGCATCCCCCTCCAGCACTGCTGTATCTGAAGGCTCCACCCGCTCACTTGAGCCTTCGCCTGCTAGGGTAGCGTGGGTGGTACACTTTTTACCGCAGAGCTTGCAGCTGGGGGTTGGATGTTGTTGTAGGGTAAGGTCTGCTCTTGTGGAGTATGAGCGAGTGGCGGGAGGTCCCTATGTTGAGTGAGAGATCGGATGGTACTTTTGGATCAAGACTCTCATGAGCTGGAGAGTGACTCTGTGACCGTATAGTATTGGGCATGGGAAATGCCGAAAGAATATCTTGTGAAAAGACATGGGCGATGATGGGGGGCATTGTGGGGCCGCCTAGGGTGCATGATGTTTGAAAGGAGGTGTGTTTCTGGCCTTGACTCTATGTTCTGTATAAACGGCATCTAGCCGGCATTCTGATAGGGTTCTTCTCATTAGGGTATAGGCTCGGTCGGCAGGAGAGCTACGGTGCATACTCCTCCGCAGCGATTCGGATGATTCACTCCACGATGCAATGGTAGGCTCAGTAATCCGGGCATATCCCGGGGTCCGGTGCCTAATACAGTGTCATGCAGTGAATCTGCGTTGATCGCCACTGTGCATGCATGCACGCGCAACAGGGAGATGCAATGGCGGACACCAAGGAAAAACATGGCCGCCATCAAAGCGAATTAGAGCAAATTCATACGGTTCTGCGTGCAACATCTGTGTGGGTTCAGCCCCACCACGGGCCAAGGAGACACATGTGGGTTTCCTGCAAGGAGTGGCGACCCGCACACTGTGGATCGTATGCCAGAGTTCATGCTCCATGCGGAGAATCCACTGCATAATTGTGGGGGACATGTCTCTGCAGGCGTTTCCCTATGCTCTGCTCCCTCATTCGACTGAAGCTTCAGGGCACCAGTGGCCAGGTGATCTAATAGGATTGTGCGATCAACTGGGCCAAATGCACCAGAGAGGTTGTGATGTATCTGGACTCTGGCCAGTTCTTCATTGGCCACCATACCATGAGGTGTGGGATGGATGTTGCTTATTTTCTGCAGGACTGGATGTAAAAAGCATTAACCAGTGAGAAAAGGTTGATGTCTGGTCTGGCTGCTGGGCAGCGTATAGTGTATGAGGTGAGAAAAATTCTGGGTGGGCCACTGGACTCTTCCCCAGGAGTTACATGGCACCCAATGCAGCCTTGGGTGCCAAGTAACTCTTATGAAAGCACCTTTTTAACCGCTTAAACCTGGTTTATTTTTTTATCCTAGAATGAATTTGCTATTTAAACTCCTATATTTCTCTATGGTTCTGCTCAGGGCTATGTGGGGGAAGTCCGCGTGGCTGAAAGGAATTCCGATGCCCGGGGGCGTCCACAAGTGACTTGATGCCTTGCCTGCAGGGGTGTGCAGTGGACCTCTGAGATGTTTGACCCTCCACTCTGTATTACTGAGCCCTTTCCAAGTGTTGTCTTTAATACTTTGAGGGACGTAACCTGTGCTATTACGGGGCGTCCACCCCACACAACCTGCTGTGGTTATCAATAAAAGTGTTAAGCCTTGCGTTGCCCCCCGCGTCTGCAGAGACTTGCTCAGCAGCCTATCTTTAGGGAGAGTTCCCTGACTCCATTCACATCTCGGCTCACTTTGTTCATGGAGGAAGGTCGATTTGCTTGAAGGGGTGGGTTTGCCATAGATTTGCGTTGCGTTTGTGTTTTGGTCTTGTCCCACTTATTTTCCAGACCGCGACATGCTGGTTTTGGAGGGGACGGGTCAGCAGTTTTTCTGGGCGGCACAGAGCGGGGCCTTGGATTTGCCCTGGGGTATTCACTGTGTTGTGTTAAGATGGAAATACTGGCAGACGTGTAGATTTCAGGAACAAAGATCTGAGTGTGTGTGTGTGTGTCGGCTGGGTGTGAACACTGTGGATTTTAGATCTCAGGAATTGGGGGTTTGCTGAAGTCAAGGCGTTGCTGATTGAGTTCTTCAGCAATGGGTTATCTGGTAATGTTAATCTTGGCAGTATGCTTCGGCCGGCCCATCACCCAATAGCGCCAAAATCGACAGGGCGGAGCCCCTGCTCGCATAGGGTAGTCTTGCTGCGGACACACCTGACCAGCTTCCTAGTATGTTTTCCTCCCGCCTCATTGCTGGTACTCCAGCTAAACCAACAGCGGGGCGGGCCACTTCCACACAACTCTGGTCGGGCACTCCATCTTCTTGTGTGTGTCTGTGCGCGCGTGCAGGTGGAGCAGTGTTGCTAGGCTGCAAACTGGGCTGCCTGGGCAATTTGTCTGTGCAGCGGGATATGTTGGCCAATCCAGAGGGGTTGACCTGTTACGCATTCAGTATCGTTCTATGCATGTTTTTTGCGTTTCTGTCTGCAGCATGTGTTTGTGAAGTATGTGGTGGTTTCATAAACAATTTAGTGTGTGTAAGTGTCTCTCTGTGTGTGTGTGTGTGTATATATATATTTATATAGGGACACATCTATTAAAATAAAAAAAGTAGAAAAGGGCCATCACCCAAAAATAGTTCGAACCAAATTACTACTACCAAATTTGTTTCTACAAGACCGCATGAAAACATTGGTAGCAATGAACCTCAAATACAGTTCCACCAAAATGATATCCATACACCCCGAATGATAAAGCATTTGGCTCTGACGTGGTGCAGTCGCGAAATCTGTGGTTGGTGGTGCAGTGTTTGCGATCATTCGATCTGGACTGTCGATGAACAATGCTACGCGATAAGAGTCGCTGAAGTGAAGCCGCGCTGTCCATGGGAATCCTGTGGGAGGCCTTCTGATGTGCAATATGCAATGAATATGATGCACCCCCCCTCTCAGTGGGCCGGGAGTATTCAGAAAATTCTGCGGCCACTCATTAAATGGTCATTCATGGAGTTGGAAGGCAGTCAACAAAGCCTGCTCTGTCGTCACCGGCCTCGGAAAGTTGTCCCCTTGTCCACTTTCACGACAATTCCCACTTGGCTGCCAGCTGTACCTAAAACCGGGAATTAGATTCCACGGGTGTTCACCGCGGTGTTCCGCGTAACTCAATCCAGCAAAGTTGCCAGAAAGTTGCATTGCTTTCCTCTGATGTACCAGAGGCTGGCTGCGCCTTTCAGCTCTTTACCTCAATAGGAAACTGAAAGAGGGACAGGAACAAAGACAGTCTGTTGTGCCTGTCCCACTTGCTGGGCTGTTGTCCTTGCCCTTTTCAGGGAAGGAGGAGGTGGAGCCGGGTCAGGGTTGAGGAACACTGGAAAGGGATTGAAGCCTGATGCTGAAATCTACATTTTAGGGTTTAAATACACAGAATGATCTTCAGAAGGGAAAAGGGTCTGTTTTGTTGGTTGCTTTCAGTGACAGATGGCGGCCAAGTAACATTTACACTGTAAGGCCTCGAATGCTGCTGGTGTTGCATTGACATTCTGCAAGCAGTCTCTCTAATGAGCACCTTGATCAAGCGCCGTTCAGGACATCCGGCACTTGAATGTATGAAATGGGGGGGGGAAACGCACAAGATGCGGCAGGGCCAACCGGCTCTTGGGGGTCTTATTTTCCACTTCTGTCGCCCGCATCCTAAGAGACCCGGGTTATCAAAAAGGGTTTAAAGAAATACAGAAATGAGCATACCACATGATCACAAACCACACTTAACTTGTTTTTTTTTCTCACTCAGTTTGCAATCTTGCTATGTGTGAAAAGAGGTTTCACTGGTTTTTCTGATAGCGATTCGCTTTCTAACAGTGGTTTTGAAACAAAATGTCCCACGTTTCACAAATGTCTTTGGCCAGCGCTTTGACCTTCTTTTTTTTTCATTTAAATTCGTAGCCTTACCTAATAATATGCTATACATGAATGATGCCTTATCACAGTTAGAGAGGAAGAAGAAAGAGGGGAAGAAAAAAGAGGGAGAAGAAAAGAGAGATGAAGGCGCACACTCCAGAACTTCTGATTGCTGTATCGGTCCTGCTTCACTCCAACTCCAGATTGAGAAATCGACTCCATTTGTCATCGAACGTCGTACTTTTCCTCTTATTCCCATGGATAACTCTCACCACATGGATTTGGACGGGAAGACAGTAGATTTCCCGTTTCGTAGAATCATTCTCTTAGCCACCATGGAAGCCCTAAAGAGCCAAAATGTCTGTGGATAAGACCAGTCTTCCAGATCGGTATCATCTCCCAAAATCCGAGTCGTAAAAACGATTTGATGTCCTTGGTGGCTTTTGCTTGCTTCTCAGGCCCGCCGTATTGCCAGTTTCACAGTGAGAATGTAGGAAAACTGCGCCTTGGGGATGCAACGAATATGAGATTGGCCAAAGTACCCAGGATCGAAGCACCGAGCAGCACCAAGAATGATTTGGTGGGAAGGGTCAAGTGCAAGTTCAGGCTTCTACAAAAGAGCAACTCGTCCATCAGGGCCTGGCCTGCTGCCGTGCTCGCACAAAAATGTTCATGGCTCGGTGCGACGGATCCAGGGAATTCGTCCTCCCTCTTCCTATACAAATGGCTGTTGTGGTTTCTGACCCTCTTCAGACACCGCCCACACTTAACAAGAGAGAGCGGAGCGTAAGACAACCATGGAGTTCCTGAATTCAAGTGGTTCGGTTTATAGACCGTTCGTCTGATAAGGTTCAAGTCTGTTGAAAAGTCAAATGCATGCAGCGTAGGAAGCGCTGATACTAAAAAGATGATTCCTCTCAATGGATATAGTCTCCAGTATATATGGTATCAATACCTAGTAGAATGGAATCGGGATGAATCCCTGTGCTGCGTCCCGCGAGTTGTTACTGTAGGATGCCTTATCAGACGAACGGTCTATAAACTGAACCACTGGAATCCAGGAACTCCATTTTGAGGGATTTTTCCCAATACTCGATTGCCTTGAGGACGACCTGAATGGTCGAAACAAGTGTCGGCTGTGATCGCAATAAACCACTCTATACACCATTGGAACTTTGCTCATTCAAGGACATTTTAATTGACTTATAAGGATCTGACCCTTAGAAAAGTACATCACAAAGCACAAAAAAACACAAACCTAGCTTCCCGTATTTCTGCGGCTCCAATTACCTATAGATGGAGTTTTCTTGCTTACTAGCAATAGTAGTAATTTAGGAACCCAGCATGGTAGTTGTCTGCCATATTTGTTTTAAATCAAGGTCTACCATGAATACTAACAACCCAATGACAGTTGGTGCTTTGAGGGCTTCTCTTACTAGCCGGGAGGATAGCTCAGGGGCCACGTGCTCGCCTTGGAAGCAAGACGTCGCGGAACAACCCAGGCTTGATCACCACGTTCTTGCTTAGAAATCTCTGGGTATTAAGCGCGTTATGAATAGCGAAGTACAATTTACTTGAGAACAACACTGTTGGCATAGTGATGGACGAGCGGCACAGCCTGCCCACTTTCCTAGCGTACAATAAATGGCGTATCTGATACATTGGAACATTTGTACAAAAACCAACCAGCTTCATTATCTGCGTGGAAGCAGCATTCATTGACTGCGAAGTGAGCAGGATGTGGCGATAGAATAAAGACTGCAGGAGAGGGCCATGGTGGGCGTTATTGGCCTGCACCCAGGCTATGGTGCCTAGGTGGAGCTGAGGGCACGCAACAAGGGTAAGGCTGGCAATCTAATATGGCATGATCACAAAACCAGTTAAAACATGTTAGAATCAAATAAAACACTTGAGACGGTGCCCTGAACTTTCTACACTTTTGGAAAGTTGGCTTCGGGACACACGATGCAATGAGACGGATTGTAGTGCGAGGCGCATCAAGCTTTCTAACAGTGGTTAAGGCCCTCTGCAGGCCCGTTGTTTAAATGGCCCGGCAACCCTCCAGGGTGTGGCTTCGGTGATGTTTTTATGATGTTAGTCCATTGAGGCTAGGAAATGTAGTTTCTGGGGCCAGCAAGATGGGAAAAATGGGGGTACGACGTCCTTTCATCGTGGGATGTTTTTTCGCGGGGTATCTTAGTGCAAATGTTTTGCCAAACAAACTCGTCTAATTTTTTTGGGGGGGTTAGAAAAATATATAGATTGGGTGTGGGTGTTCGGGAATATATAAAAAATTAAAGGAGATGGGGTGTTTGGGGGGGAACCCACCTAAAAATAAAAATATAAAAATCTGTGGCAAAAAACCCAGCAAAAAGACATCCCGCGATGAAATTACATGGAACTGGAAAAATGGCAAGCCATGTTCTTTCAAAACTCCCCCACGCTCGCTGTGAAGCGTGTGGTGATGCATCCCAGCTGCACACGCATGTTCAGGTTTGCGTGATGCATCCCAGCTGCACACGCATGTTCAGGCTCTGTACAGAAAGAATGCAGATCTATTGGAGCTCCTCAATCCATGGTGTACTAGCAGGCATAGGATTGTATGGTGTGGTATTGTTTATTTATATAGCGCCTGTACACAGGCAAGTGTTTCAAGGCGCTCAAGGAGGGTGGCAACATGGGGGTGGGGGGAACAGTCGCATGGGACCACCGTAGGCATGGATACATGTGTGCGCACGCGCCATTTAGTAGCCTCAATGACCTGTGCCTGAAATCCGCCCAGGAGATGTTGGACTCATAAAGGCCACTTCATTTGAGTCCCATTGAAGAGACTGGGCATGTTATTGAACTAAATTGAGTCCTCTTTCAGTGTAGATTGCTTGCTTTCCCGAAGCACATCATTATGGCTGAACAGCTAAGAGGCCATGTTTCCATCATGTCAGCCACGCGTGTGCAATGCATGCCTCTTTCTGAGTAAATAGGAAAATGTAACCCCTGGCCCAGGCCCATCGCTTGAGAGCATTAACAAGCCCCCAAACGACCCGCAAACAAACTCCCCAAAAGCTCACTCGTCTGCGTTTTTCATGGTACCATTTAGGGCAGTACAAGTCCTCTTTCTACCTTTATTGTTCTCCATTTGGTTGAGCGCGCGGTATGAATCTAATGTTAATGTTAAAGGGTATTTGTACCGCGCACTAACTCTCTGAAACAGCTGGGATGGCTATCCAACATTGCCACTGCTTGTCAGCATGCAGATCCAACATTGCCACTGCTTGTCAACATGCAGATCCAACATTGCCACTGCTTGTCAGCATGCAGATCCAACATTTCCACTGTTTGTCAATATATGTATCGAACATTGCCACTGCTTGTCAGCATGTGGATCCAACATTGCCGCTGCTTGTCAGCATGCGGATCCAACATTGCTGCTGCTTGTCAGCATGATGCCAATCCAACATTGCCACTGCTTGTCAGAACGCAGATCCAACATTGCACTGCTTGTCAGCATTCAGATCCGACATTGCCACTGCTTGTCAGCAAGCAAATCCAACATTGCCACTGCTTGTCAATATATTAATCCAACATTGTCACTGCTTGTCAGCATGCGGATCCAACATTGTCACTGCTTGTCAGCATGCAGATCCAACATTGCCACTGCTTGTCAGCATGCAGATCCAACATTTCCACTGTTTGTCAATATATGTATCGAACATTGCCACTGCTTGTCAGCATGTGGATCCAACATTGCCGCTGCTTGTCAGCATGCGGATCCAACATTGCTGCTGCTTGTCAGCATGCAGATCCAACATTGCCACTGCTTGTCAATATATTAATCCAACATTGTCACTGCTTGTCAGCATGCGGATCCAACATTGTCACTGCTTGTCAGCATGCAGATCCAACATTGCCACTGCTTGTCAACCTGTGGATCCAGCGTTGCCAGTAGTAGTAAACTGTTCCTCTGCCAATAAAAGGTTTGATTTCTTTGCTCTCTTGTGAGTTGGAAAATGTCTACTAGATTTTAGCCATAGACTTTCTTAAGCAGGGGGGCATATTATGTGTATCTACCAATCCTGATCGTCCCATCCAGCTCCTTAGTGCCGAGTAAAGTCTCTAGTAAAAATACATTTGTGAAATTCCCAAGATAAACATTTTTGGAACATTGCCTGGCTTTGAGATTCAAGTACACGGGAAGATGTTGGTAAATTAGCTTCACTTGTTGGACAGCGCAGGACATGGGTAGATTGATCATGAAATTTGCCAACACCGTGGGAGCCCTTCTGTTGAGAATGGACCTTGCCAGAGGAGGCAGAGACAGGCAGGAAAGAGGGGAACGAGGGCACCGGCTAAAATAAAAAGCGTGATGAGAGAGAGGCGCTGGAAGCAGGAATGGAACACGGCCAGTGTACGTCCGCATCCCTGGCCTTCTGATTGGCCAGCACCTCTCTGCCTCTCGGGGGGGAGGCTAATATGCTAAACAGTCTTCTATCACTTCTGTAACCACTCAATCCAAAAGCGAGCCTCTCAAATACTACACAGAGGAAAACCGGCGAAATGTTAAATGTTAAAGGTATTTTTACCACGCACCGTTACCAACAGAGTTGTTCCCCAGGTGCTCTGGCGGATCTGTAAACGAGATGGTGGATGGGTTAGTATGGTGAAGAGGGAGTAGGATAGTGAGAGGAGTGGTGTTCTGTTGGCAGCTTCAACTCGGTGTACACCGCGTGCTGAGCTTTGGTGCGAGTATCAGATCGATGTCAGTCCTCGTGTGCTGTTGGTCCGGCTTATATGTTGTTGCAGTGTGGTGAAGTGCGTGTGGCTCGTTGTGTGAGAGGAGGCTGTTTTTTTTTTTTGAGTGAGATAAGTATGCAGAAAGTTTGAGCTTTTTGGTTTGTGGGTTATATGACATTTAGCATGCTCACATTCACAATTCTGTTTAAGTCTGGTACTTGCTAACCTTCATAATTCCATCTAGGTGTGGCACTTGCTAACCTTCATAATTCCATCTAGGTGTGGCACTTGCTAACCTTCATAATTCCGTCTAGGTGTGGGACTTGCTAACCTTCATAATTCCATCTAGGTGTGGCACTTGCTAACCTTCATAATTCCGTCTAGGTGTGGGACTTGCTAACCTTCATAATTCCGTCTAGGTGTGGCACTTGCTAACCTTCATAATTCCGTCTAGGTGTGGCACTTGCTAACCTTCATAATTCCGTCTAGGTGTGGGACTTGCTAACCTTCATAATTCCGTCTAGGTGTGGCACTTGCTAACCTTCATAATTCCGTCTAGGTGTGGCACTTGCTAACCTTCATAATTCCGTCTAGGTGTGGGACTTGCTAACCTTCATAATTCCGTCTAGGTGTGGCACTTGCTAACCTTCATAATTCCGTCTAGGTGTGGCACTTGCTAACCTTCATAATTCCGTCTAGGTGTGGGACTTGCTAACCTTCATAATTCCGTCTAGGTGTGGGACTTGCTAACCTTCATAATTTCGTCTAGGTGTGGCACTTGCTAACCTTCATAATTCCGTCTAGGTGTGGGACTTGCTAACCTTCATAATTCCGTCTAGGTGTGGGACTTGCTAACCTTCATAATTCCATCTAGGTGTGGGACTTGCTAACCTTCATAATTCCATCTAGGTGTGGCACTTGCTAACCTTCATAATTCCATCTAGGTGTGGGACTTGCTAACCTTCATAATCCTATCTAGATGTGGCGCAGGCTAATGTTCACAGTTCTTTCTAAGTGTGGCACATGCTAACATTCCCGATTCGATTTAAGTGTTTCACTTGGTTTGTTTGTTTGTTTGTTTATTTATTTTATTTCTAATGCGCTCCAGACCCGTAGGTAGAAGGGTGCAGCAGGTAGGATAATGCGAAGCTTACGAAGTTACAAATTATGCAAGACACAGAAAAAAATTATACAAATTATACAAGATACAGTAATAATATACAAATTATACAAGATACAGTAATAATATACAAATTATACATGGTTCAGCAGGAGAGAGAGGAAGGACCAATGTCATACCTGGGACTAGGGTGGACCGGTGATTAGTGGTTATTGGAGATAAAATGTTGGATGGCGTTCCTTCTAAATAGTGGGTAAGGTTGGTCTACTCTTAAGTTGTTTGGTAGTAGATTCCAAGTTTTAGCAGCCTTCACAGGGAAGCTATTGCCACCAATCGTGGTTAGTTTAAATCTAGGTACTACTAGACAGTTGGTGTTGGTAGCTCTGGTTGGTCTCATAGAGGTTTTCTTTTGTATTTTGTTCATGAGGTAGCTTGGGGCGGATTTATTGAGGGCTTTGTGAGTCGGGGAGATCATTTTTAATTGTATTTTATGGTTTGTAGATAGCCAATTGTATTGGCGTCTGGTGGCGGAAATGTGAGCTCTTTTGTTTATGCCAAGCACTGCTCGCAAGGCGTTGTTTTGGAGCGTTTGTAGTTTCTGGATGGTTGATTTATTGGCACCACTGTAAAGGGCATTGCAGTAGTCGATCCTGGAGAGAATAAGTGCTCTGGCCAGGATCATACAGCTATTGTTGTAGAGGAAAGGCTTACCTGCTCTTATCAGTTTGCAGGTGTAGGTGGTGGTGGAGGCCAGGGATTTAAGCTGTTTATCGAATGAAAGTGTGGAATCCAAGTAGAAGCAAAGGGTTTTTACTTCCTTGGAGACCCTAATGGTATTTCCATCGATATTAAAGGAGGAGAATTCCTGGCCTAATTTTTTGGTGTTTGTGTGTGTTCCCAAGATGATCAGCTCCGTCTTGTCGTCGTTCAAGCACAAGCCATGGGTGGCCATCCATGCTTGAACAACGAGATATACCCTATTCACCAACTCCGAGTCCTTCTTATGATTCCCAGAAAGTGGGAGGAGAATCTGTGTATCATCTGCATAGTTGGTGTAGGTGATACCCAGAAGGTCTAAATTGTCGAACAAGGGTTTGGTGAAGATATTGTATAGGGTTGGCGAGACACAGGATCCCCGGGGAACGCCACATAATATGGGGGTAGGATCAGCTGCAGCCGATGGGGAAAATACTCTCATTGTTCTTTCGCTAAGGAAAGATTCTAACCACTTGATGGCCTCAGGAGAGAAGTGGGCAGCATAATCCAGGTGCCTGCAAAGGACCTTATGATCGACCAAATCGAATGCGGCTGAGAGATCGAGTAAGAGCAGGAGTGCTGTTCCCCCTCCATCTCTCAGCTCATCGATCTGCGTCTTTAAATCAATTAGGGCAGTCTCCGTTCCATGTAGTGGGCGGAAGCCAGATTGTCTGGTTCCTAAGAGCCTGTGCAGGTCAATGTGTTTTTGTATCTGGATATAGGCGGCTTTATCCAGTATTTTGAGGAGGAATGGCACAGTGGTAATGGGGCGATAGTTGGTCGGGATGAGTGTATCTAAGGTCTGTTTTTTAGAAATGGGAGCACCCAGGAGTGTTTTAAATTAGCAGGGATAGTGCCTGATGTGAAGGAGGCATTCATTAATTTTGAAATGAATGGTGAAAGGTCTCTGGCAGCATCTTTTATTAACTGTGCTGGACAGATGTCGCCCTTACAGTTGGACGGTTTGAGTGAGAGAATAATTTTTTCTACTTCTAGTGGGAAAGTTTTGGAGAAGTGAAATTTGTTGTTTGCCTCAGGTGAGTCACTGTGTGTGGAGGTGTTTGGGGAATACTGTAGATTGAGCACGTCTTTTTTTTATTGTATTTTGGTTTTGTCAGGTACTGTCAGGTTGGAGTGACATATTCTTTTACATACAGTATCATATACTCATTTACATTGGGTCGGGGAGACACATATTTAGTATAGAAAGGTTTTGGGAAGTTATTATGGGTTATATTTTTAAACAGCCAATTTTGCCCTTAACCTTCATTGCAGTCTATGGAAAATGCCCTAAGCCAAGATGGAGGTTCTCAGTCTAAATTCTAATTGGCTGGAGATTGTTTATAGGGAGGACAGTGAACATTCTAAACTGCCTTTCATCGTCTTTGCCCAGCTGAGAGGTAGTGTGCCTTGCAGCTCCTGCTTAAATTGTTCAAAGGTGACAATTTTCAAGCAGTCGAGCGGAATCTTTGAAAGTATAACAGGAGTCGTGTATGGAGTTTGGTGGAGACACAGGACAGGAGTGAGAAATTTCCAATTTTCTGAGAAAAGAAGTTTTCAAGTCTCAATCACAAGATAAGTGACTTTCCATTTTTTGATGAACTTTGTAAAAAGGTTATATTAATTTAAAGGGATTGAAATCGCAAATCTGTATCTAAAAACTGAAGCCCTTACGTTTGTTTTCTTCTCTACGTGTCATTTCAAACTAGCGCGTGATTTTTTTTCCGTTACTTTGAGCCTGCGCGTGTGACTCTGCGCGTGAGAGTGAAGCGTGAGCGTGAACTTTGGACTCGCGTTTACTGTTCATATACGCGAGGGTCTTTTTCTACGTGAGTTTGCGTGTGTGTTATATTACGCGTTGCATATCTGTGCGTGCGCAAGAACAAATCTATGTGGAGCTTTCGCGCGAGCTCTCAGAAGTGTCACGTGATAAAATAAAAGCGCGTGTGCTTTTTTTCCCGCGATTTGGTTTTTGCACGTATGCATATTTTTTCGTGGGTTGGACTTAGCGCGAGTGAGTTTTACTCGCGTCTTTGACTTTAGCGCATGTGCGTCTTACCTGCGATTTGGATTTTCAGCGTGTGTGCATATTTCCCGCGACTTGGAGTAAAGCGCGTGTGTTTTTTCCCGCGGTTTGGATTTTCAGCGCGTGTGCGTATTTCCCGCGACTTGGAGTAAAGCGCGTGTGTTTTTTCCCGCGTTTTGGATTTTCTGCGCGTGTGCGTATTTCCCGCGACTTGGATTAAAGCGCGTGTGTTTTATCCCGCGGTTGGATTTTCAGCACGTATGCGTTTTACCCGCGGTTTGGATTTAGCGCTTGTGCTGGATTTTCCACGTGAAGATTTCATCGCAAGTTTAAAATTCGTTCCAGAGCAAAAGACACTCTAAAAAGAAAATGTCAAAATAAATACAAGAACTTAAAAGAACTTCCTTAAACATATTTGAAGAACTTTAGACCTTGTTCAAGAATCTTGAGGTTGAGAAGACGAACTACAAAGTTAAATATTGCATTCTTGGACCTGCTGAGAAGGCTGAATGGTCTTTAAGATTCTGGTCAACAAGTAAGGAAGTCTTGTCTGCTTATCACTTCTCTGGGCATACTGAAGAGAAGTACCAGGTATGGGTTTTTGACTATTTTGGTAAAGGATATAGAGTTTTAAGGTTAGTATAGTAACCCATTGAGTAATGAGGTGTATTACATGTTTATGTTTTAACTACAGGTGAAGAACCAGCGAGTTGATAGCTTCCAGCCTGGTGTTTGTTTATTTGTCCCTTCCCCCGTCCCCCTGGAAGTGAGGTAAACTGAGCGGTTATATATTATCAGCTCAGAGTGCCACATTTTGGGTGGATTGTCGGGGGTTCAGCAGCTTCCGCAGACTCCAGGATCTCAGCCTGACAGGTTTGGAGTGTATTAATTTTATTTGCTAGCGCATTTTGTATGTCTGCGCACCAAGTCTTATCCTTGGTAACTAAGTCTGGTGTGGCTATTGGTGACTCTAATTCTTTCAGTATGGAGAAGAGCTCTCTCATGCTAGAGTTTGAGTTAGAGATCCGTTCATCATAGGAATTCTTTTTGGCAAGGTGCACTTCTTTTTTGAAATGTGAGGAAATGGAGGTTAGTTTTGTTTTATTTTCGATTGAAGGGCATAGTCTCCAGGAGTTTTCACTTTTTCTTTTTAGAAGTCGTAAGTCTCTTGGGGCGTGAACCATTTGTTAAGGTGCGCTTTAGGTTTACTTTTTCTGAGTTTGAGCGGGGCAATTTTGTCTAGTGTACTAAGCATAATCTTATTGTATTCTTGGGCTAGAGTACTAGGGTCTAGATTGTCAGGTAGAGCGTTTAGCGTAGGTAGGATAGCAGGGATGACTTTTTCCACTGTAATACTTTTTAAATTTCTAGTAAGACATGTGGTGCTAGCAAAGAGACCGTCGGGGAGGGTCTGGCTGTAGATAAGTTAAAGGCCACGAGTGAGTGATCTGTCCATGATTGAGGAGGGATGGTGGTGATGGAAGCTGTGCAGTTATAGTCCGCTATCCAGTCCAGTGTTCTCCCTTTGGAATGGGTGGGTTGGTTAACTTTCTGAGACAGGCCTGAGGCGTTGATGATATTGGCTATATCTAGGGCTTGTTTGTCCATAGGGTCGTTAAAGCCAAGGTTAAAATCTCCTAATAGTAGAAGCTGGGAGGTAGGTCTAAGGTTGTTGGTAATTAGACTATACAAAGGTGCCGAGAGGACCTGGGGGTCTATATATTAGGTGGATTGTGAGAGTTTGTATATTGTTTATCTGGAATTTAACCGATATATTTTCACAAGATTGTAGGATTTGAGGGGGCGGGGGGATGGTCTGAGAGAGAGGCTCAATTTAGAGATAATGGCGATTCCACCACCTCGTGAGCCGTCCCTATCTTGTCTTGTTATGGTGTAACCTTCTGGAATGGCTAGCATTAGCGATGGGCCAGCTGCGTTGTGTAGCCAGGTCTCGGTTACTGCCAAGAAATCTAGATTATTTTCTGTAATAAGATCGGCTATGTCGAGGGCATGTGCGACAAGGGATCTCACATTGAGGAGTGCTCCTTTGAGTACTAATGTCTCTTTAGACATGTTGGCTTGGCTGGGGGTGGTTAAGTTAGTCTCTGTGAGCTTGTACTTTTGACCTTTAGTTTTAGTGGCATTTATTATTACAGTATGGTGAGGTTTCTGTGGGTAGTTTGTTTTTGGGTTGGTTGGTGGTATAGTTTTTCTCGGTGGTTCGTATAGTTGTATGAGTCTTGCGCGAAGTTTAAGGTTTCTGTCTAGTAAAGTGCCAGGGAGGGAGGTGGTGGTTTCATCTCTGACTCTAATGTTACAGCGTGCGTGGGATAGGGTCTGACTCCTGGGTCATGGTGATAAGGAGTAGAGTAGCAGCTATAGTGCTGTAGTGCAGTAATGGATACAACATGTTCCAACGATTCAAGGGATGTGCCCAGGGGTACCTGAGAGTAATGGTGGTGGGTTAGGACTAGCTAGTCTTGTGGAGTTGGTAGGTACGGTAATAAATCAGAGGGGGCTAGTTTGTTGGCACAGCTAGGGTCAATGGCAAAAAGCAATCAATGGCAGGGCACATATGGGCTAAGGCAAGGCACATATAGGCTAAGTGAGGCATTCAATAACAGGCACATATGGGCTAAGTAGGGCATTCAGTGGCAAGGCACATATGGGCTAAAATAGGGCATTCAGTGGCAAGGCACATATGGGCTAAGTGTGGCATTCAAAGGCAAGGCACATATAGGCTAAGGCAAGGCATTCAATAGTAGGCACATATGGGCTAAGTGTGGCATTCAAAGCAAGGCACATATGGGCTAAGTAGGGCATTCAGTGGCAAGGCACATATGGGCTAAAATAGGGCATTCAGTGGCAAGGCACATATGGGCTAAGTGTGGCATTCAAAGGCAAGGCACATATAGGCTAAGGCAAGGCATTCAATAGTAGGCACATATGGGCTAAGTGTGGCATTCAAAGCAAGGCACATATGGGCTAAGTAGGGCATTCCGTGGCAAGGCACATATGGGCTAAGTAGGGCATTCAGTGGCAAGGCACATATGGGCTAAGTGTGGCATTCAAAGGCAAGGCACATATAGGCTAAGGCAAGGCATTCAATAGTAGGCACATATGGGCTAAGTGTGGCATTCAAAGCAAGGCACATATGGGCTAAGTAGGGCATTCCGTGGCACATATGGCTAGATGGATATGTAATGACACGCGCCAATATGAGAATGGAGCTGGTCGTGGACACAGGCAATAATGAGAAGTTAGCAGCAGGTAATACACACCGATATTCAATGTTCTACGGTATGGCCAGAACAGTGGTGGTTAACAGTGGCAGACTTTCGTGAGTTGGGCAACCTAGAATCGAGTATCCACAATAATGCAAGAAACACCTAGATTCGAATATCCATGATAGTGCAAAAGCAGTGGTGGGTAACAGGCACATTTTCATGGGTTATGCAACTAGTATTGCACATGACAATAGAAGGGAACATGACGAGAAAGAGCCAGACAGCAAAGTTGTGACTGTGGTGTAAGTTGAGCTGTTGGGCTGTGGGAGGTAGGAGATGCAGTGGGCTGGGCACTAGCAAGTGAGCACAAAGGTTCATTGCAGGAGTAGGGCGTGTGTGAGTATGGCTTGTGCTATGTCTAGGCAGAATGGGTAGAAGCACGTCTACCAAGTAGGCTAATTCAATTGTACATAAGGCATGTAAAGATAAGCAGATTCAACTTGCTAGGACAGTGTAGAACAGGCTAAATCGGCTTTGCTAGTAGAATGCAACAGTAGGTGGGTTCAGTTTTGCACATAGAATAAACAAATGGCCGAAATCAAATATGCTAGGGCAGTGCAAGAGTATGCCTGTTAAGGTAATACCAGTAATAGGAGAGTCGTGACATGCAGAGTCTGAGAGTGGGTCAAAGGCTGTATGCGTGAGTAATGGGTCTTCTGGAGTCGATTTTAAACAGCCCAGGGATCTGGGTGAAAAGTAGGCATCTAAAAGGCAGTAGGCATCTTTATAATTCCATATAAGTGTGGCACATGTTAACATTCACAATTCCATCTAAGTGTGGCATTTGCTAGCCTTTATAATTCCATCTATGTGTTGCACATGCTAACATTCACAATCCGGTCTAGATGCGGTGCAGTCTAATGTTCACAATTCCATGTAAGTGTGGCCTTTGCTAGCCTTCATAATTCCATCTAAGTGTGGCACATGCAGCATTCACAATCATGTCCAGATGCGACGCAGGCTATTGTTCACAATTCCATGTAAGTGTGGCATTTGGTATACTTCATAATTCCATATAAGTGTTGCACCTGTTAAAATTCACAATATTATCTATGTGTGGCGCATGCTAACATTCACAATCCTGTCTAGATGCGACGCAGCCTGAGGTTTACAGTTCTGTCTAAGTGTGGCGCTTGCTAGCCTTCATAATTCCATCTATGTGTGGCAGATGCTAACATTCACAATCCTGTCGAGATGCGACGCAGGCTATTGTTCACAATTCCATGTAAGTGTGGCATTTGGTATACTTCATAATTCCATATAAGTGTTGCACCTGTTAAAATTCACAATATTATCTGTGTTGCGCATGCTAACATTCACAATCCTATCTAGATGCGACGCAGCCTGAGGTTTACAGTTCTATCTAAGTGTGGCGCTTGCTAGCCTTCATTATTCCATCTAAGTGTGGCACCTGCTAACATTCACAATATTATCTGTGTGTTACACAGGCTAACATTCGCAATCCTGTCTAGATGTGACGCAGCCTGAGGTTCACAGTTCTAACCAAGTGTGGCACTTGCTAACCCTCACAATTCCATCCAAGTGTGGCACATGCAACATTCACAATCCTGCATTTCATTCGCTTTACCATGAAAAGCTTCCATATTTATTCATTTTCTACTGTGGGTAACGACGATGAGCCCAGAAGGTTCAATAAATCGTCTTATTAATTTAATGCGATTGATCATGTCTCTGCTGCTCTGATCCTGTAGCCGCCAAGCCTCATGGGAGCATATTCAGGCCCTTGCATCTGTCCACATCTGGATGGCCTTGGCGCCGCCTAGGATCACATGACACAATGGCATGTCCATGGTTTTGGCTTCTCTTTCCACGTGCAGCTTTGCATGAGTAAACATACATCTCTTGCGTAACCATATAGCTGATATGATAGACAGCAAGTCTGCAAGGACTTTACTTATGGACAAAGGAAACAATGGAAGCTTATGTACATTTGTGAATTTTGTGAGTCCAAAATTGTCTCTATATGGTAGCCGAGCATTTTAACCTTTGACCCGCAGCAGGAATTTCTCCTTGACATATTTTTCAATCTGTGCATGACATGCCATGAGCATTGGAAACTAAATGTTGAGGGCGTGACATGCATGTTCTTGCCACTGGCACCATTTCAGTGGAGGGCATTCCAGGTTGGGCATCTGGTCTGAACTGGTCTGTGGCGACCACTGAGAGACAGCAGATCGTGCATAGAAAGGGCACCGCCAGCCCTACAGATAAGGGGTAGATCGGCCACTTTTACTCCCTAAAAATCAGCACATACTCCCAAAAAATAAAAATAGGGAGTGAAAATACTCCCAACAAAAAATAGGCAACAGACACGTAGGAAGGAGCAGTGCTCCTGCTTTCACCCACACAGCAACATGGATAGGTTGGGACCCGTAGTGCACGTTGTACCTCAGGAATACACTACTAATATTACTGCCTGGTTGGTAGAAGTAAACACATATATGTTTTCATGTGAATGAATAACTAGGTGCAAAGGAATAATTATTACAAAATCTTGCCCATTTTTCAGTTAAAACATTTTTACTCGCTTATAAAATACTCCCACTGGTAATTTGACTTACAATTTTACTCCCACAAAAATAATTTTTCTCCCAACTTTCAAAAATAGGGAGTAAAATACTCCCAGTTCAAAATACTATCTGGAGAACTGGGTACTTACTGCACTATGAAAATGGCGGAACAGTCAAATTCCGTGAAATGAGTTGTTTAATTTGGTTGAGGTCTGCAATAGACATGGAGAGAGCAGTCTGTAATTCATTTCAGTCGCCCAAGCATGAGCGTTTCAGTGATTGGCCCACTACTCTGAAGTCAGTGTAGGATCTCAATAAACTTGGGGCTTTCGGAGAATCGAGAACTGGATTGGACCTTCCCTGGGGTGCTTTTGATTGGAAGTCTGGAAAGGGATCTGTCTGGGAGGAGGATCCCGAGGGGTGTGGGTTCTAATATGGCAAAACCATTTGAATATCATTAATTCACATGCAAGGGGACAATCCTCAGATGGGCAGTTTCCAAAAGGTTGGACTTGGAGAAAGTGGGGTACATCAGGTTGGTGGGGTAGGTAGGCATTGATGTTTGCATTACATCGGACATGCAAATCTAAGGGTACGCCTACTACATTCTTATGCCATCATTTAGGGCCGTAGTTTCTCAGTCTCCATTGTGTGTAGATTTATGAGTATGAGAGACCCCAAATGTCTAGATGTTAAAAAGTGGAAGAGCGGTCTTAAGTGAGGTGCATACAGTGCCCTTGTTTAGCAGGAGGAACTTCCGCCACTCAGGACAGACATTTGCCAAACCCACATGGGGAAGCAAAGTGTGCCAGAGGGAGCCATGATAATTGACTTTGAAGGCAGTGGTGCGGTCTAAGAGGAGAGGAAGAGCCATTTCTCATGTCTTCGCTATGATTGGTTATTTATAATGCGCTTAATACCCAGAGGTTTCTAAGCGCAGACCCGAGGATCGAACCTGCGTTGCTCTGCGTCATTTTACATGAGGTTTCCTGAAGGTGACAGGGATTCTGGGAAAGTATCACCCTTGCCCGAGTGGAATTGGTGGCCCGTGCACGTTGTGGGAAGTCTAATGCTCTGTGTATGTTCTTCAGGCCCGGGTTTGTGTGGTCTGTGGGATAGACCTGTTATTTGCACCCAAGGTTGGTTGATTGAGCGCAGAGATGGCCAAGGAGTTGGGTTAGTCTTGGGATAAGGGATTCTGGAGTTCTTGGGGTTACTCTGGCGCTGAGCTAGATACGAAGAGAGAACTGGTGATGTGGTTGCTGGGATGTGTGATGATGTCACCTACTCGATCCTGGGTGTCGACAGTAGGGCGGTCACAGTGGTGGGTACCAGACCCAGCTAGTGGATGCTGGGCCTATAAAATGAAAACGGGGGTTCACAGACTCCTTACTCTGGTCCAGGGTGAGCTAGGGAATCGTCACATAGAGTTCTTCCCGTACCCCAATGTTGGTTACTTGGAAAGGCCCACACACCAGACTCTTGAAAACCCCATTGAGGTTTATGGGAGGAAGACCGCACCCTCTACCGTGAGGATCCCTATTGATGTCCGTAGGAGGAGGCCCAAACCCCTGGGAGACCCCATTGACGTCTAGGGGGGACAGCGTGCGGTTCCCACAGCAGACTCTGGGGTCCCTCTTGATGAGAGAGTCAAGCATCAAAGTGCCATATTTTATATATGTGTTTCTTCGGCGACACCACGGATGAGGTTTGAATGACTCGTGTGGATACAATCTATCTGTCCCATTGTTCCCTTAGTGGAACGAAAGCCGCAGGAGATACAACATTTCAATTCTTCTGCGACGAAAGCTGCCATACACAGAAGGCAAGTCCTGGCACACTGCTGAATGTTCTTATTCCTGATAGGCGCTCCCGGGAAAGGCAACGATTTAAGGGGGAGCAGATAACCTCTCAGCGCCTGCAAAAATGATGAAGACAGCCCTCACATGGCCCTTGATTGTGTGAGATCCAAGATGAAGGCTGGCCCGTATGTAACCTAAGGACAGGACCCTCACAATCAATATGACCCAATGCACATGAGTCAATATTTAGGAGAAGGAGGAGGAGGGGGGGGTTACTCTAGGAGAGAGCGATCAGCTTGAGGAGGACAAGGCTTACCATCAAGAACGAATTGGGAAGAATGAATTGGCCATCTGGGAAGAGAAACCCACAGCAATACCGGTTGGTTGGAGGAAGGTTATTGCATGCTAATAGGGTTGATGAGCAAAAGGGTAGAGCTGCAGGCACCAATGAACCCACTTGGAGGCAGCCGGGAGAAGGACCAGTCACCTAGAGGAGGCAGGACATAGTGAGAACAAGCCTGAGATGGTGGGTGGAGACCAGGTCACCCCCCCCCCCCACGGCCCTGGCCCAGAAAACAGTTGGGTGAAGGCATGTGCGAGTGCAGCGTCACGGGAAGCCAAAAAGCATATGCTAGACCCTTCCAGATGTGGGCATCCCTGGGACCAAGCTTCAAGAGCAGAAAGGCGACGGATGATCATTGCTGATGAGCCCAGAAGCCCAAGTTCCACCACTGCTGTTGAAGAGGCTAGGCACCCACTTCTGGCTCCTATCAGGGACACAGCGACTACGCTGAGGAATGCCTCACAGCACCAGACCAACAGAAGTGGGCTCCCAAATCCCTGGCAGCTGACAATGTTTAGGCCAAGAAGTGCATGTCTCAAGGGGACTTGGAACCATTTCCCCAACCCACCCATCGCTAATTGTATGGACAATTCGTGGCCACAATGGCCGTGGGATCCTAGGCAACTGAGTTGTGTTGCAACCCTTCCTGCATGCTGTTGCAGCATCTGATGCAGGGAGGGATGCCTGGATGGGAGTGCAGGAAATGTGAAGGTGTTCAGGTATCATTGTGTTGGAGGTGGTCGATAGGAACGCGGTTTCATCTTCAGCGACATGGCTACATGGATGTCCTACCCATGTGGCAGGTAGCCTTGTGATTGTACAATAGTTGGGAGGAGAAGCCTAGATGATTAGGACATCCTTGTATCTAAGTATTGGTTATTGGATCGGCTTTACGGATCCTAATGGCCGGCTTCTTTCACTGTAGGCTTTATTCAATCACTTTTCTCATTTTACTTTTTGGATCACCTGGCACAATTTGTGATGTACATTTTGCTTCTTTATTTGTTCACTTAGTATTGTTTGCCCCTTTAAAATAAGAATATAAAAATAACATTGAGGCAGCCTAACATGATGAGATGTATTACCATGGTATTACACGAGGCAGAGCTTTGTTAAATAATGATACTTAGATTTTTTTAGTTTTTTAGTATTTTTGTTTTTTTTGTTTTCTTTCTCGAAGTATGACATTTTGTGGCAGAGTTAACATCACAGCACTGTTCTGCTCCCTCTGCAGTGTTAATGAGGCCCTCAACATACAAGTGTGTTGCTATGTAAATGTGGGAGACTGCAGGCGACTTGCAATGCAGCCGAATTGCATTGGTTAGGGGTATGTTACGCCTTATTCACGCCCATCATGGAGCATAGAAGACGTCTACTACGGTATTTACCATTGTGAAAGTCTTCCTACGCGGAGTCCATTAGGAATGTTCCATGGGATGGGCCTGTAGAAGACACATTTGTGTATGAGAATGCACACTATATATCCTTGTTTTGGAAAATGTCTACAAAATACATATTCTGTTACATTGTTCAGGGGATTGAAATGGTTTGTGTTTGATTTCTATTCAGAGAATTCTTCTGTCATTTCTTCAGTATAGATTGTGTTTGTTTTTTATTGAGAGAACTCTTCTGTCATTTCTTAAGTATAGATTGTGTTTGATTTTTATTCAGAGAACTCTTCTGTCATTTCTTTAGTATAGATTGTGTTTGGTTTTTATTCAGAGAACTCTTCTGTCATTTCTTCAGTATAGATTGTGTTTGATTTTTATTCAGAGAACTCTTCTGTCATTTCTTCAGTATAGATTGTGTTTGATTTTTATTCAGAGAACTCTTCTGTCATTTCTTCAGTATAGATTGTGTTTGATTTTTATTCAGAGAACTCTTCTGTCATTTATTCAGTATAGATTGTGTTTGGTTTTTATTCAGAGAACTCTTCCGTCATTTCTTTAGTATAGATTGTGTTTGATTTTTATTCAGAGAACTCTTCCGTCATTTATTCAGTATAGATTGTGTTTGGTTTTTATTCAGAGAACTCTTCCGTCATTTCTTTAGTATAGATTGTGTTTGATTTTTATTCAGAGAACTCTTCTGTCATTTCTTCAGTATAGATTGTGTTTGATTTTTATTCAGAGAACTCTTCCGTCATTTCTTCAGTATAGATTGTGTTTGATTTTTATTCAGAGAACTCTTCTGTCATTTCTTCAGTATAGATTGTGCTTGATTTTTATTCAGAGAACTCTTCTGTCATTTCTTCAGTATAGATTGTGCTTGGTCTTTATTCAGAGTACACTTCTGTCATTTCTTTAGTATAGATTGTGTTTGGTTTTTATTCAGAGAACTCTTCTGTCATTTCTTTAGTATAGATTGTGTTTGGTTTTTATTCAAAGAACTCTTCTGTCATTTCTTCAGTATAGATTGTGTTTGATTTTTATTCAGAGAACTCTTCTGTCATTTCTTCAGTATAGATTGTGTTTGATTTTTATTCAGAGAACTCTTCTGTCATTTCTTCAGTATAGATTGTGTTTGGTTTTTATTCAGAGAACTCTTCTGTCATTTCTTCAGTATAGATTGTGTTTGATTTTTATTCAGAGAACTCTTCCGTCATTTCTTCAGTATAGATTGTGTTTGGTTTTTATTCAGATAACTCTTCCGTCATTTGTTCAGTATAGATTGTGTTTGGCTTTTCTGTCATTTGTTCAGTATAGATTGTGTTTGATTTTTATTCAGCAAACTCTTCTGTCATTTCTTCAGTATAGATTGTGCTTGATTTTTATTCAGAGAACTCTTCTGTCATTTCTTCAGTATAGATTGTGTTTGGTTTTTATTCAGAGAACTCTTCTGTCATTTCTTCAGTATAGATTGTGTTTGGTTTTTATTCAGAGAACTCTTCTGTCATTTCTTCAGTATAGATTGTGTTTGATTTTTATTCAGAGAACTCTTCTGTCATTGGTTCAGTATAGATTGTGTTTGGTTTTTATTCAGCAAACTCTTCTGTCATTTCTTCAGTATAGATTGTGTTTGATTTTTATTCAGAGAACTCTTCTGTCATTGGTTCAGTATAGATTGTGTTTGGTTTTTATTCAGCAAACTCTTCTGTCATTTCTTCAGTATAGATTGTGTTTGTTTTTTTATTCAGAGAACTCTTCTGTCATTTCTTCAGTATAGATTGTGCATAGACAGTAGAAAGCATCTGTGGAAATTCCATGTTCTGTAAAAGAAATGTCCATGCAATGTTTTTCTGTGAGGAAATCCCGGAACCGTCACTGGGCCCTGCGGTGGAGATTGTGAATAACATCACTACAAAATCCCTTGCAATTATCCAGACCTTTTCCTTTCTCGTGTTTATTTTATTTAAAACATTTGAGAAGGCAAAAACAGAGCTTGAAGGCATACACAGCGCTGGAAAGCATACAGATCAAAAGTTTAAAAAAAACAATGAAATAATGAATAATCACAGGAAAAAGCATCCGCCTATGATCTCTTTGAGTTAGCTTTTATCAAGCAGTAACATCAAACGGTAAACTGGCAGTGCTATTTTCAAGCAGTCTGCTGAGTCATTTGTTTAACTGCAGCTGTAACTGCGATACTGGTTTAATAAAACATTTCCTTTGCCAAATGTGCCTACAGCCATGCTATTTTTATCTGTTCTTTGCACTGAAGTCCGGTTATTAACCAGCATTGGCTAGGTGAACAGTTTTGGCTTGTGTGTAGGCATTAGGTAGGCCTTTGCCAGGCTCTGCTATAAGGTGCCCAGTGAATTGCACTGTTTTCCCACTGTTGCCATCTTGTGCCCACCTGCCCACGCAAAGGCCAAAACTGTTGGCTTTTCCAATGCTTGCTTTTGCTTGCTCCAAGGGTGTTAAGACGGAGCACAGGTTTGTTTTGTGTTTCACATGACTCTCCACAGATGTGTAATTTAGCTGCACTATGAGTACGCTGCTGGCGAATGGTAGCTTAACAAGCAAGTCGTCTTAAATTAAACTGAATGCTAGACAGCGTAAGCGGGTTGGGATTGTAGAGGCATGATCTAACTTTTTGGCATCTACTCCCAGCTAAGAGGCAGGCTAAAATGCAGATTTCTGAGGATGCTGGCATGTTGTGTGACCCTCGTCAAAGTGTCATTGCCCTGATTGATATGGCGTTAAAACTAGTGCATGCCTGCATGTATCCGACAGGTAGGGCTTTAATCGCACTGAGAGTGAGTAATATTGAGCAGATTCCGTTCTTATCTGCCACATTCTCTGTGAGGTGTAGGTTACACCGCCAGCCCCAAAAAACAGAAAGATTGTGCTGACCTCACAATAGTAGGATAGGGAAAAACGAATCTTTATCTAAAATTAAAATCTGGTACTGCCAGTAACACCATTAGCTCTATTTGGTGGGGGGAGGGGGCAATGAACTAATTTTTAGATGGATTGAATTTTAAATTTGCTTTCAGCAGCCAAGAATCAATCACAGCGCTAGACTCACCCAGGCGCTGGGTGGCATGCATTGATAACCACCTTGAGATAGGATTCCAAAGGCTTCTCCTAAAAAGGGGATTTCTGTAAGACTAACATTTCCATTGAGTCATTTAGAGATTTCCAGTGAAATGGGAATATTTACAAAAAGATACGTGGATTCTCTTGAAATGTCCCCAAAAAATGGAATTTTCATGAAAGCTGTGGCCTTTTTCTACATGTGTTGTTTTTTAGTGTAGTTCATGAATGTTGTACACAAACATGTTGGGCAAAATAGATGCTTCATCCAGAGGAAGTTCCCGCTGCTCAGGAATCGCTGAGCCCCAATCCCCCAAAAGGCTGGTAGAGGGGGCAATTCTCTGGGGGTATTCAGTTTTCCTTCATTGATAAGCCTTGAACCTGAGGTACAGGAAGGTGAAATGTATACCACTTACATTTGCGAGCCAATGGAGGCTGTTCAGCAGAGGCGGTGCTAGGAGGGACTGGTGGGGCGGGGCTATAGCCGAGGGTCTTTTGGCTTTAGCCCCGGATATAATCTCAGGGGCTAGCCTCAAGTCCCGTCATTAGTGTAGCCCCAGATCTTTTCCAGACCTAGCAACACCCCTGCTGTTCAGCACGCGGTCATGTGGTCTACGCTCCTCGCGTACAGGCAGATGGTACCAACTTGGCCCTGGATCCTTTGCGCATGCTTCATAGGAGAAGCGTTGTAATGCCTTTGCAGCAGGCCCCAGAAGGGTAGAGTGAAGGTTTCGGTGGCAGGTGATTGGGTTGGAGAGGCACCTAGGAGGATCGCGAGATAGAGCGGATGTTCCTGCCTTTGGCCGCTGTGTTCATCGGCAGCCTGCAGCAGAGGTCTCATTCGAACCAGACGGGTTGCACCCTAGACCTGAACCCCTCGAGAGGCTGCACCCTAGACTTGAAGCCTCTCTGAGGGCTGCACCTTAGACTTGAAGCCCCTTGAGGGATGCACCCTAGACTTGAAGCCCTTTGAGGGGTTGCACCCTAGACTTGAAGCCCCTTGATATTGATATTGATATTTTATGTCTATCGCGCTCATACACAAGTGTTTCAGAGCGTGACAAGGCAAAGGAGGGGAACAGGGGAGAACAAAACAATGATTTTACTAGGCCCAGTGACATTGAGAGCGCGCAAGTGCATGGGAGAGGGGGAGGGGAAAAGTGCATGGAAGGGGGGAGAAGTGGAAAGTGTGAAGCAGAGGAGAAACAGATAAATAGCAATAAATAAATAAATAATAAAGGCAACAAACTGTGGTAGTGCAGCCAGCAATTTGCAAGTGCTAGGTTTAAGGCAGCAGACAGGGTAGGTCTGATACGTGCAGGAAGAAAGGGAGGGGGCTGTATGGCTACAGATACAGACCCCAGTGCAAAGGGTTGCCGGGAGGCAGTGCTGGAGGGTGGCAGGGTGAGCAGGTACCTGGGCCCGGAGGACAGAGGGTGGCCAGGTGCACGGTGCCAAGAGAGAAGAGATCAGCAGGGGAGAGGGGGAGCGAAGGCAGAAGAAAAGAGGAAGGTCTTGAAGTGCTTCCAGAACCAGAGATGGTTCTCCTCAAGTTTTAGAGTTGCAGGGAGGATGTTCCAGAGTGAGGCACCAGCCGAAGACAGAGATCTACCCCCAGCTCGTTTCTTTGAAAAACGACTGACCCTGAGGGAGTTAGAGGTAGAGGAGTGAAGAGCTCGAGAGGGGAGGTATTTGCGTAGGGATAGCTGAAGGTATTTTGGACCCAGGCCCCAGACAGCCTTGTGGACAATGCAGAGTGTTTTGAATTTAATCCTTGCATCCACTGGGAGCCAATGGAGAGATTTCAGAGCTGGAGAGATATGATCCCAGGGCTTGAGGTCAAGGACAAGTCTCGCTGTCCTGTTCTGGATTAGTTGCAGAGGGTGGAGAGTAGAGGCAGTTAGATAGAAAGAGGCTGTTACAATAGTCCAACCTAGAGAGAACCAGAGCTTGGGATACCATGAGCTTCTGGGGGAAGGAGAGGAAAAGCAGAGTACCTCCGAGGAGGTGCAGTAGGAGGTTTGACTTTTTAGAGACCTCAAAGATGTGGGCGGAGAAGGAAATGGTGGAGTCAAAGAGGACCCCAGGGTTCTTAGCCACGCAGGTGGGGGTAGGAGGAGGGCCAAGGGAAGCCGGCCAGAGAGTAAGGGGAAAGGATGGTGAAGGTGTGCCGATGAGGAGGATCTCTGTCTTGCTGGCATCCAGACAAAGATCATTGGCGGCACACCAATCTTGAATGGCAGTTAGCCAATCAGAGATGAGAGAGGGACAGGAGGTGGCCATGGGCAGCCTGAAAATGAATTGTGTCGTCAGCGTAGCACTGGAAATTTGAGCAGAAAATGGCAATGCAGTGGGCGAGAGTTGCCAGGTATTGGTTAAAAAGCCAGGGCGAGAGGTTAGACCCCTGGGGAACACCACAGGTAGAGAGGAAGATAGATGATAGGAAGGACCCAAGTTGGACCTGGGAGGGTCGATCAGAGAGGAAAGGGATCAGCCAGGTCAGATCCTGATCAGTGATACCCAGGTTTTCACAAAGACGGTTGAGCAGGATGGTATGGTTGACCATGTCAAAGGAAGAAGAGAGATCGAGGAGGATGAGGACAGAGGGAATTTTAGAGTCAAGGTTGGAGAGCAGATCTTCACGGATGTTCAGGAGAGCAGTTTCCATGCTTCTGGCAGCTCTGAAGCCAGACTGGTGGTCATGGAGATAGCCAACAGAATTGGAATGAAGGTTGAGCTGAGAGATGCCCAACTTTTCCAGGAGTTTGCCCAGAAAGGGAGTAATGGAAATTGGGCGATAGTTAGCTGGACAAGAAGGATCAGCTGTGGGCTTCTTGAGAACAGGATGCACAAGGGAGTGCTACGGAGGGGAAGGATCCAGAGGCAAAGGAGTGGTTGCAAAAATCAGCAAGGGCCTGAGCGAGGGTGTCAATGTGGTCCTTGATGGTTTCAGAGGAACAGGAATGAACCTGTTTTGACAAGGCTTTCATAGATCGGACTTGTCTAGCGACCTTGTCAGGGGAGAAAAGAGGAAAGGACAAGAAGGATGGTGGGGGGTGGCTAAAGAAGGATCAGCAAGCACAGATGGAGAGGGGAGGAGGTCAGAGTCATACCAGGAATTGCACTTGGCTTTGGACTTCAAACGGATCTTCATGACAGGGTCAAGAGCATCAAGAGTATCAGAAATTGAAGAGTAGAGCAGAGACAAGGCTGTGTCAGGATGTGAGACAGCCAGAGGTGGATTGGGGGGAGAGAAAGTGGCAGCAAAAGCCTCAACTGACACACGCTTCATGGGCCGGATGTCAAAGAAGGTAGGTGGCAGTGTTGGGGTAGGCTTGGCTTGGGGGAAGGAGGGAGAGATGAGGGGTTGCACCATAGACTTGAAGACCCTCAAGGGGTTGCACCCTAGACTTGATGCCCCTTGAGGGGTTTCACTCGAGACTTGAAGTCCCTCGAGGGGTTTCACTCTAGACTTGAAGCACCTTGAGAGGTTGCACCCTAGACCTGAAGCCCCTCGAGGGGTTGCACCCTAGACCTGAAGCCCCTCAAGGGGTTGCACCCTAGACCTGAAGCCCCTCGAGGGGTGGCACCCTAGACCTGAAGCCCCTCGAGGGGTTGCACCCTAGACCTGAAGCCCCTCGAGGGGTGGCACCCTAGACTTGAAGCCCTTTGAGGGGTTGCACCCTAGACTTGAAGTCCTTAGAGGGGTTGGACCCTAGACCTGAATCCCATCAAGGGGTTGGACCCTAGACTTCAAGCCCTTCTAGGGGGTTGCACCCTAGACATGACACCCCTCGAGGGGTTGCACCCTAGACTTGAAGCCCTTAGATGGGTTGGACCATAGACCTGAAGCTCTTAGAGGGATTGGACCCTAGACCTGAAGCCCCTCGGGGGGTTGGACCCTAGACTTGAAGCCCTTAGATGGGTTGGACCCTAGACCTGAAGCCCTTAGAGGGGTTGGACCCTAGACCTGAAGCCCCCGGGGTGGTTGGACCGTAGACTTGAAGCCCCTCGAGGGGTCGCACCATAGACTTTAAGCCCTTCGAGGGGTTGCACCCTAGACTTGATGCCCCTTGAGGGGTTGCACCCTAGACTTGAAGCCCTTCCAGGGGTTGCGCCCTAGACTTGACAACCCTCAAGGGGTTGCACCCTAGACCTGAAGCCCCTCTAGGGGTTGCACCCTAGACTTGAAGCCCTTCCAGGGGTTGCACCCTAGACTTGACGCCACTCGAGGGGTTGCACCCTAGACTTGACGCCCTTCCAGGAGTTGCACCCTAGACCTGAAGCCCCTTGAGGGGTTGCACCCTAGACATGAAGCCCTTCCAGGGATTGCACCCTAGACTTGATGCCCCTCGAGGGGTTGGCACCCTAGACTTGAAGCCCTTCCGGGGGTTGCACCCTAGACTTGACGCCCTTCCAGGGGTTGCACCCTAGTCCTGAAGCCCCTCGAGGGGTTGCTCCCTAGACCTGAAGCCCTTTGAGGGGTTGCACCCTAGACTTGATGCCCCTTGAGGGGTTGCACCCTAGACTTGAAGCCCTTCCAGGGGTTGCAGCCTAAACTTGACACCCCTCAAGGGGTTGCTCCCTAGACCTGAAGCCCTTTGAGGGGTTGCACCCTAGACTTGAAGCCCTTCCAGGGGTTGCACCCTAGTCCTGAAGCCCCTCGAGGGGTTGCTCCCTAGACCTGAAGCCCTTTGAGGGGTTGCACCCTAGACTTGACACCCCTCAAGGGGTTGCACCCTAGACCTGAAGCCCCTCGAGGGTTTGCACCCTAGACTTGAAGCCCTTCCAGGGGTTGCACCCTAGACTTGACGCCACTCGAGGGGTTGCACCCTAGACTTGACGCCCTTCCAGGGGTTGCACCCTAGACCTGAAGCCCCTTGAGGGGTTGCACCCTAGACTTGAAGCCCTTCCAGGGATTGCACCCTAGACTTGATGGCCCTCGAGGGGTTGCACCCTAGACTTGACTCCCTTCCAGAGGTTGCACCCTAGACCTGAAGCCCCTCAAGGGGTTGCACCCTAGACTTGATGCCCCTCCAGGGGTTGCACCCTAGACTTGAGGCCCCTCGAGGGGTTGCACCCTAGACTTGAAGCCCTTCCAGGGGTTGCACCCTAGACTTGACGCCCTTCCAGGGGTTGCACCCTAGTCCTGAAGCCCCTCGAGGGGTTGCTCCCTAGACCTGAAGCCCTTGGAGGGGTTGCACCCTAGACTTGATGCCCCTCGAGGGGTTGCACCCTAGACCTGAAGCCCTTCCAGGGGTTGCACCCTAGTCCTGAAGCCCCTCGAAGGGTTGCTCCCTAGACCTGAATCCCTTTCAGGGGTTGCACCCTAGACTTGACACCCCTCAAGGGGTTGCACCCTAGACCTGAAGCCCCTCGAGGGGTTGCACCCTAGACTTGAAGCCCTTCCAGGGGTTGCACCCTAGACTTGACGCCCCTCGAGGGGTTGCACCCTAGACTTGACTCCCTTCCAGAGGTTGCACCCTAGACCTGAAGCCCCTCAAGGGGTTGCACCCTAAACTTGATGGCCCTACAGGGGTTGCACCCTAGACTTGATGGCCCTCGAGGGGTTGCACCCTGGACTTGACACCCTTCCAGGGGTTGCACCCTAGTCCTGAAGCCCCTCGAGGAGTTGCACCCTAGACCTGAAGCCCTTCCAGGGGTTGCACCCTAGACTTGATGCCCCTCGAGGGGTTGCACCCTAGACTTGAAGCCCTTCCAGGGGTTGCACCCTAGACTTGACGCCCTTCCAGGGTTTGCACCCTAGTCCTGAAGCCCCTCGAGGGGTTGCACCCTAGACTTGAAGCCCTTCCAGGGGTTGCACCCTAGACTTGACGCCCTTCAAGGGGTTGCAGCCTAGACCTGAAGCCCCTCGAGGGGTTGCACCCTAGACTTGAAGCCCTTCCAGGGGTTGCACCTTAGACTTGACACCCTTCCAGGGGTTGCACCTTAGACTTGACACCCTTCCAGGGGTTGCACCCTAGACTTGACGCCCCTCGGATGCGATGATATCTTGTGGAAGGGGCGCAATCGGCTGCACTTGAGTGTGGACCCAGTTTGGGCAGAGGCAGCTTTCTCTCATGCTTAACTAGACCAGTCTGATAAACAGACATGCTCCTGTAATTACTATGCGTCAGTCCCAGAGAGTGTAGAGCAGCCGTGTATTCCACTCCCCTTCAAATAAACATGACAAGCAAATTAGCGACACCCTCGCTGTCATGACCAAAATGCATCCCAATTCTAATAAGTGATGCCTTACAGCACAGATTCTCGTGCACACAACCAGGAAGCTGCGCGTGCACGTGCCTCCTAATTGGCAGACTGCCTTGCAAACACTTGACGTGATTTACAGCCCCGGACACTGATGAGTAAATTGCATTAGCGAGCAGCCGCCGAACCGCAGAGTAGTGTTCTAATGTGATTGGCAGTGCCGGGCCCGGTGTGTCCTTCGTGCACACACACGGTGCTGACAGGTGTCTGGCCTCGATCGAGGCCAGGCACGAGAATATGTTTTACCAAATATCAATAACAATTGTTAACGCCAGAGTTATTCCCGGGGAGAGGCGGAGCTTTGGGGTGTAGATAGGGTTCTAGGAAACATTCTGTCAGCTCTTAATACGTCTGGGGTGGGGCTCTCCCAGGGGCTTCACACCACTGCCAGTAAGCGGACAGTCTCGAGCTTGCCTCTTAGGTTTCCTGAACCCTAACCGCTTAAGGGGGCCCCGATCCCTGTATCCAGTCTGTAGAATTGCAGGCTCCTAACGGGGTCGGGCACCTCTCTTCTTTCTGTTCTTGGGGTGCCCCCCCCTTGGCTTGCTATTTTGAGGTTCAGCTCTGGATTTGAGCCTGTGGGTGGCCTGTTAAGTAGGGTTGTGAGTGGCCGGCCTTCCTGCAAAGGATGGGAGCCACAGGGTAACATGGACCCAAGGCCTGTGCTGGTTCTCACTATTCCCACCCATCTTTACATGGCCACCCTCACCTTCCCCTCCCCCAGGGTTCTTGCTCTCCGGCCACCTACCCCAATCTCTCTCCCGCTCTTCCCCGCCATCCTGCCTCAAGTCTTGTTCCTGCACCCCACCTAGATGTACCCCCTTTGTATCGTTGAGTCCCGCACTGCTCTTCTTTGCTCCTAATCTCCCACTTCTCTTGTGGTGTGAAATGTTCTGCCTTCTCTTAACCATATCCTGGTCCTTCTCCACACCTCTCTCTGCCGCCCCCCACCCCCAATGTCCTGGTTCCACGTGATAATGTCGCCAGGTAGACGACTTTTTTTTTCCTGAGCCCCAAAATTCCTTCCCCAAATGTGCTAGGAGGGGTATAATTATATACTATTACCCCCAAGCCTAGAATATTTGGGGAAAGTGTTGGATTGTCTGGAGGGTGCATTTGTAGGGACATGTCGCCACTGGGCGGCCATTCCCTGGGCAACATTACCACTGGAGACCCAGAGCCCTTTGATGTTCCTCCACTTCACTTCTTTATTTCCTCCTCCGAGCTCCCCGTTCAACGCCTTGACCTAATCTAACGTTTCCCCCTCAATTCTCACCATCACCGCCCCTTCCCCATGACTGATGTTTCTGCAATACTCTTCCTCTACCAACAACTCTCCCGCCAATCTCGTAACTCTCCTCTATCTACTTGTATTTGAGTCTCGGGAGGATAGCTCAGGGGCAACGTGCTCGCCTTGGAAGCAAGACGACACAGAGTATCACAGGTTCGATCCCTGGTCCGCGCTTAGAGTATTAAGCGCGTTATAAATAACCCATCATATCATATTTATATCCATCTCTCCATTTTATTATCAATTTCATATTAATTCATGTAAATATGTGCTATGTAAAGTGCTCTGAAACAAAGCACTATATAAATATCAAATTATTATTTATCATGTTAGTGTGATACAGTTAAATAACTTTCCACACAAACATATGCATTATAAATGCATTGATCAGGGAAATCCAGGTTTATGTTACATTACATATTTAATTTCATTCTATAATAAAACCCAATTTATACTAAAATATGTTTTCCCCTTCTCCTAAATGAGTAATTAATTCCCCATAATAAATAAAATACCATGATTTCAATGAAATGTGGGCATATTTCTGCAAAGATCCCTCATGGCCTTTGTGTCAGAGGATGATCGTTTGGGATGATGGTGGATTCCAGCCTTCCCCGGGCAGCCCCCGTGAACCAAACTATGAAACTTTCTCCTGGTTCTGCCCAGGAGAACAGAGCCAAGAATGTGGGGGGAAAACCCCTTCTTGTGGAAAACAATGTTGGGTTCTTCTGCAGCTTGCCCAGATGTTTCCACCTTGGAGAATCAAAGCAAAGGCAACAGAATCCAATATCTAGAGGAGCAAGGTTCAGAATTCCATACCAAGAGGCGGGGCAACAGAGTGAAAGTGGTAGGAACCTGTGCTGGAGGGAGAGTGAAGGCGGCATGGAACAGAAAGAAGCAAGCAAAGCAACAAGAAAAAGAAGGAACTAGCGTCCATGCAACCAAGCAGTGGCAACGAGCCGAGCCGCAGACAGGCAATTCTAAATAGAAGAGAGCTGCCTCCGCACCGTCCTCCGGGCTTGTGACGTCATCCCGAACCACGTGCGAGCCGCACGTACTCCTCCATGTTGGAATGGGGAGAGGAACCGCCAGCGTAACCACCCAGGGTTGCGGCTGTGAATCCTGACCTCATCACAGTTAATCTTCTACCATACTTGCCCCGAGATTAAATCAATGATATGTGACCACAAGTCACTCAAAGCAGATGATAAAATCATGAAAGTTCCAGAAACACAAAACACACATTATGCATCAGACCGAATATTGCACATCTCATTCATATGGTGATTGCAAATCTCCTGCTACCACCTCAGTTCGAGGGTACATTCGATATGGTTGTCTGAGCGCATAACGTCTCTCATACGCTCGATGCGGTATCGGGATGATACCAGGTGTCATGCACAGTGTTTTCCTGTCGTTCATCCAGTATGACAGAGGTGGGGGGTGGAGCCTATTAGTTACATACAGCCTGCTCCTCTACAAAACCGAGAGGTTCTCATTGACTGATGATATTAGCGTGTTTCCTTGAATGCTATGGCATGGCGAGTGGTTGGGGGCGCATGCAGTCATTTGCATACAGGCTGCTGAGTGATAATACATCACGCTCCTTTCCAGGACCATAGTCCCTTACTGGTTGTTTTGCTGAGAATATAATTTGTTTTGTCAGCTATGGCAGACCATTAGACCCCATGAGCTGGGATGCCGAGGGCTATTTTAATCAACATTTCATCAAACTAAGCTGCAATTTAGATGGAAATTGGGCAAAACCCTGTTTACGAGATTTTTTTTGGAGGGGCTGGCTTTCGCCGTGAATTTTTTTGCAGTAAACCTGGAGTCTATTTAAGCGTAATTACCGGAGCTGGCGTTAATCTGGCAGCGGTGAATAAGACTTTGCAATCAGCAGAGAGCAGGCCCGATGTGCGCATTGATATCACAAGGGGATATATCTGGCGTAGGTGTATTTGTACCGTGAAAAATGCCATCCTACGCCTTCCCTTTCACACTGCCCTCCCTCATGCACCATGAACCCCCTGCGATGGAAACCTTCCCCGAGACTTGGAGCGAGACCCAGAAAGACTCATGCCTGAATGGAGCTCCTTGCTCTAGAATACTAAGATGGCAAAGGAGTCTGTAGCTGATTTGGCAAGGCTACACCAGGCTGGGCACTAAGGAACCACACAGCCACGTACTTGCGTAAGCTTGCAGAGCTGTGCCTCTCTGTGGCTGGGGAAAAGGCAGGACCTTGTTTAATCACCATGAATTAACTACCGCCGGAAGCTAGAATCGCCTTCAAAGTCTCTGTATTGGTTACAGGGCCTGTTTCCCGCGGCCTACCTTAGGTAGTTTCCCATTATAAGACTCGGACAACAAGTCCTAGAATGCAAAGAAAAAACCAGGACTGGAAAAGCACCTACAAATTGGAACGGGTCATGTTGGCAAGTATGTATCTATCCCCACCTGCAGGCGGTGACAGATGTAACAAACGGTACCTAAAATACCACACAAATAAGTATGGTTCGAGTGGTGTGCGTGTCAGGATGATGAAAGAGTTTTTAAGTGTCCTCCCTAAGGAGGTTCAGGGGGGCTTCTCCTTGGATCTGTGGTATAATCTTTGCTCGCACACTGCGTCTAGAGTCCCACACAAATCTCTGGATTCAAATAAAAAGCATCTGGGCTCTGTGGTGAAGCCCCCTGCTTAGGACCGCCAGTGGATGGGGGGGGCCAAGTGTCATACTGAGCTACTGGATGATGGACCGGAGGGTGGAATCAATGGTATGGGGTCAATCCCCTGGTCACTTACCCTCGCCAGCTGACAATTGGCATGGAACAGTCCAATGACAGATGGGAAATCCCACCACTGCAGACTGTCTACTCCCCGATTCCTGCAATACGCAGCAGCCATGATAACCTTCTCCCTGAAAAGGCCTTCATGGGCAGCCTTGAACCCTGCAAAGCTTAACCCGGAGACCGTCTAAGTCTACAGAGTGTTCACCTTTGAGGTTTCAAGGACCTTTTAAGCAAATGCACATAAACAATGTTTACAGTCCATTTTTCGAGACAATACTCATTAGAAAAAACAATACAGTATTGACTCTTTCACAGAGATGATGATTCAATTGTTTAATGCAAAAAACCATAAAAAGCGAGGAGTACAGATGAACGTGGCCAGCCTCGGACCCTATCAGAGTACCAAAACCCTCAAACAGCAAATTGTCGTAACCAGCCTGCCCCCCCCCCCACCCCACACACTTTCCAGGCCTGCTGCTCTTCATAGAGAATCCTGGAGCACTTGTCAGGAAGCCATGTCCAGGCTATTTAAAGGAAAGACTTCTTCAGGTCCAGGTAACAGGGACATGTACCAAGAAACATTAATAATCACAACCCAACACCAAGAGGCGCATTTGATAAAAATACAATTTGCCCCAGTGAATCATGGAGTTCTATCAAGTTTGCAAGCTCCCAGTCCTTTCAAAACTAATGTTCAAACTGAAACTTGGCAAGAGCTGGACTGGAAATACACCCTTTATGTACCATTGACAAGCATTCCCGGAAACAGAAACACTCCATTCCTCCACATTGGGGATTCCCAGAAATCATAGCTCTCTACTGACCCTGCAAGAGTTCCACCTATAACCAATTGTGCTTTGGACCCATGTTTCAGACGGTGATTATTCCCTAGATCCTAAACCATGCTGCCATGGGGAACATGGGGGAGGGTGAAGGAAATTCCAAAATGGCAGCTGGCCCTCATATAATTTTGCCCCAGACCGCTACACCTCAATGTGGCCAGGAATAACCAGAAGCAAGAGCCAATCACAACCTGTACTGGGTTCCCACAACCAGGTGCATACAATCGGGATAAGTTCCACCCCAGCAGACGATTGGTGAGTATTCAATCCAGTAGCCAGGGTTGCTTCCTGCAGGTTGTAGGAACAGGAGGTTTGGCTTTGGAGAATCTTGGAGAGCAAAGAACGGTGGAAGAAGTAGAGACTGCAGAATCAGGTGTGCTGGAAGAGGTGGTGGCAGTCGAGAGCGAGAGGATTTGGGAGGGATTGAGAGCGCTGTGAAAGTGGTAGCAGCAGTTAAAGAACCGGTAACATCGGAAGAGGAGAGTGGAGAGAAGGAGTTAGCGGCAGCGAGGTAAGTGAGGACATTAGGAGAGGGCATAGAAGACGGTGGGGTTGGCTAAAGAACTAGAACTATCAGGAGATGAGACTTGCGGGATGTAGCTGCTGGCAGATAAAGAAGTTGTATAATCAATAGAGAAGAGTGGAGAGAAGAAGGTGGTGATGCCTAATGAAGTGGAAAGAGAATGGAGGGGAGAACGGAGGGGAGGTGGTGTCAACCAAGGAGGTGATAACATCAGGCGCAGAGAGTACACAGAATGTGGTGGCAGCTAAGGAGGTAGTAGAATTCAAGGAGTGGTAGTCATATCTGAGGACTTAAGTGGGCATGAAGAGGTGATTGGAAGGACAAAGGCGGAGGCGGGAAAGATACCACTGGAGGGAAAAAGTAGTGAGGCCAGGAGGAGGACCGGCCTAGCAGGATAAGGAAAGGACTTTAGGGAAAGAGGCAGCATGTCAGTGCCGGGATGAGCTACGGGTGGTGGTGCCTGGGAGTGATGCAGACCTAGACACACCTGAGGAAAAGAGTGGTCCAGAGAAGATGGGAGGAAAGGGCAAAAGAGCAAAGTCTGAGTCAGAAAGCGGGGCTAAGGACTGGCCAGAAAGAACCAAGATCTTCCAGTGGGCCAGGTCACCCCAGTCAGGACCTGACGGTGGGAGGAGGGAAAAGGCTGGACCAGGAAGGGTGCATCCAGTTCAGGCAAGGGGTGAGAGGGATATCTGGGATACTATAAAGCCACCCTAGCTCTCCCTGCCAGCCAAGACCTAGATAATCAAGGGCTCCCCAGAATGCCTTCATCTAGAGTGGGCTTGAGAAGAGGGTTCAGGCATCTCGTACACCCACAGCACCAGACAAAGCAACCCTCAGAGGTGCATAAGGACTCGGGTTACCGAGGTCTGAAGGCTGGACCACTCTCCGCAAGAGGTAGAGACATTTCCTTAAGAGAAGACCACCCTTGCTTTGATTGTTTCTTGTGGAAGAAAATACCAGTTTAGTTTACAGCCGGCTCCTACTTGTAGATATTCTCCAAATAAAATGAGGTACTTAGTTGACCGACTTGGCTTAATATTGTCATCCTTCTCTATCGCAGGTGTCCTATGTAAAAGTCATGCGTAGCGGCTCCATCAAACGTCTCCGGGCCTCCCCCACGTATTGCTTTATAGGGGAGCCCAGATTGTGTGCAAAGAAAAACACATTTTAAAAAAAAAGACTCCTTTTGTGCTGTGATCTTTTTGAAAATGTTGGGCCTTTCTGATTGGGACCCTCGGATGGTCCAACCTTCTGAAATCAAATGTCTCCCATAACAACAGACTTGGGGAGAAAGCCTTGTATTAGTATTGAGCTTCAAACCAAATGTCTAAAAAAGAAGTGAGAAAAAAGTGAGTCCGCTTCCAACTTCCACAGAAAATAATAATAATAATGTATTTCTTATATAGCGCTACACACCCGTAGGTCTCAGAGCGCTGAAATAACAGGTGACATTAGTATCCCACAGAGTGGTACTCAAGTTATTGACCTTGGAAGGGTGAAAGGCTGAGTTGACCCTGCCGGGATTAGAACCTGCCACAGCAGGAGGCAGACATATATCAGGGGTGAGCGCTTAGCTCACTGTGCTATCTGTCCGGCTCAAAGGACTCTGGGCACAGTGCATGGCCAGAACAAAGAGGTTGTTTGATGCTAATATGCTGTGCTCCAAGGCCCCGCAAGGCAGGAGCTACCCTTCATGGAAGTCATGCCTGTGTTGGGAGGGTATGTGCGTAGAGCACAGCTAGATCAACACCAGTGAGACATCCCCCCTCCCAACAGGTGGTGAACCAGTTGGAGGTTTTCCTGGACACAGAATGAACAGTCTAATATTCAGGGTTGAGTGTATGCAATTGTGCCTCACTGTTGTGTTGCTCCCAGCTCCAACCCCTGCACTTCTGCTCCTAGGTTTTGCTACAGGGATTTCCCCAGGAGTGATTATACTCCATTGCTGAGGATCAAGCCCTCCATGCTGCGCACTGGTAGGAACAGCAGCCCATTCATCCGTGCCTCAAGACTTGCCCTCACCCTTACCGCACAAGAGGTGCAACACTACCAAAATGTTGGCAGAGCCAGACCAGATATGTCCATCCAGCTCTCCACTGACTGCTCCCCGCACTAACACAATGACACATTCCCATTCCACATTCCAGCAAGAGCTGCACACACCAAGTAACCCTCCCACACAGGACGACTGAACACCCCTCGCAATGCACATCAAGCATAGCAACGCTACAGTTCTGCAGCCAGCACTCCTGGTTGTCCAACTCCAGGCCTCGAGGGCCAGATTATGCCAGGTTTTCATATTCATGTGATACAATGGCATACAATGATTCTAAATATATGCAAATTTTTCCTCATGAATATAAATGAGGGATATCCGGAAACCCGTCAGGATTCCGTCCATCGCGGCCCGGAGTTGGATAACCTCCAGAGCACTGCATCCTCACACGAGGGGCTCATGAGGCTCACTTTGTTGCTCTCAAAACAGAACACCTAGCAAAAGATCCTCATGCAGAGCTCTGGCCGCTAACGGTCTGGACGCATGAGCACAACAGCAAGGCTATCTTGCATTCCCCCACTAACCTAAACAATGTGCACCGTGTTAAGATCCGCCAGAGCGCCTGGAGACCAAGCAAGCGACAGCGGAGCTGGGTATCCATCCTAGCAACATAACATGAATTCAAGACTTGCTTGTGTTTCTCTAGCCCTCCTACTCCTAATAAGGAGAATAATAATCAGACCCTACTCCCCCCTCTAAATGTTCAGGGTTGAGATTATTTTCCTAGGTGGTCTGCAAACCTAATGGCGCTATAGGGTATACAGACTATTCACTGAAATAATTTACATCGAGAGCTTTTTCACCTAAAAATATTCTTTGAAAGTCTTTTTCATCAAAAAAATCATTCACCAAATTTTTTTATATCGAATGTGTTTTTAACATTAAATATAACAATGTAACATTAAAAATGTTTAAGGTACAATGTATTTTTGGGTAGGGTAAGGGAATGTTTGGGGTGTTTTTAATGGCGGAAAACAGGAGTTTGGGGGGCATCCCCCAATAAAAACATTTTTTAAAAAGCAATTCGATATACAGGTTTACGAGGTTTTGGGGGGCTCCCAATTTAAAAAAAAACAATGAATTCAGTATACAGGTTTTCGGTATAAAATTTTTGGTAGATAAACTTTTAGTTATGTGAATCTACTTTCGATAAATAAGTTTTAGGTGAAAGATTTACGTTGAAACATACTTTAGGTGTAATAAATTTGGTGTAAAGACGTGTCTGCTTTATAGTTAGTTTCACCCTAGTTTTTTTTAGTGTTTGTACAATATACTATTTCTTTTAATGAATCCGTGGTGCGGAAGGCGAGGCATTTGTTCGTCCCCTTAAAAGTGGTAACGAGCGTAACAGTAAATTGCTCATCACAACAGTCGAAATTGTGCAGATGTTGCACGATAAATATAAGGAAGATCTACAGTAATGTTCTATAATGTTGAAGAGAATATGTGGGTAACCCCAAGGACATAATGCTTCTGCCGAGGCCCTTCTTTCGTACCCTTGTACCCAATACGCTGGAGCAACTTGCAGTGTTTGCATCGGGGTGCAGAGGGTATATGATTCACAGCGGCCAGGACAGGCAGCGGGAGGTGTAGCTGCATAGATGGTGATTTAAGATAACCGAGAGGTAATGGAACGGACTCCTTTCAGATTCCATGTCGCCGTCTTCAGTAGGTGCCGGGACCGCACCCCTGGCTCTGCAAGCAAGTTAGTGTGGTGGGATCCCTACACTCTAGGACCTTAAGTCCAAAAATCCTCTCCTGATATCCGGCTCTCCATGCCCTCCGCACCCACACCACTTCCACAGACTAACGCAAAGCCATACATATTGGTTTTTCCATTACGCAGTTGATAAATCCTCTTTGGTGAGATGTTGGACATCCGCGGTTGCTGCTGCCGCACCAAAGTTTGCTTGTAAGATCTGACCCATCATTTGCTCGAGCCGTGGTATTTGTAAATATTTAGCATGCACTGCCTGTGAAGTGTCCATGTTGAGGGTACAATGTTCATTCATCGACAGTGTTTTTTTCGATGGGTTTTTTGTCCAAATGTTTTCATCTCGCCAGCCAACAAATGGTGTTGAGTACTATAAATGTGTCTGCGTTGTATGCACTGGAATGTAAAGGACAGTGTTCACATTGCGCTATTCTTGAAGGCAGATGTGACATTCCTAGTAAGGAGTAAGCTTGATGCAATGCGTTGCTGACAAGATAGCAAATGATATTGGTCATGGAAATGATGACTGCACCCCCCTCCGTCCCCAACGCCCCACTCTGAACAGCACGTTGCTTCAGTGCAGACCTCTGTGGTGTATTCTGACTGTGCAGTGTTCATTGGACGCCTCGTCCAAGAAAGCTTAACTTTGAACGTTCCTTGTGCGAGCACTCTCTTCCGGAGGACTCCTCAAAAAGAGCTGGTGTAGCTAGGGTGGCCAACTATTTGATATCCTTTTGCGGGACACTTGCCCACAAGGCGGTGATGACGTCACAGCGTCATTCACGTTTGGCCCGCCCCATTTGTAATTTAAATGTGTTAATGGCTCTTAACATCTGGCTTAATTGCAATGCAAATGGTTTGTCCTTGGGAGGTGATGGTCTCGTTTTTTAACTGCAAACATGGCCATCAAGACCAGGAACAAATTATTATCATTGGAATGAAGACGGGTAGCAGATCGACGTGCAGGCTCAAAAGGAGCCAGAGCCGCCCAGAGAAAGAAAGCAGCAGGTGGCAGCGCTGTGGTGTGTAGATGGGTTGTAGGTGAAAGGGTCGAATGAAAAGATTCGAAATACAATTGTTTCGAATCAAAAGGACCGAAAACCCCTCCCCAAACTGCCCGTTTTCTGCCCAAAAACCACAATTTTTACCTATATCAAGCCCAAAAAAAAAGACATTTGAAAAAAGGTATTCGATCCTTTTTTTTTATTTATCCATTTGAGTCTAACGTATTGTATTCAACCCTTTTTCATTCGACCCTTTGACTGGACACCGTGCAGATGGCCACTTCAGTTTGCAGAGTGGCTGTGTGGGACGCAGGTTGTCCCGACTTGCTGTCTCCCGAGAGTCACACTCCAGGGAACAAAGCAAGTCGGGACAACCTGCGTCCCGCACAGCCACTCTGCAAACTGCGGGACAGAGTCCACAATTATGGGACAATCCTGCAAAAAACAGGACAGTTGGCCACCCTAGGTGTAGCTACTGAAATGTCACTTGCAGCAATCCCATCCACCCACGCACCGTGTTTACTCATAAAGGCGCCAATCGCTAGTTTCTGGATTCCACCCCTCCCCCAGAGGGAAGCATTCATTCAGCTCGTTTTTGAAATCTTTCTAGAAGTTTTGGGAGCTGCACGTGGGAACCTGGGAGAGTGAAACTGCAGGCGACCTGGAGCTCCCCCCAAGAGCAGCTTCCTGTGACAGGCCATTGTGTGGGGGGCAGTGCTTTGTCAATGTGCATCGTGTGCCACGCCCTGGGAAGTGAACCGGGGATACTCGCTTCCTGGTGCCCAGGTAACCTTATTCTCCCCGGAAACCCGAGGCCTTTGAATACAGGCCTGCCCCATTCATTCTGCACATCCATTGAACTGGCACAATGGGTCACAGGCGGGCTGAAAGGAACTGCGCACCTTCAAAAACCGCATATGTGTTTATGAAGACACGTGTCCATGTGCAATGCATTTTACACAATGTATGATGTCTGGCTACATATTTCCGTTTGCCACGGTAAAGCCAAAGTGGCTAACATTAATGTCAGTTTGCAAGAAAAAGCCTGCAAACTGTACAAACAATATGGAACGCTGTCCATTTTGTACAGATAATTAAAAAAATAAAAAATAAAACACAAAGGGCCTCATCACGAGTTGGGCAGTATTCCAGCAGTATTCCCACCAGGATACTGCCCGCGCTAAACCCCCCGCTGCCATTAACGCCGGATCGCGGGTTTGGCAGAACGGGAATTCCCCATTGGGCCCAATGAGGAATTTACGGCGCAACTACCGTCAGTGGTATTACCATGCGGTAATCGCACCGGAAATCAGTAAATTTGCAACGGATTTACCCCCAGCTCAGTGCTGGTGGTAAATCCTGCCAAACCCGTGATTTGGCGGACCCTTAAATGCAGCAGTGATAGCGTTACCGCCGTATTTAAGTGTTACCGCCAAACTCACGATGAGGCTGAAAGAGGAAGACTTTTATCTAACCAAAAAAATGCAATGGAAAAAGTAAAATGGTGTAAAATTCAAATATTCCTTTTTTTTCTAAAATCTTTCATTCACTTGCACAATATTCTTTTGGGGGGGGCTACTATGAAACATTTGATTAAGTAAATTTTCAGTAGATGTGTTGTCATTTTAAGACTATTACATTGTCCAATGGGAGTCGACTTGGACGAGAGGAAGTAGAAGGCCACACATGGACTGTGGGGGATGGAATGGGTGCAGACCCGTGACGTCATTCTGCGCGTGGGCGACTGGCGGACTTGACGCCTGTGCATCAGCAGCGTTCCTTTGCCACAGCCTTGGCTCTGTTTCTAAAGGAAGTTAATAATGGCTTCAGAAATGCTTTTGCTTTTGTGTGTGTCTTGTGTGGCGAATAGGGGCGTGGCTATCCTCAGTGTCTGTGCAAGGCACACAATGCACACCTGTGAAGCGGCAAGTAAACTGATCTGAAAGGCTTGAAAGGGGCTGGGTTCCCTTTGAAATGCACCTTTCAATTGTAGATGCATTCACAATGCAGGGCACTTACGAGGGGGGCATGAAGGGGGGTCAGGGGGGTTTTGCACAGGGCCCACGCTGCTTTATTAAGCTACTATATGAGTGGTTATATATTAACCTTGTTGGTGTAAAGTTAAGGCAACAATACTCGTGCATTATGCGGCATTTAAACACATGAGGGTTGCTTCCTGGTGTGTTCTCCATCCACTGCTTTAATTGCTGCCAATAAACGCCGCTCAGGAGAGTGTAAGGGGTGTGCACTAACCGCGAGTTTCTGCAGGACTTTGCTTCTTCAGGGACACTGGGTGCACCGCTTTGTTCGAGTGAATAGTTGGTGTTCTGTAACTGGCAGGGCAGAAATGCCAAATGTCTGCTTGACTGACCCAATTCTCCTTTATGGCTCTCGAGACAGTGAGCGGCCTTTGTGCTTTCTGCTCTTTCTGTGTGCGGTCAAATGTTATGGCGGCCTTTCAGGATGGAGTGTTAAAACAAGTCCCTGGGCACGCAAATGGCATGATGAAGGGCATTGCATGGGAATGCTAAAGTATGCCCCAGCTTTAGTGAAGCAATGGGAGGTCACGATTTGTTCATAGTCCCTTCCTGGCCTCCCTCGTAACACATACCAACCATCGATTATGCAGGCAGATGGGCTCAGAAAGTGTCACTTCTTGGCGCCATTTTGGAATTGCAAAACGCCACCGGATAAGATAAGTCTTTATCTGTTCTTCTGGTTGGTTAGTTCAGTGGCCTTAATCTGTGTACCCGAGATGTGACAGGGTTTTGGCTAGTCCTGGACTCCCCTGCTAGAGGGTGTTTTGTCCTATGTTACACCAGAGGGAGCAGCTACTCGGTCTTGCTCCTCTGAACTCCGTTCAACATACTCTGAGCCACTGGATTACTAAACCATCCTTTCTCCCCTTTCTAGCTTTCTGTTTCCTGGCCTTTAGTAGCCCCTCCTTTTCCTCCCTTCTTTCCCTGTGTCCTTGACTTCCTGTCTTTCCCTTAAGGTGGTTCTCCCCTTAAGGTGGGCCAGTCTTGTTTCACATCTCAACACCTCGCCCGTGCTTATCGTCTTTCTAGGGGTTCATCTTTCCTCTCCTGTTCTCTGGTGGTCGTCCTGGTTTCCTTTCCATGTCCCTCATTTCTCAGGCTACCCAGATTCCTGTATGCTAGCTCAGGAATAGTATCTGAGGCAGGACTGTCCTTCAATGGCCTCTCTGCCAGTTTTCCAAGCTGTTCTATCCACTCGCTGTATTCCTCCGCTACCTTGAAACATCTGATCACTTCCTCCTGTAGCCGTTCCCCCACAGCCATCACTGCTCTTATGGATTTCCTTTTCATCTTTTCTCTGTCCTTATTTCTTGCGCTCCCTTGTTCTCCCACCTTCTTCACTCCATGTCCCACTGGAGGTGAGATTTCTGTTTATTAATTTATTTATTCATTGGACATTTGAATGGCCCCTATACACAAGTGTTTCCAGGCGCCACAAGACAAAAGGGGATGGTACATAGGAACAAAAAACAGAAATAACTGTTGCACTAGGCCTTGTGGCATTCTTACCGTGCAAGTGCAGAGAAATCGTATGCAACGATGTATGGAAATGAATTACCATGTAAACAAATGTATTGTCAGGAGTCCCTTGTGCTTTGTATATATGTAACCAAGAAAACAACTGTACTTCATTCCCATCTTACGTGAGAAAATCCCCCAGATGCCTCTGGGTTAGGCGCGCTATACAAATGGCACAATAAATAAATAAGTGCAGGGGAGGGTGGAGTTAGGGGGCAGGCATAGGAGGGGGTGGGGCGCCCAAAGGGGCTGAGCAAGTGCTGATGGGAGCCACAAGGGCAAGAGCAAGGCAAAACAGGGGGGATGGGAGGACAGAGCGAAGGATGGGTTGGACCAGAATCAGACTAGTCCAGGGAAGGGTACCCGAGGGCAAATGCTGGTAAGGAATGCTGTGTTAGACTGGTTGAGGAAGGGTTGGCCCCATTAAGACTCATAAGGGACCTGGCACCAGTCACAGCGGCAGAGGGAAATTAGCACGGGAGTGGTAGAGGAAAGGAGGAGGAGAAAAGGAAAGTCTTGAGAAGTTTCCAGAATTTAAGACGGTCGGCTCAAGTTTGAGGGGGGCAGGGAGACCGTTCCAGAAGGTGGCTCCTGATGAGGAGAGGGATCTACCTCCCACTCTCTGCTTGGAGAAACGTCTGACCTGCAGAGAGATGGAACTAGAGGACCGAAGAACTCCAGCAGGGAGGTATTTAGGGAGAGAAAGCTGGATGTAGAGACGTCCCAGGCCCCAAACAACCTTGTGGATGATGCAAAGGGTCTTGAATTGGATCAGTGCGGTCACCGGACCCAGTGGAAAGATTTTAGGGCTGGAGAGATGCTGTCCCAGGGCTTGAGGCCAAAGATAAGTCTTGCAGCCCTATTCTGGATTAGTTGAAGAGGGCGAAGGGAGGAAAGAGGTAGATTGAGGAAGAGGCTGTTGCATTAGTCCAGCCTCGAGAGAACCAGGGCTCTGGAAATGTTGAGCTTCTGGGGGAAGATGAGGAAAGGGAGAATGCCTCTGAGGAGGTGGCGCTGAAAGTTGGACTTCTTGGCAAGGCCTGTGATGTGCGGAGAGGAGAGGGAGGAGTCAAAGATGACCCCAATGTTTTTAGCCTCACAAGAGAGTGCGGGGAGTGGGCCCAAGGAAGGAGGCCAGGGAGTGGGGGGGAAACAGGACGCATGCGTCCCAATGAGAAGGATCTCTGTCTTACTGGCATTAAGGCAGAGATCGTTAGCAGAGCACCACACCTGAACAGCAGTCAGGAATGAGAGAGGAAGGAGAGGAGGTAGAGGATGCAAGCTTAAAGGAGAGCTGTGCGTCGTCAGTATAACACTGGAAGTGAGGAGAGAAGGTGGGGATTAAGTGGACAAGAGGGGTATCGTAGATGTTGAAGAGCCATGGCGATAGGATAGAACCCTGAGGGACACCACAGGTAGAGAGTGAGGTGGAGGGGAGGAAAGTGCCCAATTGCACTTGGGAGGGTCGGTTTAAAAGGAAGGAGGTCAACCATGCTAGTGCCTGGTCCGTGATGGCTCGGTACCTTGGAGACGATTTATGAGGATGGCATGGTTTACTGTGTCAAAGGCAGAGGCAAGATCGAGAAGGATCAGAATAGGGGGAGAGTAGAATCCAGGTGTGAGAGCAGGTCTTCACGGGTGTTCAGGAGAGCAGCTTCTGTGCCTCTGGATGCTCTGAAGCTAGACTGGTGGTCGTGGAGGCAGCCAGCTGCTTCAGTGTGGTGGATCAGTTGGGGGATGACCAACTTCTCCATGAGTTTAACAAAGAAAGGGGTGATAGAGATAGGGCGATAGTTTAGCGGGGACTGAAGGGTCTTCAGATGGCTTTTTTAGGAGAGGGTGTACAAGAGAGTGCTTGAGGGAATGTGGGAATAAACCATATGCAAAGAAATCGTTACAGAGGTCAGCCAAGGAAGGGGCAAGAGAGGAGATGTCCTTAATAGTTCAGGAAGAACAGGGAGCATCTGTTTAGAGGAGACTTGCATAGTTCGGGCAACTCCAGAGACCTCATCAGGCGCAATGGGAGAGCCAGAGGAGAGTATCGGTGGAGGAGAGGGGTCCAAGGGAGACAAGAGAAGATGGGGGAGAGGGGTAGATGACACTGAGCACAGGATGTCCTGTGTTTTGGTGGATAAGTGGGATGCCAGTGCAGTGCAGAGGGCCTGGGAAGGAGGAGGAGAGGAGAATACTGCAGTGGGATTGGCGAGTTCCTTGCAGATTTTGAATAGTTCAGCCATGTTTTGTGTGGCCCCAATGATGCAGGCTTGGACATGGGCCCTCTTCTTGGAGTGGATGGCGAGACGATATTGCCTTTGGAGCAGGCGGCGGGCAGTTTGTCAGAGGGTGTACTTGAGGCCTTCCACTTCTGTTCAGCAGCTTTGCACTTGGGTTTCTAAGCTGCCAAGTTGGAGTCATACCAAGAGTTGCATTTGGAGGCAGGCTTCATGTGGATCCTCATGACCAGCGCAAGGATGTCTAGAGTGTTGGAGTTCGGGAGATGGAGGTTGGCCAAAGCAGAGTCAGTAGGATAGTCAAAGGCAGGGGCGGGAGGAGGGATGAAAGTGGTGGCAAATGCAGTGACTGACATGCGCTTCATCGGTCGAATGACAGAGAAGGAGACTGGCAGTGCGGGCAGGGGCATTGTAGGGGAGCCAGGGAGCACAGGGTGGAAGGGGAGGAGAGAGTAGTCGGACCAGGACAGAGGAGTTGTGAGGAGGTTGGAGAGAGGGATGTCCGTTGAGATGAGAGCATCCAAGGTGTGTCTGGCACAGTGGGATGGACCAGAGGAAAGAATAGTGAGGGAAAGAGAGTCACATAGCTCGCGATAGAGTACAGGGGCCAAATCTGGAGAGTCAAATGGATGTTGAAGTCCCTAAGGAAGATAAGATTGGGGGAAGAGACCAGGAGAGAGGAGGAGAGGTCGGTCCATTCTGAGAGGAAGAGGGGGTAGGTCCTGGGGGGCTGTATATAGTGGCAAGAGTGAGGTAGAGGGGAGGAGAGACATACAGCCTAAAGACAAGGCTTTCAAAGGAGGAATAAGATTTAGTGGGAATGATTGTGGCCGTAACCCACTCAGAGAAAATCAGGACCACTGCCCCCCCAGCCCGGGAGGGCCTGGGGTTGAACAAGATCCTGTAACCATTGGGGAGAAGAGTGTCAAAAGCAATGCCAGGGCTGGCCTTGAACCACGTCTCAGTAAGAGCAAGGTCGTCTAGGTCAAGGTCTTCAAGGAGGTAACAGATTTCAGAGGAGTGTTTGACAGGGGAACAAGAGTTGAAGGTAGCTAAGTGAAGCTGATTACCCACTTTAAATGTTTTCCGAGGGAGGGTACAGGGAGAGGGTACCACCACCGGAGGGAGGGAGGGAGGGGGATGGGAGTTGATAGGGTGGCAGGAGAGGGTTGCGTTGAAAAGAGACGGTAGATGCCTGTCATGAAGGAGGAGGTTGAGCTGAGAGCTCTGGTCCCTGATAGTGCCATTATGATAGACAATGATGTTTAAACCTGGATAATAGGAAGTGAGCCAAGAGCACTTCCCATTTGGTACCATCATTGATGGGAGAGGAAGAGAAAGGGGAGGGGACAGAAGCCATATGGGGAGTCCATAGGTCAGGAGAAGGAACAACAAAGAGAATATCAGTAATAGGCTGCCTGGAAGAAGCATTGGGGTTTGATGTGGGCTATGGGCAGATCAGGGATGGAGACCAGGAACAACTTCTTACATTTCTTCCTTCCAGACTTCGAGAGAGGGAGGAGAGGTGATGGAAAAGCAGTTGGGAGAGATGGAGAGCACCACAGGGACCAGAGGGAGGGGGGACCAGAGAGGTGTACAAGGGAGGGAGAGGGATAGAACTGCACCATGCATGACAGAACTCACAAGGTGACCTAGCACATTTGAATTACAACACGGTCACAGGCAACCAGAGCAAGAAGGTACCAAATTTTAAAAATCATTAAGCACAGAAAGGTTTCCACTGTCCAGTCGCGTTTCCTTGAAGTCTTCCACTCATATTTTGTTTCATCCGCTCATGTGAGTCCCACTTTGTGCACCACCTCTGTCTGCCCTATGCCCTTACTCGTTCCCTTCCTGTATCTTCGTCTTTCTCTGTTTCTTTTTGAGCCTTGTATTCTGATATGGTCTTTGCACAATCAGTAGGTGCCCACCGTGTTCCTCTTTCTGGCGCTCTTTGTTTGTCGTCTTTGTCCCTGGTGCTTCTTTGCGTTTGTCCTCCTTCCTTTGCGGCACCAGCCTGTTCAATCCAATCTTGACTCTTCTTTTGACATTGTCTTGTCCCTTCAGGCTTCCTTGGGTGCGACCTCTGTTTGCTTTACTTTTCGCCTGATACTCTTCATGTCGGCGGACTTTCTGCACCCCATTTGGACTGCACGCTCCTTTGCCATCAGCGTGGTCTGCCTGTCTTCCTTCTTGTTTCCATTTAGTCTTATGAGACCATCCCTCTGATTATGTCCCCGATGCCAGAACTGTCAGCCTGTTTTAGAGGGCACCCTACCCATACGATTTTTGGAGGGCGTAGGTATGTCTCTGGTCCAGTTGCGGGACACGTGCTACATCAACCTACTTTCATTCTTGTCCTTTACTTCCTGGATTGACTGGGGTCCCTCCGTCCCCTGCAGTGTTATTGTTTCATCTAGAGGGAGGAGAAGTCACTACGGCATGACAGTAGACACAAAGTTCTCTTTCATGGACTGCAGCAGGGATGCTGGTTGAGTGAGAGGCTGCAGAGTGAGGCAGCGAAGCTCCTATGGAAGGAGGCAGGACCTTGTCACGACTTCCATGGAGCACTAAATGGAGCTGCGGGTTGTTCCTTTCCTCGTGATTGGGCAGAGCACCCTTTTCTTGATGTATACCTGCTGGTGCTGGATTGCCCATCTGTCCTTAGTGTCCGTTCAGCCTGGATTGACGTCAGCTGAACCGGGAGGATTGCCCTTCTTTCCTTTTTGTCCTTTTCCTCTGGGGCCGGGATTGGCAGCGTGATAGGGTGGGTCACCCACCCGTATTTATTTATCCTCTGGTCCAGGATTGGCAGCCTCTTAGCGGGTCAGGTTGCCTTTCTTTCACTGCCATTACCTATACTATTTCACCTTTCTTCTCCAGAGCCGCGATCAGCGTAAGAAGGCGGACTGCCCATTTATATCCTTATTGTCCTGTTGCGGCAGACTGCAGTCTATGCCTTTAATTGATCCGTTGTGGCAGACTGTTGTCTATGTGGCAGGGACTCCAGCTGCTTACTCACATGTTCCTGTTGTAGCGGGCTGCTGTCTATGTCTATTATTGCCCCATTGTGGCAGACTCCCATCTTTGCCCTGAATTTGACCCATTGTGGTGGGCTGCCGTCTGGGTGGCAGGGACTACAGCTGTTTCCCCCTACGTTTCCGTTGTGGCCGGCTGCCGTCTATGTCTATTATTGCCCCTTTGCGGCAGACTGACGTCTTTGTAGCAGTGACCTCTGCTACTTCTTCCTACAATCACCAGTTGTGACTGATCGCCATTGCCGTTCTTCTCCTCGCGGGCAGAGTTCCTCAGTACATCAGGCATGGGATACATTTTCCGTTGTCGTCAGCTGTTATGTCCACTGTTTCAATGGAGGAAGCTGCAGCTCGATCTCGCTGCCCTGACCTCCACATACACAGAGACACACAAAGCCAAAGGATTACTGAATCATCCTTTATTCTCTTTCTGGATTTCTGTTTCCCAGGCCCTAGTAGACCTTCTCTTACTCCCTTCTTTCCCCGTGCCCTTGACTTCCTTTCTTTCCCTTAAGGTGATTCTGCCCTTAAGGTGGACCAGTCTTGTTTCATATCACAACACCAGGCATACGAGGCCCCCTACACTTGGATGGGTGGACATTGAAACACATGCCTAACATTTCCCCATTCATTTATAATTGCATAACATTCAGGTATGTTAATGTTAAAGGACATTTGTACCGCACACTATCACCACCGGAGTGGTCCACTGGCGCTCTGGCGGATCTAATAAAGGGAAGGGGGTGGGGTGAGATAGTGGGACAGAGTGGGAAAAGTGCAAGAGCAGTGATGTGCTGTTGGCAGCTTCAGTTCGGTTAGCACTGTATGCTGAGCTTAGGTGTGCTTTTCGGTTGGTAGCCGTTGAATTCTGTTTTGCGAAGCTATGTGTGATTTGTTTCTTTGTTGCAGTGTAGTGAAGTTTGTGCTGTTTGCTGTGCTTTAGGGGTGTGGTTGTGTTTGGTTAGAGTTTGAGAGGTGTATGCAGAAGGGTGAGATTGTTAGCGGGTTGGTTAGTGGCATCGTTATCTAGATGTGATGCATGCTAATTTCCAAATTCTTTCTAGATGTGGCACGTGAATATCTCCACATTTCTATCTAAATGTGGCACTGGCTGACATTCACAATCCTGTCTAGATGTGACGCAAGCTAATATTCACAATTATATCTAAATGTGCCATTCACAATTCCATCCAAACGTGGCACTGGCTAACATTCACAATACTGTGTGGATATGACGCAAGCTAATATTCACAATCCTGTCTAGATGTGACGCAAGCTAATATTCACAATAATATCTAAATGTGACATAAGATAATATTCAAAATCCTGTGTAGATGTGACGCTAGCTAATATTCACAATCCTGTCTAGATGTGACGTAAACTAATATTCATAATTCTATCTAAATGTGGCACTGGCTGACATTCACAATCCTGTCTAGATGTGACGCAAGCTAATATTCACAATTATATCTAAATGTGCCATTCAAAATTCCATCCAAACGTGGCACTGGCTAACATTCACAATACTGTGGATATGACGCAAGCTAATATTCACAATCCTGTCTAGATGTGACGCAAGCTAATATTCACAATAATATCTAAATGTGACATAAGCTAATATTCAAAATCCTGTCTAGATGTGACGCTAGCTAATATTCACAATCCTGTCTAGATGTGACGTAAGCTAATATTCATAATTCTATCTAAATGTGGCACTGGCTGGCATTCACAATCCTGTCTAGATGTGACGCAAGCTAATATTCACAATTATATCTAAATGTGCCATTCAAAATTCCATCCAAACGTGGCACTGGCTAACATTCACAATACTGTGGATATGACGCAAGCTAATATTCACAATCCTGTCTAGATGTGACGCAAGCTAATATTCACAATAATATCTAAATGTGACATAAGCTAATATTCAAAATCCTGTCTAGATGTGACGCTAGCTAATATTCACAATCCTGTCTAGATGTGACGTAAGCTAATATTCATAATTCTATCTAAATGTGGCACTGGCTGGCATTCACAATCCTGTCTAGATGTGACACAAGCTAATATTCACAATTATATCTAAATGTGCCATTCACAATTCCATCCAAACGTGGCACTGGCTAACATTCACAATACTGTGCGGATATGACGCAAGCTAATATTCACAATCCTGTCTAGATGTGATGCAAGCTAATATTCACAATAATATCTAAATGTGGCACTAGCTAACATTCAAAATCCTGTCTAGATGTGACACCAGCTAATATTCACAATCCTGTCTTGATGTAATGCAAACTAATATTCACAATTATATCTAAATGTGACGCAAGCTAATATTCACAATCCTGTCTAGATGTGACGCAAGCTAATATTCACAGTTATATCTAAATTTGACGCAAGCTAATATTCACAATCCTGTCTAGATGTGACGTAAGCTAATATTCATAATTCTATCTAAATGTGGCACTGGCTGGCATTCACAATCCTGTCTAGATGTGACACAAGCTAATATTCACAATTATATCTAAATGTGCCATTCACAATTCCATCCAAATGTGGCACTAGCTAACATTCACAATACTGTGCGGATATGACGCAAGCTAATATTCACAATCCTGTCTAGATGTGATGCAAGCTAATATTCACAATAATATCTAAATGTGACGCAAGCTAATATTCACAATCCTGTCTAGATGTGACGCAAGCTAATATTCAGTTATATCTAAATTTGACGCAAGCTAATATTGACAATCCTGTCTACATGTGACACAAGCTAATATTCACAATTATATCTAAATGTGATGCAAGCTAATATTCACAATCGTGTCTAGATGTGACGCAAGCTAATATTCACAATTATATCTAAATGTGACGCAAGCTAATATTCACAATCCTGTCTATATGTGTCGCAAGCTAATATTCACAATTATTTCTAAATGTGATGCAAGCTAATATTCACTATCCTGTCTAGATGTGACGCAAGCTAATATTCACAATGTTGTCTAGATGTGGTATATCTAGACAGGTATGTTCATGGTCCAGCAACAGAAGCGGGTCCTTTGACATGGCAATACTTGTATGGTATATTTCTATTGGACAATGCGATACTTGCATGGAAGAGTGCTATGTGACAAGGCAATACTTGCATGGAAGAGTGCTATGGAATAAGGCAATGCTAGCACTGAAGAGTGCTATGGGATAAGGCAATACTTTTATGAAAGAGTGCAATTGGACAAGGCAATACTTGCATGGAAGAGTCGTATGGGACAACGTAATACTTGCATGGAAGAGTGCTATTGGGCAAGGCAATACTTGCACTGAAGAGTGCTATGGGACAAAGCAATACTTGCACTGAAGAGTGCTAGGGGAGAAGGTGATACTTGCATCGAAGGTGCTATGGGATAAGGCAATACTTGGACTGAAGAGTGCTAGGGGACAATGTGACACTTGCATCGAAGAGTGCTATGGGACAAGGTGACACATCGAAGAGTGATATGGGATTAGGTGACGCTTGCACTGAAGAGTGCTACGGGACAAGGCAATACTTAGACTGAAGAGTGCTACGGAACAAGGCAATACTTGCACTGAAGCGTGCTTTCTATTGGGCAAGGTGATACGTGTATCGAAGTGTGCTATGGGACAAGGCGACACGTGCATGGAAGAGTGCTACGGGACAAGGCAATATTTTGACAGAAGTGTGCTCTGGGTCACGGCGCTACTTGCATGGTACCAGAGCGCAAACTAAGAATGCTTTATTCCATCAACTAAATAACAATGTTTCGAAATAATGTCACTATCCCTTCATTATAGACTTTTTCCTTTCTCCCCCACGAGAACACTGGATAACCATTCAGGGAATGCATATTTGACACTCCTGAATCTGTTCGATACAATGTGTCCATTCTGTGAATAGATGCCTCTGGCCTCTGCCAGGCCTCTCTCTAGCGACTGCAACAGAACAGAGCCAGCAAGAAGCAGCAAGCAGACTTCCTCTGAGAAGGGCAGGCGTGCCAGGATGTGCACCTGGCACAGCCAGAGCACGGCCCTAGTTCAGGTTTTGCAACTCGAGAACTCTTCAAATTGAGTCGGTGCCAGTGGCTGCAGGCTGTGCCACGCGCCACCATGAAACGTAATGCGGGTGCTCGGAAGGATATGGATACGTTGCTAAAGGGCGCCCAACCACAAATCTTCCGTGACCTTAGTTTAGTTTAGCTTATTTACTTATATAGCGCACCTAACCCAGGGGTATCTGGGCGCTTTTGCTTGAATACATATTAAGTTACAGATCACAGTATATATGAATACAAAATAACAGTGTCAGTCAGGTTACAGGCTTACAATAAAATTACAATATATGCAGTTATCTATACCATTTATATACAGTATGCTATGTGGGGGAAGGGGGAGGCCTTTGCAGATAGCTATGTTAGATTGGGTTCTGTGAGAAAAGCCACGCTTTTGCCTTTGGCTCTAAAGGACCTTTATCCTTTCCAAGCACCCCCAAAGACTCGAACGTGACACGGTTAGGGACCTGACTCTGTGAAGAGGGGATGGGGACCCGTCTCAACCAGGGTGTTTGCCAGTCCTGCCCCAGAGGGGGCCCCGAATCTCTGTCCCTTCTACCTGTGCTTTGCTGCAACTGCCCAGCACTGCTACTTCTTGCTGTCGTGCACAGTGCTGGGCAGTGTTTCTCTCTTTTCCCCATAAAACTGCAACCACCAGAAGTCCTTGCGGCGGTTATCCGACTTCAGAGCTCACCAGGGAGAGAGGTGACGGCGAGTGGAAAGACAGAGTAAAGGCACACAAGTCCAACTGGCAGTTTGAATACTCCATGTAACATGCATCGGAACTCTAACATGGACTTTGCTCTTAGCGGGCCGCCATTACAAAGAGCTGGCAGACCTGTGTACGAAAAGGGGGTCCCGGGTAAAGCCCATTTTATGCTTATTGACACTTGTAATCTGGCCGCGGGCAGAAAGAAGGTGGCGGTTGGTTCGGGGAACCAGCTGACTGAGAGGGCCAATCAAGGGTGACATGGGGGATAAAACAGGGCCGAAGCGACCGTTCAGGTGAGGTCAAGGCTGACCAAGAGGTCAGGTGGAGGACGCACTGTGCAGTGGAGCATGGAGGTGCATTCGAGAAAGCGTGTACAAGGCGAGGTACTGGTTGGCGAGAGAAAGTGCAACTTGAGTGTGAGAGTAAGTGGAAGGTGAGAGACTAAAATAAAGGATAGTGTAGGGTTGTGTGATTGAGTGGTTTGGAAAGTTGGCTGGGAGAGCTGGGAGAAGGTACGCGTGTAGTGGGAGGTGACTAGTGGGGAATAGTGGAGAGCAGTGGGAGGAGAGAGAAGTGGAGGGTAGATTTGATGGTAGAGCAAGGGAAGAGGGGCGAGAAAGAGATAAACATCTGAGCGACAGAAGGGGGAGAGTGAGAGAGAAGAGAGAGACAGCGGGAGGACAGCGAGTAGAGTTGGAGGAAGGGAAATGACGTAGAGCGAGGAATGTAGGGAAGTGAGAGGGAAGGACGTGTAGTGTCGGGCAACTGGAAGGCACTTACTCCAATTGTGAAGATTATTGTTGATTTTTCGGGACCCCTTGATCGTATCCACCTGTCCGATAATAGATAGTAGGGGTTGCCGAGATAGGGGGACGCTCTTCTCCAAAATGTCATTCTAGGTCCTTGGAGCGTCTTTGAGAGTTGTTGTGTTCTTGAGGCCCTGTGTGACACCAACCAGAATCAATGCTGCCCCACGAAACCCGCGATGCATGCGGGTAAGGAAATCCTCATTGCCACAGTCCGGAAAATGAAAGGCTACTACTAGTCTTTACTTTTGCATTACAAAACACCGGCAGCTAAAAAGTTACACTAAAATGCTACCATGTTAATAAACGTGCACGTTCTAAAAAAGCAGTTGGCTAGCCGCATTAAACATTTGCTGGCCATTTTCCAGTCAACATGCAGCCGTTATCCAATTGCATCTCCCCTGCCCTACACTACACACACCTGGGTGGGGCTGAGTAAATGCGCACATCAGGCCGTCTGTAAACAGTTGGTTTGCTTAGTCCAGGATTAGGAAAGGCCTTTCGCATTGACCGGGGTGTTCTCAATAAACGCCGCCTTTGCCCTGTTGCTTAGCAACCTGCCCGTTCAGCGTTGGCTGGGCAGATGCCGGGGCGCTTCTCCATCACAATCCAGCCCAGCAAACACCCCCACCCCCTCCTGAGCACAAAGCCAGACATGAAAAAGAAGTGGCGTTTTTCCATAGAGACTCTGATACATTTGTTGTGGTGTGGGCTGATGTGGGGAGAAAATGTGTCACTTATTTTAGCATTATATCACTTTTTAAAAATGCATTCTGGATTTCTTGATATGAATGATTTATTTTAATTTTTTTGGTGGGGACTTCTGATGCATTTCTTGTTTTATATAAATGTGTATTCATTCGCTTGTTTTTGTTGTTTACATATCTATTTTTCCAAAGGTGTTTTATTTATTTAGTTATGTATTTTTCGCAGGACTTCTGATGCGTTTCTTGTTTTATACAAATGCGTATTTTGTGTAGGGTTTGCTGTCAGCCAGTATCACAATAAAAAAAAAGAGTTTTCCCAGGAACCGATCAGCCCTTTTCATACATGTATATGTTGTGAGACCACTGCCCATTTGGGGAGGGGTAGGTTGCTGAAGGAGATGCAGGAGGGCATCAGAATCCTAGGTCAAATGCTTCCCGAAACTGAGTTACCAGGGTCCGAGATGCCTGGGAGCCAATTCCGTTGGTGACGGTGCGCTGTATAAATACCTTAACATTTAAATGCATGTGAATTCCGGTGTGCACCGGTAACCATTCTTGTGCGTCCTCGAGCAAGGGTTCGATAGCAGCTAATATATATGTTTCAAGCAACCCCCCCCCACCATTAGCATTTTAAAAGGTTGACTGCTGAATCAATTTCCCATTAAAACTTCTCCTCCACAGTCAGCATATTCCAAAGGTCGCGAGTATTGTTCAGTTTCTTATAAATGCAGGCACATTATAATGCGGGCAAATCCTGTGCGTTCTTTCATTGTCTCTCCCTATAATCCTCCTCCCTGAGCCTGACACTCCCCCTCTGCCCATCCTCTCCTAACTGTATCCCCTGATGCTACGCCGCGCTCTTGTATGACACTCAGAACTGGGAGTGGTGTTGGCAGACCTCATATTCTCATGCTCACTCGGAACTGGGAGTGGTGTTGGCAGACCTCATATTCTCATGCACACTCGGAAATGGGAGTGGGTTGGCAAACCTTGTATTCTCATGCACACTCGGAACTGGGAGTGGTGTTGGCAGACCTTGTATTCTCATTCACACTCAGAACTTGGAGTGGGTTGGCAGACCTTGTATTCTCATGCACAATTGGAACTGGGAGTGGGTTGGCAGACCTCATATTCTCATGCACACTCGGAACTGGGAGTGGTGTTGGCAGACCTCATATTCTCATGCACACTCGGAACTGGGAGTGGTGTTGGCAGACCTTGTATTCTCATGCACACTCGGAACTGGGAGTGGTGTTGGCAGACCTTGTATTCTCATGCACACTCGGAACTAGGAGTGGTGTTGGCACACCTCATATTCTCATGCACACTCAGAACTGGGAGTGGGTTGGCAGACCTTGTATTCTCATGCACACTCAGAACTGGGAGTGGTGTTGGCAGACCTCATATTCTCATGCACACTCGGAACTGGGAGTGGTGTTGGCAGACCTTATATTCTCATGCACACTCAGAACTGGGAGTGGTGTTGGCAGACCTCGTATTCTCATGCACACTCGGAACTGGGAGTGGTGTTGGCAGAACTTATATTCTCATGCACACTCGGAACTGGGAGTGGGTTGGCAGACCTCATATTCTCATGCACACTCGGAACTAGGAGTGGTGTTGGCAGACCTCATATTCTCATGCACACTCAGAACTGGCAGTGGGTTGGCAGACCTTGTATTCTCATGCACACTCAGAACTGGGAGTGGTGTTGGGAGACCTCATATTCTCATGCACACTCAGAACTGGGAGTGGGTTGGCAGACCTTGTATTCTCATGCACACTCGGAACTGGGAGTGGGTTGGCAGACCTCATATTCTCATGCACACTCGGAACTGGGAGTGGTGTTGGCAGACCTCATATTCTCATGCACACTCAGAACTGGGAGTGGTGTTTGCAGACCTCATATTCTCATGCACACTCAGAACTGGGAGTGGGTGGGCAGACCTTATATTTTCATGCACACTCGGAACTGGGAGTGGTGTTGGCAGACCTTGTATTCTCATGCACACTCAGAACTGGGAGTGGTGTTGGCAGACCTCATATTCTCATGCACAGACAGAACTGGGAGTGGGTTGGCAGACCTTATATTCTCATGCACACTCAGAACTGGGAGTGGTGTTGGCAGACCTCATATTCTCATGCACAGTCGGAACTGGGAGTGGGTTGGCAGACCTCATATTCTCATGCACAGTCATAACTGGGAGTGGGTTGGCAGACCTTGCATTCTCATGCACACTCAGGACTGGGAGTGGGTTGGCAGACCTCATATTCTCATGCACACTCTGAACTGGGAGTGGTGTTGGCAGACCTCATATTCTCAAGCACAGTCAACACTGGGAGTGGGTTGGCAGACCTTGTATTCTCATGCACACTCAGGACTGGGAGTGGGTTGGCAGACCTCATATTCTCATGCACACTCGGAACTGGGAGTGGTGTTGGCAGACCTCATATTCTCATGCACACTCAGACGTGGGAGTGTGTTGGCAGACCTTATATTCTCATGCACACTCAGAACTGGGAGTGGGTTGGCAGACCTTATATTCTCATGCACACTCGGAAATGGGAGTGGTGTTGGCAGACCACATATTCTCATGCACACTCGGAACTGGGAGTGGTGTTGGCAGACCTCATATTCTCATGCAGACTCGGAACTGGGAGTGGTGTTGGCAGACCTTGTATTCTCATGCACACTCGGAACTGGGAGTGGTGTTGTCAGACCTCATATTCTCATGCACAGTCAGGACTTGGAGTGGGTTGGCAGACCTCATATTCTCATGCACACTCGGAACTGGGAGTGGTTTGGCAGACCTCATATTCTCATGCACACTCGGAACTGGGAGTGGTGTTGGCAGACCTCATATTCTCATGCACAGTCAGAACTGGGAGTGGGTTGGTAGACCTCATATTCTCATGCACAGTCAGAACTGGGAGTGGGTTGGCAGACCTTGTATTCTCATGCACACTCAAGACTGGAAGTGGGTTGGCAGACCTCATATTCTCATGCACACTCGGAACTGGGAGTGGTGTTGGCAGACCTCATATTCTCATGCACAGTCAGAACTGGGAGTGGGTTGGCAGACCTTGTATTCTCATGCACACTCAAGACTGGGAGTGGGTTGGCAGACCTCATATTCTCATGCACACTCGGAACTGGGAATGGTGTTGGCAGACCTCATATTCTCATGCACAGTCAGAACTGGAAGTGGGTTGGCAGACCTTGTATTCTCATGCACACTCAGGACTGGGAGTGGGTTGGCAGACCTCATATTCTCATGCACACTCGGAACTGGGAGTGGTGTTGGCAGACCTCATATTCTCATGCACACTCAGAAGTGGGAGTGGGTTGGCAGACCTTATATTCTCATGCACACTCAGAACTGGGAGTGGGTTGGCAGACCTTGTATTCTCATGCACACTCGGAACTGGGAGTGGTGTTGGCAGACCTCATATTCTCATGCACACTCTGAACTGGGAGTGGGTGGGCAGACCTTATATTCTCATGCACACTCAGAACTGAGAGTGGTGTTGGCAGACCTCATATTCTCATGCACACTCAGAACTGGTAGTGGGTTGGCAGACCTTGTATTCTCATGCACACTCTGAACTGGGAGTGGGTTAGCAGACCTTATATTCTCATGCACAGTCAGAACTGGGAGTGGGTTGGCAGACCTCATATTCTCATGCACACTCGGAACTGGGAGTGGTGTTGGCAGACCTTATATTCTCATACACACTCAGAACAGGGAGTGGTGTTGGCAGACTTCATATTCTCATGCACACTCGGAACTGGGAGTGGTGTTGGCAGACCTCATATTCTCATGCACACTCGGAACTGGGAGTGGGTTGGCAGACATTAGATTTCTCATGCACACTCGGAACTGGGAGTGATGTTGGCAGACCTTATATTCTCATGCACACTCGGAACTGGGAGTGGTGTTGGCAGACCTTATATTCTCATGCACACTCGGAACTGGGAGTGGTGTTGGCAGACCTTGTATTCTCATGCACACTCTGAACTGGGAGTGGTGTTGGCAGACCTTATATTCTCATGTACACTCAGAACAGGGAGCGGTGTTGGCAGACCTTATATTCTCATGCACACTCAGAACAGGGAGTGGTGTTGGCAGACTTTATATTCTCATGCACACTCAGAACAGGGAGTGGTGTTGGCAGACTTTATATTTTCATGCACACTCGGAACTGGGAGTGATGTTGGCAGACCTTATATTCTCATGCACACTCGGAACTGGGAGTGGTGTTGGCAGACCTTATATTCTCATGCACACTCGGAACTGGGAGTGGTGTTGGCAGACCTTATATTCTCATGCACACTCGGAACTGGGAGTGGTGTTGGCAGACCTTATATTCTCATGCACACTCAGAACTGGAAGTGGGTTGGCAGACCTTGTATTCTCATGCACACTCAGGACTGGGAGTGGGTTGGCAGACCTCATATTCTCATGCACACTCGGAACTGGGAGTGGTGTTGGCAGACCTCATATTCTCATGCACACTCAGAAGTGGGAGTGGGTTGGCAGACCTTATATTCTCATGCACACTCAGAACTGGGAGTGGGTTGGCAGACCTTGTATTCTCATGCACACTCGGAACTGGGAGTGGGTTGGCAGACCTCATATTCTCATGCACACTCAGAACTGGGAGTGGTGTTGGCAGACCTCATATTCTCATGCACACTCTGAACTGGGAGTGGGTGGGCAGACCTTATATTCTCATGCACACTCAGAACTGAGAGTGGTGTTGGCAGACCTCATATTCTCATGCACACTCAGAACTGGTAGTGGGTTGGCAGACCTTGTATTCTCATGCACACTCTGAACTGGGAGTGGGTTAGCAGACCTTATATTCTCATGCAGAGTCAGAACTGGGAGTGGGTTGGCAGACCTCATATTCTCATGCACACTCGGAACTGGGAGTGGTGTTGGCAGACCTTATATTCTCATACACACTCAGAACAGGGAGTGGTGTTGGCAGACTTCATATTCTCATGCACACTCGGAACTGGGAGTGGTGTTGGCAGACCTCATATTCTCATGCACACTCGGAACTGGGAGTGGGTTGGCAGACATTAGATTTCTCATGCACACTCGGAACTGGGAGTGATGTTGGCAGACCTTATATTCTCATGCACACTCGGAACTGGGAGTGGTGTTGGCAGACCTTATATTCTCATGCACACTCGGAACTGGGAGTGGTGTTGGCAGACCTTGTATTCTCATGCACACTCTGAACTGGGAGTGGTGTTGGCAGACCTTATATTCTCATGTACACTCAGAACAGGGAGCGGTGTTGGCAGACCTTATATTCTCATGCACACTCAGAACAGGGAGTGGTGTTGGCAGACTTTATATTCTCATGCACACTCAGAACAGGGAGTGGTGTTGGCAGACTTTATATTTTCATGCACACTCAGAACAGGGGGTGGTGTTGGCAGACTTTATATTCTCATGCACACTCAGAACAGGGAGTGGTGTTGGCAGACTTTATATTCTCATGCACACTCAGAACAGGGAGTGGTGTTGGCAGACTTTATATTCTCGTGCACACTCAGAACAGGGAGTGGTGTTGGCAGACTTTATATTCTCATAGACAGAAATTCTTCTTGAGGGAAATTAATGACAATACGAAAGATCTAGTGTGAATGTTCTGTTCTAATCTTAACTCTATTTTAGTGTGTGATATCTTCAAAATGACACGCGTGCTTTTGCGAGCCGGTATCCCGCCGGTATTACCCACGGGATACTGGCCAACTGAATTTACCGTCACTGCCGGCCGATATCCCGGTATCGCGGTATTACCAGGATATTATGGTCAGCGGAGTGTCGGTAAATTCCCATTCCCGTGGAGTCCAAATTTCCTGAATCACTGGAATTACCAGCATTTTTTCCGGACTGGCACACTCATAATGAGGCCCCATGTTTCCTATTCCACAGTCTCCATCTTGGGCCAGGATTACCCTTGAGATTCGTGTACACAGAGGTTCATGGCACACTGTAATCTGTCACCCGTGCGACTCATTTCTGTAACATGTAAGCACCTTCTGTAACCAAATTCTTTAGAAAAAGAGCCTAGGTGCCTCTGGGTTATGTGTGCTATACAAATGTCAAAATAAATAAATAAATAAATAAGCGGTTTATGGGTGGAATAATTCATTAATTAAAGCATTAAAATGAGAGCCCCTCTTCTCTCCCCATCATTTTACTCCTTGTCTCATTTCTTTTTATAGTTTGAAATGTTAAACATGAGTCATATTGTGGCCATCAAATAGTTTATTAATTTAAAGCGAAGGCTGGTCATCACATTGCAAACTAACTTCCTGGTTTCTTTTTTAGATCACCCGCATGCCCTTGAAGTGTGGACATCTGGGGCCCCTTTAAAGGTAGGATTCTTTTGTGATTTCCAAATGTATGATTGCTGTGGGTTTGGTAGGGAGTTGTCAAGTGTTGCTTTTAAGACCATCTTCTGCTTTCATGCTGTTTGGAGCATAGATGTTTCTTACATGTTTGCTGCCTCAGAATGTGAACGTAGGATACCACAGGGGCAACACGCTGGTCTTGGGAGCAGGACCACGCAGATCAACAGAGGTTTGAATCCTGGATCCTCGCTTAGAAACCAAAAAACATTTAAATACATGTTAAAGAACCTAATTACAAAGTTCAAATCCATAACACCCACCTGCTACATATTTCTTTGCAATTAAAGCAGTCTTTTTGTGGGCCCCATCCAAGCACCCTACGCCATGACTGTGTGTCATCGTTTTGGCAGTTTGTCTATCCTTTGCGCGTTTACTTTGTGTGTGACAAATTTGAGCTGCAACGTGCAATGACGCATTTCAGTTTGTGACTGAATCGCAGAATTCTAGTGTTGAGGAACACATTTGCTGTGTGTTTTTTCCACGTGTGTGACAACCTTTAGCTGCACATATACCCATGCCTTATAGTAATTAAATCTCTGCATTATACCATACTATATCATTTTCACATACCAATTCGTTTTTAATAAAGATTGTCTAATTGATTCCATGAAGTATTTCAAAATGGCAGCCGGAAGGGGACATACTGTGGTGTGCATCACCTTTTGATAAAGCAGCTCATGATTTTTCTTGCCAAGGTGGTATTGAACAATGTTGGTCCAATTAGAGCAAATGGGTATACACAGCTTTTTTTCCCAAAAGATTTCAAATTTAGGGTGACCATCTTTATTCTCAGGTCACTGTCCAGCCAATCAACCTGTGGGTATGCAAATAAGACCTGGCTGATTACTGAAGCATGCACAAAGTGCTGATTGGAGATAGTCAAATGCAAAAATGCTGCAAAGTGGAGGCATTAGGAATTCTCTTGCATGGTTAATAAGGAATTCCAAACATTGGCAAAGCCAGTAGGCACGGCTTTGCAAATGTATAGGTTGCGCCTTTTTTGACCCCCTCAAGCATCCATTGGTTCCTTTCCTTTCTTTTTGCATATAGGCTCATCTTGGTCAATTCATCTATAGTCCTACTTTGCACAGGGGAGGTAAGTCCATAGCTGGACCTGTAGGAACCCATTGTATAAGAGATGTTGAAGGCAAAGAGTGGGTCCAATCGCAGTTCTTTGTTTTGCTCCAGATGTTGCTGGGGCAGCTTGTGTCCAAGGGCCTGTCTGAATGTGATCTTGTTGCTGATGTTCCGGTTGGAATTCATTACATTCCCTGGGGGAATGTGTGGCTCTGACATCTGGCGAGCACGAGGGCCCTTTGCTTAGTGGCTGAAGTTTTCTTCCTTGAGTAGAAATGATTATTATAATTATAAGTGGTAATTTATACCACGCTTAATACCAAAGAGGTTTCTAAGTGTGGTGTGTGCTGAAATATAGCCCCTGAAGGCCAGAAATAAAGAGGCCAGAGTCATTTGAACATGCTCACCGCAACATAAGGCCAGCACAGAAATGATCCTAACGCAAAGCCAATGAGAGGAAAATAATGCAGACTAACGGGATCGAACCCATGAAATTGACACTTTCAATTGTTGATCAGAAGAAGACAAATGTGCTTTTGGGCTCAAGAAAAAGAGGAAAAGACCCCGAAACGCGTCAGCCAAGCACCCAGAATTTACAGATTCTTGTCCACTCTTTTCCCTTTTTTTGCACTTTATGCCAATATACTTACAATCAATTGTAGTAAAAAAACATGTTTGCTTTGTTTTCGGCAAGTAAATACCTATTCTGTTTCTAAAACTGAGACTATCATTGATTCTAATTGAACATTTTTCATATGTAAAGTTTCATAATGAACTATTGAATGTCTTTTTGACAACATTCCAAAGTGTGCAGGGGACGGGAGGACTCCCAATCAGGATCCTCTTACTTTCCCTACTGTGTGCAATATTGGTCTTGTGCCATGACCATCTTTTCTCCCCCGCACCTTAAAATTCCAGAAAACTGAAAGGTAAATGAAGATGATTCTATCTTGAACAACTAGTGTGCACCGACAACCCAATTTCTCTTCAGCACAGAAATTATGTCAGACCTGAGGCCTACGGAACCAAAAACAGGCCTAAAATCTAAGGAAAGAAAGTGGGCCTGACTCTAAAAAGTGCAAAGATGTTCGCAATGCCTTTCGGGAAGGAAAAGAAAGACACGGGGCAATGATGTTTTGATTCAATCCATAGGGAGCTGCACTTACACCTCAAGAAACAGCAGTGCACAGTATCTTTAATGGGATACCAGAATTGTACTGCAAGCAGCTGAAGTGAAACAGAGCATTGCATGTAAATTAAATAAAAGAATGTCATTTTATTTTTCCCTCCAAAGTGATAGCATGCTAAGCGAAATGGCCACTAGACTTTTAAGCTTGGGCATGGTGTTGCCATATACATGTACAATCCAGAAGTAATCCGCATGCATCTTGAACATGTGTGCCTTATAAGATGTCATTTAAAACTGAAATGGTGTGTGAGTTTAAAAGGCAATTTGCGACTGGGTGCATGAAAGACCATTTCTTCAGAAATAAAACGTAACTTCCTGGACCTTTTCCCTTGCCCCAAACAGAGGGGCCTGGGTGTCATCAATCAAAGCCAGTACTTCACTACATAGAAAGAAGTACAATGCTTTAGATGAAGAACACGGTGGAAAACTGATAAGCTGTGTCTGTTTTAGCAGCACTTGTGAGTCCAATAAAAAAATCCATTAGTGGCTATGGGCATTGAATCGGAATCTAAACACAGACCTCTCTTCTGAAGTCACATGCACGAAAGAGAAATTAAACTTAAAAAAGGTGGGGGTCCAGTGAAAGAGACTTGTGAAACTGCAGTTGACTAAAATGATTCTAAACATACTAAAACGATTTTGGTGGACTAAACACAACTAAAGTTATGAATTAAAATGTGATTTGGGCCTTTCCTTGATTCCAAGAGATGCGAAAGTTGGTAAAAGCATGCCGGTAATAATTAATAGGATGACTGTAAAATGGAATGTTTTTCATTGCTATGGCTCCTGAAAAATGGTATCTCTGCACAGGAAGGACGTTCAGACTCCAGGCTAGTCTCAACTGATTAATTTTAAAATGTAGTTCTTAAAAATATATTCACACATGTAAATATTTGGAAATTTAGAGTACTTGCCATGTTGTGAGATTTCTATGTCCTAAAGTATGCCGAGTCCACCTGTCAAAGTGAGATGATGAAGTTCTCTCCTCCCACAGCTATCCCAAAGCAACCCCCATCCCCTTGTCCTATCAGCACACAGGTGGGAGGTGGGTAATGAAGATCACCCATTCCCTTTTGTGAGAATCATGACAAATTTGATGTCATTTGCCCTATAAATAAGCCAGTTTGCATCAGAACCAGAGTACTTTACAATAATTCTGAGGGGGTGACCTGTTTCCGAAAATCTGGCGAGAAACATCCCAGAAGAGAGGCCTAAGTCTTGCATTGGAGACAGGAGCCAGGAGACATAGAAGCTGACTGGGACCACTTGGAGGAAAGAGAGGAGACCCTTGATTGACCCCCTTGCTGTCCCAGCAGTGCCCTGATGCTTCCTGGTGGCCAGTTCCAGGCCTCTCCTATAAGTAGAACTACCCCAAAGCCAAAGATTGTGTAGGCACTGTATTCTTCCAGCATTGTTTAGTTATTTCCCCATTGAAAATATCCTGTTGTCTGTGTAGATCCCTAGCATCTTTAATTAAAGTAAATCAATTAATTCCCCTAATGAAATCACAGGATCTGATTGTTGGCATTCGAAACCAACGCCCTTTTCCCCAGTATGTTTTGAACCGGTATAGACATAAAGATTTGGCCAAAGAATTAATTTCAAAGCCCTGCTTCCATGTGTGGGCGCAGGGTGCGAAACAAATTTCCCATTTCTGTCTATTCTTTCACATTGCAGCTGTACTAAATATCCTAAAATCGATTTTCCCATTGTGCTCTGACAAAACCCCAAAGCCCTGTGTGTTATTTTTAGGTGTAAAAACGCACATTTTCCCATTTGCACAACAACAAGGGGAAGGATTGAATGTATCTGAAACTAAATTGGGCCTAATGTCCTAAATCCATGGCCCTGATTAATAGTTTGCCGGTTTTACCCATGGGATACCGGCAAACACAGTTACTTACAGACAAAGGGAGTTTTGGAGTGTCACAGCACACATCTTTACAATCCAAAATCGAATGCAATGACCCTCTGGGGCTAGATTTACAGCAAACTCCTGCTGGGACACATACGCCTCTGGTGCCAGATGTGGAATGGCCCTGCTGGAATTCGTGTGGCTACTAAGATATGGCCTCTCCCAACCCCCCCACCCGCCTCCCCACTGTCCTGGAGAGATTTCCAAGTCGCAGTCATTCTTCTGTCCACCTCTCCCCCAACCAAGGTTGACTCAATACAACAGGAGTCTGATTGGCCACCAACTAACCATGAAGCACCGCATGGTGTTGAGTTTTAGGATTTATTTATTGAACATTTGTATGGCACCTATAAAGCAGAAAGTATTTCCAGGTGCCACCATTCGAAAGAGGGGTGGGGGAACATCGGAGAGAAAACAACAATAACGATCCTAGTAGGCCTTGTGACATTCGGACCATGCAAGTGCAGGGGGTGGGTGCGAGGGTGGGGGATAGGGAGGAGGGATGGGATAGAGAGATGAGGAGGAGGTGCCAGAAGTGGGAGTCCCATGGACTGAACAAGTGCAAGGGGAAGCCCGGGAGGGCAAGTGCCAGGGTACCAGGGGTAGGCTAAGTGTGAGGACGTGGTGGACCAGAAACAGTGGCTGTCCGGGAAGGTGCCCGGGGGCAAGTGCTGGTAAGGGGTGAGGGAGAGGACTGGTTAGGGGGCCTGGATGCAGTAAAACTCATAGGGGACACCGGCAACCAGAATTAGGGTCAGTAAAAATACAAAGACCCACAGAGCCACTGCACAACTGTCATCCAGCCTCCTCTCCGCCTAGAACCTTCTCGCACTCCACATTCCAGTGTCAACTCACAGGAGGGTGTGCAGCAGGACAGAGAGACCAGCTGCACAGCAGAAGGCTAGGCAGATGGGTACAGAAGGGTGTTTTGTGGGGAAGAAAAAGCCACACTGACAGTACATACCTACAACATATAATCTCAGGAAACAGGAGTGGTGTTGAAGTTTAGGCCATAACTTAATCCCAACAGAGTCCACTCTAGGCTCCACTTCAACAATGCAGTTTCTAGGGGTTCGCCTTCACTGGGGTCTGGGGTCACATGCGCAGCAGGTTGCCTCTCTTTGGCACAGTGTCTTTGGCCAAAATGTGGCCTATCGACCCCAGTAAGCCATGGGCAAGGAGCTTCCCTTGTAGGACCTGTTGGGAATCCCCCATCCTTACTTTGGGGACTGATGGTCAAATGGGCTACGGAAGGTACCGTGGTTAGGCAGATCCCAGGAAATAGACCACTTTCTACCTGCACAAAAGCGGGGGACACTCACCAGCTGATCCCCTGAATACTCAAGAGGCTAGCCCCTTTCTATAGGTTTGCTTTCAGGAAAATCAGAGGAAGCTTTGCCCAGACCCCTGTGAGGTGAATGTCAACCCTTCTTGGTCTCAGTGTCCTCGGCCTTCATTTTCAATCCTTTCTGCTGTTTTTCAATAGTTTTCTCTACTTTCATCCTCCTTTCCTCACCTTTCCAGGCCTCTGCCTCAATTTTCACTCCTTTCTGCTGTTTTACAATTGTGTTCTCTACTTTCATCCTCCTTTCCTCCCCTTTCCTTACCTCTGCCTCCATTTTCACTCCTTTCTACTGTTTTCATCTTTTCTTTACTTTCATCCTCCTTTCCAGGCCTCTGCCTCCATTTTCACTCGTTTCAGCTGTTTTTCAATTTTGTTCTCTACTTTCATCCTCCTTTCCAGGCCTCTGCCTCCATTTTCACTCATCTCTGCTGTTTTTCAATTTTTTGTTCTACCTTCATCCTCCTTTCCAGCCCTCTGCCTCCATTTGTATTCCTTTCTAGTGTTTTCCCATTTGTGTCTCTACTTTCATCCTCCTTTCCTCACCTTTCCAGGCCTCTGCCTCCATTTACGCTCCTTTCTACTGTTTTTGGTCTTTCTTCTCCTTTCATTCCACCTTCTTTGTTCGCCTTTCCATGCCTCTCCTGTACGTGGTTTTCTCTGGTGACCTCTGCCCTGCTCTTTTTCCTGTCCCTCGACAGCCTCCCCTTCCCATGTTTGGGTCCTCCTCAGGGGGAGCAGCCTCTTAACAGAGTTACCCAGGGCAGCCTCTGCCCGGGCAGTCCTCGGCTAAGGGCCAGAGGTAAAGGGCAGCTCCTGAAGAAGCAGCTCCACTGCGTGTTTGCCCATGTTCAACTGATATGCATGCCACTGTCAACTAGCAGCGACTGATAAGGTACATGTGGTCTGGGTAGGGGGAGTACAGCACCTAATGTTTTCCAGTAAAGCCCTTGAGAAGGCATCATGAATTAAGACACAGACAGTAAATTCAAATTTCTACTCAAAAGTTGTATTTAACTTAAATGTCAGGATGGAATAAGGCCTAACCTGCCCTATGCTAAGGTGGGATTTCCCTACCTAAAGTAAAAAAAGGATAGTCTGCGTCAGGAAGTCCAACTTTAAAGTCTGTCGGTGTCCAAAACCTATACTTGACCACACAACTACCTGAATACAATGTGTAGGGATATCAGCATCAAAATGAATAGTGTTCAAAACAAAGTTCTGAGCTTCTTCCAGCTCCTGACTTGTAACCAGCTCCCCTTCACCACGTTCGAAACAGTTCACACTGTATCAGGGCTCCCTGCCCTAAGAGTTCCAATCTTCCAGCCTTTCCCAATAACAACACAAGTTCCTTTGGGACACTTTGCAGCTCTTGTGTCATCAGTACTTTTCACTGGTTCACAAAGATAAGTCTGTTTCTTGACTTCAAAATCACATAAGCGCCTGTAGCAAAACATACGCTTCTTTATGGATATTTTCATAGGCTGTTTCCATAAAGGAGGGCACTCGGTCTAGGCGCAGTTGTCGGACCACAGAGGTCCACCCATAACAGGTCACGCAACCGATACCCTTTCTGCTTCCCATCAACACTTGTCCACTGCTTTCCTTTGCCAGTGACTCTTATCTCTTTCATCAGTGTTACACTCTTTCAGCACTTTAGCGTGGCTTACTTGGCCACTGTGCACTTTGTTACACTTGCTGTCTTCTTCTGGCTCTTACCAATACAGGTGTTCCCGTAACCCGCAGTTCCTTGAACTCTTGCACTTTGTTACACCTTTTGTCTTGTTCTCTTATAAACCTTCTTGGTATTTCCTTGGCTTTGCCAACACTTGTGTCGCAAACCATTCATTCCGTGGTATCTGCTACTTGCACTACCTTTCTTTCATTTTGTTCACAAGTACTCATAACTTCCTTTTGTTCTGGGCTGCATTCAAAATTGCTTACAATGTTTTCCAATTCGTTCGATATTCTAAAGTATCTGTGTAAGCCTTCAGAGGTGCTATTAACAACTTTCAGTTCATTTGATTTTCTAAAGCACTTGTTTCGGCATTCAAAAGTGCTTTTAACCCTTTTCAGTTTGTTCGATATTCAAGAGTGCGTTTGTCAGGCTCCTGGAGCGCCCCGATAAGTGTTTTCACTCACCTGCTCCACACAGCAGCTCCCTTCGGCTTCCCTTCTGTACCTTGCACTGCTTTCTGGCTTCCTGTTGCTCTGCTCTTGCAGGGGCAGTAGCAAGCACCGCCCACTCTCCCGGCTCAGCCGGTAACTGTATTGCTTCGGCACACCGCAGCTCCTGCTGCGAGCACACGGCAAAGAGGGCTTGCAGGGCTTCCAGCCACTCTCACAGCCAGCCTATGCCATGGCGTCCCAGCCTCTTGCTCGACACGGCTTTATGCTCCAGTGTTTCCTGCTCCTATTTTTCCAGCCAGCTTCACTCCAGCCCACTTCTACAGCCCGCTTCTGTGTCCCCCTTCATGGTGTGCATCAAGACTTTTTATACTAATTAGAATTGTAAAATGACAACAGGTGTGGGTAATTAAGGTCAATTGTCTGACCATAGTGAAACTCTTTAGCTGAACATGCCTGGCTGTTCCATCGGTAGAACTCCATAGCCCTCTTCTTCATCTCAGTACCAGAGTGGTGTATGGGGATAAAGGAAGTGTGCATAACTCTGTGGTGATTCTTCCTCGTCTTGGTACTTGACTGATCTATATTAACAATACAGATTGACAATAGCCTACTAAGGCTTCGGGAATAGGAGGTTCATTCTGTAATGGGAATGGGGGTTACCATGTCTAACCTAAGAACATCCTCTCTCCACTCCCCTCCACCGAGTGATCCTCCCTCACATACCCACCCCCAGCGTCGGGATCCAAAAGGAATGGTCTTTCCCTGGGCACATGAGCAGAGGAAGCCGGGGAGAAGAGGTGAGGACGCCCTCAGGTTTCTCACACCCTACAACTCTTATTACCTTGCATAACATGGCAGCCCGATGTTAGCCATTTAGTAAGTAGTTTCCCATTCACTGCTGTGTCTCAGATTTAGGTGTTTTCCCCACTTGACAGGTATCTCAAATCTAAGTGTTTTCAACTCACTGCTGTATCTCAAATGTAGGCGTTTTGCCCTTTAGCACAGTGTCCCAGTTCTAGGGGTCCCCAGACTGCTATTATGTTTTCAAAGCTAGGTGTTCTTCTCTTAGCTGCTTTATTGCATGTCTAGGTGTTTCTCCAATTACAGTTTTTTCCAATTCTAGGTGTTTACCCTCTACACTGTGTTCCAGTTCTAGGAGCCCCCCACCCTCCACCACTGCTGGGTTTCGGCTCCTGGCTTTCTCTCGCGTTACAGCTCTGCTTACAGTCAAAGTGCATCACAATTAAGTTACCCACTAGTACGGGGACCCTATTTTAGGTGCTCGATCACCACCAATGTGCTTCGAAACCAGGGGTTTCTGGGGGGAATATACTAAAAACTCACCCTTCTGCACACACCTCTCAAACACTGAACTAAACACAACCATACCTCTAGAGCACAAGAAACCGCACGCACTTCACTACACCACTGACGCTCCCCTTCCATCAGACACACGCTGCCGGGATTTCTGTATGGGAGGCTTTGCATTTTGGTGGTTGTTTGCAGTTGCGTTCATTCCTTGTATGGGAGTGGATTTGTGTTTGGGTGGCAGCCACAGCATTTGGTCTGCGTTTGAGAATGGAGGTAGGGGATCTCTGTGCTTGCAGAAACCTAAGCCTTGTGGTTAGTGTTAACGTGTTGGCATCAGAAATCTGAAGCTTTGTGGAAGGACCAGAACGAAAAGTAGCTGTCAATAGCCACCCCTTTAGAATGGCTAATCCCCTCGTTCATCTTCTGCCTCACATTGACAAAGCCCTGGATGTCCAGGGCTTACCTAAAGCTCAACCCCTCCAAGACCGAATTCTCGCTGCTGACCAACTACACCAGACAGTCTGACATCCAGACCTGGCTCTCTGCTATGAACCTCAAGGTCTTCACCCCTCAGCTAGCCACCTACACCAAGTCCCTTGGGTTTGACATCTGCAAACACCTCTGCTTCAAGCAGCACATAGCAAGCAAGACAAAAACAGCATGGGACCACCTTTCCCTACTGTGGAAAAACAAGCCCTTAATCTCAGAAAACATCTTCAGATCTGCTGTCCAAATCTTGGTCCTCTCCACCTGAATGGTGGCAATGCCCTTTGGAAGGCCTTCCAGTGAATACCCTGGCACCCCTGAGATGATTCCTATATGCTGCAGCACTACTCATCAAATGACTGCAAATTCGACCACATCACCCCATTCCTCATCTAACTGCACTGGATCCCGATGCAAGCACATATCTTCAAATTCTGCTGGATCCTCTACAAGGCTGTCCCCCTGAAGTCCCCAAGCTACCTCCGTGAGAAATGCAGCATCCTCCAGAAACCTCTGGTCCACCAGAAGTAAGGACAGGTGCAGACTTGAACTCTGCCAGTGCAGGAAGGACAGAACCAGAAGACAAGCCTTCTGTGTTTATACCCTAGACCCTGGAACCACTTCCCTGTCTAAATCAGTCATGCCCCCTCACTTCTATATTTCAGGAAGGAGCTCAAGACCCTCCTCTTCAAGGAATGGCTCCTCCCGAACACCTAGGTCCACACACCCTCCACTCCCTGTTTCCTCCCCTGGTAGCTTGTACCCGCTACCCGCCCTCGCCAATTGTTGGCTCTCTGCTTCCTTGTATCTCAGCTTCCCTCACTGGGTCCTCCCTTGTATAAATTGTAAAGTGCTCCATTGCTTCCCGAAGCTAGGTCAGTGCTCAATAAATACCCTGATATTTATCAGTCTGGAAGCAACTGATTTATGATATGCAGAGGACGTCTATTTGTGGAAAGGAGGGGCATCCTCTACAAGCTTTGTCAAACTCTGCCGTTATAGGTGGTATCTCAGCAATATCAATGTCACCTCCCCTTCCTCCTCACCTGTTTCTTCCGATGAACTTTCACGCCGGAGGGGCTTCTTCTTAGACTTTTTGAGAAGAGATACGGTCTTCCGCGGTAAGAAGCGGTAAGAAGCCACCCTGATTCCCTGCTAAACAGGGAAGCCGTGGACCCCTCTTCCGCAGAGACCAATGGGAGAGGAAAAAAATCAGCCGCTTAAAAAAAACTTCTCAGAGTTCGTTGTTGCAGCGGATTGTTGATTTGTCTTGAGTTGTCCAGGACTAGATGGAAGGTGATCCGGAGCAATATTGGAGCAGACGTCCAGAATGGTTAGCATAAACTGGTGTTGTAGCGGAGAGCAGTATGACGGAGCAGAAATCCTGGATGGTAAGCACACAGTGGAGTAGCACTCAGGTAAGGAGTACATCGAAGACGTAACATGGCAGGAGACCGGATACAGGTAAGTGTAAGTAGCTGGAGTATGGGAGCAAAAGGAGGTACTACGAAGGTATGGAAGCAGTAGCCAGAAGGAAAGGGTAAGCAGAAGAAAAAGAAAAGAAATGAACACGGAAAGAGGGAGGGCGATGGCACAAAGCAGCGGGGCTGCGAAAGAAAAACAAGCGAGGAGAGAAAGAAAGAACGAAGCGAAGAGGAAGGCAAGACGTGAAAGTGCGAGTAGCGAAATACTCGAAATCCACCGGAAGGCAGAAAGGGGGTAGAAAACGCAGTGTACGAGCTAGGGAGCACAGCAACAGAGCGGAAAAACAAAGTTGCAACGCGCTGAGCCAGGAGAAAGGGTGGAGCTAAATGCGGAAACGAAGAGACAGAACAGAAAAGACTAGACCGCGAACCCAGGAAGTGAAATATCAAGATGGAACAACCTAATGGCGCCGCCAGCGCAAAGCGTTCCAAAGCTGCCAGCGGCATCTACGCGTCGGTGGCATGACAAGCTTTGCTGCTTGTTTTCAGAAACCTCGTCCTTTCATTGTGAGGGTTCATGGGAAGGGTGTAGGGAATGCAGCTGAGACTTCTATGACGAATCTAGCAATGGCGTCACTGATTCTCTGGAGGGTAGTTTCTCCTATATGGCCAGGGAAAGGCAGAAGCTACCTGACTCTGACCATGGGGGTGGTTATCTGGGGGAAGATCACATGGAGGAAGGCAAACTCCAGCGGGAGAAGGAAATACTAGATCAAAATAATCTGACAACCATATTTTCAAGTGACATCCAAGTGCCCTTACAACAGACCTTTATCGCATATTTTGATGTAGTTGATGAATGTCCAGGTCTCTATAGTCAATCACCATATTTTCCTGTCCCCCTTTTGTACTGCGATGAGGAAGAGGGGCAGAGTAATGAAGAAGACTAGGACTTGGTAACCAACGCAGCGGTCTAGTCAATAGAAGTTGGTTAACCATGCCAGGAAGTTGGAATCTGCCACAGCTGGCAGACATAGGAGAGAGGTGCAGAGGCTGAGCTGTGTGGTGACTTGTTCTGATGCCAGTCAGAACACTGAACGAAAGTGAGCTGAGGGAAGTGGTGCAGATGCTATCCCGAACAGTGTACAGATGAACAAGAATGAAAGGAGCTTGTCACTTGGCAGCCTGAGGCAGCGGGAGCAGGTGCACGGCAGAAGAAAAGGCGAAGGAAAGCGACTAACGGGAAGCACGCCGAACCAACACATCGAAGGGAACAGAGACGGAGAGACGCAAGAGACACTTAAACCACCCGGTAAGCCCAGAGAAAGCAGACGGGTTAACGGGTTGCCTGAAAAGTTTATGCAGTGTCATAGAAATAGCGCAAGAGTGGCAAAGCGAAGCCTATAAAGAGACTGGCACATTTATGAACTATACCACAAACAGGTTGGGGACCCCATATTTTAAGAGAGAAATAAATGTGATTATGAATAAGCATGGAAAAAGGGCAGACATCCTGTATTTGAAAAGAGGAGTAAATATTTAAACAAACTTTGTTAAACATGAGTTGATAAGCCAATATTGGGCAAGTGTAATTTCATGGATAAAAGGAAAAGTGATTAAAGGACAGAAAAGCTCTGGCAGATTAGTGAACCAGGCAAGCCATGAGTCTGAGACTCACACCAAGGAACGAGAGATAAAGAAACACATTGCTGTGACATCCTGGCAGGATAGTAAACCAGGAGTGGGAAGAGACGTGTGCTTAAGTTTGTGGAATACTGATGTGACATCCTGGTAGGGGAGTAAATCAGGAGTGGGAAGAGAAGTGTGCTCAACTTTGTGAAATGCTGATGTGACATCCTGGCAAGAGAGTAAACCAGGAATGTAAAATTGTACAATTACCATGGCAGGAGAGTATACCAGGGGTATAAGGAACAATGACCACAGGAAAGAGAAGTGTCATGCCCCTTTAAAGTTAATGGAAATATAAAAGATAAGAATCTGAACATTGGAGAACTGTGTTTTTAAAAGGGGCTCAAGGGAAGATTTATGCCTCTTGACCGACGGTGAACTCTGATAGAGTGACTTTCTAATTACCAGAAGAAATCTAGAGTCAAGGAAACCCCTTTTTCCTGGTGCAACTATATTTCTTTCTTTTCTGCACGTCAAATCTTTGTGTTCTTGGAGCTCTGAAGAAAAGCTAGAAGCATGTAGCTCACTGAAATTCCCTTGTGCATATTAATTTGAGTTAAGATTGTAAGGGTCAGTGTTGGGTTTGGAGACAGGACAGGGAACAGCCTTTTTGTTTTATCCTGACACAGACATTCCTTAGGTTTTGTTGAGGGAGGGAACCCCCTATTAGACCTTAGGGATAGATAGGAATTTCCCCAACCCTCTTATTATTTTGTTGACTAAAAGTCTATAAACAACATGCCACTGTGTCTGGGTCTTACTCTCGACCGCTTACACTTTTGACACATAACTGGTTTTCTGTGGGCAGCTGGGCAGCTCCCCTATGCAATAAAGTACATTTAGGAAATGAGAACATAATCGCCTCGTTAAGATTATGCCAGAATTGCCAGTGGACATTCTGTGATATTCGTTTACCGTTACTGCCATAACAGTGCCTTAGAACTTCCGGTAAATTCTCTGCATCAAGAAGCAGTGGTATTCCCCATCATGGAGTCCCTTAGGGCTCCATTGTAGTTTGGAGAGTTTATCATCAGCGGTAATTCCTCCACTTTCTTTTAGATAAGGTTAAGAAAAACTCCAGTTCCGAGCTGGAGGATTATCCTCTGCTTCATTCCCAAACATGGAATATGGCAGTGTGGTAAAACTTGGGATTATTCCATTACCACCACTTCTTTACACCACCACCCTGCTCTCCATGAGGCCCAGTGTTGCCAGATTTCACACGTTGGGTTTTGCCAGAAACACCATAACAGTCAACGTCCTTATATCATTGGTCACTAACCACTGCAAGCAATTCTTTTAGGGCAGTGTGAACCACATCTATGTCACCCATAAGTAACTTTGATCCTGCACTTGATCGACATGCAGGCTGCGCAACAACCAGGAACCTGTCGCGTGACATGTTGCCAGCCAGGGCGCTTGTCATCTGGCATAGCACTTCTCGCTTGGGTCCCTTTTTCTATTACATTACCTGAAGACTGCCCGAAGTGCTCATACTGCTTCTAGCGATGCCTACATATGAGCAGGGGGTTTAGACTGCGCTTATCTGAATTCTAAAGGCGCGCTCTGCTTGTTGACGAAAACACTAATCCCCCATCTTTTCCAAAAATAGAGGCACGGAAGATGAATTCATAATTCATTAATAATGCATGTTCATGTGGGGTGATGGGTTCACCCCCGGCCCCTCCGTTTGCTGATTGGTTCTTATAAATAATGCAAGCACTAAGTACACTCAAGTCTGGCCATGTGGAGGAAAGGGATTGTTAATGAGATTAATGTATCACTTATATGGCCCTGTATTTAGTTGGTAAAAACATGTGCAATTGGTATTGAGCTTTTATGGCTATTTATCCTGCTGCAGCACTTTGCACCAGAGAAGCATCCCAAAGCCAGTGGCTCTATTGTATGACTTGTATTACCCTTCTACAAAATGTAATTCTCACATTTCTTGGCCAAGTGAAATGCAGATGACGTCAACATCTGCATGTCATGTAGGAATCAAGAAATGGAAAGTGAAATGTCTTCACCATTACAATAAACGAACTGACACACAAAGGAAACTGGGGAAAGTATGTTCAGTTAATATTTCTCTGTATACATTGTTTCCCTTTGATGTTTACGGTGATAGTTTGGCCTTGTCAAGAGGGGATGGGAACCCCTCCCGACCGAAGATACCGGGGAGAATTCCAGAGCAAGTCCAACCCCTAAGGATGATGGTGGCAGTTGAGAGGGCCCTATTCCTGCTCCCCGTGCCAGCTTATATCTGGGCAGTACTGCTTTCCTGCCATGCCTTGGAGACAAAATGCTCGCCAGAGTCTGTCTTTTCCAGAGTCGGCGTGCACGAGACGATTCATGGCGATCAGAACCAAGAGGAGAACAGCCGTCCTGCACCCTACGCTATCGGGGAGATATCCAGGAAGGTCCGGAGCCAACTCGCAGAAACCAACCCTGGAGATTCCTTCACTGTCCGGATGGTTTCACAGGAGACCATGGGGGAGCGACACAGCATCAGACCGCATGCGCGGCAGCTCCAGTACCATCTGCAACGCCAGCGGAGAACGCTCGCGGCTGTCACTAATACCCCTAAAGCACCATGGGAGGACTCTGGGAACGCAAACCCCGCCCCTAACGAAACTCACTTACTATAGGGAGGCCAGCCCAAAGCACCCCTAACATGAACTGGGACATTCAGCTTCCCGGGCCACCATCACAACTCCTCAGCGGACCTACTCTAGGAAAGCGGCCTTTGCTAAACCCACTATATTCTGTGGTGGGGCCAGATGGGCCAGTGATCTAATGTGGGGAGGAGGGGAACATTTAAAGGACAACAGGAAACAGAAAGTGCTGGGTTGCTTGGGTGAGGTCAGGAGGTGGAGGTGGCAGGCCAAAAGACAAGCAGCCAAAAAGGAGCAGCAGAGTGTGAGGGCAATACCTCAAATAGATTAGATATTGGTTAGTGAATGCAAGTGGTGGTACTGCGTGGAGTATGCGCGAACGAGTAGCGAGTGTGGATAGGTGAGGTAGCCTAAGGAGTGAATGTGAAGTGCTTGCGACTGTTTGAAAGGAGGGTTTGTGAGTAGGAGGTGGGTCGAGTTGTAGTGGGGAAGAGGGGTAGTAGTGTGGATGAGGGTGTAGTGGTGTAGAGAAGGGAGTATTAGTGTGGAGGGGCGAGTAGTAGCATGGAGGAGGCACTAGTAGTGTGCAGCAGGGAGCAGTAGTGTGGAGATGGGAGTAGTAGGTTAGAGGACAGAGGAATAAGATGAAAGGGTGGATGCAAGGCCTAGAAGGTGCAAGAGACACGAGGGGCAGAAAAGAAGAGGGAAGAGAGTGGGGGCGGGTGGACTTGGAAAAGAAGTGCAGAGAGAGGTAAAGATAGGGCGAGGAGAAGATAGGGAGAGGAGAAAGTGAGGATGGTAGAAGAAACCCTGAATTAAGCAGGGGGTCTCTAAGTCACAATGCCACACCCCTTTAGAACACTAACTAGAGTAAGGGCAATTTTAGGAAGTCCCTGGGGGAGTTTAGGTAGAAACAGCATCCTGCCTTTAGGTCCACAAATCAAATGTAACATAGACCATGGACAGAAGGGGTGAATATTTACTAACTTTGGGTCCGAAACGCCTCGGTCAGGGAGGAGGTGCTTTTTAAGACGAGAGAGAGCGGGGCGGCCCTAACGCCCATTGACAATTAAGTAAAAACAATTGAACTGTCTCGAATGCTTGGAGTAATTCTTGTGCCCTCCGTGACAAATGCAAAGTAAACAATTTATGAGGAACAGTTCAGCCATGTTGCTTTTGGCCGTTTCTACTGCCTAACTACATGACACCGCTCCTTTTTCTGTTGACCTTCTGCTTGTATTTTTCACATTATTCCCACAGGTTTTCATTTTTAAACTTTATTTAATTTGCTTGACAGTGCAACAGGGAACAATGAGAACATATGAGCAATCAGCATTTGACATGAGAGGTACATAGTCTCGTAAAGTTTCCCACAGGTTTTTGATAAGAGGATAGATACCCTTTCATAGGCTCTTGCAGCAAAAGCCTTGCATGAAATGTAAAGGGAAAATGGTACTGCTGGGAGTAAGGAGATCATTGGTATTGGAGAACTGTTGCCAGCGTACCATCGCGCCGTGCAAAGTAGAGACGCGGCTAAGGGCAAAGAGCACCCTCCGTCACGGTGTGCCGCGGGACCTCGTTAAAAGACACCATGACAGTCGAACAACAAACATGGCACCCAAAATGAAGTGTTGTTGACTGCTGCATATGAAGCATTTAACCCTTGCAGAAACTCACAGCTCGCCACAAAATAATCCAATAGGGAGACAAGCAGCAAAGGCGGGATCAGGTGTTCATCTTTTCTGTACAGCTTGGTAGACATGGGTCAGAAAACCATCATAATATCCATGTCCTAAAATTGAGGCCCCCAAGCACAGAACCCTTTTGGTTTTATACAGTTTTACACATAGAACCTCCAACAAAAAGTCAGTACAATGCATTTAATCTGTTGCATTCTCAATGGAAGTCCTGACAGTACATCCGCGGTCATTGCTTTACACGGCCATCTCAGCTCGGTGTAATATTACTCGGTAAACCCGTTTAACATTGATCTCATCCTCTTTGGGAGCTTTCTATTGCACCTAATGGTACCAAAACTGCAAACTCTGCTGTCACATGACCATTATTCTGGTTCCCAGGCGGCTAAACCCGCCTTCATGTTCTAATGCAGGGCGTGTAGGTTGGCGTACCTGGGCATCAGACTGTGGCTTATTTCATCAATGCACAGCCTTGTAGGCACCTGGGCACTTGCCAAACAGTCAGAATTTAGTCTGCAGCACCATCCCTTAGCGTGGCTGCAGTTTCTGCAGCACTGCCGCAATGATGGCTGCTGTTCGTCACCACCCGAGGCTCACGTACGCCCTAGCGTAACATACCATCAGTTTCCACACCCTCAACGATTTTGAATAGCTGTGGCGAATGGGTCTGTTTCACCCTGGCTGCTTCCTTTGGAGTCTGATGATATTTCTTCTTTGCTAAACTCCACCGCGCACACTCCCGCCCTCCGGGCATTGCACTCAGTTTCCAGTTGAAGAATGGATGTCCAGTTTGTGTGTCTTTCTTCATTCTTCTATATTTTATACACTCTTACCAAGTCCATAAATGTCCTTCTCTGGGATATTCAGTTTGTTGTGGGATAATTCAATGCAAACCTCCACTCCAATAACCTAGGCTTCCATGTTGTGAGAAGCTGTTTTGTAGTTCTGTAAGTGCTGCGATCAGTAGGCATTCTCCTGTGTTCAGTTTTGTCTCCTTGGTATCGCTAGACTTTCGTTCCACCTTCTGGTGTTTTGTGCTCAAAGGCTATTAAACGATGTTTAGTCAAGACCCACTCGCTTTGCCTTTTTTTTCCAACTTTAGGAGGTATCTTTTAGAAAATTGAAGTTTTATGAGGGTTGCGTTGCAGATGGTGAGCAACTGTCCTTTATTTATGCCGTTCTGGTGTTTGGTTATCTCGAAGGCAGGCCAGTAGAATTCCCATCAGGATCACAAGAATCAAGAGTATTCCTAATTTAGCAAGATTTATTCCCTGGATCTGATGAATCTAGTGAGAACATCCCCGGAAAACTGACAGGGGCCCCTTTTCATGTGGCACGGGAAAGGCAGCCGCTACCTGATCCCGACCTTGGGGGTGATTCCCCTAATGTTCCTAAAACCTTAATGGCTTATTGTGAAACTAACAATTTTGATGTAATAACAAACAAGAACATTATGGACTTCAAGTTCCATATTGCTCATGGTACTGAGACGAGGAAGCAGGGCTCAGAGTCCATGATGTTGAACCGGGACAGCCGACCCAGCCCTTTAAGACGAGGTAGCAATACTTTGAGATGAATGGGGATGCAGAAGATACTCCAACATCAATAATCAAAACGACTCAGAAAGTTGGCAAAGTTGACTGTTTTAATGTCAGTTATCTAAAACAGGGAGTACAACGGACATCAACGGACGTCTCACAGCATGATCTCAACCAAGTTCTTAAAAAACATGAGTTATATAGCAAAAACCCGTCATTGCCGACGTCAGCCTACGTGTTTGCTAACGTCATCCTACGTGGCAAACTACAAAAACCTAGTGGCAAATGTGATATGCTTAGAGGGAACATCTAGGTATACGTTTCATTCTCGTCTAGAAAAATGGTAGGGCCTCTACGATCAGGTGGGGCAACTAAACCCTCCCCTCAAACACGTCACCATGAGCATCACTAAATGCACAACGTCTCATTGGTTATACAAGCTATAGGGCTCCTAACTATGCGGTCCCCTATAATTGGTTGGCACTCTTACATCCGCCAGTACTTTTCCACCTATGCTAGCAGCATGCAGGCTGGCCTCCAGGTGCTGGTGGGTTGGTCTTGATCATAGCTTCCCACCAATTAGCATATCATCAATCATCAACTCACTGTTCTGCACGTCAATTAAGCCTTTGAACTTGGCCTTGGAAATGTTCTCTGCTCTGGAGAAAATGAGGGAGTGAAGGCACGCTATGTCTCCTTGCGTAGGTGTGGATTGTCATGATTGTCCATTTTCACCCCTCCATGTGACTGAAGACCACAAATCTGAGCTCTGGTGTATTTAAAATACTATTATTTAATGAACCTCTGAAGTCTTCCTTGTTTTCGTGCATGTTTTCCGAACAGGAGTTTTGCTCTTTCACGCGATTGTAACTAATGTCTGTTCATCCCAGCCTGACACGCCCTTGGCTTCTTGGGGCTGGTCCAGCCTCACCCTTCTGAGATTCACTCCTGTAATTCAATTTGCTTTTCCAACTGCGGCATACTGGAAAAGGCCTTCCTTTTCCTAGTCCAGCTCTGCTATAATGCGTAGTGGAATCGTCCATAGTTCACTCACTCCTGTATATATATAAAGTACATATACGTTGGCACTTGCCGCAATCTATTTGTTACATAGCTAGCCTCACAAATACTTTGTCTGCTTGCATTCCTTTGCATCTGTACACGTGTAAAATAACTTGATATCTTAATCGTTTCTGCAGCATAAGCCACTACATCTCGAGCCTGAGATGTCACTTATCTTTAATACTTTCTTGATGCCTATGGAATGTCAATGTTCTCTTGTCTCTGCATCTCTTCTGGCTGCGTCAGTCTTACTTCGTGTGATGTCATCTATCTGCTCTTTTACTAATTTCTTCTTCTTCTTCTGGGATTTCATTCAAATGGCCATCATACTGTCTTGTATGCAGGTATGGCTTTCTCAATGGGAACCTTGCTTCCAGTATTCTCCTTGCTATTGGTAGCTTCACTGGTACTGCACATATTTCACACTCTGGTTCCCAACATATAGGCAATATGGGTGAAATGCTTGAGGTGGGGGTACTTGGCTCCTTCTCTACAAAGTGTTCTGAGCGGTTTAGTTGTTTAATTGGGAAACACCTGAGCGAGACCTTTAAAACCCTGAAGGACTTTCAGATGCGAGAGAAGCAGCAGCAGGGAGAAGCCAAAGCTGATGTCAGCATTGTGGCGGCAGCAGGGCACTGTGTAGGAGAAGTGGCAAAAGTTGGAAAAACTGAGCCATGCAGAGGACGCGCAGCGGGAAGTAACGTTGAAGCAAGATACACAATGTGTGGGAAAAAAGCTCCTGGCACGCCGTGAAATGCTCCTCCATTTAATTTGCACCAGAAAGTGCAGAGCTGTGAGGGCTCCATAGGAAGTCAGTGCATGGCGGCAGACCAACAGGAGCTGTCAAAAGCAAAAGAGGCCCAGAAAAGACCTCAGCGAGTCAGACAGAGACGACAAGGCATACCGATGAATAGGCCTGAAGCAGGTGACCCCGGGGCACTCTGAAGGAGATCGTTAGGTGACAATAAGTATTTTGAATACCAAACCATTGAATTAAAGTGAGCTGGGCACAATTCTCCTATTGAAGAATTCCAAATAGGGGCACATTGTAACCTGCATTGCCAAGGCCAACCAAAAGTGATCAGACAAGCTGGTCTCAACGCTCCAAATGAGGGATTCCAATAAGGGATCATTATAACCAGTATTGCCAAAGAAGGGTGATACAAAGGCAAATTGGATACAACTATCCCAGAAAGAGATGTCAAGTGGGAGACATTTTTAAACAGCATTGCCAGCAGCCAACAGGTTGCATAACCAGAGCATAAAGACTGTAGGCGCAAAGCCCTCCTTGCATTAAAGAGAAAGGGAGAGAGAACTGTGACCTGCATTGCCTAAAGCCCAAAGCATATCCACAGAGTACAAATTGTAGTATTAGGAGTTATATCCTGGAGGGTAGTACACCAGGAAAAGGACCAATTGTATTTAGTCCTGGCAGGCGAGTATACCAGAAAAGAAAAGTTGATTTAAAGTACTGTGGTTGCGATAAAAGATTGTGGTGGAAAAATAGTGTTGACTCCATCACCTTGTTTTGATAAACTGTTGTTTTTCAGAAAGGGATTGTTGAACCATCCTGACTAAAGTATTTCTTTTTACGAAGAAGCATGATGTATTAACAAGTGCTGCGCCTTTTGAGGAAAGAACACTTGCATTTGATTTGTGAATTTATGTTTGGAGGAGAATACTTTTGTTTTGCCTAGCAGAGGATGTGGAACACTAGCAATTGCTATGAATTGTGAGCAAGCCTTTGCAAGAGAGTTAATCACTTTACCAAGTGAAAAGATGTTGGATGAAAAAGACTTTGTATGCTACATTTGAATGGAACCTTATTATTTCACTGAATTTCTTGAAACTGAACTTTGTTCTAAATATTCCTGAACTGATCCAGTGGAAGGGAACCCAACCCTGGTCTGAAGGACTATTGGTTACAACTTTTGATTTTGAGTTGATATGTAATCGTATGGAATTTAGGACATCAAAACAAACTTTGTATTATGTTGTTATGTATGTTAGTGTGAGGGTAAGATACTTTTTGGACACTAGGTAATTTTTCTTTAGCCTTAGTTTGTTAGTCTATTATAGGTTAGGGAAAGATTGGCATTTTTCTCACCATTTTTTATTTATTAAAGATGTCAACATGTGAGAAAACTATACCTTTCTGTCTGTCTCACGTTTCTGACCCCTCACAGGTGGCCCTGGGCCACATCTTCAGTCTCTGATTACCTTTTCCTCAGATCTTCATCCCATGCCACCATGTGGGATGTGGGCACTACTCAGATCCTCTCGAACATACCCAGCTCTATCTTTGAGATGTTGCTGTGTCTGGGAATTGCCGGCCACTGCTCTGCACACATCCACAGAATCCCTTTGAGGAACCACCACTGCCTAAATGCCGATATCCTTTGGAGCAAGTGTCCTTTGATATTATATTGGCTTAATGAACGTGTCGTATTTAGAAATCGGATATAGAAATACAGGCTGGCTCTGAGTATGATGGTGCAGTAAAGAAGTGGCCACTTTTACTGCACTGCCATACTACGAGTCGGGCGGTGATGTGGAGATGATCGCTCCAGCACTTGGCTGGCGATATTTCCTCCACATTAGTCCCGTAACCTGGAGAAAGTACTGCAGCAGACTTAACACCCACAGTAATTCCTTTGAAATCTGTACTGCTTCCTATAGACTCTGAAAATGAGGATTAATGCTGCCACCCTGCCACTTGTAATCGGGCATATTTTGCCCAATTACAAGTAGCAGTAATGGTAAGGAGGCCAGAGTACCTTAGCAAGAGGGTGATAGTATATGGGAACAACTCAGAGTGAAGAGCCACTCGGACACTCCGTTTTTCTACATCCAGACATCTATGTAGGGAAGCCTGGACACTGTCAGAGAGATCCCAGGAGGGTGTGGTTTGGGTGTGGAAGGGCTGGTAGTGACTAGGTTATGGCCATTGGTATTAGCATGGGCTGCATAAGAGTACGTACAAATCCAAACAAGTCCCACAGGCTGTGTGTCCATCACATCTCCCTCCTAGTTGTTCTTTTCATGCCAATAGCTTTGGCTTTATAGGTGGCTCCGAAGCGCCACCTAATAACAGCCCAGACAAAACAAAATACAGCATCTGAAACCGTGCTGGAAGGGAACCAATCACATAGAGTTTCTTTGCATGAAAGGTGCAATAGAACGGTACGTGGGCTTAATCGGAACTAAATTATAATAAGGATTTAGAAAGCCTGCTCTTAATCTGATGAGGCCACATCCTTTCCACGTTGCCTGCCATTGTTTCCAATGTGTAGCAGAAGGGGTATGTTTTGCGTTTCCCACTTTGAGCTGCACAAGGTGGGTTTGTTCAGTGGGATCTTTATCTCCCTGAAATTCGGGATTATGATACGATATGATAGGTTATTTATAACGCGCTTAATACCCAGAGGTTTCTAAGCGTGGACCCGGGAATCGAACCTGTGTTGCTCCGTGTCATCTTGTTTTTAAGGTGACCACGTTGCCGCTGAGCTATCCTCGGTTCATTTGGAATTGTTCAGTGCACTGCACTGGAACTGTGTAAACTGCGAGCATACTGGGAATGTAAAACTGGGATCCGTGACGAATTGAGGGAATTTGTCCATTCTCCCCAGGGCAGAGCCCCGCTCACCCGTGAGGCTAGGGAGGTGAGCCTACTCTGAAACACCGTCCCTAGGGGTTAAGGCAAGTGGGACCTCACTGGGAGAACTCCCCCTTTGGGGACAAGGACTTCCGTTCCTGTGAGGAACCCCCGAAGTCATATCCCATGATGGAATGCATGGGAATATCAGATGCACAGAACAGTAGACAATCCGGAGACTTGGGTGAAGGGCAAACTAAAATATACTATTTCCAGCCAGAAAGAGGATATGTCCCTTTAAAAAGAGTTCCCATTTAACTGGAACCAGGAGAATGGAAGAGGAGGAAATGGGGACGCGAGTCTAGACAGAGAGACACATACGCATGCAAGGGAGGACCTCTTGCTATGTAACACCTGACAGGGGAGGAGTCCCAGAGAGGTGCAGAGCCTGCGAGCTTCAAAACTGCTTTTGGAGTGAGAGCAAAGGACTGGAGGCGTTGCACCCGTCGAGAGGCAGAAGGCGAGGAACTGATGGTGATGGTGTGACCACTGTGACTTCGTGTTGGGCTGGGTTCCCCCAGAACTAAGCTGAAACCACTAGGCTACAAAAGCGGCAAACCAGCCGAATAGCCACAGCGTTACCAGCTCACCTGAGGAGGGAACACAGAGTGGGAAACCGGAGAAGACGGAGACGTGAAGAAGGGAAGCAACTGAGCAGACCCTGAGCAGAAAGAGGCCCCAGCGATGTTTCCCGGTCATATCAAAGGTAACGGGGAGAACGGGAGACCAAAAGGGGATCATTAAAGAGCAGCTGAAAGTACTCTCAGTAGAATTGATGGGAAAGTAACAGTGAAGTCGAAGAAGTGGACCTTTAATAACGAGAAAGAAAGAATAATGATAAATGTTGGAAAAGAGGCCAGAAAGACTGAGATACCTCTGCCGTAGGAAGTGGGGAGAATACTATATAGACTGTAAACCAGAAGGAGAATCCCATGAAGGGAATGAAAGGGGGATCACTGTGAGTCAAGATAAGACAAACAAAGCACCCAAAGAGAGGGGGAAAGCATATCACAACTAAGGAAACCTGTGCTACCAATGTACCGAAGGTACTTCATCGTAAAGGAAGATATAAAAGAGAGACTCCTGGAAAGCACTCCCTAAGGAGGAGAGAACCCCAAAGAGCTTGTGAAAGAACTGCAAGAACTGATACAAGAGTGGCACGAGACTATATGGAATGAACTTACTAGTAAGAAGGTGAAAGCCAGGGAGAACCACCCGGAGAAGGGAGACATTCTCCTGACCTTATTTTTGTTAGAATAGTGGTAGGGTCATTTAGGGTTAGTTTGTGGACAGCGGACCATTTTGGTGTTTTTGACTTCCCGGCGACGAACGAGCACCATAGTTATTTGTATAGGCAGGGAACGCCCACAAAGCAATAGGGAAAGTTAGGCCTCTTACTCATTTAATAAACATCCAATCAGAATGTCAATACCGTGTCCGCGTACTTCTTCTGATCCTCCACAGATCTTACCATGAATGTCAAGCTTAGCTTGAGTGTCATGTCATGCTGTGACCTATCATGACCCGACATATTGTGGCATGACTTTATGATGTGAGTTTGGGTGTGTGGGTACTAGGTCATCTGATAACTGGGCATTATGTAGACATGTAATCATTGGCTAATTGAGTTTCTAGGAAACCAGCATGATGTGTTTACGAGGCATGATGTAAACTGGTATGATGGGGTAGCTATATTGCACTATGCATGCATGCAAAATGGGAAAAAGAGCAGGATAATATCGATTCATCGACAGTTTTTATTTGTCTTAACTCCTGTAAATGTTATCTTTTTTCTGGATAGTAAAAGCTTGGAATTTTGGGCACACCCTTTGTTTGGACTTTTCTTATGTTGTTTGACTTTTTTTTTAATTGTCTTTTTCTTGAATGACTTGTCACCATTTCTGTATCACGCCTTGAACTGGGCCGCGGTACCAGACGGAGAGCTAAGAGTACCTAGCACACAGAACTCCTGGCCCACCTCGCTTCTGTCTTCAGCTGAGTCTTGCTACTGTGAACGCTCAACTTTGATGTATAGAAACCCGTACCTACTCTCAATTATGTCTAATAACGTTTCCCCAAAATGTTAGAACCCCTCTAATGAGAGCAAACAGCAAATAACCTGTTCTATGAGGGTCCACAATCTCGTTTTGGATCACGTGTTTTACAGAGGAAAACTGTGTGTTTGACTATCACTCTGATCCCACCTGCAAAGAAATTCTAGCACCTAAATGCTAGGCCTTCTTCTCTCAACGGGAGTATGACCCGCAACCCCGGACACTGGTCTCTGCTTTGTTGGACGTCCGCGTTGAGGAGCGGCCGCGAGAGGCAAAGGTTTCACATCAAGCTTTATCTTGCTCTGACCCGATCCCCAAGCATTTCAACATGTGAACTGGCAACACAGCTCTGCTGGCAATCACGTTCAAACACTTACCTCCAGTTCACTGCATTCATAGAAACGCCAACGCAACCTGTACCCAGTGCCTTAAACGAGCCAGGGCTCATCATGGGGGCGTGGCCTAACTGCGCGGTCACCTGCTGGCTCATTAGGCCACGCCCCTTGACGAGCCCCGGCTCAATGGGCTACTGGCACCCCTGCCAGGCAGCCTTTTGTAGAGATGAGCACCCTCTCCACGCCGGAGCAGAGGGTGCTGACCTCTGCACTTATTTTCTATAGGCTTGCCTGGCAGGGGACAGCGCCTCGCCTATTCAGCGTTAATGGTGGCGCTGGCCCTCGCCAGCTTGGGAGGGGCAACGTCACCATTAAGGCTGAAAGGGTGAGGTGGCGGCCCCTGGAAGCTGAGGCCGTTTTCCTGAGGATTGAAACTCCCACGAATGCGCGCTTCAGGCCTCACGTTTTCTCCATAATGGTGGTGCCAGCCCACGGGCATCTCTTGCTTAAAGGGATGCCTCGCAGGTGCGGCGCCACCATTATGGCTGAAAGCCTTTTTGTCTAGTGGCCAGGGCTGCCAGGGGAGATTAGTGGGCCCCGGCAGGGCCCGCCTCAAAACGAGATTTCGGAGCCTGCCGGAGCCCAACCCTGGCAGGCCCCGGCACACTTAAAGCACTGCCTGTTGCTCTGAGGCTGCTGATCTCTGCATTCAAGACTAGTTCAAGTGCAAGAGCTGTCGGTAGTGGGGAGGGTTTACGTTAGATTAGGTTAGCGGCAGTGGTTGGAGTAGGCGGGAGCGGTTGGGAGCGGTGCTTCTCTACTTTTTAAACTGTTCCTATTCTTTTATTTTAAGAAGAAACCGTTCCGGAATGGTTTAGTTTTAAAATGAAATTGCAGTAAGAAGTTGAAACTTGCACTTCAGTGCACTGCACTGAACGTTCAGTTAAACAGCAGCTGTGCTTGGGGCTTTGGATGGTGTGTGGGAAAGAGCGCGGCAATGGGGTTTGTGGAGAGCGGGGGCAGGCCAGCAGGGAACATAGTTCCGCTACTTCTTTTCGTACATTTCGACCACTGCTTAGGGGCCACTTGATTAGTGCACATTTGCTACTGGTATGGCCTTGAAGCACCTTGTTAGGCATGGAGTCACCTGACTGTTCAGCGCTTCTGGTTCCACTATATTGATGGGGCGGGAATAGTAGGTAAGCAAGCTTAGTGATATGAAGTCAAAGAATTGCAACTTGTTCCTTTACCTCTTTCTGCAGACTGCACTTCCTCTGACGTCACTTCCTCTTTAGCGGGTTGAAAGCGGCTCACAATGTCTAGAAAGGAAAATGGCCACCCAAATGTTGAAAATAAGATGGATGGAAAAGTTTATTTCACAGAGGATACAACCTTACCGGTTAGGAAAACATACGTAATGTATGTCCCCTTTTACTTGCTAAGCCATTTTAGCAGCTTGTTTAAAACACTGAAGGATTTTTGACATGAAAGTGCAATGCATTGTCTGCCCGGTGCACTTTACGCAGTCTCGGTCATTGTTGGCAGGCTGTCTGCTTGTCTTTGCACTTGTACTTTTTTTCGTTTTGTGGTATTGGGCCAGACTGACCCACAAGAGCTTTATTTTAGCCCTGACTCTGCTCTCCGTGTGAATTTGTCAGAATGACTTTGCAGTCCGGATTTTGTGACAATTGCTAGCAGAGGGCAGTGGCCCTCTACTAATCACCAGCTACTACGGAATAGTCGGGTTGCAGCAGTTTCCGCAGCTGCGCCCCTAAGCAGAGACTTTTTGCACAAGTGTATGCACGTGCAATGTAACAACGAAAGAGCTAAATACAAGTTCCACCCACCCAATGCACTCCATTTACTGTTGGGTCTGTACAGTGGCATTCAGCGTCTATAGCGATTACTTTTCACAAAATGGTTGCTTTGAAGATAGAGGGCCTCATGTCAAGTTTGCCGGTCCGGAAATAAGGGTGCTGGTTATGCTCTTGCCACAGCCGTAATTTGCTCCCTGACTTGCTCTTCGGAAGGCAGCAGCTTTTTCTGAAGTTCCTGCTGCTGTGTGTGCTCTCCCGGCTGTAGGGTAGGGTCTGGCCTCTGTTGCCAAATGATGTCCTCTGCTGCATCGATTGGTAGCCATGGCCGCCACAGCTCTACCAAGCTCTCAGGAACAGAGCATCTGGAGGGTCAAGAGCCTTATCACATTGACCAGCAGCAGGGCTTTAGTGGGCCTGGCCCCTATGGATCAGGCTGGAGACTGGGCCCTGCTGGGGCCTCGCAAGGGGGAGATTTTACCCATCCCTTGGGGATGTCCTGCCTCTGCAGGGCTTAGCCTTCATTTCCTGGAAGCAATGAAACGCAATAGGGGGCACTTCGGTGCCCGCCAATCCTCACCTTGCTCTCTGCAGATGCTTGCTTGGCAGCAAATTGCAGGGTTCATTCCTCTGTTTTAGGGGGGCGGCATTCTATAGAGAGGGGGGGTGGGTAACGGCTCTTCTGTTTTCTGTGTAGGGCGCTCTGCCCTGTACGTTGCACATAGACTGATGGTGCCCACACATTAACCCCTTGAGGTATGTTACATGTTGCCCTGCCTCGTGCAGGCATGTCTCTGCAGCAGACATTTGAACTCGCTCTGATCTTGCAGGGGTTAGAACCCCCATTAACCCATTTTGATTTCACTTGGGAGGGTTTTTCTTTTAGAAGATGTTTTTCGATTCCGGAATAATGATATTGTACTTATCATTTTTCTCCCTTTCATGGCCAATGTATATATTATAATTGATTGGTTGCTCTTTTGTGTATGACATGTCACTCCTTTTTATTATATGGTCAATACCTCTTGTATAAGGACCATCGCTACATAAGCGTCCATCCTTCTGAAAGCACCGTGTAAAAGAGTGGTCCAGACAGAGAGACAGTTTAAATATTAAATGTAGGTTTTAATTTCGTAGATTCAATGTATAAATGCAAAAACCCATTCTTCAGGGAAAAAGTCTGTATATGGAAAGGTTGAACGAGTAAATGCTAGTATTAGGGTGAAGAGGAGTTAGTGTATGTCTAGCTCGGACCAGGACTCAGCACATCCTACCCTACAGGCAGTGAACTGCTGGCATAGGAGGGTGCCACACCGTCTGTGGTCTAACCGGGTGTGGGTAGGGTGACCAGACATCCCGGTTTTCCCAGGACAGTCCCGGGAAATCGCCCTCCCCCCCCGGGGTCCCGAGAGTTTTTTATATTAATGAACCCTGTCCCGGGATTGGATTTGGAGGTGCCTGCGGTCCCAGTTTTTGCCAGGAACTGATTCAGAAATCCTGAAATCGGGGCCCGTCGCAACAGTTTCTGCTCATGAAGGCCTTTTTCAAGCCCTCATTACCTCCCCCTTCCCCTCTCTGGTCACTCTTCCCCAATGAGAAGAGTGTGCCTGGACCCACCTCCGCAACAGGCCAGCGACATAGAAGTAGGACTACCGTTTTTTATCTAGTCCTGTTTGTGTTTACTGTAGTCCCACTTCTATGCCTATGTCATGTCTGTTTTTTTTTTTTATCTGGTCAGCCTAGGTGTGGGGCAAGCTTGGATTCCGGACTATAGGACACGGGTGGTACATTGGCTAAACAGAGGAGGTTCTCATTCAGAGCTGGGTTACAGGGGATACTAACCTAGCTCTTCAGTCTCCTCACTCACTCCCCAACCTCCTAGTGCTCTTTGACTGTTTTCAAACACTAGGTTCCATTATCGTCATAGGCCGTGGTCTCAGCAGGGTAACTGGAGTCTCGCTGTCTGGTCTGTGTTCAGGCACTGGGGGAGGGGGGGCACAGAGAGTGCTCAGCATTGCGGGTGGTGCAACCAGACCTTCCACTCCAGCTCCAGTAGTAGCAGTGCCAGACTAGGTGCTGGCAAGAGCCAAGGAGAGCAGGCACAGAGGGCAGAACCCTGCTGAGGTTGTAGACACCAGGGCAGGGAGGCATAGAGTAAGTGGGCTTGTCCTATCTTTGAAGCTGCTGGCCTGTGGACCTGCCAGCTGTGTACTCTTTTAGTCGTTGCCAGTCCTCTCTCCCTGCACCAAGGTCCTTCTTTCAGCAGGGCTGGTGCGGTAGTCCTGGCACATAGGATGAGCTTAGATCGTAGCTGCTGCCCCCAGCCAGGGAAGTGATTGTTGGGCCTGGTTTCACTTTAGGCGGTAGAGGTTTGGTTACCCAGCTGCCTGATGGCTCTCCAGAATACCGTGGAGAGTCATGCAAGGTTCATAGCAGAGGTCCTCACTGTCCTCGGGATGGGCTTCTATTTCCTCGTGATGTACAAATTCCAGGAGCACATCCTAGGCATTTGTACAAAATGAGGGGAAGAGTATGGTCTCAACCCTTACTCAACCCCTAATCATAGCGTTACTCCCATTCAACCGCTCTGGAAACCATCCAAACATCTTCTTGGTTACAGTCTCAGGATATAGATCAAGGGTCTGCAACCTTTAGCTCTCCAGCGGTTTTTGGACTAGAAGTCCCATCAGCCCTAGCCAGCCTTGTCAATGGTGAAAGATCATGGGAGTCATAGTCCAAAACATCTGTAGAGCCAACGGTTGCAGACCCCTGATGTAGATGATTCCTCAAGACTCCATCCAGACACCCCGGTCACACTGGCCAAGTCTGGTCTCGACATGCGCAGGCTTGGAAATCCCAGACACGCAAAACAGACCATAAATGGCCACATCCTCTTCCAAGTAATAGTCTTCAGCTGTACAGCCTAGCGTCTAGATGTTTTTAAGGAATTGCTAGCAGGCGCATCTCCGGTGTGCTGCACTCCCTGGAACGCATCCAAACTGTCACCAACTAGGGTAGGTTCCTCACAGCAAACCAGACCGTGGTACGTGCCTGAGGTCGGTGCAGTGGATGGTATAACCCATGGCCTTGCGCGTAAGCATCCTGGTGTGGGAAGGGACATGGCTATGGGCTGGGGCAGGGTTCATGTGTTTGGCCTCTGCCCGGGCATGCCCACACTAGACATGGGCAGATGACTAGCTTTTAAAGTTAATATAGTCTGTAGAAATGATAAATCAGCACACTTTATTTTGATTTTGTATTGCTCAAATAGTGCAGGTTCATTTAATTGTAATAATGTGAAGCCAAATACAATTTACTTGTGCGTCATTACAATCACACCACTCCAAGATGACTGCCCGATTGATCGGCAGAAGGCGCGGCAGCCGTAGCGACGCCTCCACGTGATGTCAATGATTGCTGCGTACCGCCTGCCACTAGCTAATCTGGGAGAGGCAGCGCCGAGACACGCATTGATTGGAGGATTCCATTCCAATCAGCAAGCGCTGATGGCCAGGAGCTGTCTATCTGATGAATGTTGACAAGTGCCACCATTTGCCAATTACTTGCATCTGTAGGCTGATGGGAGCAAGCGCCAAAATAAAATAAACAAAATTCTAAAAATAGAAACAGAACACTGCCCGGAAGTACATTTTCACTAAACTGCAATTAGAGCAGTGTATGGGGACAAGTGGCAGGCTTTAATGAAAATAATATGCATGTATGGGATTTGTAAACTGCAAACCCAGCTGGGAATTAAGAGTGCTGTATGGAGGGGATGCCCCCAGGGGTTCCGAGCAGAGGAGCTGGGAAGAGAAGGGGGAGAGGGGGTAGGGGGCATTCTAGGTGGGGGGCGAATTAGGGTTGATTTGGAGGACCAGAGTTTGGCGAGATGTTCTTTGAAGTGTAGGGTCTCAGGCCCTTCCTGAAGTGCAGGATGGAAGGACCCCGTATTACATATGTTCGTAACGTGTAACGAATAATAGTATCATGTTTTCATATAGCGCCTCACGGTCAATTCATCATTTCTTTAAGCGCTGTAATTATAGAAAACCTTCATGAACTTTAACCTTATTTTTTTTCTCCAAGTTTTGCAAACATTTTACAGAACAACAAACCAATAACAGTTCCACTGTGTCGCCATACAACATCCTCCTCCTTCATTTTACTTTACACTATTTTTTAAACAATATATTCTAAAACAAATCCCTTTTTCGGAGGTGCCGGCAATAGTGCCAACTCCTCTAACAGTGTGGACTTTATAGTGACGGAAGAACGTTTTTAATAAATACTTTCTTTTGCTAAATATACTATCACCCTGTACTCGATGACTTGACCTGAGAAGGAGGGAAGGGCTAAGATGGCCGCGCCAGGATTCCAACTTGCATGGCTCCGCCCTGGCCGCTTGTTTCAGTCAAGCACTTAACTCGCAACACTTTCCGCTCGCCACTAGAGGCAGGGCTGGCCTTTGGCAGGGCCTCCCAGGCAACTGCCCGGGGTGTGAAAACAAAGAAATTGATATGAGGCCGGGAAGCCCAAAGGAAACACACCAACACAGGTTACAAAGGACATACAAAGTGCTTTATTTAAAAGCTACAACAGTTACCAAAAAGTCAATTGACAAACGGATAGCTATCAGGCTCTCAGAGTAACGTAACAAACTTCAACGAAGGTTTGATGCATTAGTAGAGAGACCGTACATTGGAATACTTGCGCTTTTATATTCTTCATTCAGCCCTGGCCAACCCCCTCGCAGGTTAACCATTCTTGGGACCAGGCCTAGGGTTCCTTGCCAGGTCAATCCCATAATGTAGCATTTTGATCAGTTCCGCTGATACAGTTGTTCATTTACACATAGGTCAGGGATAGGACAAGGTCTCAGTTCGCGACCCCGACAAGTGGCCTGCAGGCATATTACTTATTCATGTGTGCGGAGGTCACAACGGCCAGAATCTCACTCAGAATGTCATTCGGCCTCCATTTTGATGTTCAGGGTGACTTCCACATTACAAGAGAACCTAAAATAGCGGCTAAATCCAAGATGGCGACTTACACAATTTTTCGTTAAGGTCAAGACCTTACCGCGGAGTCTATTTACATGATATTTTAGACAACTTGGCGTAGGCCAACACACATTCAAATACTGCGATAGGAGGCATAATATCATTTCAATTCCAACAGGGGTGCCATTAGTCCCCCGCCACGCCAGGTTGGGTGAGTCTTTGAAGGTCTCCCCCGAGCTGGCTGTGGTGGGAAAAGGCACGGCAGGCGTCCTATTAAAATTAAATGTGCCCTCCTCTCGTGCTCGCGCTGGGCTTTCCAGCACAGGAGCGGGGCGCATTTAATAACAATCGGGCTCTGATGCTTTTGCATTGGTGCCCTACTGAAGTGATTACCTCCCCGCTCTGGCGTGGGAGTGGGAAATTAAAAAGAAAATGGGCTCAACCCTCCCCACTGGTATTGACCAGGGACGCGTGGGGACAGGGGGCACCACATTTTCGTGTCGCTGCCTGGGGCACTGCTGCCTTTAAAGCAGCCCTGCCCACTGGGCTATCCTTCAGTATTATGGGATTTTCAATGCTGCGCCCCCTCGTTCTCACCCAAATAAACCACATTGTCCTCCACCACACTCCATCCGAAACTCTACTACTCTTGTCCCCCTATAAGGTTCCTCTTACCTGGCATGACTGGTTGCTTCCCTCAGTGTCGGACTATCCATTAGGCCAAGTAGGCACTGGCCAATGGGCCCCACTCCTTTTAGGGGCACTGGGAAGGCAAAGGCATTGATGCGCTGGTGCGCGGTGCAACCACCTTATAATTTGCGAGGGGGGCCCCGATTTTTCGACCGCCTAGGGTCCTCCACACTTACATGTAAATTTCACCAACATAGGCCGTTAAGGGACGATTTGACAAAGACGTGGCGCAGGAGGATGGCAATACTAGGCTGATGGACGCCATTTTGAATCCATGGCGGTAAAATATCGGCACCGCCTTGGCGGAAAGGGGAATTACCGCCCCATTCCAAGGTTGGCGGGGCGGTAATTCCCCCTTCCACCATTGCCCTTCCCCATTCCCATTTTTGCCCCATAGGGCTCAATGGGAATGGGGAAGGCGCTAATTACGGTACCGCAAATTGAGGTACCGTAATTAGCTCCCTGGGTCCCTTTGCGGGTTGGTTTTTAACGTCTGCAAAAAGCAGGCGTTAAATCCCCCAACCCGCAAAGGGACCTCGTAGTAAGGGGGTAAGGATTTACCGGTACCGGTATATTACCGGTACCGGTACCGGTAAATCCTTACCGCCATCCGTGTAATGAGGCCCATAGTCTCTTATTGTAGTCACTTGGCCGTCATAAAGATTTTTTTCTTTTACGCTGTACCAGAAATAATTTCTTTATGAAGGCAGAATAAGTCTAACATTTTGGGGGCTAAGCTTTTTTCTTTTTTCTTTTTTTTTAGTCCAAGGGGGACCCCTCCCAGGATATGTGGTAACGGGGTCCCCCGCAGCATCGGCAGTGCTAGGGCCCCCATTACGCAAGTGACCTCACCCTCTGCATAGTTAGCTAGGCAAATATAGTCAGAAATGGGGTTGAATTAGTGTTAAGGTAACATCGCACAGGCATGAGTGTAAATTCCTAATTCGTTGTTGAAAAACTATCTGTGAAATTAAGCATTTGTACGCGGTGCTCTTTTTCGCTTTGAGAAGATTTTAAGGCTTTTCGGATCTGTGCTGCCCTTAGAGTCAGTCCCACCCTTCTGTGGAGCCGGTTTACTCCTAGCGAGCGATGGCGGGCTTGTTCTTCTTCTTGCTGATAGAGTTTTATCCATCAGCTGTGATTTTTGGATGCCACGGCTTGAGGCTCATTACTCCATCTTCTCGGTTCATGGGTTTGTATTCTTCTTGGTCTGTGTGGTCTTGTCACAGTAGGGCTGGTTTCACAGGGTCTTCGCAGTGATGGTCCTTAGCAAGCGATGGCAGCTGTAGTGATGCGTTTATAGGAATTCATTAACACTTAATTGAAATAACATACAAATTAAAGACGAAGCAATCAAAGATGATTGCAATATCCCTCAATTGATCGTAAGTCATGCCGTGACTTTTATCGCTAATTTGATTGTTACATTTTATAAGTGTGCTTGTTGGCTTTCCGGAAACGGAATTAGGTTTTATAGCATTTCTACGAAAGAATGCAAATGAGGTGCAAACGGAGACCGATCCAAAATCTTTGCTCATGAGCTTATTACAATGATACGGGGCGTGCCGATAACGTTAAGAAGACTGGGAGCCAGGAGCCTTTTCATTGAGGCGATATGCCTCGAGGCTGCGGCCCTGATATGGGGCGTGCCAATAACGTTAAGAAGACTGGGAGCCAGGAGCCTTTTCATTGTGGCGATATGCCTTGAGGCTGTGGGCCTGATATGGGGCGTGCCGATAACGTTAAGAAGACTGGGAGCCAGGAGCCTTTTCATTGAGGTGATATGTCGTAAGACCGCAGGCCTGATATGGGTGTGCCGATAACGTTAAGAAGACTGGGAGCCAGGAGCCTTTTCATTGAGGCGATATGCCGTAAGACCGCGGGCCTGATGTGGGCATGCCGATAACGTTAAGAAGACTGAGAGCCAGGAGCCTTTTCATTGAGGTGATATGCCTCGAGGCTGCGGCCCTGATATGGGGCGTGCCAATAACGTTAAGAAGACTGGGAGCCAGGAGCCTTTTCATTGTGGCGATATGCCTTGTGGCTGTGGGCCTGATATGGGGCGTGCCGATAACGTTAAGAAGACTGGGAGCCAGGAGCCTTTTCATTGAGGTGATATGTCGTAAGACCGCAGGCCTGATATGGGTGTGCCGATAACGTTAAGAAGACTGGGAGCCAGGAGCCTTTTCATTGAGGCGATATGCCGTAAGACCGCGGGCCTGATGTGGGCATGCCGATAACGTTAAGAAGACTGAGAGCCAGGAGCCTTTTCATTGAGGTGATATGCCTCGAGGTTGCGGCCCTGATATGGGGCGTGCCGATAACGTTAAGAAGAATGGGAGCCAGGAGCCTTTTCATTGAGGCGATATGCCGTAGGACCGCGGGCCTGATATGGGCATGCCGATAACGTTAAGAAGACTGAGAGCCAGGAGCCTTTTCATTGAGGCGATATGCCTCGAGGTTGCGGCCCTGATATGGGGCGTGCCGATAACGTTAAGAAGACTGCAGCCAGGAGCCTTTTCACTGAGCCGATATGCCGCAAGACCGCGGGCCAACCATTCGCTCGGGCCCTTAAGTTGGGAACGGGTCCCCATTAGCATGCATGTAGTTACCTACATACCTTTCCTGCATGGCCTGGTCTGCCCCGATGCCGTGCAGTGCTGCTGTTACCCTCTGTCCGTTTTCAATGCTGATTACTGTGATGCCAACATGAAAATGGACAGAGAAGACCGCAGTACTGCACAGCGCCGGGCCGTGCAGCAAAGGTACCTTTTTTGGTTTCGTTTATATATATATATATGTTTTAAAAGACACCATTATCACCTGTGTAGGAAAGTGCACAGGTGCAAAGGAGAGGGAAAGCTGGGAAGGGAAAGGGGCACTGGCTACCCAGGCTGCTCCTAACAGGGGCTTGTACCAAGTAATGCAGCCTTCATTCCGAGCATCCTGATTGGTCAGCACCCCCTTCCAGGGTGTTATTTAACATTACGGACAGGACACAACCAATGGTGAGGCTTGCTATATTCTCCTACTGCCTCCTTCTGCCGCTTTCTATACCATCAGCAAACGCCACCGCGCCAACGAACAGCAACGTCCATCTGGGAGACATGTTCTCTTTGGATCGAGAAATAATGGACACCACACCTATTTCCCTTGTAAATTAACACAATAAAAAGCAATAACATCCACATACAAACTGTTGTCAGACCCACGCTTGCCTTAGGAACCCACTGGGAAATCAGCACGGTCAATTGCTGTGTTGGACTCCGCAGCCGTCAACATGGCCACTGAACCTGGGGTCATCCGAAGTGACCTTTGGCCTACAGATCAATCGAGGGAGCAGCTGCAGACAACTGCTCCAATCAAAGACTAGCGTTGACTGCTAATTTACTAAAGCAGAATGTTCCCGTGCCTTCATTACAGTGAAGAACGTCCTTCTGTGCCAGGGATCGGCATCCTTTGACGCTTTTGGACTACAACTTCCATATGCCTAGCCAGCATAGTCAATGGTGAGGGATTATGGACGTTGTAGTCCAACACCTCTGTAGGGCAAATGTTTGCAGATCTATGCTAGGTGAACGTTTACCCTGTGTCCCCTAGGACGGCCCAAAGGGTTGGCTTTGGTAGTAGCTGTAGAACGATATAGGTGCTATCTTTGTTTTCTTGAGGGCACATTAAGAGTGTTCCTGTTATACCTGGTTCTGCAACCTTTAGCTCTCCAGAGGTTTTGGACAACAACTCTCATCAACCCTAGTCAGCAGAGTCAATGGTGAGGGATCATGGGAGGTGTAGTCCAAAACATCTGGAGAGTCGCAAGTTGCGGTCCCCTGACCTAATACATCAAAATACTTGAGCATGGTTCAAGCCATGCTAGGCCTCGTCGTCCCCAAGCAATATTTAATTCTCTCCTTCCAGTGTCATAGTTCTAGGTCAAGAGAGCGAGAGAGAGCACGGAGAAGGGTGCGGGGGCAGAATGGGAAAGAAACTTAAAAAGAGAGAACTGAAGGAAAAAGAGAAAGAATGAGGGGAAACGACAAGACAGAGAAGAGACCGGGCAAGAGGGATGGAGTGCCAAGAGACAACATGGAAGGTGAAGGGAGTCAAGAAACAGAATGGGGCGAGATAAATAAGAGAAAGGGGGGCGAGGGTAATGAGTCCGATTTGGAGGGATGCAGAGGACAGAAAGGGAAGAGGAGGGGCTTACTGAATAAGAAGGGGGGCAGAGCGAGCAAGAGAGAGTAACACGCCAACAGTAAAGAGGAAAGATGATTGGAAGAAGAGAGATAATGCAGGTGAGGGAAAGGGGGAAAGAGGATAAAACTGGGTGAGAAAGCAGGAAGTAATAAAAGAGGCAGAACGGATGGAGGAAAGAAAGAGAATGGGCGTGAACGAAGGGAGACCCTTATGGAGCGAAAGAGAAGCGGCGCGCCCGAAACAGATCCAAGGGACCGAAGGGGACGTTTGTAATTGTTGGCATCTTACCAAAAAAAGATGAACTAATCTCCTTTATTGGAGGAATCAATTTGGCGCACCCCCAATTCATACTGAATGCAAGATGGCCTCTGCTGCTTGCACTCCAGTAACCTCCCTGAAGAAGTCATGGCTCCGGCTGGGGAGCGGCAGTCATGGCATACCTTTCTTCAGCTGCCACCCTGCTCTGCCCAAACTGCTTCGCTCTGGCCCAGATTTTCAAAAAAAGGCAGCGGACGAGGAAGTTGAGGGCTGGGGGCAGTGGCATATCAGAAAATGTGGGATCCCCTCTGGCCGCCAAGCTCCTCCACAAAGCATGGTCTGTGCCACACAGGCCGGCTTGGACCGCCACGCATGTGCAATGCCCATGCTGATCACGCTGCTCCAGGGGCGTGCCGTACACTGCACTAGGTGAAAGATGTCTTTTTTTTAATCGAACCTTCAATCTTTCACCTATAATAGAAACAAGGGGCCAGTGGCTGGCCCCTGTCTCCCAAATGTACTAGCCACCTCTCTGCAAGGACAGGAATGTTTTGCACAGTAATGATGCCATAGGAAAACATGTTTTTGTAAAGGTTTGTTTATAAACCAAAGACAAATAAATAAATACATTAAAAAAAAGATGCCATTTTCCACATGTAGCATTATACTCCTTTTGACTTTAATGCCACAGGAAGAACAGGTTGTTGCTGCCTTCTCAAATGCTCTCCCCCCACCATGTAAGAACACTCTTCATGTTGACTTTGCCCCCAGCACCAGTGAAAAATGCAATGCCACATTAAGGAAGTATTTTACGTGCTGGCTGCACAAACGCCTCCCCCCTCAGCACGTGTCTGCTTTACCCTTAACACCCCTATAAATGCCATGCCACTTTAAAGTGTGGGAGTGGGAGGAGCCTACAGAGATTCCTAATGGGAATTCAGGACGGACATACCCTTAGCACTAAGGGGTTAAGGAAACATGTCCTTGCTGGCTGCACAAATGTCCCCCCAATGTAAGAAAGCACGTCATGCTGTTCGCCTTGCCTTTAAGGCGAGTCAGAAATGCCATGCCACAGTAAGACAATGTACAGGCTGAGGCTTCCTGCTCCATTTGTACTATAAACTTCCCACCTCAACACCTCCTCATCAAGTTGACTTTAGCCCAAAAATGCCAGTAAAACATGCCATGTCATTATCATAAAATGACCATGCCCCAATGCCCCCTGGTTCCCTGCCTTGCACACGGGCATACATACCAATTCACCCCCAGGCACTCACCCAAAACATTCACACTGCATTCTCCACATGCGCACCCAGAACATTAACACTGCATTCTCCACATGCGCACACAAAACATTCACACTGCATTCTCTGCATGCGCACCCAGAACATTCACACTGCATTCTCCACATGAGTACCACATGCGCACCCAGAACATTCACACAGCGTTCTCCACATGCGCACCCAGAACATTCACGCTGGGTTCTCTACATGCACACCCAGAACATTCACACTGCGTTCTCCACATGCGCACCCAGAACATTCACACTGCGTTCTCCACATGCGCACCCAGAACATTCACGCTGGTTTCTCTACATGCACACCCAGAACATTCACACTGCATACTCCACATGCGCACCCAGAACATTAACACTGCATTCTCCACATGCGCACACAAAACATTCACACTGCATTCTCTGCATGCGCACCCAGAACATTCACACTGCATTCTCCACATGCGTACCACATGCGCACCCAGAACATTCACACACCGTTCTCCACATGCGCACCCAGAACATTCACGCTGGGTTCTCTACATGCACACCCAGAACATTCACACTGCATTCTGCGGAACCAGGAAGCAAAAAATGCAGATAGCAAGTTGGGGAAAGGTATAGAGAAAGAGGATCTGGGGGTGTAAGGGAGGAGAGGTGCAGCGGGTCTCCCCCTCTATTTGCGGATTAAAAAGTGGTAAAATCAGCAGAAAAAATTCAGGGAAAAAATCGGGAACACCTCATAGATACATTTAATGGCAATCCCTGGCAAAGGATGTTGGTACCTGGTACTCTATGGCAATATCTGCCATGTTATGCCTGTACCTGCTATTTGATTGAAGTGGCTATGAGTATATGACGTTTGATGGCAACACCCAAGATGTGGTTCTAGTACCTGGACTTTGATTCTACTAGTTCATAATACTTTTTATATTCGTCATAATTGGGAGAACCCCTTTGCTGCTGAAAACAAACAAGGGCAAATACTGTGTTGCGAGATGGTGCCCTCACAGTCGCTTTTTAGCCCCCTGTAACCTATCAGAGGAGACCTAGCCATGTTCGTGGCCGTCTTGCCCTGCCCGCCTTGCACCAGAATGCCAGCCGATGCTCTTCTCAACTAGAGTGCCACCCGCAACGCAGACTGGGCATCTTCAGCGAGGCGTGGCTAATGTTCGGCGCCTCTCATGTTCGGCGCCTCTCTAGGAACAGAGGGGAATCCGCCAGCATTTTGCGGTCGGACTGTCCTTGTGGGCGGGGCCAGGCTGATATGAAAATGGATTTGTCGCCTCTTGTAAGGCACAGTGAGCTAAAACGTGCATATAGACCCTCCCGAGTGGGCGACATCTCCTGGAACTGGTTTCTGGCCCTGTTCCTTCTCGGGGGCGTTGCTCGGTCTGGAAAAGATCTGGGGCTACGCTAATGGCGGGACTCGGGGCTAGCCCCTGAGCTTCTATATGGGGCTACAACCAAAAGACCCGGGACTATAGCCCTCCCCTAGCCGGGCCCTTGTTTGTTCTCCGTAGAGGGGCTCTGGCATGCCATTTCTTCCAAGTCCTTGGCATTTGATGAGAATACCTGGCATCTGATATTCCTAGCCTGCATTGCCAATGCCTGGGGCATGACTGCGAGTTCCTGAGTAACTAATCACACAGAAAAACAAGCCTTCATAGAAAGGCCCATTGTTGTGTTTGCCAGTGCCAGCTTTTCCCTCCATTTCTGCATCATTTCTTTTTTCAGACTGTTTTCCTTCTTGCCCCTCTGCCTTCCTCCAGGCATAATGTGGCATGCGCATTATGCAGGGCAGCTATTTTCCCACCCTTTTGCACCCCGCAGAGGGGCATCTTGGCACTATTGACAGATAACAGATGTTCATTGTTACCCAACTCAATGGTGTTCATTTGCTGGACCGCAGAAGGATGAAGGGTTGAGTGGCCCTGCCGGGATTCGAACTTGCGGCCATGAGGTCTGACACAGGCACCTGTAGTGGATGCATTAGTCCACTGAGCCACAGAGCCAGCTCTGGCACGCGGCACGCGCTGTGTCCATAGTGTTTCCCCTCAGATGGCACACTTCCATTGTGTGCTGTAGCAAGCCTACTGTTCGCTGTCTAAGCATCCAGGAAAATGATATGGTAATGTATTCTTGCGCTGTTCTGCATGGCCTAACACTTTTCAAAGCAGCGCTTAGGGTTTTTAATATTTAAATGCAGGTCAACCCTTATTTCTTTTCTTTTGGAGAGCATAATAATCAGAGTTTTGAAGAGTCTGTACAAAGGATTGGTTGAAAATGAAATCAGCACACATCTAGAGAAAAAAAAATATGTCTACAGTTGAAAAGAGGTTGTTCTCAAATATGTTTCTTCTCATTTACAGAAGTGTGTTTCTGTTTCATGGAGCTTAGGGTTTGTGTTGTCCAGTTGTGAATGCGGCTGTCGTTTTATGCAGTTTGTGTTTACAGCGAATCAAAGCGCGTGTTGCTTGTTGAGTTTCCAGTACATCAAAGAGCTTTGAACCCGATTAGATGAATCGTACCAATGCTGTGGACATGTTTGGTCAACGTGACAGTGGGATTAGAGAGATTGTTAGCAAATCAGTGTGTGACTACTGCAGGGTTGTCCAGCTCCAGTCCTTGAGGGCCGGAATCCTGACAGGCTTTCAGGATACCCCTCGTTAATATTCATGACAGCAAATGTACATGCATTTAGAATCATTTTATGCCAATTGATCTAATCAATATTATTGAGGGGTGCCCTGAAAGTCCCACATGTTTCTGGCCCTCGAGGCCTGGAGTGGGGCAACCATGTTAGAGAATGTGCATGTCTCTCTTGCATGCATTCATGCATTGGATTTGTAGAGGGCGAACCCAGCGGAGAAGTAACAAAGCACTGCGCATATGGGACACGCCCGGGGGTTTCCAGTAAGGACCCAGGGGTAGCAGACGTTCTGGGCTGGATAGGTGGGCGAGGGGAGTTTGAAGGCTCATCGATCGATCAGTGACATGCTTTTGAAGAGTACGGCTTTCAACTTCTTCTTGAAGTGCAGGATGGAGGGGGACCAGCCTTTGCTAAGTTTACAAATCCTTCCAGAGACAAGATGGCGAGCAGGAAAAGACCTGTGCCTGGGCTGTTGTTTTTCTCCGTGTTGCAGTTCTTTGTTTATAACCTGGCGATGTTGTGGCTTCTGGTAGTGCACTGACCTCTGGAGATGTTGAAGTTCTCAGCCTGGCATGGTGGTGTATTAACTGTGGCTGCTTGGTAGGCTTCTGGTGACCTCTGCAGATGTTGAAGTTCTCGGCCAGGTATGGTGGTGTTTTGGTTGTGGCTGCTTGGTAGACCTCTGGTGACCTCTGGAGATGTAGAAGTTTTCAGCCAGGCATGGTGGTGTTTTGGTTGTGGCTGCTTGGTAGGCTTCTGGTGACCTCTGCAGATGTTGAAGTTCTCGGCCAGGCATGGTGGTGTTTTGGTTGTGGCTGCTTGGTAGGCTTCTGGTGACCTCTGGAGATGTTGAAGTTCTTTGCCAGGCATGGTGGTGATTTGGCTGTGGATGCTTGGTAGGCTTCTGGTGACCTCTGGAGATGTTGAAGTTCTCGGCCAGGTATGGTGGTGTTTTGGTTGTAACTTCTGGTAGTTCACTGACCTCTGGAGATGTTGAGGTTTTCAGCCAGGCATAGTGGTGTTTTGGTTGTGGCTGCTTGGTAGGCTTCTGGTGACCTTTGGAGATGTTGATGTTCTTAGCCAGGCATGGTGGTGTTTTGGTTGTTGTTGCTTGGTAGGCTTCTGGTGACCTCTGAAGATGTTAAAGTTCTCATCCAGGCCTGGTGGTGTTTGGGTTGTGGCTGCTTGGTAGACCTCTGGTGACCTCTGGAGATGTAGAAGTTTTCAGCCAGGCCTGGTGGTGTTTTGGTTGTGGCTGCTTGGTAGGCTTCTGGTGACCTCTGCAGATGTTGAGGTTCTCAGCCAGGCATGGTGGTGTTTTGGTTGTGGCTGCTTGGTAGGCCTCTGGTGACCTCTGGAGATGTAGAAGTTTTCAGCCAGGCCTGGTGGTGTTTTGGTTGTGGCTGCTTGGTAGGCCTCTGGTGACCTCTGGAGATGTAGAAGTTTTCAGCCAGGCATGGTGGTGTTTTGGTTGTGGCTGCTTGGTAGGCCTCTGGTGACCTCTGGAGATGTAGAAGTTTTCAGCCAGGCCTGGTGGTGTTTTGGTTGTGGCTGCTTGGTAGGCTTCTGGTGACCTCAGGAGATGTTGAAGTTCTCAGCCAGGCCTGGTGGTGTTTTGGTTGTGGCTGCTTGGTGGGTGATGCAGGCAATCTTGGAAATGATGCTTGCCTGGAGGGATAGCCAGTGCGGCTCCCTGAGGATGGGGCTTAACCACTTTGCACCGTCATTTTAGCAGGAAATCGGAGATCATCAGAGATTTTTTGAAGAATTGCCGACATTCTGTTTCACAGAAACCCCCAGTGAGCACGTTTGAGCTGACTGATATTTTAATAGTTGACAAAGTCTGGGGAACCATAATGGCCCTCTGGCCCTCAACCCTTCCAGTCCATTAAAAACTATACCTGATCATGGGTAAATCTGTACGCAAGAATCCTCTGAAGCTCTGCCGGTCATTCCGCTGTCACTACACCTGTTTACTGACGAAGAGCTATTGCAAGGTGTAGCAAATTCTAATGACGGATGAATTGTTCACTAACATTTCCAATAGCTAGATATTTCCAATCCTCGCGCCAAAGGTTTTGTTGTTTACCTTCAAGTTATGTACCTCTTTGTTACAGAGGGTGCGAGGAGCACATTCTCAGCACTATGTTTCCAGTGATGACAATGTGCCCCGTCTGCCTTTGAAACATTGATGAAGCCATCCAGCATTCAAGCCAGAATTCCTGCGGTGCTAACTTACTTCGGAGTTGCTTGCTGGACTCGCTTTGTCCTTTACCCACATTGACTCTAGTTCCTTTGCCTGGATACTCTGCAATATCCCTCTATGGTTTCTTTGTGGGAATATCACCTGGAGTTGTAGGATTGGGACCTGCTCCCATTACTTTGAACTATGAGCAGTGACTTGACTCTTTATCCCTCTCTTCTTCTAGTTGCGCCCTCGCAGCGGTTCGGGGCACGATTCCTCTCCTGTTCTGTTGTCCTTACTGCTGATGAATTCTACTCCGCTAGGTTGCTGACGCCCTCTACGATACCATGGGGTATTCGAAGGCTTCCTGGGTTTGGGTGATGGCATTGCTGGTCGCTAGCTCGCACCCCTTCTCTGTTTTCTTGCTGACTGAAGGACGCGTGTCATTCCTCCGCTTCCCAAGTCCAGACTTGTTACTGGCTCCCTCTACACTTGGTGTTTTGCTTCCCAGCGACTGTGGCAGTGAGGAAAAGGCCCTTACTGAAGGAGCCCGGTACTGCGGCCATTGGCCAGCAGCAGTCGCCTCAAGAAGAGAGGCCGTTCATGACTCTTATAAAGAGGGAACCCAGCTCCCCGATGGTTGACCGACTGAAACCCCACTCTCTATTTGCTGAGTCTCCCAAGACTCCGCCTTTCTGGCACTGGATTCGCTGCTGGTCCTTGGGTCGATTCTTAGCCGTATCGCTGTCTCAAATTTCTGTTAAGTGTTTGTGCTTCGCAACATAGTATACATCTTTGAGTGGCTGCCTGCACGCGCTCTGACTGGGACTTGGAACAGTAGAATGCCGGCACCTGACATAGAAATAGACGATATGATGGTGATTGCAGTCACATGCATAAACCTTGATTCCAACGAGCCGTAGAGGCCTAGAACATCCACAGGGGACCCCATGTCTGCCACTGGTGCATGGTTTCCATGCACCCCATTTCTTCTTGTTGCTGCTACATAGAACTCCTTAGGCGTGCGGACGGTTTAGTGCATTCCCAACAACTTATTTAATTGTTTCCCCAGTTTTATTTATTTATTTATTTTGCAATTTATATAGCTCACCCAGCCAAAGGGCATCTTGGCGGTTTAACTGTTAGCCATTTTCACATCGTTGTGTGGGTGGACCACCGTTGCGGTCCAAGCGTACAGGACGCTACGCTGCACTGGGGCGTGGGAGGGGGCGGGATCCAGGGTTAGGGCAGTTGCCGCCTTATGTTCTTTTCACACGCGAGCGCTCCGGGCCTGTGAGGCCTCAATAATGGCAACGAGGGGAACACCCTCGCTTTCATAACAGCGGGGCCTGCTGTCGGGCAGTAAAGCGCGTCGGCGCGCCCCGACCCAAGGAAGGCACCCGGCCACGCACCGCGCCCCACACGGCTCAGTCATATTGCCTTCGCAAACACCTCCGGGGGAAAGCGCCACATCCTTACGTCATGCACGCACCTCCCTAGATGCGTGCCAGGTCCCGAGATTGTCATGTCGCACACAGGCGTGAGGATCCTGCAAGACAACCATCATACATACACGCTTGAGGAAGCCCCGCTACGGTTCCACGGCAAGGAATTAGCGGACACAACAAAATTCCAAGAGGGAACAATGAAGGTCTGTACCCTCACGTTGTGAATATCTAGCGGGGCACACTGAGGCCAAGTATACTACGCCTGCACGTGAGATACACGTGTTATAGTTGTTTCAGCAGTACACTGCCACGGCCACATTAACAAAAGGGCCCCAGGCTCAAGACAGTGTGAATATTTCAGAAATAACTTCCTACGGCCAGAACACCCATAAAGGCCCCTGTTATCAGTACAAATTCCCAAGGCCGGAACATCCAAAAGGGCCCCAATTTCCAGTGAAACCGCTCAGTTTACTACGCAGACATATCAGACCCAGCACTTGCGACTGCATCATCCTCAGGAGGGGCCGACAACCCTCAAGGAGTCGACATACCACAACCACAAGCCACTGGTGGATCATCGCAAGTGATGCACATCCCCAGCCCGTTTGAGATACGAGACACCTCAAACTTAGGACCGCGCTGGACCACATGGCTACGGGACTTCAAATTTTATGTAGGAGCCATCGGGCTAACTGATGATGACAGACTCAAAAACACACTTTTCATGGCAGTAGGATCGGCAGTAAGAGACATTGCAGGTGTACTGTTGAATGTGGACACTGTAACATACCAGGAACTTCATGTCAAGCTGTCGGAATACTTCGCCCCGCACACAAATGTTGATTATGAACGCCACATTTTCCACACGACAAGACAAGAAAAAGGGGAATCCATCGACAATTTCGTCATGCGTCTCCGCATTAAGCTCAAACATTGTGAATTCCACAAATATTCGAACGAAGAGGCGCTCAGATCGCAAGTCATCGCCTGCTGTCTCTCTCAACCTTTCCGAAAACAACTGCTGCAGAAACAGAGATCTCTCGAGGAAATCCTAGCACTGGCCCGCATGGAGGCCGCAGTAGACTCTCAATTAGACAACTTGGGAAAAGTCTCTATTCAACAGCACGGGGAAAACATTGACACGTAAACAAATTGTATGCGAACCCTCCCCAAGGAAACAAACGCCCCGATGCCACACGTTATAAGTGCGGCTATGAATACCCACACACGGGAGACTGCCCGGCGCTAGGACAACAGTGCGCTGCTTGCGGGGGCATGGACCACTACAGGGTCATGTGCAAAAACGCACCAAGACCATCCCCGTACAGACATCAGCCCCAAGACAGGCGAAGATACTCCCTACGAGAACAAGAGGAGATTCTGACCACCCAGTTCACAAGAGGGAGGAAAAGGACCGGAAAAACACCTATTCGCGCGGAGAGAGACGACCTCAGGAAGAAGTGAGACGCCCACAAAGAAGACGTTTCATTAGATACATCGAAATGCGGTCCCCTACCAGCAGCGAGTCCCCCTCGTCAAACGAGGATCAGAGGAAAAAGGGATATGTGTGGGCCCTCAACGACAACACCGCGGCCACGCAACAAAGTCCCACCCTCATCTTACACCTAAACAACACCCCAATGAAGTTTCTAATAGACACAGGAGCGACAGTTAATATTATCAGTGAACAAGAACTCAAGTCGCTCACGCCGATGCCAAAAATAAAACCAGCCACGGTGGACATATATCCGTACGGGGCCACAAAACCCCTGCCCTGTATAGGCACAATCACAGCATGGTGCACTCATAAAGAGCACTCAGCCAAGATTCCGTTGCACATTTTGAAAACTGAAGCCAATAGCGGATGCATACTGAGTTTTCGCACGGCAGTGGACATGGGCCTCGTACACATTCTGTACCAACTGATGCCCCACAAGTACATTTCCAAACCAGACTCCATTGAACAATCATTCCCAAATCTCTTCCGAGGACTTGGAAAACTAAAAGGGAGAAAATTCTGTCTTCACATCAACCCACTCATCAAACCAGTGGCACAGCACTATCGAGGCATTCCCGTCAATATACAAAGGCAGGTGGAGGACGAGCTGGACAAATTGATCAAAATGAACGTCATCGAACCAGTCTCTGGCCCCACGCCCTGGGTGTCGCCCATTGTCCCTGTTCCCAAGAAGTCTCCGGACGGATCCATCTGTCTGTGCGTTGACATGCGCAGGGCTAATGTGGCCATTGAAAGGGAAAGGCATCAGGCGCCACGAATCACGGACATGATTCACCTTCTTCATGGGGCAAAAATGTTCTCAAAACTAGACTTAACAAAAGGCTATCATCAGATTGAAATTTCCCCAGAATCTTGATATATCACTACTTTCGTCACCCACATTGGCCTTTTTCAATATAAACGACTCAGTTTCGGCATCTCATCGGCCGCCAAGATATTCCAAGAAGAAAAAAAAAATAGTGATCCGCCATGTTCCGAACTGTCTGAACTACTCAGATGATGTGATGGTTTATGGAAATACACAGGAAGAGCACGACCTGGCACTACACAGATTGTGCCAAGCCCTTCAAGATGCGGGACTTACCCTCAACAAGACAAAATGTGAATTCTCAAAGGGGTCATTAAGATTCTTCGGTCACATCTTTTCAGAAAACGGGATGAGACCGGACCCTGAAAATGTTAAGGCACTCAACTCAGCCACACCACCTGAAAACGTCGCTGACCTACGCTCATTTCTAGGTCTTGCCAGCTATTGTGCAAGATATCTGAAGGACTATGCGACTGTGAGCTACCCCCTGCGACTACTCACGTGCAAAAACACACCGTTCATCTGGTCTTTAGAATGCCAGAAGGCTTTTGAAACTATCCGGAATGCTATCTCACAAGCTGGCGATATGGCGTATTTCGATGCCCGTCGAGACACCGAAGTCATTGTCGACGCCAGCCCGGTAGGACTGGGTGCCATACTCACTCAAAAGGACCCTACGGATTCATACAACACATACGTAGTGGCATACGCCAGCATGAGTCTCGCAGCCACAGAGCGGGCATACTCACAGGCGGAAAAAGAAAGTTTGGCGGTAGTATGGGCCTCTGAGTATTTTCATCTATTCCTGTTTGGCAAGGAGTTCACAATTATCTCGACCATCAGGCACTGCTTACCATATATGGCGACCCAAAGGCCAGAATGCCGCCAAGGATCGCCCGGTGGGGCCTACGCCTACAGGACTATAAATTCACAGTGCGACATCGCCCAGGGAAGGACGAGAATCCGGCGGATTATCTGTCTCATCATCCAGTGGCCTCCGCAGAGACAAGACCTTCCATCGCAGACACCTATATAAATTACATGGTTCACCACCTCCAACCGCTGCCAGTGGGGTGGACAGAGCTCCCCACTCAATCTGAATGTGATCCAGCCCTTCGCATCGTGCGACACTGTCTCCAGAACAACAAAAAGATGCTCATGAGACAACAAGCAAAATCAGAGGCAGAAACCACTCAAGAAGACGTCAAATGGCTCGATCAAGTGAGAAACGAGTTGACGATATTGGACTACGTCTTACTAAAAGGATGCAAAGTGGTCATTCCGAGAACTCTCAGGGACAAAACGGTACACTTAGCACATGAAGGTCACCGGGGAGTGGTTGTGATGAAACGCCTGCTCAGGCAGAAGGTGTGGTTCCCACACCTGGACAGACTGGTAGAAAACGTAGTAGTGGGGTGCCACGTCTGTGCACAAGTATCACCACCACCACATCCGAACCCTTTGCAAACATCGCCGCTACCAAAACAAGTGTGGGAAGAACTCGCCGTAAACCTATTTGGACCACTGAGCGATGGCCCACATGTAATAGTACTCATGGATGAGCACTCAAGATTCCCAGACGCACAAATAGTGGAAAGCAGCTCAACGTCAAGCATCATCACAGCATTTGACCGAATGTTGTCCGCATATGGAATTCCCAAGACCATCAAGTCGGATAACGGCCCCTCATTTATAAGCCATGACTTCCAGAACTTTGCCAAATACATGGGTTTCCAACATCATAAGATAACCCCACGCTGGCCACAGGCAAATGGCATGATTGAAAGATTCATGGCCAGCATCAAGAGAACCCTTCAAATTGCTCATGTGCAAAACAAACCATTTGAGCAGGCTCTAAATCAATTGCTCAGAGAGTATAGGCACACCCCACATAGCAAGACAGGAATTTGCCCTGCGGACCTTATGTTCAGGAGACCAATCACAACAAGGCTACCAGAAGACCCCCGGCCACGAGAACCAACGGCACTTGAGCAGGAGGCAAGGGCGAATGACGACGAAAGGAAAGCGAAAATGAAAGAAGTCACCGATCGCAAAAGATGAGCTCGCGAAAACCCCATACAGCTGGGGGATGAGCTCTGGTTCCGACAACCAAAGGCTCGCAAAGAAGAAGCTACGTATGCCCCCACCCCTATGTGGTAACGCAAAAAAAGGTACGATGGTGACGGCTCAGAGACAGGCACAGCTCAACAGTGACCCGGAACATATCACATTTCAAGCGAGTGGCATCTAATGGGGGTGAAGAATGGGAAAGAAACAGAGACAATGAAGGAGACATAACCAGGGATGAGCCTTACATGGGTGATGGGGAAGAGTCGGAGGGTGAATGAAATACCATGACGCAGACCATCGAGGAGGCTACCCCAAGCAGGACAAGGCGACCACAACAGAGTCGTATGAAACCACTACGCCTCATAGAAGAAATGGGGTAAGAAGTGAGAATGGACTCACACGTTAAAAAGGGGGGAGATGTTAGCCAGCCCACATCGTTGTGTGGGTGGACCGCCGTTGCGGTCCAAGCGTACAGGACGCTACGCTGCGCTGGGGCGTGGGAGGGGGCGGGATCCAGGGATTAGGGCAGTTGTCGCCTTATGTTCAATAAAGCAGGTTGTACTACTGAGTGGCTACGCGTCTGGTCTTTTTACGCGCAAGCGCTCCGGGCCTGTGAGGCCTCAACATTAACTCCCTTTACTTTGTTTGCCTTCTCTCAAGATGAAGGGATCTCAAGATGTTGGCTTGTACCGCGAGGGTGCGGCGTTCTCATTGCAGTTTTGTGTTGGCTGTTTTGCTCTCGCTGTCCCTGTATTGTCCTGTTAATGAACATGGCTTCTGTTTAGAGTTGCCTCTAGCCTTGCCATACCAAGTCCTTGCCCATGAAGCGGTCACCCTCTCCGATACGACCAGCTGGGTCTGTAGATGGCAATCCCGGCCTTGCACGTTCTCAGCCCGCATGGACCCACAGAGCGCTGTGTGAGTCCGGGGACCTGCCATTAGCCCAGCTGTCTCCCTCTCTGACTCGGCCTCATTTTGTTTTGTTTTTTAAATCAACTTAATTTCCTAGAATTGCGTTTAATCGTTCTTTAAATACGCACTTTAATGGGAGATGCAGCCAGCCTTCACGCTTTGATGAGAAAAGCATTTGACTGTGTACTTTCAAAGGGAGTCAAGCAGGGAGAGGAGTTAAAAAAATAGGTCACGCAGGGATTCAATATATTGTCAGATTCCTTTATTTTTGCCGGCGCAAACGCATCTCTTTTCTTGCAAATATTTCAGTGATGAGCCAAGCCATTGCTTTTTTCCAAATCAATGTTATTTTTTGATTTATAAGAAGTGCACTTTATGCAATACACTTCGCATGCAGTAGGGTGACCAGATTTTGAAAATAAAAAACCCGGACAGGGTATTGACATAGAAGTAGGACTAGAACTCCAGCGGCGAGACTGTAGTCCTACTTCTATTTGGGTGGCCTGTCCCGTTTCATGTTGCAGCGCCAGGGTCACTATGTTTATAAAACCCGTCCGGATTTTGGGGATCGGGTGGCTACCATCCCGGTTTTAGCAAAAAAATCATGATATATCCGGCCAAAAACCGGGATGGGGTTTTTAAACGTAACAAAGTCTCGGGACCACAGGACGGAGGTGCAATACCATGCAGTAGCCATGGCGAAGGTCAAAGCGCGGAAATTGGACTGTAAAGGTGGGCTTTATATGTAACCCTGCGGACTCCTGTTAGTACGTGAGTACGTTATTTGCTATTTATATGAAACCACACCCTGGACATTTCATGTTAGAAACATGTGTTGAATGCTGTTTAGGATGCATGTCGCAGATGGCTAAAGAAGAATAAAAGCAAGGCACAAGCTGTACTACATGTGTACATGTTTGAGAGTAGGCATGTGCATCAGGTGGCCCCCAACCGGAAGGAGCGTGGTCATGTCATAGTAATGACAAGGTATCACAGTATTGTGGAAATATGCCCCCTATATATATACATATATATATATATATATATATTTGGCTATTTATAAAGCACTTAATACCCAGAGGTTTCTAAGCGCGGACCCGGGGACCGAACCTATGGTGCTCTGCGTCATCTTGCTTCCAAGGCAAGCACGTTGCCCCTGAGCTATCCTCCCAAGACATGTTATTAGTGGTTTTGCTAGAAGCATTACACCCTGACTCCTTCTTAATATTGATTCTGTTTGGAGAGAGAAACACAGGAACAAGAATCTGCAACCTGCAGTGCTCCAGATGTTTTGAACTACAACTCCCACAGTCACTCACCATTGACAACGCTGGCTGGCTCCAGTGGGAGTTGTAGTCCAAAACATCTTGAGAGCCAAAGGTTATAAACCGCTGGAATAAACCATGGGGGATGGAGACTTGTGGAATGCCCCCACCTACCAGCGTCAGCAAGCAAACTCAATCATGGCCTTTATGCACGCCTCCATGTTTGTCTTTAACACACTATTTTGTGCAGGGCAGGTTGTGTTGCATGCAGCGTCGAAGGTCTCATGATTGATCACAGATGCCCATGGGTATACAGTGTTTATAGCAAAATTAAAATAGTGACAAACCTTTTCAGTGAAACATAAATACCTTTTATAAAAGTATATGTGGGGGGTGGGGTAAGAGATTAAAAGGGGTGGGGGGCTTGGGGGAGTTAGTAAAGCAGGGAAAACGGGGGCTTGGCAGGGAACCCCCAAAAATCAAAAAGAGAAATACATTTGGCATATTTTTCGTTATTTTAGAGTCACTGAAAAAGTTTCACTATTTTTCTTGTCGTTATAAAGACATGTAACCATGCCCATGTAGAGTTTTCATGGACATGTGACATTTGACTGGCCTACCGACCCGTGCCACCGTGCCCTTCGGCCTTCGGTCTTCATCTTTTGGCATGCCTGGCAAAGTGCCCCAGGTCAGACCTAAAATGTTTTCTGATTTTGGAGTTTGGAAGTTAAAATGCCTTTTCAACTATTTCTCTAGCCCTTGACCTACAATTAATGGCATGGTTACAACTTAGTCGTGGTGGCTGGCAGTCTAGAGGGAGATCAAATTATAAAATATCTTAGTTACTGTATTAATTGATTGAACAAGTTTCTACAAACTTATATGTGAAGAAGAAGGTAGTACCTTACTGGCTAGCCAGACAGCTACGCTCCGCCTCGCAGTTATTCCTTAAAATACTGAGGAATCAGCCGGAAGAACTGGGAAGCCGTTCATTCTCAATCATGGCCCCCGGGTTGTGGACCTCACTTCCACTATCACTAAGAGTCATGGATGAGTACTTCTCCTTCCGTAGGGCACTTAAAATTCATTTGTTCTAATTCAGTAACTGTACAAGTTTGAGTAGGAGATGTTCTCACGTTACCGCTGACACCAGCGCCTAGACGTCCTTGTGCCTTAGTTGTGCTTTATACATTTTCAAATAATAATAATATACCCTGGGCCGACCTTTTGGCATTCTGCACACCTGATGGAGATCCGGCAGAAAGACTATGGCTCTACCAAATGTAGGATTTCTGGCTTCCTCCGTGTCTCTCACAACCGAGAAAGGCCACCTCGTGACCACAGACTGCATGCCACATTCAGAGACACGTGAAATGCTGGACCATGGCTGAATCTAGGGTGGATGTGCAACCATTTGCACAAGTGTGACCTTGGTAGGCACAACTCGGGACACAATCGAAGAACGGGGAATTCTCAGAAGTCACTTGTGAGTATGCATGTTGCGGCAAGTGCGAGCAATGTCACGCCTGACACACATCTACTCAGATTCAAAAGCATTGATTTTATTTGTTTGGTTTCTTCATGGAAGGAGTGGGACTGAATGCTGAATGGTACCAGAAAACATTAGGAGCTTTCTAACATAAACCCTGCTGAAGGAAAAGCCAACACAAAGTGGGGCTCTCTCCAGGTGTCCAACACCTTTTGGGATTGATGGCCAAATCAGAAAGTTCTCAGCCTATTCCTATCGTGGGAGTTGCGGCCCAACACATCTGGAGAGCCGCAGGAGGCAGTCCCCTGGATTAATCATTGCATGCAAGTGTAACCACGGCAATGGCAGCGCAGAGGGTATCGCTTTGGAAACTGGAGCAGACACAAGACCACACTACCACTATGAATGACAACCACAACACTTGCCTATATTCCACCATTGGAAGGTACCTGCTCTACGGGTGCAGAAGTACGAGTCCGACACAGAGGTGGCATGCTTGTTGGCAAAGACTTTTATCATCGAAATAAGGAAAAGGAAGACCATATCCTGCCCTATTTCTATGAGGGGTTGCCCTGCCTTAACAAAAACACAAAGGACTCCGTCAGGATGTCTTGCAAAAATAACATGTCCACCATCCTGTGTCCAAACCTATTTCTGCCCCTTACACTAAATGTAACTAAGGAAAAAGGGGCCACTCCTTGATGCAGAAGGAGGCTCCTCTCGTTCTGGATACAGACGTTAAATGTTCAGTTCTTGGGTAGAAAACATGAGCATCTTTCCCCCTTGCTCTTCGTCTCAGCTCTCAAAACTTACTGTTAAGTCTGGTTCACTATCCTGCCAGACTTCACTCTAGACCTTCTTATGATTTCCTTGTATCAGGTGGGAAGTCACTTCTGCTTGTTCTTTCTCCAACTCACACTTGTAGTCTTGAATCTGGTCCACTATCCTGCCAGACTTGACTGTTGAACTCCGTATTCCAGAAAGTACCTCTTCCTTTGACAATGGGTCCTCGACCACTTATTTCAGCTCCTGGTATCTCTCTTTCTTTGTCTCATACGTCCCAGATCCCTCTGGGCTGGCTCTGGGTCTCCCTGACTTGTTCTGCAGTTCCTTTCTCTTTAGTGTGGGTTCCAGACCCCTTTATATCCTTTCAGGCTCTCCCTGAGTTGCTTTGGGCTTCAGCCCCTTGACTGTATATTTATGCACTCTCATGTGGGTCCTTGACCCATGTACTTTGCCTTTGTCGGGCTGCCCCAGCTCCATATGGGTCTGAGACCCCTGTGTGCTGTTTCTGCTGGTTCTCTACTCCTGCTTCACTCAATGTCCAAGAACACACCTGGTGTACTCTCCTGCCAGGTACTGTTCCACATGGGACATTTTATAAAGTTTACTTCAGCTTTTACAGTTTGTTCGTTATCCCTTTTTGTATCCTGGGATAATGGTACGTCTCTGTTGAACTTGTTTTGTGCCCTCCATTTCCCACCAGCCAGCCCAACCCTTTCCCTACCTTTGGGAAATGCTTTTGAGGTCTCTGGTCTGTCCTGGGAGTTGAGCGGGTCTTCTGCACTGCTTCTTTGCTCAGCATTCTTTTTTTGGCATCCATGCAGCGGTAAGCTCTCTCTCGCGTACCCGGCTGCGTGCCTTCGACTCACTTTGGCTTTGCCAGTCGTGTTTCTGCTTTCCCCGTTATCGGACAGGCTCCCGCTCTGTGGAGCCTTTAAAGAAACTCGTTCCTCCTCGGCAGCACCTTGTTCCTTGCTTCTCGGGGCTCTTGCCATGGAAGCAGTTTCTGGTTCCTCGCTCCTCCAGGGCTGGCTTTCCCCGACTTGGCCTGACATGTTCTTCCTTACTTTTTATCGTCAGAGCGGTCTGTCGTAGACTGTATCACGTATGTTGGTTCTGCAGTGGGCTTTGGCCTCCTTCTTTGATCTTCTTCGTGTAAGGAGGGGACACAGGACTCTGAAGATGGACAGGAAGGGCCCTCTACTCTGGCTTCTCCGGCTCGCAGGAATATTCCCCTGTGCGTGAAAAGGGATTATTACCTACTGACTGAGTTATGCTCAAGCCTCCCACTCTCTTCCAACCCTCCACGATACCCTTCCACGATTCCCTGTGAAGTCTCACCTTAGGGTCTGAAAGGACGAGCTCTCCATCCTGCTTCTGACGCAGGGGCGCGTTGAACCCAGTTACTTCACTGGATTGAGGCTGGATGGGAGTTCTGGTAAGCTTGATTATACTGGTAAGGCGCTGTAAAAGTTCTGTTGCAAGTTCAAAAGTTCAAGCTTTAAATAATAATGTTCATTGTCTTTTTTCAGGTGATGAATGAAGATTCCTTTGGAGACTTCTTGCAACAAAGCGCTGATGTTGATGTCTTTTCCCCATAGGGGCCGGGGTTCGGAATGCCGGAGATATGGCGCCGACCCGAAGTGAAACGTGCAGTTCCAGTAAAGATCTGGTAAGTCCTAGATGAGCGCTCAGGTAATGTTTTTGCATTCGCTCATCTAATGTCTTTGTCTTTTTTCCCCATAGGGGCCGGGGTCCTGCTTGGAAGCAGCAAGACCCGAAATGAAATGGGAATGACCCAACAGGTAAGTCTTAGAAGGAAACTGAGCTTTTCCTATTCCCTTCCTTCTCTCACCTCTTATTCTTGTCTTTTCCTCTAGGCTCTGGGAAGTGGCTGTGTATCCGGATGATTGCTGCTGAAGATGGAGGAACCCAGGAAAGGTGAGTGAAATGCAGCGCTGCAGCGATCGTAACGAAATGCTTTTAAAAATGATGTCTTCCCTTTCAGGATCGTCGGTGATGTCTCCGTGGTGCAGATTAGCTGGTAGGTCTCTTGTCTCCCTTTGCAGGTGACCCAGGATGCTGACAGGCGTGGCTGAAGTCCAGATGCAGGAGCTGACACGGTGAGCGTCCAGCTGCGAGGAGCAGAACAACGCGAAGCGTGAGTTGCTGATCGGGTGTGGTTTAAATAGCTTTGGAAGAAGTTCCAAGTGTGTATCCTTCCTCCGATCAGGTATGTATCCTTCCCCGACCACACCCGGGTGGAAAGTAGTCCCACAGGTAAAGTAGTTCCTATTCAGGCCTCAAGAGGGCCTGGATGTGGCAGCATGGTCTGCATCAGGTAAGTGCACATTAAAACACTTGAACACATGTCGAGCTTTATGAGCCTAGCGCCTAAGGCGCCAGGACAGAGGTCCAACATGAGCCTGGCGCCTAAGGCGCCAGGACTGAGACCAAAGGGCCCCAGCTTGGGCCCGCTGGCACTCCCCTGGGGGAAATGATGCCTGCCTCTGGGGTTGCTGGGTCGGACCTGGCTCCTTGGAGGTAGGCATCATGACAGTACCCCCCCTCAAGGCCCCTCCCAAGGTTCTTCCCTCCGGGGGTTTGGGCTTGTTCGGAAATCTCTGGTGAAACCTTTGTACTAATCGAGGTGCGTGGACATGGTTACTAGGCTCCCACGATCTCTCCTGAGGTCCATATCCCTTCCAGTCAACAAGATAGAAGAGTTTGACTTTACCACCTTGGAGTCTAAAATGTCTTTAACTTCGAATTATAATTCCCCTTCAATTTGAACTGGATCTGGAGGCTTGGACAATCGGGTTCCTGGTTGTACTGGCTTCAAAAGTGATGCATGAAAAACTGGATGAATACGCATGTTGGACGGTAGATCCAGTTTAAAGGCCACTGGGTTGATTATAACTTTGATGGGATAAGGTCCTATGAATCTGGGATTGAAGGTTTGCGGGCCCTTGAGGGGTAAATGTTTAGTTGCTAGCCATACCTGGTCTCCTACTTGGTAAGGAGGAGTTTTACTTCGGTGCAAATCAGCGTTTTCTTTATACTTTTTCTTGGCTTGCTGTAAATGAGTTGCAGCTTCTTTGAAGGCTCGGGTTATTGTGGAATGCAGATGATTTACTGCGGGCATTTCCAGGGTCAGAGGTGGATCTAGATCAGAGGTCCGAGGATGGTGACCATACAAAGTATAAAAGGGGGTTTGTCCGGTTCCAGAATGCACTGAATTGTTGTATGCATATTCTGCGATCCAAAGGATGGCTTTCCAATTTAACTCGGATTGGTGTAACATGCACCGAAGATATTGCTCGAGAGTCTGATTGGTTCTCTCGGTTTGTCCGTCGGTCTGGGGGTGCTGGCTGGTGGATAACCACACATCTATTTGTGCTAGTTGGCAACACTTCTTCCAAAAATGTGAGATAAATTGACTTCCACGATCCGAGACTAAAATGGAAGGAAAACCATTTATGCGAACTATATTCTCCAGGAATTCCTTGGCCAAGGTGGAAGCTGAAGGCAAACCCTTTAAAGGGATAAAGTGGGCCATTTTGGAGAATAGGTCCACAATTACAAGGATTGTGTTGTAACCAGCACAAGGAGGCAGATCCGTTATAAAGTCCATTGACAGGGTGTGCCATGGTGCTGGTGGAATATCCAAGGGTTGAAGTAGGCCGGCTGGCCTTTTCTTTTGAGCCTTGTTTTGGGCGCAAATTCCACAAGACAGTACAAAAGACTTTATGTCTTTTCTCCAAGAAGGCCACCAGAAGTGGCGTTTGATTTTTTCCTCCGTTTTAGCGATACCAGGGTGTCCTTCCATTAAAGATTCATGATGATGGGCAATAACAAGTTCTTGCAATTCTTTACTTGGCAGAAACAACCGCTCCTGGAAGTAGGGTAAGTCTTGCTTAACGGTGTAATGAGGACCCTTTTGACTCCATTCCAGTAAGGTTGAAGAGTCTAGAAGTTGTTTTACTTGCGTTTGGATATCCTCAATAGATTGCAATGAAGTTAAGCCTAAGATTCTTTGCTCAGGTATGGTGGGCACAGGTTCTAAGCTCGAATTAGGTTCTTCCATGCCAATCCGGGATAAGGCGTCTGCTTTTCCATTCTTGCAGCCAGGGCGATAGGTAATTACAAAATCAAATTCTGCAAAGAATAGAGCCCATCGGAGTTGTCGTGAAGATCGAGCTTTGGCCGTCTTTAAATACTGTAAGTTTCTGTGGTCCGTAATTACGGTGATGGTGTGTCTTGCCCCGAGAAGGTAGTGACGCCAAGCCTTGAAAGCAGATTTGATGGCCAGTAACTCTTTATCGGTAATTGCGTAGTTGATTTCAGGAGGAGAACATTTTCTGGACCAAAAGGCCACTGGGTGTAGTTGGTTAGTTTTTGGGGTCTCTTTGCGACAGGACAGCTCCCATGGCCGAACTGGAAGCATCGGTTTCCACTATGTACGGGAGATCTGGGTGCGGGTGCTTCAATACAGGTGCAGAGGTGAATTTGGTTTTCAGGTCCTGGAAGGCTTGTTCGGCCTCAAGAGTCCATTCGAAGCGTTTGTTTTTCTTTAGGAGAGCGGTGATGGGTTGGACTGTTCGGGAAAATTCCGGGATGAATCTTCGATAGAAATTGGCAAAGCCGAGCATGCTCTGAACTCCCTTCACCGAGCTTGGAGATGGCCATTTGAGGATGGCGTCCACCTTTCGCGAGTCCATTCGGACTCCCTGAGGTGTCAGGATGAATCCGAGAAACTCAACTTCTGTGGTATGAAAAACGCATTTTTCGAGTTTTGCAAATAGTCTGTGCTGGCGCAGTTTCTCAAGAACTGCCCTAACATGTTTTCTGTGATCAGATTCTGAAGAAGAGTACACCAGGATGTCGTCAATGTAAACAATGACGCAGACATCGATAAGTTCCCGAAGAACATCATTCATAAAGTACTGAAAGGCGGCAGGTGCATTGCACAAACCGAAGGGCATCACCTGATATTCGAAGAGCCCAAATTTGGTGCGGAATGCAGTCTTCCATTCGTCGCCTTCTTTTATGCGCACCAGGTGATAAGCTCCTCGGAGATCTAACTTGGTGTACACACAAGCGTCTTTCACCTGGTCGATAAGCTCAGGGATCAAGGGCAGAGGATAACGATTCTTAATCGTTATTTGATTTAGGGCGCGATAGTCTATACACGTTCTAAGGTCGCCTTCTTTTTTTGGCACGAAGAACAGAGCTGAAGAGACAGGAGACTTGGACGGGCGAATAAAACCATTGGCTAGGTACTGATCTTAATACTGACGCAAATGCAGGTTCTCAGGTTCAGTAAGAGCATAAATCCTACTACAAGGTAGTTGAGCATTGGGTACCAGATCGATCTGGCAATCATAAGACCGATGGGGAGGTAACGTGTTAGCCTGTTCTTTCTGAAAACCCTCTTGGAATTCTTCGTATTCTGACGGTAGCTGTACAGGGGTGGAAGTTGCTGTGGCTAGACCCATAGCTGGATTTCTTGGATAACAAGTTGGTTCACAATCATGAAAACTTATCTTCTTTGCTCGCCAGTCAATTCTGGGATTATGTGTTTCTAACCAAGGAATTCCAAGAATTACTTGAAATTGTGGGGCCTTGATCACATCAAACACGATTGCTTCCCGATGTCCATCCTGACCCACCAGTGTCACTTCAACAGTGGAATGCGTTACAGGCCCTGAGGCTATTTCGGTTCCATCTACTGTGGTAATGACATCTTGGGTTACTTTCGGGAGGAGAGGAAGCTTAATCCTGGAAGCCAATTTACGGTCTATGTAATTTCCAATAGCTCCACTGTCAATGTATGCTTTTATAGCATGCAACTGCTGAGGCTGTTTTGGGTCCACGAGCACCATTGGCATGACGAAATGCGAGGTCAAAGAGTTAGTTTTCAAGCTCGGCAAGCGGACCCCTACGCTTGCCGGGCTAGGTCGTTTCCCGAATCAGGTGTCTCTAATTCATTATCAGTAGCTCCAACCACCTTCTTAAGTGGTTTAACTGGACAATTTCGAAGAAAGTGACCGGAAGTCCCGCAATACAGACAAAGTTGCATTTGCCGCCTTCTCTCTCGTTCTTTCTGCGTTAAAGGTCCTTTAACACCACCGATTTGCATAGGTTCAGATACGTCGGTACTCTTGGAGGTAGCGTGGGTTTTGATCGGTGCTCGGTTTTCATACTTGAACCGATCTGCTTTTCTATTTTGAAGTCTGTGATCAAGTTGAACCACCAAGTCAATGTAGTCTGCGCAGACCTGGGGTGGGTTTACTATCTGAGCTAGAACATCCTTAAGCTCTCCGCGCAGGCCTCGATGAAACAATGTGATCCTTTTGTTTTCTGGCCATCCAGTTTCCACAACCAGTCTGTTAAAGGTGGCAATGTAGGGCAGAAGATCCTGATTACCTTGTCGTAAGGATAGCAGTTCGTTATCAAGGGCCTGTCCTTGAGAGTGTCGAGCGAACAATCTTTCCATGCTGGCCTGGAAGCCCTGAAAATTCTGGAGAATAGGACACACGTAAAAAGTCATACAGTTGTTTTAGCCTTGAAATTACAACCAACCAGATTGGTTGCTTTTGGGGGTCACTTGAATAGATTACAGAAGAAACAGAGAGAGGGCTCGACAAAGGCCATACTAACTTCTTATATAGTCATGATATGATATGGCATTTATAATGCGACTATACACAAGTGTTTCAAGGCGTGATATAGTGCTGCCATGAACTTGCAGCGCTATATCTGCTGTTGTACTGAACTCATTGGTACTCATTTTATTACCTTTGTAGGGAGTGATTCCAGAGTCTGCAGTTCGAGGATTCCAATGTAATGGGCACATAGCACAAAGATTGCTGCAACAGGTGCCGGAACCCACTGCACTATATAAACGGATGGTCAGCAAGAGTAAATGGGAAAGGAGGGAGAAGCAACATCTTGGATCACTGGAAAAAAGGAAGGGTCTCTAGGAGAGAATGGGAGTGAAAAAAGCAGAGGAAACAGAAATGACAGACATTATCCCCTCTTTTTTCTTTTTTCTGGCATTGTGATTCGCTGAAAGGTTAACATCCTCTGTGTGCATTAGGTGCAGCTGGTTGCCTTTGCTGGCCATTTAAAGGAAACAGTGCCTGATGCCTAAGGCTTGACAAAACAGTGATCCTTTTGCTCTGTTATTTGTTTGCTGTGTGTGGGCCTGCTTGTCATCACTTGTAATGAAGTGATATGCATTGCTGGCCTTTGTGCATCACATGCTTAATGGGGCGTCTGAGGCTGCATTTGACATATACAAACTAAAACCTACTGGCTTTGCCAATCGTTGCCTCTCTCATATCCAGTAATGCTCAGAGTGGCTTTCAGAAGCAGTTGGCATGTGTTTAGCTGAGCCGTCCTTACTGATACCCTGACACAATCATAATTACATTCATGGATCTGGGTCACCAGTTATTTCTCTAGCCTAAAGGTTTGCTTGGGTTTCCTGTTCCCAATTGCTGTAGCTCATGCAATATTGATTAGTGCACCCTAAGGGGTTTAATATGCCTCCGCGCCAGCAATGACATTCTGTAAGGAGTATCAGAGCAGCAGCCTCAACAAATAGTAGTAATAGCTTGATTTTCAGGGCCTACCACCAACCACTGCTGTTATTCAAAAAGCCAAGCTGCTTGAGGTGGAGACAGAACCCCAAAAATGAAATTCGGCACTGCCACATGGGTACGTGAAAAGTACCACAGGCCGAACACAGAGGTTAATCTCCAGAAGGATAGCTCAGGGGCAAAGGGCTTGCCTTGGAAGCAAGATGACACTGAGCACCACAGGTTCAATCCCTGGGTCTGCGGTGCTTAGAAACCTCTGGGTATTAAGCGCTTTATAAATAACCTATCGTATCATAATATTATTTACACAAAACCAGCAAGAAAAGCAAACTGGGAAGACCAAGGTTAGCTATAAAAGGGTATTTGCGAGGCTACAGTCTCACCTGCTTCTTCATTGCGTGTTTTTCGGGAGGTACTGAACCCTACATGTCTCTGTCTTAGTGCCAGGTTTGTGGGCGTCACATGCCCTTGTATATAACTGTATTTATTAAGCTACGAAACCAAGGCCTGAGGGCATCTAGGCGCTGACAGCGACAAGTGAAACCACCTCAAAGGTACCACAAATCAGAACAAAAACGTTCTAAGAGTCTTTCGGAACTGAAAATGATCAGAGATCTCTCGCGGATGACGGGGGTGAGAGTTCCACAACACCGGGGCCAGGACTGAAAAATATTGTCCTCCAACCCGTACCTTACGGAAACCTCGAACTTCCAAAAGATTTTGAGAAGCTGATCGCAAAGTTTGCGAAGGAACATAACACGTAAGTTTAGATCGAAGAGAAGAAAATCGGGGACAGAAATATGAACAGCCCGGGGTGTGCATTGCAAAGGACCTTAAATGTAATACGGCTTCTCACCGGGAAACCTAGGAGCATCCACAGCTAAACGTGCTGCAGAATTGTGTAAAATCTGGAGGCTCTGGACTAAGGAATCAGGTTGTCCGCGATAAATGCCTTTACAACAGTCCAGAGAGCCCATAAAAGAAGCAGTAACTTTTGTGGATCGAAGTTGCAATGAAATAACCGGAAGGATCTTCTTTAAAGGTTTAAACCTAAGGACGCTTGCATTGCAAACAGATGCAATCTGTGCCACTCTAGAACCAGAAGGAAGAAGTTTAATCCCTAGATTCCTGGCAAAGGTTCTAGGAGCCGGATAGAATCCCAAAGAATCTGGCCAAAAATATGAGTGCCAAGAGGAATGAGAATCCAACGAACCAGCCACCAAAATCTGTTTTCTCCCCATTCAGTCCCAGCCAGTTACTAGACATCCATCCACCAATCTCCGATAGACACGCATGCGGTTTAGAGGGAGGATCAGAGACCAGAGAATCAAGCCGGAAGACCAGCTGAGTATCATCGGCCTAAGTGTGTAAACGTATATCATGGAAAGAAATGAGATGCGCCAAAGGATGTAAATAAAGATTAAAAGGAGGGGGGATAGAGAAGATCCCTGGGGAACACCACAGGAGATGGTGTCACCGCTGACCGAAATGGAAATACAGAAACAGTCTGTTTACGAACTGACAAAACAGAAGCGAACCATGCTAGAGCTGAGCCAGAAATCCCAACCTTTTCCAAACATTGACAAAGAATCCCTCCCCTTCTTAGATGGCTGCTGTAGATTCTCTGGGTCTCTGTCCCTGTTGGACGATCTTCTCCAGTGCTGAGTATCCTGGACGCACCTCCTGGTCACCTCCACAAGCTGGACATTATCAGGAAGCTGGAGCCATGACCCTTCCCTTCCTGCCTTCCTCCACCAACTCTTATTTGGGGTCTCCACACCTTCCCCACTTGGAATCCTGATTCTCCCTTTTCCTTGAAGTTTCTTTACCTCCTCTGACCTCCCTGTTCCAATCTCGTTCCTCTTCCCACCTCTTGCATTGGCCTTGGACCAACCAGGCTTCCTTGTACCTTCCTGGTCTGTCTATAGGGTCTTAAGGTTGTCTCCCTGGGGAGTCCAACCAACCTCCTGATCTCTCTTTTGGATCCATGAGGTGCCTGGAGATGGAGTGAGTGATAGTGGGGGTGCGTTGCGTAGGTCCTTGTAGCCTAATATAACATCTGACGACTGCGCACTCCACATTTGTACACTCACACGTTTTCGTACACTCACAACATGTGCACACTTAACATGTGCCCTCGCGCTTTTGCACTCGCATGCGAGCACACTTGCACATCTACACACCCACAAATGTTCATTCGCAGATTTGCATATTGACACATGTAAATTCATAGATTTGCACATTTGATGATTTGCTCACTTGCATATTTGCCCACTTGAAAATCTGCACACCCTCACATTAGCATTCCAATTTGGTCGTTGCCCCCATTGTGTTTCCTGCATTAGCTATTGCCCCAGTGTATTTTGCTCTTTAGCACTGTGTGAATTGTTTGCTTTAGATCAGGGTTGTCCAACTCCAGGCTTCTAGGGCCGGATCCATGGCGGATTTTCAGGATATCCCTCATTAATATTCGTGAGATAGATTTGCATACAATGACTCTAAATGTGTGCACATTTTTGCTCATGAATTGATGAGTGATATCCTGAAAATCCACCTGCGAGGCCTGGAGTTGGACAACCCTTCTTTAGTTGAATAATTTGACCTAGTTAAATTGTTGCTCCACTGGGTTTGGCTTCTTGGCATCCTAGATTAAGTATTTGGCCACTCTCTGAAATGTTTGCCCAACACTAACAAACTCTTCCTCGCATCCAGACACTCTGCACACATACCAACTTTGCCACTCACACAGAGCAATTTAAACCCCCTTGCTACAGACATTAAACAACAGAACTCTACACCTCTACAAACAACGTGCATACCACCATCCCGGCCGTAGGCACACGAGTCTACCGCCTGGACACACAAGCCCTCTATATCCTGGAAACAGATCCCACACTGCACACATCCGCACAGCAACAGTGCATCTCGCCTTTTTCCCTACTCTCTCAGATCCGCCACTTGGCAAGGGTGCACGGCGTCAATGCCAGGAACATCCCATGGATCGTAATCACTCTCCGCCACCCTTGACAGCGATGATAATCCGCCCCTCCATCAGACTCCCACATCTTGGCTTCCAGGGCACAGTCCTCGCTTGTGTGGCTTCCAACATGTCTCCTCTCTCCTCTCCATCTCCTGGAACTGCTGTTCAACTCATCTTCTTCTGCCCCACACTGAGCCTGCAGCCTGCACGGCTAATGACCGCGCGATCTGTCAGTGCAGGGCACTGTGTGATCTAGGGCCCAAGTAACATAACGAGCACCACATCCTACTTATGCAGATTTCATAAAACCACCCCGGTGAAAACAGTGCACTTTAGAAATTCAATGTAATATAACATCAATTCTCTAAAAGCAAAGTGATGTTTCTCCCGGCATCTGTCCTCTCCTAGAGCCTTTGTAGCTGGTGGTCTTACCCCACCCCAAAGCTCACTATCTGTGGGTTCCCTTTGACAGTCAATTGATATGTAAGCACGCTATCACCTCTGTTGCTAAAACTGCCAAACTTAAACTCCTGAACATCCATAAGATACCATACTATGAAATGCTTACTCTCCAAAACACTCACCACCCTGACCTGCTGCAGGCTGGATCCAGAAAAACTCATCATCACCCTGGCCAACAGCAGGCTGGATCCAGAAAACTCATCATCACCCTGGCCAACAGCAGGCTGGATCCAGAACACTCAACAATGCCCAGACCTACAGCAGTCTGGAAGCAGAACACTAATCACCACCCTGGCCAAGAGCAGGCTGGATTCAGAACACTCAACACTGCCCAGACCTACAGCAGGCTGGATCCAGAACACTCAACACTGCCCAGACCTACAGCAGGCTGGATCCAGAACACTCAACACTGCCCAGACCTACAGCAGGCTGGATCCAGAACACTCAACACTGCCCAGACCAACTGCAGGCTGGATTCAGAGCACTCATCACCACCCTGGCCAAGAGCAGGCTGGATTCAGAACACTCAACACCGCCCAGACCCACAGCAGGCTGGATTCAGAGCACTCATCACCACCCTGGTCAAGAGCAGGCTGGATTCAGAACACTCAACACTGCCCAGACCTACAGCAGGCTGGATCCAGAACACTCAACACTGCCCAGACCAACAGCAGGCTGGATTCAGAGCACTCATCACCACCCTGGCCAAGAGCAGGCTGGATTCAGAACACTCAACACTGCCCAGACCTACAGCAGGCTGGATTCAGAGCACTCATCACCACCCTGGTCAAGAGCAGGCTGGATTCAGAACACTCAACACTGCCCAGACCTACAGCAGGCTGGATCCAGAACACTCAACACTGCCCAGACCAACAGCAGGCTGGATTCGGAGCACTCATCACCACCCTGGCCAAGAGCAGGCTGGATTCAGAACACTCAACACTGCCCAGACCTACAGCAGGCTGGATCCAGAACACTCAACACTGCCCAGACCTACAGCAGGCTGGGCCCAGAACACTCATCACCACCCTGTTCTACAGCACACTCATCACCACCCTGTTCTACAACAGGCTGGACCCAGAACACTCATCACCACCCTGTTCTACAGCAGGCTGGACCCAGAACACTCATCACCACCCTGGCCAACAGCAGGCTGGATCCAGAACACTCAACACTGCCCTGACCTACAGAGGGCTGCATTCAGGACACTCCTCAACACCCTGAACTACAGCAGGCTGGATCCGGAACACTCATTACCACCCTAGCCTACAATAGGGTGGATCCAGAACACTCCTCACCACCCTGACCTACAGTGGTCTGGAACCAGAACACTCATCACCGCCTTGGCCTACAACAGGCAGGATCCAGAACACTCATCACCACCCTGACCTAAACCCGGCTGGATCTAGAACACTTATCACCATCCTGGCCTAAACCGGGCTGGATCCAGAACACTTTTCACCACCCTGGCCTACAGCACACTGGATCCAGAACACTTCTCACCACCCTTGCCTACAGCAGGCTGGATCCAGAGCACTCATCAGCACCCTGTTCTACAGCAGGCTGGACCCAGAACACTCATCACCACCCTGGCCAACAGCAGGCTGGATCCAGAACACTCAACACTGCCCAGACCTACAGCAGGCTGGATCCAGAACACTCAACACTGCCCAGACCATCAGCAGGCTGGATTCAGAGCACTCATCACCACCCTGGCCAAGAACAGGCTGGATTCGGAACACTCAACACTGCCCAGACCTACAGCAGGCTGGATCCAGAACACTCAACACTGCCCAGACCTACAGCAGGCTGGATCCAGAACCCTCAACACTGCCCAGACCAACAGCAGGCTGGATTCAGAGCACTCATCACCACCCTGGCCAAGAGCAGGCTGGATTCAGAACACTCAACACTGCCCAGACCTACAGCAGGCTGGATCCAGAACACTCAACACTGCCCAGACCTACAGCAGGCTGGACCCAGAACACTCATCACCACCCTGTTCTACAGCACACTCATCACCACCCTGTTCTACAGCAGGCTGGACCCAGAACACTCATCACCAACCTGTTCTACAGCAGGCTGGACCCAGAACACTCATCACCACCCTAGCCAACAGCAGGCTGGATCCAGAACACTCAACACTGCCCTGACCTACAGCAGGCAGCATCCAAAACACTCATCACCACCCTGGCCTACAGCAGGCAGTATCCAGAAAACTCATAATCACCCTGGATCCAGAACACTCAACACTGCCCAGACCTACACCAGGCTGGACCAAGAACACTCATCACCACCCTGGCCTACAGCAGGCAGGAAGCAGAACACTCATCACCACCCTGCTCTCCAGCACGCTGGATCCAGAACACTCAACACTGCCCTGACCTACAGAGGGCTGCATTCAGGACACTCCTCACCACACTGAACTACAGCAGGCTGGACCCAGAACACTCATTACCACCCTGGCCTACAATAGGATGGATCCAGAACACTCCTCACCACCCTGACCTAAACCTGGCTGGATCTAGAACACTTATCACCATCCTGGCCTAAACCGGGCTGGATCCAGAACACTTGTCACCACCCTGGCCTACAGCACACTGGATCCAGAACACTTCTCACCACCCTGGCCTACAGCAGGCTGGATCCAGAGCACTCATCAGCACCCTGACCTACATTGGGCTGGACCCAGAACACTCATCACCACCCTGGTCAACAGCAGGCTGGATCCAGAACACTCAACACTGCCCTGACCTACAGCAGGCAGCTTCCAAAACACTCATCACCACCCTGGCCTACAGCAGGCAGGATCCAGAAAACTCATCATCACCCTGGATCCAGAACACTCAACACTGCCCAGACCTACACCAGGCTGGACCAAGAACACTCATCACCACCCTGGCCTACAGCAGGCAGGAAGCAGAACACTCATCACCACCCTGCTCTCCAGCACGCTGGATCCAGAACACTCAACACTGCCCTGACCTACAGAGGGCTGCATTCAGGACACTCCTCAACACCCTGAACTACAGCAGGCTGGATCCAGAACACTCATTACCACCCTGGCCTACAAAAGGGTGGATCCAGAACACTCCTCACCACCCTGACCTACAGTGGTCTGGAACCAGAACACTCATCACCACCTTGGCCTACAACAGGCAGGATCCAGAACACTCATCACCACCCTGACCTAAACCCAGCTGGATCTAGAACACTTATCACCATCCTGGCCTAAACCGGGCTGGATCCAGAACACTTATCACCACCCTGGCCTACAGCACACTGGATCCAGAACACTTCTCACCACCCTTGCCTACAGCAGGCTGGATCCAGAGCACTCATCAGCACCCTGTTCTACAGCAGGCTGGACCCAGAACACTCATCACCACCCTGGCCAAGAGCAGGCTGGATCCAGAACACTCAACACTGCCCAGACCTACAGCAGGCTGGATCCAGAACACTCAACACTGCCCAGACCAACAGCAGGCTGGATTCAGAGCACTCATCACCACCCTTGCCAAGAGCAGGCTGGATTCAGAACACTCAACATTGCCCAGACCTACAGCAGGCTGGATCCAGAACACTCAACACTGCCCAGACCTACAGCAGGCTGGATCCAGAACCATCAACACTGCCCAGACCAACAGCAGGCTGGATTCAGAGCACTCATCACCACCCTGGCCAAGAGCAGGCTGGATTCAGAACACTCAACACTGCCCAGACCTACAGCAGGCTGGATCCAGAACACTCAACACTGCCCAGACTTACAGCAGGCTGGACCCAGAACACTCATCACCACCCTGTTCTACAGCACACTCATCACCACCCTGTTCTACAGCAGGCTGGACCCAGAACACTCATCACCACCCCAGCCAACAGCAGGCTGGATCCAGAACACTCAACACTGCCCTGACCTACAGCAGGCAGCATCCAAAACACTCATCACCACCCTGGCCTACAGCAGGCAGTATCCAGAAAACTCATAATCACCCTGGATCCAGAACACTCAACACTGCCCAGACCTACACCAGGCTGGACCAAGAACACTCATCACCACCCTGGCCTACAGCAGGCAGGAAGCAGAACACTCATCACCACCCTGCTCTCCAGCACGCTGGATCCAGAACACTCAACACTGCCCTGACCTACAGAGGGCTGCATTCAGGACACTCCTCACCACACTGAACTACAGCAGGCTGGATCCAGAACACTCATCACCACCTTGGCCTACAACAGGCAGGATCCAGAACACTCATCAGCACCCTGACCTAAACCCGGCTGGATCTAGAACACTTATCACCATCCTGGCCTAAACCGGGCTGGATCCAGAACACTTGTCACCACCCTGGCCTACAGCACACTGGATCCAGAACACTTCTCACCACCCTGGCCTACAGCAGACTGGATCCAGAGCACTCATCAGCACCCTGGCCTACACTGGGCTGGATCCAGAACACTTCTCACCACCCTGGCCTACAGCAGGCTGGATCCAGAGCACTCATCAGCACCCTGACCTACACTGGGCTGGACCCAGAACACTCATCACCACCCTGGTCAACAGCAGGCTGGATCCAGAACACTCAACACTGCCCTGACCTACAGCAGGCAGCATCCAAAACACTCATCACCACCCTGGCCTACAGCAGGCAGGATCCAGAAAACTCATCATCACCCTGGATCCAGAACACTCAACACTGCCCAGACCCACACCAGGCTGGACCAAGCACACTCATCACCACCCTGGCCTACAGCAGGCAGGAAGCAGAACACTCATCACCACCCTGCTCTCCAGCACACTGGATCCAGAACACTCGACACTGCCCTGACCTACAGAGGGCTGCATCCAGAACACTCCTCACCACCCTGAACTACAGCATGCTGGATCCAGAACACTCATTACCACCCTGGCCTACAATAGGGTGGATCCAGAACACTCATCAGCACCCTGACCTAAACCCGGCTGGATCTAGAACACTTATCACCACCCTGGCCTACAGCACACTGGATCCAGAACACTTCTCACCACCCTGGCCTACAGCAGGCTGGATCCAGAGCACTCATCAGCACCCTGACCTACACTGGGCTGGATCCAGAACACTTCTCACCACCCTGGCCTACAGCAGGCTGGATCCAGAGCACTCATCAGCACCCTGACCTACACTGGGCTGGATCCAGAACACTTCTCACCACCCTGGCCTACAGCAGGCTGGATCCAGAGCACTCATCAGCACCCTGACCTACACTGGGCTGGATCCAGAACACTTATACCACCCTGACCTACAGCACACTGGATCCAGAACACTTATCACCACCCTGGCCTACAGCACACTGGATCCAGAACACTTATCACCACCCTGACCTACAGCACACTGGATCCAGAACACTTATCACCACCCTGGCCTACAGCACACTGGATCCAGAACACTTATCACCACCCTGGCCTACAGCGGACTGGATTACTTCCCTAGTCCCCTCATGGGAACCCCCCCGAACCCCCTTTGCAGTCTCAGCAAACTGTTGCTATTTGTAGTGGTAATGCTGGGGTGTAACAACATAGCAATACAAATTGCAGCTGTTAACTTTCTGCACAGCCTACATTTGGAAGATGAGAAAAAGGACTAGAATGACGAGTGTCAATAATCCTTTTGATTATCTAATTGGCTTTATTTAGTCTGCAGAAGAAATGTAAATGAGCTTGAATTTTCTTTTTTTTATTTTCCCTTCTTTCTCTTTTTCATTCTTTTTGTAATAATGTTAATTTTGTTAATTTCGTTTTATTGTGATGATGAAGAGTGTGATGATAAGAAATGAACATGTAATGTAATCAATGTTTATGAGATAAGTTTTATGAATGTTTTGTACTATGATATGTTGAATGAATTTTGAAAGGTTGATTCAATTCAGCCAAATCAAATAAAAAATAAATTTAAAAAAGTAGCTGAACTACTGTGCAATCCAGGCAGAGTCGCTGCCTTTTGAAATCCCCTCTCTTTTGGAGCCATGGATTGGCTGACGCCCTCTCCCCCCTTTCCTCGCCAGGCTGACCCTTTCCCAGGCTACTCGCCCCAGCAGTCTCCAGGCACCTAAACTCTCCTGATCCCAGCGTAGGCCGTCCCTCTGCATTCGGGGTGTCACCCTCCTGGCTCCCAATCACTGGACATCCGAAACACCCGAAATCGGTGGCACCCCAACAGCCACTGGCTTTAAGATCTCCATCAAGGCCCCCCTTTACCCACAGTGTCTTACACCGCAGCCCCCCACCTCCCTCCCTGAAAGATCCCAAGCCCGGTCTCCATTGGCGAGATGGGTAAACAGTGCAAAGCATTTAAAACCTGCCCTGTGATGTCTCCACCTCCTGCTTCCCGCTCCCTCACCCGCCAAGTGCTGTCTCCTGACACCAGAGCACCCAGCCATGGGATTGGTCCAGCCAGTGCTCCTTGGCAAGGCCCTTCACATTTGCAATACGTACAAAAATGATTCAAGGACAGAAGTCTAACAATCGGACACTACCGCACGAACTCGCCGAGCTACCCTGCCCTCAGCAAGGCGAAAGCTTAGACTCTCCCGGCTTCAACTCTGTCCTGTAAAGACCCACACAAGCAGGCGTTTGGGAAAAGGTACACACGGCCGATCCTTGCGTTGCGTTTAAAAGGCGCGGCGCTTTAAATCCAATTGCCGACACTCCGCGAGGCCTTCTGCTGAGGACTGAGGGACACGCGCCTTGAAGCAAAGAGAGGTCAGAAAGGCAGCACTTTGCAATAATCTCTTCCAGGCGCTAAACAGGAAGGAGAATTCATGTTGCAAATGGTCGCAAGAATCCAGTCGGAGCCTGGAACGGCCGCCTGGGGAGTACCCGGCATTAATAACCGCGGGCGCACTGATCTGGGGCACCCCTAAATCTGCATGCTGATGCCATCTGTGCCGTGGGGCACTCAATCGCAGAGCTCCCTGTCTGCCGCCTTCCTAATTATTGGAAGGGTCCTCCCCCGCCTCCCCTTTCTGTTGCCGGTTCAGACCCACGAGGATTAAAGGGAGCCCCCCCTGTGCCTCCCCCCGCCCCTACTCATCTCCGAGTAAGGGTCTTTAACTCTTAGGACCAAACAGCCCCAACGATCCACCAGCTGCACACATCTGCACCTGTTATGTCTCGCAAGCAACCATTCTAATTTCCCGTTTAGAGGGCAAGTGCATTTCATCACCTGAAACACAGAACGTATTTGATTGAGCCCAAAATACACCTTTACTGAAATGGACGAAATGATGTGTATTAAGCATGTCTGTTTCGGATTGCCTGCCGTATACTGAGTGCGCCTTCCTAATGATTCAGGCCACAGTGGTAAAAACAGGGCCTGATTTACAGGTCACGAGGGATTTACCGCCGGCGGTATCGCAAGGGATTACCACAGAGGATAAACCCTGCAGGATTATGAGACGAAGAGCCCCATGAACATATCGCCTATTCTTACAGTGACATAGAAGGGGCCGGTACTATAATACCCGAGTAGGCCTCCCCCCCACTCCTTAAGCAAGCACTCAACCTCACTACTCACACATTGATGAACCCCATTTCTCTGCCCAAGGCTGGCTGCCTCTCGGTAAAGTAATCGTGCTATGCTTGCATTTTGCATGCACCGGTCTTTCCGCCACTCCACAGTGTGTGAATGGGAGTGACTTGCCAATCCCCTTTCACTTTCCTTCAGTGTCCCAGCTCCCCTCCATCAGTCACGTGCTTTTTAGTTTGCCCTGTTGGGTGGTGCTTGCGCCACCTCTACGCTGAAACTATTCCATTCGATTGCAGATAGGGTGACGTGGCATCGGGCAGGGAACCGAAACAAGTAGGTGTTGTTCAGCTATTTGCCCACTAATTGACTGCCCATTGCCATGCTGGTCATTCTCACCCAGTTCTTGCTCCTCCCTGCCCAAGCACCTCACCATGGGATCTCTATGAGCTGCCTTTAATCAAGCCTTGCCATCAAACTCTGCACTAGTACCTGCCAGTATTTTTTCAAAGCAGTCCTCTGAGAGTTAATGACTTCATTGGAGCTGTTAACAAAAATGTGTACAAAAACGTCTTAACCAGGCCTGCCTTCAGCCGCTTGATTTATAAGCACTACGTGTGTCCTTCACTGAAGTCATGTGAAAGCAAGCATTGGAAAAGCCAATGGTTTTGGCTTGTGTATACGTTTTCAGCATATGCCAGGAACTGCTGTTAGCTGCCTTGGTACTTGCCTCATTTTGCACCTGTTACCACCCATGGCCAGTTAATACCACTACAGCAGTGCCTGCCAAGCGAGTTTCCCATGCCTACACACAAGGCCAAACTGTTGGCATTGCCAGTGCCGTTTTTTTGATGGAGACACCCCATGCAGCACCCTCTCTGGCCTGCGAAGGCCTCTGGCTCCCCAGTACCTTCCTTGCTTTACCCACCGTTTCCATTTGCTGCTGCCACCTCCCCCTTCCCGCCACACAAGCCTGAGCGGGGCAGCAGTTTCATTGTGCCAAGCCGGCATATCTCTGCACCTTGGGACACTTGGCAGAACCACCTCTAGATTAGATGTGGCTAAGAATATGCCTGTCCCCAGCTGCCCCCTTGCCTGCTCGTGGCTTTACACCCCCCTCAGGAAAGGCTTGGAAATTCTGCACCGCGCTGCACGGATTACGCTTCACACAAGGCAAAGTTCTCCATTGGAGTCTGCGAACTACAATCCCCGGATGCCCGAGGGGTCTCCTGCCTCTCCAAGTCTCGGATATGATCCGGTGTGGAAGACCTTGCGCAACGGCACAGACTGCGAGCAGGTGAAGCTGGACCCAAGACCTCCGCCTTTGCTGCTTTCCCTTCCTGTCTCCAGTCTCTTGTGCTCCTGGTCGTGGTTGCCAAAGTTCCTGCACCCTTTGTATTGCTCCTTCTCCCCTGTGCCATACTCCCGCACCCCTATTTTTGTCCCTAATATCTTCCTCATGGTCTCCAGTGCTCCTTCTCCTGTACCCCTGCTTTTGCTCTCTGTCGCTAGTGGCTGGTTGCTGCCTCCAGCCTCTTGTTCCCCTGCTAACGTCTTAGTGTTCCAGTACCCCGGTTGCGGCTTCCAGTCTCTTGTACTCTTGTTTATAGTCTCCCTGGCTCCTTCCCCATAACCTGGATTTTTCTCCATGTCTCTAATCCTTTTGTGTCCAGTTGTGACAAATCAACTTCCGGGGCACCAGTGGTCCAGCAGTGAATATCGGTTTCCAAACCATCAATCAGCCCCACACCTCTAGTACACCAGAAGGGATCTGAACAGATTGGAATAATAAGGAAACTATAAACCTCCTTGCTCAATTTTGCTAACGTGGACGGAATGGCAGGCTTAGCTCTGAAAGGTTGCGAATCGTTGGTTAGTTGCAACACAGCGAAAATACAATTATTACCCAATGTGAAAAGGGACCGTCCAGTCAAGGTTGTATCAACAATATTATACTTTATTCATATCACAACTGACGGGTCTAGCAACACTGCACACACAGTTTCAAGGAAGGAAAGGGGATATACTCTGGATACTGACAGGAAGGTAGTCAGTATGGTTAATAACCAGTACAGTGTAAGGTTTCTTGGATTTAGCACAAAGGGAGCAATGGGTCTGAAAATGTCTCTAGGGGCCTTCTGGGAAGGACCACAGGGGGACAGCACCACAATATACCTTGTGCTGTAGATGTTCTTGGTGCTCGACAGGGTTGAGTCAGCTTCAGGGCACTTTGCAGGCTTCTGCGACAGAGTTCAAGATGGGAGTCAGCTGCGGGTATTAGGCGGCAAGACAGTTCGGCGAGCGAAGCTGAATGAACAGCTGCAGGCTGGCTTACACAGCGGTTCAGGGTCAGGAATCGTTGTCTCAGTGCTGATCGGCGGGTCTGAAGGATTGGTCGAGACGTCTCAGATGTCTTTACGCGACTGCGGCTTGACAACGGTCAGCGTTGCAGTCAGAAGCAGCTTGTGGAACTCGATTGGCTCAGAAACAAAATGTCCTTTAAGGCAGATGACGGTAGATGCTTCTCGAGGCACTTCTCCCAGCTTCTTCAATGGGCTTGTGTCGTCCTTTTAAGGCTGACGGCCCACAGCTGTGAAGTGTGTTGCAGGAAGCTGCTTTATCCTTGGTTGTAGGTTCAGAGACCTTCTGGCACATCCTACCAAGGAAGCTTGCTGCAGAGCCTAGCAGGGTATGATGTGTGCTGGATGGATACCGGTTCTGGAGTGGCTGGAGGATCCTCTGAGTTCTGGATCACCCACTGTTCCCTGGGAGATGGTTAGGGGAGGGATCTTGCTTCCTTCTTCGGAAATCCTGGCCTTCCTTCAATGGCGGAAGATTTAAGGCAGACTGTACCTTCAGCCAGGGTCCAAGGTTGAGTTCTTCTTTGTTACTTCTGGTGAAGTTGTCAGATGATCTGCCAAAAGAGGAGCTCAGTCCTCTTTTAAAGACAAGTGGGCCACATTGATTGGTGTAGGCTAAGCCTACCTTAATGAACCAATCCTGGTGTCCCTACAAACAATCTCTGGTATGCATGAGGTCATAACCAGAGGGCTTTGCAACAGGAAAAGTAAAGGGGTGAAAACTTGCATTACTAAGTCCCACCCATCTTCCTGTCTGTTGTTGATCAAAGAGTCTCTATGGTTTATGGATCGCTCTGTGGTTCCCGATTTAAAGTGGCAGGTGTCCCTTGAAGCTGCGGTGAGACCAGACTCTCTGGCTCCTGAAACCACATTCTTGTACCTTATAAATGGGGTCCCCGTACCGGGATGGTCTACTGTAAACACACATTCCGAGAAATGACTGCTCACTGCCATTGATACTGAGGGTGTGCACTGGTTTCAGGTTGACACAGTTACATGTGAAAGGTTGTTGGGTTTCGTGCCTCCTTTGTTAATTTCTGCAGCCAGGCCCCATGTGGGCCTGTTTGAAGTACCATCTAATTGGTGTGTTAATTGCTGCCAGCAGCTGTAGATCAGTTAATCAGGCTGGCCATGACAGGGGAAAGCTTGATCCTCCCCCTTCCTGGAGATGACATAATGTTGCATTTGAACAAAATATGGCAGGGCAGCCTGTACCTGTAGGCTGTGTCCACCCAGAGTACACAGGTCTACGCGTTGGTCGTGGTGTGAGCATAGGAAAGTGTGTGTGCATTAGCCTGACACATTTTCATGAGGTTGGTCTACCATCATTCTATTTAATTAAAAATGTCAAAAAGCCCAGGCGAGCAAATGTCCACCATGCGGATGGGTGAATTCTGCACACCAGTGCTCTGACCAAATAATGACTGCTACCCGGATGACATGGCAAGATGGTATTTAACAGGTAGCATCGTCCACAGCTGTAGGCTAAAGGCATAGTTGAAAAAGAAAGCAGAAGCATGTTTACAAAAGAATTACTAATTTAGTCTCTGGTAATGCAGTGGCTGGAAGAGCCTCCGAAGAGTAAAATCTAATTGGGTTATCCACAATGAGTGCGGCTTAGAAGATGTTCATTGCATTAGTGGAGATGCTGTGTATATGCTTTGGTTCTTTCGAGAACTACACTGAATTGTCCTCAGTGTTGGGTGCATGAACCAGGCAGATACTATGTAATGCAATCGCATCAGCTGCTCACATATTGAGCGCACCCAAGCACCCTATCATACCCTACTTTCTCGACTGACCTGGACTATGGTCCCCAAGGGCGTTCGACCCGCAATCGCTTTGAGGTTGTGCCAATGATATATAGAGCGCTGTATAAATGCCAAATAACATAACATAACCTAATGCCATCGGTCTGACACCAGACTACATCCAAGCTGGGCCGGTGTCTCATAGATACAAGCTGCCTTGTCTTGGAGCGTAGGTGAACCCCGGGTGTTCTCGCGTGGCGAGGAGATTAAGGTGCTTGAATATCCTCCTTTCCTTTACTGTTTTGTGAAAAGGGAAAAGGAGGTTCAGAAGCAGGTCCTTATAAGAGCTGCCATATAACCTTTCTCTGTTGAGGTTATATCCAGCACCCCATGCAAAAAAAATGGTCCCATGTTAAAGCCGTATTGTGGTTTAGCCACGCCATGCTGTTTCCTGCACCCATATAAAATTGGAGAAAAAATCAAAAGGGAAATATGTATGGGATAGAGGGATTTCAGGAAGATGAAGCATGAACATTGCGTCAGTGTTTATTTGGGTGACCAGGAATAGAATTGTGCGCATAACGCCACTGCTGTCAAAAGATGTGGCTAGAAGACCCAATGAAGAAACTATGAAAAAGGAAATGTGGAGAGGAAGAGAACATCACACCAGAGGCATTGTTAGGGGGGCTCAGGGGGCTATAGCCCCGGGTCTTTTGGTTGTAGCCCCGGATAGAAGCTCAGGAGCTACAACTAAAAGGCTAGCTAGCCCCAAGTCTTGACAGTCCCGACATTAGTGTAGCCCCGGATCTTTTCCAGACCTAGCAACACCCCTGCATCGCACCACTTCTCCTGACCAACAGGAGCATGGATTGGCTGCATTAAAGGCCTGTCGCAGTATTGTCGCATATGGTAGGGCATGTAAGTAGGATCCGTTTGCAGTTGATGCCCGACCAACTAAGATACTTCCATGTTATCCGGTAAACCAACATCGGGCATGATGTGTCATAATGTGCATGTTGAGTATTTTCCGCTGCAGTGTGGGAATGAGAACTCTGTAGACCTAGGGGCTCAAGGTGGGCATCTGGACCGTCTTTCATTATAGCTTTACATTCAGGAACGTCCCTCTGGCTGCTAGGCACACTTACAAGAGTAAAGTTGATCGGATGTTGACCACGCACGTCAAATTCACTTTACAATAAAAGTTTACTGTAATGACACACTCAGATGTAAGATATTGGCGGAAAGCCTAATTGCATCTCTATATAAAGCCTACTTTAACAGTTTGATTAATTTAGAGTGCGGTTCTGTCATTTGTTATACTTCCCTAATGCTTCTTAAAACTTCATATGCTCTACAAGTCATTAACTGAATATTTTGGAGTAAAATATGTTATTTCTCGGCTCAGTATATAATATTAGTACCTGGCTTTCCGCGATTAGCTGCCATTGAAAGGGAGAAGAGTGAAGTCCCTTCGTGCATTGGTTTTAATGGCTACCATGGAAAGGGAAAAGGGACTACTTGTAGTCCCTTCTCCCTGTTCCCTGGCGGCCATTATTTTTTTTTATTTCTCACGTTGAGAAACGGTTGCAGCACCGTTTCTCGACTCGAGAAAAATAGCAATTAGTACCCTGGTATGACGTTTCGGGTACTAATGGCAAATATAACCCTTGGAGGGGAGCCATTACTGCTTCGCTCGAGCTTCTAACTATGGCCCCGGGGTCATTACATGACCGGTAATGTCCCCCCTGGGAGGGTCATATTGCCTAAATAAAGGCTGCCGGCTCATTATCATGACTGGACAGAACCCAAAGGCAAAATCGAAAATGCCCACCCAGAAAAAAGTTGTTTTGTACAATATTGAGCTATTATGTACATTTTACCCTGTAAATATTTTGATGTGTTGAATAAAAATAGGATATATAAGTTTCACGCTGTGTATATATATATATATATATATATATATTTTTTTTTTTGTATATCTTTCTTTATTAACACACTTGGCAGTATATATAAGATGAGAAATCTCTTTGACACAGATGACACTTACAAAATATAACAGAATGTCCTCGGCAGAGCGTCAGTCTCTCTCCAGAATGCAACATTTGACAGTATTCTATAAGGCTCCAGTTAGCTGGACTTCTCTTCTTCTATAACCCCATGTCTGACATGATCGAAGTAGGTATACTCTAAAGGGACCCCAAATGTCTTTTGGGCGCGTAGTGACAGGCTGCCTTGTAAGCCACAGTTCTTCCTTATCATTTGCCCAGTTAATCTCTTGCAGCCATTGCTACCTAACTGGAGGCTTGGAATGTGGCGTCAGGGGTCAAGTCCGAAAAATAGGTGGGGGGAATCATTAACATACCAATTGAATGTGGCGTCATCAGAAACTAGCATATAAAGGTGCCCTCTGAAAAAAGTGGAGGGCCCCGTCCATCCGCACGTACCCTCGACTTGACCCCTGAGTGGCATAACATACATTGTTTTGCAAGCAATACACATACTTTCAAAAGCCTGTATGTGCCCCGGGCATTGCTGTCAAGGACACTGAACAAACATACAAGTGGGGCAACCTGCATCTGACCCTCAGTTATAGCTGACACCGTGGAACATACATCAGACCAGAAACTGCTGAGCAAGGAGCAGGACCACATCATGTATATGTAATTGATGTCATCTTCCCCACGCTTGGGGCATTTCCCCAAAGTCTCCTGCGCGAGCAGCCAAAGCGGAGCCGGCGTATAGCGGTATCTGTTCAATATCTGCAGTTGGATAAGCCTGAAACGCAAGTTCAGGGAGGCCTCCCGTGTCAACCGACACATTGGGTACCACGTTTTATCGGTTATTCCAGTAGCTAAATCTACAGCTCACTTCTCTTGGCTTTAGACTGACGTCTCTGGCTGCTGGCCAAGTATTACCTTGTACAGGGTGGACACCACCTTTACAGCAACTTCCTGTGTTCATAATATACAAAATTAGAGGATTGGAGGGCGGTTCAACTGAGAAATAAGGCCACTGTATCTGAAACACCTCCATATTATTGCAACGATAGTGTGGCCCAGTGCCAAGGGTTAGTTGGGATTTCGCTTATATCAATAAAGTTACCATTAACATACATATCCCCTAGGACTTGAAATCCACGCTTCCTCCAGTGCTGGATCAAGGCCACATCAGAGGTCAGGGAGAAGAGCATACAATGCCAAAGTGAAATATCCCTATGGTATGGACAGACCACCCAGAGTAGCTTCCACAGTTTGGGCCACGCTGGGGTGGTTACTGTTGTCGAATCAAGCAAACACCCTACTACGTAGATAGACAAAATTAACAGATCGGATGTCACAACCCACAGCCGCATGGTTCTCAGTTTTAACATGTGGACAGGCGCAGCTGTTGGTGAACCATTACATTTCATACTGGGCTTGCGTTACCAGCTAGTACAGTTTGAAATTGCGCACCACAAACCCAACTCTCTCGTTTGGTGTAGCAAGGGTAGCCCATTTCAAATGCACCACTCCCAAGTGTGCCATGATAAATTAGGCGGTCACTCTCAACTCAGGGAGTTCCTACCCCCCACCCCCAAGCAAGGTGGCACGTACCCAAAGTGCTTTTACAGATTCAACTTTAGATATGACCCCTCTGATCTAAAGGCAAGGTACAAGGAGTGGGGATACGTTAGCAACATCGTTTTGGGTTTTCTATTTGAAAGGCAAAGTCAAGAAAGAAACTCAATGGGAAAATAGTTTTGGGCTTTTTATTTGCATGAAAGGCAAGGCTTTGGGAAAATCATTTTGGGATGCAAGTAAATAAATGGGAAATTTTGTTTTGCACCCTCTACATTCACTTGAATAGCAGCATTTTAGGGTTACTTATTTTGGGATTATGGACACCCCCCTTCGGTACAGAAGACAGGGGTTTCCAGAAAGGTAGAGTAACCCAAGTATTTTATTGTCTCTAACACACTGGGCATGCACTTTGTTAGTTTCGAACTCTAACAACTATTATCCTGTGATTTTCTATATGGGAATTCATTGATTTAATTTCAGTTAAATGCGCTAAGGATCTACACAGCTTTCCACCTCCCCACAATTTAATGCAAAGGATTAAGGCAGACAGTTCCCAACACAATTCAATTTAAATGGATAGGGTGATTTTCTACAGTGGATTTAATTTGAGTTCTATCCCCTACCCGCTATGTGAGATGGAGATTAAGGCTGGAAGATTCCTCCCACACTTTTGTTGGCATTCATATTAATCTAATTACATGGGAGGCCTTAATTATGGGGCATCCAGGGAAACAGCAGGGCTTCTCTGAGGACAGCACAGATCGGTTCAAAGGCTTCGTTCAAGGGTAGTCCCCAGCACCCAGACTTCCTCTGGCTCCTCAAATGACAGGTCCAACTAGCTTCTAGATTTCCCAGTCTCTGTCTCCCATGCAATGTTTAAGGTACAGCAATAGAGTGGGAAAGTCAAGGGAAAAATCAAAGGTCAAAAGAAAGGTCCCAAGAGTTGAAAAGTCAAATAAAGATCAACAAGTCAGATCCTCTCAGATAGAAGACTGAGCTCTTATAGGGCTGGTGACACTCCATTATAATCATATTTGCCACGCTATGGATTGGCCAGTTTTCTCCCTTTACCTCCCACCAAGACACCCTCTGGCTGCTGATAGGACTAGAAGCTGGGAGGTATGGGTTATGGAAGCTGAGGGAGGAAGAAAAATACATAATTTCAAAATGACAGGTGGGTTTTACCTTTTTGTGTTGAAAAATCTCACAAAGTGGCAGCTGCCCTGATTTTCAGATAACTGATTCAGATAACTGCATGAACCTATATATTTTTGGATTCTATATTTTATGGCGAATCAGACAGTATTCATTTTATGTCAGCACGTCCTTCTTGGGCAGAGCTATCATTTTTCGTGATTTGTTCCTGAGCCGAAATAGTCACAAATCTTCCTGATTCCTATCTTACTTCCATAACCTATCATCACAACAACTTTCTATTCCCTCAGAATTATGGGAAGGCGGGAATCATAATTTTTCTCATAACTCAAATTGTAACCATCACACAAAATTAGTTTTTACATGGTCCGACAGGCTTTCTATCCCCTTCTATCCCCTTCAAAATTAGCCCAGGGTGAGCTCAGGAAAACACACAATGCTCTTTTTATTTACAAAAATGTGTTCAATGTTAAACATATGGCATTACATGTGAGGTAACTTCATATCTAGCCCTCACGTATTCTTAGGTTTCATTTCCTCTTCTGTGACCTGATCAGGAACGCTGGCTGGCCCTTGTGATCATGCCCTCCCCTCCTGGGCTTCAAAGGTTTTTGTTCAAAATGCACAGTTAATGGGGAACCTGACCTTAAAGGTAATTTCTGTTGACTGTGCTGTTTGTAAATCCCATAACTGTTATCTACTTCTCTGTATATCGTAGCATTTAAACTGAAAACTAGGCCTTCTTCTCCTATGGGTCCTTAGCCAAAGGTCTTGAGGTCAAGTTTTGAAAGTGACATACCTTTCAGTTCAGTGGGGAAAGGACCAGGTCCATCCATACTTCAGAAAATACAGCTTTAAATCGACAAGATGTGCTTACATGTAACATTTTACCTTTATCTCTAGGCCTGCTGTTCATAAATACGATCTTTCTTTTCTACTACATTAGAACAGCAGTAGATTCCTTATTAATGTAAAGCACACAGATAGGCCACAGTTAACATAGGAAACCAGTGTTCACCTTTACAAAAATGAAATAAGCCTTTCTTTTTACAGGTTGTAATTTTATATGTTGGAAATTAAGTCTCTTTATTTCTGATAAACGCAATATGTCGCTTGACTTTATTTCTTAATTGTCAAGCATCATTCCTCCTTTTTGTCTTCCAAATGCGCAGTGATTGAAATGTGTTTTCTTTTTCTTTCCATGTGCACTGCTGCAGTTTTACATAATTTATTTCCGTTTCACTAGGCCTTATGTTGAAATCACTGTTTTGTACTGGATTTTATATTTCAATGGAACTCCACATTAGCCAGCTTCACTCCCACAATAGGGGCCTAGCATGGCCTCTCCATCTCTGTCTCTCTGGGGCTGTTTTTTCACCCCACATGCCCCTTCCCCTGGTCTTTGAAGGGAGAGTGGGGTTTTTGTTTTATATTTTTGCTTCGGCTCATTCCATTAACTTCCTCGTTGGAGCACGTCTGCTCTTTTCCTGTCCCGAGGGAGTGGCGCTCTGGTCTGTACTCCACTCTTTTCGGATTTTGGGGTTTGGTCTTGGAACCCCACCCTTTTTGGAACTTTCTACCTCCACGCTGTTAAGGTAAGGAGTTATTGAGTCTGCAGAGAGTAAAAAGAGAGGCTAAGTATATTGCACAGTGCTTCTTTCCCCGGTAAAAATGCATACCATTTGAAAAACAAAACACATCACATTACTCACTTTATATATATATATATATATATATGTGATATGCTCCATCCATTTTTCCATCGTTTGTTTAATTTGCTTGAATTCTTCAGATGGTTCCTGGGCTCTACCCTCAATGGGATATTCAATCAGTCGTAGCGTCTGTCTGGGGTGACAGCTCTTCAACTGATTGATATGGACCCATTTCTCTTCTGTATGTTCTCCTTTCGGGATGCAGATCTTATAGGCGACAGGTGAGATTTTATCAACAATTTCAAAGGCGCCGCACCAATAGGGGAGAAGCTTCTGCTCCTTGGTCTGGTTCCTCTGAAAATTGTACACGTAGGCCGTGTCTCCTACTTTGTACTCCTTCTTGGTAGTTTTTAAGTTGTAGTAGGCTTTTATTCCTTCTTCAGACTTTTCTAAATTTCGCTGAGCGTAAGCAAAAGCGTGTTGAAGGTGTTTCAGTAAATTTCCAATCTACTCATGGTTAGTGGACGCGTTGATCAGGGTCTGCTCTTGAGTTCTGTAGAGCAGCTGCTGAGGTTGCACCATTTTTTGTCCCGTCATGAGCTCAAATAGAGACATTTTAGTTACAGAAGATGGCGTGGGCCTAATGGCTATTAGGACAAGCGGTAAGCAGATGTCCCAACTTGGTCCAGAGTCCGCCACAAACTTCTTCAAGATGCCCACAATTGTTTTATTCCAACTTTCAACTCCCCCACTCAACGTTGGGTGGTAGGCAATGTGGAGTTTGCCTTTGACCCCTAGAATGTCCCACATCTTGGTCATCACTTTGCTGATAAAATGACATCCTCTGTCCAACTCAATCCTTTGGGGCAGGCCAAAATGAGAGAAGATGTGGTTGATCATTAGTGCGGCAGCTGTCTCCACCTTGCAATTCAGGGCCAGAAGACATTCTACCCACTTGGTCAAAATGTACTTGTTTCCTCTAGAGGAGCGAATCACTGGGCCGATGAAATTGGACTTGCAAATCCGACCAAAGCACTGGCATTCCCCTTTTCTGTAGGGGAGCTCTGTGTGTGAGAGAACTTGGCTGACACTGAGAACACACAAGACATCCCTTTAAGCAGATGTCGAGGTCCTGGCCCATGTATGAAACCCCCTATGACCGGCAGTGGCCACGTCATTGACGTGACTTGGCTACGGAATGAGGTAGGTACCACCCACTGGTCACATCCGGATATGGATCTCCGTACCAACAAACTTCCTTGGATTCAGAACATTTTGGAAAACTTCATCAACAACCGAAGATCCTCCTTCCCGATATAATAGGATTCTGTCAGAGGAAAATTCACGGGGTCTTCAATATGTTGAGAAAATTTCCCAATATTTGGGTCCTGTTTTTGTGCAGTAATCAAATCTGCATCTTGGGTTTCTTTACTCCACTGGGCAGTGGAGAGTTCATTATTGGCATGGGTTTGGTATCTGGTGACAGCAGCGACCTGGATTTCCGTCTGCAGGGATTCAGTTTCTATGAGATCCCTGTGAATGGCTCTGGTTTTAGCCAACTGGTCAGCCAAGTCATTTCCAGTTTTGTCTGGTCCCTCTATTTTGGAGTGACCTCTGATCTTTTTCCAATAGATGATCATCTCATTAGAGGTTAGCAGATCATCAACTCTGCCACCTGACTACTTTGAGGACCTGTTTTGTACCAAGCAGAGGGTTATGGGGCATCATTCACCCAGGCATTCCCAATGCCAGCCACTAGTTCTATTCCCCCGCAATTGTAAACATGGCAGGAGCACCCATCCACATAGACTGGGTATATCCTCTGGCACGTGTCTTCCTCATAGACTTTGTGCAGGAAAGTAAGTTACGCCTCCATATTGTCAATGGCCCTTTGACTTTAGTTGTCGAGACAGTTTTCTTGAGCACAGTCATGCAAGTCAGGCAATTCTTACGCTAGAGGACTCTTCTCATTTTGGCCATATCTGACCTCCACAGGAAAGCCTTTCATGCACAGAATCCAGGATGTAATTCTCGAATTACTCATGTTCTCTGTTGGGATTTGGTCACTTTGTAAGTACTGCAAGGGTTGGTGAGGAGTCTCTACTATGATGTGCTCCCCTGGATGAATGGGTGGTAATTCTTCAACACCCACACCGTTGCCAGGAGTGCCTTTTTTCGCAATCTTAGAATTTTTCCTGCACATGGGACAAAGTCTTGCTCACGTACGAAATTACTTTGTTGACCTTGTTGTGCTTTTGGTATAATAACGCTGTTAAGGAAGTATCTGAGAACCCATCTGCAAGAGGAATTCCTTGTTCCTTATGGTGTAAGCCAAACAAGGGGCTTGGGAAAGGCTTCTCTTTAGTTGTTTTACTGCCTCAGATTGTTTCCGGACCTCACTCCTACTTGACCCCGGCCTATGATAAATGGACCAAGGGTTGTGTGACCTCTGCGTAGTCTTCAATGAACTGTCTACTATAATTAGTGAGTCCAAGAAGGCTTCTTGGTTCTCGCAGAGTAGTATGGTCTTTCAATTTCAATAATGTTTCCATGTTTTTCACCTGGGGATTGAGACCCTCAGGGGTGATTTTGTGCCGTAAGAAGTTCACGCAGGTTTTACACCACTGTGCCTTCTGAAAGGACAGTTTTGCTCAGCTTTCTGCAAATGGGGCAGAATATAGCGTATTTCCACTATATGTTCCTCCACAGTTGAGCTCTTGATTAAGACATCAACTACATAGGCCAGGTTTACCCTTTCACCAAAATCGGGAATAGGCTTATGTAGGAAGATGTTAAATTCATTGCCGGAGTTTATGTATACAAAGGGGGTTTGGGTCCACATGTATTGCTGCCCCTGAAGGTAAAGGCAAGCTTGTACTGGTCTTCCCTACTCATGGGTACTGTCCAGTAACCGTTGGCCAGGTCAATGGTGATATATACCATTGACCCTTGGATCTGGGCCAGTCCCTGATTGATGTAGGGAAGAGGCCATCTTGACATGTAGACCCATTTATTCAACTCCCTTAGGTCTGTGCAAAGTCTCCATTGGCCATTGAGTTTGAGTATGGTTGAATGAATCTCTGTGCGTCCACTGTCATATGAATCCACTGCAAAGGTATACTGAAAATCCAGAAACACCTGTTTCAGCTTCTGTTTTTGCTCCTCGGTCTGACAGGCATTAGCGAGATTGATTAGTTCTTCGATCATCTGCTGAAAGCCTGCAAAAACCTCAGACTTGGCAATTTCGGCAGTATCCTCCAATTGGGAGGAGAGATCTTTTGTTATGGTGTTGGCCCGGACGTGAGGTTTCAAGGATGGAAGGTAGTCACTGTTGACTCAGAATACCACCCCATCCTTCCTGATGTCACAGGTAACCTCTTCCACACCATAAGGGCAAGAAGAGTACACCTCTTCCCTGGTGAACATTTTTTCCAGAGGGATACCATCGTCGATATGGAAGCAGTCATTTGGAATTGGTCCAATGATCTCATTACCTAAATCAATAGAATAATGTTGGGCATCAACCGCCATTCCAGTAAGGGTGTCTGCGCCCAAAGTGATACTTCGAGGGTCGCTGTTATCCACCAATATTCAAATGATGTCGGGTTCTAGGTCAATCAGGGGTGGCAGATGTAAATACAAACCTTGCTGTTGGAGATAATAATTCAAATGAATATAGGTGTCCTTGTTTTTGAGGTTCTGTCCTCGCTTAATATTTAGGGGAATTGCAAATTGTCACACCTGTCCTGGGATGGTAACCTCTTCTCTCACTTGAACTTCAACCACATACGACAGCAATTGAGCTGACCAAAATGCTTTCTCAGTGTTGTCAAAGCCAATGGGGTTACCCACCAGTCGGGTTGAGGCTTTGTTATTAATTAGGTCCAACTTAATTGCGAATCGATTGAGAATGTCACTGCCTTAGTAAAAGGTGGAGGGGACATCTCTTACAACCCAACAATTATGTTCTATGCTTTTGTCCCCAATGGACATTTCTAGCATACACCTACTAGGCAGTAGATGTTTGGAAGTTGGAGTTTCCAGGTCCATTTCCCACTTATCAATCAATTTAAATGTGAGAATGGGCTCATCTTTTCGGAGTTTCCTGAATAATGCTTTGGTGATGAAGCTTCTTCCGTTATTCAGGCATATCCTGGCGAGAACAGACTCCTCCCTCTCATTTATCTGATTAGGGAAAAACAGCTGTTCACCCTTTATCTGGATGTCTGTCAAACTTTGAGCTGATATTTCATCATCTTTTGTCATGGGATTTGGGTTTTCCTCTGATTGTGGATTGGTATAAAACTTCAGAGTATTTCCCTCCAGTGTGCAATTCCACTGAAAACTGGGATCGAGGTTGATTTTCAAAAATGGGGAAGGGTTCCCATCACCAGTCTTTTTGTTCTCCTACAGAGATGACGCTGATGTCTGGGACTTGATTGTTCCTAAAATGGAATTCTATTTTGTTGGACCGCTGTTCAATCATGTGGCATGTGCCGTTCAACCTCAGGTAATTTGTGCTTTGTTTTAATTTAATTGGCTGGTTAGTCTGAGAGGACCTTGTTCACGCAGTCAATCAGGGGTGACAACCTCAGAAGGAGGTCATTCCCCAATAGACAAGGTGTGCTCTCTGGAGTGACGACTATAAACGAGTGTTTCACCCTTTGTCGCCCAATTTTGATCTCCAGATCCGAAGTCCCTTCAACGGAAATATCATTCCCATCGAAATTTTGGAGTTGTCCGGGAAGAGGTTTGAGGGGAATCTGGTGACTCTCCCCCCTGGTATCCAGTTATAATAGCCAAAAAAAAAAGTAAAATGCTAAAAATGTCGAAAAAAAGAATGTCAAAAAAAAATTAAAATGTTTTGTTTTTATTTGTATGTTGTTTTTGGGTTTAGCTAGTAAAAAGAAACAGGGGTTGGGGGGAACCACCCCTATTACATTTTTTTTTTAAAACATTAAAAAAAAAATGCTCTACATTCTTTTTTTCGACATTTTTGCAGTCTACATTTTCACTATAAACCCTCGCCCCTTCCTGAATTTAGTTGTTCGAAGGCCTTTTTGGACGGGAGGGTGGCTTGGGATCCAGTGTACACCAGCTCTGATAAGGCGCACTTGACCCTGTATCTTGACAGAAGCATGAAATATTCTATCTCTCTCCTCAAGGGGGCAAGAAAATGTGCATTCTGGGCCAGCTTGGCAGTGAACTTTTTTATATTGAACTCTGACACTGTGTGATCTTAGACAGTTTTCTGTGTTGGAATACGGGAACCTGTAAAAAAGTTTGTGGCTGCTTGCGGAAACATGTCTGTTGTTGCTTTTGGTCTTGGGCAGAAGGGAGCATGACCAGACCTGCATATGCTTACCTATAAAGCACAACTCCACCTAAAATGAGTAAATGCTCCTTAGGAATCCTGCCAGTCAATCAATGATGCAATCGCAGCTAACCAACATGATGCTGAAACTAGCGCCAAATGCCAAATCACTAGTCCTCACCATTGACTCCAGTCTCTCCATCAAAATAAAATGATTCCTTGCGCCATGTGAGTTCAAATTAGCTGTGCAATCAACGCTACTATCAAACTTGTACACAGTTCTCTGGCACGTTGCCCCCTCCCTCAGCCCCCCATATCACGCTGCAACCAGACTAATTGCCGCCATCAAAAGATATCCACTGATTTCCCCCATCTTAGAGGGAGCGGCACTGGCTGCCAGTACCCGCCTGGATGATCTATAAGACCGCCTGTGCCCCATGCAAGTCTGTGGCAATTCAAGTGCTGCCGCACCTAGCCGAAAACCGGCCTGTGTTAGGCAGCAACCACAATTCCAGAAGCGTCAACATCCCAAGACCACAAACAAAAAAACTTTGGTTGGAAATCAAAAGCCAGGCAACTCGCCTTGTCCTCTTGCGCAAAGGCAGTTTGGAAAACTATCTGAAGACGCATTTGCGCGGCTCCGTTGCTTGTGCAGTTCAGGAAGGAAGTGCAGATTTTGCGGTTCAAGCATTTCTTCAAATTGCACTGCGCAACCGTGCGCACAGGTTAGGCGGACGTGCTGCTTAGCAAATTCTGGCCAGACCCACATATGAGCTTTCCGATGCGTAATGGCTGGGAGGATAGCTCATCGGGGAACGTGCTTGTCTTGGAAGGAAGACAACGCTGAGCAGTATGGGTTTGAATCCCGGTCTCGCACATAGAGGCCTCACTCAGTCATAAAGCGTGATATAGAAGCCCAATTTAAGGGTTGGGGATTGCTAGGATGTATGCATAGATACTCGTGTTTAATGATCATAAAAAGGGTCACGCGATGTCCGGGATCCAGTGGTATTACCCAATAGGTAATAACGAAAAACATTTTTAACGAATCATGTTTACTGAAATAAACACCTATTTTTATTTATTTATTAATTAATATAACTATTTGGAGATAAGGGGTTAAATGGGTGGGGAAGGGGCTGAGGTGGGATTATAAACAAAGGGAAACAGGGGGTTAGGGAGACGCCCCAAATTAAATAGATCGGACATCTCACTTTTTCGGGAGTTAATAGTGCAATCTTGTGTTGTGATTCTTTGAAATCGAGTTATGGATGCGTGGTGGGCTTGAGCTACTTACATCACGCACATAAATACACATTGCAGGCAATGCGCCCGACTCTGTAGTTCTGTTTCTTTGCTTTTCCCTAGAGGATCAGTGAGATGCTTCTAACTTTATACGAATGCCTACTTAGGGAATCAGAGCTACTATGTTGTGGGTCATCTTTCCCCCATCCCTTTTTCCGCTCCCCTCTCTCTTTTATTGTTTGGGAAGTGACGCGTTCCACCCTGCCCCTCCTGTTGCACGTAGGACACCCCCATGACCACTGTTTTATAAAAAAAAAACTGGATGCAAATTCCCTTTGCTGCTGAAACATTTCTGCGTTAAAGTGACCATGCAGTTTAGTTACTTGCTTTAATGAATGTTCACACCTATTTAGATGTCGGTCAGATAGCACAGTGAGCTAAGCGCTCACCCCTGATATCTGTGTTCAGCCTGCTGTCAGGTTCGAATCCTGGCAGGATCAACTCAGCCTTTCACCCTTCCGAGGTGGGTAAAGTGAGTACCACTCTGTGGGAAAATAATGTTTCCTGTTATTTCAGCGCTCTGAAACCCATGAGTGTGTAGCGCTATATAAGAAATACATTATTATTGAATCCAGTAAGTGCAGTCCTCCCATAAAGTTTTAAAGAAAATACTCTTTGCACTCCCTTTCCCATGCTCTTGGGGATTTCTGTGGGCACACTATTTGTGGGCTGTGCCCGAGATGCCAAGGACAATAATGCTGTCAGAACAACGCCTCTCACCAAGTCCAATTAAAGCTGAATGAATGCAATAATTTGTGAATTAGTGGAAATTGCATTTAATATTACCATACCTCAATGAGAAATGCCTCCATAATGCAATGGTAATGAGGCAGCAGACAATGGAGGGTAAAGTGAGGCTCTTTGTGGGCTAATGAGGGTGCTTGATAAAAAGCAGTGACAGTTTCTTTTATTTGTGCCTAGAAACGCCCAACAGATTTCTCACGACTAACGTCGCCGTCGGTTGTGTGGAATAATTAGACTAATGAGAGCGCTGTCTTGCTACATGCTAAGGCACCTTCAGTGCAGTGAATTGCACGTGATGTAATCAGTGTGCACTAAAACATTGCCCAGCATGGCTGGTCCCCTTTGGTGCAAACTCCACAGGAACCTAGGCACAGTGAATGCTGGTACAGTTTCCGTTTCCTTTCTATACAATTATATTCTGAAGGGATAGTGGGCGTTGCCTTTACAGTAAACACCCGGCCCCAGTACTTAAAGGTAGGCAGTGCCTTCAGCAGGATGTCCTTTGCTTCCTCCAAGCACCCCACACGCGTGTCCAGCAAACTTGGAAGCAGGAGGAGCTTTGACCTGTTGAGCTGCCCTCCTGCCTTGCACCAGTGTCTCTGCACACATTCTGTATAATGGGCCTCACCATTGGGGCCTGAGATCCAATAACTCAGGCCCGCTCCAGGCACCCGAGTCCAAATGGTCGCACGTCAAGGAGGGGCGTTTTCCATCCTCTAGTCCGCATATCTGGAGCTCCCTGCCACCTGATCTGAGGCTCTGCTCCGGCCTCTCTAACTTTAAAAGCAAATTGAAGACCCTCTTATTCGCATGAGTCCCCTCATGTATGCTTTCTTCCCGGTTAAAGACCCTGCTTAAATGTCTTTGTTTTGTCTTGTTTTAGCGCTCTCCTGTCTCTGGGCTGTGCCTCCAGCGCTATAGAAATAAAATAAATACATATATAAATAAAATACAAGTTTTTGGGAATTCCCCCGAAATACCGCCATATGGAATTACCGTTAATGCCACTTGGTCCTGCGGATTTACCGCAGGATGATTGCAAGTGGCAGCAGGGAAGTGTAAGCCCCCATTTTTGGAGTCCAATAATAGCAGTAATGTCTGCTGTAGATAGGAGAGACACAAGAGTGTAATGCGGGCGACAGCGAGGCAGAACACGCCCGCTGCTCTGAGGAGGAAAGCAGCTCTCACGGAGAGAGAATAAAACGTGCGCAGCGAAGCAGACGCGCCCGGCTGCTTCGAAAAAGAAAGGCGGCTCTCCGCGGGGTGAGTAAAAGCCGCGCAGAGGCTTGACCGAGCAGGGAACGCTTGACGCTGCCGAAGGCAGCACAAAGGCAGCGCCGGCAATTTCCGTGTGCGTTGCGGTGAGGTGCGAGTGTGGGCACGGTAACAAGTTATACAAAAACGAATACATGTCTAGTAACACTGTGGTGAACGTGTTGCACACAGATGATGATAACAATGGGCAACGTGTTGCGCAGTAGTAGAGTAGATTCAGGTGCAGAAGGCCTGCGATGAGTAATGCGAAGGGAAACGAGAACAAGTGGAGGAAGCGGGAAGCTAGATGGGTAGGGGTAAATCGAAAAAAGAGAAACGAGGATAGCCAGGGCAGTAGAATAATACTTACAGGAAGAAAGAGAAACTAGGATAGCCAGGGGAGTAGAATAATACTTACAGGAAGAAAGAGAAACGAGGATAGCCAGGGGAGTAGAATAATACTTACAGGAAGAAAGAGAAACTAGGATAGCCAGGGGAGTAGAATAATACTTACAGGAAGAAAAAGAAACTAGGATAGCCAGGGGAGTAGAATAATACTTACAGGAAGAAAGAGAAACTAGGATAGCCAGGGGAGTAGAATAATACTTACAGGAAGAAAGAGAAACTAGGATAGCCAGGGGAGTAGAATAATACTTACAGGAAGAAAGAGAAACGAGGATAGCCAGGGGAGTAGAATAATACTTACAGGAAGAAAGAGAAACTAGGATAGCCAGGGGAGTAGAATAATACTTACAGGAAGAAAAAGAAACTAGGATAGCCAGGGGAGTAGAATAATACTTACAGGAAGAAAGAGAAACTAGGATAGCCAGGGGAGTAGAATAATACTTACAGGAAGAAAGAGAAACGAGGATAGCCAGGGGAGTAGAATAATACTTACAGGAAGAAAGAGAAACGAGGATAGCCAGGGGAGTAGAATAATACTTACAGGAAGAAAGAGAAACGAGGATAGCCAGGGGAGTAGAATAATACTTACAGGAAGAAAGAGAAACTAGGATAGCCAGGGGAGTAGAATAATACTTACAGGAGTGTTGAAATGAAGGAAGTAGCAACACACAGAGCTGGTTAAAGAGAGCCTTCATACTGCCTGCAATGTGTTTCTGGACAATGGATTGGATTGCAGGTGGCCATTATGGAAAGGACTAGCATGCAGAAGGCTGTTTACTTTTATGGAACAATTCTGTGTCATCTTGGATGAGGGTTGCACATGTCTTAACCCCATCCTTCTGCACTTGTGCCATGGGGACTGCGAGGAATAGTGGTTCATGACATGAGCGGTAATTCCACTGATTTTGCTGTTTTTTGGCGGTAAGGTGGCAGATTTATCTTTAGCTTTTTACTGGAGGTTTATCCTCCAGCTTACCACCAGGCTTACAGTATGTAGGTGTGATAATGGGACAGAAACTGAATTACCACCATGTTACCGCCATTTCTTCCCACACCACTGCACTCGTAATGAGGCCCAATTTCTTTTCAAATCCTTTGTAATTTAAAATCTTCTTCCTGTGGCAGAAGCGGTTCAGTAAGGTCGCAGGTTATTTTAGGTTTCTTGCAGTTCTGTAAGTCGATGTTATTGAGAGGCATTTAGAATGTGCAATATAAACGGCTGTTAAAATAATTAATCTTTTAGAACGCTCTTAACACTGAAGACTAGTCTGTACGCACAGGACCGGGTCTGCGTTATCTTGCTTGCAAGACAAACATGTAACCCCTGAGCTATCCACCCAACCCATGTGCACAAACATGGCAACATACCCACCCATGCATATGCAATTAGCTGGCCTGTGGAAATGGGCAGAGCCTCTACGTTGGCCCGCAGAGCTCATCTCGATGAAGTACCAATTCTGCCCTACATTTTTGTATGTCTATAAGATTTTAGCATTGCACAGCTGTCTTTATTCTGTGAAAATTAAAATAACAATAAGCTGACAACTTGCTGGATAGATAGCTCGGCGTGTTAATTTCTTGCTGCCGAGGTTTGCAATCGACCCGCGCGTCACATGTTTGGTGTCCGTTCCGCTGGGGTTGGCCATTATGATTACATTAGGCAATAGTAATGACTGTAATGTGTAGTGCTATGAAATGGCAAACACTCCATCAGTAAGCGTGGGGTTAAAAGAACATCTTGGACGCACTGATGGTCGGGGTATCATGCCCAACTGTGCCCCCTAGGAGTTTGAGGGGCCTTACAGCAGATGGCTAAGGGAGAAGGGGGTTTCACTCCCCATGCCGCGGGAGAGATCGGGAAGGAGGTTTCAGAGAGAGCGCATGACCCGGCTCTGATGAGCTGGCCAAGCTGATGTGTAGTGCCCAACACCTTCTAGGCGCATGCGCAATGGCCTGCCACACAGATCAGAGACTTGCCTGGGGGCTAGATCTGACGCATCCTTGCCCGTAAGACTAGTGCATATCAGAAACATGTCGCTAAACTGAATTGCGTTGGGCTAAAGGTAAACTCCATGTAGAGCCGCCGGCTCTCCGCTGTGCCTGAGCTTCCCAGAGCCCGATATAGTGCCTGAATGGTTATGGGACAAGGCAGATGCTGGAATCAGTCTCTCTACGCAACATGATCGTCCCATCAAGCATCACTTTTGAGAAATGGCTCTACTAGGGAGAAAATGGCTTCCTTTTGCAAGCAGCTTCGGGTTGGCCATGCTGATGGACGCCATGAACGGGTGCACTGATGGGAAAGTGCATATCCATATAGTAACCTAGAGAAATGTGATCGATCAAATAACAACTGAAAATGGCAGTTATTGTCCCTAACTTCTGGAGCAATCACTCCTGTATTATTATGACCTACACACGACTCCCTCCGGGGTAAATCATAAACGAATGGAACTTGACTCGCAGAGAAATACAAAGAAATGGTGTTGGGGGCAACATACACAATCTTAATAACCCGATCAGATGCTAAACATATATCATGAGGAAATGGATGGCAATAGAATTGTTGAGCGATGAAGTCTCACACACGCACCAGTGTCTTCCATCTTCCGGGCCCCTGTGAGGCGGGGCCCGTCAGCCCCTGCATGCACTCGTGTGTACGTCGTGACCATTAGATCATGGGCAACAGACGGCAAACGGGAGCCAAGTTTGGATATGCATGCGGTGCTGGCCCTGCTAAGGTGTTCTTAAGTCCTGGGGTCATGAAATACGGATGTTAAGGTGATGTTGGATCTGGGGAGCTATGTATGGATATTAAGGGGCTCCTGGTCATAGGGAGATAGATAGGGATATTAAGAGGCTGCTGGACCTGGGGACCTACATTAAGGTGGCGGTGGACCTGGGGAGCTATGTATGGATATTAAGAGGCTGCTGGACATGGGGACCTACATTAAGGTGGCGTTGGACCTGGGGAGCTATGTATGGATATTAAGGGGCTTTGTTTCCCCAACAAAGTGTATTCTTTTGACCCAACCCCCTTCCCAGTCACATCTTTAATACCGTCAGAGGCGGGCACAACCCTCAGGGGGCTTTGTGGGCGTAACAGCTGCTCCTGTGAAGATCAGCGTTTTCAGGACCTGAGACTTTGCTGCCTTTAGGTTGGGCACAGTTCCTCTCCTTTGCTCTGGGGACTTTGCCCCACTTTCTTTCTCCTGTTTCAGGAACACTCAATTCCTGTTGAGGCCCTAGACTTCTGCAGCGCCTTAATATCATTACCTCTTCTTGAGCCCTGGGGGCTCGTGGTTGGCCATATTGTCCCGTCATCCCTGCTGCTGCTGAGCAACTCTGTGTCCAACACCAGCCGACCTTTCTTGGATCTCCGCGGTCCTTCTACTCGCGTCTGCATGCCAGTGACCTTACGTCCATTACTTATAAGTCAAGTTACTTGGGCCAGGTCAACTGACCTTAGTGAGAGACAAACGACTCACAACATGGTTTTCTGCCATAGCCCTGGGAAGGCCCTTAATTACTCTCCCATAGCATTGGTTAAGGGTATTAAGTCCATCTGTGATCCCTATAGGATGCAGAGCTTAGAGGTGTCAGTGCTGTACAAGTCTGTCCTGACTGTATATCCGCTGATGATGGGCAGCAGTGTTTTTAAGTAAGAGGTGTCTTGAAAAGGATCAGGGGTCAATTGGACCATGTCACTGCTGTGGCCAAGAGGAGAAGTGTCCTGTATCCTGCCCCTCAAGATAACATTGAGAGACTTGGGGTACCATATCCAGGTGTTCTAGGAGGATTCCCTGGATGACTGTATTGAATGTTAGAGAGAGTTTGCCAGCCAACACTCTACCCACATGTCCTATCCCCGCCACGCCATCCAGTACCCATGACACATTGGTTTTGGTGTCATAAGCCAGCCTGAACATGGCTATGTGCACACAGAAGAATCTTATTGGGCGGCACATGGACTAGGCTTCAGTGTAGCTGACTCGCTGCCCTGGTCATGCACCTCACCATGTCATCCAGTCCCAACCATGAACATTCTCCTTGTTTTGCGTCCCGCTTGCGTGTATGCTCCCAGGCGAATTCATCCATCCATCCATCCATCCATCCATCCATCCATCCATCCATCCATCCATCAATCCATCCTTCCTTCTATCTCAAGCCCCACCCCTGCCCCACTTGATTGCTCGCTGTACCTGACAGCAGCAAAAGCCTTCAGCGATGGCCAATGGTTTTCCACAGGGGTTCTCTGAAATGATTGCGACTGTAGGATTTCTGCATTCCCTGGTTAGGTAGCAACCACTGTAGCAGATGCTTGTGGGAGCTACAGTTCCTGCTAGTGGGAATCCTGCACCACCTGCTACTTCTCAGATGAAAGCAGATGTGTCATGATCACTGCTTCCAAGGAGCCAGGACCAGCCCAACGTCCTTGGAAGCAGGCCCCTAACCCTAATCCTAAGCACCAGCCGGTCCCCACTGGGACCTTTTGGACCTTGTCCTGGCGCCGGTGGCACCAGGCTCATCAAAACCATTGGTCCCGGCACTGGAAGCGCCGGTCTCATAATAGGTGTGAAGATGCTTGGGTGGACTTACCTGCAGCAGACCATGCTGCTTACTTACCAGCCACTTAGAAGCCATCTGAGAACAGGAACTACTTTCTTACCTGGGTGGGGCAGCCCCACTCCCTGGATACAGAACTGGAACTCTTCTGGAAACTGGAACTCTTTTCTTACCTAGGCGGGGCCATGGAAGAAGACGCCTCATCACTCCAAGGCTATTTAAACCACACCCGATAGATGAAGCGTGCTTCGCGTTATTCTGCATCTGCAGCAGAACGCTCACCGAGTCTGCTCCGGCCTTTCTTCTTCCGATCCTGGACCTGCAAGAATCCTACTTACCATTTCGGTATCCAGACATCTTCAGCACCTGCAAAGAACAGAAACAACAGGTTAGCAAGGCGAACTTTACACGCAGTGCTTACTTACCTGATCCATCGGCTGCGGCCGTTTCTTCACGCCGCATCTCCACCTGCAAGAACAAAAGCATTGCCATACTTACCGGCACGCTGTGAATTCCTGGTTTCTTCGTTCTGCATCGCCGCCTGTGAAGGCAAAGTATCGTTAACAACTTACTGGCATTCCGCAGACTCCGGCCCTGCAACCCAACATCTGAAAGGCAAAAGAAAAGACATTAAGCAGGTATTTACTTACGTCCATCACGCTCGTCGCAATAAAACGCCTGCGAATACTCCGGCGTCTCTTTAACACGAACTAAGCTGCAAGGAAAGAGACAGTTAGAGCGCTTGCCATACTTACGAACTTCCAGGCGCTTCACTTCATCTTTCATCTCAAGAGCCCTGCAATACATAAGGGAAAGGCATTATACAGAGTCTGCATATAAACGTGCCATGCATGTAAAGACTATAAAGACAAAAGGTGTCCAGAAACTCACCGCTCGTGCAGATAACGACGGTAACCATCCTCTGAATTCAAGAGGCCTGTGTTTCACCAGTGAAGGAACTGGCAACGGCACCCTGCACCAGACGCAGATGGAGAGCCCAGCATTCACCTATATAAGGTGAGCACGTTGACCTGGGGGCTCTACGAAAAAGCTGGGAAGAGAGAGAGAGGGACATTCAACAACCCAGACCTTTAACCCCCATATTCTTTCACCTGCAGAAACCTCACTCTTCGAGTCCGACACACAGTGCGAAGAGGTTCGACCCCAGAAGCCAATCGAGTCCTGCACATCACTTTTCGAGTCACAGACAGCTTCCTGCCAAGACCCGCGCCTCCGTGGGAATCAGGTGAGCGTTACAGAACGCGAAGCCCACCACAAAACTCCTACCCAGGCGCAATGGAAACCTCAGACACTGATCAACTAGCCCAGTTGCTCGGGGAATTAAGAGCAGAAGTACATGCAGCTCGTCAGGAAACAAACTCTCTAAGAAGAGAACTGATACTTTCCAAGGAGCGAACAGAGGACCTTGCTAGGCAGTTGTTACAAACGCAGGCAGGACAGACACCTTTGCCTGTTCCAGGAGGAAGTTATCCTTCTGCATCATCTTCAAATCCAGTGCAAATCAATCTGCCCGGTAATGTTCCCTTGGCTCCGCCCGAACGCTTTTCTGGTGATCCAAAGAAATTCGCAGTGTTCATCAATCAGTGCCGCCTACACTTCTTATGTCGACCAGCTGCATTCCCAACAGACCAGACCAAGGTGGCTTTCGTGCTTTCTTATCTCAGTGGCAGCGCTGCAGATTGGTCGATCCCTTTAGTCACCCAGGATGATCCGGTTTTACATGATTTTCAGGCCTTCCAGTACAGCATGGAGAAACTGTTCGCAAGACATGCACAAGGGCAGGCCTTGGACAATGAACTTCTCTCATTACGACAGGGTAATCAAGACCTCTTGACTTATATAGCCTCCTTCAATAGACTCATAGTGGAAACACAATGGCCCGAGGACAAGAGAATAACGCTTTTCTACAGAGGCCTGCGTGGAGAGCTCAAAGATGTGTTAGCGCAAGTTGTGAATCCTCCACAAGAATGTTCTGACTATATTGACTTAGTTGTCCGATTGGACCATAGACTACAGAACAGGAAGGCAGATCGTTCCAGATTTGATACCCGAGTGTTTTCTAAACCACAGACCTCGAATAAGGGAGCTGATACTGTGGAACCAATGCAAATAGGGGGCATGAAAGGACCTTTAACCCAGAAAGAGCGGGAAAGAAGAAGGCAGCTGCAATTATGCCTCTATTGCGGAAACTCAGGACACTTTCTTCGGGACTGTCCAGTGAAACCAGCTAAGAAGACTGTAGGAGCCGCGGATACCTGTACCACAAATTCTGAGCAGGTAAACGACCTCGCCCGACAAGAGTAGAGGTCCTCTTGCCGAGCGTTAAGATCTGTCCCGTGACCTCGCATTTCGTAATACCCATGGTCCTCATTAGTCCTGAACGTCCGGATCGTTTGCATGCAATTGAAGCTTACATTGACAGCGGAGCAATCAGTAACTATGTGGACCGTGAAATGGTATCAAGGATGAATCTACCCCTTGTCCCTAAGGCAGTGAAAGACGTCATCACTACTGTGGATGGCACGGAGATAGCCTCCGGACCAGTAACGCATGCCACCCAAGAAGTGACGCTAGTGAGTCAAGATGGACACCGGGAGAGAATCGTGTTCGATGTAATCAAGGCCCCTCAGTTCCAGATCATTCTGGGAATCCCTTGGTTAGAGAAGCACAATCCTCAGATCGATTGGCGAGCAAAGACGGTTCAGTTTCCAGAGTGTTTTACCACTTGTTATCCTCGGCCTGATGTTTCACTGGCGGCAATCTCTTCTGAGGAGGTGCCCAAATTACCTCCCGAATGCCAGGAATTCCAAGACGTCTTCCGGAAGGATCAAGCCAACACCCTGCCTCCTCATAGGTCTTACGACTGTCAAATAGATCTGATACCTGGAACAACTCCTCCTTGCAGCAGGATTTATGCCCTCACCGAGCCAGAGAACCTTCATCTCAGACAATACCTAGACCAATACCTAGCTAACGGGTTTATCCGTCCTTCAAAATCTCCAGCTTCATCGGCTTTGTTCTTCGTTCCGAAAAAGGAAGGAGACCTTAGGACTTGCATAGATTACCGCGCCCTGAATCAGATCACCGTTAAAAACAGATACCTGTTACCTTTGATCCCTGAACTCCTGGATCAAGTGAAAGATGCATGTATATACACAAAGTTGGATCTCAGAGGAGCCTACCACTTGGTACGGATAAAAGAGGGCGATGAATGGAAAACGGCCTTCCGCACCAAGTACGGGCTATTCGAATATCAAGTGATGCCCTTTGGACTGTGTAATGCTCCTGCTGCTTTCCAGTATTTTATGAACGATGTCCTTAGAGAACTCATAGACGTGTGTGTTGTTGTCTACATTGATGACATCCTCGTCTATTCATCATCTGAAGAGGAACATCAGAGACACGTTAAAAAGGTTCTCGAGAGATTGCGTCAACATAATCTTTTTGCTAAGCTTGAGAAAAGCGTTTTCAACGTAACGGAAGTCGAGTTCCTGGGATTCATATTGTCACCTAACGGAGTCCATATGGATTCAAAGAAAGTTGATGCAATCATCAAGTGGCCATCACCAACCTCTGTAAAAGGAGTTCAAAGCATGTTAGGGTTTGCTAACTTTTACCGCAGATTCATTCCTGAATTTTCTCGGATAGTCCAGCCCATCACCGCTCTGTTGAAAAAGAACAAACGTTTTGAGTGGTCTTCTGAAGCAGAACAAGCTTTTCAGGACTTAAAAGCTAAATTCATTTCTGCACCTGTTTTAAAACATCCTCGCCCAGAACTCCCCTACATCGTGGAAATGGATGCTTCTAGTCTTGCTATGGGGGCAGTTTTATCACAAAGAGATCCGGTCACACACCAACTACATCCTGTTGCCTTTTGGTCCCGCAAGTTTTCGCCTCCCGAGATCAACTATTCAATTACAGACAAGGAACTTTTGGCCATCAGATCGGCCTTTAAAGCCTGGCGGCATTATCTTCTAGGAGCCAGACACACAGTCACCGTAATGACTGATCACCGCAATTTACAATATCTAAAGACAGCCAAAGCTCAGTCTTCCAGACAGCTTCGCTGGGCTCTGTTTCTAGCAGAATTTGACTTTATAATTACTTATCGACCAGGCAGTAAGAACGGAAAAGCAGATGCTCTCTCCCGGATGGGAGTAGATGAACATTTGACCAATCCAGAACCAATACCCATAATCCCAGAACAAAGAATTTTGGGTTTGGTCAGCGCTCAATCTTTTGAAGACATCAAGACCATGGTTAAATCACTCCTAACTCCGGGCGATTTGCAAGTTTGGCGATTAAAGGGGAAAGAATTCTCAGTGGATCAAGACCTACCATATTTCCGAGGACGATTGCATTTACCCTGTGAGAAAATACAAAAACAAGTAATCTCCTGTTATCACGACTCTCTAATGGAGGGTCACCCTGGCATTACCAAAACCATGGAAAAGATTAAAAGACATTTCTGATGGCCGTCATGGAAAAAGGATATTAGAGACTTTGTAATCTCCTGTGGTGTGTGTGCCCAGAATAAAAGTCAGAAGGAGAAACCAGCCGGCCTATTACAGCCACTAGACATCCCTCCCTGTCCATGGCATACCCTGTCCATGGATTTCATCACAGACTTACCTCCATGCTCGGGGTATACTACCATTTTAGTAGTCGTGGATCTATTCTCCAAGATGGCTCACTTCATTCCCCTGAAGGGTCTACCATCAGCCTCAGTATTGGCCCGAGAATTCTTAGAAAACATCGTTCGGCTACACGGTTTTCCCTCGGTTTTAGTCTCCGATAGGGGAAGTCAATTCATCTCTCACTTCTGGCGCAGTTGCTGTCGTCTAGCCCAAATTGATGTAAGACTTTCAACTAGTCACCATCCCCAAACTGACGGACAAACCGAAAGGACAAATCAAACTCTAGAGCAATATTTACGTTGCATGCTCCAACAAACTGAAAACCCCTGGAAGGGTATTCTTTGGATCGCTGAATACGCTTACAATAATTCGATTCATTCTGGAACAGGGAAGACTCCTTTCTTCCTACTATACGGACACCATCCTAGAACCTCTAACCTGGATCCTCCCCAAGAATTTGAAGCACCTGCTGTGGATCACTTGCACTCGGAGATCACCCGTGCTTTTAAGGAAGCCTCGGCCCATCTGCAAAGAGCTAAAGCTCAATTCAAAAGAGGAGCAGATCGACACCGTAAAGAGGCTCCTCACTACGCTGTAGGAGATCAGGGCTGGCTATCCACTAAGCACCTGCCTCTAAAGGGACCCCGCACCTTCATCCCGAGATACCTTGGACCCTATCTCATATCGGCCATAATTAATCCGGTGGCTGTCAAATTGGAGTTACCTACGCATATGAAAATACACCCAGTATTCCATGTCTCCTTATTAAAACCAGTACAACCAGAAACCCGATTGACTGAATTCCCAGAACTGGTTTTAGTAGATGGAGAACTTGAATTCGAAGTTAAGAACATCCTAGACTCCAAGATCTCCAAATCTAAGTTATATTATCTGGTTGATTGGAAAGGTTACGGCCCCCAGGAAAGGTCTTGGGAACCTTCAGAATATGTCCACGCACCTCGTCTGGTCAAGAAATTCCATCTGAATCACCCCGACAAGCCAAAACCCCCGGAGAAGACACGCTTAGGAGGGGCCTTGAGGGGGGGTACTGTCATGATCACTGCTTCCAAGGAGCCAGTACCAGCCCAAAGTCCTTGGAAGCAGGCCCCTAACCCTAATCCTAAGCACCAGCCGGTCCCCACTGGGACCTTTTGGACCTTGTCCTGGCGCCGGTGGCACCAGGCTCATCAAAACCATTGGTCCCGGCACTGGAAGTGCCGGGCTCATAATAGGTGTGAAGATGCTTGGGTGGACTTACCTGCAGCAGACCATACTGCTTACTTACCAGCCACTTAGAAGCCATCTGAGAACAGGAACTACTTTCTTACCTGCGTGGGGCAGCCCCACTCCCTGGATACAGAACTGGAACTCTTCTGGAAACTGGAACTCTTTTCTTACCTATGCGGGGCCGTGGAAGAAGACGCCTCATCACTCCAAGGCTATTTAAACCACACCCGATAGATGAAGCGTGCTTCGCGTTATTCTGCATCTGCAGCAGAACGCTCACCGAGTCTGCTCCGGCCTTTCTTCTTCGATCCTGGACCTGCAAGAATCCTACTTACCATTTCGGTATCCAGACATCTTCAGCACCTGCAAAGAACAGAAACAACAGGTTAGCAAGGTGAACTTTACACGCAGTGCTTACTTACCTGATCCATCGGCTGCGGCCGTTTCTTCACGCCGCATCTCCACCTGCAAGAACAAAAGCATTGCCATACTTACCGGCACGCTGTGAATTCCGGGTTTCTTCGTTCTGCATCGCCGCCTGTGAAGGCAAAGTATCGTTAACAACTTACTGGCATTCCGCGGACTCCGGCCCTGCAACCCAACATCTGAAAGGCAAAAGAAAAGACATTAAGCAGGTATTTACTTACGTCCATCACGCTCGTCGCAATAAAACGCCTGCGAATACTCCGGCGTCTCTTTAACACGAACTAAGCTGCAAGGAAAGAGACAGTTAGAGCGCTTGCCATACTTACGAACTTCCAGGCGCTTCACTTCATCTTTCATCTCAAGAGCCCTGCAATACATAAGGGAAAGGCATTATACAGAGTCTGCATATAAACGTGCCACGCATGTAAAGACTATAAAGACAAAAGGTGTCCAGAAACTCACCGCTCGTGCAGATAACGACGGTAACCATCCTCTGAATTCAAGAGGCCTGTGTTTCACCAGTGAAGGAACTGGCAACGGCACCCTGCACCAGACGCAGATGGAGAGCCCAGCATTCACCTATATAAGGTGAGCACGTTGACCTGGGGGCTCTACGAAAAAGCTGGGAAGAGAGAGAGAGAGAGAGGGACATTCAACAACCCAGACCATTAACCCCCATATTCTTTCACCTGCAGAAACCTCACTCTTCGAGTCCGACACACAGTGCGAAGAGGTTCGACCCCAGAAGCCAATCGAGTCCTGCACATCACTTTTCGAGTCACAGACAGCTTCCTGCCAAGACCCGCGCCTCCGTGGGAATCAGGTGAGCGTTACAAGATGTCGCCACTGGTTCTTCCTTCCAAGCACCAGGCATGCCACCATTAAGGGCCACCTCTTCAAGGAATCTCTCTGCCTGAACACCTAGGCCACCTGGCTCACTAGATGCCGCCTCCCGCCACCCGGTATAGCTGTACCCCTCCTCTGTGCCCCTCTGTCTCCTACCCCACCTTGATATCTGTTCTGTTGTTACCTCTGCATCTGTATTGTTGTAAACCTCTGTAAAGTGCTCTGTTATGCATCTGTATTGTTGTATACCCTGTAAAGCGCTCTGTTATGCATCTGTATTGTTGTATACCTTTGTAAAGCACTCCGTTATGCATGTGTATTGTTGTATACCTCTGTAAAGTGATCTGATATGCATCTGTACTGTTATATACCTCTGCAAAGTGCTCAGGTCTGCGTCTGTACTGTTGTATACCAATATAAGGTGCTCTGTTATGCATCTGTATTCTTGTATGCCTCTGTAAAGCGCTCTTTTAGGTATCTGGTTTGTAGTATACCCCTGCAAAGCTCTCCATTATGCATCTGTATTGGTCTATACGTCTGTAAATCACTCTGTTATGCAGCTGTGCTGTTGTATACCTCTGTAAAGCGCTCTGTTATGCATCTGTACTGTTGTATACCTTTGTAAAGCACTCTGTTATGCAGCTGTACTGTTGTATACCTCTGTAAAGTGATCTGTTATGCATCTGGGTTGGTGTATCCCTCTGTAATGTGCGCTGTTATGCAGCTGTACTGTTGTATACCTCTGTAAAGTTCTCCGTTATGCATCTGTATTGGTGTATACCTCTGTAAAGTTCTCCGTTATACATCTGTACTGGTGTATACCTCTGTAAAGTGCTGCGTTATGCATCTGTATTGGTGTATACCTCTGTAAAGCGCTCCATTATGCATCTGTACTGTTGTATACCTCTGTAAAGCGCTCTGTTGCTTCTCGAAGCTCAGTCTGCGCTCAATAAATACCATCATCATAATAATAATGATAACATTGCCATGCAGCTTTGTTTACGAGCCATGTCACGCGCACTGATGCCCCTAGTGGACTCCCGGGCGCTGAGCCTCTGCACCTGCAGTAAGGGAGGGTTTGCGCTTGTGCAGTTTGCAGATCCATCACTCAAGCTGAACCTTCTCTTGACTACCTGATGACTGAGAGTGGATCCGGGATCCGGCAGGCCCCAGGGAAGCAATCACAGCAAGGTCGCAGGATGTCCACAGAAGGCAGCCATCTCCTCTCAGGGTCACGTGATCACCTGCCTACTCACTTTCAAGGCCCCGCCCATTAACATGCCTGTTAGGATAAGTCCATTAATGCATCTCCCTTTTAAAGTGCATATTAATTCACTGCTATTTTAGCTGTCCTGCTGACACAGGAACACTGGAGCCGTTAATGCAGGGGGTGCAACGCAGGCACTAAGTGGGAGGAAGCTCCCCAAAATAACTGGAGCACAGGTAGAGCAGGCTTGGGGGCCACTTAGAGGAGATGATGGAATGCACTTCAAGCACAGGTCCATTAGCAGCACTTATGCGCACCCGCCTACCTTTCGAAGCGCGCCCGCAGGGCACCACTTACCGGTTGTGTAAAGGGATGCATTAAAGTCAATTTTCTGACCTGTACCATCTGCAGACAGCAAGACTCGCATAATGCAACGCCAGGACAAGAATAAACCCATCAAAGTTTGACCAGGAAGAGCAGCTACAATTTCGTATGGAAGTGGGGATGGTCCGGTAACTAGGCCCTATGAAGCCGGAAACCATAGCAAAAAAGTGCTTTGTGTTGCGAAACTGACACAACTACACCAAGACACACTCATTGTATTTCAAAGAAATGACACTGGCGGTGTAATTAAGCATCAATAGGTCCTGGTGAGGCCATGGTCTGATAAGAACCCCACCCAAAGAATCACAGAGCTGGCCTCCATCCGTTCCCATGGATATCAGCACACGGGCAAGAGACCCAGAAGTTCATATCTTGTGTTCCTTTTAGTAAAGCATGGACCAGGGCCCCAAATAAGGTCAGAGCGGTAAATGCCGAAGGGCATGGCTGCCACGCAACATCAGGGCTTTGCAACCTTCGGGTCGCCAGATGTTTTGGACTACAACTCCCATCGGCCCTAGCCAGAATAGTCAATGATGAGGGATCATGGAAGTGATAGTCCATAGCGCATGGCAGGATGCATGTTGCAGACCCCTGCTGTACATAAAAAGAACTGACGACGTGAAACACGTAATGGTAATTCTAGATATTAATTTCACACTGTATATTTATATTTGTGTTTATTTGGGTTTTATATAGCACCTTAAGCATAGCGCCTTAAGCCAATATAGATCAGGGTTGTCCAAGTTCAGGCCCTGAGGGCTGGAGAAATATCGGATTTTCAGAATACCCCTCGTTAATATTCATGAGATAAATGAGCATACAATAATTCAAAATGCATGCTTATTTTATTTTATGAATATTTGTGAGGGATATCATGAAACCCCCTCGGGAATCCAGCCACTGAGGCCTGGAGTTGGACAACCTTGGTATAGATGCTAGGGGGGAAGGAGGGAGCCAGAGAATGAATGGGAAGAGCCTGGCCAAAGCCGAGCCAGGAGTTTGGGTCTTATTATTTGTGCAAGGAGACGTATCATAACCACCAAGAGAACTTTCTCACTGATGTAGCTCATGGAAAGGTGCGCACACCTTTCTAACTCGCTCGTCTGATGGTCTGAGGAAGGATCCTTGGGGATACATGGATGATTGCATGCAGTACTTATATCGGCCACTGGGAGCCAGTATCACCTTCATTTTCTGTGCTTTGAATGGTGGTTATGCCTGGCTCGGCCCCAGTTGGGCTCTCCTTTCACAAAGGCCTTCAAGCCGAGCCAGAGCCAGGCATTTGGCTCAGGTCTGCCCCACTTCTAAAAGGCCCTCATTCCGAGTAGTTAAAAATCGGAACTAGCATTTGCTGCCACTTGCGCCCCTTTGCCAAATATTGGGTTTGGAGGAACATTGGGGCAAATATCTATAGCACTTACCTGAAAAAGGAGGAATTGCCACTGCCGGAATTAACACTGTCACAAACCAAAAGGTACCTCACTGAAAGAGCTAATTCCCCAATACTGAACACGATAGGATGAGGATGTCATTTTATATATTTATTTTATTCAAGCATTATTTGTCTTTATAAAGCCACCATAGCTGGCTTTTAGTCCATTGGGAACACATCATTCACACAATAAATTACAGTTAAAAACGTCACAGTATACATACTCCCATAAAAAACCTCATAAAGTGCAGTGTGCCAGAAAGTGCTGGTGTTCACCACAAGGATCCTCAAGATGAGGGTGTGTAATAAGAGAAGGGATACGCATGCGCCACTAGCAGCCGCGGTGTAGGCAATGCTGTACCACCTGAGCTCAAACACCTACACAGAAGTGCCTCAATGAATTGAAAAAACACAGCCTACAGGCGAGGCAGCGTTTCAAACCACTGGCCTCCAAAGTCAAATGGAACTCTTCTGAAGGTTTCATTGGGTTTCCCTTCCTCCTAGTTTCAACATCTCTCCTGCATCAGGACAGGTTATCCATGTCTAAAAAGTGAAGAGAAATGGCATAGCACGGTCACAATCTATTCTCATATACCTGACGTGTGGCAACACAATACATTACCAACATCAAATAAAAGGATGCACTTACTGACTAAAGTGCAAAAAGTGCATGGGTCAAGCTGGTTCTCATAAGTCACTCAACCGAACCCTAGACCACAAAAAACAGTGACGGCAAAGACCCATTCCTTGCCTGTCTAACTGCAATGTGTCTACACCTGCTGTAGAAATAAAAGAGAGACAGCGTCTCCAACATATCATGGAATGGTGTTCTCACTTCCAAAGCTCATGGCAGCATATCCTTTCTACTGGCACTAAACGAGAAAAAGCTAATAATATATCACCACGAGGTCTGGTATTACCCAAACTGTTCGTTTGCAATTGTTCGAATTAACAATTGACCGAATTTAAAGGGTCACAATAGTCCTTTTCACAATTGACCCTATATATATATATATATATATATATATATATGAGTTTTGGGGGGTTTTGGCGTTGGGTGGGGGTTTCGGGGGGTTTCCCCCCGCATATATGTTACAATTGACCTTCACAATTCGGTCAATTGTGAAAAGGTCAATTGTAATTCGAACAGTTGCAAAACAAACAATTTGTATACAACCCGAGGTACCAGGGGCATTAGAAGACCAACCCTCCCTGCTTCCCAATATGCACAGTATCAAAAAAGCCAAAGAACCAGGGTTCCAGAAGTACCAATGTGCGCAGTATACACCACACCAAATGTTCCCTCGTGGTATTAAAAAGGGATGTAGTCAAATGATTACCTCAAAATAACCGTATTGTCGGTCCGCCGACCCGCTAAACTAACAGGGTGGGCAAAACATAATGCGAAATCTCAGTCAGCTTCGAAAATGGTCCCTGGCTGACTGAAGGTTGCAGTGTCTATGTGTGCATGCAACGTCATGCTCTGTGTTTGGCTTTGCGGTTTCCAGTCGCCGTGGCATGCTCATGGAGAGATGGTAAGCTAGGAAGAAACTGCATCGGGTGTCCGGCCTTGGGGGTATCGTCTGCATGTTGCGGGTTTTGTGCAGAGGGGCAGAATTGTCCCTACCTGTGCAGTCAGCCTTTGGGGATGGCTACATTTTAAATGTGATTGTGCCCTTTGTTTTGACTAAGCTAGACTGATGGGTCGGATTTGTCCAACTCCAGGCCACAAGATCCGGAATCCTGACGGGTTTTCAGGATATCCCTCATTTAATATTCACGAGGAAAAATGTGCATACATTTAGAATCATTGTATGCAAATTTATCTCATGAATATTAATGGGGGGTATCCTGAAAACCCTGCATGGACTCGGCCCTCTAGTTCTGGGGTTGGACAACCATTAGACCTTACTGTGAGGGCTCTTTATAAAAGGGGTAGGGTGAATCATGTCTGAAAAAGATGCCTGGTCAGGGAAAGGAGGGGGCAACATCCCCATGTTGGGGTCATGCTCTGAAAAGGGTTGACATTGAACGGTGGAATACCGAAGCTGAGTTGCTAGGTGGCGCGCAGGACCTGTGGCCCCCAGATCGGGGCTGTTTGTCCCACTGCTATTTGGGAATTTTACATGTGGGGCTTTTCAGGTCAAGCAGCTAGTCCTGGGCATGGCAGAGCAATCCAGGGTGATTAGGTTGGTGGTAAATTGCTTACATTTATTTGGTAGCCGTGTTTAAGCGGCGGAAGACCAGTCAGTGGTGCTTACTCTGAACCCAAGCTAGATTGGACCCTAATTATCCTCGAGTACTGCTGCTGTTTTCCGGAAGTGGCATTGCCGGAAGGTGCATCATTTTATGCCACCGTACCTGATGAGTGACTGGGCGTGTATCCCCTATTACCGGTTAAGATCCCCGCCCCTTTTTCCTCCTGACGTCTCTCGTCCCTTCCTGTCCCACCCCATCCCTTCCTCCGCATGCCTTCTCCTTCTCCCCTACTCACCCTTTCCCGTTTCCCTCTGTCGCCCGACCTCTTTTTCTTTCTTCTTCCCCCTTCTCCCATCTCCCCTCCCCTAACTCTCTCTCTATCCCTCTCCAAGCAGGACTGGGGCTTATTCTAAAGTGTAGGCTACCCGGAGGTAGTGTCCAGGGTCGGCGCCCGGGCCTTTCACCATTTTCAGAGGATCTCTCAGGCTGTAGATGCGGGGAGAGTGTGCCTACCGGAAAGCTCTACTTTTTAAGGCTCTACTTCACTAATGGCAAAGAGGGGAAGGGTGACTCAAGTAAAAATGAAGTTTGCTTTCTAATGAGTCTGACTTCGCCTCGCCCTATCTGTCACAGGAGAGGGAGGGGTTAATTCCTTTCTTTTAAAGGCGGACTACTGCTACTTTTTCAGTCATGCCTACTGTTTTCTTAAGTGTTCTGTTATTTACTTTGAATTGTAGGCTACTTATAGACCCTGCTGAGTGCCTGAGGGGTTTGCGGGTGCGGCTTCCTGCATGCTGGCAGGTTATCAAGGAGCTCTCCCTTTTCATGAAAGTCTTGGCAAGGGCCCTCCATCCTTCTGACAGAGGGAAAGACCTCCTGGGGGGCGTTACTGTGACACGCTGCTTGCCTTATACTGGCAATGATGCTCGATGCATGTGTACAGAAGTGGGTGCTTGTGTGCAAGGCTTTGGATTGGATCAGTGTTTTGTCTTTTGTGCACACAAATACAGAGGAGGACCGTTTGCCATCAAGCTTATGTTACTAACGAGTAGCACCACACTGAATATATTATAGGATCACTGATTATGTATAATATGGAACATGAGAATATGAATTTATTGTTCGAAATCCGAAAGACTAAATAAGCCATCAATGAGTTCATTAGAGGCCAGGAGGTCTCATGTGTTCAGTGCGTGTAAAGGGAGGCAGGTGACCTTATGCATGATTAAAGGTGCTTCAAATACCCGTCCTGTAGGGCCTGTCCGGCCGTGGCCGGAGTGCCGTGCCGCCGCCCCCTTCCGCCCTCCCTGCTGCCTATTCTCCGATCGCTGCCTCCAGTCGGACGCTCACACCATCCCCAGATACAATGCACACAAGGTAAGCGTCGCTGCCTCTCACCGACCCTTGCCCTCGCGCGCGCGCGCGCCCCTCATCTTGGCTCCCACGGCCCCACCACAAAGCCTCCTCCTAAGGCCTCGTGGCCTTTCATGCTGGGCCCAGTTGCTGCTTCATTAGCGCGCCTCCAGCCCTTCTGCGTGGCTTCTGCCCGCACGGCGTCCACCCTCTCCCTACTAGTATTCCTCTGGCCACAAAACCTCCTGGCACCCCCGTACGCACTCTCTTCTGACCTACCAATGTCTCCCCCACATCCGGCGGGGCAGCAGGACTCGCACCTACTTCTGCACCCCATCATACCGCCTGTACCTGCATATTGGTGTAGCCCCCCCTCACATGTGGTGGGACATTCCAATGTTGCTTTGTACCTACTTGTCCTTGCATGGTTGATGTAGCCCCCCTCACCATGTGGTGGGGCATTCCAATGCTGCTTTGTACCTACTTGTCCTTGCATGGTTGATGTAGCCCCCCTCACCATGTGGTGGGGCATTCCAATGCTGCTTTGTACCTACTTGTCCTTGCATGGTTGATGTAGCCCCCCTCACCATGTGGTGGGGCATTCCAATGCTGCTTTGTACCTACTTGTCCTTGCATGGTTGATGTAGCCCCCCTCACCATGTGGTGGGGCATTCCAATGTTGCTTTGTACCTACTTGTCCTTCCATAGTTGATGTAGGCCCCCTCATCATGGGGGGTGCATTCCAATGTTTCTTTATACCTACTTGTCCTTGCATAGTTGATTTAACCCCCTACACCATGTGGTGGGGCATTCCAATGCTACTTTGTACCTACTTGTCCTTGCATAGTTGATGTAGCCTCCTCATCATGTGGTGGGGCATTCCAATGTTGCTGTGTACCTACTTGTCCTTGTGGGGCATTCCAATGCTGCTTTGTACCTACTTGTCCTTACATGGTTGATGTAGCCACCTCACCATGTGGTGGGGCATTCCAATGTTGCTGTGTACCTACTTGTCCTTGTGGGGCATTCCAATGCTGCTTTGTACCTACTTGTCCTTACATGGTTGATGTGGCCACCTCACCATGTGGTGGGGCATTCCAATGTTGCTTTGTACCTACTTGTCCTTACATGGTTGATGTAGCCACCTCACCATGTGGTGGGGCATTCCAATGTTGCTGTGTACCTACTTGTCCTTGTGGGGCATTCCAATGCTGCTTTGTACCTACTTGTCCTTACATGGTTGATGTGGCCACCTCACCATGTGGTGGGGCATTCCAATGTTGCTTTGTACCTACTTGTCCTTACATGGTTGATGTAGCCACCTCACCATGTGGTGGGGCATTCCAATGTTGCTTTGTACCTACTTGTCCTTACATGGTTGATGTGGCCACCTCACCATGTGGTGGGGCATTCCAATGTTGCTTTGTACCTACTTGTCCTTGTGGGGCGCTCCAATGCTGCTTTGTACCTACTTGTCCTTGCATAGTTCATGTAGCCCCCTACACCATGTGGTGATACTTTCCCAAATTGTGCACCCACTCCATTTCCTCTTCATTCCAGCCTTGCACTGTGTCTGAACTTGTTCACTTGCACTTACTGTAGCTTTTTCCTCCCTACCTCCCTCTCACTGCTCCCTCCTCCCCTCTACATGTATGTTCAGCACGTGCACAAACCGAATATCTCAAGGCCTAGTAGGAACGTTTTGTTTTGTTTTCTTCATCACCCCTTTGTCTTGATGCGCCTTGAAACACCATTTGCTGTATTGGCGCATTATAAATACCCAATAAATAAATAAATAAAATAAATGTATCTCAGACTATTGTGCACTTTGCTGTAATTTGTTTGCATGTTTTAAATGTACCTATAATGTGTCGCTAGTGAATTAATTCAATGAATTACTCTTTTATAACGCGCTCAAATAGGAGACGAGTCTCCAAGCGCGGGACCGGGACTCGAACCTGTGTTGCTCTGGAAAACTTTGCCCCCGAGCTATCATCCTGATCCTTTTAGACTGAATAGGACAAGTTGGTGTTGAAGTCTCAGAAAGCCCAAACCTCTCCAATTTACACTGAAAACCGAGGGGAGTGTTTCATGTTTTGCGGGTCAAGCCCTCATCAGGGAAAAACATTGGACTTTTTGTTTGATTTTGAACCATCTTTGAGAAATGTCTGTCCTCCTTCAAAAAGCCCTCCCACATCTGTTTTGACAAATGAAAATTCCATCCAAAATAAGCAGCGTGGCCCCCTGAACCGTTTTGAAATGGTGTCTTGCTCACCTTCGGTCGACGGTGGTTGAAGTAGCGACCAACATAAGAGTCCTCGAGAAGCACAGACTTGGTGTCTGCTGGAAGGAGGATGTGCCCACATCTGTAACCACATAAGGAACTTCCTTGAGAACTGAAGCCTTTAGCCGTGGTAATATAACAGCATCATACAGGATCGAAAGGTCTCTCAGTCCTCGCAAGACCTTGATGAACACATGAGTGCCCGTCACCAGGCGCCTCGCCGCAATGCACACACTATGTGGGATTGTCATGCCTGCCAACCCAGGCCAACCCGGTACATCTGCTTCCTCACCTGTTGCTACACGGAGGACTCCCAGTAGGCTGTACTTACCTGCCCACAGGGCTCTTAGGACTGCCAGGCCTTTCTACACACAGTGGAGACTCTTTGGGAAGCTGCCGGGGAAACGCTTCCATTAAACACGTCCTTAAGCGCATGGTACCACATCTTTTCAAATGTGCCTCTTTCTGCATTGTTTACGGTTGTTACAGCTGCAGGTATGAAATCACGTGATATGTTTTGCTTACGTGACATTCCTTGGCTAGTTCATGATCACGTAGTCCGTGAGTGGTCACGTGATTCTTTATAACGCGACATATCCAGGGTAACAATGCTTCTGATTGTTACAGGATACCTCGCGTTCCAGAGCTTTGAAGTTGAAGTTCTATTCTCTGACGGTTTCAACCCTCTACCACGTTCCACAGCGGTCCTCATTTTACACTTACCCGCTCCAGTCCCGCCTCGGAGCAGCTTTGCACCTTGTCCCTCACCGGTCCTCTTCTCCACCTTCCCACTCCAGGCCCGCCTCGGAGCAGCCTTACACCGCGTTCCTCAGTGGGCCTCCCTTCCTCAGTCCCGCTCCAGTTCCGCCTAGGAGCAGCCATTTAACCGTGCACCACAGCGGTCTTCTATTATTGCTTATCCGCTCCATGCCCGCCTCAGAGCAGCCTTACACCGCGTTCCTCAGTGGGCCTCCCTTCCTCAGTCCCGCTCCAGTTCCGCCTAGGAGCAGCCATTTAACCGTGCACCACAGCGGTCTTCTATTATTGCGTTTCCGCTCCAGGCCCGCCTCGGAGCAGCCTTACACCGCGTTCCTCAGTGGGCCTCCCTTCCTCAGTCCCGCTCCAGTTCCGCCTAGGAGCAGCCATTTAACCGTGCACCACAGCGGTCTTCTATTATTGCTTATCCGCTCCAGTCCCAACTCGGAGCAGCCTTCTTTGTCTACAATTGGCGATCCTGATTGTGGCAACCGCTATTCCAATCAGCTTAATTGCGGTTTCTCCACTATCCTGTACTTCTGTTATTTTGAATCACCTTGCAAATTCAGATTATTTCAAGCATTCCTAATAAGGGCTCTAATCAGACAATCATTTACCTGGAACAGTATATTCTAATTCCATTACACCTTTTTTGGCTTCCATTAAGGACTCGTGCACTGGACTTATTGGACACTATCCTGTGTGCACCAACCCGACTCTAGTGTGGCCTTCGTTCCGCCCGGGTTAGTTCCCTCTACTAACTTCCTTCCTTGTCGTTTTTCCCTTGGATTACCTGCTGACAATTCTGGATTCCACCTGTGACTGTCCTGAAATACAGGTTAGTGTATCATAGTAGAAAGACACTTAGCTACTTTCTTGAGGGTAGGTCAGTTCCTAATGTAATTCTTTATTTTCTACCAACAGCCTGGTGTATTTTGGTCCTTACTCGCCCTTTCCACTAATTGCTCTCTTTGGCTGTTTACCTTAACTAGCCAGAGAGTGACATTAGTTGGAAGGTCTCACATTGACGGACGTAATTCTACCTCAGATCATTCTGTACACCAGGGACGACTCCTTGTGTATCCTTTTTGAATACCAACCTGTATCCTTTGATTGGCGTAATAGGGGTGGTATAATCTGAGTTACAACAGGGATATGGAATGACCCAATGTTCTACTGTAGGTTATTGCTTGAAAGTTCTACCTCAAGGCACTGCCATGTGGGGACAAGCCTTGAGGGCCACGGGTTCCCATATACCCAGGAATGAACATCTCTAACAGAACTATCTCTAACAGTACTATCTCTACCAGTAGTGTGTGCTATCTCTAACAGTACTGCATCCTATCTCTAACAGTACTATCTCTAACATGCTGTGTGCTATCTCTAACAGCGCTGTGTGCTATCTCTAACAGTGCTGTCTGCCAACTCTAACAGTACTGTGTACTATCTCTAACAGTGCTGTGTGCTATCTCTAACAGCGCTGTGTGCTATCTCTAACAGTGCTGTGTGCCAACTCTAACAGTACTGTGTACTATCTCTAACAGTGCTGTGTGATATCTCTAACAGCACTGTGTGCTCTCTGTAACTGCACTATCTGTAACAGTGCTGTGTTATCTCTAACAGTAATGTGTGCTATCTCGACTGTGTGCTATCTCGAAGAGTACTGTGTGCTATCTCTAACAGTACCCTATGGTTGTTGATGATCTGCCTTTGTGATGTGTGGCCGGAAGTGAACATCACGGATCATTTTGGAATGTGAGTGGGTTGTTTCTTAGATGTTTGTGATTAGTGATAATTGATATCATTTGCAGATGGCAACTTACCAGATAGGGTTCTCATTGACAAGTTAATGTGTTGTTGACATCATGTGTTGTGTTGCCATGGTGGCTTCCCTTGATGGTGTATATTGTGAGCCACATAACCCCAACAGTCACATGTATTCTTCCCACATCTCTTCCCCGAATATCTATGGCCCCATTTTTCCCCCGGCAGTAGAGGAGTCTTTTCTGTAAACCACATTCTCCATGCATTGAGGCATGCCACACTACTGCATGTATGTATGTATGTGCAGATTGCTTAAGTGCAGCAATGCATGTACTGTCTTACTGCATTGGCTTTGGTGCCAATTGGACCATTGTGTAGCGGCACCTTCTCATACCACATGCATTGTGGGTGGGGAGCGGCTGCAGAGGCGTACGCCGCTGCACATTTCTGCCACACGCCTGTCATCGTGGATGCAGAGAGGACTTGGTGGATCGTAGAGATGCATTGACTCCTCGGGCAGGGGGTGTCTAATGGACATATATTGTAACTGGCCTAAAACATGGGAACTCATTTGGCTACTCCTCGCATTACTTCTGGAGACGCTATAGACTTTCTCACTGAAGACTGGACACGGTGACGTTTGGGTAGTTTCCTGTAGAGGTTCCTAAGCTTCTAGAATGAGGCAATCAGTCTCCAATGTTGCCTTTGCTGTCTAACTTTAATTGTTTTCCTGATTGTGTCCCAGGCCCTTTCTGATTATGGTTCTGATTCCCCCATCTCCCCGCCCCCCATCACTTTCCTTGTCAGATGTTCTTTTAATTCTGGTGTACTTCTGTTCTCTTTAAACTCATTCCCCCCTCCCAAACAGCTTGAAGTCCTTGATTCTCTCGAGCACTTTTTCAAAATAGAGTAGCAAGCACTCACTTGTCAGATGTCATTACATTGTATGGGCAGCAGAATCAATTTCAAAACTTCAACAACTATCAGATGTACAAAATAAAATGTGAAATAGCCACAGATTATAAATTATAATTGGTTATTTATAACACGCTTAATACCAAGAGGTTTTTAAGCACAGAACCGGGGATTGATCATGTGTTGCTCTGTGTTTTCTTGCTTCCAAGATGAGCATGTTGCCCCTTAGCTATCCTGCCGAGATAACCACCTTTTGCAAAATCAGGAAAAAAAACTGCAATAAGAATACAAATTAATTTCAAAAGCAAAAGACTAAACCTAAATGGATAAACTAAGTAAATAAATTAAGTATTCAGTGCACGCTGAAGGGATAACGGTTAGGCAGAAATGGAAACCCCTCTGGGGGGGGAGAGAGAGTTCAACATGTGGAGAGATGCACTGACAAAGCATGATTAGAGCTAACAGCCCAAATTACATTGCACATCTTTTGACCCTGATGAAGTTACCGGACGTGACATCAGGGGACCCTTGATCCTGATGCTGCAGCATTGTAGTTTTTGGAAAGATCAGTAATGAGACTGGTGGAACCGCAGGGGTTGCAAGAAGCAACATCCGGGTGACTGACACTAAATTGACACCCCTGCCTTTTTCTCTGGACACTGCAATAGATTGTTTAGTAGGTGTGGCTTAGAGAGCTGAGTGAGCTGATCACTTAGGTCCAGATGTCACACCTCGTCCTGTGCACGTAAAATGGCCGCTGGGCCGACCTGAGAAATGTGTGGATATCCGGTGCCCTGACCCCTCCTAAACTGTCGCTCGGGATTTCTATACCCTAAATGCTTGAATTATCCATCTGGATGTGTTAGATGTGAACTCTAATTTATACCTCATTAAATAATCTTAAGCTACTTAAATTATTTGGATATGGTTCTATTACGGATCCATAAATATATGCAAATGATATGTTGGTCACTAGTACGTTATAGCAATTTTGCATGCTGGGAAAAGCTGATTTACCCAGGACTCTGCTTACTGGGCATGAGGAACAGATCCATCTATAAATGAGCGCAACCGAGCACTCAATCCAAGTGCCGGTGCTAGGGTTCTTTTCTCAGTGCACCCTTTAATGAAGCCATCATTGCAATGTCGGTAAATAATGTTTACTTGTTGGCAATTGTAGCTCTTGCTATTTCATAGAGCTGTAAGTTAACAATGTCACCATTAGGCATTTTAATGGCACGTCGTGTATTGACCTCTGGCGGGTAAAGGGCTGGGGGGGGGGAATGATAATCACCATGCACACCTGATTCGTATATGAATTTTTGAATATAGAAGAATCCTATTCTGGGTGATTGGTAAGAAAATATACTATAATTGGAGGTGCAGGGGAGAAGACTCAGCCTTGGTATCTAGGCTGGAAATTATACATAGGGCAAATGGTTTCCTAATTGAGGAAACCCATGTTCCCTGCACACTATCAACAAGGGCCGTGGCCCGTCTGTAATATTTAGGGTACAAATAGTAACCTTATTTGTCTTCATAAAGAGTAGTTATCAATTTCAATAGTTTTGTTTGTTTTGCTATAACTGCAAAGTATTTTGGAATCTCCCAATTAGTACTTAACAATTCATCTGTTTATCAGAAAAACAGTCATTTATTTAAATTTTTAAACAAAAAACATTTGAAATAAGATCTGGCCCAACGCGTTTCGAGTATCTGTTTTTACTCTTCATCAGGGGCAATGTATTCTGTATTCTTTATATAAAAGTTTAAACACTGAGGAAAAAATAAATCGAATTAATAATCTTATATTCAAATTAATATTCATATGTGCATATAGTCAAAAGCCAAATTTCTTCAATGACAAAGTAAGGGCACATGTAGATATTTCTATATACATAATTACTTCATTCTGTGTACAAAAAAATCAATCAAATAGATTACTTTAGGTTAGGTTCTGATTATTGCCTTATCCACTGTTTCTGCCGGGCACCCTCTACTTAAGGATCTCTGTTTCATGATGTCATATTCATTCTGTAGAGTGGCCTGGTCTGAAGTTATCCTTTTGAGTCTTAATAATTGGCTATAAGGCAAGTTTTCTTTTAAATGTTTTGGGTGAAAGCTGTTATGATGAAGACAACCATTTACATCTGTCGGTTTTCTGTATATCTTAGTCTTGAGTGTTGTCCCTGATCGTTCAATTGTGACATCCAAGAAGTTGACATCCGGTCTGCCGATCTCTATGGTGAAACCGATCCTGTCGTCGTAGCTATTTAGGGATTCCCAGAATTTTAATAATTCACTTTCAGTGCCATACCAAATCCCGGTTAGCCGTAGTTGAACCTTACGAGTTATGAAAATTTCAGTAAGTTCTTTGCAATTACTTACCTAATAGAGACCACTGTGTCAAGTTGACTATTAACACTCCATTGTTACCTTTACAAGTTAGAACCAGATTTTTTTACAGCCATTATTCAGTATATAGCCACCAATTTGGAACCATTTACATTTCTATGATTTGTTTGTCTTTTACCTCTATAGGCTCCCATCATTATGCTAATTTCTTACTTTCATTTAAAGTAATCTATTTGATTTTTTTGTACAAAGAATGAAGTAATTATGTATATAGAAATATCTACATGTGCCCTTACTTTGTCATTGAAGAAATGTGGCTTTTGACTATATGCACATATGAATATTAATTTGAATATAAGATTATTAATTCAATTTATTTTTTCCTCAGTGTTTAAACTTTTATATAAAGAATACAGAATACATTACCCCTGATGAAGAGTGAAAACAGATACTCAAAACGCTTTGGGCCAGATCTTATTTCAAATGTTTTTTGTTTAAAAATTTAAATAAATGACTGTTTTTCTGATAACCAGATGAATTGTTAAGTACTAATTGGGAGATTCCAAAATACTTTGCGGTTATAACAAAACAAACAAAACTATTGAAATTGATAACTACTCTTTATGAAGACAAATAAGGTTACTATTTGTACCCTAAATATTACAGACGGGCCACGGCCCTTGTTGATAGTGTGCAGGGGACGTGGGTTTCCTCAATTAGGAAACCATTTGCCCTATGGGTAAAGGGCTGAGAACATCCTCCCAGGATTTGAACCTGTGACTGTAGGTTGAACATGGATCACACCAGCTTGATCTGAACTCCCAGTGTTCTACAAACAATTTAACAATGAAATAGTGTTCCAAATTCTATTTTCTGGGTTTGCATAACAGAATTGTGCAGTGCAATCAAAGGCCCCAAACTGAAGGTCCCTTTCACATGAAAAGCAGGATTTTTCAACACTGACACAAAAACGGCTTTGCATGTGTGGCTGCAAGTTAAAACTGAAGAGCTATGTGGAAAAGGCCTACCTCTCACTGCCAAAAGAAAAGCAGCATTTTAATCGACAAAGGAATAAGGAATTCAAAGGTCCCTTTCACATGAAAAACTGGATTTGTAAACTCTGACACAAAAACGGCTTTGCATCTGTGCTTGCAGTTTAAATGTGAAAAAAGGTACCACTGCTAACATGAAAATGTCAGGGAAAAACACATGGTGTGTGTCGACAAAAAGTGATGTATATTATGTTTTGCATACAAAATTCCAGCAAACATTTGAAAAGAAAAGGCCACTTGGTTGCCATAAAGAAATGTTTCTGTAGGCCGGAGGCAAACCCTTTTGCTGTGGGACACATGTCACAAAGAAATCCCCCGTGGGAAAGCTGGCATCCTAGTGTTTACAATAGCAATAACATGTGGCTTGCTTGAAAGGTGTGGAAATTAAGTGTCCTTTAGACTGGCTGTCTCTGCAAGACCATTTCCCTTGGGTGATGCATGCCAGAATGTAGACAGTAGGTGTGAAGACAAGGCTACAATTAAGGGAGGCTGAAACTTCAACTTCAAAGTGCAAACAACCAACTCCAAAGAGACTCATAAAAACTCTGGTCAGGGGATGGCCCAGAGAGAGACAAATGGCTGGATGAAGCAGAATTAATTTCAAAGGACTATTATAACTTAGGCCTTTTTCCCAGCAACCATAAGTCAAATTTTTATTATTTCTGTGTCATTTTTTACGTAATTTTCAGGTGATTGTGGAGATAGAGAATTCATCCACCTGAAACTCAGGGAACTGTAATGGCCATCTAAAATGGGTTTGTGGCTGATCTGAAAATGTTCCATATATGAGAGTTGGTGAACGGGTGGAGGGTAAAATTAAGAATATGGGTAATAAATTACATATTCATAACTGTTAAGCTTTGTGTGAAAACGGCAGAAAATTGCTACATTGCCGTGCAAAATGGTGCAGACCTGGCTGTCATCTTATTTAATTCCCCATGATTAGCTGAATCAGACAATATATGTAGTATGGCAGTTGCGAGTACAATTATGACATTTTGCCATATAACTTGTTTTTGCCAAAATTTGACATAAGAACAATGGGGATTGCAAATAGGAATTGCCTTATTTCTGCTCTAGGCCCCTAAACCAATCCATGGAGGGAGGCTGTATTTGGGAGGAGAGAAAAGGTTAACTATCTAATTCTAGTTGTGAGAACTCTTGCAGGGTACTCCCCTAAGATTGTGTCATCGCTGCTATATAGCGAGGAATGCACTAGGAGGAAAAGACAGATCTGCTGAAATTTACCATCCGACAGCTGCAAGGAAATGCCAGAGGAGATTGCCAAGGGTTCATCAGGTTGGAGCTGACTATTGTTGGGAGGCCTAAAAGCTGACTGGGTCCTATGGTGGAGAGCTGGAGGCCATCCTTGAGAGTGGAGCCACCAGACCCCTGCTCTATCTTTCCAGAGTGTCCTGACATGCAGCTGGCTTTCCTGAATTTCAAACAGAGGCTTTCTATGTAAGTAGGACTGAGCCCTGGGAAACCAAAAGGTGGGGGAGACTGCATGCCTTAAAACCTTTCCCTTTGTAGTGGTATATGGGGGCAAACCTGTGTAAATCCTTAGCCTATTAAACTAAACATATTGATTGAATTAATTCCTTTTGGCAGAACACTGCAGGGTGAGTTTGGCAAAATTTCGAAATTGACAAAGCTCATTCCCAGTGTGCGCTGAAAACTATAGCCTACAATTTAATTTGGTAATCCTTTTTGTCCTATTGACCCTGACTTCTTTGAGGAAGAGAGGTGTCTTTGTTTTTAAATCAGTCCAATCTTTTTGTCAACGTTTGCCCAACACAGGCCTTTCAGTGGAGGAGGGTCTGAAATACAAAATTCTTTAATCATCCTAATGTTTCTGTCAGACTTCCTCAACCTAGACCAAAGCAGAGGGTGGGGGTCTGAAAAACAAACCGCCAAATCACCTTGGGCCTCATTACGACAAGTGCAGAATGGGTTTAACGGCGCCGGTAATGGTGCCGGCACCGTTAAACCCACTCTGCACTATTACGAGGTCCCCTTCCGGGACCCGCTGTGGACGTCTGGTTTATCCAGACATCCAGAGCGGGTCCCGCGAGGGGACCTGGGAGCTAACAACGGGCCCGCTCGTAATGGGCCCGTTGTTAGCTCCCTCCCCATTCCCAGTGAGCCCTATGGGGCTGGAATGGGAATGTGGAAGGACCGAACCCGGGTTCCCTGAAGGAGGAAATACCGGCCCTCCATACTCTGAATGGCCCGGTATTTCCCTATTCAGGGAACCCAGACCCGGACACGATTTTGGAGGCAGAGTCGTAATGAGGCCCCTTGTGTTTATTTGAAAGCAACAGCGTGGGTGAAAAAATAATTTCCATGTGCATTGGCCCAAATTTCTAAAATTAAACTGCCAGCTTTAAGCGTGCAGGAAAATAGAAATTGCACAGTAACTCATCTATAAATAGTTTTATCTGACCAGCGCCAACTATTTCTTGAATTCAAATTGTGCGCAAGTATTGTGATTTGTGTTTTTTTTCTTTACTAATTTGTATAATTGATTTGTGTAACAACAAGTTGATGGTGAGCTACAAAGAAGGTGGCGTGTTTAGTTTGTGCGATTATTCTTACCATCTCATTCAAATAAACATAAATATATTCCCTGTACACCGGCCTGGTTCTTGGCTCATTGGTAGCTTAGGGAGAGGGATTCAAGGGGTATTAGATGAATTGGAGATAGGGCTGAACTCCGTGTGTTGAGAGTAGCCTCTCAATAAACCATTGCAGAATGTCTTAAACTTTGATTGTGACAAGCTGTAGCCTTGTGGTAAGTTGTACACATGCCCTTACCGTAAGCTTCATGGAGGGTACATGGTGGGAGCTCTGCTCTGACTTGAGATGTATTCTTCAACCCTGAAGAAAGACATCCCTGTGCTGTCTTGGGGCGACCCATCCCCAATGAAACATATGCATGTTCCCAAACATTGACCCCCAGCGTCGAGCTACTAGCTTTGGCATTAATGGTGGGTCACAGAACTCAGCTGTTCATCTGGTGTTGGGACCGATGAATGCAGAGAATCAAACTGTAGCACTGCCTACATTTGCCCAAACGCCTTCATTAGAGATCATGAATATATGCCGATACTAGCGGTGTGACTGCATACTAGCACTTGTCATTAAGAAAATCTAACTAGAATAATACAACAGCAAAACGGCACAGCAGAGCCCCGCTGAGGAACCTGCACAACCATAGCAAGATAATACCAGATGCCAAGGTTTGGAGAGAGCCAGAAGGAACCACTGAGGTCTGAAAGTGGACTGGACAAGGATAGGAATACTTCACCAGTGGAATGAAATGACAACAAAGATGTTGAAGGCCCCCAGAAGCAAAGATAATTGCCAAGGCCTTCTATTAGCTCGGAGAACTGCACCCTCAGTGGCAGGGGCAAATGAGTCACTCAATGCATGACTCCAGTACAACAGGCCCCTCGCAAGGGTGTGCATGTAATAACCAATCAGAAGTAGGAAGAGCAGATGACAGATTAGGTAGGGCCTAGTAAAGGCTGGCCGCGAAACGGGAAAGGAACACAAGCAGCTACCAAAGCCAGGACCGGGTGGAAATGAGTGGAAGCAAATGGAGAACCAGTCGCTGTCCCTGGAATCTGAAGGGGAACCAGACATCCCTTAAGGACCAAGCCTTATAGGTCCTGAGTAACCTATCACAGACGAACCTCGCGACGGCAGCTGATGCTGAGAAGAGCCTCACGTGCCCCCCCTTATCTATCTGTTAGGACGGCCTGCAGGTGTGATGGGCACTGCACCCTCATCTTGTAGGAAGGGCATGCAATCTCTTATAGTGGGAAGGAGACTTCATCCTGTATGTGAGGAAGAGGAAGGTGCTTCATGCTGGACGCTTCTTGCTTCCAAGTGCTTCACCAGTGATCAAACCCAGGCTGTTTCTCTTCTGAGATAGAAGGTGCAGGGAGAAGTCCCTTGGCGTGTAGGAAGGGCATCATCACCCTTGTAGTAGTGAATCGGGGGAACAGTAAACCCCTACTTATGGGAGAAGTGAACCAGACGCTATCCTTCCAGTGTGGATTACAAATGGCGAGCAGGTTACTATATTCCTGTCAAGAGGATTTGCGGAAAAGGAGCTGCAGGGTGCTATATCCCTCTGCCTGTGTAGCTTTTAGGGATCCGAGGAGAGACCAGTTTATTGAACCCATCATGAACATTATAAATTTGAGCAATCCTAAGGAGGGAATACCCATCCTTTTTTTTATAAACTCCTGCTCCCTATAGGTGTTAATCCCAACCACCTACTGTGCATTAATAGGGTTTAACTATTAACCTTCCACCACCGTATGCAGTAGGGCTGGTCTCGGCCTCTAACAAGCAGGAAGCGGCCTGCTCTTTGCAGGAAGAGGATGATGTGACTGGGTACAGGCAAGGGTGGCCTAAGTAGTTTGGGGGGGTCTTTGACATAGACGGGGTGGAAGATGATTTGGCTCTTCAGACTTCTCTGGAATTTCAGGAAGTCAGACGCAGATCCTAAGTATAGTGGGAGGCGTGCATAAGGGGTACCATGCTACACCCAAAGAGCCATGTTGCCACATTGCTTGAAGGATTAGCGAGTTCATCCTAAGTGTAGTGGGAGGCGTGCATAAGGGGTACCATGCTACACCCAAAGAGCCATGTTGCCACATTGCTTGAAGGATTAGCGAGTTCATCCTAAGTGTAGTGGGAGGCGTGCATAAGGGGTACCATGCTACACCCAAAGAGCCATGTTGCCACATTGCTTGAAGGATTAGCGAGTTCATCCTAAGTATAGTGCGAGGTGTGCATAAGGGGTACCATGCTACACCCAAAGAGCCATGTTGCCACATTGCTTGAAGGATTAGCGAGTTCATCCTAAGTGTAGTGGGAGGCTTGCATAAGGGGTACCATGCTACACCCAAAGAGCCATGTTGCCACATTGCTTGAAGGATTAGCAAGTTCATCCTAAGTATAGTGCGAGGTGTGCATAAGTGTTACCATGCTACACATAAAGAGCCATGTTGCCGAAATGCTTGAAGGATTGGCGAGTTCATCTTAAGCAAAGTGGGAGGCGTGCATAAAGGTTACTGTGCTACACAGGAAGAGCCCTGTTGCTGAATTGCTTGAAGGATTGGCAAGTTCATCCTAAGTATAGTGGGAGGCGTGCATAAGGGGTCCCATGCTACACATAAAGAGCCATGTTGCCACATTGCTTGAAGGATTAGCGAGTTCATCCTAAGTATAGTGCGAGGTGTGCATAAGTGTTACCATGCTACACACAAACAGCCATGTTGCTGAATTGCTTGAAGGATTAGCGAGTTCATCCTAAGTATAGTGGGAGGCGTGCATAAGGGTTTCCATGCTACACATAAAGAGCCATGTTGCCACATTGCTTGAAGGATTGGCAAGTTGATCCTAAGTATAGTGGGAGGCGTGCATAAGGGGTACCATGCTACACATAAAGAGCCATGTTGCCACATTGCTTGAAGGATTAGCGAGTTCATCCTAAGTATAGTGCGAGGTGTGCATAAGTGTTACCATGCTACACATAAACAGCCATGTTGCTGAATTTCTTGGAGGATTGGCAAGTTCATCCTAAGTGTAGTGCGAGGTGTGCATAAGTGTTACCATGCTACACATAAAGAGCCATGTTGCCACATTGCTTGAAGGATTAGCGAGTTCATCCTAAGTATAGTGCGAGGTGTGCATAAGTGTTACCATGCTACACATAAAGAGCCATGTTGCCGAAATGCTTGAAGGATTGGCGAGTTCATCTTAAGCAAAGTGGGAGGCGTGCATAAAGGTTACTGTGCTACACAGGAAGAGCCCTGTTACTGAATTGCTTGAAGGATTGGCAAGTTCATCCTAAGTATAGTGGGAGGCGTGCATAAGGGGTACCATGCTACACATAAAGAGCCATGTTGCCACATTGCTTGAAGGATTAGCGAGTTCATCCTAAGTATAGTGCGAGGTGTGCATAAGTGTTACCATGCTACACATAAAGAGCCATGTTGCCGAAATGCTTGAAGGATTGGCGAGTTCATCTTAAGCAAAGTGGGAGGCGTGCATAAAGGTTACTGTGCTACACATAAAGAGCCATGTTGCCACATTGCTTGAAGGATTGGCAAGTTGATCCTAAGTATAGTGGGAGGCGTGCATAAGGGGTACCATGCTGCACATAAAGAGCCATGTTGCTACATTGCTTGAAGGATTAGCGAGTTCATCCTAAGTATAGTGCGAGGTGTGCATAAGTGTTACCATGCTACACATAAAGAGCCATGTTGCTGAAATGCTTGAAGGATTGGCGAGTTCATCTTAAGCAAAGTGGGAGGCGTGCATAAAGGTTACTGTGCTACACAGGAAGAGCCCTGTTGCTGAATTACTTGAAGGATTGGCAAGTTCATCCTAAGTATAGTGGGAGGCGTGCATAAGGGGTACCATGCTACACATAAAGAGCCATGTTGCCACATTGCTTGAAGGATTAGCGAGTTCATCCTAAGTATAGTGGGAGGCGTGCATAAGGGTTTCCATGCTACACATAAAGAGCCATGTTGCCACATTGCTTGAAGGATTGGCAAGTTGATCCTAAGTATAGTGGGAGGCGTGCATAAGGGGTACCATGCTACACATAAAGAGCCATGTTGCCACATTGCTTGAAGGATTAGCGAGTTCATCCTAAGTATAGTGCGAGGTGTGCATAAGTGTTACCATGCTACACATAAACAGCCATGTTGCTGAATTGCTTGAAGGATTAGTGAGTTCATCCTAAGTATAGTGGGAGGCGTGCATAAGGGTTTCCATGCTACACATAAAGAGCCATGTTGCTGAATTGCTTGGAGGATTGGCAAGTTCATCCTAACTATAGTGGGAGGCGTGCATAAGGGTTTCCATGCTACACATAAAGAGCCATGTTGCCACATTGCTTGAATGATTGGCGAGTTCATCTTAAGCAAAGTGGGAGGCGTGCATAAAGGTTACTGTGCTACACAGGAAGAGCCCTGTTGCTGAATTGCTTGAAGGATTGGTGAGTTCAATCTAGTAGCGCGTCAGTGTCTGCCTGATTGGAGGTTGTCAGACATTGTCCTTAGGAGAATTTGTACTTTACTGACGCAAGTAGAGGACAGTTTCTCAGGACAGAGGACGTCTGCAAGAACGCAATGAGGTAACATAGTGGTGCAGAGGCTATATGTAGGGGTTTGATAGAAGCATTCGAGGAAAACAGGCAGATGCCGAAGAAAGGAAACGTAGATGATATGACAATCTTTGAAGGCAGTATATGTCGGCCGGGATCTACGGTGCGCCCTTGATCGGTTCTTCCACCGTCGTATCCTATGCTCGCCTCCTCAGGCAAACTTCAGCCTGTCAAACCCCCAATCCACCAAGCATCTAAATTCAAGAAGATGGATTCATAACTTTATGCGTTCTGCAGAGAATGGTGAGTGTGCGGGCGACTACGGTTATGGCCTGCTTAATTTGCAGGGTGCATTTGTGGGCGAATTGCTAGATTTTTTAAAACTTTTTTCCTGCTCTGCGCTGTCAGTCCAAAGTTTGAGAGCACTGGAATAAATTGAAAAGCTGTGTGCTATGCATTTCCAGGAGCACCCCACAACGTGTTCATGCTTTTGGAATTGTGGTGTTTGCAGTTACTTGAATGCGGGGAAACACTGCCACGCGGCACAATGCTTCTCTGTTACCTAGCAGTGCTTGCCCTTTCAGCGAGGCACTTAATATGCACACAGGAGCCCCCGGCAAGTAGCTTGAGCTTTTGTATCAAGAAGTGTTGTTCTCTCTAATGAGTTGACTCGTAGACAAAATGGCGTGCGCTCCTAGGAAGTGTTAGGCAACCAAATCCTCCAAATTATAAAAGGGTCGTTTGTGCTGTTTTTGGTTCGCATTTCCTGAAGGAAATGCATATTGTGGTGCCTTGGTCATCACTGAAGACAACAGTTCTATCCTGAGCTTGCCACGTGCAGATTTTTGTCAGACCAAATAATACATGTTGCTTGATAAGGTTCTGGCAATCTTTTGCATGCTCTTGCCATGCACCGCTGAATGGCTGATGCGAGTCCTGTCACGTGGCCTTTTGAGTGATTTATGGAAGGCCGCAGGTGGTCCGCGTCCAGTCAAAGCTCCCCTTCAGTGCAGAGGACGGCCTGCCACTTTTATGAAGCCAGCGGGCTATAAATTGCCCCGTTGTATATAATAAGATTCAGATGCTCTCAATGAAAGTCTTTCCTCTGTGATTTACGCCCAGCGTTCGTTTTATCACGAGCACCGCTTTATGGACACATGACCCGCTGCCATTGTGTCAGGGCGCCGCGGCCATTTTGAAAGTCTGCTTATACCACCGTGGCCTTCCCATCCTGTCAGCCATGTCTTGCCCCCCGCACAAGGAGATCAAAGCTCTTGGCACTAAATCAGAGGATAGCCTTCAATTGGGGTTGCCGAAAAGGGCGGCCCCGCGCATCAGAAGGGCCCGGCCGGTAAGAAAGGGGTCGCTGTATACCTAGACCTGGTGGGCGGCGTGTCTTCCTTCTAGTGCTTTCCAGGACTTTCATCTGCGTCGCCCCTTTCATCGCCATCAGCAGAACAGTTTGACCTATTGTGATATAGCCCGGGCCTCCCGCTGCTCCCGCTGGAAGGTCTGTAACGCGAAACGGCTGAGGCGGGCTTTCTGATAGAGAGCAAATCTACCCATACAGAGGGCAGCCCTGGCTATCAGCAGCTTATTATCCCTGGGACAAAGATGCCAAAAGATGTACATTCTGATAAAACAGTCCCCTCAATGCAAGAAAAAAGCCAGAGCTTTGCTGCCACTGCAACAACACAACAACTTCATCACATTGCGTGTTTATTTATTTAACATTTGTAGAGCGCGCCTAACACTAGGTATCTGGGCGCTGGAAAACAATGCTAAAGGAATAGCATTTCCCCTTGAATGCGTTTATCCCATCGTTGGAACATATTTAAATCTAATTTTTAATGGCCGTGCCCCACTTTCCCTGCCGCCGCTGCATGCACGCTAGAAGCGCCGGCAGCCTTGCAGGCCTCGCTTTTCCCGCTGCTTCCTGAAGCCGCGCGCGCGTCGCTTGCCTCTTCAAAGCATGAGTGTATGCATAATTTACACTGATGTCCAAAAGCAATGACTGTTTCGAGATTCAAACTTTTAATGTGCACCTTTCTGGGGAGCTGTGCTCCTTGCTGCAGGGAGCGTAAATCCCAGTTGGGCTAGCTATGCGCTTGTGGGATATAAGCAATGCAGGTTTGAGGTTTTTCAAGGTGCTATGTGGCAAAAAGCCTGCCAAGCCCCCAAAGGTGCATTTGCGTTGACAGTGGAAATGAAACAAATATTGCTTCATGCCGGACTCCAGCCTCTGAGCGCAGTACTGGAGCTGGGTACGGGACCTGTGCTGCTCAGTGTCGTCTTCTTCACAAGACCAGAGCACTGCCCCTGAGCTATCCTAATAGTTAATAGCGCTATGGCTGCCTCCAATAACGGTACAGAGTCCGCCCTCATTCAATGGGGACTTACTGGTCTATTGGGACCTTTGCGGGACCGGTAAGTCCCCATTGAAAATACCAATCCCCATTCCCATTTGAGCCCTCATAGGGCCTTCCATAGGGAAGGTGCAAATAACGGTACCGCAATTTGCAGTACCGTTATTTGCTCTCTGGACCCTTTGCGGGTCCCGCTAAGGCCGCCTGGTAAAACCAGGTTCGTGGGACCCGCAAAGGGACCTCGGAATAGGGCGCAAAGGGATTACCGGCACTGGTGTGTCACAAGTCTCTCCCCTTCTCACCTGTCTTTCTTGTTTGCTTGCAACCTTCTTTTGTGACTTCCTCCGCACAGTCCGGGATTTATATAAGCCCATGCGCGGGTCTTTGGATTCCAACGTGCTTCGTTCAGATTGCCCAGGACGGAATCAGCAAGGAACAAGGTCCACGTACGGAGGCACGGAACCGTGGCTCGAGCGTGGGCAAAAATCCAGGAAAGTTTGGTAAGTTTGAGGGATGAAAGGAAAGGAGGAGGAATCAAGGAACCAGAAATAGAGAGATCAGGAAAATAGCCCCGAGCGAACTCCGGCAGCACACGTCCAGCTACGGGGAGCAGTAGCGTTGAGACGCTCAGAGCCGCGTGGGCGTGTCTGTTTTGTACAACGTAGAGCGTGTAATGCAAAGACTGGCAAGCAGCGTTCCGCATCAAGCGGCCATGTTGGAAGGATTACTGAGTTCAATCCCCTATGTGTCAGGGACTGCAAAGTCCAGAAGGGACGTAGACGGCGGTTCATGACACAGTGTCCTTACCGGTGCCCGTAATCCCATTGCACCAGCCTCGGAATGAGGCCCATTATGAGGTAAGTGACCTCCTTGAATAGTTGGATCAATTCAAATGGTTTGATAAACTACAATATATATGTTGGTGATCAGACCCCCTTAATCATTTCAGTGACACTTTTCACACTTGTTGGCCCTTCCAAATCCCAAAATGGTTTTAATATTCATTGGTTTGAAAGGTTTTACTAAAACATATAGGTCCCAGTTAGAAATGCGTTGGCCTTTGTGATTTGTGGTATTTTTTGATGTTATGTTATAGCAGTGTTTCTAAAAACATTATTTGTTTTTAACACAGGGGAGCCCGTGGATGTACCTGTCCCCCCCTAAGAAACCCCACAAACCCCAACTAGGCAGCACAGTTTCCATACATTGATGGCTGCACCACCCCCATAAAGAAAGATTAAGCAGGCAGTCAAATACATATGCTGATAACTTCCTGACGCCCCACACTTCATTGCCATCAATTCTTTGATTTGGCAGTCCAGTTTCTAGGACATATGATATGATAGGTTATTTATAACGCGATTAATACCCAGAGGTTTCTAAGCACGGACCCGGGGATTGAACCTGTGTTGCTCCATGCCGTCTTGCTTCCAAGGCGAGCACGTTGCCCCTGAGCTATCCTCCCGAGACATAAAAGAGCATGCATATTTGCTTAATATCTCCACTCCCATAAAATGTGACCTTGAGTTTTAGGCAAAAAATATGAAATAGAAAATTGTAGAAGTTCCTCTGACCTTCCAGTTGCGTTAGCGGTCCACTGTAAATCTGTGTATACTTTTAGCTTTAATGGAGCTCCTAGAGGCTTTAACAATTTTTTTATAAAGACAAGAGAGTGCTTCACAAGCACATTTTAGACAAATAATCAAATACATTAACCAAAGATTTTTAAAAAATGAATATAGCTCCCTGGTGATTGCTTTGTCTGAGTTGACTAAACATATTAATGTTAATGTTAACATGTTTGCCAGAACACTCACTATATGTTACATTTGTATGCCATCATTTTGTAAGGAGTTTTGTGCAATACACTGCCCTTTTTATACCGTAAACCAGTCAGTAACAGATCTTTTTTCAATTCTTAGAACATAAAAGACCCGATAGAGAGATGTGGGATTATTTATTTTTGGATGGCTACATATTCCTTTCAACTAATTTTGTTTTGTGATCCTGCTCGATGTCTCATCTTCCAGATTGTGTGGCATTGATATGATATGGCATTTTATGTGCACAACACATAGAACAATTTGGATGAATTGAGAAAAAGATATAATAATTTCCGTCTCTTAATTTCCAAATAAGGTACAAACATTACATTAATGTGCTTATGGTGTGTTGTTTAATAATCTTGTCTGTATTACATGGTAACATTCTAAAGAGTATTAGAGTGAGATTACATCGCAGGGTCAGAAGACCCTCTACCGAGTACGGAGGCGGCTGTCGAATGGCACTTGAGCTAAGTTCTGATGAATACCCTCCTGAAATGGAGTACACATGCATTGTGGTTTCTACACAACAAAATGTCTACATAAGTAGAAGAACATTTCCACAATAAAATCTACAGTTGTGTATTCAACTGTTATGAATCTTCTGGGCAATATACGTGGATACACGCATGCAGATATTCAATGTACTGGTGCTCCTATGTGTATCTGCCTCGCTTCTACATCATGTGGGTATCGGAGAGTGGAAGAGCTCACGTTTGGCAAGCTGGTTGCACTGTGGCAGAAAGGCTTGCATGAGGGTCTTTTCTTACGCACATTTCACCTCATGCGTGCAGTGTTAGAGGCCTCTGCGGTCTCTTTCTGGAGGTTGACTCTAATCGGTTGGTCCTGGGGGCCATCAAAGAGTCAAAGGGCTTCAAAGTCTGTAGAGCACCAATGTTCTAAGACTGTGCTTGTGTTGTACTTCTGCCTGAGTTTGGCTGAAGCTAAATGAATAAACTCTTGATTGCACTTTTAAAAGAAATAGTTTTGTTTCATGGATCGTCTACGAACTTTTCATGGACTTAAAACATGTTTTAAGCATACGTGTTAAAATAAAACGGATAGTTCTGTAGTGGGAAATGTCCTTTAACATAACACAATATCCTTACTTAACTTCAACGCAATGCGTATGTATGTTTAAATTGTATCCTTACTTAACTTCAACGCAATGCGTATGTATGTTTAAATTGGGGTAGTTATTTGAGGCCTTGTAGCAACGGTTGGCGAGTCCTTGTTGTTCACTGTATTTAAAATGCTGGTTAGATGAGTAAAAAAAGTAAAAGGACAGCAAGAATGGATTCCTGCTACTGAAGCTGCTCAAAAGTTGAGTAAAATAGTGTTGAGAGAATGGAATTCTTAATTTGCGCCAATTTGCTAAATAATTTGATTAGTTCTTACTAAGTATACTTTGTTGCTTTTAGAATTGCCTTGTCATGAAAATCAGTTTTTTTTTTCGAGTCCTTTTTTAATTCAAGCAATACTTTCAAATTTTCTTCAATTCAACCAATACTGATTAATACCTTAATATTTCCATATATTCATGAATTTAAGCAATACTGTATGTTTAGTTCACCATTATTATTTAAAAGCTAAAGTGACCTGTTTTCTGATTAACAATTAAAAGTGATCAAAGCTGTGAATAAATTAAGTGCAAATTGGCAATTTTTGTGGATACATTACATTAACCTGTTTCCTAATGTTGCCTTAATTTGCATCAAATCTATTCCAATGCAAATGTTCACAGCCCCCATCACCACCGCCCCGGAATAATTGTACAGAAAATGTGCACCAGCGCAGTGCGATTATTGCACCATTTCCAATCTGCATTAGTGCAGTGCAGCGCAGTGCAAGCATTCCGTCCTGGAGACCTTGGAATGTCAAAGAATGGCTAGATTGTGGTGGAACTTTGGATACATTATTGGTTAACGAAAGTGCATATACTAGGTGACTGAAGATATTGTACAGGTTCAAGGCTTGACATATGGGTCTGTCACGTCGGGCTCTCCCGATGTCTTGGCCTAAAGCTACCTTCAGCCCATTGGTGCTGAGGAGTCCAGGGGGTCACAGTCCAAAACATCTGGAGAGCCGTCGGTTGCACACAACTGGCCCTATAACACAAAAATGTTTGACTCTCCCTTCAGATTACTTTGTAGTCAACAGAGTGCATTTGAGTGGGGGGAGGGGGGTCTGCCAGCTGTGGTTCTCGAGATGTTTTGGACTACGACTCCCATGATTCCTCGCCATTAACATTGCATGCTAGAACTGATGCGAATCAAAGCATAAAACATCTGGACTGCCAAAAGTTGCAGAGCCCAGATTTAAGTAGTAGGGCTTCTAGATGTGCCAAATCTAGTAGACTGGTTCGGATCAGGTTTTTCTGCATATGAAATATTGGCGCCCTGACTGCACTGTTGGTCTGTGGGTATTTTTCATATATTATGTTTGTATTCATAATATGCATCAAAAGAGGGTGCAAGAAAACCATCCCCACTTTTTGCTCTGGTGGCTGCGTGTTGCGCTTTAGACATTTGGCGCGCCCAACAGAGACACTGCCTGCATCCCACCGCCTACCCTAATCCTTTTAGCAGAATGTTCTGCTTGGCACATCAGTCCTGGCACCGGAGGAAAAACATATTTTCTGCTTTGCCTAAGTGAGGTAAGCTTGTTTTTCTAAGCTTGGTCCTAGGAGATGCTGTTTGCCGGGGCAGCTAATACCAACTGATCAATACGTTGAGCTTTTAACAAAAGATGTCCGGAGCATTAGCAAATACTCAAGGAAGAAGCCTTTCTAGGGAGCAAATGCATTTTTATGGCTTCCAAGGCCCAATAGTGCTCCGAAAAGCCGAGCTGTATTTTCAATGTAAACAGTATCGGTTGCAAACAAGACGGAGAGGCGTTCAATACATTGATGTCGTACAGAAACAAATTGCAAAGCAAGGGATGAAAATGTTATTGATCCACTTTGCTTGCCAATACGTTTCCTTTTCACAGTAGCTTTGCGTCTGACATCCAAATAATGTTCATACTTTCCGGCCTCACGTGGGCTTTAGAATCGCGAGCACGCCGTCCAACATTTCCCACTCAGCGGTTGCCCCATGAAAATTTGCCCGCGTATGTAGAGCTTTGTGGAAGATCATCATTATACATTGATGATGATAAACAAAGTAGGCGATGCACTATTTATCTCCTGCCGTAGCCACCGGATGAACAGGTCCTTTCCTCAGGTCAAGACTCATAATTTGTATCTGGTGATTAAGGAATATCTTTCACAGCTGTGAATTAAATGCAATTTTATTAAATTATTTTAGAAATGTGTGTATGGCCAGGTTACCCAGACGCAAAATACTCTTTAAACCCTAGAGCCTGTCTTTCAAGATTGAGCACTAAACCATGACGCGTTTAGCTGCACACACCTACACCGACAAGTACCATTAGTAAAACAAAACAGAAGTACTAACCTAAAAAGAGATTTTTTTTCAAGAGTTCATTAGCCGTAAATGCGAGTCAGCATGGGACATGTCCGCTGTTCGCATTATGATTTGGCTGGTGACGCACCGGCGCGTTTAGCCCAGCGTCATTCGCCATTGATCCAGCACAGCGGCTGTACGTGAACTACTCAAAGATGGCAGATGCTGACAAAGGGAGGAGAAGCATTAGGATCCGTGGGGAGCAGGATTGACGAAGACACCGAAGCAGTCTCTTAAAGAGCCAACGATGCCTGGCAGAGAGATTGAAAGGCCTTTTAGGATCCTGGAGGCCGTACTAGCTGAAAACACTCAAGCCAAGAAAATAACACAAAATCTGGGTTTCAGCTCAAGATTATTTTGTTGGGCATAACCCCCAAAATATTATGACAGGAGGAAGATACATTTGATGCAAAGGGCCGACTATGCAGTACCTACAAACCACATGTCTGCCCTGGATCGGGGCATGCGCAAGAATGCCTGCTCACCTCTGGAAGGAGGTAGCAGGTGCCATCTTGATGGTTCTGTGCATAATATCCGAATTGTTCTCTCTGAAAATGAACAGCAAGAATTGAGTTATTTCATTTGCACTGATAAACCTTTGTGCTCAATGCCTTTTATTCTCTTCCCATTTTATAAAAACCTCTGCCTCTTTACTGTTTGAAGTTGTGGAAGGGGGGTGGAGGGATCCAACCCATCCTCATCCACTTCGGACCCCCAGGTCATCAGCACTGGGCCACATCTCTGCCATCTTTGTGCCCAGTTACAATGCGCGCTGAAGCGTACCCGAGCAGAGGTTTTTTGTAGAAACCTGTACACCTGTCTCCCCTGTCATAGTGACCGGTCCCACTTCTTCTAAAATGACTGAGTGCTCCTCCCTCACCTCGCTCATTGCCACTGCTGTCCCCTCTTCCAGAGCCCCCATCTAACTCGTCCAGCTTGGGCAGCGTTTCTGAAGAGGGCTGAGATCCTGCTCCAAATCCTTAATCACAAGTGAAAAGGGACTATGCAGTGAATGTTCCCAAAGCCGCCTTCATTAAAAGCGAAGACGGACTTTCCATCAGCCTCCCAATAAATAGTCCTTCATTCAGCCTGAAAGCTTTGGATGCGTGTGAATTAGTGGATTGACTTTCATCCAATACAGGAGAAGCTAGCTTTGTGCTACCAAAGCCCTGCAGTTTATCGCATCTATTACACAGACTAACAAAATCGGATTTGCTAGCAGCCATTCTCGGAATCGTACCAAAATTGTGCCCTCACAATTAAGATGGCTGAACATTTTTTTGATCCCCCCTGTTGGGGGGCGGTCCTGAGCCCCCCGCTGCGTTCCCGTAAGCCCCCCCCACCAGAAAGGACACACGCACACAGCCTTTCGGTTCGGGCTTCCCGGTCGCTCTGCTCGCGGCCGGGAACACCCCTTTATTTATACATTCGGCGGCGGCGTGCAACGTCACGCCGCCGCGTAAGCCCGTCATTACGGGCAGCGCCACACTCCGGGAGGAACCACAACAACGGCACTTTTAATGATCATAACTTTTAGCACACAGCTACACTATAAACCACTATAAACCACCACTGCACACCCAACACCCCTTTATTGTCAACCACCCGGATCCCTTCATCACAGTTTACACGCTAAGTGTCCAAGAACATACTCGCTGAGGTAAGCAGGTTTCCCTCGCCCAGCCCTCTGGGGGTACCTCCTGCCTACCTCCGGCCCGTGGTGTCCCTCAGCCGCGGCTCCCCGGATTGGGGAGTCTGGAACCTCGTCCCGGAAATCTCCAGCGTCGGGGTCCTCTGGTGGGTCAGGTTCAGGCGGAGTCTCAGTCCGGGGATCACCCAGTTTCTTGAAGAAACTCACATTCCGGGTGACGGCAGATCGCCCATCCGAGGCCGTCACCATGGATCCCTTGACAGCCACGACATCCAAAGGCTCGGGTTCATAGGGGAGTGAGAGTTTCCCATGGGGGTGTCGGTTGCGGACTAGAACTTCGTCTCCCGGCTCAAGCCATTGAGGCCGGAGACCCCTTTGCAGGTTTTCTTGGTCAATTCTCACTCGCCTTTCCATTGCAACCCGCTGGTTGTCAATCACTCCCGGTTCTTTCTCCCCAACCTCAGGTAGCAGACCCCGGGGACATCTCTTGAACAGCGCTTCTGCGGGAGCCACTCCAGTTGAGGCATGCGGGGTGGTTCGATACACCCGCAGGAATTGGTACAGGGCCAGTTGTAGGGGTTGACCCTGTCCCTGGGCGATCCGGAATGTCTTATTAAGAGTCTGCATGAGTCTCTCCACATCGCCATTGGCTCGGGGTCACATCGGTGACACCTTCCTGTGTTGCACCCTGCAGCTCTCCATTAGCTCGGAGAACCGCTCACTTTGGAAAGGAGCCCCATTGTCTGAGCACAGGGTGTGGGGAAACCCGTGGGCTGCAAAGATCTTCTCCACCGTCACCACCTCATGCTCAAACGCCACGGATTCAACGAACTCCACCTCTGGATATCTAGAGTACTCATCGACAATTGCCAGGAAGTGGGTGCCCACCGACGGCGATCCAAAGTCCGCGTGGACGACCTCCCAAGGCCGGGTGCCTCGGGGCATCACTTCTATCGCTTGCTCCCGTTGCAGAGGAGAGGCTGCCTGGCACCACACGCATGCCGCTACAAAGTAATCAACCCTCTTCTCTAGTTCAGGAAACCAGACCTTCAACCGGAGTCGCGCCTTGGTCTTGGCTGCGCCTTGATGTTCATGGTGTGCCAACGTGATGACCTCCCTCACTTTTGACAGGGGGACGACAATCCGGTCACCCCGGAGCAGCAGGCCCGACTCCGAAAACGACAACTCGTCCTTCACTTTCCACAGCTGATCAAGTGTTGTTTTGGCCTCATGTGTCCGCCCGGCCACAGCCTCGAGGACGGATTTCCAGGAGCCGTGTTGCATCGAGTGCCTCAGTACTTCAAAACACTCGTCTTGGGCCGCCGCGGCCTCCAGCTCCGCCAGCGGCATCGCGTTTGGTGTGGCCGCCTCCACCACCATCCGTACATGGCTGTCAGCCTCTTCTTCACAGACATCATGCCCCTCTCCCCCGCATACCCCTGGGTGGCGGGACAGGTAGTCCGCCGCATTGTTGGCATCGGGCCGGTACACCAGGGTGACAGAATACTCAAGGAGGGCGGGCATCCACCTCTCAATCCTTGCTGGTGGCTTTGACGATGACCCCACCAGGATTGGAAGCAACGGCTTGTGATCAGTTACCACCGTCACCGGACGACCCAAGACATAGAGTCCAAAATGTCTGCAGCCCCACAGCACCGCAAGGGCCTCCCGCTCGATCTGGGAGTACCTCTGCTCAGTCTCTGAGAGCGCCTTGCTGGCATATGCCACTGGCCGAACTCCCCCGTTGCGATCCACCTGAGTTAGCACGGCCCCCAGGCCAAAAGGACTGGCATCAACAACGATCTCGGACTCCAGGGCTGGGTCGAAGAATGCCATGGTGTCTTCCGTTGTGGGGGCAGCTTTGATGTCCTCGAACGCGGCCTGCTCAAGTGGGCCCCAGTGCCACGCTGGCTCCTTCTTCGTCAGGGCCCGGAGTGGTTCCGAGCTTGAGGCGAGGTTTTGGATGAAACGTCCACAGTAGGTCACCATCCCCAGAAAACTCCTCACATCAGACACCGACTCGGGAGGTTGTGCTGATTTGATATCCTGGACCTTTCTTGGATCGGGCGATACCCCTCCCTCCTTGAACACAAAACTGAAGAATTCAATGGAGGTGCGCATGAACTCGCATTTTTCCTTATGAAGGGTAAGGCCCAGTGATTGGAGTCGTTCCAGGGTCTTACCAAGCCTCCTCATGTGGGCTACCTCTGTCTTTGCGAACACCAGAATGTCATCGCTGATGTTGAGGACGCCCTCGAGATCTGCCAGGGCGCCCCTGATGATGTTCTGGAACACCTCGGCGGCAGATGACACTCCAAAACTCAACCTCTTGTATCGGTACAACCCCCGGTGGGTGGTAAACGTTGTTATGTACCTGGACTCAGGGTGGAGAACGACCTGGTGGTAACCTGCTCGGAGATCCAATTTCGAGAAGAACCGAGCCCCTTGTACTTCCACAATTATGTCGTCGATCGTGGGTGTGAGATGCCGCTCCCTCTTTATTGCCTTGCTACGGAGCCTCATGTCGACACAGATGCTGACCGAACCAGGTTGCTTAGGTTATCTGGCCACCACGATCGGAGACACCCAGGGGGTCGGGCCCTCCACCTTTTCAATGATGTCCAGGTTTACCAAACTGTCCAGCTCCTTGTCCACTTGCTCTCTCAGATGAAACGGTACCCTACGATGTTTCGTTGATGAGGTTGGACCAACTCATCAATGTGAAGCCGAACCGGTTAGCCGGTCATCTTCCCGATCCCACTGAAGAGTGCTGCGTACTTGTCTAGGAGATCATTGATGTCTTCCATATAGACTGAATAGGCGAAACTGTCAATCCCCAGGGCCTCGGCAGCGGCACAGCTGAGCAGGGTGTTGTCACTCACAGGAGTCACATAGAAGCGAGCCTTGATCTGTGAGCCGTCATGTTCAACACAGGCTACAAAGGCACCATCCATTGGTATTGGTTCCAGCCCTCCAAACGCAAATATGCAAGCCTTCAGTGTGTCCAGACCTGGGAGGGGTTCAAGCGTGTCATAATGTCTTCTGGCCATTACATTGACGGAGGCCCCCGTATCCACGAGCACCGGGACTGGGGAGTGGTTGACCTCCACCACACATCTGGGCTGTCTCCGGCTCTTCCTTTTCAGAATTTCCACGCTCGAGACGAAAAAGATGTCCTCCTCGTCCTCCTCCTCGGCACCCTCCATCTGGGGATCCATTTCTCCCTGATCCACCTGTGCCACATTCGGCAGCGGGTTCTGGCATGGAATCCACGTCCGTGGCTGGCCTCTCGGCACCATCACAGGCAGGGCTGCACGGCATACCCTTGAAAAGTGATCGGCCAGTCCGCATCTGCCACAGGTCTTTCCCACCGCCGGACATTCTGTCGGGTGAGGAAGGTCGTACCCGTATTTCTGGCACGACTCCGCAGCTCTGCCTGCCCTGTCACGGGGTCCTCCACCAGGACGTCTCATGCCTCTGCCACCTCGCCACACAACGCACACCTCCTCCGATCTCACTGACCGGGATCCTGCCTCCATCTTAATGGCTCAAGCCTCTGCCACCTCATGGCAACGGCCGAGCTCCAGTATGCGGGGCAGAGTGATGCCTGGCTCTCTGAGGACCTGCCTCCTGAGTTTGCCGGAGGAGCATGCCTGGATTAACATTGTGCGCATCATGTCTTCTGCGTCCATCCACGCAAACGACCATAGAAGATGTCCAGTGTCTCATCATCCTTCTGTTTGGCCGACAGCATAACAAATCTCTCATAGTCCACATTAGCAAGGGGGAGGAAATGTGCAAGGAGTGCCGCCTTGGCCGCATCATAGGAGGCATTAGCAGGTGTGAGGGATTCAAATATCTCCTGGACCGCAGGCCCTGCGGAATACAGCATGTTGGCCACTCTGCTGTCATCGTCCATCACCTGAGAGGCCCTGAAATACATATCAAGGCGACTCATCCATCTCTTCCACCGGGGGCCCATGCTCGAAGGTGGCCCCGATGCATCAAATTCCGGAATGGGCTGCAGAGCAGCGTGGGCCGCAGGTGCTCTCGCCTGAGCCATGATGGGGATTCCAGGTTGGGCAGCTGGCAGCACTGCGGGAGGTCCTTGCAGGGGCGGCAGTGGAGCCGGTGCCGGCTGTTGCATTGAAATTATCGGAGGTTGCCCAGGCTGTTGAGGAATCGGCGCAGCCACTGCCCCGTCATCCGGGTCTTCAGAGTCAAGCATAGGTCTGAGCGCACAGGCACCCCCACCAGTTGTTCTGGAGGCAGCAACTCAGCCAGCCTTCACCAACCACAGTGTGAGTGCATCTAACAGTCAAATCCGATACCAGGTACACACTACGAGCCTGACAGCTCACCTGGGACGGGCACCAAGAACACAGCATGCAGGCGTGAATGTCTCTCAAACACAATCTTCTCCGATGATGAAGAGGATGAAGAAGATACCACAGTGACTTGATGATGAAGGGGACGAAGAAAACTGCTGTCTCCATCCGCTGGCATCCACCAATGTATAGGTGTCCCTAAAATTAAGCCATGAGCATGGAGCAGGCTAAGCAGGTCCAGCCATATTAACCCTTCTCCTGGCTTTCACACGACGTAGTTGCACCAAAACTACATAAAAATTCACAATCCAAACATGGGTGTGCAGATCAGGCTGCCTGCAAGCAGAATTGCCAAAAATTTGGCCCGGATTCACTTCCCCCTCCAAACCGGAGCTCGGAGAACATCCGTGGCCTGTCAGACAAAATGGCCGTCGGCAGCGTGTACGAGCCGCAGCCACGGCGTAAGACGGAGCATCCAGGCGCTCCATATATGCAGAAAAATTCAGAAGCCTGCACCGCCGGGCCCGGGCATCCGCACTCGCTCGTCGCCACTGTTGGGGGGCGGTCCTGAGCCCCCCGCTGCGTTCCCGTAAGCCCCCCCACCTGAAAGGACACACGCACGCAGCCTTTCAGTTCGGGCTTCCCGGTCGCTCCGCTCGTGGCCGGGAACGCCCCTTTATTTATACATTCAGCGGCGACGTGCAACGTCACGCCGTCGCGTAAGCCCGTCATTACGGGCAGCGCCACACCCCCCTTACACCACATATATATGTGGGGGGTATATAATATAATAGTAATACGGGGATGAGTTTCGGGGGGTCTCCCCCCGCATATATATGTGGTATGAAGGGGTTTAAAAAAAAGACGGCATTTTCGGCCGTCGGAATAATCACATAGATCCCCATTCTCCATCCAAGTATTTGGTCCAGCCCACCCTCACCGCTCTGATGGTTGAATAGGACTTACAGATGCTCACTGATGAGTGTGATGTAAACCTGTTGCACCCGGTGAATGTAGATGTTAAACCCTGCCTCCAGGGAGCCTCCCTCTATGTAGCATCTCACTGAAAGTGGGAGAGACCCGATTATAACATGGGCCAATTGAAGGCTGGTGTCAGATATTCCCTTTGACACCAAGAATTCGCAGTTGGCCAAAGAATGCCAAGGTGGAGTGAGAACACTGTCTTCTTACTGTGGCAAAGCCTCTGATGTCCATGGAGTTCCACTTGGGATCAGTAGGAAGCCTGTAAGGCAGGTACTCATCTGATAAAGTGGCAGTATGGAGCTCATGAGCATATGACAGTCTTCACTTTCGGGATAGCTGGTGCCCGGGCAGCTATCGGGGCCACAAGGTAATGACCAGACATCTAAACTTGTAGCAGAACACCATGCAGAATGGCAACATGCACAGGGCATGTGGATCGCTATATATATATATATATATATATATATATATATATAAAGTTAGATCACGTGCACCGGGAGTGGGAAGCTGGACCCACGTGTGGTGTGGAGCACCTACGAACCGCCAAGACATACATGATGGGGATACACAGCATTTGATAAAACTTCTGTTATTTGACTCTTGTCTGCTCCAGTGTCAGAATAAGCATCAGCCAGCTCCATCCCTACCACAGAACCAGTACACCGGCATGAACGCATAGTGGCACGCGTCAACGCTGGCAGTGTAACCGCCAGTGATCGGGCCAGCATTTGCTCGCAGCAGGTGGATGTTAAGCAGAGCTGACAGGTTTCCTAGCTCAGGGAAAGCAAAAGTCGTATGTGAGCCTTAATCATCTTCATGTGTGACGGCTCACTATTCACAATTTCCAATGCATGTCAAATCACATATGCTTCCTGGGGTTTGTTGTTTCTGCACTGCAAGTACTAGCACCCTAGGGGTGATTGCGTAGTTTACAGAGCGGCCGGCACTGCATAATGCCATGCTGTGGAAGAGACAGGGCTGCAGTTGCTCTATGCAAATGTATACACGGTTGCCCTTCGCTGCCCCAAACCCCCTTTATTGCATGACAGTATGGTGACGTTGTTCTGAACGCCCTCCACCAAACACAGCTGAGCCCGATTTGAAACAGAAATCCTTGGCACAAAGACGTTTGTGGCTCCAACACTGGGTCTATAGCCGCCAAAAGTGCAAAATAGTGACTTTATGCCCCACCCACAGAAAGGGTTGCACACCATCGAGAAATTGCCAGAGTTGACACGCCAAGCATAAATAAAGGGCTGTCATTCATTGGTGCCGCTACATGGAAAATCTTTGTATGTGGGATTTGTAATGTTAAACTACACATTTTGCAAGTCCGCTGTATCCTTTGCAGGTGCAGGCTCCATTTAATGATCATGTTCTGTGAGGAGCTGAAAGCTAGTGCAATCCCACATGACATCCAGTATATGGTTGATTTCACAATGAGCCTCGAGATGTTTTTAGGCAAAAGACAAGTGAATTAAGAATTAAAGCTGGCCTCTGCCAAGTTTCCAGGTCCTAATGGGTATGCAGCTGTGATTAAAGTTGGAAGTTCGTCCCTTTTCCCCCAAGGGGGAGCCTCCCCCTTTGAGGCTAGGGAGGTGAGACAGCTCCACAAGACCCTCCTTGTGGGTCTGGGCAAGTGGGTCCCACTGGGCGAGACTCCTCCTTAGGGTACAAGGACTCCTGTTCCGCTGAGGAACTCCTTAAACCATTCCCCATGATGGCATACACGGGACGATCTCACATGCAAAGCAGGGTAACATTCAGAACATTGGCTGAAGACGAGACTAAAGTATGTCATTTTCATGGATAGAGGGTATGTTGCTTTAAGAGAAAATCTCCAATGGACTGCGATGAGGAAGTTGAAGAGAGAGGGCATGCCAAATGACGGGGAATGAGAGGGATGCATATGCCAGCAAGGGTGGCCCTGTGTAAGCTTAACACCTGATGGAGGCATAGCTGAGCAGAGCCACAGAGTCTGCAAAGTTCAGATTGACTCTGAACGTGAGGGACAGAACCACGAAAAACAGCAAGTGCAGGTGGAGAGAGGCTGAGAGAAGCAGTACCCAGGTGCCGGTAGTGGCGTGACCACACTGACTCCATGGTGTGCAGGTTGCTCGATCAACAAGGCCAACACCACACAGTTGAGAGCACAGTAACCCATCCAGGTAGCAGAAGAAATACTGGGAAATTCAGCGTGATAAGAAAGGTACACAGGTCAGAGCAGGCTGTCAAAGAAGTGGGAGGAAAAGAACGGTCCATAGAAACTTCAGGTCTCGGAGACATTCCCTGTAAGGGTAGAGGTAACTGGGAGACTGAGAGGACAGGGAGAGTGCAGGGAACTAGTTGTGAATTGAAAGAAACTCATCCCAGCAAGATTGACAAAAAGTTGAGTATAAAGGAGTATAAAGGTGTACTTGAACTATAAAGATCTGAGAAGGAGACCCACGAGCACACCAGGAAACAAATACATTACAACTGGGGTCACACTACCATGGGGAGAGACAAAACCCCATGAAGTGATGCCAAGAGAAGTCTGTGAGATAAAAGGTACACAGGAGACACAACAGCTGCGAAGGGGTAACATTAAATACCCTGAAAAGATACCCCACCTCAGAATATGAGTTACAAGAATACCCAAGGCCCAATAGCCTGGATCAAAGTATCAAACCAAGTTCAAGAAAAGACTCATGGAGGACAGTCCACGAAGGTAGGGGGAAAGCCAAAACCCTTGTGAGAGGGTTAGGATTTGGTAGAGAAGGTTACCAGAGACTGTCTGAAAGTATTAAGAGGAACTTTATAAAGATGACCAGTACACCATTAGGAGAAGGGAGTCATTCTCCTTACCTTAATGTGTTAGATTTCTTGAGGAGGTATCTTCTCAACATAAGTCAATGAAAGCCCTTTCAGAGACGGAATTATGCAGACAACAAAAACCTTGTATTTTTCCATCGCCGGCTGGGAGCAGTTTGGCCATGCCACAGATGTCCGTTGGCACCGCAAAGACTCATAGCTTGTCCAGTTTGAACCCACTTTTATAGAAAGTAAAGCATTGCACAATAATTCAATGACCTCATATTATGCTAATTGGCATGACTAGTTGGTTTCCACATTTTCTAAATCACAAGACGTGTTACCACTTTAAAACTAGAAACTAGCATTTCTGAGTGTGGTGCATTTGCTTCAGACTTCTTAGCACACTGTGTCCAAGGTCATCTCGCCTAGCTTATCTGCTTTAGCCTACTGCCAAATTTTATTTATAAAAAACCTTTCAACACCATTGTTAGAAATTGTATATTCCTACCATTTGAACAGCTGGATCACTGCAGATTGGCTTCTGGCCAAGCACTCCCTGCATGGGGCTTTGAGGCCTGTAACCATCTATAATGAATACCATGGTATTCTATTGAGTATGGGTGATCTTTTTTTCAGAGGGAGCTGTGTTCTATATTTTTATGTTGTCCTAACTAAATGTGTGCAGTGTCACCTATTTTCGAATGTACCTGCCTATAATATGGGCAGCCTGGCTGCCTCAATGAACAGTGCTTCTGACTTTTATAATGTTAGACAGGAAGACGAGGCACATGCCCTAAATGGCATTTTCACCTGTCTATCAGTAAAGAGGGGAAGGATGTACTCCTTCAGATTTGTGGTAGGGTAAGTTAGGATTAGAGTTTAGACAGTCGACTTTTTCATTTGGACATGTCCTCACGACTGACGAGCACCTTAGTTATTCATATAGGTAGGGAACACGCCATAGAGCTAGGGAATGATGGGCCTTATTTCTATTATTTAATAAACACGGATTGGACCTTTTGAGAAAGTTGTCTCAGTCTGTCAGGAACAAGGATTTCTCGGCACTAATCAAAAGCAGTGGCCCAGAATTTCTAATTTCCCATATGGCTGAGCCAATCCGAAGTCTCTCAGTGTTGTCTACCCCCCTTTAATCTTTTTCTATGCTCATCTTTCCCCATGAAGATCATTTTCTTCACCCCTGGTTTCCCATACTCCTGCCTGCCTCATTCTAGATCCCTAGTAGGCTTCTGTGTCTGGGCCCACCGCTCTATATTGCGTTTGTTCGGCTACAGCCTTGCTATCCTTCTCCCAAACTACCTGGCCAACTACTCAGTGTGTGGATGCATCTCCATGGAAACGCAGCATACTGGGGAAGACGCAACCTGCTTTTTTGCTGCCTCTCTGTTTTTGGTGCTTTGTTGTGCCCCCCCGAAAGGTGCCAAAAGCCTTTGCATCCATGGAACAGACAATGCATGCATTAGGAAACCTTGCACCGGCCTTCGTCTGAGCACCTAATGGCCGACATTGACCCGCTGCACAAGGCACTGACGCTTAACTGGAGCTGTTTTGAGATGAGAAGAGCAGACCCTACTTCTTCTCCTGGAAACAAGAGATAGGTGAATGGCTTTTAGGAGGGCTAATTCAAGCAGGGCAACTCTCTCCACACCCGCTGAAGTGACTGCAGCATGGATTGATGAGGGCGGATATCGTGCAGCGCTAAATAAGAATTTAAATAAATAAGATTGGGGGAGACCACCCACCCCTTGTGGAAATACAGAGACTAGGCAAGGGTAGAGCAATTGATAGCAAGCCAGGACGCTAGGAGAGGAGGTGACTCCAGTACCTGCCAGGGAAGGGGAAGGAACAGTAAACCAGACTAATGCGAAGGGAAGCACCACAGGGGATGGAGTGGGCGGAGAATTCAAGCGGGACAGGATATGGAACCAGAAAATCACTATCACCAAAGCAAGAGCTGTGAGACTTACTGTGCATTTGCGATGCGTTGACCCTGCCGGCGGAGACTCTGATATGCTGGCAGACATTTCCTGCTGACCCGGAAGATGTCGGCCACTATCTCGCTAGAGGCAATCCGAAAGTGTGACTGCCCATCTTGGGTGATGACCATGGCGATTCCCGTGCAAGTAGCACCTCTATGACCAACCTGCGGTTTGCTCAGCCTGGTTCCTGACAAGATCTTGATGGACACAGGACAGGTTGGAGTCAAGCCTGAGCTCAAGATCTGCTCCAGAAACAATGATGTGGATTCCAGCCTAAGTGCCAGGTGCAGAAGGTTTCCCTACTTTCCAAGCTGTATATGAAATTAGAGGCTAATGTTATATTGGGATATTGGATGACATTGACCGAAAATACTCAGAATGCCAATGCTACACTGCTTGAAATGTTGTTAGTACTTACAGTGTGTTAAAGGAAATTATGATGGCCTGCAATAGTGACCAACAGCAGAAAAAGCATCATTGATGGAAAATCTGCATGAAGCGAGTGTCATAAAAGCATAATGTGTACCCCTCCCACCCATAGGTGAGGAACATTTAATCTATTTACAGGAACGTGACCAGACAAAAAAATGGTTGCCACTCCCAGTGAAAGAAGAGGAGTTGGATGAAGAGATGACGGTGGCAGATCCATTGGAGTGGGGCATGTCGGCGCCGGTGTTGTGAAAAGCCGACCAGGTGTCTTGGGAGGACTTTGCTATCGTAGCAATGACAAGAGGCTGCTGTAGGAGCAGATACAGCTCAGGTTTCATGGACCGTGTGTTTGAGTGGACTACGCCTGGAGTTGGAGAGTAGGCGGTGGGAACTCATCGGGGAGTGGGTGTGGGACAAGTGAGGCAACCTGGAGAAAAACTAGAAAGGGTGCAAGTTGTGAAGCTGCAGGAGATCAGAGAAACTGCGGTGGTCCACCAGCCGATGTTTCGGGATGAGTAAGGGGCATAGATACCTGCACCTGAGCACGTCATTGCACAGTGGTACCACCAGCCTTCCAGCCTCCTTTGTCTGCCCTGTATCCTCCTATTTTCTTGCGCTGTCCCCCAATGGCCCTCCCACCAGAGGACACACCTGCTGTGGGTACGGGCAAATGGTAATATGGTCTACAGAAGGCTCATTCTGCTGCTCTAAGCTCTGGCAAAAACCCTTGTCCTTAGAGAAGTTAACTTCCTCTTCCTGCTTCACCCAGTGTGCAGCGTCGTCTCCCACAACACAATTTCAATTCCTTTTTGTAAAGCAGGCGTGTTGCTAGGTCTGGAAAAGATCCAGGACTACGCTAATGTCTGGACTGTCGGGACTCTGGGTTAGCTAGCCTTTTGGTTATGATATGATAGGTTATTTATAACGCGCTGCGCTTAATACCTATAGGTTTCTAAGCACGGACTCGGGGATCGAACCTGTGTTGCTACGTGTTGTCTTGCTTCCAAGGCGAGCATGTTGCTCCTGAGCTATCCTCCCAAGAGGTTGTAGTCTTTGCGCTTCTATCCAGGGCTACAACCAAAAGACCCAGGGCTATAACCTTAGCCCCCCTGCCTAGCAACGCCTCTGCTGTAAAGACTTAAAAAAGAACACACAACGACAGAGACCTGGATAAGGCAGAGAAAGGTATTCCCACAATACTCACAGAGACCATTGGGAAGGATTCCCACACACACACACAAAGGGGACCACAACACAGAAAGAACTCCCTGGTTCACACACACATGGAAATGTTTGTAACAGTTTACAAACAAGTAGGGACACTTTTCTAAAATGTGTAACTACTATTTTTGAGTAAAAGACAAGTGGGGCTTTTCTTTTTTTGGTGGGTGACTCAAATGGGGAACAGGGAAACAGATGGAAGAAGTTGCACAGGGTCAGAAGTTAGGCAAAATGGAATTGGAAAAATAGAAGGGGGGGAATGTTTTTTGCTATTTAAACATTTTATGGCCAACAAATAAAGTTGTTTGAGAACGTTTTTTGGGGGGACACAAAGGTGAAAAGACCAGGAAAGCTCTTTTTTGTGATTTTTATATTTTTCACCTGGGAAAGTAAGAGTAAAAAAGGAGACCTCAAAGGGGGCTTAATGAACACACAAATAGACGATCGGTAGCAAATACACATCAGCAACCCTCAAAACCCCTAAACTCACAAGTAAACACCACCAAACTCTACCAAAAACCACCAAAATGTTGCTAAAAGACACGTTGTGCACGCCTACTCTACAACCAAACAAAACCCACAGGCTTAGAGATTCTAGAGCTCTGATTGGTCTACCAAATCTCCTTGAAAGCGTCAGTGGTGGTTCTGGCTGTCCGGCTGAACTCTGAGGTGCCCGCCAAATTCGCGTGGGAGTTCGAGCATGACCTAGGCTGCGCCATATCACGCCAGATCGCTTAATTCCAGCCAATCCCAACTTGCCAGTCCAGCCAGGTAAGTATACCAGCTGCATGGAAGGTACAAAGCAATTTTTACACAGGCAACGTTTTTCTTTCTTTTCAGCGTATACATTATTTATTTGTCTCACCTTTTCTAACTTCAAAAACATTTCTTTTTGCTCTCTTAATTGAACCAGCTGTATAGTTGTATTTTAATTTAGTTTTTTGCGTTTAGTGGAACTGAATTCCCTGCTTCCTTTTGTATGCCACAATGTTTTAGTTTGAGCTATTGGGTGCATTGGAGTACAGATAGGGAGGAGTGAGATATGATATGATATGATATGTTATTTATAACGTGCTTAATTCCCAGAGGTTTCTAAGCGCAGACCCGGGGATCGAACACACGTTGCTCTCTGTCGTCTTACTTCCAAGGCGAGCACACTGCCGCTGAGCTATCCTCCCGAGGCAGGACACACAGCTTGTAGGTGTCGTTTGGTTATTTGTCCACCCATTGCCTGCCCATGGCCATGCTAATCCCTGTGGCCATTCCCACTCATTCCTGCCTCTGCCCACCCAAAACACCTCCTCATGGGAACTCTTCGAGCTTGCTTTGATCAAGCCTTACCATTAGGCTTTGCATTCAAAGTGCCTGCCAGAGTTTGCTCAAAGCAGTCTTCTGAGAGTTAATGGCCTTCATTATAAGTTTGCCGGTCGGGAACCCCACCGGCCAAAAACAGCCAGTATTACTGGCACAGTATTACTGGTGCCGGTAATACCGGCAATACCAGCATTACCCCCTTGGAGTTTTATGGGACTCCATGGAATGAGGATTTCTCTGCCCTTCCTGGCACCTGCCATCTGCCAGTAATTCCAGCAGATCAGGCGCCGGTAACAGTATTACCGTTTGCTGGTATACCGCCAGGATACCAGCAAACTTCTAACGAGTCCCAATGACTTACTTGGAGTTGTAAGCCTACTACTGGTGTAATATGTATGTTGTACCAGGCCTGCCTGCAGCCAGTTTATAAGCACTCTGTGTGTCCTTCACTGAAGTCCTGTTACAAACAAGCATTGGCAAAGCCACTAAAGTCCTGCTTAAAACAAGCATTGGCAAAGCCAACATTTTTGGCTTGCCCAGAAGTTTTAAGCTTTTGCCAGGCACTGCTATTAGATGCCCAGGTACTCACACCAGTGTGCACCTGCTCCCAACAATGGGTAGTTGATGCCACTATGGCTGTGCCTGGCTTGCGCCTGTCCCATGCTTACGCAACAGCCCATACCTTTGGCATTGCCAATGTTGGCTTTGTTCGATTGCCACATTTCTCGCTGGTGATGTTTATTGATACATTAGACGGTGGAGGTCGCGGGGGCGATCACTCCTTCCCTCAGAGATGCACGATTGGAAAGGCAGCCCGTGAGGCTGGAACTTGGAGCCTCATGAAACACTTTCCCGATGAAAGCGACGCGGGTCCCGGGCACGAGGAGCTGTACACAGCAAGGGGAGTAGACGGGGCGGAAGTGCCGGCAGCTGGGAAACCTCTGTGGGCTGCGCGGGGAGGAACGAATGCTCCTCTTTTTGATGTGAAATACAAGCTGTGAGGGTTTCTTGCTGGAAGGGTGCGCTGCACAAAGGCCTTTTGTGTGCAATGCATGTCACAAGAGCTTTGTCGACAGGTGAACAAAACAAAATGTCATCCGAATACTATTTTATTTTAGGTATTTCCACCTAAGTCTGACCATGTGCATAAGAATGAGTCCACGCCGATTTTGAGGGGGCACTCACTGACCATGCAGTTCGCCAGACTTTTCCTCCAGTCTTTGAGCACTGACTTCAGAATGACACTGGACATGCTCTTATCATCCCTAGTGGCAGCTGTTGCTCAGAGCAGGCTGTATCTGAAAGGGTCGCCCGGGATGTGGTAACATGGAACCGCACAGAGTCTGCATCTCGGGGTACTTGTGATTTAGGGAGCCCGCTGTGCCGCAGGCTTCGCGGTCATACTCGATAGGGCAGGGCTCTGCAACGTCAATCTGCCCCAGCCAGCATAGTCAATGGTGAGGGCATCGTGGGATTTGTAGTGCTAGAGCTATGGAGAGCCGCAGGTTGCAGACTCCCGCTGCAGGGCGTTCTAGAGCAAGGTCGCCGAGTTCAGTGTGAGCTGCGTGTGCTTGGATACAAGCGTACTCCTGGTTAGGACTTTGTATTCGGACATGACAGTACACCCTTGGCATCAGGTGTCTGATTACCCAAACATTGCGACGCGGAAATGCATTTGGCAGCTATGCATGTGTTAATTGAATGGCAATTGCGTACTCGCGCAAATGCCATTTGCAGAATCGGTAATGCAATTGCGCATTCGCAAATGCTATTTGCGAGTACATGGGTGCGGATTTTTCCGAGCTCGTTCCTGATGGCGTGACTTTGCCGCTTTACTTGTTATTTTTCGAATTTCCCTTAAGAAATGTGTTGCAATTAGAACATCTCACTCAAGGGGTGAACATGAGTGCTTTTAATCGCGCCTCCTGTTCCATACTAATATTTGAAGTTTGGGGGCCTACCTGGAGACTTTGAACAAGCTCCCCTGCGCGTGGTTACCTGCAGACCCCCACTGGCCCCCTCGGTGTCTTGAGCACAGCTACAGACAAGACCCCTTTATCATGGTTTTCCTGAACTCTGTACTTGGAGACCATTTTGCTGGCTGTGGTTGGCAGCTCTTGAGGCTGCCAGGGCGTCACCATCAGTTCTCCAGGACCCTTAAAAAGTGTTGGCCACATGTCATCGTGGTGTTGTGTTGGTGGCAATGGATGGGCGATCTTCGGGCGGGGTACAGCAGGGAGTGTGCATTCTTCGAGGGCTCTAAAACAATGCACTGGAGGAGCTCACGTTCTGGAGTTTCACAGGGGTCTCGCTTGACCCCAGCACTGTAACAAGACTTTCCCCACTGAGAGCCCTGTTCCCATCTCTGGCCTCTTCTTCTTGGGTACACCTAGGACAGTTGGAAAGATTGGCATCCAGCATGGCCAATCAAGAAGTTGCTCATTCTGATCATTGTTTCAGCGCCTTCAGACCATACCAATGGTATATAAGGCGCTATATAAGTGCAAAATAACAATAACAATAACAATAACAATTACCTAGCAGGACGTTGGCTGCTCTGGGTCTGGCTCTGCTCCTTTACCTTATGATCTCGCCGCCTGCCCGCCACCCCTGTCACGCCGCCTCCGGCCTCCACTCATCAAACTCCTGCAATGCACTCAGACCCTCCCAAAAATTCACTATATAAGGACCTTCATGAAACAATGTTCGATAATGGAGTTTTCCCTTATATTGCACAAAAATGCAAATGTTACTAGATAAACTTGGTCTTGTTACTAACGATTTAATTATTTGGCCCGTATTTGTAATTTTTTTTTAATTTGAAATAGACTGGATCGACCCCACAGAGGATTTGAATAAATCCAGTAGATCCTCTGAGTATGCTAAATTTTATCAGAAACGAGAACCACGGAATCCGTACATAATCTCCTTTCCTTGTAATAAAGCGCGCGCGGTGTACATGCAACAGGCCGAATCCATTTCACACACGGGAAAGGGTGGCCCACTGGTCATGTGACAAAGGTGCTAAGCTTGAGCAGCAGTGCAGAATCCAACGATGCCTTGAAGCACTTGGTCTTAGTTTGCCCACACTTTAGTGAGCTACGAAGGACCATGTGTACCAAATTTTCGAGTAATGAAGTAGAAGGTGCTGTCGACTTTCTTTGGTAAAGAATGATGTGGGGTGCGAACAGATCTTTAATCTTCGCACTTATTCGGTTCTTGGAAAATTATGGATATGGAAATATCCAAAACAGAAATGAATGTTTACATTCTGGACTACCTGTGATTTTATCAATCATCCATTTTACATCATGTCCCCTTTTTAATATTATATTTACTCATTTGCTATATTTGCACAGGAGAATGCTTGTATGTTCGTATGTTTTATTTGCAAATTTGTGGTAAGTGTATTCTTTGCAAGAGTTGCACAAAAAGAACCTTTTGTGCAATGATCTGGAGAGTTGTGTATGAATGTTACGTTAGAATTTTCTATGATAGGATTTTAACCACCTTGAATTGTAGCAGGCTTGCACTTATTTAAGACACGTGATCTTATTCTTATGCAGTGGAATCTTGCGATTTTAATATTTACTGTCTTGTAATATGTATATGTCTATAAAGATGTTATGTAAAGATTTTTCAAAACCCAAAAAAATGCACTCCAGTGCTGCCATGCTCTGGCTTTCTGCTACATTGGCAGGTGAAGATGGGCCCTGGTGCCCGCCTTTGCTGTGTCTTTTGCTTTTTGATAGACATGGTGGGCTGCCTGCTCGGCTTGGTGCAGACGTGTGTGGGTGTGTCGATGTTTGTACAGAATGTGGTGCCCTGGGACAGGCCTGTGCTGTATGAGGCCTAGAGTGTGGCTTTGATTATTTACTTTGTTTCCCATGGCAATGTATGGGGGTGTGTGTGCTTTTTGTACCAGATCAGGGTAGTTTTCGCTAAAATTCGATAAAAAAATGCGGTAATTTCTCAGTAGGTATTTTTTCTGTCGATCATTTCACGGTAATCCAGTTTGCACTTGAGAGTGCTGTGGAGGTCGACCGGACCTTGACTATTATGCATTAATGTGACCCCCAATGAGTGGACATTGGCCATTCATTGATTCCCCATTGAGTTTACCATCAGCCCCCCGTCTTGTGGATGCAGTGTCCATCTTTATAATGCCCTAGTAATGCACTCAGTCAAGTGCATTGGGGTGTGGCTGTTGGATTAGGGCTGTAGATTGCAGCCGCTCACGCAGATGTGCGGTTGCAAAGTGGGATATCACAATACATCTTTTACAGCTGGACCTCTGCGCTGTTGCTGTGTCGTGGGTGTTCCTTGTCCTATTGTGTGACATTGTGTTTCTGTCTCAATGCAGCATCCTGCAATCTACACTGGTTTCCCAGATTATCTTGCAGGGGTTGTGTGTTAGTGCATGCCACTTGCGCATGCTTGCTTTGTCGTGGTAGGGCATTGTGTGGCTAAGGTTGCAGGACAGAAGCTCAGATACACATGCCCAAACCGATGAGCGGTGTCTATGTTAGTGATATCTGCATATGTGAATATCTGGCATTATTTGCTTGGGATGTTTGGACACTTTGGCGCCATTTTGTTAGTTGACTTCTTGTCGTGATAGCCTAACAAATACTGTTCAATGAAACGGGAATATAAACTACAACTCGGCAGCAGCATCAAAAGACAACTCAAAGCCAAGGCCAACTGAGCCTGGGGTAGTATTTGGGAGCAAACACAATCAAAGAAACTTTGCTTAAGGCCGTGGCCCTCCGCCCTTCCCTCTCTCCATTCGTGGCAAAACAGTCATACGGTCTGTGGAATTTTAAGTGCCCCTCACTTCTTTTTTGGCACATTAGGCCATCTTTCTAGGCTGGAAGAACAAGTTACTTGCCCCTGGTAACATTCTTTCGACTGCATGTTCCTCCCACATAGTCCTCATCTATGATATTTTCATTTCAAGCTTTAGCTGCTTCTGAAAATATTCTCTCTCGGCAGACGGCGCTGTGCGTCAAGATGGTTGACTCGATGTCCCTTGATGTCATCTTGGCTAAGGTCATTGTTGAGTACATATACCATGCGCAGGGCCCGTTGGCTTCAATTCTGTTTTTTCACCACCATATGCAGAATTAACGGCCTTGATAAGTGCCTTTATATTATCTGACCTTAAAAGAGCGCAAGGTCCAAAGCTTGAAAATTCTACAGTGATGTAGGTTGGGAGGGTGATGAGGAATATGTGGGAGGAACACGCTACGAGGGGTAAGTCACTTGTTCTTTGAATGTATTGTGTCCTCCCACGTATTCCTCACCAATGATGGACTCCCAAATCAGTATTAGTTTCTTTTGGATGTGGGAGTAAGACTTGAGAGTTATTGTTTGTCCCGAAGCATAGTACTGCCTTCCCAAAGCTTCCTTCATTGTTATAAGTGCCCAAACAGTAATATTATGTGAACTTGTGGAAGGTGGACCAGGTAGCTGCTTCGTGGATGTCCTTTATCAGAACTCCCCTCTGAAGGGCAGAGGAAATTGCCATGTCTCTAGTGGAATGAGCCCTTAATCCTTCTGGGGGCTCTTTCCCGGCTAACCTATAGCACTCCGAAAAAGCCAGTATGATCCATCTATAAAGGGTCTGTTTGGTGACTGACAGACCTAGATTGTGTCCTGTATATGCATCCTCGAAATATAAAGGCTTAGAGCTCTCCTTGAATCGAGTTTACAGAATTTTTCCTCTTCCTTTCCAGGATGAGGTGGAGGATAGAGCTCTCCTGGGATCGAGTCTATGGAATCTTTCCTCTTCTTTGCCAGGATGAGGTAGAGGATAGAGCTCTCCTGGAATCGAGTCTATGGAATCTTTCCTCTTCCTTGCCAGGATGAGGTAGAAGATAGAGCTCTCCTGGGATCGAGTCTATGGAATCTTTCCAATTCCTTTGCCAGGATGAGGTAGAGGATAGAGCTCTCCTGGGACCAAGTCTATGGAATATGGAATATTTCCTCTTCTTTGCCAGGATGAGGTGAAGGATAGAAAGCCGGAAGCACAATTTTCTGTACTAAATGGTAATCGGACACAATCACAATCTTCGGTAGAAAAGAGAGTTTGACCTTAAGGACAACCATATCCTTGTAAACAGTGGTAAACGAAGGTTTACAGGATAATGCCTGCAACTCACTCACCCTGCTGGCTGATTTTATTTCTACTAACAAAATGGTTTTGTCAATTAGCAGCCATAAAAAGCAGGAATCGAGTGTCTCGAAAAACTTTAAAACCAAGTTAAGGTCCCAAGTTGGTACTTTGAATTGTTGTAGGCGGAAACACATTTGTGAATACTTTAAGAAATTGAATTAATGAGGGTATTTTGGAATAGGATTCCTCGCCTGAGGTGTTCATGAATATGGAAAGCTCTGATAGATAACCCTTGATTGTTCCAATCTGGAGCCCCAGATTTTCCAAATGTAGTAGAAAGGATAACACCATAGGTGCATCGCATTGAAAAGGGTCCACATCCTTTTCCCTACGCCAGCTGCAGAACTTGTTCCAACAGCAATGGTATAGGGATTTTGTTCCTGCCTTCTGGCCAAAAGTGAAATCTCCTTTGCGTCATCCGGGAGGTCCCAATCCTTGTACCCCAGCCTCTCAGAAACCATGCATGAAGGCTGAGTGTCTTGACCTCTGGATGGAGAGCCCGACCTTCCTCTCACAAAAATGTCCTCTCTTTGTGGAAGACGTATCGGAGGGCAGATGGACATGTCCAGAAGGTTCGGGTATCACATCCTCCTGGCCCAATCCGGGGCTATTACGATCATGGATTTCCTGAATGTTCTCAACCTCCTGATGACGTGAGGAATGGCGGGGACTGGAGGGAATGAGTACAAGAGTGGAAATTCCCAGTCCACTACAAACACGTTACCTAGAGCTCCTCTTGGAGGAAATCCCCTGGAGCATTACATTTCACACTTACGGTTGACACTAGTCGCAGACAGATCCACTTGAGGGGTTTCCCAAAGGGTGAAGATCTCTTGAAGGACTTTCAGAGCTAGTTCCCACTACTGGCAGACTGTGCTCTGCCTGCTCAGAGCGTTGGCTGCCAAATTCTCCTCTCCGGCTAGCTGAACTGCCGATAGAGAGACTCCTTCTTGAATTGCCCAGAATCAGAGCTGCATTGCTTCTCTGCACAGTGATAGTGACCCTACGCCTCCTCTCTTGCTGAGGTTGTACATGGCCACTGTGTTGTCCATCATCATCAGGACATTCTCCCCCGTATAGAGGGCAGGAAGGCCTTCAGTGCTAGTCTGATTTCCCTCAGCTCCGAAAGGTTGATGTGTAGTTTGGACTCCGATGGAGACCAACGACCGCTGATTGTCAGATCGTTGGCTGGGCTCCCCACCCCGTGAGTGAGGTATCCGTCACTACTGTTGTCTCCTGTCATGGTTGCCATAAATGTTCTCCTTTCAGAATGTTGTCCTCGCAGGCCCACCAAAGAAGGTTTTATGAGACTCTGCTCAGAGTTTGAAGAGGTCTGACATCGTTTCCTGAGAATTAGGACCACTGTGTGCTGAGAGCCCATTGAAGTGCTCGCATTCTCATGCGAGCCACTGGCACCTGAAAAATGCAGGATGCCATGACGCCGAGCTACTTCAAAAAGTCAAAGGCCGGAAGATGCTCGGGACTCTGAAACTTGGTGACCATCTGCAAAATGTCTTGAGCCCTCACCTTGGGTGGTGGGGCTTTTCCCAAGGATGCATCCAGGACAACTCCAATGAACTGGAGTCTCTGAGACAGTATCATGTGCGACTTCTTGTAATTGAGGGAGAAGTCGAGTCTGTGGAGGGAGTAGCAGGTGATACTGAGATGTTCTTGGGCCTGTTTGCGTGAAAGTGCCCTGAACAGACAATCGTCCAGGTAGGGATAGACGTGAATCCCCCCCTCTCCTGAGACTTGCTGCCACCACTGCAATTAACTTGGTGAAAACCCTTGAGGCAGAGGTTAGCCCGAATGGCAGAACTCGTAACTGATGAGAACCGCCAATGGCGAACCTCAGGTACTTCCTGTGCTTGTGATGGATCGGCACATGAAAGTAAGCATCCTGAAGGTCCAACGATACCATCCAATCCTGGAGCTGGAGGGCCTGAAGGATCTGAGAAAGTGTGACCACCTTGAACCTGTCCTTCCAGAGGAACTTTTTCAAGTATCTCAAGTCCAAGATAGGTCTCATTCCTTCAACCTTCTTGGGGATTAGGAAATGGGGAGAATGCCATCCTCTGTTCCTCTCCATCAAAGGTACTTCTTCTATAGCACCTTTGTCTAGCCGGGTTAACATTTCTTGCAACAGGAATGGATCTGGAACATTTAGCGAATGGCTTCCCGGTGGATGATCCCAAGTTCTCTGTATAAAGGGGAGGCAGTAACCCTGGGCTACTGTTTCCAGTGCCCATGCATCCGAAGTAATACCTCACCACTCTTTCAGATGCTGTGACAGTCTGCCTCCCACCAGGGTATCATGAGTCAAGGACACAGAGTGGTTTTGAGGGGGCTGAAGGTAAAGATGCTGCTGCTTGGGTGGGCTTAGCACTTCTCTTTGTTCTCTTTGACCCTCCTGTCCTCTCGCTCTTCCAATTTAGGAGTAGTAGCGAGACCTACCCCTCCAAAATGATCTGCTGGGGTGAAAAGGCTGTGGATGTCTGACTGTGACACTTAAGGACTTGGCTGCCGCCTTTGAGATCTGCAGCTTTTCAAGGCTTTCATCAGCCTTATTTCCAAATAAATGGGAGCCGTCAAAGGGCATGTTAAGGAGTCTGGATTGTACATGAGGTGCAAAACCCGACTTCCTCAACCACACAAATCTGCGAATGACAATGCTTGCCACCATGGCCCTGCTGACGCTGTGAGCAGTGTCCAGACCTGATTGCAGAGACTCACATATGGCCCCTTTGCCATCCCTTATCAGGTTCATGAAGCCATCACTTTCCTCCCCCTCAGGGATGTGATCAGCCGCCATCGCTATGCAGTCCCACAGGGTGAATGTATGATTTGCCAGGGCACATGTGGAATTAGCAGACTTTAAAGCCATGCTGCTAGCAGAAAAGACTTTCTTAGCCCAAGAGTCAAATTGTCATCCCTATCAGGGGGTATGGTTGGGTACGCAACTTGCTTGGAGGCAGATGTAGCTGCCTGTACTACTAGGCTTTCTGGGGTAGAACGAATTGACAGGCAGCCAGGATCGCTACTGGATGACCTGTATTTTGTTTTCAAATTGTTGTTTACTGCAGGGCTGGATTCTAGAGCCTCCCAGTTTGCTGCAACCCTTTTTTGCAGTGCCACATGAAATGGCAAAATAGGGTAATTTTGAGGACCATTGTCCAATATATCAGTTAGGTCGTCCTGTTCAAATGCGGAGCTGGTCTACTCCATCCCAGGAATTCCACCACTCTGGTCATTAGGGTCCTGTAGGATGCATCTGCATGATCAGCCGAGTCTGGATTCCAAAATATAGTTCTGGGGAGATGTCTACCCCACTAGCTGTCTGAAGGGTGTCATGGAGTTCCCTAACCCTGGTCTCTTCTGAAATGAAGCATTCAGGTATATTTGTATTCTTCTGAATACTAGGGGTATCCAATTGGAGACCACATGGATGGGTATCATCAAAGGTTTCATAGCCCTCATATATTGAAGTCAAGGACCTGAAAAAATCCTTATGAAGTAAAGGTTTAAAAGCCTTTTCCTGGCTTTTTTGATGTAAAGGCGTCGAAGAATATGCAATCGGTGTCAATGTTTTTTGTATCAATGTCGAAGCCATCGCTGGTGTTGACGTCGATGGTGTTGACGGCTTGACTTTTGTCTTATGCTTTGAGGGAGTTTGCCCTCCACTCAACGGTTTCTTCAACGATTTCTCATCTCGTTGAGTACTCGAAGACACTCGAAGAGACTTAGGCGTATGACCCGGGCTCAAGGGCTTGCAGGTTTTTGCCTTGGCATCATGCTTGTCTTCGTAGTAGCATGGCCACTTTTCTGCTCCGAGGTTGGGGTCAGATTTTGCACATTTCCCTCCTAAAGAGTTCCCACTCCTGTTTAGAGGAAGATTTCGTTTGGCAGACCATGCTCTTTTCTGAGGAAGATGAGGAAGAAGAAGGTGATCAGTGCCGCCTCTTTGATTTTTTTCAAAGACAACGAGGAGTGTCTGCTCCTCGAGGGTGATCGTTTCTTTGATTTCTTTTATTGAGAGGAGAAGAATCTCTTGACTCGTGGGAAGACAGAATGGACAGGGATTTGGGGACAATCCTACCACTGCAAGTTTAGATTTGCACTCTTTTAAGGTCTAACCTGTCATTGACTGATAGGATCGACAGTCGTCAAGTACATGCTCGACACCCAGGCAACAGAGGCATATCTTATGCGGGTCCGTGATCGACATTTGGTGCCACATTTTATACACTTTTTGAAGCCCATCTTCGGAGTATTCGGAGCAGAAGACAAGGCTATTTTTCAATACTTTTCGAAGAAAACAAGCGCGCTGTTAATCTCGAAGCAATCGCATTCACGGAAAAACATAACTCAAGCCAATGGGCGCTGCTTGTGGTAGATGTACTCAATGATGACATCAGCAGAGATGGAAGCCCTCGAGGGACATCGAATCAACGGTCTCAATGCACAGCGCCCTCTGCCGAGAGAACTTTTTTTCCGAAGCAGCTAATGCTGGAAATTAGGATATCATAGATGAGGAATACATGGGAGGACACACTCCATTCAGATGGTTTTGTTAGGGTGTCATGTTGGTCCACCAAGTCATCTGTAATAGCTGGCCTTCTTTCTGTTGCAGCGCACAATTCTTTCCTGAACCTCAGCACCTCTTATTTAGCTTTTTGTTACCAGCAACCTGCTGCCTATTCAGTTTTCTTTCTCTGGTAATTCTACTCTCTTGCTTCTCCATTTTCTCTGTCTTGGCCTTCCCCATGTATCTCTTTTCCTTTTGGCACTCTTTCTGTTGCTTCCTTCCGTCTTCTCCCTTTCACACTTTTCTCCCTGCTGTTCCTTTTTTTGTCCTGCTCCTTCTCTTACCTTCTCTCTCCTTCATCCCTCATCTCTCCACATTGAACCTTTTCCGATTCTCATTCTCCCTCCACCACTTTTCTGTTCTACTCCACTCTCCTCTATAACTCCTCTGATCTTCTTTCCCTCTCGCCTCCAGTTTCTCCTGTTCTGCTCCTCTTTCTCTCCCTCTGCGATGCTCTCTCGCTCTTTTGTTTCCAACTTGATCTTTCATTTTCCCTTCTTCTCACGTGCTGCTATACTCTGACAACCTCACCACCTCCTGTACTCTTGTACTCCGAGACCCCCGGCCAGCCCATAGAGCGGAGGTTTGCTCAGAAGTACTTTAAGATGAGATAGCTGCCCCCTTGAGATGGATGGGGGTGCAGATTCATTACTCCAACACCAATCAATAAGGACAACTCAATGGTTTGGCAAAGGGAGTCTGTTTAATGACAAGTACAAAAAACAGGGAGTCATGGATATCAGCAGTGATGCGCTCGTCCTTCTCGCTTCAAACTCCAACGAACTTCATACAAGTTGTAACATTTATACTCAAAACTCGTCATCATTGACATGTAACACTCAAAAGTTAATATGCATTTCTATTGGTTAGGAAAAGGTAACTTTACAATAGGTACTATATCTGTATATGGTAACGGAGTGAGGGGATTGGGTAAACTGTCAGGTGGGCATCTAAGCCCTTTCTTCAAAAATGACTACTGTAGACATCACTAAAAGTACGATGTCTCATTGGTTCTAATAACTATAGGACCCTAGATTATTTGGTCCATTGTGATTGGGTTGGCACCAACCCCATGCATACTTTTCCACTTCGCTTAGCAGCACGCCGAATGGTTGGCCAGGTCTGGGTGCCCCTTTGTTACCCGGCCTTCCTCCGATTATGGTTACAATCAATCATCACTTTAGTATCCATGTGTCAATTAGTTCACTGTGGTTGGCCTCGAGACTGCATCTTCTGTCTGAAAAAGTTCTGATATCTCTGTCTAGTTCGGTGCCAAGCGTAGGTGTGAACCCTCGCTTCTCCTTGCTCGGCTGGTCACGTGATTCCTACTCCATGAATTTGTCTCTTTTCTCTCAATTTGTGTATTTGATTCTCATTTAGCCGTCACCTGCCTACGTCTTCTTATCTCGACCTTTCAGATGCATGATATTCTGTTCTCAGTTTCAATTATATGTGGCTACTGATCGCCTCTTTTATTAGTATGACCTTGGCTTTCCTGGCACGAGTTGCCTCTGCCGAGTTTTGATTCAGCTGTCTCTTCTCGTTTTGCTAAATATGAATCTTTCTCGTTTGGCCTTTAGTAACCTGGGTTGATTCTGCTTTTGTACGAAGTAGAAATACACTTATAATACTGTGCTTTGTTTGAGGTAGATTATGTATAATGGCACTTGCCACACTATTCTTCTACTAAGCATAGCAAGCCGCACTGTTTTCTTAGCTTTCTTGCGGTTCCAAGCATATTTACAGGTGTTAACTGGTCGAATATCTTCATCTTGCTTACAGCTTGAACTTCTTTTCATTTCGACATCGTTCTTTCACGTTAGGTTCACCATATCCTTATTCATGGCGTTTCATCTCTTTGCATCATTCTCCGTTTGTCATTTCTTCTATCTGCAAGTCAGTCCGGGCCCTCATGACGTCACCATTCATCTTCCATTAAGGCCTTTTTGGTTTCTTCAGGGACTGTACTCAGACGATCTTCATTTCGTTTCATTTGTTGCAAAGGTTTTCTCAATGGATACCTTACTGTCCATGTTTTTCTGGGTATCGGTACTTCAATAGATGCTGTTCTGCTAATAGGCACTGGGCAGAGTCCTACTGTGGCTCTCTCCTGGTTTATTTGCTTGTCATATGTCACATATCTCGGTGTTAACGTTCCTGGAACTTCAAAATGGACGATTGGAGTGCAGGCTTTATTTGGGACCTCCTCTACACTCGTATGCTACCTGACAGGCATGGTCCCCTTTTATACCTGCATGTGCCTTGGTTAGAGAGTCTCTAGTGTTTGAGTGAGTTTAGCTGTGCATATATGTTAGTAAATGTATGCGATTGGCTAATAACCTCCTAAACTTGGGAACTAGCACCTGAGAGAAACCAGTCATGGACTTGACCTATGGACCCAGAGAGCTGTGCTGCAGACTCACTACGTGGGAACCGAGGCTTGGAGTTTTCAATGCTGTTTCCGCCAGGGGTGTTCCTAGGTCTGGAAAAGATCTGGGGCTATGCTAATGTCGGCCCTGTTGGGCTCGGGGCTAGCCCCTGAGCTTCTATCCAGGGCTAGAACCAAAAGGCCCGGGACTATAGCTCCCTCAGTCCCCGCTAGCAACGCCTCTGGTTTCAGCTGATTGAGACAGTTTGGGGACTGTGCGCATACCGCCGATTGAGTCGTGCTTATGAGCTGCTGCCTTTGAACCAATTGGGTGTTGGTCTTATTAATCCATGCAACCCCATGCTGGCCACTCCATCAGGTACAGGACCATAGTTTGTTACTCTGTTTTGTTGACACTGTAATCTTTGTACATTGCTTTTGGGTGTTGTGATGATAGTTTAGCCTTACGCTGCCAAGGGTAAATGATGGTTTAGGTGTGGAACACTGGGGGCTGCGGGTAGACTCTGATGCCTGCGAGATCCCTGGCATCAGGGTCAGGGTCCGATGGTTAAAATATATGCCATTGAGTATGCTACTAATAACACCTGCTAAGTGATAGGATATCTCGGGAGGATAGCCCAGGGGCAACGTGCTCGCCTTGAAAGCAAGATGACACGGAGCGCAACAGGTTCGATCCCCGGGTCTGCGCTTAAAAACCTCCAGGTATTAAGCGCGTTATAAATAACCTATCATATCAGCAACACTATTTAAAAAAGAAGCTTTTTTTTGTACTGTTGGCATTGGCATTCAGATGCTGGCATTTGCTAAGACACCCATCAGTCACTCTGATAGGCCCCTCTCAAAGTCCCGATGGCACTTTTCAGACAGGCCTTGCTTGGACTCCCATCTCTGTTGCTCTGTACGGATTGAAAGAGGAAATAAATGGCCTAGAACAGACACAACGCATCGAATGACAGAGAGACAGAGAGAGAGAGAGAGAGAGAGAGAGAGATTGATTGCCACTATTATCGCTGCTAATGTTCTTTCTATACATGTGTGTCGTTTGCGTATCAGAGTAAAGGCGAAGAAACACCGGTTAGCGGTACACCCGCGCCTTCTGCTTCGTCCAGCGCGCATCTGTTTGGTGGTGGAACGCTCTGTGGAAGAACATGAACGTATTCTCTTCTTTCAAAGTATATGATCTACTTTTTACTTAAAGGTACAAACAGGTGCATGTTGCTAGAGCCGTCGCTAGGGTCATCTGTGAGGGGTATAGTCCCAGGTCTTTTGGTTGTAGCCCCAGATGGAAGCTCAGGGGCTACAGCCAAAAGGCTAGCTAGCCCAGAGTCCCGACAGCGCCGACATTAGGGTAGCCCTGGATCTTTTCCAGACCTAACAACTCCCCTGCATGTTGCCATCTGATCACATGAAGTGCCATATTAGGAAGCATTTGGCTGGGCGAAATGATATCCATCTGGCTGTAATGCCTAGTTGGAGACAGATCACACAAAGTAATCTGGCGCCATCTGTGTGGGTGATAACAAAGGGTGAGTTTCCTGTTGCCCCACCTGCTTGTGGCTGCTGGGCTGAAAGTGACATATTGTGTCCTCTTCACCCCCCAAGAGTGGGTCACTGCACTTGGGAAGACATCCGTGTGGGCAGGAGGACTGGCTGTGCGTTAGCAGATAGGCGGGTAAGGAAATGGGGCGGGCATGAGAAAGGCATGGCCCGATCACAATGCACGCTTGGATCAGTAGTTTCAGCCCACGTTCTGAGCAAACTGATTGGCTCACACAATTGCCCTGGGTGCTAGTAGATCAAATACAGCAACCGGTCTACTTCAAAGAGCAGCCACGTCTCTAAAAACACCTGGGTTGAGCATCCATCACTTTCCTTCCTCTGACGATATCAACACCTACTGCTGCACCCCTCAAACGTGGCCCGTGTCACTGCACTTCAGTTTGGAGTCATGGAGTACACACCGCATATTCCTTTAGTTTAACCCATATTGTCATTGTGACCTTGCCTAGACCTCAGTGGGTTCCATAGACCTCTGCCTCCCTGTATGTGTGCATATAACTCTGTATTGGTTTCTGCTCAAACCTGATGGCCGGCCGGTGTACGCCAGAGGCGTAGCCAGGATTGTCTAACAAGTGGGACCTGAAGCTAATGTACTTGGGCCTGCCGCAGTGCATTGCCCACACAGTACTGCTGAGTGGGCATTTACAGACTTTGGGTGGGCCTCGCCTACTCACACCCTACCCTGTTGATGCCGCGTTCTATGCAGTCCCTTTAGGGCTCCATAGGTTGCTGGGCGTTCCCCAGGGGGGCATATGCATGACCCTACACGGCCTGGCTTTGGCACAGCACCTCTTCACCCCTCATTCCAGGAGGATATGAGCTGGAAAGTGCCATTTCTTCCTCATGTACTATGCAATGCTGCACTTGCCCGGATCCAGGTATGTGTAGTGCTTCAGCACGACCCCCCCCCGTGGTACGTGCAGGCTTTCACTCTGCCCACCTCCCTCCCCTCACATTAAGGTGGGCCGGCCTGGCACATTGGATATACCCATGGCTGCAGTATTTTCTCTAACAGAGTATTAATGCGCCAGATTGCAAAGACCTCCTACAGCAAAAGATGTGGGCGTCCATATTGTCATTGTAATTGTTTATTTATAACGCGCATAATATTTGTTTGAAGGCGCTCTTTGAAATGATAAACCTTGCCTTATGCTTGAAGGATAGCGCAAGCGCATCGCGGTCGCCTTAGGCGCGGTGCTGTGCATCATGGGTTTAATAACCTGCATGCGGTGACTCAGCCTTTCACCCCACCCTTCCAGGTTTATACAATGAGTACCAACACTTGGTAACATGAGTGCCACAAGTTATTGCAGCACTTAGAAGCTTGAGGAATCTGGAATGAAGCACTACGTCATTGACCAAATTATTATTATTATTATAGCTGAAAGGTGTATTGTAAGCATTACATCTAAAAGGTACATTTACAATGGATTTCCGGTAGCTGACATTTTCAGTGACATAGCAGTACCTGGGCACTTCTCTAACATCAACTAAAATCTAATTTAATCAGAAAAGCCCAGAATGAAACTCCAACTTTGTCCAAAATAGAATATTATTTCACTTGTCTTCCGGCATATACTTGATCCACAGATGCAGTATAATCTACTGCTTCAAAACACAAAGAAGCATAATGACTATGAGGCATAATGCCCTCATACTCATTTAGTGAGATCCTTTGCAGTGCTCTCTATGGCCGCCAGGGGGCCTCTCTGGAGCGCGAAGGGCGTGAATGAATGCGTCACGTTGGGTCACGTGTCGGAGCAGGAAGGCAACACGCGCATCCTCGGGTTTTCCCTGAGCTTTGATTGTTCTGATTCGATGTAGCGAGAGCGGGCGCCTCAGGGATGAGCCCTTGTAAGGCTTGTATCCATGATGGTGGAGTCGCAGTAGGCTCTTGGAGCACGTCACCCAGCACAAGGATTTTATTTTTTTAAAAGGCAATCTTCACATGTGTAAACGTCTTTTGCGCATGTGTGCGCTGCAATTTTGTTGATAATCCGGCTCCTGGTTCAATTGGTTCTTATGCAATTTTTTAGGTATACCATGCGCAACGGGCATATCGAACGTACAAATGGAACCCTGAGTACCTTCGCCTTGGCCAGTATTACTCTGGGTCACATTATGGAAAAATGCAAAAGCCACCGTAACTCAGATGAGAGGTGAAGGACGGGTGGAGTGCCCAGTTGATGAGAAGATTTCCATGGCTTTTCTAGATATCAGGTTTTCGAAATGACTGGGCTATATTAGTTGGTTTACAAATGAATTGGTAAAATCTTAATCCGCAAAACAGTCATGAAACATCTGAAAGAGAACAGATATTCATTTGCTTTGTCCAAGGGGTCACCCATTGACTAAACCCGTATATTATCCTTTGCGGGGGTGCAGAGTTCCAAGTTTATAACATGGGTCAAAGAAAAAAGGCACTGTAACCCGTTAACTCGGTGTAGATTGTGTTGACTTCCACCACTCCCAATTGTGGGTAGACGGCTTGGCAAGGCCGTACTGGAGAGGTTTTGTCCGTACCAGACGGGCGAGGTGGAATCTTTGTTCAATTTCTTGTTAGTCTGTTCCCTTCATGACAAAGAGAGGCCTTCTTCTCTGTGTCCTCTCCTCCTTAGGGGGCAAGGATTTCATCACTGTAGGCAGCTCTTTCATAGCTGGTGTCGTCACCTCAGGGGCGTATTTCCAGCTTTCTTTGCAAGGTGTTTATCGGTTGCTTTATGCTTTCGGTAGAATAGATTGAAATGGATCCCTATTGTGTAATTGGAGACTCTTTGTATTTTTTGTAATAGTTTTATTTATAACTTTTGTGTACAGCAAGTGCTATAACCAACGTAATAACGATGTACACAACTCATAGACTTTCAAAGTACCATAAACCAGTTCATAGATATAACATACATCAACATAGTTAACAGTGTTATGGTTTCAGAAAGAAAAACAAAAGACATGTCAAATTTCCAACTCTATCTAAAACGTAGTAAAATGGAGTTTCAACATTCCCAAGCTACAGCTGGGCACAATCCAGAGACTCAAACATGTACCAGACTAACAAACATTGAACACATTAAAAAGAAAAAAAAAACTGAATTGCCACCTGATATTCAAAATTAGAACATCCCACACTCGGAACAAACCGAGACTAACCATACAGTTCCTTCAACGCTGACCATATTTCCTCATATAAGTGTGAATTCTCCCTCTTCCTGTACATAACTTTTTCATAGTTAGAAAGCATAAGCAAGACATTCATCTAAGCATCTAACTGAGGTTTTTTCTTAGTTTTCCAAAGTCTTAAAATCTGCTTGTGAGTGAAAAAAAAGCGCTATTACAATCCAAGGTTTATTACCAAAAGTAAACCCCCAAGTCATGTCCCTCAAATGTTATCATAGAAAATACAGTGTGTCTTTGAATAGTAACCTTACCCACCAGGTTACCATGTCGAGCACACCCATCCAAAAATCTTCAACCCTTGAACTCCCATAGCATATGTGTTAGTGTCCCCCTCTCCTTCCAACATCCCCAGCAGCAATCATTGTCTAGGAGGCCCAAAGAATGCATCTTTACAGGCGTCAAGTACAACCTTCCCAGAATTTTTGGCAGTACAAGGCATAGATTAAGATCCAGTTTTGCCAAAGCAGCAAGTTTAGTCGCCTCATCCCATTTGCCATGGGACAAATCATTGACACATTTCAATGGGCCATTTCTGTCACAGTCTGTCTCAACCATCGGTTGTTTCAATCCCAGTTGGCATAAGCCTAAAAAATGTAGACACCTTTCAGGGCGCAGTATGGAACATCGCGCATAACCATGGTCTGCGCGCCAAGGGAACCTCTGTTGAAGCTATTCTCTCAGACAATAACTTGCATATTTTTAAGAAAGCCTTTCTATCCCTTGCTTGCAAATTGTACTTATGACAGAAGACATCGAAAAAACTCAAAGAATCCTCTTCTTGCAGGTCCTTTTCCTCTAGAATACCCTTACTGATCTGCCTTTTCCAACATAATGTCTTATTATATACTTGAAGATCTAGATTGTTCCACAAGGAGGCATTTTTAATGCAACCACACACACTTTGATCATTCTCATTCAACCATTCAACCAATATCTTACAAGTGAGTGATATAGTCGGAAGTAATCTAATAGTACATGGTGGTTTAGACATAGTGTCGAGATTGGCAATCTTGAACGGCAAAACTGTTTGAACTTCCATCAGTAACCACAGTGACAAATACTCCTCGTTTTTACGGAAATACATTGCCAACTTCTTAAGTATGAGGCCTTTATGATACCTGCCCAGGTCAGGATGGCCAAAGCCCACCTTTGCTATATCATGTGCTAAAATGTATTGCAGAATTCTCTTTGGGTTTTTTTATCACTCCACAAAAAAATCTTTAAAAACCTTGTCCATCCTATTCAAAAACATTTTTGGAAAAGGGTAGAAGCAGAGACCGAATGCTATAGAGAGCTTTAGGAAGTATTTTCCATTTTGATCACATTAATTCTACCCCACACACACATTCAAGTCAGCATGACCGCATTTACTAATTACCTCTTTTAACTCAATGTTATTTATGACAGGATATTTTAGTCTAGATTCATAGGTTTGATTTCATTTTGTTTCTGATGCTGTTTGGTGTTTTAAGCGCACTGCATGTTTTTATTGTACCTTTCCTTGTTTATTTTACTTTGACAGAGCTTGCCTCCAAATCAACATTTTTTTTTTTAAATAATCTTGGTACATGACGGTGATGGGCTTTATTGGCCAGGCACAGAATCTTGAAGTCAATCCAGTCTTTCATTTTATCTAGTAACATTTTAAAATCTTCTTTTGAAAATCTTTGTAAAATTCTTGAGCAATACTAAGTTCATCATCGATCTCAATATGCTTCTTATTGCAGCTGTACTAGAAACGGTGCATTATATTTCTTTTTACTAATGATTTTCCTTATGGTTCTCTCTTAAAGGGATCGACTGTCTGCAGAAGACATCTGCGTTGGAAAAAATGATTGGTGGAGTTTGAAAGGGATCGCCCAAAAACATTTCCAGGTTAATAGTTAAGGTATGTGTAGTGCAGTTAGCTATGATGCAGTTTTATCAAATACACAGAATGTTTTTGAGATTACAAGCACATAAAATGTTTTTCATTCTTTGTTTCGGTCATGTTATCAGGAAATTGACTTTGACAAATTTGCCAAAAGGGTTCTTTACAGTAATTATAATATGTTTTAATATCTTGGCTCATTGGGGGTGGATCAGCAATTGGGTAGGCTTTTCAGCAAACACTGATCATTTTGCACAGGGCGATTGACCGGTAGATTAACGTTTATCCATATTTTCTGTGACTTATATTTTCCAGACGCTCTAAAGGTGCATAGAGGCACAGCTCCTTCTAGATACGCTTCTGAAGGTGGTCTCTGGTTAGCTGCTCAATAGTGGGTGTTTGTTCTAATGAGAGCTTTTGGAAGTCATGTTGTTGGAACAGATGTTAGGTTCGGTGTAATTTTAGGAGTGCATTATCTCCATCGGAATAACCTTTTGGCACTGTAGAAATCTTCTGTTATGGTAGTCAGCCCAGTGATGAAGCTGGAGTAACCACTGGGCAAGAGATGGGGGGAGCATTATTGCCCCCAAAAGGTGAGATTTTATTTTGTATATGAAAGTCAAGTGATCTTCAAATGGTCTGAGGTTGTTAGGTACAGTGCCCCAACATCTCGCCTCTGTATACGTGAACGTCCTGTCTTCTGATCTGCTTAGAATCCGGGTAATACTTGTAGTTGGGAGTTTGCCGATCGGAGTACTGTTTGCTTGGAATGGGACGCATTTATTAAAGTGAATATCTGGTGTTGAACCTTAAACTCACAATGAACTCCAGCTAACATGTGAACTCATTGCTGCCGTGATGTGATAGAGGCTGCAAAGCAAGCCTCTTCCGTTGGCTAAACCCTCAGAAGACTGTATGCAGGGATGTAACAAACATGGGCTATTTAGGGGCGACCCTGCATTTGCGGTGGAGGACCACATTGTATTGTGCGCTGCCAGGTTCATGTCAATATTTTGATGTCACCTTGATTGGCGGCCTACTTATTGACCCAAACATATATTTTATGGTACTATTTATTTTTTTAATTTACTTTTTGTTACCAAAAAAAACCCTGACACGCAAACTGTACGTTTCCTGTGGTAAAGTCATCCAATTGCCTTAGTACAGATTTAATGGCTTATTGCACTGCAACTCCCACACAAGATGGCTTCCTTCTTCAGCACCTCTTAACTTGCCCACTAATAAGTAGGGCAAGTAGTTCAGTCAAATGGATTCCGAGACCCGCGGAACTGGGATCGACCCTCAGGCACTGTTACTTATTACGCCATCTTCCTGCTGGAGTGGACAGTTGTACCTGGAGAGAGAGAGACATTTGATGGAGGCCAAGAAGGGGCACCACAGGCCCTCTCTTGGCCCAATGAACACTGCTGTTCAAAACTACAATATCCCATTTGAAGGTCCTTCTAAAACGTGGGAACGAGGAGCTGGCCGGCCGTCGCGCTCACTATCCTGTACCTCAAAAGGCTGGAAGTGCGGCCCCCTGGACTACACAGTGTTCAGAGCCTATGATCTGTGTAAGTTTTCCGGTTCTGTAATAGAGCTTCTGTGGGGGGAAGCCACGTTTCCCTTTTACAGTGGTCCTCTACCCTGCGCCAGCAAAGACCAGCAGTCAGAGAGAGGGTCTGGGCCAACATACTGGTATGCCAGGAGAGAGTAGGATTGTGGACATTTTGCACTCACTTGCCGTAAGCATGGTCAGACCTGCTATGACTAAGCTTTGAGCATGCATTGTTATGTGACCGCCCAACTCCGCGGCTGTACATTTTGGTCGAATGATAAATTTGCCATATATGAGCCCTGAGATTTGTTAATGATTCAGGCCAATTCGCTGATACAGCAATTGTTTTGCTCACCGTAGATGAGAACAAAAAATAAATATAATTTGATGGATAATTAGTCAACAGTGCTTGTCGTCTTTTTGTTTCTCACTGAGGGATAGCCTAGGTTTGAGTTGTTTTGAATACAACAAAAATGAGGAGCAATCTTACATCTTTTAACAGGACTCTTGAGTTCTGTCATTGCGGTCGCCTCGGGCTTCGCGCATACAGCGGAGTTCTCATTTCCCTGTGTTGGAAATGTTGTTTCAAATGCTTTTTATCTCCATTTTTGCCAGCTACTCTTCCATTGATACAGAATGGTGGAACCCCTTTTAATTATAGGGAGTGATATTTTTGATCTTGTGCTGTTATGGATGATCAGCAATGTGAAACCGGTGCGGTGCCGCAGAGCGGTTTTGCGTCGCCATTAAGCATTCTCGAGCTGGAGCTCCTGTTTGTGAGGACGAGACTAGCTGTCAAGTGTCATTAGAGCGCCGGGGATTATTCAAGAGACAGCCTCAATGCTTCAAGGCTTGACTGCTAAATAATTGGTGCAGGTTTCTCACTAGTTTGAGGGCAATTATTGTGAGTAGCTGAGCTGGAAGCACAACATATAATGCTTTCAGGACAGAGCGCCTTATGCAAAGTGTAATATGTGTTGTTTTTTTGGTTTCTTTCTTCAGGGAACATTTTTAAAGTTATCAACAGCAATGCAATACATAACAATCCTTATCAAGTAGTTTAGGCATTCTAGTAACTGTCTTGCTAACAAGGTACTGCCGTGCCTAAATATTGCTTTAATAATTTGCCTTGGACGTTCATGATCCCACCACTGTTTTCTGGAATGTTCCTGGACATTAGTCCTCTATTCAGAAAATGATTTCTTGCCTTCGCTGCTCAATTGTTTTCTGCATCTGTGGAAACCAGGGATAGCCAACGTGTTACGGTCTACCAGGGTTGTCCAACTCCAGGCCTCGAGGGCTGGATCCGGCTCGGTTTTTAGGATACCCCTAATTAATATTCATGAGATAAATTTGCATATAATGATTCTTGATGTATGCACATTTTTCTTCATGAATATTAATGAGGGATATCCTGGAAACCCGTCAGGATTCCGCACCTCGAGGCTCGGAGTTGGACAAACCTAATGGGCCTACAACTCATGGGTGTGATTGGACAAAACATCTTTGAGGGATAACCAGTTGGTACCACTTAGTTTAATTTTGTAGTATTGTAATATCAACCATATGAAGTCATAGATAATAATTTAATGATCTGTAAATGTAAACTTAGTGTTCCTGTAACCACTCATCTAAATGTTGCAAGAGCTGTTTGCAATGTTTCAATAGCCCCATCCCTGCAATCATTCTGGTTTGCACTATGGATGCAAATCCAGGCAGACCCAGGTGTACAAGCATTTTATTTGCACTTTGTAGTGTAGATAAGTGTAAATGCTTCAGGCCTCCATAGGAATCCCTGTTAAATGCCAGCATTTAGCAGGTGCTAAAAGCTGGAGGATTCCATAGGAATTGCAACCATTAATGCAGCATCAAAATGCTGGCGTTGGTGCTTTACCATCTGGCAGGAAAAGCGTATTGCAGAGGGGAACATGTACATTTTGGTCTGGGCCCCAGCTCTGCCTGCTAAATACTACAAAATCCACCAAAGTGCAAAAAGAGGTGTAAAACCGTGTGCAAACCTTGTTTTACATCTATTTGTACACTGCAGTAGATGGGGAAATTAGCTCCTTTGTGTGTCTGACCCTTAACCATTTGTGTACCTCAGTAATGGGGTAAGGACTGTGGCATAGCCTGCTCACAAATACAAATCGCTTCTTTCTTTTGCATGCAAGCTGGATTGTATCGTAACCCGTTATTTAGCGCTGTACCCGTTTAAAATTCTAATGTAATTTCAAGAGCTTTTACAGAGTCCTCCAGTGTATAATTATAATTGTTCTTTTATAACACGCTTAATATTGGAGACTAATTTCTAAGCACAAGCCCGGGGATTAGAACCTGTGTTGCAGTGGATTGTCTTGGTTCCAAGACAAACGTATTGCCCCTGAACTATCCTCCTGCCAGGATATGTGTGAAAACCCTCCAGACATCATGAAAAAAAAGGGGTGTTGCGGAATCCTTGCTATTGGAGATTGTTGACGATTCAGGCAAGTGTGAAGATACCTGGGATTGCTTCTTTTTGCTAAATAACTCCCTTTACCTGAGGAACATTGCGTGCAAGTCCTCCTTCCTTCCGGTTGGCCAATTACTTTGTTATTGTAGGGTATCTGTAGAAATAGGTGTATACAAAAACGAATGGTATATTTAATCGAATTTCAGTTGTACGAAAATTGCATACAGGCGTACACATTTCGAACACATTTACCATTCGGTGCCATTAGTAAACAAATGGAGCAGGGGTCTCCCTCGCACCCTTGGTCACCATAATGGCATCAGAGGATGTGGGGGTGTCCCCCGCTCCCGATAGCATAAAGTAAAAGAAATATATATAACCCTGCAGCGCCCGTTCTCATGCACGTAACTGAAGGGAACTGGCGTCGCAGAAGGATGGAGGAGTCGGCGGCACACAACGAGGTGTGCTGCCAACAAGTAACTAACGGGGTCAGGGGGAGCAGGTTGTCAGAAATGTCTGCAGGAGAAAAAACAGAAAGTCAGTTTCATTTAAATAACCTTCGTTTTTTTCTCCCACTGACATTTCGCATTCGAACATTTCATGGACAACCTTATTGAAGAGACCTTGAGTTGCAAAGATGGTCCAATACACTGGTTACACTTTAGAGCCACCTTATACATTGACTTGAGATGCGTCTGCCATTTTGTGACCATTGAGCTACAGGTGTCTTTGCGCGGTCTCTACGGCCGGTTTGAGTGATCGGACCATGAGTCACATGGTTAGGCAAGGATTGGTTGAGTACCTAGATATGTGTCCTGTTCTCAGAAGCCGACTGGAGCAACCGTTAATAGAGCCAACCAATAGGAGATCATTTTAGCTTGTGAAGAGGAAGAGTCCTGAGGTTTCTCAAGACCTAGCAGCTATTAAGAAATCTCCTTGCTGTATCCTGCAGAGAGTGCGAGCGACATCATTAGCATTCGTCATACGCCCTTCTAAGATCCTCTGCCACTGTTTCTCCCACTTTGCACTGCATCTTCATTGATGCTAGCTCTTCATGCAGGCATTGGCAGCTGTTGTGCTTCATTGAATTCTTTCCCTCATTGATGGTGGGAGCCTTTCAGAGAAAATTGTCAGCACGATACATGAGCAATTCTCTTCGCCTCTTCCGCTGGCAATCACTAGACTTCTGTGACTAATTATCTTCATGATGGGATGAATATGTATCCTGTTGATCCTGTAAGTGGGCTTCTAGATCTTTCCTCTTCTGGGCATCTCCCATACCCGCTTTACTTTCAAAAATGTTCATGTGGAGTGAAAGTCAGTTGAGAGTTTTGTGCTGTCCTGTTAGAAGTATTGCCATCAATGTAATGAGTGTGTTTATGAAACCTTCTCTCTGTATTTATCGAATCCTACTTTTCTTCATTGAGTAGCAATTTTACAGCAATGGAGATGGGTTTAAATTCAGTTCCCAAATCAAACATAGAAATCACAGTCCTCTATGGCTAGCTTAGGCGTCTCCTCAGGCCTAACGCAGCCAGAACTCAGTCTGGGTGTCCACCCTCCAGACTGAACACATCCAACTGATTTCATTAGCACCGCACCTACCGCTAGGAAGCAGCTATCATGCAACAACCACACCAGCTGCACACATATCCGGTGCGCCCACGCACCATACAACACTCTCTCTCTCTACTGACTTCAACTGCGGTTTCCAAGGGCGTTCAACCTACCAGCTCTTTGAGGTCATACCAATGATGTATAAGGCGCTATATAAATGCCAAGTAACATAACATAACATAACATACATTCCAGCCTCTTTGCTCCAATCAATGGAATGGTGTCGGGGGATGAGCCCACGGGCACTCCAATGAGAGACCTCTATTATAACCACTTCCCACTCATTAGGCGCAGGGTTATGGGGTGGGCTTTGTGGCCACAGATCTCAGTGTCACAGTAAAAGCGAGACCAAAGAGGGTCTACCTGCATACTCTGAGTGGACCTATTTAAATATCTGTGAATTAAAATTAGACCCAACGAGGGACATAGACAATTAAGCCAGCAAAAGTAGAACAGAACCAGAGGGGACAAAAGGCATACCTATATGTAAAGGGTTCATACTGGGTCCTGACCTTGGTGTGGTTTGCCAGACTGATTCCCTGCCCCTCCATGGTTAAACGTTCCGTATGTAGTTGCTGGGGCTTGTTGCCTTTCAGAATTCTTTCCGTTCTCTGGGAATGTCGGGATCCGCCATCCTCTGACTAGAACGTCCTCTCTCTTGTTCTGTGCGCTCCATATTTTGTCTCTTGACTTTGAGTGCTCCTGCACCACCGACAAAGCCCCCCACGTGCCGGTCCATCTTTCTCCTATGGGGTCGGCAGGTGCATGATCTTTGCTTTTGAGGGTGGGGGCATCTTCTTGGTAATGAGACCTGAGAGTAAAGATTACATATATTGTTAAAGTCTTAAATCTTCCATTACTCTATATTCCCCTCTCCGAAGGCAGTTGCACAGCCAGTTGCCCGGCTTCTGCGTCGCCACCCAGTTCATGTTTATGTATTATGCGTGATCGCTCGAGCTCCAACAGTTGCACGAGTGACAGGACCTCCTGCGAGTGATGTTTGTTCTTTGCTGCAGCCTTTTGAAAAGGCTACATTGTCCACGATATGCTGCTGTTAAGGGTTTAGTAGATTCCCCACAAATCATTTTAGTTGAATTGACATCTTCGCTTTAATAAATGCACTCACTGCTTTCAGTGCTATGGTCTTCAATGCCTATAACGTGCACATGGGATTCTTGGTTCTTTGTCTTTTGCTTTCAATTAGTAAATGCACATCCGGTTCTCAATGCCTTGTTGTTCTCCGCCTACTGAATGCACATGAGGTTCTTTGTGCTAAATGTCTACTAAATGCAAATAGGGCTTTAAGTTCCTTAGCCCTCTCTATCTACACAATACACATGTGGTTCTCAGTGCTTTGCCTTCTCCACCGCCTACTAAATGCACATGGATGTATGAGTACCATGACCTACTCGTCACTTACTAAATGCACATTGTGTTGTTACTGTGCTTTGGCCTTTTGATCCACCTACTAAATACACCTGTGGTTTGGACTTTTGATCCACCTACTAAATGCACATTGGCTTCTCAGTGGTTTGGGCTTCTCCCCTGCCTACTAACTGCACATTGGCTTCTCAGTGTTTTGGCCTTCTCTGCCTACTAGATGCACATTGGCTTCTCAGTGCTTTGGCCTTCTCCTCTGCCTACTAAATGAATTAAGGGTTGTCAGCGATTTGTCATTTTCCTCTGCCTACTAATTGCACATTGGCTTCTCAATACTTTGGGCTTCTCCTCTGCCTACTAAATGCACATTGGCTTCTCAATACTTTGGGCTTCTCCTCTGCCTACCACATGTACATTGGCTTCTCAATGCTTTGGTCTTCTCCTCTGCCTACTAAATGCACCTTGGCTTCTCAATGTGTTGGCCTTCTCCTCTGCCTACTGAATGAATATGGGGTTGTCAGTGATTTGCCATTTTCCTTTGCCTCCTAAATGCACATTGGCATCTCAATGCTTTGGCCTTCTCCTCTGCCTACTAAATTAATAAGGGGTTGTCAGTGATTTGTCATTTTCCTCTGCCTACTAAATGCACATTGGCTTCTCACTGATTTGGCCTTTTCCTCTGCCTACTAAATGCACCTTGGCTTCTCAAGGTGTTGGCCTTCTCCTCTGCCTACTAAATGAATAAGGGGTTGTCAGTGATTTGTCATTTTCCTCTGCCTATTAAATGCACATTGGCTTCTCAATGCTTTGGGCTTCTCCTCTTCCTACTAAATGCACATGGCTTGTCAATGCTTTGGCTTTCTCCTCTGCCTACTAAATGCTGATTGGCTTCTAAATGTGTTGGCCTTCTCTTCTGCCTACTAAATGCATCGAGGGTGTATTGCCCCTCCACCCAAAAATCACCTACCCACAACCCCCCCCAACAGAATTGAAACTTAATTCCCAAACTGTGCCTATGCCCTGTTATCAATCTAATTCTACTGTAACCAACACTATCCTGGGTAAAGACACGCTCCCTAAAAAGCCTTTGTTAATCCTGCCACTTCAAATGGCCACCATCGATTATCCTGAATCTATACTAGCCTCTCTTTATATAGGTGCAAAGTTGAAACTTGTAAATCCCCCTTTCTACAACCTTGAGAAAACCCCTAAAGTTTGGCCTGGTCAGGCCTCTAGTAGCTTTGAGGGTTTTAGCTTTGTAAGAGCCGTCTCGCCCATGCTTTGTGTGGACCTTCTATAACTGATGCCATAAATCATTGATTGCCTTGTGTAATCACGCACCCTATATAATGTCATATAAATACATTTCGAAGGGATTGTGTCCTCCGACGTATTCCTTATCTTAGATAGAAATCCTTCAGCTTTGCTGGCCTCGGAAAATTTTTTCGCCAGAGGGCGCTGCGCGTCGATGATCGCCGAGTCGATGACCCTCGACGGCCTCCGTGCCGACGTCGACGTCATCCTGCCTATAAAGGCCGCGCGCAGCGTCCGTTGCTCAGTTCCGTTTTTCCGCGCTTCGTTGTGCCTCGGAACACCGTTGCTCAGTTCTCGTCAAGATAACGTATATAATAACTACTATTTACCTCGATATCGATGGCATCCTCCTCCGACCCGACGACCCCTCGGTCCGGTTTCAAAAAGTGCCGAGACTGCGGGAAGAAAATGTCGTTGACGGACCCTCACAGGGTCTGTTTGTGGTGTCTGGGAATCACGCACCAGAGTTCGGAGTGTGAGGAATGCCTTTCCATGACGGCGAAAGCCTTGAAGGAGCGTAGGGGGAAGCTCGAGAGAGGTAGGTCAACTTTAACTTCCTCGAAAGCTTCTTCGGTAGAGTCGAGACGTTCGTCTCCTCACCATAAAAAACACTCTCGATCTAGATCACGAAGTGGCTCCCACCACTCGTCGACATCGAGACACTCGAAGAAGAGACGTAGGAGATCCCCTTCGTCATCTTCGTCGAGTTCTCCTGAGAGAGTTCATTGCCCCACAAAACGCAGCTCGCAAGCTGAGTGGGAGGAATTCAGGAAAAAGATGCTAAGCGTCTTCGAGAAAGCGGCCTCGTCCCCCTCGAAGACAGCTGAGGGTGATACCCCGGGTAAAAAACCCAAAAAATCTAAACGCCGCGAGTCGCAGTACCCGGCGGAAAAGTCAACCCGAAAGCGCCTCGAGCCATCGGGAGATAAAGCATCATCGACGCCATCGTCGAAAACTCCTTCGAAACAGAGGTCGGCGCCATCGACGCCGTTGTCGAAGGATTCATCGGCGCATCAGTCGATCGAGTCGACGCCGACGTCGACGCCGATATCGACGCCGGTGAAGGAAAGAACCACGGCTACTCCACAGCCAACGGTTAGACAAAAGACCTCCGACTCGACGCCGAGAACGTCGACGTCGTTCTCGAGCAGGACTCCGATCCTTTCGAGTTCTTCGAGGCCTAGTACACATTTCTCGACGCTTTTCACGGCGCCTTCGAGTACTTTCACGTCGGTGTCGACGACATCGACGTTTTCAAGGCCTGTGATGATGGCTCCTTCTGCATTGGAAATGGGGTTTATACCATTCCAAAAACCAATGTATCCCCCTTTAACCTCGATTTTTGAGGAAAGGGAGGATTCAGACCAAGATATTGATTTACAGAGGACCACATCACCAGAGCCAGAGACTTTCGCCTCTGAGGAAGGAAGATTAAAAAATCTTCAGGATGCACTTCAGGAAGCTAGTGGCTTGGACACTTCTCCTGAAGCAGAATTTATCAAACCAGACCCAGGAGAACATGCGGAGACTCCATATAGAGCTCTGATGTCTAGAATCATAGAATTTATGGGTTGGTCTGCACCTTCTCCTGCCTTTCAGCAGGATGACCTCACTGACATACTGGACAAGGGCCCACAGGAGGATCCTGTGGTTCCATTTCACTCTGCTCTACAGAGAAGGATTTTGACAAACTGGGAAACGCCAGAAATTATCCCGGCAGTAAATAAAAAACTGTCAACAAAATACAGGGTGGCTAGTTCTGACCCTGAATATTTGTCAAAACACCCTACTCCTGAGAGCTTGGTTGTACAGGCTGCAACCTCATCAGGCAGCACATCTGCATACCCCACTGCTCCGCAGGATAGGGATGACAAAAAGTATGATGCCATGGCTAAGAAGGTTTTTTCTGCCTGTAGCATGGCGTTAAAGTCTATTAACGCGACCTGTACGCTCGCTAGGTTCAGCCACACCCTTTGGGAGTGCGCTTCATCAGCGGCTGACTGCCTCCAAGAAGGAGAGGAAAGGGACGCATTTTTAAACATCATCAGGGATGGTAAAGATGCGATGTGCGAGACCCTACAAACTGGCCTAGATTCTGCTGACAGTATCAGCAGGGCCATGGCGGCAAGTACCACAATCCGCAGGCATGCGTGGTTGAGGAAGTCTGGTTTTGCCTCTGACGTGCAGACCAGGCTTTTGAATATGCCCTTTGACGGTTCTACCCTCTTTGGAAAGAAGGCGGATGACAGTTTGGAGAAACTGCAAACGTCCAAGGCAGCAGCCAAGTCATTGGGAGCTGCTATCCGTCAGAATACCTTTCGTCCTTCGGGATCATCGTGGAGAGGACGGTCCTTTCGTTACTATTCCTCATATGGAAGGGGCAGGGGACGACCGGCTCAAAGAGGCCAAGGAAGATTTACCCGTGGTGGACGGGGTAGGGGAAAGAAAGCCGCACCCGCAGGAGCAGGAGCCACTTTACCTTCGGCAACTGCATCAGCCGCTTCAAAACCACTCTGAGGTCTCCCCTCACAGAACACCAGTAGGGGGCAGGTTAACTCACCATCTGACGGAATGGCAGGCTATTACGTCAGATGCTTGGGCTCTGGAGACAGTGGCCCAAGGTTACTGCCTGCCCTTCCTACATATCCCTCAGAGTCATCCACCGGGGAACAACCCTTTGAAGCTTCCAGATCCGCTCCTCTTGCAGGAGGTTTTAGACCTGCTAGAGAAAGGTGCCATAGAACTGGTACCTGTAGCGGAAAGGAACAAGGGTTGGTACTCCCCCTACTTCATAATACCGAAGAAGGACGGAGGACTGAGACCCATCTTAGACTTACGGGAATTGAACAAATTCCTCCGAAAGGACAAGTTCAAGATGGTGACTCTCTCTCAGATCCTTCAGGCCCTCCAGCTTCAGGACTGGTTGGTATCTCTAGACCTCCAGGACGCTTATTTCCATGTGCCGATCCATCCCAGGCACAGGAGATACCTGAGGTTCGCAATTGGCAGCTCTCATTATCAATTTCGAGTTCTGCCATTTGGGCTAACCTCCGCCCCGAGGGTCTTTACCAAGCTAATGTCGGTTGTGGCTGCAAGTCTAAGGAGGGAAGGGATTCATGTCTACCCTTACCTAGACGATTGGTTGATCAGAGCTGTATCTTCGGAACAGGCTCAGAGACAACTAGATTATGTTTGCCACTTCCTTCACAAGCTGGGCTTCTCCCTCAATTTAAAGAAGTCACAGATGATACCATCACAGAGACTCCAATTCATTGGAGCAGTCCTGGACACTTCCCTGGGAAAAGCCTTGCCACCAGAGGTGAGGGCTCGAGATATTCTGCAGATGGTCATCAGATTTCAGAATGCCCAATATCTCCCAGCCTACGACTTTCTGAGGTTGCTAGGCCTCATGGCATCCTGCATATTCCTCGTGCCGGAGGCTCGCCTGAGAATGAGATCCCTCCAGTGGGCACTGAGAACTCAGTGGTCACAGTTCTCAGGAAGGATGACAGATCTCCTTCGGATCCCGGTCAAAGTAGCCCGAGACCTTCAGTGGTGGGCCTGTCGGGAGAACATCCTGAAAGGAGAAATGTTTTGGCAACCATGGCCGGAGATAACAGTAGTCACGGATGCCTCACTCACGGGGTGGGGAGCTCACGCCAACGACTTGACCATCAGCGGTCGTTGGTCTCCATCGGAGTCCAGACTACATATCAACCTGTTGGAGCTGAGAGCCATCAGACTAGCGCTGAAGGCTTTTCTGCCGTCTGTACGGGGAAGAAACGTCCTAATAATGACGGACAATACAGTGGCCATGCACTACCTCAACAAAAGAGGAGGCGTAGGCTCACTACCACTGTGCAGAGAGGCGATGCAGCTCTGGTTTTGGGCAATTCAGGAAGGAATCTCTCTATCGGCAATTCACCTAGCCGGAGAGAAGAACTTGACAGCGGACGCTCTGAGCAGGCAGAGCACAGTCTCTCACGAGTGGGAGATAGCTCAGGAAGTCCTTCAAGAGATCTTCGCCCTTTGGGGAACCCCTCAAGTGGATCTGTTCGCCACCAGTATCAACAGGAAGTGCGACAGATTTTGCTCAAGGGAATTTCCCCCGAGAGGAGCTCTAGGAGATGCGTTCGTAGTGGACTGGGAGTTCCCACTTCTGTACGCGTTCCCTCCGGTCCCTGTCATTCCTCAAATGATCAGGAGGTTGAGAAGGTTTCGGAAGACCATGATCCTAATTGCCCCGGATTGGGCCAGGAGAACGTGGTACCCGGACCTTCTAGACATGTCCATCTGCCCTCCAATTCGACTGCCATACAGAGAGGATCTTCTCTCGCAGAAGGAAGGTCAGGTTCTCCATCCAGCCATCAAGACCCTCAACCTTCACGCTTGGTGTCTGAAAGGTTGAGGTACAAGGATTGGGACCTTCCGGATGATGTTATGGAGGTGTTGCTTTCGGCCAGAAGGCCGGCAACTAAAACTCTATACCGCTGCCGTTGGAACAAATTTTGCAGCTGGTGCAGAGAAAAGAATATTGAACCCTTTTCTTGTGGTACACCTATGGTGTTGTCATTCTTACTTTACCTGGCTAATTCAGGCCTACAGGTTGGCACAATTAAGGGCTATCTCGCAGCGCTATCAATCTTTAAGCGCACTGCAGAGGAGCCTTCATACTTCAAAATTCCATTGGTAATACAATACCTAAAAGGATTAACTAATGTTTATCCCCCGAAACCTTTTCAAGTTCCCTTATGGGATTTAAACCTAATTTTAAACTTCCTAAAGGGTGCCCCTTTTGAACCACTACACTCTTGTTCATTGAAGCTTCTCACCCTCAAAACTGTTTTGCTAATAGCATTGACATCTGCTAGAAGGGTTAGCGAGTTGCAAGCCTTATCGTGTAAACCTCCACATACAATCTTTTACAAGGACAAAGTTGTTCTTCAGGTGAAGCCTAACTTCCTCCCGAAGGTAGTCTCGGAGTTTCACATCACTCAGAAGATTATATTACCTTCTTTCTACCCTCCTCCTCATCCGGGGAAGGAGGAAGAGAGACTGCACAGGCTGGACCCTAAGCGAGCCTTGAGCTTCTATATCAGCAGATTGGCTAAGATCAGACAAGCAGACCAACTCTTTGTAGGTTATGCAGGACATAAGTTGGGCCTTCCAATAACAAAACAAACCATCTCCAGATGGATTATTTTAGCCATTCTGGAGTGCTACAAATTGGCAGGAAAGGAGCCTCCTCAAAATCTAAGGGCTCATTCTACCAGGGGTATCGCAACATCCTCAGCCCTTCAAAGAGGGGTGCCAATTCGAGATATATGTGCGGCTGCCACATGGTCGTCCGCACATACATTTACCAAATTCTATAGCCTGGATTCCTCCTCTAGTCAAGAAACTAGATTCGGCAAGGCTGTGTTACACTCTGTCCATTCTGGAAGGGTAACATAACTTTTATTACTCCCGCCTCCAGTCACAATACCACTGCTATGGGAGTCTATCTAAGATAAGGAATACGTCGGAGGACACAATCCCTTCGAAGAACTAGTTACTCTTACCTTGTAACGTTCTTTCGATGGGATGTTCCTCCGACGTATTCCTTATCGACCCTCCCATCCATCCCCGCAGTATGACTTCCTGTGGGTTTGCAGCCTATGCTCCTTCAAGGTGATTAGTCTAATCCAAAAACATTACTGGGGACTACAAAACGGAACTGAGCAACGGACGCTGCGCGCGGCCTTTATAGGCAGGATGACGTCGACGTCGGCACGGAGGCCGTCGAGGGTCATCGACTCGGCGATCATCGACGCGCAGCGCCCTCTGGCGAAAAAATTTTCCGAGGCCAGCAAAGCTGAAGGATTTCTATCTAAGATAAGGAATACGTCGGAGGAACATCCCATCGAAAGAACGTTACAAGGTAAGAGTAACTAGTTCTTCTAGAGCAACTATATAGTTTGGTAAACGTTTAGTCTTGCATGACCTCCAACATGCAGCCCTAGCCCTAAAACCTGGACATCTGATCGATATGCAATATGGATTTTGGTGTCGATTTCATATTTTGGTGTCGGATGATTAATTTCATGATAGATCTCCTGCTTACCTACACTGATTGCTACTTGCAGGCGGCCATTTTGTCCTATCCACTGGTAGACATGTCAGACTAGAACAACCCACCCACCCTCATCGAGAGCAAGCATTATTTTCAGAAGTTGGACCTCATGTAACGGGGATTGGTTGATTATTGTGGGTCCAAATTGGTCGTTGGAGAAATGGTTGCAATTATTAATGCTCATTTTGCCATATATATGTGGGGAGGTTTAGATATACAATTAATGTATAGCGGTTATGGGGGGGCTTCTGGGGATCTCCCCGCATATATATGTGGCAAAATGTATCTGTCAAAAAAAATCGATAAAATCAACCCAAACCATGTAATGGAGGACCTGCACCCTGAGAACCTACGCCAGGGCTTCCTGCGAGTCAGTGCATCGCAATTTCCAATGAGCTGTTGTTTAAAATCTTTGCCATGTTTCCGCGCACTGGAAACAACACGGCGGCCCATGGTGGTTATGGCATTGATGTAGTCGATTGCTAACAGGCGGAAATGAATTATTTAACCCACTCTCAGATATTACCGTCCGCATTTCATTTATCCCACAAGCATGAATATTTCATGCAGACCACAAGCATTACGCTTTCATAAATGGCCATAAAATGCAAGGCAGGGTAACCATGAGGAGTAACTGTTACCTTCAGGCATCCGCATGCAAAGCAGATCATCTATACACAGGTGTGGAAGGCGGGCGGTGAAATGCCGTAAGAGCCTCTCTGTGGCCCGCAAAGAACGTCATGCGGACACAGTACCCGTTTTGCCCTAGAGTTTTATATTGTGGGGGCAAATAACTACTTGTGGGTTACTTTTCTAATAGCAATGTATGTAAATATGTCCTATGTAAAGCACTTTAGATTAAAGCGCTATATAAAACTAATTGTTATTTTGGATGTAGCGACAAGTGGGTAATATGATACCTCCCCTGGTGACAGGTTCCAAGGAACAGAGCCTTGTCTCCCCGGACCTGGTATCTTTTTCTTTCTTTTCTAACTTTGTTTCGGCTGCAAGCCATTAAAATTGTACAACAGATATAAAACAAACCTATTCGGCACAAACATTTCATTCAAAATTCATCGGACGCCAAGAAAACTAAACTAAGTATCCTAGAGGCCCAATCATAAGTGATGTGCAAAACAAGTGCATCTCATTTTAGATCTAAAAGAGCCCGCTGGAGCTTCAATTCAGCAAATATCGTGAGCATCGAATTCCATAAGTGTCACCTAATAGTCTTTTCCCTAAAGGGACAGCATGTATTTATTTATTTAATTGTTTTTTTTTATAACGTGTTAATACCGTACCAGAGTTCGGTTTCTAAGCGCAGATCCGGGATTCGAACCTCTGTTGCTCTGCGTGGTCTTGCTTCCAAGACCAGCACACGTTGCCCACCTGTGCATTGGCTCACGTGAGCATGGGCCGCTCGAACGATCTTTCCAAAGGGTAAGCACTTCGTTCAATGGCCCAATTGACGGAGGGTTACATCTTCGATTAAAGTTCAATATGTCCTCAGCCATGGCCGAGTCACCAAATTCAATTCTAATGGAATCAGATGCAGTTCCCTCTTGCATACAGGTTCTAGTACAGCTCACCATTTTTTCTCGAGTCACAAACAGACATCCTCTCACACACCGAAGCCAATACAAGCATTTATTAAGGAGACAGTCTCCAGGTTCACGATGGTTTGAAACTGGTTTCGGGACCCGGTGTAAATATATTGAACTGGCTGACCTAGGTACAACTTATTTAAAGTAGATAAAGGATGTAAAACACCTCTCGATCTACTGTTCATCTTGTCCCAAAAATCAGTTGTCCTAGAAGAGCAGCTTTATTCAAATCAAATGGCTGCTTAGGCAAAAGAGAGGCAGAGTCTTTAATTTGCCAGTTGGGTTCATATTCGCTTGTGACTGATTCAGACTGGAGACTGTTAACCTCTTCGGAACACACGAAATGAGTACTTGTTTCGATTCCCTTTGTGGGCTCCATCATGTCTCGGGAGGATAGCTCAGGGTCAACGTGCTCACCTTGGAAGCAAGAAGACTCGGAGCAACACAGGTCCGATTTTCGTGTCTGCGCTTAGAAACCTCTGGGTATTAAGCGCGTTATAAATAACCAATCACAATACCAGCACTGCTGTTAGGCAAAGACTCTCAAGATTCCAGCAACTTCTCAGGTACCCTTTTACCTCCCTCTTGGCGGTTTCTTAATTCACCCTTGCTCGCTCCTTTCCCAATAACGTCAAACGAGGACAGAAGTAGGTTTTTGGTTGTCAGCAGCCCTGCTGACACTCTTTCAACTTTATACTCCCCCGCCAATCTGCTTTTGGATACAGTTTGTCGCTGAATCGCATGGAGGTGCTAATTCCTGAGAAAATGCTGTTTTGGGTGTCCTGGTGTCCAGAAAATCGTCACCAATTACCCCCATGGGTGTGGCTTGCATCTCCTCAGCCACATTGACCAGATTTTCAAGCCGTCCATTAGCGCCACCTAACAGCGGCCCACTATCAGGATCTAACATTCAACTCGAAGACATTATAAGTAGTGGGGACACATCGAGACTGGCCATCGGGTGTGTCACTGGATCCATATGGATCCGGGCTTAAGCGGAGCACCGAATGCACCAAAAATGTGGTATATTTCACTGATAAGGGAGTGGACTTCTCCCGAAGGCCTTGCAGACCGAGTTAGTATATGACCGTCAGCTTTTTTTCGACATAGACATGGGGTTAGGGGCAGACTTAGAATCAAGCATTGCCAGTTGGCCAGAACGTGGCCTAATGGAATAAATGAGCTATCCAAAAAAGCCAAAGTGCTGTTAATAATCGAAATAAAAGAACAATCATACAAATTGGCAGCACAGATAGCCAAAAAACGTATGTCAATTAACTGATTGTGCTGGTCTGCGCCCCTAATCATGTCACGCCTGTGTCACCAGTTGGCTTGACCTACTTGCGCAGTTGCCAGTCTCCTGTGTTTTTTGTTTCCTCCCGCATGACATGGATCTCCTACAAACTGCTTCAAGTGTCCGCTATCGCCACGGAACAGATGATTCAAAGCAGGCGTATCTCCTGTAATCTGTCAAGGTTCAGATTATCTCATGGTGCCGCAGCTCGCACCCCAGATGCGAACGCCCTGCAGGTGCAAACACCCGCGCCCTTGACCCCCGCGGGCTTCGCCCTCCCAAGGGTTGATGTCAGATTTGAATGTTCAGGCTGGGCGGAGCACCAGAAGACACCAGGATGCAGCAGCAGACGGCGGGCGTACTCACAATCTAGCCCGGATTCCAAGCCGCCTGATCGCCGGCTCCCAAGCACTCCATTTTCCCCCACCGCCACCGCAGTCATTTTGGCCCCCACCTGCCCAATCCCCCCTTACCTGTTTGCTGCGGCGGCGGTTGCCGCCACAGCTCCTGCAGCTTCTCTCCTTGACCCGCTTGGCTGCCATGGAAAAAGAAAAGGGGTTTCAAATGGAGCCCGGCCTTCCTCAACCATGGTGGCCATCTTTGCACAATATTTTCATTCAATGAACGGGACGACACCTGGTTCCTATTCTTTGAATGAAAATACTTTTTTTAACACCTCGGGTTACCGTTTTGGTAACCCGTGCAGCTAATGGCATTATTAACCCGTTCCACAGGCTATACCAGGGGTAACATCTCGGTACCCTTGTTAAAGGCCCGAGTGAACTCAGGCTGCTGGGCCATGACCTCCGGTATATAGCCCGTGAAACAGGTTAATTTAATAATGTCATAATATTAGTAATCATAATAATTTGTAGATTTATGTAGCGCTCCTTCAGCTTCTAAGGGCTGTAATTATCGGTGGCACTATAATTACCCACTTGTGGTACTCAATTTATCGATCTGGGGTTTTGTGCGGAGGGTAGGTGCATTGATAGGTCAGCGCAACCAGGGTATCGAACCCATAATGCACTACATTGACCAATTCCCAAGGCGAGCGTGCTGGGCTTCATCTATCTTCCCAGCCTGTTATCTGTTACCCATAATGCTTTTCCCTCAAGAGGCCACCTCTCTAGGCTTCATAAGGGCCCCATTGCGCCCTTGCCATCTCAGGTCAGCTGCAGCAACCCTTCTCACTGTTGCTTGGGTTCTCAGAGAAGGACGGTGGGGCTTAGGTGTTGGCACCAAACTTTGGAATTGGATCCCCTGCTCTTGGGACAGTATTACTTTTGAAAGACGTAAAGAGGTCAATGCCCCCCGGATGTAGGACAAAATCCAGTACAGTGGAACAAGGTGTTGGGGCTCTGCTTCTACAAAAACGGGGATGATGATGACTTATACAATGAGGGGGCTTACTGGACGAGAACCAGTCAACAGCATGCCAAATATCTAAGTAGAGCAGTTCATTTTGGATTGATGCTTTCTTGGAACTGTTGGCAACAAGTGTGTTTAGTGAGGTCCACTTTGCAATGTTTTACTCTATGCCGACGTCAGACGTCAAGGAAGCCAAGATTTCCGGGCATGGGTAGGTGGGTTTGTGGACCCAACTTGTTGTACCTAACTTTTGATATGCTTCATCCAAACTTAACATGAATTAAAAACCACTTATGAAATCCCATTTGTTAGGTGTACACGACCATAATGAGGAATAGAGGAGTGGACCTTATTGGAAGAGTAATCGAGCCTTCTCACCAAAGTGTACATCACTGTCATGTTAAAACCTCACGTTCCTAGTAGCTCCCCCCCCGTGTGTATGTGTGGGCAAGGAATGATGGCCGCCTGCAGCAGCGCTGAAGCAAACACCGCCAGCCAGGTTCAGAGTCGGCACGTAACTGCCGGCTTCTGCGAGGAAGTCCCGACATCATGCTGTTTATTCCATGTCGCCCCGTTTGGGGTGACGTGGTAGAGATACAGCAGGCCATCCACTTGCGAGACCTTCTTTGGTGGGTCACTTTCCGCTGGACTTTCAGGACTTCTCTGTCAGAAATACCCATGGAACGTCTTCTGGTCCTTGGTCGCAGCATTCGGTTGTGAGCAGCTCAACTGTGTTCGCAAGCTCCCACTCGCTTGTACGGGTCTCTCACCACCACCAGCTTTTCTCTAACTAACCACACAGGTCACTCGGCACCATATTGGTCAGAAGTACCATTGGCGTGCTCTCCAAGTGTGCTGTGATTGGGCCCTGTGCCTCCTCCAGGTACACCGCTCTCTTGGCCTCTTACATGTCTCGTCCCTGACTCTGCTAGTGGGGTCACGTGGTCATGCGTATGGAAGAAATACTCATCTCCTCTCACAATTCCTGAAGAAATTGGCGCCATTTTCTCACACAATTGAGGCAGAACAAAACAATATTGTGGTTGTCCAAGGAGAGACTCTTGTGGGCCTGGTAATGGAAATCTGTATTCACAAGTGACAGTCTAAAAATGGATGCAGTTTCTGTAGGGGAGCAATATGTAAGTAGCCAGTACCACAGAATATTATACTGTTTAACAGTTCACATCAAAAGCCACACTTTTTGCCAGTCATATAGATCAGTGATTTTAACTGGCATAGCTTTTGATGACCCCTAACAGATTTTAAATCCGACTCTGTCGACTCAGCTTTTTATTCTTCTGTGGTCAATAACCTGAAGGGTTATAATGCATGCCATTTACAACAAGATGAAATGCCACTATTGTTATTATTCTAGCGGCCACTAGTGGGATTTTGGACTCTGTGACACCACCCTGCAGCATCCTGTTTGTTACCGGGTCTTTGTTTCTGCTTTTCCTTGCCCTGCATCAGGGTGTATTTTCTTCGTCTGGAGTGATGGGGGCGGGCACCTGTCTCCGCTTTTAGATCCTGCCCCACCTTTGGCTCGGACCGTGCCTCTGGGTCCAGGCCCAGTATGTGAGGCCTCTGCAATGGTTGGCACTCATGTATAAATACACACTGCTGTCCCATCTGTGCACACATGGCTTTGCACATTCCTTGGGTGCATTGTCGGCTCGCTTGCCCTAAGCGCACAAGCCTGGAGATCTATCTCTTTGTAATAACATGCAAAGGACAGACCACGTGGAAACCTTTTCCTGCTGTGTTTTAAGGACTTCATTGGCACCAGGGGAGGGATTGGGCCGGAACAAGACAGAGCTCTTATCTGGCAAAAACTGTCTTTTGGAGCGGGGGGTGTTGCTAGGACTGGAAAGGATCGGTAATGACGGGACTGTTGGAACTCGGGGCTGTGTAGCCTTTTTGTTGTAGCCTCTGAGCTTCTATCCGGGGTTACAACCAAAAGGCCCGGGGCCATAGCCCCTCTAAACCTCCCCTAGCAACGCCTCTGTTGGGGAGCACCTTTTCCGTTTAGATACGAATCCGAAACCCAAACAAGTTGAGAAAGCTCTCTACGCGTGCAGCGCACATTTTCACAGACTGCATCTGAAAGTTGTCCTTTGCTCAACGGCACAAACTTAAAAATTAAACCGTCCAAAGCAGTGTATATATGTCTCATGCTGTGCACACATTTTACTGTCAGGGTGACTATTCTGACAGAGGAAATGAGCACCATACCAAGTGTACACTGCATGCTCAGAAGGAACGAACGTTTGAATTAATAGCACAGAAATGTTTGATAAATTGGTGGGACTTCTTATGTTCCCAAAATGCACTTTGTTTTCAGGCAAAGCAGCCAGCATCCTATATTCAGGGCATGCACATTCTTCGACACTTTTCTCCCCTTCCCTGTCCCACCCACACCACTGACAATTCAGCCTCAGACCCGCCCACAGCACTGATAATCCCCCATGCTCCCGAAGGGGAAGCAGGGGAGTTTTCCCAGTATGTGTTTTCCATTTCCAACACAGATTGGCACTATTACCACAGGAATTATGATGTAGCAGATTTATCCAACATCCAACATGTCTTAAAACCGGAAATGCTGCAAACAACAGGTTTCTAAAATAGGGAAAACACACCCCTTATTAACCACGTGTTTGTAACACTGCCCTTAAATGACTTAATAAAGTGATGCGGGAAACTGGAAAAAGGGGAGCCATCATTTAGAAATAAAACAAGCGTGGCCAGTGCAGGCATGGCTAGGGATTTTCCCGGGTGCTGCCATGATGGTACTAACTGGCCATTAATCGCAGCTGTTTCAAAATGGTGTGGGTACCTGGAAACACTATAGCATCGCCTGGAAAACGCATGGAGTTATAGATCCAATTAAGCCATTGAATTTCAGAGGACTATTTTGAAATAACACTGTCGGGCACTTCGAGCACAACGCTTGATGTTAATGTTTGATAAAGCTAGTTCAAAGAGATCATAGGAGGATGTATTTTAAGTGAGAAGGGACAGGAAGTGGGTGACAATGGCCATAGGGTTTAGCATGGACATGGGCAGTCAGTGGATGGGTAAATAACCAAACAGCTACAAGGTTTGTGTCCCTCAGCATATAGCATCTCCCTCCTAGCTGTTCCCCAGTGCAATAGTTTCTGCTTATAGGTGGCGCTTTAGGATAAGGGGCTTAGCGTGCTTTACAAATGGAAAAATAAATAAATAAAATGTTTGTGTGTGATGAAGGTACTTGCTGTGGAGACAATGTGGATATGCCCAAAGCCTCTTCGCGATTCTCAGAGCATCTTCGTGAAGCACTTAGGAATCTGCCACATCCCTAAGTGCATCAAGAAGATGCCTTCCACATCCCTGAATCCGGTCCATGGGTGCTCCGCGTAAGCATTGCTGAAGGCTGAAACGATGCCCTCCACATCCCTGGATCTGGTCCATAGGTGCTCCGCGTAAGCATTGTCGAAGGCTGAAACGATGCCCTCCACATCCCTTGATCTGGTCCACAGGTGCTCCGCGTAAGCATTGCTGAAGGCTGAAACGATGCCCTCCACATCCCTGGATCTGGTCCATAGGTGTTCCGCGTAAGCATTGTCGAAGTCTGAAACGATGCCCTCCACATCCCTGGATCCGGTGCACAGGTGCTCCGCGTAAGCATCGCCGAAGGCTGAAACGATGCCCTCCACATCCCTGGATCCGGTCCATAGGTGCTCCGCGTAAGCATTGCCAAAGGCTGAAACAATGCCCTCCACATCCGTGGATCCGGTGCACAGGTGCTCCGCGTAAGCATCGCCGAAGGCTGAAACGATCCCATCCACATCCCTGAATCCAGTCCATAGGTGCTCCGCATAAGCATCTCCGAAGGCTGAAACAATGCCCTCCACATCCGTGGATCCAGCCCACAGGTGCTCCGCGTAAGCATGGCCGAAAACTGAAAAGACGGCCGGCACAGAACGCATTCCCTTATTAAGCTAAATGTTTTGACTTCTAATGTTATACTAGTAAACACAGTCTGCTTACAAAGGAGGCCTTCTCCACCGCGGATATAATCGATTAAGTGATGAGAGTAGGTTGCGGACCATGAGGACCTGGTGACAGAGTGCATAGGGCACCAGTAGAGGGGAGCGGGAAGGAGAGGCCGGGGAGGGGATGGGGCTTAGAATCCAGAGATGGTGGGGTAGAAGAAGATGTTGCCCGGCTAGTGCTTTATGGGCTGGCATCAGGTGGCGGAAGGAAACGTTTTGCTCTACAACCTCTTCAGATTTCTTTTGGATCTGGGCAAGATGGCTTCCGACCTGAGGACTTTGGGATTGTATTCCAGAATGTCCGGTGCGCTGATGGCAAAGGTCCTCCACCCAGTTCCTTGTTTCTTGAACCTAGTTTGGATGAGTGAGCTTGTGGTCATTTGGGATCTGAGTGCTACTCCTAGGTGAGGGTGGGGTTTCCAGAGAGTTGACCGATACATGGGCCCAGTCTTGTGACTGTACACCCGCGTCTCAGCGTGCCCCTGGCTGTTCCTGTTAACAATGACCACCTATCTTGGTGCTGTTGGTCCCCGCTCACTTGACCTTCAATTCCCAGAGCTATCACAGGAAATTGTCACGTAATCTTTGAACCGCAATAACATTGAAATAAGTGGCGACCTTAATGTAACAAAATTCGGTGTAACACAATTAAAATACCAATATGTTAATAAAGCAGACACCATGCTATTTTAGTTACCAACCCTATATTTCCTCGGGCGCCGCACTTATTTCTCCGCAGTGCAACTGTAATGGTGCAGGCGCGCAACCAACTGAGCTAGGGGCACTGCCTTCCAATGCTAGTATATGCCTCAAAAGCACAGTTGCTGCTATCTTATGCCAGTTGGAGTCCCACATGCCAATTATTGTTGGCATATGCTAAATGCAGTTTCACTTGGTTAAGAGCACTATGATATATGCCAGTGCGGTCACCAATGCCCGAGTACTGCCCTCCTGTGCTCAGCATGGATTTGTAGGACAGGTTTAGCATTATATGCAATGTATAAGCTCTCAGCCCAGGTGCTGCCATTATGTGCCAAGTGCAGCTTGGGAACCCAACTTAGCCATGAGAGAATTGGCCTTGAGCAAATGGACATTGTACCTGGCATAGAAGGGTGTACTGGGCACTGGTGGCATGGCCTAGGCGTATGAGGCTGCCAGGAGGTGTGGCGTAGTAAGTAGCCTAAGTAGTAAGTAGTAAGTGGAACGCAAGGCCTTGAGGGATAGAACGTCCAGCCATTTGTGGGCTTTGCACGAGCATTCCTCAAGAGCTCCAATGGACCATTTGTCGACAGAGTTCTTAAGTATATGGGGCAGACGTGGCCAGTTTTTACAGTGAAAGTATCTGCCAACCCATTTGAGGTTTGGCTAAATGTTCCTAACAGTGCTGTGGCGGTTGCAGAGGTGGAGAAGTTGAAGAAATGGTTATGCAGTGCTGGTAGGTGGAAGTCTCCAAGGAAGATGCTGGTCGCGTGGAGACTGAAGCTGTGGAAAGAAAGTCTGTAATCCAGGAAAGTCTCACGCCTGTGAGGCGGTCCGTAGATGAGTTGGAGAGCTGCTGCGTCCTTGCGTGATATGATATGCTAGGTTATTTGTAACGCGAGGTTCCTAAGCGCGGACCCGGGGATCGAACCTGTGTTGCTCCGTGTCCTCTTGCTTCCAAGGTGGGCACGTTGCCTCTGAGCTATCGTCCCGAGACAGAGGGAATAGGCAAGCGGGTTTCCATTGAATGTAATGGTGATTGATTGTGTACCGTACAAGGCCAGTCGATACTTGTTTTTTTGTTTTTTAATTCAATATGTTTTACATCTTTAGGTTATTTCTTCCATGTAGTTTATGGCAGGTCATAGCATTATCCCGGGCACGTTCACTGAAAATGTATGCAAGCCTGGAGGACCCAGCTTCCGTTCAACTTCCCTATAGCCCCACACAGCCGTGGTGGCTGAAAAACAAAATACGAGGCCATACAATCTTGCTGTCTCGGATACTCGCTGGTCGATATTCACACAGGATTAAAACATGCATTCCTGAGTTTGTCGACTGCGATTCCCTCCCTCTGTCCATTGTTATTCCCTGGGGGTTCTGAGGAGCTGCGACTGCCACTATTGCTAACAGATACGTGGCTACTTGAAAAGGAGTGGTTTCGGCTCCTTTCTGGGGCGCAGGAGTGAGTGGTCCTCTGGTGGTGTCCCCCTCCCCCATCAGAGCGCTTAATCAGCGCCCCCTGTAGTGCAGACACAGCACAAGCAACAGCAGTGACCCTTGGCCAGAGGGGCGACCCGCTCAGCTCCCACGCAGTAGCAGGAGTAGACGCTCCCTGTAGAGTGAAGTGTGTAGAGATAAAATGCCTACCAATCAAAACTGAATGCCTTCAGTTCCAGTCAGAGCTGGCAGTGCTGCGCAGTATTTATTTCGGCGGGAGATTGCAGGGAACGGGAAGCCCCGTGCGTTTCGGTTGCGCCCGCGCCTGTGCCTGTTTTCGCGACTACAGAGCAGCGCCGCTTTTGTGTACGTTTCCCTCCGTGGTGTTTAACTTTGCAGCGGTTAAGCCAATTTCCCCCAAATAATAGTAAACACGAAGGGTGCGCATTTGTCATTTTCAATTGCACTGTTACAAACACCATGGAAACCGGCGCGGGAGCTAATAGGTGCTTTTGAGGGCTGCCATGGCAACCCTGTGTCAGATATATCGCCGTTGATATAATGTTTACACAACTGCGCTGGAATGAGCATCACGCGAGACGTTCTTTGCCAAGTCCCGTTTTCCGCTCTATGTAAACATGCCTGGTGCATGGCATGTTCTAGCATTCGACGCCATTTTGAGAAAGAAAAAGGGATAACATGAGCTTTGCTGGAATCTGGAAAATAACGTTCAAAATGTAATCCTAGGTGGATATGCTTTGGTGTGGAGGTTGCCTAAGGGGACATTTTGTCAATTTTATGTTCTGCCCTGCTTAATACCCTGGTTTTATTCAATGTTAGTGATTACAAACCTCTGCAGCACAACTGCAGTGTGCTTGTCACACAGCTGTCAACACTGGTGGAAACCATATTGTAATATGATTAAAAATGTGCACCCGGCGCAGGTGACTCGGCCAATCATCAGCCGTGGAATGCACGCTATATATCACGTTCCACGTTGCGTGTCAGTTCCTACTGCCTGTTCCCGTCTTGCTCCCCATTTTAAACAAGCATCGGCAATGCCAACAGTTTTGGCTTTCGTGTACATGTGAGAAAGGTATTTGTAAGGCATTGCGTTATGGTATTAATTGGCCATTAATGGTAGGAGCTTCAAAATGGTGCAGTGCCAGGGCCCACGATAGCAGTGCCTGGTAAGTGCTGTTCTAATACCTATAAACAAGCTCAGTGGTTGGCTTTGCTAAAGTTGTTTTTTAACAGGACTTCAGTGAAGGACACGCATACTGCTTACAAATCAAGTGGCTGAAGGCAGACCTGGTTAAAACATTTGTATTATATCAGTGGCTCATTTACAGTGCCAATTAAACCATTAGCTCTCAGAAAACTGTTTTGAAAAAACCCTGGCAGGCACTTTGAGTGCAATGTTTGATTTTAAGGCTCCATACAGTTACCTCAAAGAGATCCCAGGAAGGTGTGTTTTGGGCAGGGAGGGGTAGGAAGTGTGTGGGATTGGCCATAGGCATTAGCATGGCCATGGACAGTCAATGGGTGGGTCAATAACCAAACAACACTAACAACATTGTGTCTTTCCTCATATGCCATCTCCCCCTGCCTGTATTCCAATGCTTCGTTTCGGCTTATAGGGGGCGCTTAAGAGCCACCTTATAGCCAAAACTAAAAAAGGGAATGTATGTATCATCTACTACTATTTTTTACCACCGTGGATCATCACCCTTGTCTCTTCCTAGTCCTCTCTGTGCAATCGAAACAGAAAAAGGGCTCATTCTCTTGGAATGATTTTTTCTGTTTTATTGGCAGCCACTTTTTCTTTTAGATCTTTTTCCTCAGGTAAATGGGTGCTCATTGCACGAACCCATTTACCAAAAAGATATCGCCTTACAGGGATCTGCAACCGTTGACTCTCCCAATGTTTTGGACTAGCACTTCCATCAGACCTAGCCAGCATAGTCAATGTTGAGGGATCATGGGAGCCGTAGTCAAAAACCTCTGGAGAGCCCTCCTTCCTCATTCCGACCCCTGCCTTAGCATCTGGGTACTAATGGGTGTAGTGGCTGTAGGGGGGGCTTACAACCCTGTTGCAGTACCACATGCCCTCGCAAAAAAGCCATAGCTCCAATCTGACCTGTTTCTCGGCCTTGCATATCGATGCTCGACAGTATGACCAGCCGCAGCAGCCATTATTACCAAGGGTTCATACTGACTGTTTCGTCAGTCACAGTTTCGAATGACAAAAGTTCAGACAAAAAAGTGTTGAAAAAAAAAGTTTAGAAGTATTTTTTTTTATGGGGGGGCCCTCAAACCCCCGTTTTTTTTTAAACACTTATTTTACCATACAAACTTAAAATAAACCCTTTAATATTAAATAAAAAAAAATACAGTTGAAACTTTTTTTTTCGAAACTTTTGTTTTAGAACTTTTGTCATTCGAAACTATTGTTTTGAAACTTTGACTGGACACCATTACCAAGTATAAGTGACTTCTGGTCCCCCAAGGCTACTTATATGAATACATATTGACAAGGTGCAAGCTTCTCAAACCTTCTTTTGGTGAAAATGAAGAGATGCTCGAGCCTGTTAATACTTATGCCAAAATGGGCGCATCCAAATCCGCAATGCGCCTCTGAAATGTGCGCATTTTAGATGCTCACATTCAGATAACGTTTTTCGCTCCCTTTGTGCATGTGCACAAATAGGGGGGTGTTTTTGCACACTTCAATGTGCATCCCAAATTCACAAATCGAATGAGCCTCGAATTGCATAAATATCCAAGGCTTTCTCCAGTGTCTGTTTGGACTAGGGGCGCCGGGCAAACCGGTGTGAACCTCTGCTCTCCCGCTTGCATGTCTATCCTTCAGACAAGGATAGAAATGCATTTTTCTTGTTTTCAGCATTTTGCATTGACCGGCCCAATAATGAAAACTTGCACAAGAGGAGCAAAGTTAAGATATACGGGGAACGCTTCAGGTTTGCTGCTCAAAACCACGGAGACGAGAACCATAGCCTGTCCATTTGAACTGCGCTCCGAGCACCCCTGTGGCGCCCTTCCTGACACTGATGTATTCAAGGGCGCTGTGTAGCAAACCTTTGCGTTACTGTTCAGCAACCCTCCTGCCCCCGATTGTGTGCTCATTTTTGAGAATCCGCTCCAATATGTCCGGCCTGACTGTTCGGTTGAGTTTTCCGTCAGGCCGTCGGGCTAAACATAGCATATTATAATGGTATCTTTTTCAGCAGCTGAGAAAAGTGGTATTCTTATTTGTAAGGTAGCAGGGCCCTGATTCACAGAGCATTTTCCAATGGGGTTTTGCTATTATAAAGCACTTCTGCGAATTAGGCCCTAAGGCTCCGCATAACATGGGGCTTTCACAGGCTGACTGGGTGCATATGGGGGCGGGGGCATTACTTGTATTCGAGCCCCGGGTGTTGCTAGGTCTGGAAAAGATCTCGGGCTAAGCTAATGTCGGGACAGGCGGGATTCAGGGCTAGCTATAGCCTTTTGGTTGTAGTCCTTGAGCTTCTATCCGGGGCTACAACCAAAAGACCCGGGGCTATAACCCCCTCAGCCCCCCGCCTCTGAGATTTTCAGGTAATCAAGTAGATTTGATTAAACATCGGCAGATTGTGTACTTCAGCAGTTAACTCCCTCCCAAGTAGGGTGGGGGGCATTACTGCCTGTTAAAGTACAGGGGTCCAAGCTAGTGGCCTGAGTGAAACGAGAACCATACCAGGGAGTAATGTCCCCTGCCGTTGTGATTATAGCAATTTTCACTGTGGCATGCGTTCCAGGATATCAGTAGGATTTTTTAATTGTGTGGTTTAAGGCACCATGGCGGTTTTGCAAGTTACAAAAACTAAAAGAAAAGTCTGCCATTGAAAAGTGAGGAGGGGGTACTCCTAGTCTTCTTTCAAGTTCCATGGTGGTCATGGTGGCCATTGCAGCAAGAGGCGGTCTAGCCGTACTGAGCAGAGAGAACAGCGGAGTGGCTAGGAGCAGAAAGAGGTCATTGGAGGGAGGGGAGAAGTAGCTAGAGAGCAGGGAGATAGGGCGAGGGGAATATGGAAGGGGGTGACTGGAGCCTGGTGCCCGGACCCAGAGAAACAAGATGGCGGCTTCCCGCTGCTCAGGACGTTCACAGGGCAGGTCAATACTATGAAATGAATCCTGCATTCAGAGCTGCCCGATTCTTCAGGAGCCTCATCCGCATCACCTCCCGGGTGCTAACATGTTGTAGCTCCTTCATAGCAATAGTCTGAAAGAATATGGGTCCTGTAGCCTAAATGGAGGAAGTTGGGATTTGGGGTCCAGGCTGCACGCAGAAGGATGGAGTGTACGCTCGCCCCTGAGCTGCAGATGAGCATGGCAATGAGTAAAGTCGCAGTGTGGATACTTCCTGTCGATCAACCCCAGCCTGGTGTGTATCCTTACCACATGGGCAGGTAAGCCTTATGGCTTACTCCTAACTGTGGCCCGGGGAGTGTGAATAAGACTTTCTTAAAAGTGGTGTTTCTCCCCACCCTTGAAATCACATTTAAATGGGAGAGATCTGTCGCTTCTGGTCTTGGAATAAGAGGGGTGAGAAGGAGTAGGCATTCACAATAGCTTCACATGGTTTCAACTCGCGTTCTCTCTCGCGCTTTGTTTCTCAAGAGGCAACTAAATGTAAGCTTCTTTAGTACCCAGCGCCGCGAATCCACGCTTCGCTCGCCGGGTGCACTGTTGTTTTCAAGCTTTCCTCCCATTCATTACTACGGAGCAAGTTGGCCCAAAATGGCGCCCTGTTGCTCCGTAGTAATGAAACAGTATGCACGTTGTAGTGTTCCTAGAAATAACGCGTACTGCTGTGACGCCTTTTCAAACGGCAAAAGAAATGCCGCCAGAAAAGGTTTTGCTACAACATTAGTACCCTGGGGCTACACAGTCCGGAATACTAATGGCAATAACCGCCTCGACGGCGGGCCATTACCGCCTAAAGGTAATGCCCCTGGGGCCCAAGTTAAGGCCCGAGCATACCCTGGGGGTATTACCTTAGGCAGTAATGGCCCGCTAGCTCAGCCATACTATTGCAATAGTAAGAAATGCTGGAACACATTAGCAGGGACGCCTACACACTGTTTATTCATTGGTTGAGCCCTCATCATACAGTGCAGGTGTCTCTGCAACCATTGGATCACCAGATGTTTTGTTCTAAAACTCACAAAGGCCCTAGCCATCATAGTAATTGGTGAAGGATCATGGGAGCTGTAGTCCAGGCCATTCGAAAAGAAACAGGCTGCAGGGACCCCTGATGTGGCATATTACCCGGCAACACAGCTACCTATTCAGAAAAAAACATTGCATGGAACAAAACAGTTCTTATTATCGATACAATTTCAAGCAGCCTGCCTGGTCCAAGTTAGTGCCAAAAGTCACAGCGCCCTCTGCGTCCCGGCGCTGCGTGTTGCACACTCCCGGCTGGTCGTGGAATTAGGCCCTGCAGGCCTCTTTGAAGTGGATGTCAAGGTCAGGCCCAATTTATGTTCCCCAAAGCTCTACGGCTTTACAGGCTAATTTACTGGCTCACATTACTCGGGTGTGGAGCTTTAAAGACAACATATGGCAGGCTGGCAGAGGGGGCCCCACAGCCAGACCATCCCCGAGGGCGCATGTGTGGGCGCCCCAAACTACGCATCAAACACGGGAGGCGGCTTTTTTGGCAAATCAGTAAAAGGACGCGCCCCACGCGGCTGAGCAGATAATCTCTGCAGGGGACGCTGGGGTTCTGCGGGAATCCGAGAACTCGCCCCAGGCCAGCTCAAACTGCCGCAGATTCTGCCCCTGCCAACACGCATAGCATGTATTCATGCACATTTATAGTTATATCATGGGGGAATGCAATGGTATGCAGTGGTATTGGAAGGATGCTACAGAAAGGAAGTTTAGAATGAACTGTTTGTATATGGGTTTTATTTATTTATTTGTTGCATTTGTTAAGCGCACTGAACCCGGAGGCATCAAGGCGCTTCTTCAAATGTATGAACTTTAATGTTTTTGTGCTGTAATTGTTATGAAACTTATTTTGTATGAAGTTTAAATGTACAAATCAAATCACAATAAAAAAAAATAATAATGTTACTATTTTTTTGTCATTTCATTATTTTGGGTTTTAAAAGCTGCTTAGTCACAATGAACGGTCATGAAATCTCAAATAAAAAGCAGAAGATTGGGCAGGTTTTACAAACAGACCTGTCTTGCAGTTTCCCGCATCTGGCATAGAATATGCAAAGCGGGTTTGGAGCATATTTTCAAGCTTTCTGCTGGCATGTTTTTTGTGTGTTTTTTTTACTACAGCCGGCACACAATGTACCCCCATTGCTAATGCAGAACACTATCAACAGGGGCTTGAATGGAGTGAGGTTCTGGCCTTGCTGGGCCTGAATGCAGGAAGTGAGAGCTAAACGGTAGGCCGGTCAGTCGGCACGCCTTGCGCAGAGCCAAACATGCCTTCCCATTGCCTTTTTCACCAATGCCTTGATGTATATTGATTGGCTGGGCAGTTTAGGGACAACCTGGCATTTTGAAGAGCATCCCTACCGTTGGCTTTGCCGGTGCTGGTTTTAACAGGCCTTCAGTGGGGCCATGCCTGCTGATTGTAAATCAGTTGGATACACTTGGTTAAGACATTACTATTAGGCCCTTGGTGCATTTACTGCTCCACTTAAGCCATCTACTCCAAGTAGGCTGCTTTGAAAATAACACTGGCAGGCACTTACAGCATAAAGTTTGATGTTACTGTTCGAAAAAGTTAGCACAAAAAAAGATCCCAAGAGGATGTGTTTTGGTTGGGGAGGAGCAGGAAGTGAGTGGGAGTGGCCGTAGGGATTATCATGACCATGGGCAGACAGTGGGTGGGTAAATACTCAAACAGCATAAAAAAGCTGTGCGTCTCTCCTCATATTGGCAGGGATGGAAAGTGCCTTTGAATCACTGGCGGTATCTTTGGACACAGCCTTACAACCTCTGGTCCCCCTGAACCCCACATATTTGAAAGACGCATCCCATTTTTTAAGTGAATTGAGTGAAGTGAATCTAGAAAGTCGGGATGTGATCTTATTTTCTCTGGATGTGAGCAGCCTTTATACATCCATCCCCCATGGGGAGGGCATCGAAGCATTCAAATCGCTCCTACTAAGCCATGATAATACTCAGGTACACAAGGTGTTTGCGATAGAATTTCTCAATCTAATACTATGTAACAGCTATGTCAGGTATGATGGCATATTCTAGCTGCAGATTTCGGCAACATCTATGGGGCCCTCAGTGGCCCCTCCCAACGCAAACATTTTTATGTTCCATTTTGAACAAAACTACGTGTTGCAGAGGCAACCGTGGTCCTCCAAAATAGATTTTTGTCGGATATATATTGACGATATCTTCGCAATTTGGGACAGCAACAGGATGGAACTGATGGACTTCTTTGAATACCTTAACAAATGCCAGGAACGTATCAAGTTCACTATAGAGGTAGGGGAACCCAACATACATTTTTTAGATGTACAGGTCACACTTACAGAGGAGCGTCTAATGACTAACATATATAGAAGACCGACGGATGTCAATAACACGCTACACTTCAAGAGCTATCATCCCTCTCATTTAAGAGAGAGTTTACCGTGTAGTCAGTTTTTGAAACTTAGGATAATCTCGAGTGCAGATGTATTACAGAGGGAATATGATATCATGACCAAGAGATTCAAGGATCAGGGATACCCTACAGACATACTAGACAAAGCCATTACAACGACAGAAGCACACAGGAGAGAGGATCTCATGACACCAGGTACAAAGAAAGGAAATACAAGGGGGGTCATACAATTGCACAGATAAGATGGGTGATCTTGGAAATTGTGCACCCACCCCCTAGAGGTGGGGATATGGCTAAAAGACTCTTACAGCGTGAGTTGTATTGGGTTTACCATCTTGATGCTATCACTCCACTGGGTTTAATTGAAGACTTCTACCTAGGCCCATTTCTAGTATTAAACATTTACCTGACATGCGTCCTTAAGATTGTAATCCCTGAGGGGATAGGGCGATGCAGAAGGCTTTGACATTCACAGCACTGGAATATTATCGTCTTGTTTATTTTACGTAGTTGAATAACACTGAAGAGAATAGGCTTTACAACTGGAACCTCCTTAAGGTCAATCGGAGATGAGACTGAATATGTCGGTATTTGTCCGTTTCAATTTGGTTGGTTAACTCCAAGGAGTATACGTTCCACAACTAGGATTTACTCCAAGTTAAGGGGGATGCAACTATACCCTAGCCCTGAGGAGACAAAACCACCTTCCACAACTAGGATTTACTCCAAGTTAAGGGGGATGCAACTATACCCTAGCCCTGAGGAGACAAAACCACTTTAAGGATGTTTCTTGAGCTATAATGAATGTAACAGGTGCTCGAGGAAATAGTGTTACCTACAGAATGTTCACCCCACAGGGGACAAGGATATGGACACCCAGATACAGGTTGGCGCACAAGGGACACACTTAGACTGGCAGAGGATGGGGGTTCAATGCCAGTTATATTCCCAAATGTATCCCTACATAACACCTCTATTAAGATGACTTGAGTCCAGATGGGAACCCATTTAAGTGACCAGAGATAATTACTAAAAAACATTGAGTAACTATGATTATTGATATCTATCGGGGTGTACATCACTAACCATGTAGATACTTCACCTCACTAAAAGGGCAGACTAATGTAGGTATTGACTGAATATTGGAAGTTACACGCCATATAGGGGTTATTTACAAATGTGACATCATTTCCGTCATTATGGCATGACGTCATGACGCGATCAGCAGGTATTTACAGCAGGCGTAGGTCCACCGTCCCATGACGGCCTCTGTCATCCAACAACTCTCCATTGTTCCTATCAGTTCAGGCTGGATGGATCTGCTGGATGCGGGACCACGGCCTTTCTCCAGTGACCGCGCAGGGAATGGACCACGTCTGCCTTTCATAACTTCAGCTAGTCGGGTAAATGGAAACCTAATAAAAGTCTGCTAAAAGAGAAAACAAACTCGTGGCATGAGGGGCCTGGTGGTATAGGACCAGGTCATATTAATTGCTGAAGTTCATAAGGGGCAGTCGCAGTCCCTTCTGTAATGACAGCCAACCCCCTGCCTCATCATATCTTGATTGATTGATTTATTCGGAAAACTGTGAACCCGCATATCATATTCTGGCCCTTCAGAAGCTCAATGTATCCAGAGCTCTGGTCCTCCCTAGGCTGGACTAGTGCAACAGCCCTACGCTCCTCTAAGTCCAACTCTCTGCTTGTCAAACGCTTCTCCAAGCAGAGAGTGGTGGCCAGGTCTCTCTCTTCGGCTGGTGCCTCTCTTGGAACAGCCTCCCCTGTCCCACTCAGACTTGAGCCAGACCTCCTTAAATTCTGGGTACTTCTCAAAACTCTGCCTTTCTCTGCTTCTTTCCCTCTTTCCCTCCCCTGCAAATCACTGCCGCTGAGACTGGTGGCCTGGACCTTCATGAATCTCACTGGTACCTGGCTCCTGCCCAGTGAACACCAGCACCCACCCCTCTCAGCACTGCCCGTATGGGCCCCCTACTTGGCGGCTGTACATCCCGCCCGTGGGATTCCCCCATCTTAGCACCCTCTGCACTTCCCTCCCGGGTTCTCACCAGCACTTGCCCATAACTTGCTACACCCCCCGCCCCGCACTTCTCTTCACAGCACTTGCACGTCCGAATTCCACAAGGCCTAGTAGGACCATGAATGTATACTTTCTGCCTTTTGCTATTATGTTTTTTCCTCCCCTGTTCCCTTCCCCATTTTGCCTTGTGGCACCTTGAAACACTATTTTGTTATACAGGCACCTAACAAATGCTCAATAAATAAATAAATAACTACCCACAAACTGCTGTTCCGATCACTCCTTATGGTTTGCGGCTCTCGATTCAGTATACCACCAGATGTGAGGTTCTGTTGAATCTGTAAGTTCAAACACAAGATGGCGACAGCCAAGCAGGTTTTCCCTGAATGTTCACAGCTTGGTTCTCCCTATATGTGTAATCCTCTGCATTTTGGACGCACTGCGAGTCTACCTCATTGCATATGGTACTTTGTCGGATCTGGTTGCAGGTCAGTAAGTTGCTGTAGATAGGAATTGATCTATTTTAATAGTATTTTAATAGAATACGATTGACTGTCTTTATTGAATCATACATGTGTATGATGGATTATATAATATGTTACATTTGTGTTAATGCTGCTGATGTATTAATGATACATTTCTATTCGTGAAATGTTTGTAAGAACTCCACACAATAAATAAAGAAAGCATTCTTAATTCCCCATCCATCATTGAACTGAAACCAAAATGATCCTTTTAACTGTTATTTACTTTTGGTCCCTAAACATATGCATGTTCCCTCATGATAACACTAGGAGACCAGAAAATGCTGCACCCTGCTGTGTCTAGAAATTGTTCTGTCCTTTAGGCTCCTTCTTGATAGTATCTAGAGTTTGTATCCAGTAGGATTGTTACCTTTATGTTCACATGTGTATATTAACTGAATAACTGTCCACGAAGGATCTCTACCCATATGTTTATGTTGAAAATAATGTTGCATCTGTTTTTCAGGAATATTGCCTGCCTGACGTCTATACCGATGCTCTCCTATTCTGAACATTAGTCTGTTCCACATACTGTTTAATGTTTTGTATAAAGCACACTTTTGGGATGTCTGAAATTTAGTAGACTAGCTTGTAGGGGTCATTGCAATCATTATTGCGTACAATGAATTGGTATTAGGGCTCTTGTTTTGAATACTATCCTTTGCAGGCAGAAATCCAAAGATTACCCCTTTGCCCATTACCGCGTGTTTGCAGTTTTTATCTGCAGCAGGAATGGGGCCCTTGCGTCATTGTTCTGGCATGGATGGACGAAAACAGCTCAATGTGTATTTGAAATGGTGGCGACTAATGGATAATGCGTCAATATACAAGCCGGCTGAACACATAAGAAGCTACAAGTGCAAGGTCATGATTACGCCACCACATTGTCTAGCAAGACTGCTTGAATGTCATACTTTGTCCGTTCTGTGATGTATCCATCTTGTCGTTGTCGAGACTGGTAGTCACTCTTCTGATACACGTTTCCAGATGATTACAATGTTGGCTGTGTGTAGTCAGCGACTATAGTAAAACATACAAATGTGCTCCGTCATTGAAGTTGCAATTCCACAGAATTATATAAAGTTAGATAATGTTTTCTGAACATATGACTGACTCATGTTGTATGATAACATTCTTGGAAGAAGCTCTACCTAAGTTCACCTATGAGTTAGTGCCGTGTCGATATCGACAGGTGCACAAACTTGCATGTGGTCCAACAGTTGTGCTCCACTGAAGCCAAACAGCAGATCTGTGGCACAGCAGCTGATTGTTTGGGGTTGCAGTAGAACTATTCCCTCTTTATCCCAGCCCTGTGCATGGTCCTTCATCCTATGACTCTGAAAAGACGTGGTACCCATTTTGTCCCGGTCTTTCCCTGGCACACAGTTGTCTTGTTAAGAGTCCAGGTGGTGAGATGCTGCAATTCTTTGCTACATATGAGGACCTTCCACACTTTGGGTTTTCTTGGCGGGCTAAGACATTTCCTACTAAGGATATCTGGTAAAGAATGTGTCAGTGGGGTTGGTTGCGTGGCAGCCGAGCACAGGTGTGTTTCACTTTCACTGGAAGACCCTGTACAAGGGTGTAAGAGTAGTGCATGTCACTTCCCGTCTCTGCAGCTATGGCGTTGTCCTCTTCGATATCACTGTTTTCCAGGGTCCTGGTTGGGAAATGGACTTAGTCGAAATCGACGCCTTCGTCTTGCTCATCCTTATTCTCAGGCTCATCAGCGGGCGTGGGTGGTGGTGGTGGTGGGAGGCGATGCCAGGACCTTCCCGTATGCTGCCCCTCTACTCTGTGGGTTGGTTCGTCCTGCTGATCCGAAGATGCAATCTGTGATTCATTACCCCCCTCTGCCCCAGAGACAATGGACAGAGCCTCTGTTTCCTGGTGCAATAACTGAGCATGAAGTGCAGTTTTTCTTGCCCACCAGAGTGATGTGTGGCTGAAAGTGCTGCTACTAAATGTGACATTGAGGCCTTCAATTTGCCACACTCACTTCTTGCATCTACCAAGCGCACTGCGGCTAAGGTCAAATGCCCTCTAGCCGCATGCCTCTCTCTTCCTGGCACCTTTTGGTGCTCTGGAGATGTTGGTACTCAACATAGTGTGTCCACCCCGAATTTCAAGCAGATGGCATGTGTGCCATGCACATGCGCACTGAATGTATTCTCTTGCCTCCAAACAATTATAAGAGTACAACTCGTATATTGTGTCATTGCAAAATGTTGCCACACTCGTTTGCAGTCATTGGATGTACTCTCCTGACTCCAAAGAATTCTAAGTTATTTTTTTTCTGCATGTAGTATTTTGTCTCGTTAAAAAGATCGTGCCCTTCATTACAGATAGTGTATTGTTGCCAATGTTGTAGTCTATGTGTCTCTGGTGCAAGGGGGTTGGGTGGTGGGGGGGTATAATAACATGGAAAGAAGTGATACCATTTATGTTTTAACTGACAAGAGCATCACTTTACAATAATGACTGACCACACGTACAATTTAGAAAACTGTTTAATGATGGTTGAAATGCGCAAATCAAGGTGTGTATTTCTAAAAGAAAGGGGGACATTTCAAAGTACCAATTGACAATTTGACCTACAACTACGCCCAAAAATAAGTTCCTCAGTTGTGTAGTTGATGTAATGTGGTGCTAGTAATTATACATTGTACTTTGAAGGAAGGGATGGGTGGTGTGCTGGGCAAGGACTTGGCGCTGCCAAGGCTATGAGGTTTGGAGTTCCACAAACGTCATAACAAGTCTGATTTGTTTGAAAGTACCACCTGTGGTGAGTCAGAAGGAGGACACAGACTCACTGAGGACGTAAGGATAATGCCGATTTTTCCCTACCACTAGGGGTGATCCGTGCCTATGTTGATAACTAAGGTGCTTGTCAGTCATGAAATGTTCAAAAGAAATAAGTCAGCTGTCCAAAACTACCCTTTTCTGACCCAACCACTAAGAAAGCTAAGCAAGTTCTGGAGAAGGACCCCTCTTCTCCTGAGGGTACTGCTAGTACCAGTCCTTTTAGTGTGTAATTCACGAATGGTGTCTTGTAACTTCTTGGACCAAACTCTTCAGTTCTGTCAGGATCTCCAAAACCCTCCCGATATTCCTCCTCACCTGTGTCTTCCACTGAGCTGTCAAGGGCTTCAGAGTCTTTCTCTTTGCAGAGTCTTCAAGGTTCTTTCACCTTCTTCTCTTTCTTTCGCTGCAAATAAGGGCAAGCTCCCTCGGAAATCCACCTTGGCCGAATAAGTCACCAAGCCCGGGAGGACTCCAAGGACCAGGCTCCCAAAAGTTAAGGGAAAAAGCCAATCTGGCAGAAAAAACCCTGGTGGAAATTCAGATAGAGGATGAAGTAGAACCCTTCTACTCTGGAAAGATATGAAGGCGTTTGCACTTTGAGTTCGTAGAAAAATGTCCATTCGTAACAGCGGGAACTCTTTCTGAATAGGAGGCCTAATACTTGGATAAATTCTTCACTCCGGTGAAAGAAGATCCTTTTAGGGGCTTGTAAGTAGCAGAGAATACTGGAGTCAATGCTACTATGGCAGAGTGTAGAAGCACGATGAAATGCCAAGGAGCACCAACGTATGGCTAGGTAGACAAAGATAGAGAGCCCTAAAAGGGACAGGTAGAAACTAGAAGTATCAGGGAAATTAGCAGAACAGATTCGAGAGGCACGGAAGGCCAAAAGCAGCCGGAACGTGAAAGAGGAAAGGCAAAGTAAGCCGAGCCGAACCGCAAGGCGCGGAAGACTGAGAGCAACTGTAGGGTGCAAGAGGAAAGGTAAGTAAGCCGAACTGAACAGCGAGGCATGGGAGACGGAGAGCCACCAGAAAGTGAAAGAGGAAAGGCAAGTAAGCAGAACTGAACCGCAAGGCGCGGAAGATGGAGATCAGCCGGGAAGTGAAAGAGGAAAGGCAAACTAGCCCCTCTTGGGGTTCTCTATTTTCCTTTCTTGTCTGTGGCTCGCAACGTATCCATGAACGTTAACAGAGCTTTTTTGGGCTTTAATTGATATGTGGTTCAATTGCCTGCTTTCTCTAAGCTTTTTTCCGTATCTTGATTCCTCTTCAAACTTATATTGGTTTTGTACAGGATGTCGAGTTATTTTCCCCTTCCCCTTGGTATTTTTATCCATCCTTCTCTTCTCACATTATTTGGTTGATAAACATTTCTTTTTGTAACATCATAGGACTTGTACTTCGTTTTTTAAAAATGTAAGTCCATTTCAGATTGTATACTGGGATGAGTTAACTGTGTGATATCATGATTCCCTTTTGTCCTCCTGGACCTTCTGTTCTCCCGTTACCTTTGTTGCGGTAGCAGAATGTCTTTGGGAGCCTTCTTCCTTGGAGACCCTTTTTCAGTTCACGGACCACCAAAGCCTTTCTTCTCCGGCATCACCCTCTTTGTGATTTCCAGTCTCTTCACAGAGTCCCAGTCCACTGTGCCGTGACCGTCTACCCTGCAGCCTTCTAGTGCCAGTGGTATTAGCGATGTTGCCTCAGCCCTCGGTCCACCACAGGTTTCCATCTGTGGTCTCACCACCACCTTCTATTGGGCTCCTGGCCCTCCCGTTCTCTCATGCTTCATGTAAGCCGTGACTCTGGCGTACCGTCCTGCAAAGGTAAGCGAGTTTGAAACTCGCATGCTTTGGGATTTCATTCTCCACCAAGGTTTACATAGCTTGGGCCCTTTCCCAACTGACGTATGTGGTTCTCTCACTCTATCTCTCGCTCTGTGTCTCTCTCTCTCTCTCTCTGTCAAGTCCTACGCACATCGGGGCCTTCCGCAGCTGACCTATGTAGTCCTCTCTCTTTCTCCTTCTCGTTTGTCTCCCTCTGAATGCACATTTATCCACATCCTCGTCTCCATGGATTGGGCATTCTGTTTCAAAGTGTCATGACCGATTTTCATCAGATAATAGTATCTATTAGGAGTTTCTTCGTCCCAGTCTTGGTATTTCACAGGGCCTGGTATTATTGTTTCTTCGTCCCAGTCTTGGTGATTTACTGGGTCTGTTAATGTAACACATCCCATGTAGGCCATCGTATGTACCACTTGAGGGAGTTCCTCACAAGAACAGGAGTCCTTGTCCCCTGAGGATGAGTCTCTCTTGGTGAGGTCCCACTTGCCTTTACCCCTAGGGAGGGCAATACAGAGTAGGCTCACCTCCCTAGCCTCAAAGGGGGGACTCCCGCTTGGGGAGAAGGGATGAATTCCCTCAATTGGGCACACACCCTGACTGAGAAGAGCTGGATAATGTTTAATATATCTGAGGGCTGCAGGTCTTAGCTGGTTAGGGTGAGCGATGTATAAAGAATGCATGGGACCGCAGACCCCCAAGGCATTTGAGGGTGAGCAATATGCCTGTAAAATAGTCCTGTTGGAATGACATACCTGGAAGCTCGGTAGCGGAGGTTTTGTAATTGACAGGAGGGTTAAGCTTGACATCTTGCTTGAGTGGTAAAACCACGCTGCAATTTCAGAATGGCAAACTGCCCATTCATAATCATCATGTATACATGTTTTGCATATGTATTGTTTGGCGAGGGTTTTTTACTGTTTTGTGGGGCGTAGATCGAATCCCTAATAGACCCTTTTGGCCGGCCATTAAGGACGCTTTTGAAGGTTCCTGATGTGTTCATGACACGTGCTGCGATGAAGTGTTGGAATTGTTGTTCTTTATGAAATAGATGGGCGAGTCACTTTTGCAGCTGGCCAATGCAAAGCCTAGCATGCAGCCCTTAAGGACTGCCCTTGGCGAATCAGTGGGATTTGGCTCTTGAACACACAGGCATCTGAAAGGAGGTGCACCCGCCACTGTGATGCCAACACCAGGGCAAACAGAAAGCGAAGATGCGCACCTGCAGTGGAGAACATCCCAAAAACAACTAGAGTGATGAGCAACGAGGTGGTGGCCTTCTTCTATACATGAAATGGCCCCAAAGTGGTGTTTGTGGAAAAAGGGTACCTAAGCAGAAGAAAATGGAAGGCGAAAGACAGCAGTGAGAAGAAAGCCTGAAGGACTTGAGAAAAGAGTGGAGATCTCTCAATGCACCCAGACTGATAAATCTGTCATGATACTGCAGTGGCATCTAAACTTAAGAGACCAGAGCTATTTTGCAGTTCTGAATTCCTACGGGTGAAATTTCTTGGCGCAGAAACATCAACTTTTTGTGCCCACCCAGTTAAGCAGCACTTTGAAGCCTTATGTGTGCTGCCAACCAATGGCAAGTTGGAGAACTGTTAGATATGCAATTTAGTCTAAGAAAGAGGCACGAGGAACAATGGCACTAACTATATGGGCACCCGGAGGGAAATTGCTGCCAAGCTTGGGCATGCATTCTGCGATCATTATGGCCATAATCATAGAAAGCCCCGAAGGGGGGCGGGGGAGGGTAGGTCGTTTTTATGCTTAGGAAATGGTATCGCACGGTTTATGCAAAGATTTCAAAATGGTACGTTATGGCGGACACTCATTATCCATATCCACACTAATTGCAGGTGATGGTTCTGAATGGGGCCATCAGCGTGTGATTATTGCAGGGTTTTTAAGTGCTTTGGGGTTGAACGCCCCATCAGTGGCATTGAGTATAGCCCCTGGAGTCAAATGTACAATGGTATAAAAAACAAGAGGAACCAGGATCCAGATTAAGCAGTCATGTAGCAGCAGCTTAGTGGTGCGACAAATTTCCTACGTCGCCCTTAGGCAGAGGCATCACTGGGGGAGGGCTCGGGGAGTGGGGCTATACTCCCGGCTCTTTTCGGTTGTAGTCCGGATAGAAGCTCTGGGGCTACCACCAAGAGGCTAGCTAGCCCTGAGTTCCGACAGTCCCGACATTAGCATAGCCCCGGATCTTTTCCAGACCTAGCAACACCCTTGCTCTGAGGCTTGGCCGCCGCTTCGCTTATTGCGGAAAGTCATCCCATCTTTCAGGTCAGAAAATTAAACCGAAGGGAGGGAGAATGTTGTAAAGACGTGGAGAGGGTCTATGACAAAGCAGGAAGGAAGAAGGGTGTGAACGCCCGAACAGAACTGCATGTCAAGTATTCAGTAGGTTTCTCGTCAACACGCCTTTCATGAAAGAAAGGGGCATGCTCGGATTACTTGTGAAAATGGGGAGCCCCCTTTTTTAGCAATTGTTCCATTCTTACAGTATGTGTGTCCGGTTCTTTACAGTAGGAATTGGGAGTATGGTCAGGAGAAGTTGACGCCAAACAGACAGCCATTTTGCACCTACAGAACGCACACACATTTCACACAAGCCGTGCATGCAGAAGCTTCCGTTCCAGGTGCAGCGGCGGAAAATACATACCTGCCCCTTCAAGCCTTTAGCAATCTAGAACCAAAAGGATATGCTATGCAACGATGGGCACAGACGACTCCTGAGTGGTAATACCAGACACGCGTAGGTTTAGGTGGCAAAGTTCCTGGGGGCACTAAACCAGGAAGCTGCAGGTGAACCTTGCCAAAGATACTGGTGCCGGGGCTACCCATGTGATGACCACTATCCAAAACCAGAGCAAAACAGAGAAACAATATAGTTTCAAATTCTACACAAAGGAGGACAACTGTTTGTTTCCCTCGTCCTAATTGGTCAGCTGGGTTGACCAGAGTGATGCTAGAGATACAAATTAATTTTAAACCTTCCAGCCATCACCTCTTTGTTTTTGCTTTGTCACCCCGAGTGGGACAGGTATGCCAAGATGTAGGTCCCATGCCTGCTGGGCCTAGAGACCAAAGCTCTCCTCACTGATGAGGCAAAACCATGTCTGGAGATGCCTTTTGGCAGGCGAAGAACGATGGTCTGGAGGGTTGCCCAGAGCAATGCCAGTGGTTAAGATTCATGCTAAACCTTCCAGCCATCACCTCTTTGTTTTTGCTTTGTCACCCCGAGTGGGACAGGTATGCCAAGATGTAGGTCCCGTGCCTGCTGGGCCTAGAGACCAAAGCTCTCCTCACTGATGAGGCCAAACCATGTCTGGAAAGTCATGCCTGCGCCATGGGCGCATACATTGGCGATCAATATGGACAAATTGTTATTCATTTATCTACAGAAAACTCTTGGATCAACCGCTATTCACTATTTGGACTTTATTTCCCATTTGCAAGACTTTGGTGCTTTTTTATTTTTCCCAGAAAACTACACTTACCATAATGCACTTGGCTACAACCATCTATTCCTGGCTATTCCTATTTTTCTTCATCAGAACTACAATCCCCAGAAGCCCTAGGGATTTGCTCTGCTTCCATCAGCTCAGGAACAGAGAGGGAGGTGGCCGATTGTCTGCAGGTGTGCTGAGCCAGGTGCAACCAATTAGCCTGCCTCTGTGCTGGGCTGGCCAGTATAAAGGCTGCTGCCTGCGAGAGCTCAGGCTCTTGCATTCAGAGTCCTTCCGGCACCTTTTTGCTTCGAGCTACAAACTTTGTATGCTGCTTCCTGCTTTCACCTGCTTTTTGTTCCAGTATCCTGACAGGCTCGTGCCTTCCAGCCTCCGCCCTTGCCCTGCCGGGCTCTCTACATTGCAGCCGATCACGCTCTGCTACCTTCCAGCCTCCGCCCTTGCTCTGCCGGGCTCTCCACATTGCAGCCGATCACGCTCTGCTGCCTTCCCGCCTCCGCCCTTGCCCTGCCGGGCGCTCTACATTGCAGCCGATCATGCTCTGCTACCTTCCAGCCTCCGCCCTTGCTCTGCCGGGCTCTCCACATTGCAGCCGATCACGCTCTGCTGCCTTCCCGCCTCCGCCCTTGCCCTGCCGGGCTCTCTACATTGCAGCCGATCACGCTCTGCTGCCTTCCAGCCTCTGCCCTTGCCCTGCCGGGCTCTCCACATTGCAGCCGATCACGCTCAGCTGCCTTCCAGCCTCCGCCCTTGCCCTGCCGGGCTCTCTAGATTGCAGCTGATCACGCTCTGCTGCTTTCCAGCCTCAGCCCTTGTCCTCTGGGCTCCCTGCTCTGCAGCCTGCCTCACTCCGGCTGCCTACAGCCCTTGTCCTCTGGGCTCCCTGCTCTGCAGCCTGCCTCACTCCGGCTGCCTACAGCCCTTGTCCTCTGGGCTTCCTACTTTGCAGCTTATCACGCTCCGCTGCCTACTACCTACCTTTTTCCGCTGGGTTCTCGGCCTAGCAGCCCTCTACAGTCCTCTGCAACCTTCTACGGTCAGCGGCCCTGCCCCTCAGGGCTCACTCCTTGCTGCCCGGCCCTTCTGGGTTCCTTGCCGTGCAGCCTGCTTTACTCTGCTGCCCTTTCCCTCTGGGCTCTCTACCTTACAGCCCTGCTCCTGTGGGCTTGCTCATTGCTTTCCTGCTCCTCTGAGCTCTCAACCTTGTTCCTTACTGTCCTCTGCTATCCAATCCTGTTACACAACTTTCCCTTCATTTCCTTCTGCTAGTTTTCGATCAACCTCCTTTTCTTGGATTTGTCTGTAAGTATCTTCTCTTGTACTGTTTGTAGACCCTTTTGTACAGAGCTTGTCTGTTGGTTCCCATCCGTCAACCTCTGCCCCTTCCCTTGTCTCGTTTCTACATTACAGACACCCATAGCTGCTGTACCAAGCCATGAGCAAACAGCGTGGGCCTCTGTTATAGCAAACTGTGCAGAAGGCTAGAGTTTTTCCTAAGGTTCGTGGAATACTCTTTTCCTATATCTGCATACACCCCAAGAGGGAATTCATTCTGTACCTTTGTCCTTGCTACTCTTGCCTACTCTTCGTTCTCTTTCCTTTCTGCTGTGTGTGTACTTATCTGTCCACTTTATTTTGGCACAACCACCCAAACCCTTTCTGGGTGTCCTGTGCCACTCTTAATAGAGTGCCATCCTTGACAGGAGATGCATTTTGGCAGGTGAAGAACGATGGTCTGGAGGGTTGCCCAGAGCAATGCCAGTGGTTAAGATTCATGCTAAACCTTCAAGCTATCACCTCTTTGTTTTTGCTTTCTCACCCTGAGCCGGATGGGTATGCCCAGACGTGGGTCCCGTGCCTGCTGGGCCTTGAGAGCCAAGCTACCCCTCACTAATGAGGCCAAACCATGTCTGGGGATGATTGTGGTCTCGTGCAGAATGGTCGTGGCGAAGCAGTTCGGGCTGGACTGCCCCTCTTGGGGTGGGACCAAACCTGATTTGCATATGGTCTTTTCCCTGTCTGTAATGGCTTAGCAGGCAAAGAACGATGGTCTGAAGAGTTGCCCAGAGCAATGGCAGAGGTTAAACTCTAAACCTTCAGCCATTGCCTCTTTTGTGCCAAGGGAGGCTCTACTGGCTGACTTTTTTTTACCTCTATCTCCCTTCCACAAGTATATACGTAAAAGGAAGGAGGAGCAACATACATGTACTTTCATTGGTTTAACAAGTGTGGGATCCAGGCAGGTATCAGTGATTTTGGGCCGAGCAGCTACTGGAAGGCTAATGTGGCAATCTATTTCTATCCAAGACCTATGAGTTAACCTTTCAACCCCATTTAAAGCCACCGGGGGCGTAGGAAGCAGCTCGCCCTCAAAAGACCTAACAGAAGTTCTCATAAACCTCAGACACTTGCTCCTAGTATGACATCTCTCCTTGACCACCTTCTCACACAGGCGTGCCCTTGGGTAAGGGGCAGCCCCATCAATGTATCACCCTATGGCTCTTGAGTGGGAGGACAATGAGGCCCCATAGGGGCCGGCGACCCATAGGCACTTCGACACAGCACCGACCGCAGGTGAGCAGCAGCTTTGAAACACATTGTGTATAGGCGCTATATAAATAAACGATCATATCATATCAAGCGCTGCACTCTGGGGAAACATTCTAACAGCGCATTATTTCCCGTAGTGATCACCTAAGGAATCTATAGGGTTACGCTGGACTGCCTCACCCTGATCTGCAGGACAACACACCTCACATAAAATGCACATTTTCACACATCGCATACACATTCTCCAAGCTTGACCTGTTGCCTATATCCCCCCAGGAATGATATGTCCATTATTTAGGGGGAATCCCATATATTTTCCGATGAGGCTGCTTAAGTCTGAATGACCCAAGGAGCCGGTCGGAGAGTGGCACCGCGCCCTGCCTCTTGCAGGTGGTGTAGGAATCCTCATAATGGCTTCTTTCAGACTTCAATTGAAACTGGTTTCAGAGCCATTACATTTCCTACTTCTTCCCTCAAAACAGGAATATTTCCAGAGCTGGGGTGAGGCTGAGTCCACATATGTGTCCTAGGCTAGACATAGGATTACCCAGAGATAAGCGAATCTGAAATGTTCGAAGGAGGAAAAAACAAAAGAGATTTTACTGAAAGTTACTTTGGGTTTTCTCTCCCCCAAACATTTTAGACTTGCCCCCACCCCTTTACTTACCTGTGGGTGGCACACCGCCTTCCCTCTGCAACGCCAATTCCCTTCACTTGCGTCTATGGGAACTGACGCCGCAGGGTTCTGCTTTTCCTTTTTTTTTTAAAGTGTATTGAGAGAACAAGGGGGCGGGGACTCCCCCGCAGCCTCTGCTACCCTTGTTCACATTACAGTGAACAAGGGGGCGGGGACTCCCCCGCTGCCTCTGTGAACAAGGGGGCGGGGACTCCCCGCTGCCTCTGCTACCCTTGCTCACTATAATGCAAACGAATCGGAGACATAGTCGACATTTTCGGCCATATGTAATTTTCGTACAGCCGAAATTCAGTCAAATCTCCCATTCGTTTTCTTTCCGATTATATGTACGGATTCCCTAGGCATATATATGACTGCCATAGGTTGGCGACCTAGACTTGCTTGATCAGAAAAGCACAGGCAAGCGATTTCATAAGGAACGCTTGCATTCATGCTGTTTTGGGTATGGCCAATAGACATCAAGGCAAGGATCACGAGGAAACCTAGCAAAACCATGTATCTTTCAAATTCCATCCGGCCAAAGGGAGCCTGTTTGGAGTGCACTGGACGGCTGAGGAATTAGCTACCAAGGGCCTTCAGAATGTATGGACAACACATAGATGTGTCTGTAGTTTTCTATGTTGTAGTGCTCACTTAATTGTTGGCGTCCTTGCGGCGAATCTCAGTGGTTGACCCACATTGCTGAATCAATGCCTACTGTGGACACTAGCCCTGTGGAGCCTTTTGTGTGTCTTGCTTGGTGTGGTTCTGGCTTATGATGCCTTGTTTGAGTGCGTTTGTGTCACGTGACATGTGTGGCCATGCTCTGAGCTCATCCGAGGAGAGTCACACATGCATTACGTGTGGATTACATGCATGTGAGCTTCTTAACGTGACTCTCTTATGATTTCATGTGTCGTGTGAGGAAAGGCCGCAGAGCTTCTCTGGGTGGTTGCAGTTTACTTATTTTGGAACAATTGGGCACTGCGTATATTGTACATCTACAGTTAGAGATGTTTGTTGGTTGGTCATTCTTGTTCCATTGGTTTCTTTGGTCACCTTCCTCTACTTCTGACTTCAAGTTTCAAAGTTGGCCGATGTCCTATGATTGTTTAGCTCTCTATGAAAAGATCACACATATTGTTTTAAAAAAAGGAACCAAAGCAGTGCCCACATATGTTTCTTACCATCGTCGACAAGAGGATCATGGAAGCTCTGATCCATCCTGGCCTATCCGTGGCTTTTCAAATAGGAACTCTGCGTTATCCTGAACAGCAACACAAAAAAGCACAGTGCTAGATCGAGAAGCGACAAGTTATTAGATGTTTGTACATGCGCACTGGACGCCTGCAATGTCTATACACCCCCGGCATCCTCCTGCAGTGCACCACCAGGGGGAGCGCTTCATATCCCCCTTCTTAGCTGGGATGCAGGATTTCATACCAATATGGGTGATACCTAGCTCTTCTCTTAAAGTAGGTTCAGCGGTACAAATATGAAGGATATCTAGCGTGTGCGTGTGTGGGTAACAAATACACGAGCAGACACGCAAGAAATAGGTTTTGATAACTCAGGGTTTTACAATGTGCAGGATTTCTCCTCTTGAAGGGGTGGCAATAGCGACGGCAAACTAATTACTGAAGGAATACATCTCCCGGTTCACCCTCAGGGAGTGGAAGAGTTACTGGCCCCTCTTTAGTCCAGCCATTACCAAGTTTAGGTTAAGGCATTCCTCTCCAAAAAAATCTTAGCAGGCAAATACACGTCTTGTTGTTGTGGACTTATTGGCACCTCCTGTAGTCCCAGGGGACCTGTTCTGGAAAAGGGGTCTTGGGTCAAGTGTCCCATCTACTGGTGTGGAGTGCCAATCTTTTTGCTCAAACACGTCTTGAAAGGTTGGTCCATCTCTTCCTCTTTCTCCTAGAAGAGGAAACAACATCACCAAACAAATGTACTCTTCTCAGTACAAAGTGTCTGGTTCAAGCGGTCTCTGCATCACCCAGTCTTTGAAACAATCATAGAGGCTTCTTGTGAAGAATCCTGAGATGTTGTCACTCCTCCCCAAGGGGAGCCCCTACCCATGAGGCCAGGGAGGTGAGGCAGCTGACGAATAGTCCCCCTAAGGGTGGTGCACAGCAGAGGATCTCATGGGCAGGGACCCCCCCTCTGTGCACATAGACAGGCATCTGGAGAGAACGTGATATGGTCACATCCAATGTATTCCTCTTAGCCCCCCACACGTACAACCCAATACCTCACCACCTCACGTATATGTGTAGGGCCATCCGTCTAGTAGACACTGAGACGAAGAAGGGTGCAGACTACCATAGTGAGACTCCTATGACAAAGACTGAGACGAGGAAGAGGTGTGGAACTATGAAGATTGCTAACAGGAACATACATGAGCATTCTAGCTCTCCACTAGAAATCAATGGACAATATGGTATAAAAAGTGAAGATGGACAACAACAGTTGGCAAGTCATCCCTGGAGGAGCCGAGGACCAAGCCGCAGTCTGGTACAGGAAAAAGGTGAAGGCTGCAAACCAAGACACGGTTGAAAGGAAGCTCTATCAGGTATTTGTAAATCAGCTTCTTTGTCACAATACTTGGCACAGCAGTGAAGCAAGTCTGTGCAACAAACTAAGAGTGAGCCCAGAGAACTTTGTAAATTGTCACTGTCTTGACAGTGCCTGCTAGGATAGTGAATCAGGTCTGTCGAACGAGCTGAAGAAAGAAATTCGGGTCTGTGACCCACGATCTGAAAAGGCAAGAGAGAGAGAGCGACCCTCTCCCTAGTGGCCATAGTTGGCGAGCAAGAAGACCAAGTGGGCTATACTGGGGAACCATGGATCAACGATCATACATGTACATAAACTGATTAGAAAGAAAGAAAACAGTGGAACCAGGATCACCAGGAAAGGGGAGTCATTCCCCCTGAGTATTGCTGAGTGTAAAGTGATTGTGCAACCAAGATACCAGGAGAAGGGAGTCATTCTCCTGGTAGTGCTACATCACAGGGAAAAGCCAAGAAGCCTGGGGAAGGGAGTCATTCCCCCAGGTTGGTGAAAACCTGCAGTCAAGAGAAGGGAGTCATTCTCTTGACAATTAAGAGAACTGAATGCAGAATCTTGAGGCCAGGGGAAGGGAGTCATTCCCCCTGGAGTGAAGAAACAGTGAACTTTCTGATACAGGGTGTTATAGGATTGTCAGTCCTTTGCTTGTGAAGTATTGCAACCACTGTAAGGGAGTCATTCCCCCTGGTTAAGAACTTGCAACCAGAACTGTGCTACGCAGTCCAGGAGGAGGGACTCATTTTCCTGGACCAAGAACAATGACGCAACCTTCTAATTTAGTTTTAAATGTAAGGGACACAATTAGAGATTGACACAGGATGGCGAACTATTTACAAGGACATCCTGACAGACCCTTTAGCACTTTAGAAGCAGGGAAAGTTAGGTTTTCTCTTTATTTTCTTGGTGCATAGAAGTCTATAGCAACCACTATGCCACCTGTGTCAGTCTCCTCCTTCTGCATCCTTATATTATCTACAGGTCCTCTCTGGGTCTTTCCCTGTGTACTTCTCAGTGTTATGGAACAGCATCCTGGATCCCAGGGCTTTCTCCCCTGTGGCCACAGGAGGGTAGTGCCCTTAAGGTAGAACAAGCACTCATGTTACAAGTCAAAGCGTTATCGCAATGGAGTCCACAGCATTTCTCAGTCCGAGGTAAAGTAGTCTGTGAGGGTCTCTATGCACCTGAGTGGGTTCTAGGTGCTGTACCAAGTCCCAGCCTACTCTTCGCCTTCCTTAAGTGACACTTGCTCATTCCTGGGGACCTGTCTCTGGGCTTAGGGACGGACCCTTGCTCTCTATCTGCCTCATCGTCATTCTGCCACAAGCTTGTTCTTCCTCCCACACATTCCATACAGCGGGTTGGTGGTTGCCTTAGTGTCTTTCACTTGTTGGCCCCACCCCTCCATGGACCCCCAGTCTACTTCTCCTTTTAACTTCGCCCCCATCTCCAGCCTCTTCCCCCGTCTATGCTGGAACCTACCCTTGCCCCCTCTGTGCTCTCCACTCCCCCTTAATTCTCATCTTCACCAATCGGTTTCCTCCCTTCCACCTTGATGTTCTTCTCTAGCCTTTCCCCTCCTGCTTGATGGTGCCCTCCGATCTTTTCTCCTTCCACTGTCTTTCCCCGTTTTCACCTGCAGTACCTTAAACTCTATTTCCACCTCCTCTTCTGCGTTCACCTGCAGCTCTCTCTCCGCCTGCGCTTCCTCCTGTACTGGTAGCTCGCTCCACTTCCAACCTCTCTTCTTCCACCTGCTGCTCTCACCACTTCTAACTCCTCTTCTTGCACCTTCGGCTCTCACCACTTCCTTCTCCACTTCTTGCACCTTCGGCTCTCACCACTTCCTCCTCCTCCTCTTCTTGCGCCTTCAGCTCTCACCACTTCAACTCCTCTTCATGCACCTTCGGCTCTCACCACTTTCTCCTCCTCTCACCACTTCCTCCTCCTCCTCAACTTGCACCTTTGGCTCTCACCACTTCCTCCTCCTCTTATTGCACCTTCGGATCTCACCACTTCTTCCTCCTCTTCTTGCACCTTCAGATCTCACCACTTCCAACTCCTGTTCTTGCACCTTCAGCTCTCACCACTTCCTCCTCCTCTTCTTGCATCGGCAGCTCTCACCACTTCCAACTCCTCTTCTTGCACCTTCAGCTCTCACCACTTCTTCCTCCTCTTCTTGCACCTTCAGCTCTCACCACTTCCTCCTCCTCTTCTTGCACCTTCAGCTCTCACCACTTCCTCCTCCTCTTCTTGCACCTTCAGCTCTCACCACTTCCTCATCCTCTTCTTGCACCTTCAGCTCTCACCACTTCCTCCTCCTCTTCTTGCATCGGCAGCTCTCACCTCTTCTTGCACCTTCAGCTCTCACCACTTCTTCCTCCTCTTCTTGCACCTTCAGCTCTCACCACTTCCTCCTCCTCTTCTTGCACCTTCAGCTCTCACCACTTCCTCCTCCTCTTCTTGCACCTTCAGCTCTCACCACTTCCTCCTCCTCTTCTTGCACCTTCGGCTCTCACTACTTCCTCCTCCTCTTCTTGCACCTTCGGCTCTCACCACTTCCTCCTCCTCCTCTTCTTGCCCCTTTGGCTCTCACCACTTCCAGCTCCTCTTCTTGCACCTTCAGCTCTCACCACTTCCTCCTCCACTTCTTGCACCTTTGGCTCTCACCACTTCCTCCTCCTCTTCTTGCACCTTCGGCTCTCACTACTTCCTCCTCCTCTTCTTGCACCTTCGGCTCTCACCACTTCCTCCTCCTCCTCTTCTTGCCCCTTTGGCTCTCACCACTTCCAGCTCCTCTTCTTGCACCTTCAGCTCTCACCACTTCCTCCTCCACTTCTTGCACCTTTGGCTCTCACCACTTCCTCCTCCTCTTCTTGCACCTTCAGCTCTCACTACTTCCTCCTCCTCTTCTTGCATCGGCAGCTCTCACCTCTTCTTGCACCTTCAGCTCTCACCACTTCCTCCTCCACTTCTTGCACCTTTGGCTCTCACCACTTCCTCCTCCTCTTCTTGCACCTTCAGCTCTCACTACTTCCTCCTCCTCTTCTTGCATCGGCAGCTCTCACCTCTTCTTGCACCTTCAGCTCTCACCACTTCCTCCTCCTCTTCTTGCACCTTCAGCTCTCACCACTTCCTCCTCCTCTTCTTGCACCTTCAGCTCTCACCACTTCCTCCTCCTCTTCTTGCCCCTTTGGCTCTCACCACTTCCAGCTCCTCTACTTGCACCTTCAGCTCTCACCACTTCCTCCTCCTCTTCTTGCACCTTCAGCTCTCACCACTTCCTCATCCTCTTCTTGCACCTTCAGCTCTCACCACTTCCTCCTCCTCTTCTTGCACCTTCAGCTCTCACCACTTCCTCCTCCTCTTCTTGCACCTTCAGCTCTCACCACTTCCTCCTCCTCTTCTTGCACCTTCAGCTCTCACCACTTTCTCCTCCTCTTCTTGCCCCTTTGGCTCTCACCACTTCCAGCTCCTCTTCTTGCACCTTCAGCTCTCACCACTTCCTCATCCTCTTCTTGCACCTTCAGCTCTCACCACTTCCTCCTCCTCTTCTTGCACCTTCAGCTCTCACCACTTCCTCCTCCTCTTCTTGCACCTTCAGCTCTCACCACTTCCTCATCCTCTTCTTGCACCTTCAGCTCTCACCACTTCCTCCTCCTCTTCTTGCACCTTCAGCTCTCACCACTTCCTCCTCCTCTTCTTGCATCTTCAGCTCTCACCACTTCCTCCTCCTCTTCTTGCACCTTCAGCTCTCACCACTTCCTCCTCCTCTTCTTGCACCTTCAGCTCTCACCACTTCCTCACCCTCTTCTTGCACCTTCATCTCTCACCACTTCCTCCTCCTCTTCTTGCACCTTCAGCTCTCACCACTTCCAGCTCCTCTTCTTGCACCTTCAGCTCTCACCACTTCCTCCTCCTCTTCTTGCACCTTCAGCTCTCACTACTTCCTCCTCCTCTTCTTGCATCGGCAGCTCTCACCTCTTCTTGCATCTTCAGCTCTCACCACTTCCTCCTCCTCTTCTTGCACCTTCAGCTCTCACCACTTCCTCCTCCTCTTCTTGCACCTTCAGCTCTCACCACTTCCTCACTCTCTTCTTGCACCTTCAGCTCTCACCACTTCCTCCTCCTCTTCTTGCACCTTCAGCTCTCACCACTTCCTCCTCCTCTTCTTGCACCTTCGGCTCTCACCACTTCCTCCTCCTCTTCTTGCACCTTCGGCTGTCACCACTTCCTCCTCCACTTCTTGCACCATCGCCTCTCACCACTTCCTCCTCCACTTCTTGCACCTTCGGCTCTCACCACTTCCTCCTCCTCCTCTTCTTGTGCCTTCAGCTCTCACCACTTCCTCCTCCTCTTCTTGCGCTTTCAGCTCTCACAACTTCAACTCCTCTTCTTGCACCTGCGGCTCTCACCACTTCCTCCTCCTCTTCTTGCACCTTCAGCTCTCACCACTTCCTCCTCCTCTTCTTACACCTTCAGCTCTCACCACTTCCTCCTCCTCTTCTTGCACCTTCAGCTCTCACCACTTCCTCCTCCTCTTCTTGCACCTTCAGCTCTCACCACTTCCTCCTCCTCTTCTTGCCCCTTTGGCTCTCACCACTTCCAGCTCCTCTTCTTGCACCTTCAGCTCTCACCACTTCCTCCTCCTCTTCTTGCACCTTCAGCTCTCACTACTTCCTCCTCCTCTTCTTGCATCGGCAGCTCTCACCTCTTCTTGCACCTTCAGCTCTCACCACTTCCTCCTCCTCTTCTTGCACCTTCAGCTCTCACCACTTCCTCCTCCTCTTCTTGCACCTTCAGCTCTCACTACTTCCTCCTCCTCTTCTTGCACCTTCAGCTCTCACCACTTCCTCCTCCTCTTCTTGCACCTTCAGCTCTCACTACTTCCTCCTCCTCTTCTTGCATCGGCAGCTCTCACCTCTTCTTGCACCTTCAGCTCTCACCACTTCCTCATCCTCTTCTTGCACCTTCAGCTCTCACCACTTCCTCCTCCTCTTCTTGCACCTTCATCTCTCACCACTTCCTCCTCCTCTTCTTGCACCTTCAGCTCTCACCACTTCCTCCTCCTCTTCTTGCACTTTCAGCTCTCACCACTTCCTCCTCCTCTTCTTGCACCTTCAGCTCTCACCACTTCCTCCTTCTCTTCTTGCCCCTTTGGCTCTCACCACTTCCAGCTCCTCTTCTTGCACCTTCAGCTCTCACCACTTCCTCCTCCTCTTCTTGCACCTTCAGCTCTCACTACTTCCTACTCCTCTTCTTGCATCGGCAGCTCTCACCTCTTCTTGCACCTTCAGCTCTCACCACTTCCTCCTCCTCTTCTTGCACCTTCAGCTCTCACCACTTCCTCCTCCTCTTCTTGCACCTTCAGCTCTCACCACTTCCTCCTCCTCTTCTTGCACCTTCAGCTCTCACCACTTCCTCCTCCTCTTCTTTCCCCTTTGGCTCTCACCACTTCCAGCTCCTCTTCTTGCACCTTCAGCTCTCACCACTTCCTCCTCCTCTTCTTGCACCTTCGGCTCTCACCACTTCCTCCTCCTCTTCTTGCACCTTCAGCTCTCACCACTTCCTCCTCCTCTTCTTGCACCTTCAGCTCTCACCACTTCCTCCTCCTCTTCTTGCACCTTCGGCTCTCACCACTTCCTCCTCCTCTTCTTGCACCTTCAGCTCTCACCACTTCCTCCTCCTCTTCTTGCCCCTTTGGCTCTCACCACTTCCAGCTCCTCTTCTTGCACCTTCAGCTCTCACCACTTCCTCATCCTCTTCTTGCACCTTCAGCTCTCACCACTTCCTCCTCCTCTTCTTGCACCTTCAGCTCTCACCACTTCCTCCTCCTCTTCTTGCACCTTCAGCTCTCACCACTTCCTCATCCTCTTCTTGCACCTTCAGCTCTCACCACTTCCTCCTCCTCTTCTTGCACCTTCAGCTCTCACCACTTCCTCCTCCTCTTCTTGCACCTTCAGCTCTCACCACTTCCTCCTCCTCTTCTTGCACCTTCAGCTCTCACCACTTCCTCATCCTCTTCTTGCACCTTCAGCTCTCACCACTTCCTCATCCTCTTCTTGCACCTTCGGCTCTCACCACTTCTTCCTCCTCTTCTTGCACCTTCAGCTCTCACCACTTTCTCCTCCTCTTCTTGCACCTTCGGCTCTCACCACTTCCTCCTCCTCTTCTTGCACCTTCAGCTCTCACCACTTCCTCCTCCTCTTCTTGCACCTTCGGCTCTCACCACTTCCTCCTCCTCTTCTTGCACCTTCAGCTCTCACCACTTCCTCCTCCACTTCTTGCACCTTCGGCTCTCACCACTTCCTCCTCCTCCTCTTCTTGCACCTTCAGCTCTCACCACTTCCTCCTCCTCTTCTTGCACCTTCGGCTCTCACCACTTCCTCCTCCTCTTCTTGCACCTTCAGCTCTCACCACTTCCTCCTCCTCTTCTTGCACCTTCGGCTCTCACCACTTCCTCCTCCTCTTCTTGCACCTTCAGCTCTCACCACTTCCTCCTCCACTTCTTGCACCTTCGGCTCTCACCACTTCCTCCTCCTCCTCTTCTTGCACCTTCAGCTCTCACCACTTCCTCCTCCTCTTCTTGCACCTTCGGCTCTCACCACTTCCTCCTCCTCTTCTTGCACCTTCAGCTCTCACCACTTCCTCCTCCACTTCTTGCACCTTCGGCTCTCACCACTTCCTCCTCCTCTTCTTGCACCTTCAGCTCTCACCACTTCCTCCTTCTCTTCTTGCACCTTCAGCTCTCACCACTTCCTCCTCCACTTCTTGCACCTTCAGCTCTCACCACTTCCTCCTCCTCCTCTTCTTGCACCTTCAGCTCTCACCACTTCCTCCTCCTCTTCTTGCACCTTCAGCTCTCACCACTTCCTCCTCCTCTTCTTGCACCTTCAGCTCTCACCACTTCCTCCTCCACTTCTTGCACCTTCGGCTCTCACCACTTCCTCCTCCTCTTCTTGCACCTTTGGCTCTCACAACTTCCTCCTCCTCTTCTTGCACCTTTGGCTCTCACCACTTCCAGCTCCTCTTTTTGCACCTTCAGCTCTCACCACTTCCAGCTCCTCTTCTTGCACCTTCAGCTCTCACCACTTCCTCCTCCTCTTCTTGCACTTTCAGCTCTCACCACTTCCTCCTCCTCTTCTTGCACCTTCAGCTCTCACCACTTCCTCCTCCTCTTCTTGCACCTTCGGCTCTCACCACTTCCTCCTCCTCCTCTTCTTGCACCTTCGGCTCTCACCACTTCCTCCTCCTCTTCTTGCACCTTCGGCTCTCACCACTTCCTCCTCCTCTTCTTGCACCTTCGGCTCTCACCACTTCCTCCTCCTCTTCTTGCACCTTCGGCTCTCACCACTTCCTCCTCCACTTCTTGCACCTTCGGCTCTCACCACTTCCTCCTCCTCTTCTTGCACCTTCGGCTCTCACCACTTCCTCCTCCTCTTCTTGCACCTTCAGCTCTCACCACTTCCTCCTCCACTTCTTGCACCTTCGGCTCTCACCACTTCCTCCTCCTCTTCTTGCACCTTCAGCTCTCACCACTTCCTCCTTCTCTTCTTGCACCTTCAGCTCTCACCACTTCCTCCTCCACTTCTTGCACCTTCGGCTCTCACCACTTCCTCTTCCTCCTCTTCTTGCACCTTCAGCTCTCACCACTTCCTCCTCCTCTTCTTGCACCTTCAGCTCTTACCACTTCCTCCTCCTCTTCTTGCACCTTCAGCTCTCACCACTTCCTCCTCCACTTCTTGCACCTTCAGCTCTCACCACTTCCTCCTCCACTTCTTGCACCTTCGGCTCTCACCACTTCCTCCTCCTCTTCTTGCACCTTTGGCTCTCACCACTTCCAGCTCCTCTTCTTGCACCTTCAGCTCTCACCACTTCCAGCTCCTCTTCTTGCACCTTCAGCTCTCACCACTTCCTCCTCCTCTTCTTGCACTTTCAGCTCTCACCACTTCCTCCTCCTTCTTGCACCTTCAGCTCTCCCCACTTCCTCCTCCTCTTCTTGCACCTTCGGCTCTCACCACTTCCTCCTCCTCCTCTTCTTGCACCTTCAGCTCTCACCACTTCCTCCTCCTCTTCTTGCACCTTCAGCTCTCACCACTTCCTCCTCCTCTTCTTGCACCTTCAGCTCTCACCACTTCCTCCTTCTCTTCTTGCACCTTCAGCTCTCACCACTTCCTCCTTCTCTTCTTGCACCTTCGGCTCTCGAGTGTGGGCGAGGTGTGTGTGGGATAGTGGAAAGAAGGGGGGAGTATTCAGGAAGCAAGATGAGCATGTGACATGTCTGGAATAGGTAGCAGAGGGGACTGGTTCATTTTTTATTTGGAGGGGAATGTTCTTGCTACCTTTCCTTACGATATGCGTCAGTATAAAAAATTGTTTTTATTTATTTATTATATATTGTTCTATCAAGCACTTTACAATTAACAAATTCAAATACAATTATGAATCTCATATTTACAAATTCATATCATATTTCATTCAGAACATGTCACATTTAACCTAAAATTTACAATTCATCAATCAAACTCATTTGAATATAACTGCATACAAAATAGAAGTACATATACATTTACAAATAGCATATCATCGTATAATTAATTAATTTTCCATAGGTCATTTTTCACACTTTAGGACAACATAAAACACATACCCAATTAATTATTTTCTTTTACCAGACCTGAGGAGTTAGTATCCTGTACCGGCCCAACAATAGAGTCTCCCCCTGTTCAACAAACCCAGAGGTATTTTAGAGCCCCCATCCAAACTCTACAAAGTGCTAAGTGCAATGCGACCAGGTCCGAATTCAGACAATTTACCCAGAATTCATCGGACCTAGCCGTGTTAAGATTATGAACACATTTGCCCAACGTCGTCATATAAAGTGGTCCCCGCCGTGGGCACTCAGTCATTCTGTGCTTCACCGACTCCACAATTGTTGGGATAATAGAGATGCAACAGAATCGATCTTCCGGGGATAAATTCCACCTCCCCCATAGGTGGCGCGCACAGGCAACTGGTTTGTGCGCATCCTTAGGTGAAATCTCCAGACAGCTGGGTCAGGGCAGAGTAGCAAATATTGTTGGGGCTGTATATATGTATGGGACACCTGAACCACCATAGGGTACAGGTGTAACTGTGGCAGGGGATTATAGGTATTTAACCAGTCCCAATTTAATTCTCACCACCCCAATGTACCTTTTCCAATGTCAAATTTAGAGCATACTTTAGGGTCAGGATACCAATTTAACAATGAAAAAAAGTTATTGACCTGCTCCACAAATGGGTTAGTCCTGGGTTTGTTCAGACCTTTAGCCTGTTTTTCACCCAATATCATCAGTCTGGGCAAGAAGGTGACATTGAGGCCTGGACGAATAATTCAGCTTTCAGTTTAAGTAATAGAGCTTTCTCGGTAGGATAGCTCAGGGGCAAAGTGCTTGCCTTGGAAGCTAGACGACACAGAGCAATACAGGTTCGATCCCCGTGTCCGCGCTTTGAAATCTCTTGGTATTAAGGGCTTTATAAATAACCTATCATATCATATCAATGATGTTCACCCTAGCTCTAGTCGGATATATGTAACCGGGGTGTTCCACGGTAGACTCAAGACATAACGCCAAACGTATCCTTCTACTAGTTCTAACCACTTTAGATCACCATGGGTCAGTGCCTCAAGACCATACAGAATAGGGGGACAAAACCACTGATTATAAAGGGTAAGTACCCTCCCTGAAGAGAAGCCTGCATGGTCATTTACAGGTTTGTGAGTCAAATGGGTGATTTGCTTGGCTCTTCTGCGTTTAGACTCAATGATGACGTTATAGTCTCCCTTACAGAACAATTCCAGGCAAAAGTATTTTTAAGTATGTGTGTACTCAATAATCCTCAGATCGGTATTACATTTATATTGATTTACCCTTTTCATTGATACCAACATTGCTTTTGTTTTGCCCGGGTTGATTTTTTTCCTTTATTCACAAAGGATTATGCGGTTTACTTGGTCGAAAGCAGACCTAAAGTCCACATATGTGATATATATATAAATATATATATATATATGGAAGGGGCATCACCCTTGGTAACCTGAGTGATTATTGTATCGAGTACTCATATGTTCGTTGTGGTACTCGACCCCGCACGGAAGCCTGTTTAGAACTGGTGTAGAATCTTATTCGTGGTAACCCACATTTGCAGGTGTTCTAAAACAAATGTGGAAAAGACTTTACATGCAGAAGAAAAAGGGACCTTGCAGTGTCGGATCCGACCCGCATTAGAGGGACAGATCTGATGTTGCAGGGCTGAACCGGAACAGGCGGTGAGGAAACAGGTAAGTGGGGGATGGGGGATGGGGGTGCGGGGGTGTGGAACAAAACGTTTTTTTTGCAATTCCTCAAAGCCGTGCCGCACATCAAACGATCTGATGTTGCAAGCGGGCAGTTTTTTTTCAATCGATTTACTGCTACCAATTTTTCTTTGGTCAAACATGCCTAAACCGGCTGTGCCCATACATGTTCAACAGGCTGCACCAATATATACCAGTACTACCAAATAAAAAAATACTCCTGTTGGCTTCGCCTTTAAAGCGTGCCATGCCACAGTAAGAACACATGTCTCGATTGGCTGCACAAATGTAGGCCAGTAAGGCCGTGTAGGAACGCTCATCATGTTGGCTTTACCCTTGATGACAGTAAACAATGCCATGCCGTAGTAGGAAAATATATCCAGACTGACTGCACCAATGTAGGCCAGTCTAGCTTTACCCTTGATGCCCAGTAAAAAATGCCATGCCACAAGTACCCAGTAGCCCCCAACCCTAAAACGTGAGGTCTGGTTCATTCCACATGCAAGCACATACATTCATACAGCATACATACATGCATACATCTAAAAATCCAAATGGATGATGCCAAAGATAAGGGCAAACTGGTGATTTTGCTCTTGTTGGATCTATCTTCTGCCTTCCATCTGGTTGACCACCAGATCCTCACTCAACACCTCTCCTCGGCTGCTGCATTCTCTCAGAATGCCACTAAGTGGATCCAGTCATTTCTGTCTGACAGGTCGACTAGGGTCTTCGCCCCCACCGCGGCTGCAGACCCTACCCCAATCACATGTGGAGTGCCCCAAGGCTCCTGCATTTCCCCCACACTTTACAATATCTTCACGAAGCTCCTCTTTGACCGTCTTGACGATCTGGGTGTTAGCTACACTAATTATGCAGACGACACCCAGGTCCTCATCACTCTCACTGGCCGCTATGAAGAGGATGCTGCAAAGCCTAATGAAATCTACTTAGAAATCCAAGCCTGGATGGCCACACACAATCTCTGCCTCAAAGACGATAAGACAGAACTGCCTATCGTAGGCTCCCAGGCTCGCCTCAACAAACTAGACCAAAGGTATCAATCCTTCACCATTGACGGCAACATAATAAAAGTCTCCAAAGAGGTCAAAACACTAGGTGTGTACCTCGACTCCACCTTGTCACTAAAAAAACAAATAAATTCCACTATCTCAGCCACCACCTACATCAATAAATTAATCAATGCCTGTAGGCCTTTTCTCTCCACCTCAAGTTGCCTCACCTTATCAAGAGTGTTGATATTGTCTAAATTAGACTATTGCAACACACTCTACCTAGGCACTACCACAAAAAACTTGAACAGGCTCCAGATCCTGCAAAATAATGCACTAAGATGTGCCCTTAACCTCCCGCTCAATGCTCACATATCCACGGCCAGCAAAGAAGTCCACTGGTGCCCGATCCGCGACAGAATCAGCTAAGAACCCTGGTCATCACCCATAAGTGCCTGTTACGCACGGCCCCTCGCTACCTCTCAGACAAATTCCCTAGACACTGCTCCACTAGACCCACCAGAACCCCCTACCTGCACCAACTAAAGATCCCCAACTATAACCTAAAAACAGCAGGAGGTTCAAGCTTCCCAGTGCTCGCAGCACAATGTTGGAATACCCTCCCTCTTGCAATTAGATCGGAATCCGCATTCTGTCCATTCAGCGCCATGGTGAAATCATGGTTACTAGCCTAAACATCCAATCTCAATGACACGTTCGGCCAGCCGCCGTTCGCCACCATGTATTAAGGTTCACCCTGGCTTTATCCGATTCAGGACCACCCTGTAACCCGGGCCTCACTCTCCACTGTAACTATCTTGTACCCTGTTCTCTGTATACTCTATGCTTGTATGTAACTACTCAGAGCCTGGACTAGTGCATGCTCTGACTGGTGTGTTAAGGTGTTTGTGTAACGATATGTAACTCTGCTGTGCACATGATTATGCGCCCAGCTACCTGAGGGTTCGGATGCGCTTTATAAATAAACAAACTAAACTAAACTATACAACATATATTGTGTCAGTCACCTGGGCATTCAAACAGCCTTCAGACAACCCCTCGCATGCACACATGGCTAAAAACAAACATACACACATTCACATATAGACACACTCAAACACCCACACTTGGACAACAACTTGCATGCATGCACACATACATACACATTAATACTACTTGTCTTAACTCTACATGTACCGTCACAATTGACCTGATGCCCTACCCCTCTTTTCCAGTGAGCCTGCCATGCTGACTGACAGGAAAGGCCTCGTCTTATGTGTGGTGCACCTGTGCACTTGCGTTGTTGGTGTAATAACTAAAGGTGGCAGGCCCTACTTCCTACACGCCTCTCATTACTGTGCTCTACATCTTTGGGGTGGCCGCAACCAAAGCACCTGCGTCAAATGTGCTGCCTCCCACGGTGGCTTTGGGTGAGAGATGAAGGTAATGGGCCTCATTACGAGGTTGGAGGCAGCCATGGCGCTACTAGCGCCATGGCTGCCTCCAAACTCGTTCCGACTCCGCCCTGGTGAATGGAGCAATTACCGGTCTATTCCAAGGTTGGCGGGACCAGTAATTCCCCATTCACCAGGGCCATTCCCCATTCCCATTTAAGCCCCCATAGGGCTCAATGGGAATGGGGAAGGCGCTAATAACGGTACCGCAAATTGCGGTACCGTTATTAGCTCTAGAGTCCCGTTGCGGGTCCCATCCTTAACGCCTGAAAAAAACAGGCGTTAAGGAAGGACCCGCAAAGGGAACTCGTGATAGGGCGGTAAGGGATTACCGGCACCGGTGCCCTTACCGGTGCCGGTAATCCCTTACCGCCCACCTCGACATGAAGCCCAATGTACATTAAGACCAACTTTCTAAACGTATATTAGAATGTTAATCAAAAACATGCATCCCTCACACAAAGCAAGGTTGGGCGGCGCCCCTCAATCCCCCGACCCCGCTCCCCCATTGCGACAAAAGAGCCCCTGCTGCCTTCTCTTGCACAACCGCTTTAATCCCATGCAGCTCCTGTGGGGTTGCAAACATTCGCCAACTCTGTGGTGGAGTTTCTTTTCTATGAAATCATGTCTGCGTGCAAACGCTGCCGCCATTTTGTCGATCGATTAAACCTCCATCCCCTGCGGCCGTTATGTCGTGCAGCCGAGGCAGAGCGCTGCTTCTCTCCCCTGAATGTTCTCTCTGGCCCATTTGGCAGAGTGTTGCTCTTGGAAACAAGGTGCTGCAGTTCTGATGCACCCCCCAAGGCCCCCATTTGCCTGTGGCGCACTTCTGCTATCCGCCAATATTAATTTGCTGCTTTGGAAATTGGGGTGATGGTCTTTACATGAGCTATTATTACTAACGACTCCCTGCGGCGCATACAAATAAAGTACTCCCTCCATCGAAATGTAAACACGGGCACTAATGTTAAGCCATTTAGGGGGGCCCAGCCTCTTCCTCGGCCTTAATATGTCTTAACAACCGGAAGCGCTTGCGCAGTGGGTCTATTATCTCGGCAGAAAACAGCCTAATGGATTGGAGCCTAAAATCACGCAGCTGCTAAAATATATAATTCGATCACACTGTGTTTTCAAAGGCCAATTTGAACATTAGTTGAGCCTCCGTCCACTTTAGCCATTAAGGCCACAGTGCTGCCGCGCCTCTTCTATTTTGGACTGTCGGCTGCACCACCGTGTGGCACTTGCCAAGTTCAAGAATGTTTCAAGTTTTGTGCAAAATGGAGCACAAAATAGTGTGCGGCCTGTGTGCATGTAATGTGGAGCTTGACTATCTGTGGTCCTGAGTGAGAGATGCCGCAGTTTCTCACGAGGGTGTCTAGAATGTGGCGATGTGGCTATGCCACTTTTACAAGGTGGCGAGTGAAAGTTTGGATTGCCTTCTGTTGTTTTTGCACGCATTGCGTTTATTCAGTAAAACGAGTTTTGCATATCTTTTGGTAGCATCGTGACTTCTTTTGAATGCGTCTGCTCTGGCTATTTCTATGTGCCTGGCTCGCAGCAGTAAACTACTACTTCCAGCCCTACAGATAAGGGGTGCATCGCCCGGCCACTTTTACTCCCTAAAAATAGGCAAATACTCTCAAAAAAATAAAAACATGGAGTAAAAATACTCCCAACAAAAAATAGGAGACCGACACGTAGCATCTTGCGCCCCTGCTTTCACTCTCACAGCTCCATGGAAACGTTTAGACCAGTTGTGGACGTAGTCCCACAGGAAGAAACTATTATTACTGCCTGATTGCAGGAAGTAAATAAACATTTTAATGTGTACGAATAACTAGATGCAAAGGAATAATTATTACAAAAACAAAATCAGTTTTCAAATGTAATTTTTTTTTTAGTCGCCTATCAAATCCTCCCATTGGGAATTGGACTTACATTTTTACTCCCTAAAATAATTTTACTCCCAACTTTAAAAAACAGGGAGTTATATAATCCTGCTTCAAAATCGTATCTTTTGGGCGTTGAGTGTAACCATGTTATTTTTCTAACGTCAGTTCCATTTTCTGGCACATTACTTCAATACTTGTTTTCTGTTGTATACATTCGTGTTTATGTGTCCAGTGAATAGTCTGTCTCTTGGAAGGATGTCCAATTATACCTAAGTGAAAGCATGTCATAGTAGTAGCTACCATCAGGGGTGTTGCTAGGTCTGGAAAAGACCCGGGGCTACGATGATGTCGGAACTGTTGGGACTGGGGGCTAGCTAGTCTTTTGGCTGTAGCTCCTGAGATTCTATCCGGGGCTACAACCAAAAGACCAGGGGCTATAGCCCCCTTAGCCACCCCCTAGCAACGCCTCTGGCTACCATGTTGGCCCTAATTGTTGTATTGCGACCATCCATGGATGCAGGTGCTAACTGGCCTCATTGGGTGGAAATGCCCGGGGACAGTGGGATTACAAACAGTCACGCATTCCATTCACCTCGAGTGTTGCAAAGAAATCGCCCAGATGTAGACTACGAAAAGGCTGGTCTAGGCCTGAGCTTTGTTTACCATGCCTCTGACAGCTCTGCAATACCAACTTGGTAAATGGAGCTGGGGGGCATAGGGGATGGGAGAATTACAGGATTTGTATGTGCACACCCCCATGTGAATTTAGGCAGCCCTTCCCTGTCAGCCGGTGGTCTTGCCATATTGAGGGATGTGAGGCGTTAGGCTAATAGCAGGGCTTTAGAGGCCGGCCATTCACGAAACAAAAATGACTCTCTAGCCAGTGGTAGAAGTGTACCGAACAAAGTAGTGGAGCCGTGGTCTCGGCAGGGGGGAGGGGAGGCAGAAGCATTCTGCAACATGTGACAAGTTGTGGCTTCCGGAGCATTGCAATAGTCTAAGTGACTAGTAACTAAGGCTCCTATTACAACTTTACATCTGCACAGGGACATGAATCCTCTGTATAGAATGGTGAATATGGTTGTAGAAAGTAGTGGAACTGTGGTCTCGGCAGGAGAGGGTAGGCCGATGCATAATGCAACATGTGACAAGGTGTTGCGGCCGGGGCATTGAAATAGTTACATTGACTAGTAACTGAGGCTCATGTTGCATATTTACACTTGCACAGGGACATGAATGGAGAAATCCTCTGTGTAGAATGGTAAGTAGAGTCGTAGAAAGTAGTGGAACTGCAGTCTCGGCAGTGAAAGGCTTTGCGAAAGCATTGTGCAACATGTGGCAAGGTGATGCAGCCGGGACATTGCGATAGTCTAAGAGATAGTAACTAAGGCTCCTATTGCAACTTTACACTTGCACAGGGACATGAATGGACCAATCCTCTGTATAGAATGGTAAACATGGGTGTAAAAAGTAGAGGAATGGTAAACAGATACAAATAAAAGTAGTGGAACGTGGCTCCCCACCGTTCCCGCTCACTTCGATCACTGCCTCTAGCCACCGTTATGCCAAGGTTCCACTTTCTGATGTGCCCCCATGCCGAGGGACACATCTGCTCTCTGCGGTCGATGGCATCGTCACCGATGGCTTGGATGACATAATTTGTTTATTATTTGGCATGAGATTATTTTTTTTTAATGTTCAGAAGATAAAATATTATATAGACAATTCATCACCTTTTCAACATGTTATACAGTATTGAAGGCATTTCATTAGATGATTTGATAAAAATTAATTCATACATAAGAATCATGGATTTCCTTCAAAGAGGTGAGGGATTGTAAAACGCATTAACCTATTTTGATCTGATTTCCTTTTTGTATTTGAATATTTTTATTTTCGTGAATTTTTTGTCTGCTAATTAATATTTTAATAAAAGGTATGAAATCCCATTCATATGTGCTCGGCCACTTCTTTAGTTAAAAACACACAACTTTTAAAAGTTCCTTCTCTACTTACAATTCTTAGGGTTTGCCAGCCATTTTTTAGGGCTCGCCCTCAAATGTTCTTGTGACTTGTACGGGGGACCTTGATCTAGGCGCGTTATAAATGCCAAATCATATCATATCATTACAGGTGAGTTATCTTGATAAAAGTATCAAAGGTGAAAGACTGCATTAAAAAAAATATCAACTGTACTGTTTGTAGAGCATCATGATGTCACATGTCTACCCAGGGAAGGGAGCTTAGCCAATCAGGTGGCTGGAAAAGTGGGCAAGAATACACTGTGCAGCACCCTCTTTATCCAGACAACCAAGGTCCTTCCCTGAGTGATGCCATCTTAAATGGGAGGAGGCCACATGTAGCCTCTCCCTGTTGCCGCCCCATGCCCTCACTCTCCCTCCCACTGCCAAAGAGATCCCGAACCCTTTTCCCACCACCCTGCCCACTTACCTGCTGGACCGGAGCTTTGTGCTCCGGTCAAGACTCTCCTACCGCCTGCGGCTGCCATGGAAATAGAAATGGGACTATGGTATCTTATTTGTTTATGGGAGATTGGGCTCGTGCAAATATGTGCGGAGCCCATCTCCCGTAGAAAATAATAATAGTAATAAAACTATTTTTTTTTTAAACGGGGTGCGAATAGCTATCACCCCCTCTTTCTGTGCCACAAAGGGCTCCAAAACCTCCTTCTTCCAGTGATTTCTAGGTGCCGGCTCCCGAGTCTGTAACCCTGGACTAACTCTGTTAACGTATACTATGTTACTATGATGAGGAAGTGGGAAATAAATCTTAAATACACAGAGGGAGAGGAATACAGCAGGGGGGAGAATGTTTTGTGATCGCTTGTCAGTCCTGCTAGGTGGACCATAGTTCTGCAAAATGGAGGCAGCAAACATGTCCTAAACCTTTGTGACTGGGTTGTGTTCTAAGGAAAATTTGGAGGATTGCAAGTAAGTGTGCAATGTAATGTTGGATGCATGAGGGACTGGAGAGTGTGCTCAGCCGACCCTGGAAGTCTGATGACTTATTTGCCTGGGTTTCTTTATACCCCAGCTAGAACTCCAGAGTATTTATTCTGTGACTGCCAAGTCTGGGGCACTAGTGGTGAATGTTGTTGGTTACAGAAGGTAAGGCTATGGAGTCACCAGTCTCGTCGCAAAAGCAATGCAATAGAATGCCATCTGATGAGGGTGGAATAGCCCTAGCTTTTTCTTATTTTTTTCCACATAAAGTGATGCAGGCAATTCTGAAAGGGAGGCTTACCATCAGACCCCTTTTCATAAATGCTCCATCTCAAAATGATAGTATGCACATGTCCCTGCTGAGACAACCTACAGGCACCCTCAGCTCCGTGCTTTGTAAATGGATCAGTGCATGTTCAAAGGTCACATTTGCATCCCTGACAGCAGCTGGGACACAACGTTCCTGGAGGTATAGGTGGCTTTATAATCTTCTGCAGCTCTGTTCTAAATCATAATAATTGTATACCTCAGACAGCCTGGTGGTATGCGCATCTTTAAATATACACCATGCCTAGTTGTTGCATGGTGACTGATAAGAGCGCACGGTTATACAGCCACATCAAGTGTTGCTCTGTGAGCAGGACTCACTTGTGATAGGACTAATTCACATTGGTATCTTGTCTTATCATTTCCACAACTGCAATTTGGAGCAATAGACAGGATGATGCCCCTTCCATTTTTGCTGATGAATCCTATGATATTTGGACATTTCATATATCAGCCCCCGGAAAGATGTTTGGGGCAATATATGTTGGACCATGATGGGTAGCATTCACATATTGTAATGTTGGTTATAGTAGGCACTCCATTCAACTCTGAATAAGCGCATTTTTGCAGTGTAAATATGGCTGAATAACACATGATGTATTGTACTACGTTTGGACGGAGCCTTGCCTTCTATGTCCAATCTATATCTAGAGTGTACTTGGGGCACGGTATGCTTTGAGAAGAAAGTTATGATATTGTTGCTGTCTGTTACCCCAGACTGACTTTGACAAGAGGATAGATTTTGATAAAACACAGTAAATACCCAAGGAGAAAATGTTGATGATTATTAGAGTTTTAAAAAGGTTTGAAAACAACAATGTGGACTTTCGCTTTCCAAACTACGTATGAAAGTCCGGAAAAAACCCAGCAACTGGGTTTGTGAGAACGATGACGACTAAAGGATTGTAAATGCTATATCTGCAGCCATGTTTAACATGTATACTTTGCCCACATAAGCGATGCATATTTCAATAATTTCGTTTCAACCAATAAGCATCTGGGGAAATTGTTGGTGCCTGGTATGGAATCCGCTATTGGAATCATACTGTCGTCGCCCTGGTTCTGGGGACTTGGAGGGGAATGACCCCGAAGACTCCACAGCTACTTTCCGGTAGCCACATCACATGGCAGGGGACAATCACAGGGGCAACCATACCCAGTGTAGATGCTCCTGTCCTTTTAGGGGGATCAAGGAGTGGCCATCCCATGGAGCTTGCAGGTCCTGCACCCTCTGCTTCCCTCGCATGTGTGGTGTATGCCCGTATAGGTTTTCACACTGAAAGAGACGCGAGATAGGGAGGGGGATTCAAGGGAAAGTAAGCCAATCCTCGCACAAGAAGATCTTCTGAAATAACTAAGAACAGATCAACGAGGAGAGTCCTCGCTTTGGGCAGGTCCACACGGTGAGAACCAGAGAGACGTCTGCCCTGGGGGAGGGACAAACCATCCCGAAAACCTACAACAAGGCGGTAAGCCATCACTAGGGGTTGGGCCCATAAGCCAACCCATTCCCTGACAGCTTCAGGAAGAGTCGGGAGCAAGGAACTTCAAGATGGCAGCTGCAGTTCCTGAGGCTGTGGGCCAGCAGGCCTTAGAGATCCAAGCAGGCACAGAGAAATATGAATCCTAAATACACCCCTCCAAGCCGGCACACCTGAGTCCCCTTCCAACTGAAAGTGACTAGAAAGCAGGCCACCAAAGCCCTATAAAAAGCAGGGATTATGACATAAGTGCAGTAGAGTTAGGAGGAAGAGTTCATTTGGAGCGGTCTGGAGTGATGAACAGGAGGAGATGGAGCTGAAAGCAGAAAGTCAGAGAGAGACGCAGGGAAAGGTAGAGCCAGGAGCCAGGAGGCTGGGGAAAGGTAGAGCCAGGAGCCAGGAGGCTGGGGAAAGGTAGAGCCAGGAGCCAGGAGGCTGGGGAAAAGTATAGCCAGGAGGCTGTAGAAAAGTAGAGCCAGGAGGCTGGGGAAAAGTAGAGCCAGGAGGCTGGGTAAAAGTAGAGCCAGGAGACTGGGAAAAGTAGAGCCAGAAGGCTGCGGAAATGTAGAGGCAGGAGGCTGTGGAAAAGTAGAGCCGGGAGGCTGGTGAAAAGTAGAGCCAGGAGGCTGGGAAAAGAGAGAGCCGGGAGGCTGGGGAAAAGTACAGCCAGGAGGCTGGGAAAAGTAGAGCCAGAAGGCTGCGCAAATGTAGAGGCAGGAGGCTGCGGAAAAGTAGAGCCGGGAGGCTGGGGAAAAGTAGAGCCAGAAGGCTGCGGAAATGTAGAGGCAGGAGGCTGCGGAAAAGTAGAGCCGGGAGGCTGGGGAAAAGTAGAGCCAGGGGGCTGGGAGAAATTAGAGCCAGGAGTGGGGAACATTAGACCCTGAAAGATGGGGAAAAGTAGAGCCAGGGGGCTGGGAAGAGAATTCATAGCAAGCCTGGGAAAGGAGAAGAGGATCCATGAAACCTTGGAGACGGTAGAGCCAGGAGACTGGGGAAAAGAAGACCCAGCAAGTTGATGAAGCAAAGAGCCAAAATGTTGTAGGGAGAAAGGAGACTGGAAGATAAAAGGAGGATGTATGGAGAGCAGAGCGGGAGAAAGAAGTGGTTGTGGAAAAGGTTAGTAATCGCAAGGAGGAGGTTCTTGGAGGATGTCAGGAGGAAGGTGAGGACAGTATGTAGCGAGTTAGGAAACAGTAGGGGTACATGTTTAATGGTGTGAAAAGGTTTGGTTGTTCTATAGAAGTGATTGGGAAACACCAAGAGTGGATTTGGGATAGAAACGAGGAGGGTGACTTCCAGAAACTGAAAATTGGGGATAGAGAGGAGGAGGCTGGTGGAGGAGATTCTGTGGCACTTGGAAGAGAGGACTGAGTGCTGGAGGGAAACAGCAGGACTGTGGTGTGAAAGAAAATCCAGAGGCAGAGGGACGCAGCTCAAAAGCAGTGTCTGAAGAGAGCAAGAGGGACTTTGAAGGATATCAGCGAGAGTTTGGTGGAAAGAATCAGAGGGAGGTGGGAAGATATCGGACGGAAAGAGCGGGAGAACGTCAGGAGGAGACTGTAGACTACCAAACGGTGATAGTCGGTGAAGTTTCCAGACCCTGGCAATGAGAGGTTGGAGAGGAGGCTTGGCGGTGGTTGGAGAAATTAACGAGGCTGTAGGAAAACACTCAGGAGTGTGCGGGAGTAAGTAAGAAATAGGTCAGAGAAAATCAGAAGGGGGACAAGGACGATCTTGAAGAACTGCAGAAGGAGTTGTAGGAAGGAGCTGTAGGAAGCAAGAAACCCAAGAGCAAGTCAGAACAGAAAGGATTCAGTGGGCCTGGCTCACCTTGCACAGAGATAGGAGAAGGAATAAGCACAGAAAGGGAGAATACATGAGGTGTAGAGAGTTGAGGGAGGGGACTGAGGGAACAAGGGATAGGCAGCCCTGGGAAACTGTAACTATAGGAAACCAGGAAGACCCTCCCCCTCATGTCTCACTCTGCACAGTGCCCAGAAATCCACTCGCACGGAAAGCCAACGCAACTGAGGGTGAGCTGAACAACCTCCTCCAGCAGCAAATCCAACCGTACAACACACTCCTTAGGAGGGCCTAAGGGGGCTCGCTGACCTGGGAAAGACAAGGCCGCGGGAACCCTAAAAGAGGGAATATGACCGAGATGGGGAGAAGGGTTTGAGAACCGCAGGAAACTTGCCTCGAAGGACCCGGGTGTACCAGGAACGTTTGCTTTGACCATGTCATTTTCCCTGAGAGACACTTTTCTTTTGGTTAGTTTTCCCAGAAAGACACTTTTCTTCATTAAGCTCCACCACAGAGGATGAGTTGTTATTCTTTATGTGTGACAGCATATGTCCAGCTAGCATTCAATTTCGGCAAGTCATTTAGATATGATAGGTTATTTATAACGCACTTAATATCCAGAGGTTTCTAAGCGTGGAACCGGGGATCGAACCTGTGGTGCTCCGTGTCGTCTCGCTTCCAAGGCGCACACGTTGCCCCTGAGCTATCCTCCCGAGATTAAATTGAATTTGAATGACCAGACTTGGCAGGAAAGCTGGTGTACAAATATCAGATGTAATTATAATGAAAGCAAAGAGTTACCTTGGATGCACTTCTATAAAGGTAAGTGTTGTTGTTAATTTATTTGGTGAATGAAATAAGATTAGATTTTTTGTATTGTAATTGTTAATTCAATTTTTCTCGTAAACCTAAACATACAAATGGAAAACATGTGTGCCAGTCCTTTACCTGAGCCGGTATGGCAAGCATCTATGTGTGAGTGTTGTTAATCGAAGATGTGAGTGTCTGGTTCGATTCTGTTGGGTTGGCTAGGAACCAGAGGATGTCCTGTGTAGTTCTGACCTCTTCCACAACCCACAGAAATCTTTAGTAATAATCTCCCTCCCAGGAGTGTCATCAGAGCGCTGCTAGTGGGATGCAAGAGGACGCGTCATTGCGGCACACCACATTATAGCCAGTGCCACAGGAAGCTGAGGTTGCCTTGGTCTAGCCTGTCATTACAGAGTTTGACTCATGAGTCCCTCAATGCCAGGGCCAATCCTTCGCAATCTACCAAGAATGTTGATTTCTTAAGAAGTCAAGTGTGTTACCATCATCGATGTATCTATTCACACAGACAGGTGCATCGCCGCCGGAGGCCACTATTCCCCGCGTGTTATACTTGCATGACATGAGTAGTTTCTGTTCTTTAGTCTGGATTCCCATTGCCACTGTATTTCCCTCTGATTCTTCTGCACAGAATGACCCAGGAGGTCTGTGAAGTAGGTGATCTTTATAAAGGCAGTCCGGGGTTACTGCCTCCATTTTGGATTAAGTGTTTGTCACATTTTGCAGAAATGGGTCATTGACCTCTTGTGCAGAACATGTATACATCAGAGGAGTGTTGGACTGGGTTGTGAGGCAGTGACACTTGTCCTTTACCAAGGTCAGAAGCGACAGAAGTGGTCTGTTATGAGCCGTTAGGGCCCTGCTAGCTCTCTCCGAGTGCAGTCTTGGAAAGGCCTGATTTCTGGAGCCTGTTCCTAAACTTACAGTAACAAAACATTTTATTTTTAGTTAATTAACAAAGTCATACGTATTGACTAAGAATAGCAATCTGAAAGTATATATAATGGTAAATGAGATTTTTAACCTTATTTCAGCTGATATTATAACATAGAACTAATTATCAGAATCCCAGAATATATGAGTTGTTTGTGACAAGATTTACTTTATTCAGTTTAATAACGATAAAACCTACACAAGTGATCATATTTAACAATTATGGCACGAAATGTGTGACAAATCCTTAGATATAGTCACTTCTCCCTGAGTGGGAGCACCTTCCCATGAAGCCATGGAGGTGAGGTCGCTCCCCTATAGTCCCCCTGGGGGTGGTACTGAGCGGGAGGACCTCATGGGGAACGACTTCCCTCTAGGGGCAAGGATGACCATCTAGGAGGACATGGAACAACACCCCTCACCAAATACCTTACACACCTCCCTACTATGTAGAGCCCAATACCTTACGTAACACTTCCATGTATCTCTGCAAACCTGAAGATTTGACAAATACTCGTAGTGGACTCGGGTATCACTATGGTGCCTGGTAAAAAGAATAAAACGAAAAATACTGAGATGAGGTGGCTCACAAGAAGCATGAGGATTACCCCAGAGCCACTAACAACAAGGACTGATATTACACAAGGGTGGGCCCAGCCCCCAGCCCCGGGTGGGCCCAGCCCCATACTAAGGAAACTGAAGAAGGACTCAGAGTCTTCAACCGCGGAAGTCAGGAGTCTGCGACAGCTACCCAGGAGATTCTAACCGGGAGATGGTAACGAAAGGGTGAGACGCCCCCGATCCCGAAGCAGCAGAGGAGCCGGCAGGAGGCTGACTCCTACCGGGATTGCCGACAGACTGGCAGTCCCATGCCTGGTATAAAGTGGACGGTCGAGTCCAAGCCAGTATGGTTCCCGAGAAGGGAATGAGAGGACGAGACATCGTCGACTTGGAAGCAGCAGGGCTCGAGCAGCCGCTTGAGGAATCCGGTCGATATAAGAATGGACTGGAGAGGCTGGCAAGAAGAATCACGAACTCTGGAAGAGCCAGTGACTTGTCCTGTTTGGAAAGCTGGTAACCTGGAATCCGGAACACCTGGTGGGTTGGAGTGGAAAGCTAAGCATAGCCTCAGGGACAAAATCACTCTCGACAGTGGAAACAGAGATAGCACTGACCACCAGGGAAGGGTCTGGGTCCCATAGAGAAACCCAGAGAAAGTCGAAGGCAGTCTCCCGTGTGCTGAGGGTCATGTAAAGCCACTGACCACCAGGGAAGGGCCGAGGACCCAAAACCTGAAACTTAACACAAGTTGTCTTCTTCGTGGCAGTACCTGACAGGAAAGCAATCGTTGTCTGCCAAGTCCAAGTAGTGGAAGGATACGGGTCTGCGACCCATAGCTACAAGGCAAGATCAGTGTAAGTTATCTTCCTCTGGGCAGGTCTTGGCAGGAGAGTGAACTAGGCCTGCCAGAACAAGCCAGTAAAAGGTTGAACTGTGAAATAAAGCTGAGAAAGGCCAGGAGATAGACTCCCTTCTCCCGGCCTTCCCTGGCTTTATTTCTCAGTTTACAACACCAGGGGGAATGTCTCCATTCCCATGTACTTCCTCAGGCTTATTTCACGGGACGTTGGACTCTTTAAATTACAGAGAAATCCGGACAGACCCAATAGCACTTCAGTTGAGTCAGGGAAACCCTCATACATATGGGGTATGATAGGTTTACTATTTCTTTTTACATTAAATAAAAGTCTATGTCACCTGTGTGGCAGTCTCCTTTACCCTTACAAATCCCTTATTTTTATCATCATCATATCTTCAGCGTATTGTGTTTACTTCTGAAAGTTTCCATAAAACATCTCAGAAGACAAAGAAAGGATCCCCTCCAGTGTCTTTTCATTCACAACTATATCATCTTCAATAAGCAGTGTCTTGTACTTGCTACTGTGTAACATGCAGTCAGAGTTCAGCATCTCATCGGGGCTGACTCAGCCTCTCGGCCATCTCGTTGATTGGCAACACTAGCTATCTTCCTAACGATTGGCAGTATCGAATTCAGGCATGAAGCAATATACACCAACATGTTCTTGTTCTCTTTTTTTAATTATTATTACTGTTACTGCTATCGTTCCTTAATGCAATGTAGCACTTGTTAAACTAAATCTCATGCAAGTGCTAGGGAAACTCCTTGCTTTATCATTTTCTGTATAAAGGTTATATCCTTAATCAAGACGTTTTTCAACACTCACCCTAGAAATTACATTATTGATTAACGCTTCTCTCTGCCATGAAAGGGTTCTAGAGTACCCAAACCATGCCACTGTCACCCCGATACTGAGAAAACCTTTGGCCCGTTTAGCAGACTTAGCTCAATGCAAGATCACAAAGAAGATCAACAAGCACTTCACAGATTACATGGGGGCCAATAACATCCTTCCTTACTGGCAATCGGACTTCATGGAGACCAATAACATCCTTCCTTACTGGCAATCAGACTACAAGGAGACCAATAACACCCCTCCTTACTGGCAATCGGACTACATGGAGACCAGTAACATCCCTCCTTACTGGCAATCAGACTACACAGAGACACTAACATCCTTCCTTACTGGCAATCAGACTACAAGGAGACAAATAACACCCCTCCTTACTGGCAATCGGACTTCATGGAGACCAGTACCATCTTTCCTTACTGGCAATTAGACTACAATGAGACCAATAGCATCCCTCCTCATTAGGAATCAGACTTCATGGAGAACAATAGCATCCTTCCTTACCGCCTATCAGACCACATGGAGAATCATGACATCCTTCCTTGCTGGCAATCTGACCACATGGAGAACATGACATCCTTCCTTACTGGCAATCCGACTACATGGAGACCAAAAGCATCCTTCCTTACTGGCAATCAGACTACAAGTAGACCGATAACATCCCTCCTTACTGCAATCAGACTACAAGGAGACCAATGACATCCCTCCTTACTAAGAATCAGAATGAACACCTGCATGAGAGCCAGCGTCTGCACTTAAACGTAAATGAGAGGACCTCTCGGCTGCCCGTTCAGCACACCTAGCTCAATGCCGCTCTGGACGTCTCCCCTCAATCAAGATCACAACGAAGATCAACAAACACTTCACTGATTGCATGGGGACCAATAACATTCTTCCTTACTGACAATCAGACTACACAGAGAACAATAACATCCTTCTTTATTGGCAATCAGACTACAAGGCGACCAATAACATCCCTCCTTACTGGCAATCAGACTTCATGGAGACCAATAACATCCTTCCTTACTGGCAATCAGACTACAATGAGACCAATAACATCCCTCCTTACTGGGAATCAGACTACATGGAGAACAATAGCATCCTTCCTTACTGGCAATCAGACCACATAGAGAACCATGACATCCTTCCTTACTGGCAATCTGACTACATGGAGAACCATGACATCCTTCCTTACTGGCAATCTGACTACATGGAGAACCATTATATCCTTCCTTACTGGCAATCCGACTACATGGAGACCAAAAGCATCCTTCCTTACTGGCAATCAGACTACAAGGAGACCAATAACATCCTTCCTTACTGGCAATCGGACTACAAGGAGACCAATGACATCCCTCCTTACTGAGAATCAGAATGTACGCCTGCACGAGAGCCAGCGCCTGCATTTAAACGTAAATGAGAGGACCTCTCGGCTGCCTTGAATGAAGACCAACCATCCACCTTACAACTCCCAGACTTATGAGCGGCTCCAATACAGTAAAGCACCAGAATATCTTCAAGTGCCTTTCTAAATCGGCAGATGAATCTGAAATGGCACTGAAAAGGAGTGATTCTCCTGTATAAAACACAAAAGCACAAATGTGACAGTGAGATCATCTTGTTGCAATTCCTCGAAGCTCGCCAGATGGGTCTCCAAGCCCTTCTGGCTGCCCCCAATTGTTTTCCAAATCTACAATCACCCATGAGCACAATTCATCAAGTCACATCGCCTTTAGTACCAAATGTGTACAGTGGATACCAAGATCCATTTAATCCTCTAGGGCAGAGGTCTGCAGCCTTTGGCTCACCAGATGTTTTGGGCTACATGTCCCATCATCAGGACTAGGTCTGATGGTGGGACAGGTAGCTCAAAAACTTCTGATGGGACATGTGGACATCTACACCCCAACACTTCCAGTTTTCTGCTAAAGCCACCAAGATCTTGCTCCTTTTTGGGCCTACCTTTCCTTGTCCCTCTCCCAGTTGTCTGTTTGTTTTGTCTTGCTTTTTTCTGTGTCCCGATATCCCCACTGCCACCGGCCTGCAGTGCTTCCTGCAGTGATATCCTCTACGCCACCCTCCTGCTTGCCCCCACCTTCTCTTGCTGACAAGTTTGCATCTTCATTAAGAATCCTTCTTCCTCGGGAAATATCATTGCCTTGTTTTTTTTTTTATCCTTGGCACTTGCCTTTTGTCTTTCTTGCCTCCTTTGCGCCCTTTCTTTGCACAAGGTGTGCCAATGCGGCCTCATAAACAGGATGCCCTTACTTTCATGCCACAATATGTATTCTAAAGTAAGCCGCGTTTGCAGCCGCCCCAAGGAATGGTTCAAAACAGAGGTTCTCTTATTGGGAAGTGAAAACAATGCCACCATTTCCTTTAACTGGCCGCGTCCATTAGCCAGTAAACCCTGTATTGTCCGCAAGGCTGAAAAGTATGAATTCTGTGTAAATTACAGCACACCTTCATACGTTGGGTTTGCGCGGTGCCGAAGAGCACGAACATCGACCAAATTCTCAGAAAAGTCCTCATGCTACTGAACGCCAACCAACCGATGGAGCTGGCTCGGTGGCTGTTTATATCAACACCCTAGATAGTAGCATCCTCAGAGACCCAATCCAGAAATGACCGTGATTGCAAAGCAAGACAGCTAGAGCATTAACGCGCAACAGAGAGTACAATGTAAGAACAATGTCACTTCTGACCAAGGCGCAAGCTACATTTAGAAGCTAGCAACTCATCGCCCCTCCACCAGTAGCCTTTTCTCCTCCAATGCTTCTCTGATCAGTGAAAGAAGGTTCAAGGTAAGTATGGTGGTTGAACACTAAGCACAATGGGAACTACCCTGTAAAAATGATTTACTAGTTGCACTGGGATCTTAAAAGAGCCTCCCTTAGGTTTAAGAAAAAACAGAGCACTCGATTGCTAGAAGTACCATGGTATGACTCCCCAGACACTACACGAGAGGGACTAGTATGTCAGTAAGCTATTTGGCTGCCTCAATGCACTGACTCAGCCCAAACTATTTTTCTGGCTACAGCAAAAGCCCAGAAGGATTAACCACACATGCCCCCCACCGCCCCAAGTCTTCTGCTTTCTGGGGGAGATGATTAACAGCTTGTGACCCTATCAGTGATTTTGCCTGCCTGCCACCGTCACTGGTAAAGGGAGCACACTGAAGCCACTACCAGTACAAATACTGATTCAGTGTGTGATGCACACTGTGTGCTCTGTGCATCACAATTCTTTTAAATAAATAACTAAATGGATACATGACTAATGCAGTGTCTATTTTGACATTTGAGTTTGTATATAACTGTAAGAAACCCTACCAACAATTTTCCCCAAGGCTTATTTCTTTTAGCCTCTGAAAGAGATATATCGGCGATGCGCTGTTGAATGCCATTGCGGCATTCTCGCCTGGTTAAACCCTTGCTGCTTGGCTGTTCCTTGCCACTGATATTGTTGAACCAACTGACTCATTTTCTCGTACCCGTGTGGTTCTTAATCTACTTGATCTTAAATAATTAAATATATGCGATCTAGTCTCTTAGCCCACAAATATTCCATTTTTTGACGTCCAGATCAATTTGATAAATTGGCTTGCAGCTTCCACGTGCATTTGGAGTTCTTCGCGTTTCTAGGATTGCAACCAATCAATCAATCAATCAAATTATGTGTATTCGGATAAAGGAAACATCCGTCAAACACAAACAGTGCATCGCACAGAAAGATTGTAAACAAAATGCACCAATACACGTAATGGACAAAACCCTCCCCAGCACAAATTCATACATTCTCAAAACGAAAACATGAAAACCACACATTATCAAATGAATAAAATGCAGCGTCCTATGCCCGCAAAAAAAAAAAAAACCTTTCTTTTGTACATAGCAGCCTTCAGATAGGACAGGAGATCCCATGTCGTCAGTTCCGTTCCTGACGTCAAAAGGAGCATCATGGCGCCTCTATCCTGACGTAAATCCGTACATTTTAAGATCTGTAACATCGTCCGTTTTCTTATCTCCCCGTAGCCTGGACAAAACAATATAACATGTCTCAGACACACAGGGCCTCTGGGGTCATCCAGGCTATTTCTCTGTGTTTCCCCTCAGCAGTAAGCAATCAAATCTTACCCTAGTAATGAGCCAACTCGGATGCCTTTTCCCGGCCCCGACGAGATACGGCTGTAAGCTGGAGAGCCCACTAATAAGCCTGTGATAACAGTCGAGATACGTCACCCGTACTGCAAGGGCGCGTTTTGTTGCAATCCCCCGTGTCACTGCCTCCTTGTAGGTTCTTACTTCCAGCGACGATAACACTGCAACAGGAGGAAACTGGACAGGGACATCACACTGACGCAAAAAATACTTAACAGCCCTCAACCAGGATATTTTTTGCCCACTTATCCCTAATCAACGTATTTCTTAAGATGAAATGGCATAAGGTTGCAATCTTACTGCCCCATAGTCTGAGCCAAAAATAACTTGGGGCAGCTGCCCAATCATCGCCCCAAAAGGCCATCCCTAGTTCCCTGTGAACCGCGGCACAGGATTATGAACCGGGGAGGCCTAGAAGATTATTTTTTTAATGGTTTTCTTTACCCTGCTAGTCACCGGGCTTACAATGGCCCCACAAAGTGGCTAGGATTGCATTGACGATTTAGCATTTCAGAGAAATCTCTTGTTGGTAGATCTGTTATAGAACTGTTTTACAATGGTGGCCAGAGTATTGGTAAAGATCACATGAAATTGATTATTAAAACTGTCTGATCCTTGGAATTGTCTTAATTTTAAAGACAGTATAGCCCCAGACCTGTGAAGGAAATACATCTATTTTCAGAATTGGTGCTGTGTACTTTGATCACTGGGTCTCTAAACAAGTGTCCAAATCTTAAATTAATTATTGTGATATCAGTATTAGCCTGATGACGATAAATACATTTTGAGTGAAGTTCAATGTTATTTGTCAATAAGACCCCGGTCTCTTTGCCTTTTAGCCTGTCAAGAAGACACTTGGAGTTGCCATCACCTGGCGCAGATGACTCTCTAAGGTAAACAAACTGTTTTCATCTTTCTTTTCATGTCAACACATGCAGATAATGAATAGCACACGTGTGCCCTCTCCTCAAATGATTGACTAACTTTGGCCTCAAAGGCCTCCAGAGACTTTGATTTAATTTCAACTTTTGAGATGTAACATGCATTTGTCCTTTTTGTGAAATAAATCGGCCTCACTGGTATGCGTTCAGGTTTTATAATGGCAACCTGCATTCTTACTGCTTTGCTATTTATGTGTTGTTAATTGACGTGTTATTTCCAATTGTAGCTTATTAATTCATGTGTTTTGTCTCTGAGGATGCGTAGTGCCTGTAGTCTCCACGTTGTGCAATGCTTTGCTTGGGATGACGGGACACGTGTTATTGTGACAGGTGCATGGGCGGATAAGAGGATGTGACATTAAATAATGTAGGTGCATCTCCTTTGGTGTAACCATCTCCTTCAGTGGGAACTATGTGGGGTTGGGATTGAGTATAACCCCGCCCTGGGGTTTTCGTAATCACTCCCTAAATATCCAAAGGACCGGGGTCCCGTGCTAATCTTTAAGCGCTGGCCTCTTCCTTTGCTCTGTCTGCTATCCCTATATTTCCAAAGGACCATGGTCCCGTGCTAATCTTTAAGCGCCGGCCTAATCCTTTGCTCTGTCTGCTATCCCTATATTTCCAAAGGACCATGGTCCCGTGCTAATCTTTAAGCGCCGGCCTAATCCTTTGCTCTGTCTGCGATCCCTAAATATCCAAAGGACCGTGGTCCTGTACTAATCTTTAAGCGCCGGCCTCTTCCTTTGCTCTGTCTGCTCTCCCTAAATATCCAAAGTATAGTGGCCCCATACTAATCTTTAAGCACCGGCCTCTTCCTTTGTTCTGTCTGCTCTCCCTAAATATCCAAAAGACCATGGTCCCGTACTAATGTTTAAGCACAGGCCTCTTCCTTTGCTCTGTCTGCTTTCCTTAAATATCCTTAGGACTGTGGTCCTGTACTAATCTTTAAGTGCCGGCCTCTTCCTTTGCTCTGTCTGCTATCTCTAAATATCCAAAGAGCCCTGGTCCCGTACTAATCTTTAAGGGCCGGCCTCTTCCTTTGCTCTGTCTGTTATCCCTAAATATCCAAAGAGCCGTGGTCCCGTACTAATCTTTAAGCACCGGCCTCTTCCTTTGCTCTGTCTGCTATCCCTAAATTTCCAAAGGACTGTGCTCCCTTACTAATCCTTAAGCACCAGCCTCTTCCTTTGCTCTGTCAGCTATCCCTAAATATCCAAAGAGCCGTGGTCCCGTACTAATCTTTAAGCGCCGGCCTCATCCTTTGCTCTGTCTGCTATCCCCAAATATCCAAAGGACAGTGGTCCCGTACTAATCTTTAAGCACCGGTCTCTTCCTTTGATCGGTCTGCTATCCCTAAATATCCAAAGGGCTGTGGTCCCGTACTAATCTTTAAGCACCGGTCTCTTCCTTTGATCGGTCTGCTATCCCTAAATATCCAAAGGGCTGTGGTCTCGCACTAATCTTTAAGCGCCGGCCTCTTCCTTTGCTCTGTCTGCTCTCCCTAAATATCCAAAGGATAGTGGTCCCATACTAATCTTTAAGCACCGGCCTCTTCCTTTGTTCTGTCTGCTCTCCCTAAATATCCAAAAGACCATGGTCCCGTACTAATCTTTAAGCACCGGCCCCTTCCTTTGCTCTGTCTGCTTTCCTTAAATATCCAAAGGACTGTGGTCCTGTACTAATCTTTAAGTGCCGCCTCTTCCTTTGATCTGTCTGCTATCTCTAAATATCCAAAGAGCCCTGGCCCCGTACTAATCTTTAAGGGCTGGCCTCTTCCTTTGCTCTGTCTGTTATCCCACAATATCCAAAGAGCCGTGATCCCGTACTAATCTTTAAGCACCAGCCTCTTCCTTTGCTCTGTCTGCTATCCCTAAATTTCCAAAGGACTGTGCTCCCTTACTAATCCTTAAGCGCCGGCCTCTTCCTTTGCTCTGTCAGCTATCCCTAAATATCCAAAGGACCGTGGTCCCGTGCTAATCTTTAAGCGCCGGCCTCTTCCTTTGCTCTGTCTGCTCTCCCTAAATATCCAAAGGACCGTGGTCCTGTACTAATCTTTAAGCGCCGGCCTCTTCCTTTGCTCTGTCTGCTATCCCTAAATATCCAAAGGACTGTGGTCTCGTACTAATCTTTAAGCGCCGGCCTCTTCCTTTGCTCTGTCTGCTCTCCCTAAATATCCAAAGGATAGTGGTCCCATACTAATCTTTAAGCACTGGCCTCTTCCTTTGCTCTGTCTGCTTTCCTTAAATATCCAAAGGACTGTGGTCCCGTACTAATCTTTAAGCACCGGTCTCTTCCTTTGATCAGTCTGCTATCCCTAAATATCCAAAGGGCTGTGGTCTCGCACTAATCTTTAAGCGCTGGCCTCTTCCTTTGCTCTGTCTGCTATCCCTAAATAGCCAAAGGACCGTGGTCCCGTACTAATCTTTAAGCGTCGGCCTCTTCCTTTGCTCTGTCTGCTATCCCTAAATATCCAAAGGACCGTGGTCCCGTACTAATCTTAAAGCACCGGCCTCTTCCTTTGATCTGTCTGCTATCCCTAAATATCCAAAGGACCGTGGTCCCATACTAATCTTTAAGCGCCAGCCTCTTCCTTTGCTATGTCTGCTATCCCTAAATATCCAAAGGGCTGTGGTCCCGTTCTAATCTTTAAGCGCTGGCCTCTTCTTTTGCTCTGTCTGCTATCCCTAAATATCCAAAGGACCGTGGTCCCGTACTAATATTTAAGCGCCGGCCTCTTCCTTTGCTCTGTCTTCTATCCCTAAATATCCAAAGGACTGTGGTCCCGTACTAATCTTTAAGCGCCGGCCTCTTCTTTTGATCTGTCTGCTATCCCTAAATATCCAAAGACCGTGCTCCAGTACCAATCTTTAAGCACCGGCCTCTCCCTTTGCTCGGTCTGCTATCCCTAAATATCCAAAGGACCGTGCTCCTGTACTAATCTTTAAGCACCGGCCTCTCCCTTTGCTCTGTCTACTATCTCAAGAACGACCTTTTGGAGATAATTGGGAGCACTGCAAAAGCACCTGTTACTGTACTATTCTCTCCATCACATAACATCAGCTTCTCAGATTGGACATTTAAAATGTTGGTTTTGCGTATACCTCGCACATACACGATGACTATTAATTATGTTGACATCAATTTGTTTTTGTCATCAATATTTATGACAATGGATCAAGCTGCTTCTTTTGTTTTCTTTTTGCATTAAATTAAGTTATTCAGCTCTCTATATCTGTGCACGCTAATCGCCCTGAACCAGGTATTTATACAGGCCAAATACGTTAGGTCAACCAGACACGCCTTTAGTGTGGAAGGCCCTGATTCCATCAATTATATTTCTTGAATCCCTGCAACGCGGACTCCCAGTTTCCTTAAAAGGAGCTGACATTGGGGGGTTTCTTAACTTGATTGCTTTCTACCTTGTATACTAATCATTTTTCCAGGCGGGTGTCTCAGTGGTGTTTACTGGTCCTTTTTGCAGTAGGGTCTTCTTGTGATCAGATTTCATAAAGGAAGCTAGAGCTCCTTTCTTACATGTGACAACACTGAACAGAAACAGTGGCATTTCCATAACTACCGGCTATAGCTTTGCAAAGTTAAGTGCTATCTATAAACCGCAGCCCCACGACAGGGGATCTTAATGACAGTGGTAAGAAACGTAGGTTTGAATTAAGAGGTGGAATGTGTGACAGTAGAAAGGGTCGCCTTTGATATTGACCGTACAAGAATCAATTCTGAGGGGGAAATATTTGTAAGGGTAGTGGACCATGGTCTTCTTTTCACCCTAGGTATTACATATATTTTGAGGCAGGGAGCAGCCTTATTGCACTTTCCCAGGCTGAGAAAACATTTGGAAAAAGAGCACTGATGTTTATTTTCTGGTGTCTGCCTCAGTGTTGTTTTAATATCATTGTGCATTGCACTGTTGCACTTTAGAAATTCCTACACAAATAACAAAATAATTCAATGTATTTATTTTCCAATTTGCAACAAAAAATGGATAGCCGATCCACATAGTCTAGGGTGTTATGACACATGTTAGAAAACAGTATTGTGATTGAATAGTGTGATTAGTAGGGCGAAGAGGCTATTTGACCAGAACATAGAGTTAATAGTAGGACAATCTTTATCACTTGCTGACATGAGTCTATTTGTCTCACTTATATATTCATGTAAGCTGACATATGTTTCGGCCTACATTTTACAATTTTTATTACTGGCCTTCATGAGGACAATATGATGGAGAAATGAAAAGTCGTACAGTGCTGTGGATTTATTTATTAGGGTTTGTTTCTTAGTCTATTTTTCTTTCCAGTGGAAAAGTTCATATTTAGGGCCACAATGGCACCAAGAGAAGAAGACTTATTTATGCACATAAGCAATATTTTTTCAAAGTTATTGGAACATGTAATATTAAAGGGCAGTACAATAAAGTAAGACGAGCGGTTCATCACTAATGTTTCATTGATAAGGTACATTTTTTGATAATTCACTGCAGTACGCAGCTTGTGAGATATTGTTTGCTCAGCTGCAGAGAAACTAGTTAGGATAGCACAATGAAAAGAGCTGTTTCTCATAAAGGTTGGGCAATATATTGCAATCTTTTTTCAGTGCATTCTAGCTGAATTTCGCAGCCACGTTAATTCAAAGAAGGAAAAGGTGACTTATTCCTTTGCTTGAGTTGCTTTGTAAAAATAGCTCTTAGCATACAATTAAAAGGTAGGGATCGGAATTTCAAGTGGTCTTTGATTCTAAGCCAATGCTTAAGGTAAAAATTTAATTTGAAAATGCGAGTGAGTTCTTATATTGCACTTTCTCGTGCTGCTCAGCGCGTCTTGCTTCAAGACAAGTGCGTTACACCCGAGCTATCTTCCTGGCATAGGTAGATCTGTAATGTTTGCATAGTCACAGAATGATATTAGGTGTAAAGGCACATGCTATCCCTTGTGTTTCCAATTGGGCAGTGGGCTTTTTCAAGGCTATCGGCACATTTACATCTACACAGAAGGGTAATAGGTCCTAAAAGCTAGTAAACAGGACTCTTTGACAAATGTGTCTTTGTGATGTGTTAATTGAACACAGAATTATGTAATAAAAAACCTGTTGGAAGAGATTGAGAATTTTTAGAGGAAACCAATAAAACGTCCAATTTAGCGTTTAGTTATAGATTGGACTGTATTGTTGCGGGAAACTTTATACTGAATAAGTGACTTGATACCACAAATGAAGAACCAATTCAGTTATACCAAACTTTCATGCCTAGATGGAAACATGTTGTATAGCCTTAGAAAAGCCCAAGGGGCGAAACCCGTATAGGCAACCAGACATACATGTGCCTGAAGCTAAACCTAGGATGGTTTAATATTTCTGTTGCAAATTTAATTTATATTAAAAGGTCTTATGACTTTTATTTATTTTAACATATGTTATTGTTAAAAATCTGTTTTTTTATAGTATTCATTACAATTATTAAACTCAATTCTTTTAGAATCATAGTGCCTTGTGTGCTTGTATAGCCTGTGACCTGTAGCCCTAGAAGTGTAGTCTTTACAGTAGATCGGTCTACGTTCAGATCAAGTATAGCATTAAAAGCACGTCCTGGATGGAAGCCATTGTCTGAAAAATATCTCTTTTACATGGGTTTTGCTGTTTATTTGGCTACTAGATGGATAACAAAGAGTGGTCATTTTACTGTTATTCTATGTGCACAACCAGTAGTTGACCTTGTGGGTCCCTGTTCACCACACTGACCTTACCTCCCATCTACCAACCTTTATGCCCTCAGTTGCTGATGACTTGAAGAAGATCGCCATGGACCGTAGGAATTGTATTATTACCAATGCGGAGACCTCAGTGGGATATGAACCTCGAGAGGCCCTGGGGTATTAGGTTCTGGCATGGTTACGCCAAAAGACTGGGCCAGGTGTCGTGAGACTGACAGACTTGAAACGTATTCGTAGGATTAAGATCAAGCAATGGTGCGCTCAGGACGGCAGGGAGTGTATACTGGTGGGTTGCGGCACCAGTAACTTGCCATCTTATTTGTCCATCTGTAGTGACTTGTGTCAGAACTGAAGATCGTTGATGATTTCGCTAATTGCTTTATTACTCACGGATTCTGTATTTTATTGTTTTTTGGGTATTGTTTTTTAATTGTTTTATGTTGCGCTCTGAGGCCTGGGGGCGTGTTGGAGCACTGCAAAAAAATAAAATAATTCCTAGATTTTTTGTTTTTTGTTTTAATCACGTACCTGAGTTTAATTTGTAAGCGCGGATCCGGGATTCGAACCTCTGTTGCTCTGCATGGCCTTGCTTCCAAGACCAGTGCATTGCCCCTGTTCTATCCTCTGTAAAATAGGTCCTGTTGTTTTCAAACCAGAGGTGGCAATGAATTGGAGAAAGTTCCATTTTGACCATAACCTCACACATACAATTCATTACACAATAATAGCGAGTGGCGTATTCTATAGCAGTGACAAGGTTTGCTAAATATGTCCAAGACAGTGGTACGTTGTTACATAGACTATCATTTTGTAACCCACAATGTGGTCCACTCCATTTGGTCACCAGGTGCTCTTTTTTGTCAAGGGGACGTTCCCCATAAGATCCCCTCCATAAACCACCCCCTAAACCACTCCACCTCTCTACTCCCCTATCCACACAAACCCACATATATGTTTATAGTGTTTATAACGAGGTCCCTTTCCTCGTTTGCATATTAGTCATTAATTTTTCCCTGTTTTGGTTTAATTGTATTTTTTTAATATATATATGTTGTGTGTTTAGGGGTAGGAGATTAGTGGGTGGCAGGGTGAGGTGGTGGGGGTAGGTTAGATGAGGGGGTGGGGAAAAACACCCCCATTTAAAAAAACAAAATGGACCAAAACGTCCATGGGAAAAATGCACAATCAATGTAAAAACGAGGAAAGTAACCTCGTTAGAAACACATACAACCATATACATATATGTATTTGGTTAAATCGACCAGATTGTAGACTGGTCTATGTAACAATGGAAATCGGTTATAGTGAGGGCCTCAAATTCAATTATTGGGTAATGGCAGAGGCGGTGCTAGGGTGGGGCAAGTGTGCTATAACCCCGGGTCTTTTGGCTGTAGCCCCAGATAGAAGCTTAGGGGCTATAACCAAAAGGCTAGCTCGCCCCGAGTCCCGACAGTCCCGACATTAGCGTACCCCCAGATCTTTTCCAGACCTAGCAACACATCTGTGTAATGGATCTTGCGAGGATGGAGTTTCCGGCTTATGTATGTGGTCGGTTTTGCTTACCCATCTTCCACTTGGGGTAGTACAGCCCCTGTACTCCTACTCCTACGGAAGAGGAGCCTGTTTGCAAAATAAACTCTAGAGAAGTCTGGCATAATGGGATCCGGGCTCCTACAGCGGGCTTCTTTCACTTGATCAAAAGCAGCCTGATCTTTAACCCACCCCCCTGAATGATGTGGGGACAGGTTTTTTTTGTTTGTTTGTCTGCAAGTGGTCCTGCTGTATCAGAAACATTGGGACTGTACTGCCAATATTACCTGCCCTACTAAACCCAGTAATGCCCGAATATAATGTTTTGTGATGGGTCTTTGGACCTGTTGAACGGCTTCCACTTGAGCTTTTTCGGGCCATACCTGACCACTTCCCACCTGAAAACCTAGATACTCGACAGATGGGCGGGCGAGAGGGCACTTGGCCATTAGGTGAGCTTTACTCAATTAGTCACATACATGGATCAAGTGTCATAGGTGCTGTGTTCCTTCCAGCTTGCACTACGGACAATGATATACAGACCTCTGCAGCTTGCACTATGGAGAACGATATACAGATCTGTGCAGCTTGCACTATGGACAATGATATACAAACCAATGATATACAGACCTGTGCCGCTAGCACTATGGACAACGATATACAGACCTCTGTATATCGTTGTCCATAGTGCAAGCTGTAGACTAGTTATGGATAACGTTATACAGACCTGTGCAGCTTGCACTTTGGACAATATACACACCTGTGCAGCTTGCACTATGGCCAATGTTATACAGACCTGTGTAGCTTGCATTATGGACACCGATATAGAGACCTGTGCAGCTTGCACTATGGACAACGATATGCAGACTAGTTATGGATAACGTTATACAGACCTGAGCAGCTTGCACTATGGACAAGGTTATACAGACCTGAGCAGCTTGCACTATGGAAAAGGTTATACAGACCTGTGCAGCTTGCACTATGGACAAGGTTATACAGACCTGAGCAGCTTGCACTATGGACAAGGTTATACAGACCTGTGCAGCTTGCACTATGGACAAAGTTATACAGACCTGAGCAGCTTGCACTATGGACAAGGTTACACAGACCTGAGCAGCTTGCAGTATGGACAAGGTTATACAGACCTGTGCAGCTTGCACTATGGACAAGGTTATACAGACCTGTGCAGCTTGCACTATGGACAAGGTTATGCAGACCTCTGCAGCTGGCACTATGGACAACAATATACACACCTTTGCGGCTTGCACTATGGACAACGATATGCAGACTAGTTATGGATAACGTTATACAGACCTGTGCAGCTTGCACTTTGGACAATATACACACCTGTGCAGCTTGCACTATGGCCAATGTTATACAGACCTGTGTAGCTTGCATTATGGACACCGATATAGAGACCTGTGCAGCTTGCACTATGGACAACGATATGCAGACTAGTTATGGATAACGTTATACAGACCTGAGCAGCTTGCACTATGGACAAGGTTATACAGACCTGAGCAGCTTGCACTATGGACAAGGTTATACAGACCTGTGCAGCTTGCACTATGGACAAGGTTATACAGACCTGAGCAGCTTGCACTATGGACAAGGTTATACAGACCTGTGCAGCTTGCACTATGGACAAAGTTATACAGACCTGAGCAGCTTGCACTATGGACAAGGTTACACAGACCTGAGCAGCTTGCAGTATGGACAAGGTTATACAGACCTGTGCAGCTTGCACTATGGACAAGGTTATACAGACCTGTGCAGCTTGCACTATGGACAAGGTTATGCAGACCTCTGCAGCTGGCACTATGGACAACAATATACACACCTTTGCGGCTTGCACTATGGACAACGATATGCAGACTAGTTATGGATAACGTTATACAGACCTGTGCAGCTGGCACTATGGACAACAATATACACACCTGTGCAGCTTGCACTATGGATAACGATATGAAGACTAGTTATGGATAACGTTATACAGACCTGAGCAGCTTGCACTATGGACAAGGTTATACAGACCTGTGCAGGTTGCACTATGGACAAGGTTATACAGACCTGTGCAGCTTGCACTATGGACACGGTTATACAGACCTGAGCAGCTTGCACTATGGACAAGGTTATACAGATCTGTGCAGCTTGCACTATGGACAAGGTTATACAGACCTGTGCAGCTTGCACTATAGACAAGGTTATACAGACCTGTGCGGCTAGCACTATGGACCAGGTTATACAGACCCGTGTACAGAGCTCGCGGCCTTCCTGTCTGCGCTCTCCGAAGCAACAGCAAAGCTACTTTGCATTTATCCTTCCTCCCCACTAACCTCCCCCTCCCCTCTTTCAGAGGCAGCGGAGTACTTGCTGACCGTGCACATGGCAATGGAAGGCGGTGTACATGTAACCTCGTATGCACTTCGATGTCTTCCTAACGACGCATGCAAACCGTGCTTAGACCGTGAAGGTGTTAGGTGTGTGTGCACTGTACACACAGAGACACACACACACAGTTCTGCTATGCATAATCGGACCATTTCGTGTGCCAGTGGGAGACTTCAAAGGCAAGTCTATAATACCACATGCGGTTTACTTGGAAGAACCTGCTCGCGACCGCCCTCGGACTTGGGGGGCCTCTGTTTTGTCTCCGTACCAATAGTGGACATGATTGAAAACCTTAGGCCGCATGAAAGCGCCCCTCAAGGTGAGGAGAGGGGTTCAAAGGGCCGTTCTGCCAGGGGCCGTCACAAAAAAGCTGTTTATTTTGATGGCGGGCACCCGGGCACTTACTTGACAGATTGCGCCCTGTGGGGGTTAGGGTGTCGCTGAGGTTAGAGGCCCGGGTTTTCTGTTGCTATGAGCTGCCCACCGAGCGCCCACTGTTCGGGGCGTATAGGATCGCAGTGGGGGGGTGGAAAGGGAAGCCCCCGTCCCCCCCCCCCGCCGAGTATTTAGTGCTTAATAGCCCCTTGGCTGCAGCGGTGCAGTGTGCGGAAGTTACTCTGATTAGGCGCGGTCAATCAGGCCGCACAATGCGAGCTGTCGCTCCCCACTCAGCCCTGAAGTGCAGAACAAAGCCATTGTGCTGAGCCCGGCTCTCCTAGCGCTTGCAGTTGCAGTCCCGGCGCCAAGGCGCTACCTCCGCCCTCGCCCGTGCGCCAGAGAGGTACTGGGAGACAGGAAGGCGCACGTGGCATTTCAGCAGGGACACACACATATTTATAAATCATTGGCAAGGGACAGTGATGCTGCTGGGGCACAAACCCCCAATATACTCAACCTTTTAAGAGGCGAGCTCTCTGTAAACACACCTGTCTGTGATTGTCACGCGCTCCCGCTCTGCACTAGTCTGCCTTCCTATGTTGACCTCTCTTCTGCTACCCCCCTCCCCCCCCCCGCATGGCAGGGGTCTGCAACCGTTGGCTCTCCAGATGCTTTGAACTACAACTCCCACTAGCCCTGGCCAGCATGGTCAATGGCGAGGGATCATGGGAGCTGTAGTCCAGAAATCTGGTGATCCACAGGTGGCAGATCCCTGCTCTAGCTGCTCTAGCCGATAATCCCCCTCTCTCTCTTATACATCCATCGCTCTTGCTACCTGCCTGTCCCTCCCTCCCTCCCTCCCTCCCTCCCTCCCTCCCTCCCTCCCTCCCTCCCTCCCTCCCTCCCTCCCTCCCTCCTTCCTTCCTTCCTTCCTTCCTTCCTTCCTTCCTTCCTTCCTTCCTTCCTTCCTTCCTTCCTTCCTTCCTTCCTTCCTTCCTTCCTTCCTTCCTTCCTTCCTTCCTTCCTTCCTTCCTTCCTTCCTTCCTTCCTTCCTTCCTTCCTTCCTTCCTTCCTTCCTTCCTTCCTTCCTTCCTTCCTTCCTTCCTTCCTTCCTTCCTTCCTTCCTTCCTTCCTTCCTTCCTTCCTTCCTTCCTTCCTTCCTTCCTTCCTTCCTTCCTCCTTCCTTCCTTCCTTCCTTCCTTCCCACAGTGTTAAAGTTTAAGAGGTCGTGTGGACGCGCCCATTGTCGCACGGAGACAAAACGCTTTGAAGGAGATTAGCTCTCGGCCGGGATGCGCTTTTGAAAAGGGACACTGCTCTTGAGCTGGTCCTGAGACCCCCATAATGGGGCGTGAAAGGGCCACATTGAGCTGTTGTTGGCGCCGAGCTAGGGGGAGAACAGACGGGGACAAGGTTCCCGGATCACCGTGAACAAAGCCATCCAGGGAATCTTCCAGCGAGCTGTCGTGGGGGATCCTGTCACGGCTTCCTTGAGTCGGAGGAGAGGCTGTGCAGCCAGCTGTGTGCTGGAGGTGCAGGCCTCGCCGAGACTCCTGGCAGCGATGCCCTGGCACGCTACAGAGTGGGCACGGGCTCCCCAACATTCAGAAGTACCCGCTGGGGCCTTGAGTACCCTGACAGCCACAGTGATCCTGCAAGATAGACAGAGCGGGGACCTGCAGCCAGGGGTCCCCCCCAAAGGCTGTGCTCAAACAACTTAGGGTCCTGTTCCCTAAGATGCTTTCCAATGTGCAGGCAGCTTCCAAAGTAAGTGCCCATTCAGAGAAGGGTGAGTTTACTCACGAGTAGCTTGCCATGCCTGCGCACAACCTGCGCTACGCCTGCCCTGCACACCAGGCACACATTATGCCTCAAGGGTCATGGCGGGAGGGCCGAGGGGAGGGGGGGGGGGGCTTTTCAGCATTCAGCACAGCGGGGCGATTCCCTATGGACCGCCCCTCCCCCTTGTGGACACGGCATAACAACATGTTATTTTATTTATAATAAACCACAGAAACCATTCTAAAGATTTGGAAACACAAGGTCACAGTTTATTAGGTGCAACACAAAAAGGGGCGTTCCCAGCCGCACCACACAGTAATATACATTTCCAGGATGGCCCGTGTCAGTCCCTGTCCGCACTTGGCCATAAGCAGACATTCGCTTCCGGTTCTGTACTGCCAGTCAGTAAACATTCTCAGGACCACTGACTTCAGATGCTGTAGCTCGCCCTCAACTGCCCTGGAGGGGAGTCAGTGCCTGTCCCCTGGATTTGGCTTGAGCCCCACCATTCCTGAAGCGCTACCGGCCAAAGCCGCAGCGTCAAAACTCATCTCTGTCTAGGACCGTCCAAACCCTCCTCCTGGGCACTGTACAGGAACACTCCCCGCCATTTTGGCACTGTACCAGGACACTCCCCCCCCTCCCTCATTGGCACTGTACAGGAACCCTCACATCTTGGCACTGTACAGGAACACTCCCTGCCATCTTGGCAATGTACCAGGACACTCCCCCCCTCATTGGCACTATACAGGAACTCTTGCATCTTGGCACTGTACAGGAACACTCCCTGCCATCTTGGCACTGTACCAGGACACTCCCCCCTCATTGGCACTGTACAGGAACACTCCCTGCCATCTTGGCACTGTACCAGGACACTCCACCCTCCCTCATTGGCACTATACAGGAACCATCACATCTTGGCACTGTACAGGAACACTCCCTGCCATTTTGGCACTGTACCAGGACACCCCCCCCCTCATTGGAACTATACAGGGACCCTCACATCTTGGCACTGTACAGGAACACTCCCTGCCATCTTGGCACTGTACAAGGACACGCCCCCCCCCCATTGGCACTATACAGGAACCCTCGCATCTTGGCACTGTACAGGAACACTCCCTGCCATCTTGGCACTGTACCAGGACACTCCCCCCTCATTGGCACTGTACAGGAACACTCCCTGCCATCTTGGCACTGTACCAGGACACTCCCCCCCCCCCCTCCCTCATTGGCACTATACAGGAACCCTCACATCTTGGCACTGTACAGGAACACTCCCTGTCATCTTAGCACTGTACCAGGACACCCCCCCCCCATTGGCACTGTACAGGAACACTCGCATCTTGGCACTGTACAGGAACACTCCCTGCCATCTTGGCACTGTACCAGGACACTCCCCCCTCATTGGCACTGTACAGGAACACTCCCTGCCATCTTGGCACTCTACAGGACACTTCCCCCCCTCCCTCATTGGCACTATACAGGAACCCTCACATCTTGGCACTGTACAGGAACACTCCCTGCCATCTTGGCACTGTACCAGGACACTCCCCCCTCATTGGCACTCTACAGGAATCCTCACATCTTGCCACTGTACAGGAACACTCCCTGCCATCTTGGCACTGTAGAAGGACACTCCCTCCCTCATTGGCACTATACAGGAACCCTCACATCTTGGCACTGTACAGGAACACTCCCTGCCATCTTGGTACTGTACAGGAACACCCCCTTCCTCATGGGCACTATACAGGAACCCTCGCATCTTGGCACTGTACAGGAACACTCCCTGCCATCTTGGCACGATACAGGAACCCTCACATCTTGGCACTGTACAGGAACACTCCCTGCCATCTTGGCACTGTACCAGGACACTCCCTCCCGCATTGGCACTGTACAGGAATTCTCGCATCTTGGCACTGTACAGTAACACTCCCTGCCATCTTGGTACTGTAAAAGGACCCTCCTTCCCTCATTGGCACTATACAGGAATTCTCACATCTTGCCACTGTACAGGAACACTCCCTGCCATCTTGGCACTGTAGAAGGACACTCCCTCCCTCATTGGCACTATACAGGAACCCTCGCATCTTGGCACTGTACAGGAACACTCCCTGCCATCTTGGTACTGTACAGGAACACCCCCTTCCTCATGGGCACTATACAGGAACCCTCACATCTTGGCACTGTACAGGAACACTCCCTGCCATCTTGGCACGATACAGGAACCCTCACATCTTGGCACTGTACAGGAACACTCCCTGCCATCTTGGCACTGTACCAGGACACTCCCTCCCTCATTGGCACTATACAGGAACCCTCACATCTTGGCACTGTACAGGAACACCCCCTTCCATCTTGGCATTGTACAGGAACACTCTCTCCCAGGATGGCACTGTACAGGAACACTCCCTTCCATCTTGGCACTGTACAGGAACGCTCCCTCCCTCATGGGCAGTATACAGGAAACCTCGCATTGTGGCACAGTACAGGAATACTCCCTGCCATTTTAGCATTTTACAGGATCACGACCTCCCGGAACGGCACTGTACAGGAACACTCCCTTCCGTCTTGGCATTGTAAAGGTGCACTCCCTCCCGGGTTGTCACTGTACACGAACACTCCCTACCAGGATGGCACTGTACAGGAACACTCCCTTCCATCTTGGCAATGTACAGGAACACTTCCTTCTGTCTTGGCACTATACAGGAACGCTCTCGTCTTGGCACTGTACAGAAACACTCCCTGCCATCGTGGCATTGTACAGGAACACTCCCTGCCATCTTGGCACCATACAGTAACACTCCCTCCCGGGTTGGCACTATACAGGAGCACTCCCTCCCGGATGGCACTGTACATGAACACTTCCATCTATTGTGCCGGTGTTCAGGAACACTCCCTGCCATCTTGGCACTGTACAGGAACACTCCTTCCCGGGTTGGCACTATACAGGTACACTCTCTCCGGGGTTGGCACTGTACAGGAACACTCCCTCGCAGGATGGCACTGTACAGGAACACTCCCTTCCATCTTGGCAATGTACAGGAACACTTCCTTCTGTCTTGGCACTATACAGGAATGCTCTCGTCTTGGCACTGTACAGGAACACTCCCTGCCATCTTGGCACTGTACAGTAACACTCTCTACCGGGTTGGCACTATACAGGAGCACTCCCTCCCGGATGGCACTGTACATGAACACTCCCATCTATTGTGCCGGGGTTCAGGAACACTCCCTGCCATCTTGGCACTGTACAGGAACACTCCCTTCCGCCATGGCACTGTACAGGAACACGCCCTGCCATCTTGGCACTGTACAGGAACACTACCTCCCGGGTTGGCACTATACAGGTACACTCTCTCCGGGGTTGGCACTGTACAGGAACACTCTCTCGCAGGATGGCACTGTACAGGAACACTCCCTTCCATCTTGGCACTGTACAGTAACACTCCCTCCCGGGTTGCCACTATACAGGAGCACTCCCTCCCGGATGGCATTGTACATGAACACTTCCATCTATTGTGCCGGTGTTCAGGAACACTCCCTGCCATCTTGGCACTGTACAGGAACACTCCCTTCCGTCTTGGCACTGTACAGGAACACTCCCTTCCATCTTGGCACTATACAGGAACACTCCCTCCCGGGTTGGCACTATACAGGTACACTCTCTCCGGGGTTGGCACTGTACAGGAACACTCCCTCGCAGGATGGCACTGTACAGGAACACTCCCTTCCATCTTGGCAATGTACAGGAACACTTCCTTCTGTCTTGGCACTATAGAGGAATGCTCTCGTCTTGGCACTGTACAGGAACACTCCCTGCCATCTTGGCACTGTACAGTAACACTCCCTCCCGGGTTGGCACTATACAGGAGCACTCCCTCCCGGATGGCACTGTACATGAACACTCCCATCTATTGTGCCGGGGTTCAGGAACACTCCCTGCCATCTTGGCACTGTACAGGAACACTACCTCCCGGGTTGGCACTATACAGGTACACTCTCTCCGGGGTTGGCACTGTACAGGAACACTCTCTCGCAGGATGGCACTGTACAGGAACACTCCCTTCCATCTTGGCACTATACAGGAACACTCCCTCCCGGGTTGGCACTATACAGGTACACTCTCTCCGGGGTTGGCACTGTACAGGAACACTCCCTCGCAGGATGGCACTGTACAGGAACACTCCCTTCCATCTTGGCAATGTACAGGAACACTTCCTTCTGTCTTGGCACTATAGAGGAATGCTCTCGTCTTGGCACTGTACAGGAACACTCCCTGCCATCTTGGCACTGTACAGTAACACTCCCTCCCGGGTTGGCACTATACAGGAGCACTCCCTCCCGGATGGCACTGTACATGAACACTCCCATCTATTGTGCCGGGGTTCAGGAACACTCCCTGCCATCTTGGCACTGTACAGGAACACTCCCTTCCGCCATGGCACTGTACAGGAACTCTCCCTGCCATCTTGGCACTGTACAGGAACACTCCCTTCCGCCATGGCACTGTACAGGAACACGCCCTGCCATCTTGGCACTGTACAGGAACACTACCTCCTGGGTTGGCACTATACAGTTACACTCTCTCCGGGGTTGGCACTGTACAGGAACACTCTCTCGCAGGATAGCACTGTACAGGAACACTCCCTTCCATCTTGGCACTGTACAGGAACACTCCCTTTCATCTTGCCCCTGTACAGGACAACGCCCACCAGCGTTGGCACAGCTAAGGAATACTATGTCGGTACAGTGGAAGCCTCCCCATTCCACCACTGCACTGTACCTCCCCGTACGCACTGCTTAGTAACACTGCCTTCCACCCAAGCACTGCAGAGCAGCACTCTTTCCAACATCCATGTTATGTGTGTGTTTCCCAGCATGCACTGGGCGTATAATGCTCCTAAGTGCCCATCCTTAGGGATTGGGTTCTGTGATGAGGGGTGCCAGTCTCCTTCCTTCTAACATCCAGGTGTGGTGCCAAGCTTGATTAGGGGTGGCGATGCCTGCCCCCACTTCCGGCCGTGCTGAAAGCATCACTCTGGAGTTTGTATGTTTTCAGCCCCCTGCCCCCCCCCACACCCCTCCCGTAAAACTCCACCTTACTGCCCTTATCGACATGCCCGGTGTGTAATGCCCAGCCGTGGCTTCACAACCACGCCCTGCTTTGTGGTGATTTGAACCGTTCTTAACTTTGTTTTGCCGCTATTTGCGCATCCCACGTATTTTTGATATAGTATTCGGAAATTGCAATTCCTTTTATAAATGTGTATTTTATTTGTTTCGCTTACTTTTATTTTTTCATTAGTCTTTGGCTTAAAACAAACCTTTTAGTATTATTATAAGCTTAGATTTCCACAACCAGATATAAGAATAGAAAACCGTGTGCCGGTCTGTAGTCCCTTTTTGCGGGGTCTGGGACCGTCCGGGGTTGGCTGAAAGCGAACCCCCAACATCACATATTGCCGGAGGATAACACAGTCTGTCTCCGCGAGTCTGCCGGGCGCGCAGGGTGCGCGCGTTCCCCGCGCCCCCCACAGTGGGGCGCAAAGTGGAGTCCAGGTCACGGCGCAGAGCCGCCCCGCTGCAGGGCAAACACTGGCACCAAATCACGCGTTGTGGCGCAGCTGGTCCCGCTCTGGTGGAGTCCGTTCCGTTTGCGCTCCTGAATCCCTCCTGGCCGAGGGAGGGTGGGGCGGAGTTCTGCTGCCCTCGCGGACATGTGCAGGGGAATGCGCCCCCCATTGTGTGTGGGCACAAAGCGTGTGCTGATCACACATGGGGGCGCCCGGGAGGTCCGGCGCGCGCGTGATTGGCTGCTGCACACACAGTGCGGGGAGGGAGGGTTGCGCGGCGCAGCGGAGTGCGCGCAGGGTCACCGGCGGAGCTGCTCGTCTGCTTCACGGCCGCGGAACTGGAGGCGCCGCCGTTGCTGCTTCTCATCCCGCGCCGGGTCCCAGGTGAGCCGCCCCTGCGCCCGTTCTCATCATCCGGATGCTAAGCTGAAGACTGCACCCAGAGGATAACTTATTCTCCAAGAGGGAAGAGCAAGCGCGCGCTTGCGCGTTTACTGCCCCTCATCTTTCCGGGTCGCCGTGTTCAGGTATTTATAATACCAGAGCTTGCCTCGCCACCGCGCGCACCTGACTTGCTCTTCTGTCTGGCCCCCCGGGGTGCACCTGTCCGCGACCTTGCGCGTCCAGGTAAAGCACACGGGCATTGCATAGAGCGCGTCGCAGGTGCTCAGCCAGCCGAGAGGGGGCGCTGTTTTCTTGGCAGTGACGCGTCGCGTGGAATCGCCGCTACGTCCTGATGGTTGTATGTCTGTCTGTCCATACATCTCGCTGGCCACATGTTTCTCCTTAAAATGTTTCTGTCGCTCTCCGTCTGTCCACCTGTCTCTGTGCCTGGCTGTCGCCCACCCTCTCCAGCTCTCCCTACCTGCATATCATCCCCTCAGACGCCCCCGCCTCACACATAGTCTCTGCATGTGCCCCCCACCCCTCTCTGTTGACCCCTCGCCCTTCTCTCTGTGTCTGCTGCTTGGTGTCATTCGTTCAGTCTGCGTCTTTCAATCTTTTCGTATCTTTCCCCCAGTCTCGTCTTCCCCTCTCTGTGTAGGTTTCTCTCCCTCTCACGCTCCCCTCTCTCTGTATGTCTCTCGATCTCGCCCTCTCTCTAGATCACGCTGCTCACTATTCTGGCATCCGTCTCACCCTCTCGCTCTCTGTCTCGTGCCCCCCTTCTCTCTCTGTGTATTTCCCACTTACGTGTACCCCTCGTCCCCTCCGTCTTTGCAGCTCTCTCTCTTTCTCTGCGCACACCTCCCCGCCCCCTCTCGCTCTGTATTTCTCGTTTTCTGTCACTTTCATTGTACACTTTTCTCCCTCTTTTCGTATCTCTCACACACTGCCTCGCCACCTTTCTTTCTCTCTCCTCCCTTTCTCTCTGTATCTCCCACTTTGTATTGCCCCCACCCTCCTGTCTGTCCCTTGAGTTCCCCTCTCTCCCACGCTGTCGCTCTCTCTCTCAGCAGAGGTGTACCCAGGATTGTCTACCAAGTGGGGGCGCCTGGAGCTAATGTAGTTGGGCCCGCCACAGTGACATTAACATCTGTTAATGCCCAAACAGCGCTTCTGAGTGGGGGCTATGCCTCAAGTTCTCCATTGCTCGGTCTCACTGCCTCTTTTCACCCCTCCCTCCATTCTCCTTTCCCTCTCCCTCTCTCTCCCTCCTTTTATCACTCTGTGCCGGAAGACCCCCTGACCTCTTAACGTTTGCCACTACTGTTGGACAACCACAGATGTGCCCATGACCCCTAACTAACAGAATCCTCCCTGGCTCTGTCTGAATGCAGTGGGGGTTCTTGTTGCCCCTCCCTCCTACCCCCAGTCTTGCTTGGGGCACTTAACGGCTGTTAAAGCCCTCCTTACCTGAGTAACCGGGCCTCTATTCAAGGTAATAACCGCCCTGGGGGAAGTTTAGGGCAGAAGAATAACGGGCTGCATGGTGGCGTACAAGCCGGAAACCATCCAATGCACGTCCGTGCCGCACCTACTCATCAGCCCATGGTGTGCGCACCTGCTACTGGAACCCTGTGCTCAGTGTTGGACGCATACTGAAAAAAGTGGTGGAGCTGTGGTCTCGGCAGGAGAGGATAGGCGGAAGCATAGTGCAACACGTGGCAAGGCGTCGCGGCCGGGGAATTCCAGTAGTCTAAGTGACTAGTAACTAAGGCTCCTATTAAAACTTTGCACCTGCACAGGGACATGAATTGACCAATCCTCTACATAGAATGGTGACTATGGTCTAAAAAAGTAGAGGAATGGTAAACAGTAAAAAAATAAAAGTAGTGGCACACTGATCCTGACTGTTCCTGCTCACTTCTATCACTGCCTGGGTTTGCCTAATTCGTGATGATCATTTTCCATGTGGTTCCCTAAATATTTACATTTACCTGTGATACGGCCTACAGGAAGACTCAGAAACAATGTAACATGTGGATTTGGTTGAAGTGGCTTTGGTTAAGGACGGTGGCTGAGAGGGGACCTCTAGGCTGTGCAATACCATGTTCATAGCGGTGTATGCTTGATTTCATGAGTTCTCCAGGCTCATAGGTTGGTTTATCCGATGATGATCGAGTGATGTCATTACGTCTCCCGGAACCCGGGGACCGTTCAAAGGCATTGGACTCCAAATTTTGCCTCTCATGGCTCTGGAGGAATAGTAGGCATGAGGACTTGGTGGACCTGCTGGTCTGGAGCATCCACCAGCAGAAGATGGGGCTGTAGTGTCTCCGTTGCTAACTTGGAGACATGGGTTCCAATCCTGGCTCCGGTACGTAACCATGAACCATGTGATTCTGGTCTAATCACTGTATTGTATGGTTCCTCTGACTATACACACGTGCCGCTAAGAACTGCCGGAAATATATGTTCCTAACGCTCAACATGTGTGGTCTCAGTGGGACTCCACACCCCTTATTCTTCTATGTACAGCACCCCATGTTTGAGACCCTCCTGCTGCAACAAAGGGTTCTCTGTAAAGCGCTGCTCCCTGAAGTTAGCTCAGCGCTGTACCCATTTCCTAAAGGAAGGGATGCATATTGTGATAGGAGGGCCTGAACTAATGAATACGATAAGCGTATGGGGCCGTTAAGGCGGAGTCACTAGCTACTATGTACGAATGCATTTAAGGGCTGCACAGCCTCTGAAATAAAGTACATTTTAAAGTGGAGCCTTTGATTTTAACTTCAGGAAACACACGAAATTAGTTCTTGAAATCTTGCTATTCTTGGCTTCGTTGCTGAATGGTCAGCAGGTGTTTCTAATGGTCCTGAGGAAGCACTGCTGTGCGAAACACGAACAGCGTGTCAATACCCCAAGCTCTCAGCACTGCCTGAAGTCACATTAAGAGAGAAAGTTGCGCAGTGTTGCAAAAGACAATTGATTTTATCTTCTCTCCTAGCATTTAGAAAGAACTAAATAAGATTCTATTTTTTCAAATACTTTTGGTGAATGCTAAATTTGACTTCTACGTTGGTTAAGAAAACCAGTATATTTTGTATTTCTAGAAGACATATGACGTGCAAATGACACAGATTCTTCTTTGGTTTTGGCTCATCGGTGTTGCCATTGCAGTGCCTTGTGTAGGCAAAATCTTTCGGCATGGGAAGTGGGAGATGGCAAATGTATCTGAACACAGACCTGCTTCATGCTGGCTCATTATTCCCTCCCTTGGATCTTTCTTGCATTGTGATTTGCTGAATGGTGGGCACCCTGTGTGTGACTTTGCTGTAATTGGTTGTCTCTGCTGTCAGTTTAATAGACAGTTTCACAGGTCCAGGCTTGACAGATCAGTGTTTGTTTTGAGCTTCTTTTTTGCTTAACGTGTGTGCCTGTTTTATGTTAATTACTTTGATGACTGTCGTCACTTGTAGCTGTGGGATCTTTATTGCTGCAAAGTGGTTAGTTTGTGTGCATGCGCCAGACTGGAACATTCAAAGGATAAAAAACCTCTAATGGGTCACCTGATTCCGTGTTATTTATTGTCAACAGACAGTTTAGACAGAATGTTGACACGTGTTTCGACCAAAAAGTCCTTTTCAATGCATTGATTAACAAACATAAGCTGTATTTCCCTTTGTGGTCAAAGGATGTAGAATGGAAAGAGGTGGCGCCTCCGAGCCGTTATTCAGCAGTTAAATTATGGCGTACCGCGTATAATGCTGAATAACCGCACTGATGCACTGCATCCTTCCATCTTGATAATTGGACAAATCGCTTAAGAAGATAAGACTTCTTCATATATATCTGAAATAACTCTTACAAATGGGGGATTGCATTTTATATCAATTTCATGACTCCATGACTATACCAGATCTATAAAGGACCAATCACTATAGGTGCCTGACCAAAAAGGGAAATGCAGCTTATGTTTGTTAATCAATGCCTTGAAAAGGACCCTTTGGTCGAAACACGTGTTGGCATTCCATCTAAACTGTCTATTGCCAATAAATAACACGGAATCACTTGACCTAGTAGAAGTTGTATTATTCTCTGAATGTTCCAGTCTGGCGGGCATGCACACAAACCTTGCCTTTCCTCATTTTCTTTCTTGAGGTATTTAGCAGTATACCCCGACGAGCGACGCGCAGCCTCTCTGATTGTATGCAATATCATTAACTCTCATTGAGGCGCCAGAGAGACTTACGGCGTTCTTTTCAATGAGATTGTTCCATTGTTAAAGGCTTTTCTAAACGAAGCCCTTTTTCTTTAGTGGTACGGCAACGCGTCTCAAACATTTTAGAGGTTGAAATACAGGCATTTGAGGGTACTTTTCACCTCTGGCATACACAGCGGTATCCGGTAATATTTTCCCCCTATCCATGGTCACCATACATAATTTCGCCAGGAAAAGGTTGTGGCAACATTATGTATGGTGAGTATATATGGGGGGATGGGGAGCGGGGGCGACCCCCTTTCCACTTCGGAAAAAAAAGGTTTTGGTGGTTGCAGGGGGTGTCCCCCGCATGTTCAATGTAATAATGTCATTGCAAAAACCGGCAATTTTTTGGCGACTTTTTTGCGTGGGGACATTTTTGCAGGATAGCTTGTATTCCAGTAGCTTCTGGTATGAGTCCAGTAATACTGGGTTTTCACAAAGGCAAAACCTAAACTGATCCGTTGCAAGCTCAGGTCAGAAACACAGTTTCAGCCTAATAGTCCTTTCGCAACTTCCCATAGAATCACACTGGAGGCTCAGTCACTTCTTACTACAGCAGAACGGGAAGAAAAATGACTCTTCTTAAGTTTTCAAGAAACAGTCTTCGTTATGGTAACACTATCCAAATGGAGTAGCACTTGTCTCCCTTCTATCCCGCAACACTGTTTGTACACTCGCGGTCACTAAAGGAAAACACCTCGTCGCTAATGGGCGCATACGCTGATGCGTGAATCTTGTTTGCAGCAGTCGAAGCCCGTAGTATAACGCCGTGTGTATTCTGTCGCCGTACCTCCCCTCCACTCTGTGGCCTCCTCTAGCTCCTCCTCTTGCCCTCCCCAATTTACCTGCTGCACGCCCCGGCTGCCTCTGTTTCCAGTCTGTAGCCCCAAATCCAGAAGCCCAGCACACTTCACGTCGTGTTTCTGCATGTGCCCTAGGCTTCCAAGTACACGGCCTGTAGACCGCACATGGAAACATTGTTCCAGCTCTCCCTCACAGAGAAGCTGCTCTGTGATAAGGTTAAGGCCAAGTTACTAAAGACCCAAACGCGCATTCCTCTTCAAAGAATATCCTGTAATTATTTGTGATGGGTTTGGTGGACCTCTCTCGATCTTTCTCAGACAACAATGTCACCAATTTCACTGGGCAGCAATGGTTGGGGAACACACTTTACACTGCTTGTTATGAAAGCGAGGCACTGAACATGTTCAACACTGAGTAGAGTACGTGTTTCAGACACAACCTTTCCAGCAGTGCTAATATTCGGCTTACAGTAAACACTGGATGGGCGGGAGCACATCATCCTAGGAGCTAATCCGGAAACGCTGGTCGAGACCTGCCTCGTTTCTCTCCAGTACTTGAATGGATCAGTGTCAAATGGTGGAATGCCTTCTCCAAAGGTAGCTGTAGTGTACAGATGGCTCCTTTAGACACAACTACAGCGTTGTTCTGTGTGGGAATAAGTAGCTTGTCCCAGAAGTCTGTGCCCTTGTGTAGAGTACTACGTTCTGAAAATGCACATTGTATTGAAGCAGTTCTAAGTAGTTGACTGGTGATGTCTCTTAGGTAGTTGACTGGTGATGCTGGGGGGAACTGGTGGGTTTGACTGCCAGTGGGCTTGCCATAATCCCCTGCCAAACCTTCAGTGTCTTCTTGTGCAGCAGAAACACACCTGTGTTTGTAAGATAAACCTTACAGACACTTGTCGCTGTGTCATTTTACTATGAAGGTCAAGTACGGTTGATAGCTTACAGCACTCCTTTCCCATCGGTTTGTTCCATCATTCGTAATTCTGAAGCAGCTGAAGCCTTTGGTAAGCACGGGGCGTGCCAGAAGCATCCCCTTTACTTAGATGGGCACCGCGCTGTGCCTAAACCGGTTGCTTTTAACAGGTTAATTAGCGGTATCACTTCACTTAGTGTGGCACGCCCCTGGGCTTGTGGTGAGTTGCTTCTTCAAAAGGCCTCAGAAGGTGTGTTAGCTGCTCCTGCTAGGGTATGGAGTGGTTATATCATTCTTATTATCCTACAACAAAAAAAGGCCGATTTAGAAAGGCCGCGCTACGACTGCACAGAGCGCTCTTTCTAAAACTAACGGTCACGCCCCTCGCCGCACTTGAGTGCGCGCAGGGGCTGACTGGCGGAGCCGGGACTGAAGGCGGTAGATGCAGGTGTATTAGGTTACTGTATGGGTTGAGGTGGAGTGTTTGTTGTGTGGAAGAGAGGGGCAGGTGGGCGAGTGTAAGGGTTCTATGTCATTTCATCGGCGGGTAAAATTGTGATGGGTTTTTTCCAGAGTATTTTTTACCGAAAAATCTAATCACATTTTTTTTTTTGGGGGGGTTCTCCACAAAACCCCATCACCTAATCCCCTGTTGTTTTTTACCTATTCCCGACCACCCCACCCCTTATATATACTTTTCCAACCCCCCCCTAAATATTTCGATCTGTTTTTTTTTTGGTAAAATGTACTCGTGGGGGAAAAAAACATCGAAATTTCACCTATCAATGAATGAACGCTATACTAGTGTAAGTGGCTGTGTGTGAGGGGAGAAGGTTGTTCAGGAATGTTTATAGTGGGCTGGTAGCAGGGGAGATCAAGAGGTTTGGGAGTGAAACCCCCCCAATGTAAAGTGTGAGGGCGGGCAGGGGAAACGTTTCTAGGGGAGGTTGTGGGGAGTGACATCCCCCCAAAATGTGATATTAGCGAATATTGGAGGCCTCATCAAAACGTACCAAATAAATGCGCCCTTCAATATCCGAAAGCATCACATCGAACCCTTACTAGAGCGACTGCGATGAATTTAGCCTAACACCATCTGCCACTACATGCCGCAAGATGTGGTCCAGCGCTGCCTTCTTTGCTGTAATGTTCTTTGAGACCTGAGAAACGTGGCCTTCCACCTTTTTGGGCACGTCTTGCCGAAGCTGTTGAAGTATTAAGCTATGCCTCGCCGGAATGGTTGTCCATGGGCAAAGCCTAGCATATGGTGCAGTCTGCCCTTTGGCAGCACAGATTTGCCACTAGACTGACAGGTAGATGTAGCGGTTGCATCCACCTTGATATAACATCTTGCAGCGCTTCTAACATGGTATTTGCAATGCTACTTTCCCCCCTCACGTGACTGGAGGAAGAGAACAGCCATTTCCCTCATACCAGTACCTGTGCTACTGGCGGAGCAGCATATGGAAGCAAGTCCATAAAGGATATTTCTGGGTCTCTAGGCTGCATTGGCGCCCAATATGAGGAACGGGGGCAGAGAGCGTAGCTCAGGTGCAAGGTGTTTGTCTTGGAAACAAGACAACGCAAGTTCGAATCCCGATCCCGCACTTAGAAACGTGCAATAAAAGAACAATGTGCGGTTATGCCAATGTAATCTTCTATTTGGGAGCTGGTCCACGCATCCTTCGCCACACACCTTCATGGCAGAATGTCCCGTTTTTGTAGGATTGCAGAACGTGGAACCATTGAGAAACATTTCAGCTTGGCATGTTTTAGCATGCTGCAAATGAATTAATAAGGGCTTTGAAATCACTGTTTTAGACAACACTGAATGGCTGCATATCCTGTCTCGGGAGGATAGCTCAGGGGCAACGCGCTCACCTTGGAAGCACGATGACGCTGGGCAGCACAGGTTCGATCCCCGGGTCCACGCTTAGAAACCTCTAAGTATTAAGCGCGTTATAAATAACCCATTACAATGACATATCATTGGCAATAAAGTCTCCAATCAACTGGTGGATTTCCAGTGTTACTTCGGTTTTTGGCACAGGCTGTTCTGTTTTCTAGCATGCCACTTTCCCGGTGAAGGGACGTTCTAGTACATTCTGAAGATAGAGATCTTCAGAAAGTACTGTCATAATTCTTCTAATTTTCAACCACAATTATCGCCTGCCCGCACCCCTTTCTGCTGTCTGTTTGCCGGTTAGAAAGAGCCATTGGATGACATGGTTCAAAATGGCGCCTGGTTGAAGTTGTGCGTAGTACAGATATCTTCGAGGTTGATCTGAAAGTGGCTCTAAGCAATGAATGTTGAATGTTTAGTGTTTCATCGTGGAACAAGGCGCTCTGCATTCCTAGATTGTTCAGATGGGGTCTGTTTGCGGGCTGGGTAATCGGAATGTCTTTTTTACGGGTTTTTAGTTAGGCTAGCAGTGATTGCCTTTGGTTTATTCTGGGTTTTAAAGTTGTAGCATTCTTCTGCTGCCGTTTGTCCCCTGTTGTCAATCGGCATGTTGGCTTTCACATTCTGTCCTGACAAGCTTCTGCAGAGTCTACATCTGAGTCCAGAGCCTCTGCACTGTAACCTGCATCACCTCTGTTCCTCTTTCAAATGCCCGGTACTCATTTTAGGACTGATCAGATTCAGAGTCTCCCTTCCTCTCTACTTTGTACTAAGACATTGGCACATGTTTCGTTTTTGATATATCAGTACTGGTACCTCCTCCTTTTCTTGCTATTTGTCTTGCAGCAATATTAGATGTAGACCTTTCATTTCCCGACAGGGCCGGTCCTACACCAGATTGCACCACAGACGGAAAGCATCGTTGGCGCCCCCCAGCCCCCGACCTGTGATCTCATGCATGTGTCGTGGGCTGAGCAGCGGGAGTGGGGACTATGGGTTAACATAATTGTCAATTCTGGCATCTGCTGAATTTCAAGAACCTCAGAAAACAGCAATAAGAGGGTCAAACCCGAACAGGCCTGGTTATGTTAGTCTGCTTTTGCGCTTCATTTTTAGTAACAATGACCAGTTTGCTGCTGTGACTCAGGTCAGAGAATCGACAGTTTCAGATCTACACTAATGTCAATCGTATGACCTCAAACATTTAGCCACTCTTAAAAGGTGATGAACTGGTCTTGAACAGTGTTACTCGAACCTCCAAGAACAAACACCAGCAACACACCCACCGATAGCTGTACGAGCCCGTCTATCTCAGCATTAAAATACATGCATTTATGCAATATGTACTGCATCAAATATTTCACGGGATGTTAAATATATTTCGGATGGACACGTAAACAATATCACTACTCCATGTAAGTGGTAAAGTCTACTTTAAACATATGCCGAGAGTTGACATGCATGTAGAATTCAACATAGCTCACAATGTAAATGTTGGAGAGGTGGCGTTCTAAAATCATGACATTACAATGTGGACTTTACATTGAAACTCACTGCAGTGCATTACCACGGCAGAGAAATGGCAGTTCTAGTATTGTTTTTTTTTTCACTCATCCTCGTGAACTCTCAAAATTCTTAAATGTTTCCTTTGTGATCACTCATTTTAGCTCCTGGCAGCACCATGAAAATGTAAGATCGCAAAGAAAAATGATGTCTACCATCCCATCATAAAAACAAAAACAATCAAATTCTTATAGGGTGAAAGCCAACCTTTTCTTGGGACTCGTTAAGTTTACTTTTTGCAAATTACTAGTCGCTTGCTGCTTGAATAACAGCGGCCCGTGCACATTGTGCAGTGTATAGTCGAATTTCATTTCAAGGGACCGCAGTACTCCAAGTCCCTTGAAATGACATTAGGGGCAGCATCTCCAGGTACCCCAAGTGTAGTGGGCTTTGCCCTCCACCCCAACCCCCAGCCTTTCAGCCCTGCGCTTTTTCACATTCTCCATTATGGTAAAGAACATTGTCCCGAGCTTGGGAGAGAAATGGACTATGCAGAAGGAGCTGCCTGCCGGGGTGTGTTTAGCTGCTGGTGTATCAAATGCAGAAATGGGTGGCATCAAGAGCCCCACGCTCTGAAACATCTTTTGCGCACTAGTTGGTCACACAACAGAAAGTGTGAGCAGGTGATTCCCCAACACTTGAACCATTCCTTAGAGACCTGGCTTTGATTAATGTGGCGTTAGCAAGTCATGGCCATTTCCCAGCATTTGTGTTAAAGGAGATCAGAAGCTGAACTGGGTATTTTAAAGGGCATGAAATGATGCTACAGCATGTCGCTCCCACCCCAACTAAGCCAGCTTCTGTGCAGCCTTCGCTCAGCTTTTGATCCAGTGCCTGCATCCATCCTTCACACCATCATTCGCAAGGCGCGTTCGTGTAGGTGTGTGTTTATCTCGTTAGACTATCGTGATTGCTAATCCAAACAAAAGAAGCAAAACGACAAAGAAGAGTATAAGACAAGTCTGACGGAACAGTGAAATGTATGAAACTCTTGCACTAAAATACAGTCAGCAGTGCATGCCCAGGAACGAGGGAACGACGAACAATATGCTCAGGAGCGGGAACTAGGGGGGCGTAGTAAACCCCAAACTGGCCCAAGCGTGGTACCGGCCCCCAGGGCCTCGCCCTCGAAGTGATTTCGGGCCGGCCAGGGCCGAATGGCCGACAGACGGACCAATCCAACCCTGCTGGAACTTGCAACTGTCTAAGATCTGCTGACGGTGACATTCTGCCCAGGTCTTCCGTGAATCGGCCCTTTGATCTCCTGAGGAGAGTCCACCACCAGTGCTTGCTTCCTTTTTCATGACTACTTGAGCCTTGACAAAAGTGTCTAGCTTTGTGGCTTCCAGAGGCTGTTCTTGGTTGGCCCAATCATCTCTGCAATACCATTTTAAAATAAATACAACACCTATGCAGCAATAGGCCTCACCTGCGAGGACGGGAGCTGGAGGAAAGAAGTGTGCTTGCCTCGGCAGCCTGTAGTTACTGCTGGCCAGGCCGACAACACCAGCCAGCCTCAATCAATCCTCACTTCACTGTCAGTGTCAGTGCGTGCGCATAGCCTGGAGGAGGGCACGCCGCACATGCGCCCATGGGCCTGGCTGGCGTCAGCGGCACCACCGCCACCCGGGGCCGGGGGAAGTGAATAAAGCAACAAATGTTGCTCATTTATTTGCCAATTGCCCTGCCCTGCCTGAGGGCCGAGGAGCTTGCAGCAGTGCCAGTGGTATAATACATGTGTAACATGTTTGTTTCATGCTTGCTTGCAGATAACGTTCCTTTGTAACATTCTACTGAAAAACTAGTCCCATTGGGAAAATGAATGCAAGTTAGAGATGCCATAGAACATATATTGAAGCCAATCATGAAACAGTACCCAAATATTTAATTCAAAGTGCTCAAAATCGGATTTAAAAATGGACACTTAGTCTCACAAGATACATGCTCGGCATTCGGAGTCAGCTAGCTCATATTAAGCTAGTAGCATGCCTTGTTCTAGAACATAACGTTTGAAAACAAAAAATTAGGTGACACCCAAAAAAGTCATAGAGTTTGATATGAGTAATACATGATGCAAAGTGGGGCTCCGTGTGTAAACCCCCCGATCCAGTAAAAAAGGGATCAGACTCTTAACATGTACTGTATGATACAATGAACCAGTGGGCGGTAGCGGTTGAGAGCAACCTCTACTTTTTTTAAATTAAGTGTCACCATTCCTATACTTTTATTTTAAAAAGAAACCATTCCGGAATGGCTTCGTTTTCAAATAAAAGTGTAGGCAAGTTGAAACTGCACTGAACGTTCCCTGAAACCGCAGGCATGTTTGTTTGGAGGGTTGGATTGCACGTGGGAGTGGCAAGCCAATGGAATTTGTGGGGAGCTGGGGCAGGCCGACAGGGAACATAGGTCCACTACTTCTGTTCGTGCACTTCGACCCTTGCAATGAAAAGAGCAACATACAGTGGCAATGTGTTTCACAGGAGACTGGGTAATAGAAACATCCCCATCCTTTATTTGCTTACAGTATAAAAGGCAAGGTTGATATTCTGTCATCCTGTCTGGTGGACAACCAAATGAGTACTGCTGTTTTATCGCCTTCAAAAAAACACACTGACGACAAAAAAAAAATGTTATTAAAATGAGTAGAAACCTGCATCAAAGATAACCTCTGAAATGACTAGACCAGTGTTTGGGGATCACTAATCTTTAGGATTAATAAACTTGAAAAATATGAGATTCGTGCCAAATTCTGTTTTTTTTATATGACCTATCAATAAAGCATGTGATCTTTTTGAATAACCCTGTCTCACACCTGTGCAACAATTAGTTTGATGACCCTCAACTTCAGCTAATTGTCAGCAACAAGCAAGACAAGCCCGGGCCCTAGAAATTCCACAAGATTATGGCCGGCAAAGGCTTTAAAAAACGTAATAGATCCATTTCCGCACTATTATTCCTGGCTGTGCAACACACCTGTAATCTCCATTCAACCAAATCCTGGTGCTCATCCAAGGACAGCAATTTACAACTAGCATTGAAGTGACAAGCCCCCCACTCAAGAATGACTCTTCGGGAACTGATAAGATCTGTGGTCAGCACTCCACCACTGACGTGGTATGCCCCCTTTCATCTGCACCCTAGCACCCCCTGCAGAACTACCATTAATTCCTGATTTGCCTACACAAATTCCTTCTACCTCTGCAGGCTAGACCACAAAAGCCTCTTTCTCCCAGTGGTCGGAAAGCCACAGCAGGACTGATTGGGATTCCACCATCTCAATGACTGTGATATGACAACCCTGACTCCACTGAACTTTGCCTTCAAGATCCCCTGCCTCCTATCATAAACCAAGAGATCTGCAGAAAACTCAGTGAAACACAGGGCTTTCAGGAAAATTATCTAACCGACTAAGGATATATCTTGAGAATACAGTGCAGTACAGTTTTCAAGGAAAACATAATCACATGTGAGGGCTGTCGAAATCCTCGTATATGGTAGGGCTGTGGTCTCGAGTTCACCTTCCATAGTGTACAACACTTTATGAGCAGGCCTGTATTCCTCTGAATGGGTCATACAACTAAACTTGACAGTTCCTGGGTTTTCAAGGGTCCATTACGCTTCTGGCATGCTCAGTGGATTGTTCCTCTTGGGCTTGGTAGCTCAATGTCCATTTGAAAGTGGATGTCTTCCCTGACCAAACAGAGTGGATTTTCAGGCTGCAGCCACTTTAGTCCTGCCCCAGCCATTGGAGGTATGCAAAGGCTGAAAGGTTTCTTTACTTTTGTTTTCGTCATCGATTCAGGAATCGGAGCTTAGCCTGACTTGCTTCCCTTAACCATTTCCTGCAACACTACACTAGCCAAGATCTGCAAAGGCAACCCCAGTATGGTGTGGACTATGGTATTCCATGCTGATGCAGATACCCGGTGGCCCTTCCTAATGGGGCCTGAGTCACTTTCCGCACTTCGTTATTACTGTATCACTCATTCTCGCTTCCTCCCTCTTGCAACTCCTCTCTCCTGCTCTTCTTTGATTTTTCCTAACCTCTCACTGACCCTCTATCTTTCATCCTCTTCCTTGATCCTGTTGTTTCCCTCCTCAGTCTCCTCCTTTCCCATGCACTTAGTCATTCCCTTAACTCATTAATCCCGTTCCCACCCTCCTTGAGCTACAGCTTTTTCTTCACGCTCTGCCTTTCCACCTACTCCTTGATCTTGATCTTGCCGTCCTCTATCTCCAGCCAGCTTCTTGCACTCAATACTTTCCTCATTCTCTCACCACTGTTTCGCTGTGCTTACCCTTTTTCCAAACTCCCTCATGTTGGCCTAATCTTCTCCTTTGTTATACTCAGGGCTTTAGTAGAGACACCTGTGTCCGTGGGTCAATGGAAGCAGGTAAATGTTTTTTGGAGATCATCTCCTCCTGATGCTCTTATATCAATTATGCACTGCTGGCTGCGGGTGAAGTGATAAATCGGGGTGCTGCCATTGTGGAGTAAGGCAGGTCCCGTTATCATACCCGTCAACCTTTTTCAAATGAAAAGGCAGGTGAAAAGTGGAGATTTCACTTTTGCACGTGAAATCTCCATTGACACCTATGGACAGCTAAGGGGATTGGCGGATGAGGGAACGTATGCTATTGTGGGTGTCACCCACCAAAAGCGAGTGAGTTAACAGTTGTGTGTCATGGCTGCCAACATTATAAAAATGAACAGGCACATTCACTTTTATAATGTTAGGAAATGAACGTGTCACAAGTGTATTCTAGCACTGCCCTGCCTGAAGGCCGTGGCTGCAGCCTGCAGCAGTGACAGTGGTAGAATACACGTGTAAAACGTTAGTTTCCTAACATTATAATGTTAGGAAACTAATGTGTTACACGTGTATTCTAGCATTGGCATTGCTGGTTCCGCGCCCCCTAGAGGCTGACTGAGGTCAGGGAGCCGCCTGAGCTGCCTGACGCAAAGACCGGCCCTGTAATTCCCGATGCCTTGGTTATTGCCGAAATACCCTGGTCACCTACTTCTCCACACATTTTCACAAGTATTTATAAAGCATTCTTTTTTTTTCCTGCCCCTTAACAATTTTCTTAGTCACCCGTTCTGTCATCTGGAACTTTTTGGCTCTTTGCTTGCCAATTCCATGCATTCTATAAATGTATTTTTTGTATACAGCTCTCTCTCACAGAAAAGGGTCTCCCTGATAGACCATTCTCTCGGGCACACCATTTGTACTGGCTCTCCCTCACAGAACCACTTCTCCCTGAAAAAATGTAATGGCTCTTCTTCATAGAAAAGCACCTCTCTGAAAAATTGAAATGGCTTCCTCTTATAGAAAACATACACTCTCAAAAACAATACCTTAGAAGTGACCGAATCCAATGTTTTCAAGGAAGAAGTGTCTGAATAGTTTTTTAATTTTTTTACCGAAAAAAAAGTTTCAAATAAAATATATGTTGGGTGGGATAAGAGATATTGAATATTAATAAAGGTAGGGAGAAGGAGGGGGGGCTGCGGGGGTCTCTCCCACAATGAACATTTTTTTGGGCCACTCTTTCTAATAAATGTAGTTCGGTCAAATCACCTAGATCCTCTCAAAAATGATAATGGCTCGGCCTATCCTTTCTACAACATTTTGATAGAGAGTTCCACATTTTGAGAATATATGTTATGTTTTCCAAGTATTGTGGAACTAGAACTTGAAATTAAAGAAAATAAATCAAAAAGGAAATCCGCTGAGTCTATAGAAATTAATTGATTTTAAACTGATAATCTGATTGTAAAGAACATTGCAAAAAAAGCCTGTTTGCAGAAGAAAAAGGGAATGTAATAAAAAAATGAAAATGGAAAGCTCTACCCCACTCTAGACAACCGTAAGGTATTCAATCGCTGAAACTGGCCCGGATTTAATTTCTTTATATTAAAATGAATTAAACCAAAAGTAAACCAATATAATACGTTTTACTGAATATAAAGAGATTCAACTTTTAAAATTAAGGAATGTTTTTCAACTAGATGTGGATTTTCAATAAGCACGGCTTTCGAATAAAGCACATGCGGCCTACAGGTCTATCTCTGTGGGCTCCCTGCAAAAGAATGGTTCCAGGCAGGAAATGATGGCCATTAGCCACCAGTATCCTGGACTTCAGTATTCACATAGTTTTATTTCAGCTGAGTCGAGCCATCCAGTTCCGATTTGATGCTCATCGCGCACCTCCACAGGCCCGCCAATTGTCTGCCTTACCAGCCATGCCAGCTCCCCTGCTGTCAGCCCTGTCAGGTATCACATTCATCCTGAAGCTATCCACTGCCTACCCCCACCACTCCACCATTCCCCAGATTACTCGCGCCACATAACCAAAGCCATCACACTTCTGACCTCTAGAACGGTCACCAATCAACTGAGAACTTGCTCCCTAGACTGTACATGGCTAGCTAGACTATAACGTCTACGATCCCGGACACACACCCCTAAACACCGGCTCACCACCAAGCCCCTGAGAAATACTCATACTCCCCGAGCAGCTGCTGCCACCTCACCTGCCACTACCATCCAGCCTCACGCACAGACCAGCCAGCCCTCACCCTTAAACGCTTCCCATCCCGATCATTTCGCCTGCGCCCACAGAAACGCTCGCTCGTTGTATGCTCATGCCCCCGACATACACAATCTCATATTGGAACACAATCTCGAGATCCTCGCCACTACTGAAACTTGGCAACATGACACAGCAGGACCTTCACTGTCCCTCGCCATACCAGATGGCTACTCCATACTAAGAGCAGATGGACTATCCAACATAGGAGGGGGAGTTGCTATTATTACCAAGGCCTCTGTCCCTAGCTGGATCTCCCAGTGGCCCCCTCTTACCAGGCTATGAAATCCTGCTTGCCAAAATTGAACCTAGCCCCCAAATCACCATGAACATCATCCTGCTCTATTGCCAACCCTAAAACCTTAACACACCTGAAACTGACATCCCATCGAGCCGACCCTCGAACCCAACACTAAGATCTCACCCCTGGGAGACTTCAACTTAGGGTTTAACAATTAAAGGGAGGATCCTCGACTGGACCTTGAACTGCAACTTTACCATTACAATCTCAGCAATGGACCTGGTTCCCTGGACGGACCCTTCTCTGATCCTCTTTACCACACCCACCAACCCCAACACAACACACATAACCAACATACATCCCCCTATCACTGAGAGACACACCAGCAAACTTACCAAAGAAATAATGTCACCCACCATCAGTGCTTCCATAGCTCTGATACTTGAAAGCACACTTATGGATAAAAAACCCAACCACTCCCCATAAGGAGGCTTTTCTCACGACTGCCAAATCATATAACACTGCCATTGTTACCACCAAAGCCAGCATTTACACCAGAATCAATGCGGCCAGCTCCAATGCCCGATACCGTTTTTAAAATCGTCAAAGAGCTTGAATCCCCAGCTCCACTTATAGAAAACTTTCCTAAAGACCAGGCCTGGTGCTTCCAGGTTCCATCTGCATTCACCAACAAGACCCATGACCTCAGAGGGAAAACTATCCTAGAAAAATCCTTGCTTCCTTGCAATGCTGTGCCTGCCATAGGCCCACTGGCTCACCCTGAGCCGTCCCTGCCTCCCTTCCACTTCTCCCCTGTATCTCCAACTCAAGTAATCACTACCATCAATCGACTAAAAACCTCACAATTGCAAACCTCCAATTGCAAAGGAAATCTGTGACCATCCCTTATCATCAAAATGTGTCCAGAACCCCTTGCTCCCATCCTTGCAAAATGTATCAATGCCTCTTTCAACTCCAATATGGTGCCAAAATCCATTAAAGAAGCGTGGGTCACCCCCGCTCCCTCAAAAAATCATTGCTCAACCCCACCCTCCCCATGAACTAACGGCCCATCATGACAGTACCCTACCTCCTTAAAATACTAGACCACACAGTCTACGCACAACTTCAACCCTACCTTGAAGCCCATAAAATGCATCAAATTCTTTGCATTAAGAATTAGATGCATCGAATCATTTCCATCGAAAAAATGATTCATCGAATTCCCATACATAAAGTGCAAAGTGTTTATGCATCGAAAGCCTACCATTTTTTGCAGGGAAATTCAATGAAACATGCCTAACGTTATAACGTTAGATGGAGCTGTCCAATGCTCAAATCTTTGAAGTATTTCAGCACTGGCCAGCTTCCTCTAACTTTATAGGGGGCCAGAGGGGATCACTCCCATTCCCCAAGGGCACCAACCCTAACCCTAACTCTAACTCTAACTGTAACTCTAACCCCAACTCCCAATGGCACCTCCCCAAACCCTAACCCAACTCTAACCCTAAACCTAAAAATCCATCGAAATTCATTCAATGAATATGCTTTTCAATGGAAAAGCATTTCAATGAATACATTTTGATGGATAGTAATTCGATGCTAATTATTTTGATGCAAAGACTGGCTACCTGGGCACACACCAATATGGCTGTTTTAGACCAAGACATAGCACAGAGTCTGCTCTCCTTCACTTCAAGATTCAACTTGACGCCATTCGGGACACAGGGGACCTCGCCCTCTTCCTCCTAGTAGACCTCTCCAAATCCTTTGACCTTGTGGACCACAATATCCTGTGCCACCATCTCTCCTCCACCTTCAAGCTTTCCAATGAAGCAACCAACAGCATATACTCTTTTCTGAGTGAACGATCCTCCAGGATCTTCGCCGGATCAAAAGCAGCTGAGCCTATCCATGTTCCCTATGGGGTCCCTCAAGGATCAAGCCTATCTCACCCCCTCTATTATATTATACTAAGCCGCTTTCTGACCACTTGGACAGCCTTGAAATCCCCTACACCAACTTCGCTGATGACACGCCAATTTGCCTCAAACTCACCAGGAATCACTGCCTCGACTCAGCCAACATCAACCGGATTTACAGCATCATTCAGGCCTGTATGGCTGCCCCCCACCTATGCCTGAATGATGACAAGACAGAGCTCCTCATCATAGGCTCTGCACACCGTCTCAAACACGTAGACCCTGCCTTCGCCTCCTTCTCCATTGATGGAAACATCTCCCACGTGTCCAGCCCTGTCAAAACCCTGGGAGCCCACCTAGACTCCAAACTCACCATGTTCAAACATGTAAAAGCTGTTGCCTCCTCCGCCGCTTACTGCACTAAACTTATCAACCACTCCAGAAAATTCCTCTCCCTGAACAGCTGCCTTACTCTGGAGAGAGCCATTATCAGCAGCACATTGGATTATTGCAACGCCACACTTGCCGTAACTTCCGCCAAAAATCTATCTAAATTACAATTGATTTCAAATAATGCCCTTCCAGCTGTCTGGGGCCTAACAAGATGTGACCACATCTCTCTAGTGAGACGTGAAGTTCACTGACTGCCTATCAAGGCACGTATTGAATTTAAAATCCTCTCAATCACCCATCACTGCATCCACAATACTGCACTCACTTACTTCACTGCGCGCATCTCCAAGAAACAGTATCCCGCACCCTGAGCTCCTCCTCTTCATGCTCCTTTACGACGCCGAGATTCACCAGACAAAGAGCGGGAGGAGCCAGCTTCACACTCCCACTCTTTGGAATGCTCTCCCTCCATCTATCAAAGATCATCTTGCCTGATCTTCCGTAAAAAAAAACTCAAAACCATTTTGTTTAACAAATACGCCCAACTGTATCCTACTTACCACTACTGCTGCAGGTGTTTGGAGAACGTAACCCAGCAACTGTTCTACGTCAATTGTCTTTTTCCTACCATTGAAACCTATCGCCATGATGCTTCTGACTTTGGGCGCTATTAACAAAGAAAATAACATTTCAATTTTGAGTGTCAGGTCCAAATGGTTCGACTCCTTCGAGCCAATTCAAACCCCTATTGTTTAGATAGGCTTGAATCTGATTCAGGCTGGTTCACCCAACCGTAATCCACCGCCATTATGGTTTTAGGGGATGGCTGCAAGATCCATCCCCTATCCTTTCTGTCTTATAACACAACATGGGCATCAAACCCTCCCTACTGACAGCCATCATCGCTAAGCGGCTGCGTAAGTAGCAGATGTTTCTCTATGTAATTGCCGCCTAACATAACACACACACCAACATTACATATGACAGCATCTAGCCAGTGGTTGCATGCTGAAAACACTACATTCCAGCTGTAAAACATGTTCATGGTCCTTAACCCCATGCACACATGCCAGTCATTTTAGAAAGTCTTGGTTCTCTTGTCCTTACGCAGCCCCTGTCCTTGTACGTCACGCTAAGTCCGTTGGTTTGATGAATATAGTGCGGTTCTTTGATAGGGTTGCGGTGCAGTGGATTGGTTTTGTGACACATACTCTTTATTTGAGTTGGTGTGCTGTTTGCATTTTAGAGTTCTTTGGCACAGGTAGGCTAGTTTTGGAAGCAAGACGACGCAGAGCAACACAGGTTTGAATCCCGGGTCCGTGCTAAACCTCCTCGGTATTTAGCGTGCGCTATAAAAGCGGATCTGACGATTCTGGTGGTTGCATTTGTTGGTAGTGATCCCCGGTAGAGCCACGGGCAGCTTATCTTCTCCTGCTGCGTTTGTGCAGGTGTTAGGAAGCACAGCTGCCTCCAACACAACACCGCCTGGATGCTATCAATTGCCATTTCCTCTAATTATATCCCAAATGCACTTATTCACCAGCTCCCGGCCGGAGACCGATCTCAGATGTAAGTACGCAGCGTCAGTTGGTTGAGACACAAACTCTGATCATCTGATCAGGTGCACAAATGGAGTTGGTGTCAGCCCAGGTGTTTTTCCAATGCAGAGAGAGGCTGCCCATTGGCCTATTGGAATCATGCTGTCACTACATGGTGGAGCAACCTGAGATGGATGGTGTTCGGCACACACCTGCCTATACTATTTTTAAGTGACTGGGCAGAATGTTGGTGCGCAGTTAATATGCACCCTCAATTCCCACACGCTGAATTCCACATAGAGGCAGACTTCTGCATAGAAATGTGCCCCAGCACAGGTGGTACTGAGTGGCTGGGGAACGACCCCTGCCAATCTCTGAGGAAGGCACGAACGATGTGTGCCTGAGTCCCTGTTTCATCATGTGCCCCTGTGCCCGGCCTCCCTTCCACCGCTGCGTGCATATCCGACCCACCGCTGACCACTTATGGTCTTTGTTGATCTTCATTTTCATAAGGGACTTGGCCCAACTCCTCCCACTGTCGCATCCTGCCAAGAAAGCTGGACACACGCCCTATCCTACCTGTGTTTGTGTTGAACACCTTCCTATGAACCTCATGCAGCCCGAGAAACTTCTTGCGGTCCCTCTGACCCCTCCACCTCCACCTCCACCTCAGGCATCCAGACCAGGGAACTCCTAGCAGCCCGGGGCAGATGACAGTAAGAATGACTTTATGGCATCCTGGTAGGACTACCCTGAGGAAAGGAATTGGGTATTGGAGATCAGGAAACAAATAGACCTACGTAAGATATTGGTCGGTCGGATGCCCGGCATCTGTCGTTACTGGAATTACAAGTGGCTGCACTGGCCACAGAATACTTCTTTCGTTTACCTAAACATGCTGAAGAGGTTATTTCACATATGAAAACAAATGATATGATAAGTCATTTATAACGCGCCTGTACACAGGTGTATCTAGGAGTGACAAGACAAGGGAGGGAAGACAGAGGAAGGACAAGACAAACGATCTTACTATGCGGGGGGGGGGGGGGGTGGAAGAGGCAGAGGGGAGTGCCTGATCTAGCCTGTATCCTGAAATGACAGAATATACATGGAAAGATCTAGAGTGCATCTAGAACTCGGAGGGTATCGCCATGGATTGCAGATCACCTGCATCTATGACGACTGATTTCAAGACCTTCTGCAGCGGCCATCACCTTGGAGGAAAAATCACACGATTGCTCGCTTTCACGCGCTCTTTGCTCTTCATGTAGTAAACATCTTCTGCTTGTTCTACCCAATCACAAGCACTGTCAGAAGCCAAACCTCATCGGGCATTGCGGCCAAACTTTGGAATACTTTTCCAACATTTATTTGTTATTTTGAGGATCTGCAGAATTTTAGGAAAGTTTTGGAAATGCCTCTTTCTCCCCAGCAGGCGGTTCCTGCAATTTTCCGATAGCTTGTGCTTTTTCCAGTTCTCTCAATGCTCACATGAATGCTGTGCTTTAGAAGGGATCGCATAACCATTTGCAGAAGCCCCAGGTAACATTTGGAAAGTAAAACACCAATGAAATCAGAATCCTGGTACACCACATAGTACGTCTCTCATGTTCGCCTCTTCGTCAGCAAGACCCACAACAAGCACATATAGGCCATTTTTATTTAAGTATGAAAAATGCAACCACAATATCCAAATTCAAAAGTTTACCCTTCATTTACACCAGTGAAAATCGTAAACCTTCGGGAAGTCAAAGTTCTTCATTGGGTATCGCACCAGCGTCACAATCTGAAATGTTACTCTTGGCCAACTGTGGTAATTAAATATTCACGGCCTTGTCTAATCTGATGCAAGGTTCCAATGCCACGACAAAATGATCACGAGAAGTCGCTGCGCTTAAAAAAGTAAGACCCGGAACTGATCTGATTAGTGATGTCAGGCCTTGTTTGTAATGCTTTGTCCGTTGAGTTGGTATACGGGGCGGGGACACGGGTTATCCCATTGTTAATCCACTTTCACACTACGTACGACACCGCGCCATTATGCCTGCGGAATGTACGTCAGCAGAGGTTTCCTTTGATGTTGCCTTATCTAATTGATGATTAATGGACCCCATTCATGGTCTAGTCCAGATCTCTGGCTACATTTGCACGGAGAAGCACATTCTACGCGACTCGGTTTATTTTCCAGACTAGCAATGTAATAGGATGCTTAACAACTATGTTTTGCTTTTTGCCTTTTATGTTTTAGATTAAAATTTAAGAGGAAAAAAGGGCATGCTTTCTTGCTATGACGAAGTACTCACATTTACTTGCTGATAGCTGTGGATCTAGTACGTCAAACGCTGGCTGGAATGCTCTTCTCTCGTTGACCCTTGTCTCTTTCTCTCTCTCTCTCTCTCTCTCTCTCTCTCTCTCTCTGAACACTCTGGCTATTAAGAAATATTCCCTATGGAGGGCCAGAAGGAGGACGCAGACTGTTTGAGGACATTTCTAAGGAAGGTTTATCCAATAATATGAAGGCTTAACCACCCCTAGGGCTACAGAGTATTCCCTACCTGTATACATAGCTAAGGTGCTCGTCAGTCGCCTCTGAATGTCCGAAAAGAATAAGTCCACCGTTCAAAAAAACAAATATCTGACCCTATCACTAAGAAAATAAGGGCAGGAGAACCACTCTCTTCTCCTGCTGGGTGCTTTACGCACGTGTCTTCTTATTTGCAAAGAACTTCTTAGGATATGATTTTTGAGTAGTCTTTGGCGACTCTTATTATCAGTTTGTGAAATTCTTTCCTCGGGTTGGGATATTGACTTTCCACTTTTGGAGTGGCTCTCCTTGACTCAGATTGATATATCACAAAGGATGCATTGGCCTGCAGTTCCTCATACTCCTTCTTTATTATCTCCCACTCGTCTGCTTTTGACAAAGGATTTGATTTCCCCTCTTCCCAGGGTAGAGATATACCTGCTTTATTATTCGCTTTCTCTCATTGCAGGTATTCAGATTCGTTTATGTTGGTTTTAAGCTCTTCCTGCTTTCATTGAGATAATTTTTTATTGATATTTCCCTTTCATTCAACCCCATTGTAGGGAACATTATTATTCTCTTGCTCACGTTATCACAGTTTCAAGTATACTTTCACGTTTTCCTCATTCATATTGAGACACATTTTCTGGTTCATATGGTGATCGTCAGTTGACTTCCTGTACCTCCCATGTCCTTGTTACATTCCTTAATATCAGGGAAAGGCCTTGGTTCTGTTCCTCCCCTGCAATGTCGAGCCGGTCTCCTCGACGGCCTTGTTAGGCGGACTTGGTTCTTCCTCCAGGCTTCTCCGTATTTGAAAGGGGAGCTCGCTGCATCTCCCTACGGTGGTATCAGCACTGTTACTAGGACAGGCTTCCCACCACGACTCTTTCAGGGCCGCGTCACCACCAACTCTTAGGCCCCACTTGGCTCTGCTTCTCTCAGGCTCTCACCTACGCTGGTTTCTCGGAATTCCGTGTGCTGCTTCCCAGCAACTTTGGATTTTGTGAGCTTTTGTGAGCTCTGTATCTTGCTGCGGTTCCACCTTCTCCCAGGTTCACATTCTCAGGGGACCTCCCCTGCTTCGACAGACATTTGTCTCTTTTCTCATGTCTCTCTTCTCCTCTCTACCTGATGAGTGCTCATCTTTTAATCCACTAGTCACAGGGAATTGGTTAGTTTTGTTTAGAGAGATAGTTCCTCTTTCTTCTGGATAATAGCATTGGTTAGCTTCCTCTTCAGCCCAGTCTTGGTTCGTAACATTATTTGAAAGGCTTGATAGTCCCATACAAGCCATCATGTTTCTTGTTCCAGGGAGTTCCTCACTGGAGAGCCCGGTGAGGCCCCACTTGCCTTGACCCCTAGAGAGGGTGTTGCGGAGCGGGTTCACCTCCCTAGCTTCGCAGGCCCGTTGGGAAGAAGAGACCAATTCCCGTGATTTGTTATAACCCGCTTCCAGAAAATACACCACCAACCGAACAACAAAATACAAGATTAGGGAGGCAACCAAGAGGGTGGTCAATATTAGTGCACAGATTTCCATACTAACACTTGATAGGAAGGGTAACAAAGGCAAAAATGCATTTTAGAATGTAATCCAATTAATCTTTTTTTACTAAAAAATAAAGCCTGAAAATATTTAAACCCATGTTACAATCTCTTCATATGAATGGGAAACTGTTCCACGAGTGAACCTTTGACATTAGCCTTCTAGGTTTTCACCAACATTACAAGATACATCAGCACCTTCTTTGAAGAGTAATGCAGTGCACACATAATGTAGTATACTGATAAAATAATTTCCAGATGTAAACTATCTAAAGTAGATTAATAAGAATGTGTACAAAAGCAACAACATGACATTTGTTTTTCAAACGATCCTCCTCAGAGTCTAGACTTTTAACCACCTCCCTGAACTAACTGAGTGAACTCACACCTGCTAAGCATTGCAGCATGATGACCTTGACCACTCACTGCTCAGGTCATTTGCACAATTACAAAAAAGTGAATCCTTTGAACCCCTCTCATACTCAATATAATGGTCCCATGTTTTGATAGTGTCGCACACAACTCTCCCAACTTCTAAGCACTGTAATAATAGGTATTATATTGCTGACATCAGTGGTACTGAGATGGGGGAGAGGGCACAAGTCTTCCACAAAGCGAGGAAACCACAGAACTATTTAGTGGAATAATTGTATTTTTATTTTGTTATTTGTGCATTGCACCTTTTTTTCAAAGCCATGTTGCTTCAAAGCATCAGAGGAAGGAATGGGGGCCGGTCAGATAGCTCAGGGGCAACGTGTTTTTCTTGGAAGTAAGACAACGCAGAGCAACACAGGTTCAAATCCCGGTCCCGCGGTTAGAGACTGGTCTCCAGTATTAAGCGCGTTATGAAAGATGAATTAATTAATGGGTGAAGGGGAACTGTACAATACAATCAATGGGGCCAGTGAGGCTACTGTCCTGGTGTACAGGCAGAGGTGAAAACAAGACATTGCAGGTAAAATAAATAACCCATGCCCCGTCATAGGTAGATGGCCTGAATTACAAATGCGTTTTACAATGACACCGTTCCATTGGGAAACACTTTGCAAATCAGGCCCAAAGTCGTTTGAGGACGGGCATAATAGAACAACATTAATTTACACATTAGCTCACCCCCCCCCTCAGTCAGAAACATAACTACACACCTTGCACACCTGATTTCAGGAACGAGATATTATTTTTAAGCTTAAGAGTAAAAGAAGGTAAGGTGCAATCTTAGCACTGACAAGACGGGCAACGTCCAATCAGCAGGCCAGGGACTTGGGCATTATTAGACAACCTTAGCCTGCGTTCCATGTCAGCTGCTGGCACCTCGCCCACTCGCTGCCATTCCCTAAGGCTCCTTGCACCCCCACAGCCCCTCCCCTGAAACCTCTCTCCACTTTGCCTCAGAGCCCACGCCTACCTGCCATTGGCCACTCACCTTGACCCCACCATGCACCTCCCCGCTGCCATTGACTTCCACCATCTTCCGCATGTTGCCAAGAACATGGAAAAGGGACTCCTCACCTTTGAGCGCTTTCCTATTTTCTCTGCAGCCATCTTGTGTATAGAGTTTATGAAAGGGAATTTGGGGTTGAGTAATGTCCAGATAAAAGTGGTTCCCCTTAAAGAGTCAATTGGGACCCCATGGTGGTGGTAACTGCATTAATAGCTGCTGGTTGAGTGGGCTTGCCTTTAATGTCCATAAGTCCCGGGTGAAGGACCTCCCTTTGCCCAAGCCCATCACCTAGCGGGTGAGGCTCCACCCATGCCATTCGTTTTAAATGAAAAGACCATGTTCATTTAATTGGCTTTTTACAACTGGCAATATGCCAGGCAAGCAGCTTCAAGGCACTAGGATAAGCGGTGGGCCTAGGGATTGTTCGGGTGGAGAAACAGGGTTGGGGTGACGGATGACCTGGGAGCACTTTGTTGAAAGTCAACCTTGCATCTGCGTGCCAGACGGTCCCGTGCTAAGGAGAATAGGTGGCAGTTGTTTGATCCGGCCTTCATATAGTGATAAGCACAGGGCCTTTGCTAGCGTGGTCTACTATCAGTGCCATGATGTGGGTAGAATGCGACTGGGGTGGCCACCAGAAGCTCCTATGTTCACTGAGGACTAATATCAGTGAGGAAAGCTTTGAGTAACCAGTGTTCTCCGGACTTTCCTGAACTTTAGGTGGTTCTCCTGGAGTCTGGGTTCCATCAGAAGCAACTTCTAGAGTTTGGGCCAGTCACTCTGATTCTTTAGCTTTCTCTGCCTGCCATTTTGGCACTGGAACAGAGAGGAGACTGAGCTCCAGAGATCTGAGGGTCCTCAAAGGTTCATGCCAGAGAAATGAGTTCGACCAATGTTTCGATCCTATCTGTCCTTCAACAGGTGTTGCCCAGATTTCAGGAACCACCGCATCAGCAGCATCAAAGCGTATTCAAGACATATAACATTCAGTTGTATTATTTTAAAAATCCATCTACTAGCAAAACTCTACAAAATGCCGCTGGGCAAACTTAGTCAAAGGAAAATGTTGGCGTTTCGAGGTGTCTGAAACTTTTACACTTCTTCAGGGATCTGTCCTGAAACGTTTAGGCACATCCATAAGGAAGGCTGGGTTGCCCTCCCTCGCAGTAACCACACTGCCCTCCTGAGGCTTGGCAGACTCCACTAGGGGTGAGGGCGTTGTTAAAATATAAACAAGAGAACCATTTTCTTCTCTAGCTCGGGAACCTTTAGTACACGTTCAACAGTGTGGTTCAGGAATATTAGCGACACACTTGGCGTTGGGGTCTGGCAAAGCCTAGCAGCTACTATTGCCTCACCCACAAATGTGCCAGTACATGAAACATACAACTATTCAAAATGTCAAACGGAACTGGTTTCCATGGCATGATGCCTAGACAGTCAACATCTATTTCATTAACCTTTTCACAAAAAATGGAGCAGAATTATAAGCCATTTGGTGCCCGACACAACATGCAATTTCCGCTCTTCGTTTACACCATTGATTCATGGTGCGTGAACCACACTTTACAAAATACATTATTTAAGATAACCTTATCAGTAATTTAGTCAGATCACTGAACACAATACATTGCTGCTTACAAAAAAAATCATGCATTCTCTTGCAAAAAAATGTACACTGCTGCCTCTCACTGCAAAATACTTCTGGTGCATGTCTTCTGTTGTTGAATGCTTTGTGCAATGCGAATTTCCCTCAAAGCATTTGCAGGTAATTTGACAACATGCCATGGTCTGTGTTTTCACTTTGACTCCTGTTTCCTGGCTCTGGTGTCAGAAGATCGGTGAGTGGTAGGCAGGGAGCAGCATTGCCACACTGGGAGTGAATGGGAGGCCACTATTGGGAGTGAATGGGAGGCCACTATTGGGAGTGAATGGGAGGCCACTATTGGGAGTGAATGGCGGGCCACTATTGGGAGTGAATGGCAGGCCACTCTTGGGAGTGAATGGGAGGCCACTCTTGGGAGTGAATGGGAGGCCACTATTGGGAGTGAATGGGAGGAAACTCATGGGAGTGAATGTGAGGCCACTCTTGGGAGTCAATGGGGGGCCACTATTGGGAGTGAATGGCAGGCCACTCTTGGGAGTCAATGGGGGGCCACTCTTGGGAGTGAATGGGAGGCCACTATTGGGAGTGAATGGCGGGCCACTATTGGGAGTAAATGGTGGGCCACTCTTGGGAGTGAATGGGAGGCCACTATTCGGAGTGAATGGGAGGCCACTATTGGGAGTGAATGGGAGGCCACTATTGGGAGTGAATGGCGGGCCACTCTTGGGAGTGAATGGGAGGCCACTATTGGGAGTGAATGGGAGGCCACTATTGGGAGTGAATGGCGGGCCACTATTGGGAGTAAATGGTGGGCCACTCTTGGGAGTGAATGGGAGGCCACTATTCGGAGTGAATGGGAGGCCACTATTGGGAGTGAATGGGAGGCCACTATTGGGAGTGAATGGCGGGCCACTCTTGGGAGTGAATGGGAGGCCACTCATGGGAGTGAATGTGAGGCCACTCTTGGGAGTCATGGGGGGGCCACTATTGGGAGTGAGTGGCAGGCCACTCTTGGAAGTCAATGGGGGGCCACTCTTGGGAGTGAATGAGAGTTCACTGAAGGGAGGCCACTCATGGGAGTGAATGGGAGACCACTCTTGGGAGTCAATGGGGGGCCACTATTGGGAGTGAATGGCAGGCCACTCTTGGGAGTCAATGGGGGGCCACTATTGGGAGTGAATGGCAGGCCACTCTTGGGAGTCAATGGGAGGCCACTCTTGGGAGTGAATGAGAGGTCACTCAAGGGAAGCCACTCATGGGAGTGAATGGGGAGACCACTCTTGGAAGTGAATGGGAGGCCACCCTTGGGAGTGAATGGGAGGCCACTCTGCACTCACTTTGAATTCAAAGGTTCACTAGAGCCAGTGCCTTCACCAACAGAATAGGAGGAAATGAGGGTCAGCCGGATAGACTATGCAGACACACTTATGTGTATGTGAGGGTTCTGCTTATTATGCACTTTATTTGGTACCCTCTAGTAGGGCCCGGTGGCAGATGTCCACACAATGCCGGATTCGGCTGGTTAAGGTGTCGGTCTGCATGATTTACGATCTGGTACACAAACCTGTTTCACTCTCTGAACCACAACTCCTATTACATGTCCGCTTAATTGTACTCACAGTGTACATCATTTATAAGATGTCTTCTGAGAAAAATCAAGCACCATCTACTTAATAAATGGAACTGGTTTTCCCGACTTATTAAATGTCTTTCTATATTGTGTGCTACAAGTGTTTGCCGGGGTGTCCTTTTCATGCATTCACTACTACTCTGGGGATACAATGTACAATGTCTGCAACCTGTGGCTCTCCATATACTTTGGACTACAACTACCATGATCCCTCACCATAGACAATGCTGCCTCTGGCTGATAAGAGTTGTAGTCCAAAACATCTGGCAAGCCAAAGGTTGCAGACCCCTGTACTTTCCTATAGGCTGTTACTGCTAGGGTCTTTTTGAGGGTGTGCCAATAATTCTCTTTGTCCCGTTAAATTTGCTGGTTCAGAGTTGCAGTCTAGACTTGGAAAAGGCAATTGGGGGGGGAGGGGCCTGAAGAGTTGGATGAGACATGGCCGCCTCGGGGCTGAAGGGTTGTCAGAGCTGCAATCCTGTTTCTGGTTAAGGCGCTTGATTGACCAGGAGCAATCTTAGACCAAAGTAGTAACTACTGAATGGAAATCAAGGAAATTGTGGTCCTTTTATACCATCAATGTGTAATCTTGTCTGTATGTTCATTTCATTTGAATGCAATTCCAACTTGGTGGAGCAGTGAAGTGTAATTATACAGCATGGCGGTGAGACTAACGTTAATCAAGAAAGGAGAAGGCTTGGGACTAAAGGGAGATCAGGTGTATAAACTAGGGTAGTGGATGCTCGAGAGGTGGAGCTCCATGCACTCTTTGGAGCAGGAAATGTCAAAGCGAGGGAGCGAGTCTGGTGTCGACTGGGAGAAGGTTCCAGAGGGCCTAGACACTGGTGGAGTTCAAGTCTGCGCACGTCCTTAATTCTGCGGAATCGCAGGCCTCCGGAGATGCTGAGTTTCTCAGCGAGGTAGCTTGGGGACTTCTGGGTGAAAGCCTTGTAGATGAGGTGGCATCAGGATTTGAAAATGATGTGTGCTTGCCATGCGAGCCAGTGCAGCTCGATGTAGGTCATTTGGTGCTACTTTCTGTGTCCCCTGTACCATAACTATCCAACCTGGAATTAGGTGGTATTTTAAAAGAAGATGTATTTAAAATAGCACCTGCTTATACTGTCATCACCACATGTGTTGTGAGCGTGTAGGAGAAAGGCACGAGTCAAGGGGGACATTTTTCTGAATATAAACTTTTATTAAAGGAAAAATGCAGGGTGTGCAAGGCCTCGCTTGCCCTAATGCTACGAAGGGTTTCCCTGCCGCAACACATATCTTAACAGGGATTGTCAGGATGTCAAAAATATAGGTAAGTCCATCATGGTATCAGAATCCTAACTCTCACCCTCACACTAATAACTAAATATACAGTGCAAAGGGGTCCGACGTGTACAAAAACAAAGTTCCAAAAGTAGTAAAGTTCTCTGGCTCAAAAGAAAGCAAAGTTCCAACTCAAAATGTTGGTGCCAAGAGATTGGGTCCTTTCTCCTGGTCTCACTCGGGCTTCTCATTGTGCTTACAGACACGAGGTGAACGGTCTCCCTTCCCCTGGCTTTCTTTAGGCTTCTTACAATGTCAAGAGAGTGCCTTGCTTCTCTTCACTTCTCTCATGCAATTTTTACAACACCAGGGAAGAAGCTTCCCTTCCCCTGGTCTCTTCTCTTCACAACACCAGGGAAGAAGCTTCCCTTCCCCTGGTCTCTTCTTCACAACACCAGGGAAGAAGCTTCCCTTACCCTGGCCTCTTCTTCACAACACCAGGGAAGAAGCTGCCCTTCCCCTGGTTCTTCTTCACAACACCGGGGAAGAAGCTTCCCTTCCCCTGGTCTCTTCTTCACAACACCGGGGGAAGAAGCTTCCCTTCCCTGGTCTCTTCTTCACAACACCGAAGAAGATGCTTCCCTTCCCCTGGTCTCTTCTTCACAACACTGGGGAAGAAGCTTCCCTTCCCCTGGTCTCTTCTTCACAACACCGGGAAGATGCTTCCCTTCCCCTGGTCTCTTCTTCACAACACCGGGAAAGATGCTTGCCTTCCCCTGGTCTCTTCTTCACAACACCAGGGAAGAAGCTTCCCTTCCCCTGGTCTCTTCTTCACAACACCGGGGAAGAAGCTTCCCTTCCCCTGGTCTCTTCTTCACAACACCAGGGAAGATGCTTCCCTTACCTTGGCCTCTAGTTTGCCCACCTTCTTTCACCTTGCTTTCAACTCTGTGGGGTATGATCCCAACCCTGTAAGGTTCTCTCATGATAGTGTGGCACATCTGGGCCACTATCCTGCCACGTGCTGCCACTATGAAGATGACTGACAATGGTAATCTTTATTGGGAACAGGTCCCAGATCTGTCTTCCTTGTTTTCTTTCTTGGGAACTCGAGAAGGTTCCTCAAGTTTCTCTTCTTCCCATGTTTGGATGGGTCACGGTATCTCACTGCTCCCTTCTGCCCCTACCAACTGTCCCGGTCACCCCTGTATATTTAGGGTCTCTCCTGGTTGTCTTTGGTCGGTTTTGGGGTCTTTCTGCTTTGGTTTTGGCCTTCTGTAACCTCTCCCCTTCTCTGGTGTGCTGTGGTAACTCTGCAGCATGTGGTTACCCTGGTTTCCCCAGGAAGGGATAGGCTTTTTGTTGGGTCCTTTGAGAAGGGGTTCTTCTGGGCTCCCCCAGTCCTCCGCACTTCGCCAGCGTGCAAAGGTTCCCCTTCCTTCTGACAGAGCTTCTGGTCCACAGCTTCTTTTGCTTCTACTTCTTCAGCACAGCACTCCTGCTCCTTGCTCTTCCGGGGAGGCCTTCTCTCATACTTCCTGAGTCTGTCTTCCCTTATATACTGACTCTGGCCAATCGGACTTGTGAAGACACTAGACCACTCAACCCGGTTCCTACAGGTAATCCTCATGCCTCCACACTTCTTCCTCATCACAGTGCTGATCTTAGGACAGTCTTGTGAGTCATTGGGGTTCTTCCTCATCACAGTACTGGGAAAGGGCTCTTCACTTGGGTAACTCCTATTCTTCCTCATTCCAGTACTTCCTAGGGGAATGGAAGGGTAACTACAAGTTATGAACATATTAGGGAAGTAGTTGTTCTTAGGGTTGTTGAAGGGGCTGAGTTCTCATTTAAAATGGCTCCTCCAAGTGAAAAGGGGACAACACCCATAGATTCATCATAGTGTGTTGTGGCCATTAATCTCATACCTTGAAACACTTGTGTATAGGCGCGTTATAAATGCCATATCATATCATACCAAATGTCTGCAAAATTAAGGCTGGGTACAGGCTCAGGGCTTGAGCAGTTTCATGGAAGTTCAATTCTGCAAAGTAATGACTGACTTGTGTGCAGTCAGGACGGGGAACTGTGGGGCATCTTTACTGTGGACTATTGGTTTTTCGCATATATTGCCTTTGGGTCTTATTCGGCACTACATGCCCCTTCGGATGCTGTCGCTGTTTCCTCTAAAGCCGCTCATTTTTATTCCCACTTACTGAGGCTGACATAATGCAATTTATTTCCAAATTAATTTTTCTCTCTAAACGATTATCATCAATTAAGGCTGATCAGATGCAAGACATTCCTGCCACATTATGATCTATTTAAGGCAGCCATTTATTAATAGAAATGACACTTTGAAAACTGTACTTTCTACAGGCCGGATTTACCATTGCTTACTCTGCAGAGTCTTTCTGCAGTGCGTACATTTTGCTAGACATTGAACGTCCAGAGGAGGGTGGGGGGTTGGGAGGATACATCCATGACCGCCACTTCTGGCAACATTTGTTTATTATTTGCTGTTTCTTCTGCTCCACAGAGATTGTGGTCTATCTGTATTCACCCCTGTTTAAATGGAGATGAATGAACTGTGGAGGAGGTGGTGTCTAACATGTGCAGAACAGCCCAAAACTTGCCCCACAAGAGCAGGCTGATCCTCTCATATCTCTTGTTACTTTGGTGACGCTACCAGGGCAGGAGGTGGAACCTAACTCCAGCCAAATATGAACACATACTTGTATTTTAATGTTCTTCTTCATCGAGGTGTAGAATGGTCTTGTGGTCTTGCCTCAGAAGTTCTGATAGTATTAGGTTAACTTAATTAGCCTGGATTTCTCCTGCATGGAGAAAGGCTGGCACAGGGACACTACTCCATGTGGTTCTCAACTACTGCCTTCACCCTCCTGCCGGGCCGGCTGGCAAAAGTAAGAATCTCTCGTAGCGCAAAGACCCACATAAGGTTTCCTCTGCCTCCTCGATGTTTTCTCTGCTTCAGTCCTCTGAGGGAGGGTTCTCAGTGTGGTAGTTCAGTGCTGGTGACCGGGGATTCTGAGGGAGGTTGGATGCAGAGCAATTCTGATGTTTAGGTGGGAGGTACAGATAAGGGCTCCTGCCCTAGTTGGTGTGGACAGCATAGCAGTGTGGGGGAGCCACCACCTGGACAGAAAGGGGGAGGGAGTAGCTGGTCAGATAGCACAGCGAGTAGAGCCCTCGCTTTGACATCCGCACAGAGCTCCTCCTGCTGATATAGGTTCAAATCCCGGCAGGGCCAAACTCAGCCTTTCATCCTTCCGTAGCGCTATAGAAATGCAACATTATTATTATTTATTGGGTGTTTTAGCCTGGTTTTCAGGATAGCAGATTAAGGTACACAGGGAAGCGGGCTAGGCTCCAAATTCATCATCTTTTCAGACAAAGGTTACTTGATCATACTTTTGAAAATGCAATCTGCAGCGTGCAGTTTTGTGACTCACATCAGCACAAGCACATTTCACTTCATAAGGGCGGTACCACGTAAGCACATGCTCCAATACAATGGAAAACCAATTCAAGAAGTCATCGCTAAAAGCAAACAATAACCAGGCTATTCAAAAGAGATTAAGCGGTCTATTTTATAACAACTGGTAATGTGGCATTCGCCCTTTAGAGTGGCGGGGATTTGGAGGCTCCTACGCCCTTTGTTCTCTTTTCTCTCTGACTGCATGCTGTGTCCTCTGTCAGCACATTGCTGTTGTGTGCCATCATTGCCTGGTGATGTTAAATGACGTGTTGGCATTCTCTTAACAATACAGTATGTGAGTCAGCGGTACACAAAAGGGATTGGATGCTGCTGGAAGCATGGCAGGCAAACAAGTCAGGCATTTTACCTCTGAGAGTCGAACATTGGAATACATTATCATTAAATGGCCAGGTTGATAAATGTAGCTTGAGTGCACATCACCAATACAGCACATTAGGCTCTGTAGCTTGAGTGCACATCACAAGTACACCACGGTATACTCTCTTTCTAAAGTCTGACAAGGATGGGATGTGTGCAGGAGTTGGTGGGATTTTCATAATCTTTGTCCTTTCACAGGGGATTGTGTTAGCATGTGCTAAACGACCATTGGCAAAACCAGTAGGTTTGGCTATCATATTTAAAATGTCTCTTCAAATACCACAATAATGCTTTCTGTGATGAGCCCCCCCTCTAAAGACGACCTATACAATTTGTAATTTGTGTAAAACAGGCTCAAGTGGGGGTGGCTGTCACACCCCCCCCCCCCCGGAGTCTCTTCAGGTTTCATATAGTTCACGTTCTCAAGGGGTATGGATCTTCCCTTGACCTTTCCCAGATTTGTACAATTCCCAATCTGAAGGGGTTTGACTCTTCCCTTGAGCTTTGTCAGATTCTCGCAGTTCACAATCTTGATCTTTCCAATATTTCCACAAGGTCAAGAAGCAGCTCCACTTCTCTTAACCTCTTGACAGCATCAGGGGGAAACAATTCCCTGGTCACAATATGTCCCAATTCCAGGTACACAGGGATTGACTTCCTTCCCCTAGATTCTGCACACTCCAGAAAAGTCAACATGCGTGAGAGTGAGTCCCAGACCCTCCTATGTCAGTCTGGTACACTATCCTATTAGGCTCTCAATGATTTAGATCAACGCAATTGGGTGCAGGTCCCAGATTCACAATCCTTCTGCCGGGTGTACTCTCCTACTAGAGCTTTCATGACCTCTCTCAGATTTCCACAGTTCACAGTCTCAAGGTTTATGACTCTTCCCTTGAGCTTTCACAGGTTTTCACAGGGTCAATAAGCAACTCCACTTCTTGTAGCCTCTTGACAGCACCAGGGGGATCGTTCCAAGGTCACAATATGTCTCAATTGCAGTTCTAGGGGGATTGACTCCCTTCCCCTGGATTCCACACACTTCAGAAAATTCAACAAGTGTTGCAGTGAGTCCCTAATCTGTCAGTCTGGTACACTCTTCTATTATGCTTTCAATGATCTGGATAAACACAATTGAGTGTGGGTTCCCGACTCACAATTCTTCTGCCTGGCATACTCTCCTGCCTGGGCTTTCTTGACTTGCTTTGGGCATGGGTCCCAGACACCCAAATCTTTATACTTGGTATGCTCTCCTGCCAGGGGTTTCTATCGATGAACACATTTTCCTTTTTTTCTAAATGTTAAACAGTTCCAAGATTTGATATTTGCTTTTTTTTTTTTTATAAATGGTGTCCTCAACCTGCTCTCATCTGCATTAGTTTCTCTCAACAAATGTCTCGGTGTCCCAGCTCCCCTGTTTGGGCTCACCAAGTTGATACAATTCTGTTCTAATGGTACGCGATACATGCCACGAAGCACCCCAGTGTCCCAACTTCCCTCTATGGCAGGGGTGCACAACTTATTTTGACAGAGGGCCTAAAGTACCTTACATGAGGGCTATAGTGGACAGAAAAGTAAAAGTGGGCGGAGCGGTAGGCGGGACATGTCAGGAGGCTTTTTGAACCCCCAATTTGTATTAAACACATGGAAAAAGAATGTTTTTGAGGGGTGACGATTTTTATTGCATTTCAAACTTACATTTTGTACGACACATTTTCCATTGTTATCATTTATTTCAATGTAGTTATTGTATATCGTCTGTTTAATTAAATTATATATTTTTTATTGACCCTAGATTGGACATTCCGTTATTTTGGACTGCTATAGTTTGCTGTTTGGGTTGCCCAAGAGGAGTATGGCCTTCGTTGAGTCAGGTTTCCACAAAAAGCAAAGGATGTACATCTCCTAACTGTGCCTGTTTTAGCTTTATTATTGAGTTCACTCTTGGAGTGCAACACTATGCCCCATGGCTCCCACCCACGACCAAACACTATGCCCCATGGATCCCACCTCCAACCAAACACTATGCCCCATGGCCCCCTCGCCACCCCCAACCAAACACTATGCCCCATGGCTCCCTCAACCCCCAACCAAACACTATGCCCCATGGCTCCCACCCCCAACCAAACACTATGCCCCATGGCCCCCTCACCCCCAACCAAACACTATGCCCCATGGCCCCCTCACCCCCAACCAAACACTATGCCCTATGGCCCCCTCACCTCAAACCAAACACTATGCCCCATGGCCCCCTCACCCCCAACCAAACACTATGCCCCATGGCTCCCACCCCCAACCAAACACTATGCCCATGGCCCCCATGCCTCAAGCAAACACTAAGCCCCCTGTCCCCCACCCCCAACCAAACACTATGCCCCATGGCTCCCACCCCCAACCAAACACTATGCCCCATGGCCCCCTCATCCCCAAGCAAACACTATGCCCCATGGCTTCCGCCCCCAACCAAACACTATGCCCCCTGTCCCTCACCCCCAAGCAAACACTATGCCCCATGGCTCCCACCCCCCAAGCAAACACTATGCCCCCTGCCCCTCACCACCAACCAAACACTATGCCCCATGGTCCCCTCAGCCCCAACCAAACACTATGCCCCAGGGCTCCCTTACCCCCAACCAAACACTATGCCCCATGGCCCCCTTACCCCAACCAAACATTATGCCCCATGGCCCCCTCACCCCCAACCAAACACTATGCCCCATGGCCCCCTCACCCCCAACCAAACACTATGCCCCATGGCCCCCTCACCCCCAACCAAACACTATGCCCCATGGCCCCCTCACCCCCAACCAAACACTATGCCCCATGGCTCCCACCCCCAACCAAACACTATGCCCATGGCCCCCATGCCTCAAGCAAACACTAAGCCCCCTGTCCCTCACCCCCAACCAAACACTATGCCTCATGGCTCCCACCCCCAACCAAACACTATGCCCCATGGCCCCCTCATCCCCAAGCAAACACTATGCCCCATGGCTTCCACCCCCAACCAAACACTATGCCCCCTGTCCCTCACCCCCAAGCAAACACTATGCCCCATGGCTCCCACCCCCCAAGCAAACACTATGCCCCCTGCCCCTCACCACCAACCAAACACTATGCCCCATGGTCCCCTCAGCCCCAACCAAACACTATGCCCCATGGCTCCCACCCCCAACCAAACACTATGCCCCATGGCCCCCTCACCCCCAAACAAACACTATGCCCCAAACACACTCAAGCATGTACCCATACAGACCCGGACCACCCAAATCAGCACACTCTCAAACATGCACCCATACAGAACCGAACCCCCACCCCCCAACTCAGCACACACACTCTCAAACATGCACCCATACAGACCCAAACCCCCCAACTCAGCACACAAACTCTGAAGCATGCACCCATACATGCATCTCAACATACACAACACAAACATACAAAAACAAGCATTCATGCACACCCGAACCCCCCACCCCTCCAACTCAACACACACTCTCAAACATGCACCCATAAAGACCCGAAACCCCACCCCCAACTCAGCACACTCTCAAACATGCACCCACACAGACTCAAACCCCACACCCCCCAACTCAGCACACACACTCTCAAACATGCACCCATACATACACGAACCCCCCACCCCCCAAATCAGCACACTCTCAAACATGCACCCATACAGACCCGAACCCCCCACCCCCCAAATCAGCACACTCTCAAACATGCACCCATGCAGACCCGAACCCCCCACCCTCCAACTCAGCACACACTCTCAAACATGCACCCATACTGACCCGAACCCCCCACTGGCTTCACGCACCTTTGCTGTCCTTCGTGGTCTTCAGTTCTCTCACCGGCATGCTTCCTTGTCTGACCTGCATCTTGTTGGTTCTCCGGTTCCCGGGATGCAGCAGCAAATCTTCTACTTCTTCCTCCTCGTCTCACTATTGTTGGATATTTTCAACTAAGGATAAGAATTCACGTAAAAAACAAAATGTTTCCTCATATTTTGGAATATCTGCATGTTTGTCTTGAGTTGTGTTTCACACAAAGCTGGGAGGCAACACAGTCCCGAATGGTTTATAGTGACTTTTTCGAATGCCATATTTTCAAAATGCCATTTTGTCGGCACAAAATTGCCCCGTTTTTTTAAATACTTTTTTAAACGTACAAAACAAAAAAAACATATCAAATCTAAAATAATACATTAAAAAAAAATGTTTTTGACAAAATGGTATTTCGAAAACATGTTTTAGAAAATATGACCAGATACCGCCCCGAACAACAGAGGAATGCATTAGCAGAATGCAATCTTTAGGGTACATAACTTTTATCATATCTTTGTGTAAATATGTCAATCTCCATGATTTCAACTCTATGCTCATTCTTCTTTCCTTCATCACAATGGTTTCCTTGCATCTGCACACACCAGCCCTCTGGCGTCTCGATCTGGTGCTCTCTGCCTCATTGAAAGTCATGGACTGCGTTGCTTGCCTTCACTCCACCTCCTCCACAGGGTGTAATTTTGTCAGGAGGCTTACCCTGCGCACACGACTCTCCTCCTTCTCTCCTACTCGTCCCAGTTAAATATACATCTCTTGTTAAAGAGAGATCTTCTTTTCCTTTTACCTATGGGTTTCTTTTTGTATTGCCTTCAACCACAGGTAAAGATACCACATTTTTCATTCTAACAGGTAGCACCATGTATGTGGCTATGGTGGACGGCATGGGGAGTTCTCACAGGAACAGGAGTCCTTGTCCCCAAAGGAGAAGTCTCTCCCTGTGAGGTCACATTTGCCTCAACCCCTAAGGATAGGGTGACCAGACGTCCGGGTTTTCCCGGGACAGTCCGGGGAAATCACCCTCCCAGGAGTTTTTTATTTTTTGAAACACCGTCCGGGGTTTGCATGTTTGGGGGGCTACGGTAATTAAAACTGTAATTATTTTTCACAACACTTTCAGAATTTTGAAGTTGGAGGTTTGGCTCCAACCCCCAACCTCTCAGGGACAAGTCAGAACACTTACTGACTGTGCCACAGAGACTGGCTTGGAAATGATTGTACAACAAGCCATGTAATATCAATTAGAGCTAACGCTCGATTTGAATTAACATGCCACGATTCACAGAAAAAACTGCACAAATTGGATTATATGCAGTTTATAGAAAGGAGAAGTGCTGGAAATATGGTTGGGGAGTGGTTGTGGGGGCGTGTTGGGGGAGGGGCGGTAATTGATGGGCTGCAACGGGGTAGTCCCTCTTTTATGTTGTTGGCCGTCCCGGTTTTTTGTTTTGAAAATCTGGTCACCCTACCTAGGGGGGTCTTGTGGAGTGGACTTAGCATTGTAGCCTCAAGAGGGGTGCTCCCCCTCGGGAGAAGGGACGAATACCTGGGTTCGTCACATGGGCCATATGAATTTTAGAGCCAAGTCCTTGCAGCAGCTCACAAATAGGTGATTGATTCATTTGTGAAAAAGTGCCATTTAAAGGCCTGCAAAAGGCTACAAAGTTACCTGCTGCCCGAATTATACATTTTAGAACCAGCAGCCCTAAAATCCTAGCTTCTCCACTTGGCCAAAGTATGTGATCCTGGCCAATTCACTGTACATTACTGTGCCTTCGTTTGCTTGTCTGACCAAACTGTTATTTCCATGCAATGGTTTTCAGATATGCACCACACAAACCCCACTCATGCTTGTCTTGCCCCCAACTGCACTGCTGTGCTATATAGAGTAATATTGACTATTTATATAGTGCATTGCACGGGCTGATGTGCGACGCCTCGCTACACACATGGTTCTCGCCACCTACACTACAAGGCTGGCAATGTGGGTGTAGGATGGTTTAAGTGGTGGGCTGCGAGCGCACACGAGAATGTTGTTTAGGAGACATGAGGGGATGGCATTAAAACCAGTGGACGTCCTGATCTGAAGACACAGCAGTCCCAGTGATCCGAAGCTATCGCCCCTATTAAGAGAACATAATAAGGGACTCCTTACCAACTCGCCACGCTCGGCTTTGAACGTGGGTACATGCGTAGCACCCTGAAGCACACACCGCCCTACTATTATGGACTAAGCTAAGCCCCTGGCCACTTCTTGACACATTTCAAAAGATGTGCCTGGTTTTATTTTCTGTGTAATCATTCTTGAGAATTAATGCCAACTTTTTAAGAGCTGAATTGAAATGGGTGCCTTTGATTTTTTTTTTCTAGTTCAATTCCGAAGAATGATGTGAAGAAGGCGGGCGTTGCAAAGGATTGTGGGAATAAAGAGGGGGCGCCGTGATTCTCGATAGACGCCTGTCAAAGGTAGGATGCTTTTCCTTTGTGTCTGGTTTGACCTCTGCCCGGGGGAAGCGGAAGATATTGTGTTTGCCGCCTGCACTTTCAGGCAGGAAGCAAACATGGAACTTGCCGTGTTGTCAAGTTGCTGGAACAGGCCGGAACTATTTCAATTGAAACACTGGGGTGTTCTGGCCAGGGCTAACTTGTTTTAGGGGACCGACTCCACAGGGCAGTCACGAGGCGGAGCTGCGAAGCTGCATTTCCCTCGTGAAGAGTGCAGAGTCCATTCGCCTTTCATCTCCAGGCCGCAGGACCCTGACTTTCTGTTATTGTTAGAAACCAAAAGTCCTTCCCACCCTCTCCTCTTTCAGTTCACGCATGCGCAATTGGCTAGAGTTTTGGACAGCCGAGTAGCTGGCATGGAAGGATGTGCTGATCTAGTCGGCTGTCTTTATGCACCCAGTGCTGGAAATGGAAAAATGTACTGGGGGAACCCTCTCATCCTTGGAGGGGTGGGGCCATGGAGAGGAGCCCGGTAGGCTGAGGGGCGTGGCCCCAGGCTAGGTCACCATACAGTGGGCCTCATTCTGAGTTTGCCGCTATCCTGGCGGTAAAGCCGGCAAATGTAGATACCTTTTCCGGCACTCAGTCCGGCAGATTCTGAGTGACGAAGTGACAGTTTAAATACCCCTTCATGGAGTCCCATAGAACTCATGAGGTGATTTGCCATCATTACCGGCAACAGCAATGATCGCTTTTTTTGCCGGTAATCCTTGTGCCTTACCGCCAGCTCCAGGAGGTAAGGCAGGCGCCCCACCGGCAAACCCATAGTCGGCTGGTCCAGTAAAGTGCCGGTATCCATGAATACCGGCACTTTTTTACCGGACCGACCGATTAAGAATGAGACTGAGTATCTCTTCATAGAATCCAATCCTGGCGATTTGCATACAACCAAAGAGCATTATAGGAACTGAAGAATGTCCACAATTTTAAATATGTCTTAAAGTGATTCAGTAAGAAGCCCTTTTGAGCGGATAATGGAAGTTGGGCTCTGCAGTTTTGATTGGTCACACTACTCACCCTAACAAAACAATGTATGTAAATTGCAGGGCATATATACGAGTTTGGATAGCTGCAACCTGTATCTGAGGCTTTGGTTGTTTCTGTATTGAGTTTCCTGTGCTGAGTCTACTAAATGTGCTGCTCGTGCATGTGATAACTCGGCTTCCAGGGAGGATCCTGTTCTGAAGTTGTTATGACACACACAAGCAACCAGTGCTTCAACGATCATTGAGGCGCAGATTGCATGTCCGTGCGATAGCACAGCTTCAGAGCAGATCTGTGAGTGTTGTGGGCAAGCCACTGTGTCTGGGGATGTAGCGGCACTCTGGCAAAGCCTTGACTTGCCGAAGCGGCGCTCTGTCTTGCTCCGGCCCATTTCCTGTGCTGCGTGCCCCTACTTAGTCTGTTGTGCACTTACCTGAACCAAGAGCAAACCATGTCCCATGTTGGTATATGTGGCTGCGTGATGCTTCGTGCCCTTGATATAATATGATATGATAGGTTATTTATAAGATGCTTAATATCCAGAGGATTCTAAGGGCGGACCCGGGGATCAAACCTGTGTTGCTCCGTGTCATCTTGCTTCCAAGGTGAGCACGTTGCCCCTGAGCTATCCTCCCGAGACACTGGAACCATTGGAGGCAATACATGTACAGGTCTGGGGTTAATCTGAGGGCCCCTGTTATTGGGGGGGGGGGTCACTTTCACAGCTGGAATGGTATGCGGGTGAAAGTGTAAACGTGGCTTGGAACGTTGGGGTTAAATTGATGTAATGTGAGGAACCTACACATCTTTAGGGTAAGTGCACAGAATTGAGAAACAGCCTGGGAATGGAGGGCGCAAATTGTTTGAGTCTCTTGCCCATAGTCTTATCTGTCCTTTGATGCAGCCTTCGCTTCCTTGCAGGCGGTCACCGGAGAGCAGCGATAGCTCGGTCGCCCTCAAGGAGCCGGCTCTAAGAAGCTGTGTGTGGGACAAAGCCTGACTTATGTTGGGGGTGGGGGTGGACATCTTGAGTGGAAATCTTGTGCCGAGGAGATTAGAACTGGCGACTCCCATCCCTGAAGCACGCCATGGAGTGGGCAGTAGCGCTGGCACCCAGCCAGGCCTTTAATTCCGTGTTCCAGCACTCCAAGAAAGTACTCTGACGGAACACAGAAGCCAACAGAATGTTATGATGCACTCCACAAAGGCTCCATTCTCGTCTGGAATGCACTGCACTGGGCACATGTGTGTGTGTGAACCTTGTGGCAAACAGGGCCTGGGCTCTGGTGGCATGCCAGCTGCATTGGCATGCATTGTTTAGAAGTCTAGGGAAATCTTGTAAACTGAAGGTATTGCACTCTTGGTTCCTTAGCCCTGAGAAGGAGTAGGCCGCGTTGCACTCCAGCCTAGGCGTATAGTTTCATAGATTATTGTTTTGATTTTTATTGCAATTGGTTTAATTTAACCTTTACAAATACACAAAAATAATAGAATCAGAACAAATATTTTAAAAAAACAATATTTTAAAAAAGTCATTTTTTTTAAAAAGGAAAAAAAGAAAAAGACTCACTTAACCATCATAAGTGGAATAATAAGAACAATGGTAATATTAAACATTCCAACCAAGGCCGTGAGGCAATAATACAGCACCAATTAGAGGTACAGTCCAGTCACTGCATTCAACCTGTCTTAAAGCAAAAGAACCAGCTCAGCTGACAAAATGCTGTGTCCCCGGCTGTCAGTGAGTTCCATAATCCTTTGCCGTGACGTCACAGTAGGAAGAAAGACCATTAGTACCCAGGGTGGGGGCGCAGCCAATTAGGTTCTCTAGATTGCGGGCTGAAACCGCTAATGTCAGCCTGCGTTCCATGGAACCCTCAGGCTGCCTGCCCCGCCCTGCACGGCCATCTTCTCCCCACCCTCCCTTCCCTTTTTATAATATCCCCAACCCCCCACCCCCAGCCCTACTTACCTGTTTGTTGCAGTGGCATCGCCGGCTGCCGCGCAAGCTTCTCTCCGTCTACCTTTGCCGGCTGCCACGGAAATGGACTGTGGCGACCATCGTCACTCAGGCCTTTAACTCGGGCTGCCGGGCCATTACCCGGGTTGACACCATGGAACGGGTTACTAACGCCATATTCAGAAAGGGGAATAGTTGCTAAGGGCTTCCTATAGAAGTTCAACACCGCATTATGCCTCTAGCGTCTGTGTATTTTCTTCCAGTGAATTGTGCGGAGCAGGTGAGCTTTGCTGCTGCTGTCACAACTCGTTCATCTTCCACAATGACCAGCTTTGTTTAAGACAGACATTTTACTTTGTGATGGGGCAGTGGATGAATTCCTTTCCATTTAACGAGAATTTCTGGGGTGCACCTGCCTGAAGGCCCTGCTGCTCAATGTCAGGCACTGGGCTATTTTTTATTATAGAGTTTTGTTTGCCTCTATTTATATGTAAATGGCGGTACATACTCTGAGGAAAGCACCTGATAGAGGAGCACTGAGTGTACAGCTGGGTTTGGGTGAACAACTCATTGACAGGGTGGAATTGGCAGAATCGGCTCATGATTCCATTCCGTTGGTGGTGTGGAATTCCCGGGGATGCACACTCCGTTGGTGGCATGGAATTCCCGGGGATGCACCTCTGTGGACAGTCCAGGTCTGGCAATGCACTGTGGGGATTTATTACTCATGATTTTTACATTTGGCCAATTCAGAAGCCAAAGTTGTTCCTGTGCTTTGATTGGCTGAACCACAAGCTGTTTCAGCCAATTGGAGAACACAAAAACTTTCTGCGTCCTAATTGGCCAAAATGTTCGCGTGCATCGCCGCCAGCAGGGCGGTGACTTACGTGAATGCTGCACCTCAGGGTAAACCACAAAAGGGGCAGATGTTTTTCCCAATCTCCCCACTCCATTCCACACTACGCTAATCTCCCATTTCACCCACCACTAGTCACAACCTGGACAATGCATCAATTTGAATATTGAGTGGCGTTTGGTGCTACCCGGTTGAAAGCTTCCTTTTGAAACTGGGTAATTAATTCCGAGTCCCCAGAATTTTGGGGGCAAGCTTTCATGAGCATGGAATTTCCCATGATTACTCAGGCTGCCGATGGAACATCCTAAGGAGGTCCTTCATGGTCCCAGAGCAGTGTATCACATTGCATTTTCTAGCACGTCAAGGGGTATTGCAAGGGTGGTGAAGTTCAAGAATAGACAAAATGGTGTTACATTCTGCCTCTGCATCTAAGGTGTTCTTGAAAGCAAACTAAATGTAATGACGAACAATATGTGCATTGGGCCACGTTTAGGGCCTGAGTCTTGCAATTATGCTCGTGGACAATCGTGGATTTGCGCGCCATTCTGTGCGCAAATCCCTGTTCGTGTAAAACCCTGTTCGTCGATCCGTGGAATCGCAGGAACTTAGCGCCGTCTTGTCAGGTCTCTGCCAGTCGTCGAGTGACTTACGCGAGACACCACGCAGAGTGAACTGGAGGCCAGTTGCTTGGTTGTTCCTGAATTGTTCTTTCCTAGTTTGTCTGTGGATCTTCTTGCTTGTTGGCTGATCAAAGTTGGGGATGCTGTCCACAAACCTTCTGAGTTCCATGACTTATGAGCTGTGTCTTTAATCTTTCCGCCTTTAATCGTTCAAGTCAAGTCTGGTTTATTCGCATGGAAATTGCTGTTACAAAAAATACAGTAAGTAATCCTACGAAGCCGTAAAGCACATTAGTACTCGGCCGGGGCGAGGTTTTGTTCTCCCAGCCAATAGGGAGGCTTGGAGTGGGGGCATTACCATACGGCAATCACACCGCTCTGAGCATCCTCAGGGCTGGAGGCCTCCATCTCCCCTGCTGGGGAACCAAGTAAGTGCCCCCCCTTGTGCCCCTGACCCCCCCCCCCTTTGCCACAGATTTCATTACCTCCCCCTCCGACCTCACTTATCTTCTCCTTTCTGGTCCTGTGCCAGAAACAGTAGTGTTCCCGGCGTGCCTACTCCCGATCTGCGACATGCCGCCATGGAAAGAGAGAAGGGACTATGTTGTCCCTTCTCCCTGTTCTATGGCGCCATCTTTTTTTTCTTCTTTGCAGTTGTGAAACGCCAATGTCGTTTCACAACTTCCGAAAAGATTCTATTAGTACCCTGGTCCAACGGGCCAGTGTTCTAATAGCAATAAGCCTGGTACTACTCGTACCTGGTCCTATGGGCCCCGGGCATTACCTGAACCTGTAATGCCCCCCTGCTCCCCAGCTCAGGGCTTATTGCTTAAGCATTGCAACTCTTTTAAAAACACCCATGCTCAATAAAATTGTGTTTCTAAAATGTGGTCTGCACTACAGCTCGTAATCTGGCCATAGCACAGACCATCATAGAACCATCGGTGCCCCTTGCCCACCCTTCTTCAGATCGAAGTGTGGAAAGCAGCCACTCTCAGTAAGGGAGTTGGCCACGTGACGCGAAGCCTACCATTGAAAAACTAACCAATACGACCCTTCTGTTGTCGCCCGGCCGCCTCTGCCTTCAGCGGGTCCTGTCTGTCTTCTTCTTGCTTATGGACTTTGTCCATCAGCTGTGATTTTTGGATACCGTGGCTTCATTCTCATTACTCCATCTTCTCGGGTTGAGTACGTAGTCGTGGGTTGGGATTCTTCTTGGTCTGTGTGGACTTGTCACAGTAAGGCTGGTTTCACAGGGTCTTTGCCGTGCCTTCATCGGGTGAAGAATGTATGAAATGTAAGGTACAGCGGTCTCATGCCTGCGTGTCCCCTCCCACTCTGGTACGGTTCTCTACCTTCACGCAGCTTTCATCTTGGACAGCCTGGCCGCCGCAGACTTTTAGCTTTCTCTTCTGCCACAGTGGTGTGCATGTCTCAAAGGACAGAAAAAAAGAGCAATTTTTTTGATGATGTGTAACTTAAAAATTGACCAGAATGTGACAATTCAGACACGGCTGTTTTAGAACCAGCAAGAGGTGACAGTAGACAAAAAGAAGTCAAAGTTGTTCTTCAGTTTCTGTGGTCTGCGTGATCCTCAAAGTCTAAAGTGGCCCCTTTTCAGCGTGTGATGGACAAGGCTCCATTTCACTGGGCTTCTGTGGGTGAGGCCCGTCACTGGATCCTAAAGGCAGTGGGACAAGATGAACTGTTTTCAAGCAAAAGGTCATTAGTATGCCACGGAAGAGAGGGACGCCCTATGCGTAGTTCACATCAATTCTTTGCACAAAGAACGACTTATGCGTGAACACAATGTCCTTGGGCAAAAGGGGCCAAGTGTGTGCATCCATTCAAAGATACTCTGAAAACATCTTCAAGGAAGGAATTTGATGCTGGATCACAGTTCCTGGACCTTTGTCCGTTCAGATGTAGACCGCGAACGACAGATGTAGACCGCGGACCATAGTACAGAAGGCGCTGTGGTTTTCCTAGAATTTGACACACGTCATTAATGGGTGGCTGGCTCTGGAGTAGATGCTTTTACACAAGTGAAGTAGTGAAAGGCTCTCCCTGTAAGGCTTATAGTGAATTGCTGCCCTGAAGACTTGCAGGGGTAGCCTGTGATATAGAATTAAAGTACAGAAGAGCCATCTATTTAGGCGTACACCTAGAATATCAGTACAGCAGTGCTGTCTGTGTAGGTATAGATGGAGAATTACAGTACCAAAGGCCAGTCTGCGGAGTTAATGTAGAATTTCAGTACTGGGGGATATATGTGTCGTTTTCTATATAGAATTATAGTACCAAATAGCTGTCTATGTAGCTGTAGGTAGAGAACTGCAGTACTGAGGGCTTTCTGTGTACTTTATATAGAATGATAGCACTGAAGGGCTGTCTTTGTAGATCTAGATATACAATTGCAGTACTGGGGGATGTCTGCGGTTGTTGATATAGAATTGGAGTACTGAGGGCTTCCTGTGTACTTTATATAGAATGATAGCACTGATGGGCTGTATTTGTAGATATAGATATGAAATTGCAGTACTGGGGGATGTCTATGGTTGTTGATATAGAATTTGAGTACTGAGGGCTTTCTGTGTACTTTATATAGAATGATAGCACTGAAGGGCTGTCTTTGTAGATCTAGATATACAATTGCAGTACTGGGGGATGTCTGTGGTTGTTGATATAGAATTGGAGCACTGAGGGCTTTCTGTGTACTTTATATAGAATGATAGCACTGAAGGGCTGTCTTTGTAGATCTAGATATACAATTGCAGTACTGGGGGATGTCTATGTAGTTGTTGATATAGAATTGGAGTACTGAGGGCTGTCCGTGTAGATGTAGATTTGCGGTACTGGGGCCTCTCTGTTTAGTGGTTGATGTAGAGTTGTACTGAAGTGTTGTGTGTGTGTAATGAGATGAAGGCACATAATGTCTCTCTCTCTGCATAGGTTGACAGGGAATTGCAGTACACGCGTTATGTGTACAGTAACTCAATGCAGGAGTATTATCTGTGTAGCACCAGAATGACATTACAATAAACTGTTTATGACAGTGTCGATAGAGAAAAGCAGAGCAGAGTTCTCTACACACATGGACGCATAGTCACAGCACTGCAGTACACACCGTGGCACAGTGCCTGGCCACAGGCTGACAGTACTTGACACATTGTTTCCTGTGTAGGCATTGACACGGTGCAGTCTGCCTGTGACACTTTTGCTAGCGACTGGCATTGCATGGTTGCTTTCTTTGTAGAAATTGACACACAATCATCGTACAGATGTGTTGCCTGCAGGAAAGCGGTGCGGAACGGCAGTCTCGGACCATGTCGATGCAGCCGGACGGAGGATCGTTGTGTGTGTGTGTGTGTGTATATTGGCGCAGAGTGCCTGGCCGCACACAAGTGTTGCCTGTGCAGATGTGCACACACTCGCACTGCGGAAGGGGTGCATTGGCAGATGTTTACACAAGGTCGCATTTGTTGCCACCCTGGGAAAGCAACACTTGGGCATCAGGACAATCGAACCCCGGGGTTAATTGAGGGCAGGCTGCAAGGGTCAGGCGGTCCTCTGCAGTGCGTTAAAGGCCCCTGTGTCTGAAACAAAGACAACTTACTTCTAGGCTGAGAGTCGGACAGGCCGCTATCTGTGGGCCCAATCAGTCATCCGGGGGGGGGGGGGGGGGCGCTGGGCGAGGGAGGGGGGCTACTCCCTAAGGGGTGAAGCCATTGGGAGAGGGTTGTGCTATTGCAATCCATGCGTCCTCTAAGCCCATACATTTGCCTTCACTTGTATTTTATGTGTACTTGCATACAGCCCTACCCCTACCCAGAGGGCCTTGGGGCAATTAGGGAGCGGGAGGGGGTGTGGAATCCAGTTTCAGAGTGCATAAGAACTGTTGTTACTAATTGCCATCCTTGTCACCCACACTCTGGTACTCAGTTTTCGACCTCAGAAGGATGGAGGCATGAGTCAGCCCAGAGGAATCTCGAACCTTGGTCCATGCGGCAGCTCCTCATTGGAGATGCGCGCGCTGTGTGCAGAGCTAAGTTACATGGCAGCGGTGGGTATCATACGAGTATTGCAGTGTGGGAAAAAAGTGGCAGTAACAGAATTACCGCCGCCTTTCCCGCTGCTCCATACTATGAGTTTGGCCCTGAAGTGGGAGATTGACCTCCCGCATCACGCTGGCGGTAAATCGTCACACTCTCCGCCGAAAATCAGCGGAATCCCCAATGGAGTCCTATGGACTCCAGATTAATGGGGACTAACACCGCCACCACCACTTGTCATCTGGCGGTAAACCCGCCGGACCAAGTGGCAGTAACAGTAATTCCATTAGGTTTTACCGCCAAAATACCGCCCAACTCGTATCAATCTAATAAATAATGGACCTCATTGCGAGAGTGGCAGTGAAGTAAAAAAAAGTAAATATCGGACTCACTTGCAGTGTTACCACATCGCCATATTCTTGGTTTTTAGGCAAAGCTGGGGAAATAGCTCCAGCCTCTAGCCGGAGTTTTCCCCTACACTTTACCTCATAAGAATGGAAGAATTACCGCCAAACGGATTACCCCATTGAATTTCTGTGGGACTCCAACGTGGGGAATAACACATACCAGAATCTGGAGACTTTACCTCCCGTTCCAACATTTTAATACAGCCATAACGGTAAATGAGTTTGGTGGCCAAACTCGTAGTAAGGTCAAACATTCCATTTTTGTGATTTTGCTGTCTTTTTTTAATTTGGGTGGGAAAACGAAATAACCCTATTTGGGTCAGCGCTTCCGCTTTAGTCTCTTTTTTAAATGAGTTTGCCTACATTGGCTAAAATGGCCGATTCCACTTACCGCTACGCAATGTTAGGTTACGTTCCGCCTGCCATGAGAGGCCGCGTGCCATGAAGCGAGCTTAATGGCGGTTTTCTGTATGTCACTCATATCAATCCACATATAGACCTGTTCAGAGGCGTTTTTGTTGCCGAGATTGAAACGCTGCTATGTTTTGTGTCTTCATTGTAAGAATGCAGCAGGCCCCTCTCTTCCAGCTGCATTATATGAAAAAGATTCCCGCCCCCCAGCACTGGGGACATTTGCATACCCAGAGATGGGCCTGTCAAAGGCGTCTGTGTGGGACAAAGGTCCCCAGAAGAGAGAAAAGGGGCCTGGGGGCCTCGCTTTCCAAAGCAAGCTTTTTAAGTAATTTAATATGTTTTAATACATACGGTTTTTCGGCAGCCTGGAATGGAGAGGCGTGCTTTTGTGCAGTCTTTCGTGAAAACTGAATGCCCCGCTTTTAACATGCATAGAATCTGCAATTCCCCAAACCCTGGGGATACATGTTCACCCGTGCATTAAATCTTAAACACTACACTTTGTAGCCTTTAAATATTACCCTTTTTCTTGACTGAGGTGCTTATATAATGCCTTTAATTCGGTTCCATGTGTTCATATCCATGCTAAAATATTGCCATATTTTTGCGGCAATATTAAGGCATGGTACCTGCGGGGGACACCCCTGTATCCCCCGCATTATTTTTAAAAACCCCCAAAATGATCCCCCAAAAAATATCGCACATGGCCATTCCAGACGATCATATATACAATGATATTTTTGGTGGGGATAATATGTAGTTATACCCTCAATTCTATTTAATTCAGTGACATTGTGACTTTCTGCTAAAAGGTACTTAGGACCCAAATTATTTTCACTCCTTGTTTTTGTTTTCATTATTTTATTGTAGAATTACATAATTTCTATTGCTGCATTCTTAACCTAGGTAGCTAGGTTCAGCTTATGACTTGTCGCCAGGCGGGGGTCCTTCCCCAAATGGAAGGCGGGCCTTAATGCGCCTGCGCTGCCAGCTTCTGGGATGGGTGATGCAGCCGGCCCATACCCTGTCCCTCCTCCCACTGCCACCCTCCACATTTTGCACAAAGCCTGCCACCAGGTTGTGAGGTGGAACTTGGTCGCCAATAAAAAAAAAACGGCAGGATCAAAGCGCATCCTATCGGCCCTTGATAGTCCCACTGGACTGGCTGATAGCTATTAATTTTAAAAAAGGGATACACAGGCACTGTAAACCTATGCCTGCCTTTTTTATCCTATAAACTTATATTCAAATAGATAAATGCTCTTACGAGTACCGTCTGTATATACCCAATTGTTGAAAACGTGCTTCTTTTCTGGTAGCTTTTTATACTGCACCTTTGGAGTTTAATGCTAAGGATGTGTATGTTTGTCCTGAATGCCCATACAGAATCTGTGAACGGAGGACAGCACAGGGGCAATGCGCTGGCCTTGGAAGCAAGAACACGCAGAGCAACAGAGGGTAGAATCTGAAACCGAACGCGGGTATGGTATTAGGCGCGTTATAACAAAACAATGAAATAAATCACTGTAAGCACTCCCGCATGTCATACTCGGGGACACAGGGTCTGCCCCTTCTATGAGGAAGCCGGGAGAGAAGTAGTGTTGTGTGGAGCCATCCGGTTCTGGTGGTGTAGCGCCAGTCCCCTGTTGAACAGGAAAGATTTACTGGGGCAACCCTCTTATCCTTGGAGGCAGCAGAGTTGAGAGGTCCGGACAAGTTCTGGGGCTACACTAATGTCAGGACTGTCGGGACTCCTGGCTAGCCAGCCTTTTGGTTGTAGCACCTGAGCTTCTATCCGGGGCTACAACCACAAGACCCGGGGTTATAGCACCCTTGCCCCCGCCCACCCCTAGCAACGCCTCTGCTTAGAGGGGCAGGGCCATGGGGAAGAGGGGGTCGGGCCGAGGGCCGTGACCCCAGGCCAGTTCATGCAATACAGTATCTCTTCATAGAACCCAATCCTGCCGATTTGCATAAACGCAAAGAGCATTATGGGAACATACATATGTCCAGAATTTCAAATTTGAAACATGTCTTATTATGATTTAGTAAAAAAACCTTTTAAGCAATCAATCGAAGTTGGGCTCTGCAGTTTTAATGGGTCACACTACTCACCCCAAAAAGAAATGGCTCTACATTGCAGGACATATATACCAGCCTGGACAGCTACTACAATATGGTAGCTGTTTCTGTACTGAGTTGCCCATGCCGAGTCTACTGAACGTGTCTGTTTGTTGAACCGTGGGTTGCTTGTGCGTGTCCTAACGTAGCTTCAGGACTGCTTGTGCTTGTGATAACACAGCTTCAGGACAGATCCCGCTGGGAGTATGTTGTCACTTGCACAAGCAGCAGACTCCTTTCAGGAGACTCAGCAGGTCTCGGGAGGATAGCTCAAGGGCAACATGCTCGCCTTGGAAGCAAGAAGACATGGAGCAACACAGGTTCGATCCCGGGGTCCATGCTTAGAAACCTCTGGGTATTAAGCGTGTTATAAATAACCTAACATATCATAAGATCGAAGCTGTAAGTGTTAGTTATGGATCAAGGAAGCCCAATAGTACAATAGTTGATACTGTAGTAGAAGTGTGGGTGTGGGTGTGAGTGCTGTGGGCAAGGCCCTGTCTCTGGGGACAGCGTGGCAAGACAAGTCTTGCCGGAGCAGGGCTCTGTTGTGTTCCGGCTCATTTCCTCTGCTGAACAACACAATGTGTTGCATTGGATGGGTGACTGGCTTTTGTAGTGTACTGTAGCAGTGTCAGACTGATTAGGCTGTCTGTGGAGTGGCGTACTGTGCCCCTAGCTGCCAAGGGTACCAAGACCATAGTATGCTGGAAAGTGTCACTTTTGTTGTCGTTTACCTTTTAGGGAGGGGGTGGGGGGACTACGTGTAGAGAGGGAAACATAAACAAGTTACACAAACGTTGCCAAGAAGAGACCGTGCGTATTTTCTTATTGTCATACTTTGGAAATCCAAAACTGCGATTCCCTCGTGGCCCCACATTCTGAATGCTACTGTGCAAGTGCCGCTGTGTATAAAGAAGCAGGTTCATTCCAGAAGCTCGAGGGGGCCTGCTGGTTCAGACCCTGTAAACACTCTGCAGCCTCTCGTGCTGGATTCTCAATGGCGCACCCAGCGATTCTGCGCATTGACGGCCCCTGCGCGCGGGAGCAAAGGCCGCGCGGGCCTCGAGCCCTGAATGGAGGGGGCGGGGCTTGCGCAGGCCCACAAAGGGCGGGCTTTCTGTGCGGAAGTGAATGAGCCCGGGCCCTTAATGGGACGGGACAATGGCGGCCGACGTGGGGCTGACCTGCGCTTTGTGTGCAGCAACCCCAAGGGTCCCGAACTTGCAAAAAAAAGAGGAACACGCTTTTGTGAGGCCCATAGGAAAATGACTGCAGGGCGTCACGGCTCGGTTAAGCATCATGTGTGTTACTCATTTCTGACACTTCAGCATAAAGGCAGCAAAGTGTAGAAATGTGAGAGCAAGAGGTCTTGTAGAGAGATAAAATATGCTCTTTTTAGAATTAGCGCTGTCTAGGTTTTTCTTTTTTTTTTTTGTATTTGTTGAGCACAACAATGTCACCCTGCTGCGGCCTCTTTAGCGAGCCAGTACAGGTTTCTAAGGCTGTCTCGGGGTCGACTGCTGTAATTTCGTTTTGCTCACTTTAAGTGTGACCTACAAGTCCCAGCATGCAATGGGAAAAACCAAACAGGGTGAGGTGTCATGCACGGGACTGTGAAACTGGACAGCTATGTAATGCTTGCGGAGATTCCATTGACGTCAACATAATTGTTTGCGTTGCGTGTCAGTGACGCTCAGCTGCCTTTCAGTGCATCCGTTGGCCAGTGTTTGCGAGTTCACTGGGTATTTTCACTTTTGGGACCCGATTTGTTTTTGTGGGGTCAGTAGAAGTTCTGCTAGTGCCTATTTAAGGTATGGGAAGCCAGAAAATTCATGGGTAGAGCTGATCTTGGGGGAGCTTTGGGGGCAAGCAAGGCCAAAACAAACGCCGAGCTGACAACAGACCTTGCACACAGCCTCCACACACCCTAAGAACACAAAACCCATACCCGGTGTCCAGTCTCCCCACAACACAAAACCCATGTGGTGCCTTGAATAAGGCACAGTAAAATCATACGAGTAATAGACGCTGCCTTGATTCCCAGGCAGGTTCAATGCCCCGGCCTTTGACCATTGCTGTCCTGATTTTTAAATCGCAACTAGAGATTTTCTGGGTTGTTATTGCCCAAACTCTCTATTGGGTGCTGTTGCTTATCCACAAGGAAGCCATGATTGGTTATAATTGATTAAAAAAAGAACCACTGATGACCAGGTGGCGTTCAGGCCAGGACACAATTGAACAGGCACTCAGGTTATTTTGTTATTTTTGTTTACTCAAAAACTATTTAAGGCTGAACAAGGGCGCCCTATAACTGATATGTTTGGACTTGAGAGCGGCTTTCGATTCCGTCAGTTGGACAGTGTTGTGGGCTATTCCGGGGGACATAGTTCAAAATGTGAATTTGGTGGATGCTATAAAACATTTATATAAAAAGTTGCATCAGTGTGCTGTGGTCCCCATCGTGAAGTACCAGATATTTTTTATAGGAAGCAGGGTGTGTCACAGGGCTGTTCGCTTGCCTCAACTCTTTCCAGTATTTATTTCTAATGGGGTTGTCACTGCATTTGGGGAAATAAATGATGATGTGCCCCACATTGGGAAAAAGCCTTTGTCTATTCTTCTATACGCTGATGATGCTGGTATTATGGTATGGACTGAACTGGCCTTCCTTAAATTGCTAGATAGGTTGTCAGGGTTTTCTGATGCCTGAGACCGATACACAAGGACGTCATTTCACCAAAATGCCAGGGGCAACGGAAGTGACATCGCATGGCCCTTGTCCTCTGTTGACATCACAGGAAGTGATGTCATTTGACCCCACACTGAAGTGACAGCACCGTTTCACCTCTCGACAAAACACGAAGTGGTATCACATAACATTGTTTCTGAGTACACTATGAAACATGGTTACAGGATCACTGTAAAGTGATATACATTTCATACAACAATGGATCACCATATTTGCCGGTAATATCAGTGTGTCTAAGCCCATATTACCAAATCACTGTGAATGCAAGCAGACGTCCATGGTCAAACGATAATGATGTGTTATTATATAGCACTTACGCTTAAGCGCTTCATTTATTTGTATTTATTATATTTATATAGCGTTTATGTCAAAGCGCTTATATATATAGAACAAATATACATACAATATCACCCAACCTGTGTTGGTACTCATTTATCAACCTCAGCAGGATAGGATGAAAGGCTGAATTGACCTTGCTCGGAGTTGAACCTGCACCTGCAGATCACACACACATTGCAGCAGCCAGCACTCGACCCACTCAGCTATCTTACCAGCTATAGCTATCATAAAACCAGCCACTCCAGAACAGAAACAAAGAGCCACATGCTGCTGGCCACAGCCCATGAGCCTCAATGTAATAAAAATAAAAAAAAATATGTAATTCTTTTTTTAATTCTTTTTTTTTAGGGGTAGCAAGGGAGACCACAGGGGTAGCAATTGCAACCCCTGGCGACCCCTAAATGATGTCCATGCAGATACACCTCGGTAATGAAATTCAGGACCTAAAAGACCTTGAAGAAAATGTTTCATTGGTACCGAGAGATTGGATGCATTTCATTTTTATGACCATATGGGTTTTTGCTTTTCAGCCAATAGTACTTGGGCAAGCCATGCAGACTGCACTACAAGCGCCTTATCCCGTGTTGAGCATATGGCCCTTGGAAACGTTCATCTGTTACTGGATGGGATTACACCAGAATAATTCTGAGTCCAAATAACCAGACAAACGCAAGAATATGGCAAGTTGTTGTTTTATTAGCAATTATCTAAAACAGGGAGGCTACAACGAACATCAACGGAAGTACGTTCATTCTCTCAGCGATTTCCACATGAAATACATTGATCTACTTCTTCATGCGTCAGAATGACGTCATGCTACGTGGCAATAGTGAACAAACTATAAAGGGTTGGGACTGGTTAAGGGACTCATCTAAATATACATCATTTAGGAGCTAGGTTTGTTATTGGTTGTCCAATATCAGGTGGACAACGTATGCCTACCACTTCATACGTGTCATTTAAGAAAAATAAGTTACACAGTGTTCCATTGGTTTCTCAAGCTGTAAGGTCCTTCTTTATATGGACTCATTAAATTGGTTTGGCACGCTTGTGCCTTGTCTGGAACATTTGGTTGAATTAGCAGGATGTAAGCTAAGACCCAGGTGCAAGTAGATAGGACATGAAGCTGCCCTACCACCCAATTAGCCCAACATCTCTCATCAGCCATGCCTTCTGCCATGAAATTCTCTTTGTACTTGGCCTTGCAGACTATTCTTGTCCTTAGACTACACAGGAGTGAAGGCACTCGCTATCGTGTCTGGAACTCCAAGTTCAAGCACTATTTACAGCCTTGACTCACGTGACAAGAGACCACGATTCTGTTCATTCTGCAAGCATTTAAATGCTTAAATGAATTAAGACTTGGCAGCCCCTGTGTTCTTTCTAGCACCTTATGTGAGAGCATTCCTCCTCCACACACACGTTCATCTTCAGCGTAGATAGCTGACCTCGACTTCTCTGTTCTTATTGCAGCTCTAACAACCTGCTATTCTACTGCGACACAGCCTTTCATTGTCTCTTCATGGTTCTTTGGCTTACTTATTTCATGATACCAATGTCCAGTTTCTGTACAAATGCGGCTCCGCCTGCATTCTATTCACCACCTGTAGCTAGCCTATCCAATGACTTCATCCGTCTTGCGTTTCAGCGTATGTACATTCATTATACTTCTGATTTCTGTCGCACTTTCTAACGTGTAATCTTCTTCTTTAAAAGTTCACTTGATTCTTTACTTCGTCATTTCTCCTCTAGGAATCATACATTGTCTTCATTCAGTATCTCAGGACTGTGTCCACGCGTTCTTACCACACCATCAGTCCATTTTCTTAGCTCTTTCTCATATTCCTTCAGGGATTTCCTCGTGCAAGCCGTCATCAACTCTAGGGTACATTCAATATGGTTGTCTCAATGGATACCGTCTTCCAAATACTCGCTGCAGTATTGCTACAATAGCTGGTGTTAGACAGGGCCAGTCTCGTGTCTCCAATGCAGGGACGGTAGGGGGGTAGGATCTCTTGCAGATGTGCACATCTTCTTCTCTCCATCTTATAGAACTCTGGGGCTATGCCAATTTAAACCCTTTAATCATTAGGGAAAACCTTTCTTTAAATGATTCTTACATGCTGCTTTATCTACGCTGGCCTATTACATGGGGAGTTGAGTTTAAGCAGCATCCCATTTTATACCACCCGTAAGCAATTAGTTTTATGGCTTACAATGACACCCAGATGAGCTATCAGGAGTCACTGGTGTCTCTAATTCAACCTTCCTTAAGCATGTTCCCCTCTTTTCAGTTAGGGCTGTTTTGCTTCTGTGTAGCACATAGCGCTTTGTTGCTAAGGATGGGGACGCTTTACAAGGATTTATTGGAATCTGGTCAAAGGTTTAACACATGAGAATATATTGAAACGCTACTCTGGCATTGGTTACTCATTAGGTGGCCCTCCAGATGTTTTGGACTTCAACTTCCATCAACCCCAGCCAACATAGTCAGATGTGAAGGATCAGGGGACTGATGTGTTTGGTCTTGGAAAACTATGGAGGTCCTTTCTGTGTTGCATTTTAAACTTCCTGTCCCAGGAAGACAGAGGAATGTAGGTGGCCGTGCTTTGAGATGTACGTGTGACACAGGGCCCCTTGAAATGACCATCCCTTTCCCGTTCATCTGTCCTCACTAGAAAGCCCGGAGCTATGCAGGCTTGGAGCATTGATGCGGACCCACCACATTCGGAATTTTGAAAGGGCCTGTGGATTTTGTAGGACCACAGGGAGCACAGACATCATAGTGGCAGTGAATTCCCGAATGGGCCCAATGGGGGACGGGGACCTACCGTTCCGCCAAACCCGTGATCCAGCGCTAATAGCGCCGGGGGTTTGGTGGTAACGCTAATAGCCCCGGCGGTAATACCAACTTGTGATGAGGCCCTATGAATTTTACTGATGTAGTTGTGACTGCTATTGGTTTTTCAAATCATTGGGACCTTTGCACTTTACTGTTGCTTGGCTGTAACTATACATTTTTCCCTGTTGATTTGTGGCAGTGTATTTGGTAATGGGAATTAAAACAAGTTTAATTTATTTTATCATGCTCAATTGTTCTTTGGCTTTAAAGAGCAAAAATGTTCAGTTTTTATATATGTATATTACTTCAAAAGTACACAGGACAAAATGTAACCCAACTATTCAAATGAACTAAACAACCTCGAGTAGTACCTGTCTTCTACCTGTTCCTGACCTGTCAAGCATCTTGTGCTCGTCTGTCTTGCCTGTACACATTATGTCTGTAACCGTCTTCATGTGGCGCCCCGATGCCTGTGGGCTTTCGGCGCCTTACAAACAAATAAAGAAATAAAATAAATAAATAATAAATCGTTTAATAAATCTTTATAGAAACAGGATATTCGAAACGAGTATGATTGTAGGTTTGGCCAAAGCCACGCCCCCCAAATGGACGACTACAAGTACCATAGTGAATGTTATTCTATAATGCATGGTGATGGAATAAAGGGGGGAGTGGAGAGGAAGAGGGAAGGTGTGAATCCTGAATGCAGATCGAAGGAACCTGTTTTCTCGTTGCCGGTGAGGGCCCTTGGGCGTGGGAGTAGATATCCACAGGAGAGCCTAAGGTGCTACTACCAAGGTCTTCCCGGAGAGTTGCAGGGTTGAGAGTTGCAGCAGAGTTTGTGTGGTGGATTGATAGAAGCAGTCTTGAGTTATGCATCGTTCAGCTGATCACAGCTCTGATGTCATTAATGTGAGCAGGGGAGGGGAGTAGCAGTGTATGGCAAAGCATGGAGTATAAGGTAGAAATGAGAATAGTGCAAAGGTCATTGAGGATATGGGATCCTGCACAGAGGATGTGTACCAGGGCAGAGGGTCCAGCCTGTCCTGGTGATAGTGGAGGGGGACATACTGCTTGTATTCTACTAGTCCTTGGTACCCCTTGCGTCTTTGCTTAAGGAAAGATATTGGTGTCCCATCTCTCATGTGTTGGATGCATGAGCAAGACCAACCTGATTGATTACAGCCCCAGAGCAAGAGTATCATGAACATTTCCATTACTTCGGCTTGCGAGCAGCCACGTTTCTAGTGATTACCTGAAGTTCATTTGGCTGTCCAATGGACAGTCGCCCCGGTAGTGAGCTCAATGGGTTGGCTGCTAAGACTGAGAGGGAGGCCCTACCTTGGCACGACCAGCGAAGCATATGATCTTTACCAGAGCTGTGTCACTGGATCCAGGCATCCTGTGGGGCACAGATGGGATGATCTCCCTTTCAATGGATACTGGGTACCTGCCAGGTGGGCAATGCAAAGGGTTTGGAAGTGGATCCTGCATTTGTCTAGAAACTAGGGAAGTGCCAAGGGTGCCAGGGTGATATGTTCCGAGCATTTTATCTTTGAGAGGAGCCTGGCTGATGAGTTCTTCACTGTTTGTAGATGGTTCAGTAGATAGTCCGGGAGACATAGGTAAGGACTGTTGCCGTTGGCAAATCTTCAGAGCCCAGGGGTGATCAGTCCTCGGGTACTACATGGTAACAACATGTATGGCATAATAGAACAAACGGATCATATATGAAGTAGGCAGACTATTGTTTTAACCTGTGCTTTGTGAGAAATCTGAGGTTTTCGGCTGTTGAGTTTGTTGTTGAGCATCCATACACTTTGCAGTATAAAACACCACCCGCCTTCTAAGAGCATGCCTGCCTCATGGATGTCAATATACTTATTAACCTGACAACCCCTAGAGGGATGATGATTAGGGAGTAGATGTAAATAGGTAAGGTGTATTAATAAATCTGAAGAGGGGGTTAGTGAGAGGTTGTGGATAGGTAAGGGGGCAGGAATGCAAATTGCTTCTGTCTGACTCTTCCTTGGGACTCTCATACAGCTGAGTGCAGTCAAGAAATTAGTCCAAGTATTATCTTGGGTAAAACAGGCTTTATGTAATACAACAAACTCCTCTTCCAGTCCAAACTCAAATCCTAAAGTATCATGAGAGTATTTTGTCAACAGTTCTACCAGTTAGATTGTCTCCTTTCAAAGTTCACAAACGTTTGGGGAACCTTCTAATCACTCATTCTCTGAAAGTTCTGCTGCTTATCTCCTGTTGAAGGTGGGATACAACCACCCATTCAATCATTCCTACAGGTCATGTAGATGTAGCTACTTCATCGTGAGCTGCAGAGGCAGCTGGGCATTCTCTTCCACTTCCACAAGGAGCCAGCAGGGTTTGCCTGCTCTAGTTTCCGCAGAAGTTCTCAAGAGGTCTTTCCTCCCTTGCCTAGGGCTCCAATTTCTTCCCTCTGCACAACACCTCTACTCCTTTTCTCATGCTGATCTTTCTTGATGCGACACGTCATGCTTGTTCTCCTCCCACCACAGAGTCAACCCTTCTGATCAGGGTGTTATCCCTCACCTCCGGCTAAGTATGTCTTCTTCTTCCACTTTCTACCACCTACTGATGTCCTCCACTGACTGATGTCTCTCCTGTGATCTCCTGCCTGTCTCCCTCGTATCACCTCCTCATGCCTCTTCTCCCCTCTTATCCATACTTTTTTCGAAACTCCTTCCACAGGCTCCCTCCTAATTCACCAACTCGCTATAAATTCCTGACACAACCTTCTCCAAACGATGAAACTTCCCCTTTCTGAAACGTCCTTTTCACAATCTACTGTGACCTCACCTCAGACCAATCAGGGTGTTGGGGCCTGCTCGCGCGTATCTTTAGTAGTGCTGTCTTGTAGTTGGTTGTTGTGGAATTGATTTTGGACTGTGGCTTTAAGAAGCTGGTCCGCATCTTGGATTTCTTGTCTCTGTAAGCCCGCGTATCGGCACCAGCGTCTGAGGACCGCAATAAAGCTGCATCTGCAGTGGGGCCCACGCTGAGCTGTGTAAATGTTTCAGAATGGTTATGATCATTTCTGGTGCAGTCGGGTCCTGTATCCTATTGAACCTGGGGTGGGCAGGAGGGTGCAGTGCCCTGCACGAGGATGTATGTCTCCTGGTGACCCCCTCAAAGGGCCTGTATCACTTTGGTCTGGTATGTGACTGTCTACTGCCCAAGGACGGAGGTGAAGTTAGGGTGACCAGTGGCTCCTCCCTATACTGATGACCTCACCCGCTATCTTGGGGAGTGCCCGGTATGTTTGGACGCCTTGCTAGAAGTCCCCGGGATAAAGCGGAGGACTTTGGCACAGGACCTATGATGACCTTCCATCAGATTTCACCACATTCAGCATTCATGCAGTGCTTTGTTATAGTTGTCTCGGGAGGATAGCTCAAGGGCGACGTGCCCGACTTGGAAGCAAGACGAGAAGGAGCAACACAGGTTCGATCCCCGGGGCTGCGCATAGAAACCTCTGGGCATTAAGCGCGTTATAAATAACCAATCATATCATAGGTCCGTCTGCCTAAAAGGATTCTGGATGTGTTCATCCACAAATGTCTGCTGAGTGTCTACTGAGTCTACATATGACAACGAAACAAACCGCACATAATCTCACCCAACATCACATGGCGACTGCCAACTGAAAAACACACCTACGCTCAGAGACCGGGTTCTCCGAACTGAAGCTGCCAACAGCACATTACAGCTCTCTTGCTCTTTTCCCGCCCAGTCCTACTAATATACCCGCCACCCCACTTGCATTACAGATCTGCCAGAGCACCAAGCGGCCATGCAGGTGGCAACAGTGTGCAGTATAAGAACCTTTAACATAGCATAACATATATCAGCATTATTATTTATACATTTTACAAGCAACTGAAAGTAATCAAGGAATTAATCAGAGCTTTCTGGTTCCTCTCCCAAAAAATATGTAAAGTTTGCTGGGGTTTGGCCATGGGATCCCCTCCTACATAGAGCAGAAGATATCAAATGAGCCGCCAATTGTCTGTGATAATGTGCACGGCAATGTGTATTCGTGGAATTGTACCCGTATCGCGTACGTCGGATGTGCAGTACAGTTATGTTGCGCCACTGGGCAGGAATATCAGAAACACATTGAAGTAATATCGGGATCAGATTAGTATGGAAACAACAAGTCTCTTTCCTCACTCCAAAATATCAGGTAACGCGTAAACCCAGCTCTTAGCGACACTGCTCCGGGGGGCCGCGAAGGGATGCGGGCGTGTCCTGCACTGGATCCCCTGCACTGGAACCGCTAGTACTGAGCATTGCTACAGCACGGTACCAGAGAGCAATGGAAAGGGCTGGATGAATGCATTAGTTTCATCTTATGCGCCGTCTTCCGGTCCACATGCCAGTACTGTTGCTACTCGGTGTTCCGTTAGGTTGCGCGCAGTGCGTAAATTGGCAGAGCTGAACCAGGCACCACAGAGCTTTCTACGATGCAAGTTCTTAAATAAGATGGCATATGTAGAGTGCCGGGGGTCGTCGTTAAGGTGAAACCTATGATCCATTGGATTGAACAAAATTCTATGGCTAATAACTTTTGTCCCGTTGGGCATGTCCTCGTTACATTTTCCAAATAACCTTTTATTGACCTGAGGTCCCAAAAACTGGAGCGTTTGGTAGAAGTCTATCCAACTTTTCCAAAGCTTTGCAGCATAAGAACATCTATTGTTTACTTTATTGCATTGGTTTTCCTATGGGCAAAAAATGGACAGTTTATGAACAGGTGCACATCCTAACGCTCTGGATGGATGGATTTTCCCCAAACGTGCTCTGAGAGCAGCAGAACGCATGGGGTTGCTTTCCTTGGTTGGTTTTATGGAAATCCATTCAGTAGTTCAGTAAAAACATTAGGTGGTGAGCTTGGTGCCCTGGCACCAAAATCTATATCTCCCAAGGTGCAAAGCTTGTCGCTGAAGAAGGGGGTTTCCAAAAGCAAAATGCGCGCCCCTTCTTGTCTCAGTCCTTTATTACCCTTATCCTGGCATCCCCCCACCTTGTCAAAGTCCCTTGTTACTCTTCCCCCAGTAGCCCACTCCTGTTGATGGTCCATCTTTATCCTCCCCCCAAAGGCCCTCATTTACCCATTACCCCAGCATCCATGCCCCTGCCAAAATCCCTCGTCACCCATGCCAAGGATCCCCACTCATTGTAACCCCCCCACCCCGGCCTTTGTCATGCACCCCCTTTACCCCTGTACTCTCCCCTCTCTTCGACACTGACCCTTTTTACTTTTGCCACGGCATCATCGTCCTCATCACAGTCCCTTGATACCCTGACCCCAGCATTCCCTTCTTCATCGCAGTCCCTCATTACTCTGACTCTGACATCCAACCCACCTCGTCACAGTCCCTCACCCTGACCCTGATATCCCCCGTCCTTGTCATGGTCCCAGCATTGCTCCTTCTCATTAGTCTCTCATATCCCTTGCCGTGGCTTCCCCCCTCCTTGTCATGGCCCCTCATCACCCATGTCCCAGCATTGCTCCTCTCATTACAGTCTCTCATTACCCTTGTCATGGCCCCTCATCACCCATGTCCCAGCATTGCTCCTTCTCATTACAGTCTCTCATTACCGTTGCCGTGGCTTCCCCCCTCCTTGTCATGGCCCCTCATCACCCTTGTCCCAGCATTGCTCCTTCTCATTACAGTCTCTCATTACCCTTGCCTTGCCTTCCCCCCTCCTTGTCACGGCCCCTCATATCCCTTGCCACAGCATCCCTCATCCTTATCACAGTCCCTCATTACCCTGACCCCAGCTTCCCCCCATTACCACGACCCCAACATCTCCTCTCCTCGTCAACAGGTTTGCCTTAAAAAGGTCAGTAGTCAGACTGTTTAAATCACATTACTTGTTAAGTAGTCCATGAGGGCACTACTGCCAGCAGGGACATGCAGCTAATGATCGCAGTCCATCGCTACCACCAAATGCCATTTCGTTTTTATTGTAAATAGAGCAAAACATGCAAACGTATATTCATATTGCCTGTTTTTTTTAACTGGGCCCTCTCCTGGTATTTAAACGCGAGGTAACGGAGAACTATATTTGAATAATGGCTGCTATAGACATATAAATGAAAAGGTATTTCCGGAGAAGGGCTCGATTTGTATATATGTTTCATTTCTCCTATTCAGAGTGTGGATGGCCGGCATATGGGTTTGATAAACCTTTAGACTGTCCTCTGTCTGGCGCAGAACTGTGATACAGCAGCCAGAGTGCAGGTCTGTGTGTGTTCCGCACGCTCCAGTGATATTGCAGAGTTGCGCAGCTCCGCTGGAGAGCTGGCGACAGTCAGCACTTTCCAAAGCCTTGAAAAGTGCTGAACGGATAGATTGTTACAGTATACAGAGCTGCAGTCGAAGTGAGCGGAAATGGCCGGGAGCGGAGTTCCACTGCTTTTATTTTTAACTGTTAACAGTGCCAGTACTTTTTGCAACCATTTTCACCATTCCGGAACTGTTCTTCATGAAGTTAAAGCACCTATCTCCACCTTACCACCGGATATCAGTTACAGCTAAACTGAAATCTATTTCAACTCAATTGGCTGTCAAGCAGCATGACTGCAACCCTTGAAAAATGCCTTGCGCGTTGCTCTCTTCCTTCCTACTCTGTCCCCGGCCGAAGTCACAGTTCCATTGGTACTGAGCTGGAGCTAGAGTGCTTGAGTGCCAACAAAAAGAGTTGTTATTCAGGTTTTGGTGCTAGTTGATATGGAAATTGATTGTCGTTGAAGTGTCCGCATAGGGTCTTGCAGAATATTACCGCACCATACCTGTCGGCAGAATGTCTGCATTTTGCGTGACAGCAATAAACACTAGGGTGGTAGTGCAGTAACTTTGCACTGGTGCAAGTGGAATGAGCCCCAGGGAAACCATTTCCCCCACTACCTTTCCCAGTACACTCAGGTAATATTCTGAAAGGGATACGAGGTGTAGATGGGCAAACGGGGAAATGCCGGCTGATGGGGGAACAAATAACTGACAGAAAACAACAGTTCCCAAAAAAGGTACCCCTCACAATGAATGGGGCCTGTCGCGGGCAGCACGAGGGCATGACTAAGGAGTACAAGTTTGTGTTTCTGATACTGTACAGGAGCCACTTGATAGTTTCACAGAAAGGTGCTTCAGTTCTCAAAGCCCAGAAGTTGCAGTTCACCAAAAAACCAAATGGGAATTCTAGTCCAAATCCTTTAAATTAATCTAAAGGTTCATATGAAAGAGGGCAGCTCTGATCACAATCCAAATGCAGTCCAAAAACACGAGTTTGGCATTAACAAACATCAGATAAAGACAGAAGCAGCGCTGCAACAACACCACAAGTGCAGCTTTGATGGGCTGGTGCTGAGCTTACCGTCCCCTGATGCTGTGGCGTCTCCCCACGGTCACCGTAGCAGTGCACGCTCGTTTCCATGTCACTTGCGTGCTGGACCACATGGCTGCTGCTGTTGCGCGCGGGTGCACCAGAATTGTAGTCTCATTGTACTCCGGGTCTCCATGACGTGCCAGGGAGCATGCCAGGATCGTTGAGTGGTTCTCGGATACATGACAGAAGGGGAAGCATTGTCTACTGGGAATAGATGTCCAAGATCTCTATTCACCCGGAGAGAAACCCAGTTACAGACTGGGAAAGCAGGTTGGAAAAGGCCTAATTTGCCCAATTTGCCCCATGCTAAGGTGGGATTTCCCTACCTAAAGACAACTAAGGATAGTCTGTGTCAGGAAGTCCAAAGTGAAAGTCTGCCTGTGTCCAAAACCTAAGCTTGCCTTCACAACTATCTGTATACGATCTGTAGGGATGTCTGCATCAAAACAAGAAGTGTTCACATAAAAGTTCAAAGTTTCTTCCAGCTCTTGGTTTGGAAAGGGACTCCCTTTCCCAAGCTTTCAAGTCTTTTCGCTTTTCCAAAACACAGTTCTTTGTGATACTTTCCAGCTCTTCTGGTTTGGCTTCCTTTCACCAATTTCCCAAAGTACAGTCCCTTAATTTCAGTTCACACCAAACTTCCTTTATATTCAATTACAAACTTCTTTGCAGGTATTTTAAGTGGCTTTCCCACAAGTAGGTGTCCTTGGTCTAGGCACATTTGCCAGATCACACGGTCCACCCGTTACAGGTCACGCAACCAATATCCCTGTCTTGCCTCTTCTTCCTTGTATGCACGTTGCCACTGTTTCAGCTCTACAGTGGTGCATGGTTTATTCCCATTTCACATCCTCATGATGCTTTGCCATCGCTTGTTTTGCCACTATTCACTTGGTGCAGTTTCATATCTTTCGATGGCTCTTGCCAATGCTTCTTCTCTTAAGTGACACAGTTCCTTTATAGCGTAAGATTCCACGAAACTGCTTTCATTCAGATTACTTTTCAACAGTACTTGCTTTCATGCGAATCGGTATTCAAAAGTGCTTATTTTCCTGCTTTCATTCACATCGATATTCAAAAGTGTTTGCTTTCTTGCTTTCATTCAAATTGGTATTCAACCGTGTTTGCTTTTTTGCTAACATTCAAGTCTGCATTCAAAAAGGGCTTGCTTTCCTTTAAATTGCCATTCATTAATCTTCTTAAATGGTCGGCTGCCACCCGGTGTCACCCTCCTTGGATCACCGGGAGGTGATTAAGGTGTTCCAGCGAGGTTTCTGGCCCCCACAATCTTTCCCTCTCTCGAGCGGTGCTTCGCTCTGTCTCCACAGCGGCTCTCTGTGGCTTTGCTCCTGCCACCGATGTGTCCCTCGACGCTCGGGCCTAACTCCGTAGCTTTGCCTACTCACGCCGGTTCCCGTTCCATGGTTCACCGCAGGCCTCCAGCTTCCTTCAGTCTTGCTTCCCACTGCATACACTCTGCATCTAACTGGGGATCTCAAGCAATCCGTCTTCCACGCCGCCTTCCAGGAGAGGTCTGCGCTCCTCCAGCAGTCCGTAGATCTGCTTCCACATCTGACACCATTTCCACCGTTCTTGCTGCTTTTACACCTCACGTCTGACTAATCGGTCCGAAAATGACTAGACCGCTCATTGTCGACTTGGGAATTCTGCATTGCTCTTGCTTGCTCCTATTACATAACTGGTGTGTGTTTGTGTGTGAATCAATAAAGAGAGGATTAATTTCTCTGGCTGGTCTCTTCCTCGTCCCAGTACCTTACTGGTGTCTACTGGGGAAAGATTTATGGGAAAAATAGGTAAGGGGTTGACAACAGCCTATCAAGGCCTGGGTGATGGTGGACTCATTGTGGAAGGGAACTGGGGGATACTGTGTCTCACACCAAGAGTGCCTTGTCTCGCCTCCCCAAGTCTCATCCACCCAGATGGTCTCCCCTCGCATATCCACCCCCAGGGTCAGGATCCGATAGCGACAGCCTTTCCCTGGCTACCTGGGGGGAGGATATATTGGGGAAAGAAGTGAGGCCACACTCAGATTCCTTACACCTGATAGTAAGAGGGTCCCCCACATTCACTAGGGAGCACTCCCTGCTTTGCTTGGGGAATGTGCCAATGTAAATGAGGGAAACTTCCTTGGCTGGCTGCGATATCTCATTATTGATAAATAACTGGTCTAATGAACCTCATGAGTGCTATATTATGTTACTGTGCTTAAATACTTGCCCATTCACCACCACGTTAGTTTCAGAACACTTAGGCTTGTCCGTGGAGTGGCGGAATGTGCCCCTCACCACCGGTTTTGTGGCGTACCAGAAGGAGTCTAAGTACTTGCATGTTCAAGGGTGTTTAAAATAAAAAGAAAACTCCTATCCAGCCTAACCGGTATGAGAGAAGTTTTCTGCTTAACAAACTAAAACGAATGGTGCTCGTCAAATATCCCCAAAGGAAACAGTCCTTAGTCCAAATCCTGTTGAGCTAACTGGCCCTACCACTTAAGAGAATGTGATAAAAAGGAGGAGGCTGGGAGCAACAGTCTGTGTCTTCGGCTTCTGCCTGGCCTAACACTTGGATTCTTTTTCCAAGATGGAGGTTTTAAAAGTTTGTCAAAGTTCATCAATTTCTTGCAGTACAGTCCTCAGCCTCTCTGAAGGTTCTGTATGCCAACATTTTAAGTCTTTACATATGCTTCATATGCTTTTCTTTTTCTAAGGCAAGACAAGATTTTCTTAACACAACTCATCCATTTCATGCTTGGTGTTCAACCGTGTCCTTGTCTTGTTTTCAACTACTTGAACACTCCACATTCTCTCTCCTTCCATTTCGCTTCACAATTTTTCTTGTTTCCAGGACTCCACAAAGTTCTATGGCCCTCTGTCAAGCTTGCTTTAGCAGGGCCTCGGTACAGCGTCTGCCCATTCAGGTTTTCTGGGCTCCCATAACCCTTGTGACTTCTCCAGCCTTAAGTGTCAATGTTTTTCGGTCTCTCAGGGCTCCCAAAGCCCTCTGGCCCTCTGATAAGCTTGCTTTGTCTCTATTCGGGTTTATCTGGCTCCCGTTAGCCGCGTGGCCTTCCCAGCCTCAATTATCACTGTTCTCCTCTCTCCACAGTATTACCTTCCCTTCCGCAGCTCGACAGCTATTGTACTTCTTCTGCGGAGCTTGGGGATTCTGGTTTCTCTGCTGCAGTCTGGTCTCAGCGTCAGTTAACAGGCCCCAGGCCCACCACGGCTTCTGTCTCTGCTGTCTAGCTTGGCAGTGCCCCATCACAACGTTTTCACGTCAGAGGCTTGCCTCCCCAGGATTATCTCCTCTGCATTCAAGATACTACAAATACAGGGAAGGGGGGAGAGGGGGCAGTGAGGCCACAATGTTTTGTGATAGCATGTCCTCAAGTGTTGTGATAACTGGGCTGTTTCCAAGACAGATTTGGAGAATTATAAGTCAGTACAGTGGACAATCCTGGAACTTTGGTATATTATTTGCCCGGGTGCATCTGTAAAAGATTATTTTTATAACGCGCTTCTCCAACCTCTAAGCGCGGAACCGCATATCGGACCCATGCTATTCGGCGCTCTGTGTTTCCAAGATGAGCACATTGGCTCTACGCTATCCTCCCGTCCTCAAGCTCCAGAATGTTGAACCTGTGACTGCCAAGCCTGATATGGTCAAGAATAAACTGTGTATAAAGGTGATTGTTGCTGCTAACACAAGGTTTGGAATGGAGTGGCCAGACTGGTACAGTTAAATTTAGAAGGCCTGACACCATGATGTCAAAAAGGTTACTATTAAGTGTTTGTCCCACGTCATGTTATACTAGAGTTTATGGTGGATAATGTATCCCACTCAAGGGTTGTCATCTTAAGTGTTTTCATGAAAGCTGAGGCTTATCCCGCTGATCCCCAAGAGTTGGCATCACTTACACCCAGTTAGAGAAGTACATCTAAGTCTCCAAAGGTGAGTTTGTCTCCAGAGAGCTGGGGCACTGTGTCTCTGCATATTTGCATTTCACCTAATGGTGTAAGGCAGCCATATTTGCCTTTAGCCTAATTGTGATAGGTAGCCATATTTGCATTTAGCCTAATTGTGTAAGGTAGCCATATTTGCATTTAGCCTAATTGTGTAAGGCAGCCATATTTGCATTTAGCCTAATTGTGATAGGTAGCCATATTTACATTTAGCCTAATTGTGTAAGGCAGCCATATTTCCATTTAGCCTTATTGTGTAAGGCAGCCATATTTGCATTTAGCCTAATTGTGATAGGTAGCCATATTTACATTTAGCCTAATTGTGTAAGGCAGCCATATTTGCATTTAGCCTAATTGTGATAGGTAGCCATATTTACATTTAGCCTAATTGTGTAAGGCAGCCATATTTGCATTTAGCCTAATTGTGTAAGGCAGCCATATTTGCATTTAGCCTAATTGTGATAGGTAGCCATATTCAGATTTAGCCTAATTGTGTAAGGCAGCCATATTTGCATTTAGCCTAATTGTGTAAGGCAGCCATATTTGCATTTAGCCTAATTGTGATAGGTAGCCATATTTACATTTAGCCTAATTGTGTAAGGCAGCCATATTTGCATTTAGCCTAATTGTGATAGGTAGCCATATTTACATTTAGCCTAATTGTGTAAGGCAGCCATATTCACATTTAGCCTAATTGTGTAAGGCAGCCATATTTGCATTTAGCCTAATTGTGTAAGGCAGCCATTTTTGCATTTAGCCTAATTGTGATAGGTAGCCATATTTGCATTTAGCCTAATTGTGTATGGCAGCCATATTTGCATTTAGCCTAATTGTGATAGGCAGCCATATCCTTGCACAGCTAACCCTTTTTCTCGCCCCTCGCACACTGCACCTTTGTAATTTAGCATAAGGCACAGGCTCATTCCACACACTCTGCGATCACATATAACACAAACACTAGTGCACAACACCTCTGCCATTAGAATGAACTACCTTTAACGACAGAGCTTCTTACATAATTCTCTATCTCCTTAAACACAATCCACCCTGTTTAGTTCATAGTTGACCTCCAGTGCACCAATCCACATGCCACTAAGACATGGGCAAATAGCATGGTCTTGGCCACCCTCACATAACTTTAATGGCTTAAATGCACACACACACAATAGCACCTCACAGCTTCTACCAAATTTGCTCCCTCCTAGGGCGTTCAACTAACAGCACGTTTAGCTATAATTGTGGTGAACGGGGCTATACGAATGACAAAATGAATAAATGAATGAGAATAGATTTTTTCCTTCAAAATTCATTTGCTCCTTTTTTAAAAAAAAAATTCCCTTCATTTCCCAGAATCCAATGTCTCACTATTTAGAAACTTCTTTTTCTCACAATACCTTGTGGATGCTTTGGTATTTTGTTTAGTTTTCCTAGAGGGCAGCTCTGATCGGTGTCCAGTTAAATTACCGAATACAAAAGGATCGAATGCCAAAGGGTCAACTCAATTTTACCTAAAACAAAAGGGTTGAATGTTTTTTTTAATTAAATATATATTTTTTTGGGTTTCTGTTTTGGAAAAAAAGTGGTTTTTAACACAAAAAAGGGTGTCTGGGGGACCCCCCCCAAAAAAAAAATTTGGCCCTTTGGTTTTCAGTCCTTTTGATGCGACCCTTTGGTCATTCGATCCTATGCATTCGAAACTTTGACCTAGAACCGCTCTGATCATGTCCTATTGGTGCTTTCGTACTTGACTACCTTTCCCAGAATACAGTGCCCAGCCATAAACGTGTATTCATAGTTTCAGTGTCTCTATTCTACTCAGAAGTGTCATTGATCTATCTCCATCTCCCACTTGACCTTGCTCACAACCTTCTGCATCTTGAGCTCTCTGCTGTTCCCTCACTATTGGGTCTCCAGTCTCTCGTCTCCTCCAGACTCATCTTTGACCCCACCCCACTGCCTCTGGGATTCAGAGCCTTCCCGATTCCTCTGGGGATCAACCTTCCTCATCTCTGGGGTTCAACCTTCAGAATCAGCCGCTTGCCTTGCCTCTCATTGTGGTGTCCTGAGCTCTCTGCTGTTCCCTCACTTTTGGGTCTCCAGTCTTTCGTCTCCTCCAGACTCATCTTTGACTCCACCCCACTGCTTCAGGGATTCAGAGCCCTCCCAATTCCTCTGGTGTTCAACCTTCAGCATCATCCGATTGTCCTGCTCTCATTGTGGTGTCCTGAGCTCTCTGCTGTTCCTTCATTATTGAGTCTCCAGTCTCTCGCCTCCTCCAGACTCTTTGAGCTTATGGCCCTTAAGTAACGTACATGCAATGGATGGGATCACAGAGTAATTATGAGTCCAAATTACCAAATCAACTCAGGAAGATGGCAAAGATACTGTTTAATTAACAATTATCTAAAACAGGCAGTTTACAACGATCATCAACAGACGTTCGCTCAGGCGCTCAATGATTTCTTCACAAAACATTAACTTTATATCAGAAATATGTCAGAGGTGATGTCATACTGTGTGGCAAATAATTCAAAACCTACTAGGGATTGTAATTGGTACAAGGGGTACATCGAGCTACACTTTGTATAAGAGCTGGGATTGTAATTGGCTGCCCACTATCAGGTGGACAATATATGCCTACCTCTAAAACATGTCATCATAAAAATCATTAAGTACACGGTTTTCAACTAGTCTTCAAACTATAAGGACCTTCGTTACATATCCCTCTATAATTGGTTGGTACGCTTGTGCCTTGTCTGAAACATTACGTTCACTTAGCAGCACGTAAGCCCAGATCAGGTGCAGGGAGGTGGACTTGACTGTACCTCCCCACCCAATCAGCACAACATCTCTCATCACCCAAGCCTTATGCCATGGAGAATGTCTTTGAACTTGGTTTTGCAAAGTATCCTTGTATCTAGGAATATATGGGGGTGAAGGCACTCACCATCGTGTTCTTGGACTCCAAGATCCACTCTATTTTCATCCTTGGCTCACGTGACAGGAGACCATGATTTGGTCAATTTGGCAGGTTTGTATGTGTCTTAAATGAATATAATTTGGCACCCTCTCTGTTCTTTCTTTGCACCTTAACAAGAGATGAGTCATCCTTTGCACGTTCACTCCTTTCAGGAAAAGATGGCCGACCATGGCTGCTTCAGTTTTGATGCCAGGCCAGACAGCCTCACCATGCAACTCCACGATGTTCAGCTTATTCTTGCTGCGACACAATTCTCGCCTTTTCTCTTCATGGTTCCTGGCTTACTAAAAATCGTGACACTGATGTCCAGCTCCTGTACAATGGCGGCTTCACCTACATTCTATTCCCTACGTACAGCCAGCTTCTATGATAACTTAATCTACCTTGTGTTCCAGCATCTTGTCATGCCTGCGCCATGGGCGCATCCATTTACGCTCAATATGGACTATTTGTTTATCATTTATTTGCAACAGACTCATGGATCCATCTATATTTACTTTGGGAACTTTATTATTTTTCCCACAAACTACGTATACCACAATTCACCTGGCTACACGCATCGATTCCTGGCTGTTCCTATGGGTTATCAAAGGAACTACACCCCCCAGAAGCCCAAGGGACTTGCCCTGCTTCCACCAGCCCAGGAACAGAAAGGGAGGTGGCCGATTGCCTGCAGGTGTGCTTAGCCAGGTGCAACCAATTAGCCTGCCTCTGTGCTGGGCTAGGCAGTATAAAGGCTGCTGCCTGCAGTGGCTCAGCCTCTTGCATCTGAGAGTCCTTCCTCCACCTTTCGCGTCTTCCTACGGATCCTGTATGCTGTTTACCTTCACTCCTACTTGGACCCTGCCTTGTTGCTTGCTACACCCTGCTGCCTACAGCCCTAGCCTTCTGGGCTCCCTGCCTCAGTCCAGCTCCTCTGGGCTTCCTGCTTTGCAGCCTGTTACACTTCGCTGCCTACAGCCATAGCCTTCTGGGCTCCCTGCCTCAGTCCAGCTCCTCTGGGCTTCCTGCCTTGCAGCCTGTCACGCTCTGCTGCCTTCCAGCCTCCGCCCTTGCCCTGCCGGGCTCTCCACATTGCAGCCGATCACGCTCTGCTGCCTTCCAGCCTCTGCCCTTGCCCTGCCGGGCTCTCCACATTGCAGCTGATCACGCTCTGCTGCCTTCCAGCCTCTGCCCTTGCCCTGCCGGGCTCTCCACATTGCAGCCGATCACGCTCTGCTGCCTTCCAGCCTCCGCCCATGCCCTGCCGGGCTCTCCACATTGCAGCCGATCACGCTCTGCTGCCTTCCAGCCTCCGCCCTTGCCCTGCCGGGCTCTCCACATTGCAGCCGATCACGCTCTGCTGCCTTCCAGCCTTCAGCCCTTGTCTTCTTGGCTCCCTGCTCTGCAGCCTCCCTCACTCCGGCTGCCTTAGCCCTTGTCCTCTGGGCTCCCTGCTCTACAGACTACCTCACTCTGACTACCTACAGCCCTTGTCCTCTGGGCCTTCCTACTTTGCAGCTTATCACGCTCCGCTGCCTACTACCTACCTTTTCCGCTAGGTGCTCGGCCTATCAGCCCTCTACAGTCCTCTGCTACCTTCTACGTTCAGCGGCGCTGTCCCTCAGGGTTCACTCCTTACTGCCCGGCCCTTTTGGGATCCTTGCTGTGCAGTCTGCTTTACTCTGCTGCCCTAAGCCCTTTTCCTCTGGGCTTTCTACCTTACAGACCTACTCCTGTGGGCTTACTCATTGCTTTCCTGCTCCTCTGAGCTCTCAACCTTGTTCCTTACTGTCCTCGGCAATCCTATCCTGTTACACGACTTTCCCTTCATTTCCTTCTGCTAGTTTGCTATCACCTTCTTTCCTGGATTTGTCTGTAGTATCTTCTCTTGTACTGTTTGTAGACCCTTTTGTACAGAGCTTGTCTGTTGGTTCCCATCAGTCAACCTCTGCCCCTTCCCTTGTCTCGTTTCTACATTACAGACACCCATAGCTGCTGTTCCAAGTCATGAGCAAACAGCGTGGGCCTCTGTTATAGCAAACTGTGCAGAAGGCTAGAGTATTTCCAAGGTTCGTGGAATACTTATTTCCTATATCTGCATACACCCCAAGAGGGTATTCATTCTGTATCTTTTCCCTTGCTACTCTTGCCTACTCTTCGTTCTCTTTCCTTTCCGCTGTGTGTGTTCTTATCTGTCCACTTTATTTGACACAACCACCCAAACCCTTTCTGGGTGTCCTGTGCCACTCTTAATAGAGTGCCATCCGTGACACATCTGTACAATTATTGAACGGTTGATTCTCTGCAGCACTTTGTGCGCATGCAATCTTCTTTACGCAAATTAAAGTTTACTCAATTCTTAACTTCATTAGCTTCTGTAGGATCGATGCATTCTCTTTAGCCAACATCTTGGGACTTCACACATATCTCGTGTGACATCACTAGCTCCTCTCTTTGTTCTTTTTCTTATTCCTTCACGGAGTTCCTCCCTCAGATTGTCATCTCTTCGGGGATACATTCGATAGGGCTGTCTCAATGGGTATCTTCTTTCGAACATATGCTGCGATATTGGCACAACTGCTGGTGTCAAACATGGCACGATCTCTGCTTTCCAACATATAGGAGGTAGGGGGCGGGACTTCCTGCAGAAGCATGCAGCTGCTCCTAAACATTTCATTTTCTTTGACCGGACCCACTGTCTCAAGGATTCAGAACCTTTCCAGTTCCTCTGGGGTTCAACCTCCAGCATCAGCTGCTTGCGTTGCCTCTCACTGTGGTGTACCCTCGCCTCTTCCAGACTTTTCTTTGACCCCACTCCACTCCCGAAGGGGTTCTTACCTTTCTAATTCCTCTGGAGTGCAACATAGCTACGGGCGGTGGGCCTGCTGTTCACAGGAGTCACTGGATCATCACCACTGCAGGCTTCACCAGTTACCCCCTCTGGGTAGCCTCTTTCTCAGGTTTTCACAGTGTTTCCTCCTTGTTTCTCCCTCCTCATCTTCTCATTCTCCTGAAGCATTCATCATATTAGTGTGTGGGGGGGAGGGGGCACGTATACTGCTACCTCTCTGACCCTGTTGGTCTATGGCCTTTTAGCGGGTCCTTATCCCGCGCATCGCCTGCACATATTCTAGGAAAGGGAGGAACTAAAACCTCCTGCCGCTGCTTAGGAACACATTCTTCTTGCTCTCTGGATGTGTTTGCTTGGGCAGTAGTGTTTACCCTCCTCCTGGCTCGCAAAGTGGGACCGGCTGTGCTCTGCTTGCAGCAGGTTGCGCCAACATCAGATATGTCCCTTTTATGGATATTTGTGATGCAAATAAAATAAAAATCACCTACAAATTAATTGAAAAATATAGGGGGTGGGTAAGGGGACATAAAGGGTATGGGGGGAGAATAGGGACTAGATAATAGGGAAGGGTGTGGGGGCCCCTCCAAATAAACATTTTAAAAGGTCTGAGTTTTTTCAGCCAAAAATATTCAGCAAAAAGCTCTGCGAAAAAAACCTGGCTATCTAAGAGCGTAGAACCGGTTACGACATGCACACGATTACACAGGACTAACAATGGTATGGCAATAAGGCATTGTTAGAAAACCACGTGACTCGTTGAGTGCATTAGGGTCACTCCATCTCAACGAATCACAGTGATTTCCTATTACCTATATCCCTTCTGGCCTAGGATTTGATGGGCTTACTTTGTTGTGCGCCCCCATGTGGTAATAATAAGGCATTGCTAAACATGGCAGCCAGGAGGACCTGGCTCACTTTCTTTTCTGTCCTTATTACCATGATTTGCAGAAAGGATGGCTAAAACCGCATTTTAGAAGTAATCACATCAAGTTTATTAAAGAAGCGATGTCTTTTATTTTAAACTCTGAGGATATACCCTTTTCATATAATGTGGCGGAATTTGTCAAAATCAATTCGAGAGCGCATATTTTGCACACTCTGGGGGATTAGACCTCTCTGTTCCTGTTATGGGTGCATCAAATCGCGGTTCTGAAACGTTTATGGGTGGACTATGAAGATGTTAAGTCAGGTTTCATGGTGTTGTATTTATTGTGTCTGTTTGCTTGTGATTTTTGTGTTGTTAATGGAGAAATCTGAAATAAACTTTGATTAAGATGATCGTAACTGGCAGGGCAACGGGGATGTCTGGAGTTCGACAAATTTTGATTCTTCGTTTTCTTCCACTAGCCCCTCTCGAAAACAAGAATGGTCAGGGCTCAAGTCGAGGGATGCGCGGGTGGACGGAGTCTCCCCCCACCTTTTTTTCAGAGGGTGGACAGAGTCCACCGAGGTATTTTAGAGGCGTGTGTAAAACAAGAAACATTGACTGTCTTTTTTATACCAACCTCAGGTCTCAAACCGCATTCTCCCAGTTCGCAGGCCAGGCACTTCACCACTGTACCACATAACCTGACTGAAGACAGGTATACTGAGCAGGACGGCCGTCCCTCACTTTCACCGATACTGAAGACAAAGATATACTGAGCAGGACGGCTGGCCCTCACTTTAACCGATACTAAAGACAGGATATACTGAGCAGGATGGCCCGCCCTCGCTTTCACTGATACTGAAGGCAAAGATATACTGAGCAGGACGGCCGGCCCTCACTTTCACCGATACTAAAGACAGGATATACTGAGCAGGACGGCCGGCCATCACTTTCACCGATACTGAAGACAGGATATACTGAGCAGGACGGCCGGCCCTCACTTTCACCGATACTAAAGACAGGATATACTGAGCAGGACGGCCGGCCCTCAATTTCACCGATACTAAAGACAGGATATACTGAGCAGGATGGCCCACCCTCGCTTTCACCGATACTGAAGACAAAGATATACTGAGCAGGACGGCCGGCCCTCACTTTCACCGATACTAAAGACAGGATATACTGAGCAGGACGGCCGGCCATCACTTTCACCGATACTGAAGACAGGATATACTGAGCAAGACGGCCGGCCCTCACTTTCACCGATACTGAAGACAGGATATACTGAGCAAGACGGCCGGCCCTCACTTTCACTGATACTAAAGACAGGATATACTGAGCAGGACGGCCGGCCCTCACTTTCACCGATACTAAAGACAGGATATAGTGAGCAGGACGGCCGGCCCTCACTTTCACCGATACTGAAGACAAAGATATACTGAGCAGAACGGCCGGCACTCACTTTCACCGATACTAAAGACAGGATATACTGAGCAGGATGGCCCGCCCTCGCTTTCACCGATACTGAAGACAAAGATATACTGAGCAGGACGGCCGGCCCTCACTTTCACCGATACTAAAGACAGGATATACTGAGCAGGACGGCCGGCCATCACTTTCACCGATACTGAAGCCAGGATATGGAATTATGTTAAACATGGGCGAAGAAACCCGTGCAATATGTCCTCTTTAAAACATAAACATTCGAGCATACCAATAGTCACTCAAACATATACATTTTATGCATAAAAGAATATAAGAAAATAAGAGGAAGTGCGTCTGTAAAGTGTAGAGTGCAGCTGCATATTCTGGGGGAGCCTTGCCCACTCGGCTCTTCCGATGTCTACACCCAGGGGTGTTGCTAGGTCTGGAAAAGATCAGGGGCTAAGCTAATGTCGGGACTGGCAGGATTCAAGGCTAGCTATAGCCACTGGCGTAACAGGGGCCCCCGCAACCCCCATGGTGCAGGGGGCCCCGCCAGCACATGTCCTGGGATGGTGCCCCACTTTAAAAAAAAAGAAAACAATCTTGTTTTCTCAACAAAAAAAAAGTTTCATTTTGAAATCACTCTGCATTAATAAAGACATTATTTCTTTAAAAGAAATCATTTCTTTATGAAGGCAGAGTGACTACAAAAAGAAACTTTCTTTTTGAAGTCTGAGGGCTCCCTCCAACCCATGACATGGAAGACCCTAGGCTGGAGGGCTCCATGTCATGGGGTGGGGGGAGCCCTAGGACTTCAAAAATAAATCGTTTATTTTTGAAGTCACTCTGCCTTCATAAAGAAATTATTTCCGTTATGGTTCAGTCCCTTAACTGAATAATTTCTTAATGAAGTTAGAGTGACTTCAAAAAGAAACAATGGGGCTCATTCTGACCATGCCGGCCCGGAAACAACGGGGCTGGTAATCTTACCGGCACCGTTGTTTCCGGACCGGCATATTACAGGTCTACCTGCTGGGGCCGCTGTGCCCGACAGGTCTGAGCCTGCCGGGCACAGCGGCCACGGTAGGCAGACCCATCACTGAAGTACCGGCACAGTTAAAAACGGTGCCAGTGCTTCCGTGTCCCCAATCCCATGGAGTCCTTTGGGACTCCACGGGAATGGGTATTACCGAAATTACCGGTGCCTGACTACCCGGCCGCAGGACTTGGAAGAGCCTGTTGGCACCGGGAAGTCAGACACCGGTAATTCTTTACGGGTCTTGCGGCAACTCGCCAGTAGCACCGGCACAGTTACCGCTGGATCCGTAATGAGACCCAATTTCTTTTTGAAGTAATAAGGCTCCCCTCAACCCCATGACATGTGCGTGTGTGAGTGTATGATGAAAGGGTGCACGCTTAAATGTATAGGTGGCTGCCTATGTGAGTGTATGGTGAAAGGGTGCTCAGAAATGTATGGGTCGCTGGGTGTGCGTGTGTGCGTGTACGGTGAAAGTGTGCACACTTAAATGTATGGGTGGCTGCCTGGGTGTGCCTGTATGGTGAAAGGGTGCACACTTAAATGTATGGATGGCTGCCTGGGTGTGCTTGTATGGTGAAAGAGTGCACACTTAAATGTATGGATGGCTGGGTGTATATATGGTGAATGGTGTGTGTGCTTGTATACAGGGGCACAACAAAACCTACATTTGGTGAAAGGGTGCTCAGAAATGTATGGGTCGCTGGGTGTGCGTGTGTGCGTGTACGGTGAAAGTGTGCACACTTAAATGTATGGGTGGCTGCCTGGGTGTGCCTGTATGGTGAAAGGGTGCACACTTAAATGTATGGATGGCTGCCTGGGTGTGCTTGTATGGTGAAAGAGTGCACACTTAAATGTATGGATGGCTGGGTGTATATATGGTGAATGGTGTGTGTGCTTGTATACAGGGGCACAACAAAACCTACATTTCGAGGGCCTAACCCTTCAAATGTTGGGAGAGGCGCTAATTTTAGGTGTGGTGGGGAGGGGCAAACTTATTTGTGTGGGGTCATCTAACTTCTTTACGTGTTTTAATTAGACTATTCTAGTGCAGCTTCAATGTTACAAGCAGTTAACTCTCTCCTTTAAATCTCCTATTCCCTCTCTCCCCTTCCATTCACTCCCCTGGCATGGAAGTACTAGACCCACATCGCAATTGCAATTGCCTAATAAAAGTGGCATTTCAATGCAGGTACTAAATGCTTTACGTTGGTAATTGCTGGGCCCTTATTAACAGCAAAAGCCACTTGCCGTTTAACATGTGTCCTGTTCTGTCCGGCAACTGCTCTAAAGGACAGCCAGGTTGAGTAAACATAGCCCAAAATGTCAGGGGGAGGGGGCGAGTGCTGAAGCCCAGTCAACTCAATGGTGTTGCGCCACTACTTGTGTTTAAGGCCTTGATTACTCCTAGCCCTATTCTTCCTCGTCCCAGTACTTATATATGAGGCAAGGAGCTTCATACATAAGCTCTGGGACAAGGAATAGGGACCTGGAGGTAATTCTTGGGCAAGTAGCTGATTTTGGAGGTTGGGGTATGATATGATATGGCATTTGTAACGCGCCTATACACAAGTGTTTCAAGGCGCGACGAGGCAAGGGAGGGGAACAAAGGGAGGACGGACAACGATCCTACTAGGCCAGGTATCATTCAGATTGCGCAAGTGCTTGGGAAGGGGGCAGGGATAGTGCAGTACATGGGAAAGACGATAACAATAAGTAAATAAACAGCCAGCATGTGCCAAGTGCATGGGTGAGTGCGGGTATCAGGTGTCAAGGGATGGTAGTGGGACTGTAGGGATACAGGACAGTCCCCAAGTGCAGGGGTTGCCAGGTGGGCAGTGCAGGTGTGTGACGCTGGCGGGGGAAGGACCTGGGCCCCAGATCAGAGAATGTCCAGGTAGCCAGCGCAGTTCCGGTTACAGCCAGGAGGTCAACAGAGGAGAGGAGGAGAAAAGGCAGAAGCAAAGAGAAAGGTTTTGAGGTGCTTCCGGAACCGGAGATGGTTCTCCTCAAGTTTAAGGGAGGCAGGGAGGCTGTTCCAGAGGGAGGCACCAGCCAAAGAAAGAGATCTACCACCAACTTGTTGCTTGGAGAAGCGACTGACCCTGAGGGAATTGGAGGCAGATGAGTGAAGAGCTTGAGAAGGAAGATATTTAGGAAGAGAGAGTTGAAGGTATTGAGGCGCCAGGCCCCAGAAGGCCTTGTGAACGTTGCAGAGGGTTTTGAAATTAATCCTTGCAGCCACTGGGAGCAAGTGCAGAGATTTCAGTCCTGGAGAGATATGATCCCTGGGCTTGAGGCCAAGGACAAGTCTCCCAGTCCTGGATAAGTTGCAGAGGGCGGAGAGTAGAGGCAGGCAGATTTAGAAAGAGGCTGTTACAATAGTCCAGCCTAGAGAGAGCCAGAGCTCTGGAGACATTGAGCTTCTCGGGCAAGCAGAGGAAAGGAAGAATACCTCTGAGGAGGTGCAGCTGGTAGTGTGACTTCTTAGAGACGTCAGAGATGTGAGGAGAGAAGGAAAGTGTGGAGTCGAAGATGACCCTGAAGTTTTTAGCCTTGCAGGTGCGAGCAGGAAGAGGGTCAAGAGAGGCCGGCCAGAGAGCTACAGGGAAGGAGGGAGTGGGTGTGCCGATGAGGAGAATCTCAGTCTTACTGGCATTAAGGCAGAGGTCATTTGCGGCACACCACTCCTGGATAGTAGACAGACAGTCAGAGATGAGGGACGGAGAGGAGGAGGCTAAGGGTAGCCTGAAAATGAGCTGGGTGTCATCCGCATAGCACTGAAAGTTGGGGCATAGAGCAGCGATGCGGTGGGCAAGTAGTGCCATGTATTGGTTGAACAGCCAGGGAGAGAGATTAGACCCCTGGGGGACCCCACAGGTAGAGAAATAGATAGCGTAGAGGAAGGACCCAAGTTGGACCTGGGAGGGTCGGTCGGAGAGGAAAGAAGTCAGCCACGCCAGAGCCTGACCAGTGATACCCAGGTTATCATGGAGACAGTTGAGCAGGATGGCATGGTTGACAGTGTCAAAGGCAGAAGAGGGAGCAAGCAAGATGAGGACACAGGGGCTATTGGAGTCAAGGTTGGAGAGCAAGTCTTCACGGATGTTCAGGAGAGCAGTTTCCATGCTTCTGGCAGCTCTAAAGCCAGATTGATGGTCATGAAGACAACCAACAGATTCAGTGTGGAGATTAAGCTGGGAGATGGCCAGTTTCTCCAGGAGCTTGCCCAGGAAGGGAGTGATGGCGATTGGGCGATAGTTAGCTGGGCAGGAGGGGTCGGCTGAGGGTTTCTTAAGAAGAGGGTGCACAAGGGAGTGCTTCAGGGGGCATAGGAAGACTCATAGATCGGACTTGTCTAGAAACCTCATCAGCGGAGAACAGGGGAAAGGCAAAGAAGGAGGGAGGAGAGGTGGCTGCAGAAGGGCCAGAGGAAGAGCAGGGTTAGAGAGGAGATCTTCACAGGTGTTCAAGAGAGCAGTTGCCATGCTTCTGGCAGCTCTGAAGCCATACTGATGGTCATGGAGACAACAGATTCAGTGTGGAGAGTAAGCTGGGAGATGGCAAGCCTTTCCAAGAGTTTGCCCAATAAAGGGGTGATGGAGATTGGGCAATAGTTTGCCGGGCAGGGAGGATTAGCAGACAGCTCCTTGAGGAGCGGGTGCCCAAGGGAGTGCTTAAGGGGAGAGGGGAACGTTCCAGTGGCTAAAGAGTGATTACAGAAATTGGCCAAGGCTGGAGCGAGGGTGTCAATATGGTCCTTGATGGTTCTGGAGGAGCAGGGGAGCACCTGTTTGGACGACGCATTCATAGATCGGACTTGTCTAGAAACCTTGTCAGGTGTTGTCAGAGAGAAAGAGGAAAAAGGAGAGGGAGAGGTAGAGATGGCCAAAGGGGGCCGAGGGAGGGAGAGGAAGAGGAAATCGAGGGCAAGATGTCCTGAGATTTAGCTGAGAAGTGAGAGGCCAGAGCTGTACAGAGGGCTTTGGAGGGAAAAGGAGAGGTACAGACCGCAACAGAATTGTCCAGTTCCTTGCAGATTTTAAAGATTTCGGCCGTGTTAGAGGCCGCAGAGACGCAGGCTTTAATGTGCGCTCTCTCCTTGATGAGTGTTATTGCTTTGACTGGCATTTTGGTGCAACCAGTCTAGATATGTCTAAATGTGGCCTGGCATGCTTTACTGTAATGTTATTACTTGTCTACACTGGTGTACATTGTGCAGCCAGTTGGACATGTTTTCATTGTGACATGGCATTTTTAATAGCAAAGCATTAATGTTCCTGTGCACTGTTGGTGACTTGCATGTATTGGATTGGTGTTATCCTACAAAACCTTTGCAAAAACGATGGCTTTATAGACAGTTGTTCTCAGAAAGTGTGCTGTATATTGCATTAGAATACATACGTACATCTTTCTCCTAGTGTAGTGTGCGGCATACCCCTTCAGCAGCACGTTTGTGTATATTGCGCAAGCGTGACTATCTAGGCCGGCCCAGAGTGTGGCGTGACCCGTGATTTGTTGCCGAGTTGGGGGCGGAGGGGGGGCCCCCGCATTTTGTTTTACGCCACTGGCTATAGCCATTTGGTTGTAGACCCTGAGCTTCTATCTGTGGCTACAACCAAAAGGCCCGGGGCTATGGCCCCCTCTGCGCCTCCCTAGCAACGCCTCTGTCTACACCTCTCAGTTTATTTCAGCTGCCTTATGCATCGCATGCATAAGGCAGCTGGATGAAGCTCGCCAGTATCCATACACACCACAGGGCTACTCATTCCGCTCCGAATTAAACAGTTGCTGGACTTCACATGGGCACGACCTTTACGGTATAGCAGGAGGTATTAGTTCAATAAGGCACTGCGCAAATGCCACGTCAGGTAGCCATTCAAAGGACAGGTGTCACGCTATGTCCGTGCTTAACTGAACTCTTGCACTCGACCTCGGCCAGACATGAAGCGGGGCCTCTCTTGGCTAGTTCTGACCCTGCGGCAGTCAGGCCTCGGGGTAAAAGCTCAGATGAGTCGGTGCTGGTCCTAAACGGCAGTTTGCCCCAGCAGAGTGCAACGGACACCGTTCAGTTCATATGCTGTGCCTCTGTTTAGTTTTGGCTATTAGGTGGGGCTCGGGCGCCACCGATAAGTCAACCCTATTGGCGTAGGGGTGAGGATAGGGGGAGGTGGGCCACACAGGTGTGGGTGTTGGCTTTTAATACACTAATCTCTACAGGGTCCTCCTTAGGCTAGCTCTATCATGCAGTAACATTAAACGATGTGCAGATTGATATATTTCTTTAAGTTTCACTATTAGACTCGTGCCTCTTCAAAAGGTTACTGGGTTGGGGTCAATACTGCAGTAAAGGAACCTGGGATGTCCATTGATGTCATATATATTTTTTTACGCATCTCACTCATTGTTGCAACATTAACACCTTTCCTTTTCTGCAGAGTCAAAGCTGCCTCTCTGAGTTAGGTGCCAATGGCTGGCAAACCAGAGCGCGCAGCTGATCGAATGCACCTTGACATGTCTCTAGCATGTCTCCCTTCCGGTTCCACTGACAATTGCGTGTACAGTTATAAAACATGTGTTCCCAGTGACTAGTCAAGGATTCAGTGAGCAACTTCCGAACATCAGTGTTAACTACTTAGGAAGCCTTCATCTCTCACTCCTCCCTGTTAGCACTTGTAGCGCCTGTGTACATGTCTGTACTTGGTGTGTGCACTTCCAGAACATTTTACAGGTTTACTCCAAAACTGAGCATGTTAAAGATTTCTGAATGCGAATGCACGTTTGTTTTGCCACGGCGCCAAACTACCTGTGCTTTTCTAGGGGGGGGGGGGGGGGGGGGGGGAAGCTGCGTTTCGAGGTTTTCATGCAGGGGTGATTTGCATTCTGGAACTTGTAGTTCAGTGGTCCTCGTTATAAGTAGCATGCTCCGCCAGTGGGGTAATCATGTACTCTAGAGATCGGCGATCCCCTGAAGGTCACCCCGTGGATTGCATCGTGCGCGTGCAGGAGGGGGATACACTGAACTTCATGGCCTTGAATACCTGGAACTCAAGCACAACAGGGCTACATACAATGCCAATCTGTGGGTGAAAAGCATGTGTGCGGTTCGCCCGATGTTGTGTTGTGTTCGGCTGCATCGTGGGTGCCTTTGTAATATTTTCCTTATATCTGTTTCGTGCCTTAACCTCCTTTCTAAAGAGAAGCATTGGCAAAGCCAACAGTTCTTGTTCAGGCATTAGACTGGCATTTGCCAGGTATGGTCATCATAGGCTTGAGTAGTCACTCCATTGGCAGGTTTTCACCATCTTATGCCCAGGCACTGCCATCATGGGCAGGCTTTGCAACTGCCGATCCAATGCCCACACAGGAGTCTAACCTGTTGGCTTTGCCAGTGCTTGTTTTCACGTTGAACTCTGAAGCTCCTTATATGGTAGCATTGGAAATGTTTTCAGTGACCCTTTGGAAAGAGCCGTGGTCCAGATCTTCCAGGTGACAATGGGAGTAGGGTCGTGGTTCCGCTATCAAGTTTGCACCTCATCTGTTGTCTCGGGTGGATAGCTCAGAGGCAACGCACTCGCCTTGAAAACAAGACGATGCGGCACAACACAGGTTCGATCCCCGGTCCGCGCTTAGAAACCTCTGGGCATTAAGCGCGTTATAAATAACCTATCATATCCAGGAGCATGCCTTTTTTTTCACCTGTTGATATTTTAAGTATGTCAATATGCCCATGTCAGCCTTGTTGGGGAAGGTTGCCAGGAGTGCAGCCCCTGGCAATGTGTATAGGATTTCTTTTGCCCCTGGCATTAGGATGTCCGAGGTTCTGAACAGATGCCAGCCTTGTCCAGGAAAACACGGGAGCATATACTATCCGAGGAGGCAGGCCTGGCTCCCTGTGTGGGAGTGACTTCTGAGGGACAGTGGGAAGGACTCTGGAAAGCTGAAGCTATTGCTCAGACATGGGAATGCTTTCAAGCGCTTCAGCGCACAGTGGGCCCCGTGTCCTGGGGCCTGGCGGAGGACAGGCCGTGTAACCCTCTTAGGCAGACTCATTTGAAGATTTTCAAGGAGGGGCTCGTAGCCCTGCTGGGTCGCCACTCTTTCTTATTTGCTGAGGATTACCTGCCCCTCAGGCGCCCGCCGCTACCATCTTTGAACCTCACCGTGTGGCGCAATGGGGATCAATTTCCAGATGTAATTGCATAGCGGCGCCCACCCCATGGTTTCCAATCTGAAGGAGGACACCGTGCCTCCCGGATTTGCTTGCCAATGATCCGCGGACGTCCGCGGATACCAAATCGCCAGCTCCACTCCCTGGGTAGTGCTGACGGGGGAATCTTTAAATGGAGAGTGCAGGATGACGTGGGCGCCTGAGAGCTGGCCCCCTACTGGTCCCGCTAAGGAGCATTTTCAGTACGCGAAAGCTAACCACATCAATAGATTACCGAAGCAAAGTGTTCTTTAATTTAAAGATTTGGATCCACCCTCGCAACGCAGCATCTATAAAACTTGTCAACCCCTGCCCCCCCTCTCCCCGACCCCCATTTTAGCCCCTGCATTTGCAATGAAAGGTCATTTCTTTTTATTGGAGTGAAGAGTAGTTATTCTACATTTATTTTCTCCAAAATATGAACACATTTCAACACTGTCCATTTCATTCTGGGGGTTTTAGCTTTGTATTCTGGCTCTTGCATTCCTGAATGTACCCCCATTATAAACCCTGGATTACAAGTTCCATTTCGTAAAGTTAAAAGCAGGACTGGACTAGTATCTCCCAAATGCAGGGCATAATGCTGGTCTTTATAAATATGTGTACTCTCATCACTAGTTAACCTGTCGGGTTTTCTTTCTGTTTTAATGCCTGCGATCACACAAAGTAGTGAGTCTGGGGTACTGGGCTTTACTGTCCAGTACTGTGCTTTCTGGACGCCAGGTCACACTCTGATCTCATCATTTCCAATGTATGATAGCAAATGAAATCGTCATTGCACGGAGAACATGCGTGTCATTTCCTTTATGGTTAGATTGCAAAGCCGACCTGGGTTTTGACATGGCTCAGCCTTTCACCTGTTTTGCTGACTCGGCACATGGACGAGATTATAAGCGATGTTCCTGCCTGCCTTGATTGGGTTGCATTGCTGCACAAAGTGAATTGCACAAGTGCATTGATCAAGTGTAGTGTGCTAGGCCAGGATACCCAACACTGCTCCCTTGCACACTGCTGAAATGTGTAACTTTTCTTGAAGATGGAGGCACCTGGACTCCTTTGTGAAGCTGAGAATGTCCCATGCCATCTAGGGGGTATCAGGTAATATTGTCCCCACAAATAATGTCGCCATACATATAGTCGCCGGGAAACGGCATAGGCGACATTGTTTATGGCAACAATATATGGGGTAAATGGGAGCGGGGGTGGCAGGGGTGTCCCCCGCTCCCTTTAAAAAAATGTGGGGGTTCCGGTGGTGTCCACCGAACGCAGGTTCCATATGATGTTGCCGCAAAAAAAGGCGCCATTCTGGCATGGCAAATTTTTCGCGGGGTCATTATCACATGGAACCATCTAGGGCCCAAGCTGGCAGATGGGCACATCGATGGTAGAAGTATTAGATGGTTCACTTCTGCCACGTGGCTGTGTCACATTACAGGAAGTGGGCCGCGAGGCGGAAGGCGACTGTGGAGTGGCTTGGGAGGGGTGATGGAACAGAGGTATGCAGTGAGGAGGCCAGGCGCGCAGCAGATAGAGCATGGATGGGGAGACATGAAGTGGCACAAAAATAGGTTACAATGTCACAGTTTGTTACACGGTCACACACTCAACTCAGGGAGTTCCTTTCCCCACAATCAAGGTGGCACACAACAAAGCACCATGATTTTGATTCAGGTTCAATGTGATAAGGCCTCCAGCCCGCCTCGCACCCAATCCCGCGAACCTTGGAGGGTTCGAGTCCCACAAACCTTTGGAACTTCCCCAGAAGGTCATCTGGGGGAGTTCGAGGTCCTCCAGGGGGTCAACATTAGGGCCCTGAGAGGCCGCCGCTATCCCGCACAGGGCCCCCCCGACATTCCCTGCCTGGCAGGCCCCAGGATGGAGGTGGAGCGTCCTAGACTTGGAAATAGCAGAAGATGTTGGCTGATCTGATCTCGGAACACAGTTGTGGTGTGTGGGATGGTAAAGTAGCAGATCAGCCAATGGTGAACAGGAAGTCGAGGGTCCGGAATGATTCACATGGCTCTCCCCTATTACAGGTACATGCACAGCACTGGCTGTCAAAGGTACCCATGGCGACTCAGTCGCATTACCATGTAAAACTGTACCGTGCAGCTGACATATCAAGTAAAGGCCCTTAGCCTGCAGTGTCTAGCCCCCTCCACGTGCAGTGCGTTAAGGATGCACTTGCAAGTGTACGCTTAGCTGTCAGACTCATGGTGGTGAGCGGTTGTGTGTGCCGGTATAGGCAGGGCACTGAGATCCTAGGACAGGAGCCCTCTCTCTGTACAGGTCAAGGACAAGGTCCCTGAGATCCTGCCTTAGAGGAGGACTAGGCCAGACACGAGAAACTCTCAACCAAAATGCCCAACCTAGCCCTTTAGGGTAGGATCTCCCTGGCTAGAGAAAGCGGGAGTGAAAAAAGGTCCCCCGATGCCCATTGATATGATATGATATGTTATTTATAACGCGTTTAATACCCAGAGGTATTAAACTGGGGATCAAACCTGTGTTGCTCTGTGTCGTCTTGCTTCCAAGGCAAGCACGTTGCCCCTGAGCTATCCTCCCGAGACATTGGTTGTGGCGATCTTCTAGGCCGCCCTGCTCTACGCATCTACCAATGCATGTCTTTCCTCCGGTGGACCAGGCACCTGCCGATACTGTCCTTTACGGTTACACAGCTGCGTTGCAGAAGAAGCAAGCCGTTGGGGCTAGCGCACATGGTGGAACCACATTCCACTCCATCCAGGAGTCATGGGCCTTCCTCCGCTTCTCTCGAATTTGTTTTCCGCATGAGACTAGGAATCATGGTTCTGCTGAAGCCATTACTGGGCGGCTGAAAATAAGCAGGTTCACCAGAGGCGGGGTCAATACACCAGGGTAATACTAGGGTGTCGGTGGCCGCCTAAGGCACCACAAGTAGGGGGCGGCACTGGCTAAGGCAACGATTTCAAACCTGCGGCTCCCCAGATGTTTTGGACTACGACTCCCATAACCCTTCATCATTAACTAGGGCTAATGGGAGATGTAGTCCAAAACATCTGGAGAGCCACAGGTTGAAGACCATAACTAAGACAACACATCTTTTTGCACAAACCCAGGCCTCCAGGGGTGCTTCCATTCAGATAGAATACAGAGTTGGTACACCCGGGGCAAGGGTTGGCAGCCGCGGCTTCTAGAAGTGTTGTACAAATTCCCTTAAACGCGTAACATCCGCAAATTTGAAAACAATTAATGGATTTGGGCCTAATCTGTCCCCCCTTGTATTTGCGTATATTTTATTTGCTTTATTGTTCATTTATAGCTTGCTTAATACCGGCGAGTGGTTTCTAAGTGCAGGATCGGGATTTGAACCTGTGTTGCGCCGCATTGACAAACGCGCTGTCGCTGAGCTATCCTTCCTCCAGAATTCACCCCTGTATGTTTCCTTTGAATGTTCCGGCCCTGGCACTTATTCTGCGGTCTGCTTGAGGACTAGCGTGTATATCTTATGTTATGTTAATATTCTTTTATACTGCGCCAAATCGCCACAGCGGTAGTATCGGTGTGAGAAGGCAGGCATGCCTGCTCAGGAGCTCCTTTTAGGCATGCTAAATGCAGTTATTCCGTGTATTCCACCTCCCAACTGTTGCCAGTCCAACAATTAGGCCAAAAGGAATTCATTGTTGCAGCTCAGACGCTGCAAAGGAGTCCAGACAATTGGGTCACGGCGAGGCCGCCTGTCTGCAAAAGAGGTAAACAATAAACAGTGACTTTTTTTTCCCTTGCGCCAGCTGCCGAGGGAGACAAAAGGGATTACATGATGTGCAATGTTTCAGAGAAAAAGAAGGAATATTGTGCGCCCTGAGGCCTTCCTGCCAGCTGGCGCTTTATCAAAACTTAAAATAAATAAATGTGGTGAACTCGGCATGCATACAGATTCCACGTGACATTAATTAACCGCACGATCAATAACTGGATTTGTCACATATATCTGAACCAAACTAGGCGGGTTTAATAGGCTTTCCCCATCTGTGTATTTTGACCTATTGCAGTAAACAAAGGGTGGATTGTTCTGGAAGCCCTTGCATCAGCGTCGTGTGTTTGAACATGAAAGGGACTCCTTTTTCTTTGCCAGGGATTCTGCTTAAATAGAATAGAAAAGGGCTTGTGGCTATGGTGTTCTGGTTTACCTCTTGGGCAAACCATTTGCAAAATGTGGTCTCGGGAGGGATAGCTCAGGGGCAACGTGCTCGCCTTGGAAGCAAGATGACATCCCCAGGTCCGCGCTTAGAAACCTCTGGGTATTAAGCGTGTTATAAATAACCTATTATAGGGTTAAGTAAATACAAAAACAGGAAAAACACATCTAGAAATATCGCAAAAACTGGGTGGACGATAATTTAAAATTGGGACGATGCAAATTCCTTTTCTCCCTGATTTCCGAATGTGAGGTGTACATTTTCCAAATGATCTCACCCTCACTTAAGACCCAACTGAAGATCTCCCTCTCGTTAGACCCGTCGCACAGAACAACATTGCAAGCAACATCCCGTCTCTGCCCTTGGTTAAGTTGGTTCAAAAGAGTAATGCCAGGTCTATTAAATTCACTCCCCAAAATTCTCTTAATGTCCTCTGAGCGAGCTTTTGCCTCTCTCTATTCTGTTTCAAGGAGATTTCCCTATCTCCCAGAAAGTTCCAAAACAAAGACTATTCTCTCCTTACCAGATTCCAAAGCAACTGCTGGTCAGGAGGGCCACGAAGGGGTTAGGTCAGTGCACTTTGTACGTCATTTCCGATAATCCCCCACGTGCTCTTGCACGGTAACTGAATTGCATGCACTTGCTTGTCATTTCAGTCAGAAACCACAGGCCTACACACCCAGAAACACAGAAGAACTCCTCAGATTGCGGTGTTGATTGCTTTGTCACTTTATTGTGAGCAAACTCTTCATGAAACTTAAGCCACTTAATATACATTATTTTCTTTTTTCTACGTATGCAAAAGGCCAATAGTTCACAATCTAGAGTAATTTAAAAAAGGGCCTCTGCATGTCTGGAGGGTCTTGGTTTATCCCATTTAAATGACCGGGGCTCGACCATCTCCCCTACCTGGACAAATGGTTATACAACTTCAGTACTGGATTACGTTTTCACAGATTAGTCTATGTCCTTGAGATGTATTGACTTTAGGGTTCATCTTACGTCTCGTAGTGATCGTGCCTTACTGGAAACCGTTTTCTCGATTGAATTGTACCTAGGGCAAGATCAGCCCTCCCTAGCTGCCCCCCAAAGACCTAATATCTAACAATAGTGGCAATAGGATCTTTTGGAATAGGGGTTTGGTGAGGAAGTTCAGTCACCAACTGTCCATATATGTGACCACTCACTCCTTAGCATGGTAATACCATGTCTTTACCCCCGGCCTATTTTTGGAAATTTTTGGCCACATTGTTATTGAAGGACGGAACCATGAAGATGGGACACCTGGGGTTTAGATCCACCTCCCACTGTCATGCTTATAACGAAGATGTAGTCGCCCGTAAAAACATTATGAGGCAAACAATCTCTCATTTTAAAAAAGCGTTCTTGATTTCTGGTGTGCAAAGGGTTGCGGGGATCAGAAAGGCGCCACAAATCTTCAAGAACTGGTTACTCCAGTCTAGAGCTAAGCGTGTCCAAGATGATGCGGCTGCCTCAAGCATAAAGATAGAAGGGCTTCCTGGCAAATTATAAATGCTGTCGACGTCTCTCAACCATATGTCCAGATGAATGGAGTTACAGAGACTGTGTGGGTCTCCCATTATACTAGAGTTTTTGAAGGGCGTCTATCTGGAAAGAACGAAATCCTCCCACTGTGTGAGAATGACTCTGATCTCACGCCCGAAGACCTTTGTGTGGAAATTGTTCTGGAAAGTCTGCGCAAGATCAGTACATCTCGTGCCCCAGGGCGGGAAAGCCTCTCAAACTTCCTGTTTAGGGGTGATTCTCATCTGTTGGCAGAGGTTCTGTTTTCTCTTTTTCAGAATATTATAAAGACGGGGAGTATCCTTCCACCTGGTCAACCGCTCATGTCATTCCAATCTATAAAAGAGGCGATGGATCTTTCCCCTGAATTACCATCCAATTGCATTCTGGATGCGGACAGTAAGGTTTTTTTCATCTATCCTGCTGTCCCACCCCGAGCCATGGCTGGCGGTATGATGGAGACTCGAGAAATGGCAGACGGGATTCAGGCATAACATGGGCATCTCCCTAAATGGGACAGTAGTGAATTGTTTGCAGTCGCTTTCCTGGAAGGGAACCCATGAGAGCATATTTGTGTCCTCTCTTTATCTTAATGTTGCCTTTGATGCATTCGATAGGGGCAGGTTATGGCGCAAATTGGTACTAAGGGGGATTCCACGCGGCTTGCTAAGACTCGTTATTGCCTTATATTCTAATACTTATCTATGGGTTCGTCTGAATCACTCAGGGGCTCTCTCCCAAAGCATCTCAGCTGGTAGGGGTGTAAGGCAGGTTTGCACGTTAGGTCCCTGCCTATTTCATGTGTACCTCGCTGATATTGGTGAACATCTGTCCCCCGTAGGCTTATTTCCTCCTAAACTTCTTGGGTTAAACTTTAAATCGCTGGTTTATGCAGACGATTATCTTCTGTTTACATTGCCGCAATTGGCCTACAGAGATTAATTAATGCTTTTGTGACCTACATGAAAGATTTGTCTTTGATAGTCAACTCTAAAAAGATCAAGATCATCCAGTTGCCTAAATCAAAGAAATGATTCAATCAGAGATGGTTTATTAATAAAACAGATATTGTGAAGGTTAAATCTCTAAAAGTTTTGGGATTTCTGGCGAATGCAGGTCCTAGTATAACTAATGTTTCCTCTTGGCTCAAAATTAGAACTTCCACTCTGACTAATCAATGGGCCAGAGTAGACTCTAAATTTGGCAAATTTTCACTAAAACCAGCACTACATTATTATGAAGCCAAGATAGTTCCCAAATTGTTATATGGAATAGAGATGTACCCACTGGAGATCCTGGAGTTACTCCCCCTCATGGAAGGTAAAATATGGAAAAGAGTATTCCATGTCCCAAAATCCCTTCTGCTGCCCTCAATAAGATATGAGCTCGGCATAGTGTCCCTTAAAGTTAGAGCTTGTTGGAAGCTACTTTCACTAGCAAGAAAGCTCCTCTGTCCACCATTGAATTCGCTATTCATAGATTTAAATAAACTCTATTTATGTCAAGGATGTGTACTCTTGAAAACGATCCATCAGCTTTGCTCTGGTATCTTGGAGGGCATAGGGAGTTCAACTGAGGAACTATGTAAGGAATCCTTACACTCCTATGGCTCGCCTCAGCATCTCCATGGGGAACACAACGATTTAGGTAAATTATCTCCATTTCTTAGCATTAACCCGGACAGACCCACCCAGTTGAGCTTCCTATGTTTTCGTTGGAACCTAATTTTGTAGAAAATATCTGCTTGCACGGTACGGTATGATTCCAAAGCATCAAGTGTACTGTAGATTCTGTATAAATGGCACAGACACAGTAAAACACTGGTTGCTCGATTGTAGTGCACTCACTCAACTACATGCCATATATTTAAGGACGTTTTATGAATTTCACGAAATTAATTTGGTTGAGGGAACTCCTTTTATATGGACCCTCCTTCTAGCTGGCAGAACCACTTCATCAATAGCCACTGGTACAGGAATTCATTAGGACACTGAATTTGAACATTGATCACTTTTGATATTCTATTTTGTGTCCTTTTTTTTAAATAAGTTGCTCCCCTCTTATCAATCTGCTAGGATCAATTATCTTAGTTGGATCCTTTGTTTTTTGTGTTTTCTTTCTTTCGTTTTTTTCTTTAGCCTTATTGTCCGTTTTAACTGCTTTTGAAATTAAACATGCATTTTGTAATTAATACCTGTATTATTCTTAGTTTTAAAAGTTTTAACATGTTATGTGTGATGTATATATATTAATGCTATATGTAAATTGTATAAAGGTTGATTTTTTTTGTTCAACCATATAATTAATTTTAAAAAAAGAGAAAAAAAGGTCCACAAAGTAAAAAAAATTAACCCAGATTAAATGTGGGTGTGTTTCCTCATTCTGAAACATAGTTTGATGTAGAAAAGTCAAGTCAAAGGGCCTCATTACACGGTACGCGGTAAAAAACTACATTTACCGGCATGGCGCTATTAACGTGTCCGCCTTGGCAAGAGGCCGCTAATTGCGTACCATTACGAGTATGCAGATATGAGCATAGCGCCATGCCGGTAACGACCCTACCGCCATGCCGTTAAAGACCCCAAAAAAAACCTTAGCGGCACCGACGAAAGCGCTGATAGCACTTCCGACCTCCTGCACCACGCAAATAGCGGTCACCGTTAAATAGCGGAACCGGAAATAGCGTCATCGCACAGGAACGGCAAAGAGCACGGTGGCCATCTTTAAAAACACAATCCATTGCCATCCTCTGCCCCTGAACCTGTTTCGACAACTGTGCCATCCCAAAGCCACAAGGATCCCCTCACCAAGCCAAAGGCCATACAAAAAAACACTGACCGCCAGCGTAAAGAGAAGTTTACGAACAAGGAACTCATAATGATGACAGAGACCCTAGCAGCAAACTCTGATGTGGTATTTACCAACGACATGCGGCGGAAGACTCTGATCCAGAAAAAGGCCATCTGGGCAGAGGTTGCCCTGAAAGTGAGTGCGGTGGGCACCACCACCCGCACTGTCAGGGAGTGCAGGAAGCGGTGGGGCGATCTCCGCCTCTGGGTCCGCAGCATACTGTCTGCGAACCGCAAGCTGGCCATGGCCACAGGAGATGGTGCTGATTCACCAATTAAATTGAAGGAGTGGGAGGAGACCTGCGCCAGCACGATTGGCGTCGAATCAATTGAGGGAGTCGGGAGCATGGTGTGGCCACTACATCAGATGGAGGTGAGTGTACACATGAAACAATGCACTGTGAATGTTGAGGCACCCCCCAAATGTGAGCCCAGACTCACCTCATGGATGCAGCCACAATCATACATGCACACAACCCTGCCCATGTGAGTGTCACACCCCAACACACACACATGCACGCATCACCACAGACAAGTGCCACACAGACCCATGCATGGATGACCCACTCAACATCCCCATCACCTGAATTCCCACCAATGAAGTCCCAATGCACAGAACAGCATGATGAACTGAATCTGCATGAAGCACGTTGAACCATCACCAATGCCATCCCCCTTTTTGTCCCCCACAGGCTCACATACAGACAGTGAAGAACCTGCCACTGTGACTCAGGCTCCCCTGCCAAGAAAAAACCCAGGGCACAGGAGACAGGGGACACCCCCACCCCATCAAGGGGCACAGGGAGGAGTGTGCCCCTGCAGAGGGTCAAACATCGCAAGAGCGCCACTGCACCAATACCACAGTCTACGCCAGCAACAATTGCCACACCCACTGATGTGAACCCCCCACCACAGGTTACAGCCACGGAGGGCCTACCCTCTGCTGCCACAAGTTCCACTGGTGAGGCAGCAGCCACAGCGCCGCTGTCAGATATGGAGGACCCTATAGAGTTCACCATGCAAATGCACACCCCCACCCACCCAGGAAGCCCAGAAGCAACTCCACGGCGAACACCAGGATCTAGTGTCCATGGCCAGTCTGGCGAGGAGAACACGGGAGGGTGCTGGAGCCCACCAGTGGCCTCACTTGATGTCTGAGACGTAGAGGAAGGCGCTACAGCCACACCACGAGCTGGCCACAGTGCCCATGACCTGGCCACCATCAGGCAGCGCCAGGAGGACATTACAGTGCTGGTTGGGCAGCATGTGGAAGAGGCTGCCCGTCTCAGGGGGGAGATCACGGAGACTGCTAAGCACTCGAGGGAGGCAATGGAAGCCTGTACCAACAGGCTGTGCGTGGAGATTGGCCAACTGAGGCAGGTCCTCACGTGCATAGCGGAGGCGATGGACAGCCAGTTCCCACCACCACCACAGGGACAGACTGCCACCTCATCATCTGCGAGTTCAAGGCAGACAAGCCCCCTCTGCCGCTCCATGCGCACCACGAGGCGCACATCATCCCAACCTCCTAATGGTGGTGGTGGCAATGGGAAATAGGGACAGCAGGGTCTAGCTGGCACGTGTGCAGCAGGACACCAATATTGTGCAAGCCACACATGGGGTTGTTGAGGGGGGAGAGGGGAAAGGGTGTTTCGGGAGTGTTGTGGGGGGAGGGGGAAAGGGTGTTTCGGGAATGTTGTGGGGGGAGGGGGGAAAGGGTGCTTTGGGAGTGTTGTGGGGGGAGGGCAGAAAGGGTGTTTCGGGAGTGTTGTGGGGGGAGGGGGGAAAGGGTGTTTCGGAGTGTTGTGGGGGAGGGGGAAAGGGTGTTTCGGGAGTGTTGTGGTGGGTGGGGTGGGTGAAAGGGTGGTGGGATAGTTGGGGACATGCACTTTTTCATCTCATTATACCTTAATAAACTGGTGACTAGTTGAAACACAGGCTTAGACTTCGTCATTGTGTATGTGTACTTTATTGGTGACAGGGTTCATTGTGCGCTTCACCACAGACACCAGTGCACTAATACCGATATCCATCCTACAGAGTTAAACCATGTGTCTCAGAATATTTGGTTGATCAGATGCTGTCGCACATCGTGTCCCACCTGGGCATCGCCTCTTGCATGACCAGCATCCCCGTCACCTCCGTCCTCATCACCATCATCATCCTCATCAGGTGGTTGCATTTCAACGTTGGGGGGCAGTGGCACATTCCGTCTGATACACATATTGTGCAGCATGACACATGCCATGGTGATCTTGGCCACCTTCTCATGGCCTTACAGGAGTGCCCCACCCGACCTGCTGAGGCACCGGAACCGTGTCTTCAAAAGGCCAAATGTTTGCTCAATCACGACGCGGTTACCGGTATGTGCACGATTGTAGTCCTCTTCGTGCCTGTTCTGTGGGTTCCGTACATGGGTAAGGTGCCACCTCTTCAGGGGATAGCTGGAATCACCAGTATGGGGGGAAGAATGGGGACCTGTTACTGTTCACCTCAAGAGCAGCCTGTACATATCACACAAATCGACTTTGCATTGTGATTGAAATCCACGATGACCAGCATGCATGCAGACGATCTGTGTGACTGCAATGTGCAAAGGTGAGCTCGACCCCGCAAGTGGACATGCCCGATTCATGCCTCCAACAGTAATTGACATGTCCTGGGTGAGGCCAGGTTTTAGGTGTCCCTGGGCCCAGGCAAATTTGGTACCACACTGCTAGTGTACTGCCATCCCGACATCGATGTTGCCATGCTGTGAAGCATCACTTCAGTGGTGCTATAGGTGTGTGGTTTAATGCTATGGCTAGGGGTGATCCCTTTGCATGCATTCAAGGGCACATTGCTGTATTGATGTTGTGCTGCGCTAATTCTGTATAACTATCTTGACGCCATGTTGCTGATTTGTGTATTATGTGGTGTGGCATGATGTGCAATGTGGATGTGGATGGATGTGTAATATTTGGAAACCTGGATTGTTCTCAATGTTGTGCAGCTTAAAAATGCATGTGGGTTCTTCTCAAGTACATTGTGGCCTTCCCTGATGGACATTGGCGTACATCTGTATGTCCATTTGTCCTACGGACGACAGTCAACACCCAGTTGGAGTATGTATCTCCCCCCCCCCATTCACACCCAGTTGGAGTATGTATCTCTCCCCCCCAATCGCACCCAGTTGGAGTATGTATCTCCCCCCCAATCACACTGCCATGTGCTTGCTCTGCTACGCACCAAGTAGCCACAAACGTTGTCCGGCTTGTCGCTCCATGTAGCGTGGTATGGTTGAGTTCCGCAGGACAATAGAATCATGGGTTGATCCCGGAAATCGGGCACAACAATGTGCGATTATCTTGTTTGCGTCACATACCATTTGGACATTGATGGAGTGGAATTGCTTCCTGTTTCGGTAGACTACTTCATTGTGATGTGGGACCACCAATTCCACATGGGTACAGTTGATGGCCCCGATGCAACTTGGGATGCCTGCCAGTGAATAGAAGCCAACTTTGGTGTTTGCGATCTCCTGGGCAGTCCGTGGCAGGAATATGTGTTCACGTGCATGCTTCAGGAGGGCATCGAGTACCTGGTTCAGCGTGCGTGAGAATACTGGTTGTGAGATTCCATGCATCTGCCCCACTGTATGCTGGTAGGTACCTGTGTCCACAAAGTGGAGAACAGTCACCACCTTCAGTAGAGGGGGGATGGCAGTTCTGATGTCTGTGAGGCTCACAATGTCGTCATGTCTCATGTCCACGATGCTGGTGATGGTATCCCGGTCCAGACGGTACAGGGTGTGTATCTGCTCAGGGGTTAGGTTAAATGGACTGGCTCGGATCCTGGGGATTGGTGGCTGCCTCTGTGGTATTACTAGGTGCCCTGGTGGTGCTTGCTGCGCCTGTCTTGCCCTCATCCTCCTCCTTCTGCGTCTCCTCTATGCTGCCTGTTGTTGTTGCTGCTGCACTGCAATCATGTCCTCCAGCCCATGTAATGCTGCTAGTATTGGAACCATCTTGGTGTGCGAAGGGGTGTGTGAAGAGGTGTGGTGTGCTCCTTTTGTGCTGCCACAGTCTCCATTGCCTCCACCTGTGCTGATTGTGTCCACCTGTGGCAGGTGGGAACACTGCTCAGTTCTCTTAACGGGTGGTTCGCGATGCCGGTATTAGCGCCATGCCGGTAAGGGGTTTTTGGGGCTTTACCATGCCGCTATTAGCATGTCCGCATGGCTTGTGATGGTGTGCTATTAGCGCCATGCCGCTATTTATTGGATGAAGGGTCGCGCGCCCGTGAACTAGCCGCTATTAGTGGCATCGTACTTAGCGGTGCCGCTAATAGCGGTAATCCGGGTCGTAATTGGCATGGGTGTTTAACGATACCGGTATTCCCTTACTGGTAACGTTAATCCCTTACCACACAACGTGTAATGAGGCCCAAAGTCTTAAGTCTTGCCGTGCACCCCGCCAGACTCTTTCTATCCCCTAGTCTCATTGAATTAGTCAGGAATGGGGGACACCTCAGTTGTGTTATTCATGAAGTATCTTTACTTCTTTTTGAGACTATCATCCACTGAAGCCCTGACTAGTTCACTGGCCAACATAACCACAAACGATTTATGAAAACTTGAAATTAGTTGCTGCAGACTTGGCACTTTCCGTCCCTTTTTGTGAAAGTCTGTGAATTGAGAAGATTGATAAAGATTCTGATGCCTGACCAGTCCTGCCAGAAATTGGAGTCTGTGTAAATGTTACAATTTTCAGAGCAGGACTAAATACTGTAGATAATTTGAGCAGTCATAAAGTTGGCTTTCGGCTTCCACTTTCTCTTCCAGGCTTCTAAGTGATCAGACTCCTTTTCTGTCTCCCGGCCGAGGTTTCTTTGGATGGGTGAGTGTTTTGGTCTGTGGTTCAGATTCTTTGGGCTCGTTCGGTGCTAAAGTGCTGTGCCTGAAGTTGAATGTCAGAATTGTAATTCCCAATGTTTTCTGCTTCTCTTGTCTCCACTAGCTCTGCTTATGCCACATTCACCGTTGTTGCGGAATGACACAACCACAAAACCTAGTTTTTTAGTGTCTTTTCCTGGGTGATTTTTAGTTGAACACAGCCATCTGCCTTCCATCAATGGAGTGCTGACATGGCCAATTCCAGCATCCAAGACTCTTGGTTCCCTTGCGGTTGTCAGCACCACTACGCAGCAGTCACAGTGTTAGACTTTGAGTTGCCTGTGTTGAGTTTTCTAGGGTCTCTTTGTTATTTGTGCTATTCTGCTATTGTCTCAGGGTTTCAGAGGCACAACCTCCAGCATTCAAGTTTCTTGGTTCTCTTTTCAGCTTGTTGGCACGCACCACTGCGCTAATGTTGCGACCATTATTCCCGAAAACCTCCTTTGTCTTGGCTCTCTTGTATATCAGCATCGCTGAGCTACTGTCGCAGAGTGCTGGAACCACAACAATCTGCCCCCTTAGTTCTCCAACAGTGCGTCTTCTTTGGGGATGCTCGGGCTCCACAGTCATTCGTAACCTCTTCCACTCCACGTTGGTACCTCTGGCTGCCACAGCCTTGGTTCTCCACTTTCCACGAGTAGCCCTTTCAGAACTCTCTTCGCCCATTGGTCCTTCTGCATCAGAGTCACCCCAGGGACAGCTTCTGCTCGTCATTCCCAGCGGTGGCATACTTTCTGACTGCAACTTTGTTCTCAAGCGTCTTCTCATTTGGACATACCTATTGCTTCTGGAAGCTTCTACGTACTTCTTATAGGGCTCTCCTCAGTGTGAGCGGTGTTTGGCATGGTGAGCAGTTGGGTTGGAATTCTTTTTATCAACATTTCGACTGCATGCTGCTGTCTGTCCATTGCAAGGCCAAACTTCTCATGCCAGACCCTTTTCCTCTTCCACCCGCCACAATTTGTGCTCTCTGTGTCCCCACTTTCTGGGGTCACATGTCCTGGGTATGGAAAAAAAACACTTGTATCTTCTGGATATTTGTAGCGAAAATGATACCTCTTGGAAACACATTTGACAGATTGAAAAATCTGAAACGGTGCATTTTGGGAAACGTACAAATAAAGAACTACAAATAGGTAGTGAATACGAAACTGATTTCTGGGGAGCGTACCGCCAAGGATCTCTGGACTCATTTTGAGCCAGAAATTGTTTATCCTGGGAAACATAGGGTCGAAGAACTACGTAGAGACTTAAGAGCTACCATTCATCTGGGGAACTACAGCATAAAAGACGAACGTAAAGACTGAGAGCCAGAACGAACAAGTCAAGCTGCCATGCACTCTGCCTCCTTGAAGTTAATATAACAGAATAAATACAAAGTCAATTTAGTCAAATTCGTGTCTGTGCATGATTTAATTCCCAAAAAGTCAGCTGACACGTGTTTTCGAACTAAGTCGTCCTCAAGGCTGATATGATAACCATAGAACCATAAAAGGTATTGAGTGAATAGACCTCAGTTTTCAGTATTGGGTGTAATCACCATTAGATCCCCAGTTTTCGATGCTAGAATTGAATGGAATAATTCCTTGAAATATAGGTCTCTGATGGTTCCTACTGCTTTGGGAATGAAGTCCCAAGAGAAAGGAGCCCGTGGCTGCTGTGGTCGTGGAATCTAAGAAAGCCTCTTTTTAAGTTGGTCTCTGGTGGTTGCTGGGTAAACTGGGTTGGATCCCAAAGACAAATTCCAGACATTTGCTTCAGATTTGCCTCAAACGCAACTCGTTCCAGGTCCAAGGGGTAGATCCCTGCTGCTGCGCCAAGCACATTGATCATGAGGGTATTTATTGAGTGTGGGCCAGGCAATGGAGCACTTTACAAGTCATGTGATCACGGCGGCTGCATTTTCATCGAACACACTAAATACGACCCTCAGTTGTTGGATTCAAAAGTCGTCTACCACCCCTTTTCACTAACTTTCCATCCCACTAACCACCTCCTTTCCCTCCAAGTCCTCACTCCTTTCTCTATCCCTCTCCCTCACACTTTAAACTGCCTGTATCACACTTTGAGCTGCTGGTAAGATGGCTCAGCGGTTTAAACGCTCATTGCTGTGATCTGTGTTTGATCTGCAGGTCACAGGTTCAAATCCTGGCAAGGCCAACTCAGCGTTTCATCCTTCTGAGGTTGATAAATGAGTACCAATTTCGATTGGATAGTAATGTATGTATATATGTCTTATGAAAAGCGCTTTAGATCAAGTGCTATATTAAAACGCCTAACAAAGTTGACGCAACTCTTTTGAGAGTGGCGCAAAGAACTCCTGGTGGCAACATTAAAGACAGACACAAGTGATCACAGTTCAAGGGTGTTTATTAAACTGTATAATGGGTGAGAAAAACGCCTATTCTACACCTAAATCTAAGATGGGAGCAAGCTACGAGCATCAAATAATAATAAGGCAGTCCTAGTGGCATCTTGTCAAATAAAAGGGCCTATACTAAAAACCTATTGCCAATCCATACCACTAAGTTACAAAAGAGTGTGGGTTAATGTTTACCAGACAAGAAAGTAATGTTACCAAAATGGCAGGATGGTATGGCTGGAGTCTCCCTTCCCCACGTTTTATGCACAGGAAAAGGCGGAACTCCTGAGCACAGAACACTCCTGGGCCTCTCAGCACGAGGTTCACAATTCAATACCAGGACCTTCAGGGCCAAGTCTCTCTTCTGCAAAGTATCTTGCCTTAAAAGGCTGACTGGACCAAATTAACAAACAAACCAAAGTTCCTTTGGTGATCTTGCACGTTGGGCGATTGCTCTTTGCCCCAGGGAACTCCCTCCGCTGGGCTCGGATCCTTCTTGCAACGTGGGCCTCCTTCCATTGGGTTCATTGCAGACTTTTACTCAGAATATCAATGCTATCACTATGCAGGATTTACTTCTTTTAGCTTTTCCATTGGCATCCCTCCGCCGGGCTAATCTTTAACAGAGTTCATGAATTTCTGACACAGTTCATGGTTTGCTATATCATCGGAAAGCATGGTTTCCCTTCCTTTAGCTTTCTTTTGGCAATGGGGCAGGGACTTTCGATTGTACAAGGGATTTGATGTGACCCTGGTAGGACTATTCTGACACCTCACGCCGCCCCTTCCAAGGGCTTTCTGGTACTTGTAGTTTCAATACCAACCAAAAGGGGCCAGCTAGAGTCCTTAGAATGAGCACTCCTGTGGTGCCTGACCACTCTGCAGCTGGCCCTTTTCTGGGCTTTCAAAAAGTTCAAACACAAACAAATTCTTTGTTCACAAGTTCCTTGCGTTCACACAATGTTGCCAATCGCAACCTTGGGCTCAACACAGTTCGGTTTGCTATCAGCTTTCTCTGACTCACCGGCTGTGCTGAACCTGTTGGCTTGTCTTGTCAAATACCTCCTCGTCATCCTTTCAGGTCTCGCCGCTTTTCTCCTCGGCTTGAACTGCTGATCCGGAATAGCTGCCTCCTCGTGTGTTCGGTTTTGCTCATAGTGTGCTCTCGTACTCTGCCTTTTATCTCTGCCTTTTATCCCTTTGGGGAAGGTATCGGGCCGTCAGGTATGGTTACTGTCAATTGCCTGACTTTGCCTGACTCTTGTATTGGGACATGTAGGTAAACGGCTCTGGTGTTAGTCAGTTGTTTTTCTCAGTCCAGGGGGGTTAGAGCTACTAAATATCCTATAGGGTAGGATGGGGAAAAGGTGTTACAAGGAATGGGGTATCTCGTCTCACCCGTCAGTGTCCCACTTCCACTCCCCGAAGAACCCCCATCCAGGTGATCCTACCCCATGGTCTCCCCGCCCCAGGAACTGGATCCAATAATGATAGCCGTCTCCTGGCCACCTAGAGGACATATCTCTGGGGACTAGCGGGTGAGACAACTTCAGGTTTCTCACAGTGGACACTTTTTTTGTCCGATTTTAAAAATCAGTTCTGCCACTAGATAACAAACTCTTTCCTTATTTGTATTTGTATTAGCAGTTCACTTCCTAAAAAATGGCAACTATATTTCTTTAAACTGAGATCGCAAAGTGGGTTTCGCACAGGTGCCGCAAGGCCATGAACTCCATTTAAAAGACACTTGAAAAGCTGAAAGTTTAATGGATAGCAATTACAGCGCAATCAGAAAGCTCCGCGCGTCCTTTCCAGCACACCTGCCTGTCAGCTAGAAATACCAGCCTTCATATAATCCCGCTAACAGCGTGGCCATTTCAGCTGCGGCAATGGCGCTATTCGCGGATCTCGACGAGTTGTCAATTTGAGTGACAGGCAACCGCGAAGAAGCACTTTTCCTGCTGTAATCACTTTCCGAAAAGATGCTCATCTGAAGTTGCGCAAATATATGACGCCTCCTTTTGGAAACCCCTCACCCAGTGACACACAGTGATGTGCTGCCTTTTCCGCTGAATTTCCTTTTATTAATGGTGCAGAGAGATAGTAAGCATCTGTTGCTTCAGATTCACCCTTTCGCATTTTTTTTATTATAATTTTGTAATTGGTTATTTATAACGTGCGGACCTGGTGGATCTAACCTGCCTTGCTACGCGTTGCCTTGCTTCCAAGGCGAGTGGTTGCTCCTGAGCTATCCTCCCGACACTTATGCATAGCTATTTAAAAAGGAAACTTTCCTGTATGCCTAAACTCTTTTCATTCTTGGGTGGTCGTCTGGTGGTCAGTACAGTTCCTGAGTCATCCACTGGCACTGATTTGTCAAAGGCATGGTGGTTGCAACCTCACGTGGTCTTTGACCGACTTCCTTCCTCATGATAACTTGGAACGGGTAATTCCATGGTTTAATATAACCGTCTGCCTCTAAGCGGTCACACGATTGAGATTATAACAATAAACAAGCATTGGCAAAGCCAACGATTTGGGCCTTTGCGTAGGTATGGTACAGTCATTTGCTAGACACTGATGTGATGGTGCTACCTGGCCATTAGACCACAACAGCTGGGACATGGAGTGACTACCTGGGCATATCATGGCAGTTCCTGGTCAATAACGATCTTATAACTCAAGCCAAAACTGTTTTCTTTGTCTGTGCCTGTTTTGACCAGGACTCCAGTGCAAGGAAGAGACATACATCAAGTGGCTGAAGGAATGCTGGATCAAGACATTTGTATTGCACCCGTAGCCATTTACAGCTGCGATGAAGCCATTAGCTCTCAGCAGCCTGCTTGGAAATAAGGCTGCCAGGCTAAAGCTTGATAGCAGTGCCCCATAGGGCGAGCTCAAAAAGATCCCAGGAGGAAGTGTTTTGAGCGGGCACAGACAGGAACTGGGGGAGAAAGGCCATAGGGATTAGCATGGTGCTGGGCAGTCAATGGGTGGGTAAATACCCAAACAACACCCACAAGCTCTCTGTCCCTCCTCACATTTCATCTCCCTCCTACCTGTAGCCCTGTGCTCTAATGCAATAGTTTTGCCTTATAGGTGGTGCTTAAGCACAACCCAATAGCTCAAACTAAAAAAGGGAAAAGATATATATAAAAAAAATAAATAAGCGGATAAAATGTGTTCATGAAAGGATGAGGCAAGTGATAATTTGTCACCCATTGCAATCCCCAAAATGGTGTCCTTACACCAGTCACTGTGTTATGAAATGGCTGGCTTTTAGTTCGTTGCCTGTTGTCCTGTTGCACAAATGCAACTGTAGGTGCTCAGGTAGGGGCTTGCGACACAGTGAGTGGGTCACTTGACGGCTCAGGATCCTGGAAGTTATGCCGATGGGCAAAAGGGTAACCCACATCGAAACATTTTGTGAAGTTCCTCTCCCGATTGCCTGTTCTATAAGGATTGTGGTGTTTTGCATTTTGACAGCAGTCCTCCTCTTACGCTTAAGCCGTACATTGCCTGCTAGTCTGAGTAAGGCGAGGTTTTTATTGATGAAGCATCGTTTGCTTGTGTAGAATTTTCCTACCCAAGGGGAAAGGTTTCTCATTTTCAGCCAAGGGGCCTGATCTTCCTCTTAATGCATTAATGACTATTTCATCTACCCCAGAGGGTTCTGGATATGGACGTCTTCCGGCGGATTGCAGTAATTGCATTTTGCCCTTGTTCGGCGTCTTCGTTACTGTACACCAGAAATGATCCCTCCCTAATGATTTTAATTGAGCCGCTGACGATTATTTAAATGGACGTACATTTGAAATCATACCTTCTTAATTGTTTTAATTGACTTGATGTAGCTGCGGTAAGTGGAACAATGAGGGATTACGCATTTTCCTTTTATTCATTTGCTTCAAAGGAGTTGCGCAGCTATTTTTTTATCTTTTTTTATTTTTTATTTCTGGTATCACTCACAAGCAGAGTACACTATGAAGAAAGTAGAGGCCACATAACCAATTTCTACAATATTGTGTTAATCCTTAAATGTATTCATATAAAAGCACTAGAATTTAACATAAAATGGAGGAGGAAAAAAATGGAATAAAAACGTAATGTGCCAAGAAAAATGTTGTTAATGACTAGAACAGCCTTTAGATATGTTTTTAAGGAAACTATTAGCCGCATTAAAAGGCGAGCCACTAGTTTCAGACCACTTCAGCTGAAAGAAATCTACAGTTCAGTATAATGTTGTTTCATCCCCAGTTATTTTTTCGATTTGTTTTTTCCCCAAAATGTTTTCAACAAAAAACTCAATCAAAAAATATAGGGGGGTGAGGGATGTAAGAGTATATAAGGGGTCAGGTGGTGGGGAATATGGAGTAAATAATAGGGGAAGAGGAGCCTGGGGGACCCCCCCAATAAAACCACCACTAATATAAAAAGAAATATTTTGATGAATTTTTCCAAAGAATTTTTTTGGGGAAAAACAAATCGAAGAAATATTACTCGGGATGAAACAACATAGAACCTACAATTGCCAGTTTCCAAGGGCCCGCGCTTCACTGTTTGGGTGTGGTGCAGGGACTATTCATATCAATCTTTGGTGGTCATTTATTTCTGCTGCACTAGTTTGATCTGCCCATGGCACCCCTCCCTCATGATATCTGGGAGCATTTTGCTTTCTTGCCAGTCCTGAGGATCATCTAGGGAAAGAGACTGGCCCATTGCGTTGCTGTTATTTGTGCTCTTTGTTTGGGTGGGGGGAGGGAGAACCCCACTGTGGACCTTCCTGTGCCGCAGGTCTCCAGAGCACATCTGGATGGTGTGTGCTTGGTTGGATTGCAGGTTTGATGAGGGCATCATTTTGCTGGGCTCGTCTGCATATTTGTCAGGCTTGCATGGAACTCCGCTTAGGTGGCGTGGACCCCCCCAGCAATGCTTTTAAAATTTGTAAATGTATTCAGGGGCAATTCACCCATGTGGTGATGGGCATCACCGGTATCACAAAAGCCTGATGAATGCGTGAGTCTGGTTATAGTGATGGTAAAGATGCTTGCCATAACTAAACATTGGCGCCTTACGCCTCTGATTGGCTGTACTTCCGGCAAATCCCCAAAACGTTGTTAAACATGACCTAACTCATAGAGAGGTGCAATGGCATTGCTTAACATCTACATAAAGGTCTCCTATAGTAACAAGGGGGCGTATGGGTCCAGCAGGAGCACTACTCGTTCTGGTTAAGAAGAACGAGTAGCATGATACGTGCCCTTAGTTCTCCTCGCGAGGAGCTATTTCATCCATTGATGCACCCCTTCCGAATTATGACTTCCCGCTGTATATCCCCTAAAATAGTTCCACAAGATGGTACTTCCCAGCCTGTTCCATCTGCAGAAGGACGCCTTACATTTACTCAGCATATGCTGTCCACACCTGAGCATCTGCTATTTCTCCCCAGGCGGCTGGGGAATGTGGGCTTGGTGTGAAGACCTAACCAGGTGGTGTACCATGCTTTTCCCTTCTCATCATATGAGTTTCCAGTGCACAGGTAGAAATCTAGTCGCGACAGGGATCGCAGGACTGTTATGTAAGGAGTGCAGGAAGAGTAAACCAGTGTTTTGTGTCTGTTATTTTAGCCTCGTTGGACCCACAGTCGGGTTGGGTTGTACCATTTTAAGGAGTCGTTCGATAATTGGCTCTACCCTCAGGCCGCAATGGTAACATAGTCTGGTTTCACAATAAGGTTTCTAAGTGCCATCAATGGAGCAGGCATTTTCACACTTATTGGCCGTACACATTCCTCCACATTCCTCATGTGAAAAGTACCTCTCGGGGCGTATGGAAGATTTCCTGTGCAGCTCAATCTGCTCCTCGATTGGCCACCAGGAGAACAATGAACCTTGACCTGAGGAACAATGAAGCCTGTGCCCAAAGTCTAGAGACTGCGTTCCTCGTAGTGGTGGCACGCCAGACCCTCTGGTGATGGGAATGGGAACATTTCCCAAGCAAACTCTGGCTACCACCCTTAGGTAGCTGCAAGAAGCCCTCAGTGATTGGCTGAAAAGATCTGCGAATGTATCGACTTCAGTAGCACGACCGAGAGCTTCTTGTAGGGCAGAGACTGTGTGTGACCTTGTAGTTTATTCCGTGAATAATTTTACCAGCAACTGTTTTGATGCTCTTAAGAACCCCAAAATGCCCTGAGTGGTAGCTTTGTCTGGTTGGGGGTCTTGTTTCTTTCCTTAGCCTCTTGGAGCATCGCCTCCTGCTTAGAGCAAACCTTTCCTGAACTCTTTCACAGACAGATGTGTGTGTGGCACAGACATGGTCAGCACATCCTTGCTGGAGGCGCCCCTGCACAAGCACTTTCTCATGATAGCCACTTCTTGGAGTAATGGCCATGTCTGGTACAGGACCTCCGACGGCGGCGTCACGCGTTCCTCACTGAAAGAAACTATTGGCCTGACCAGAGGATGTCTCACTTTCTTCAGCAGCAGCCTGCAACTCACTCTAGAAACTTAGTTCTGGACTTAAAGTCCAATTAAATGCCCACTGGGTTACCCCCCCCCCCCCCAGCAGCCTGCCAGCTAATCTAGCTCCACCTGACTCGGCATAAAACAGCAAGTCATTTTCCAAGGCAATGCACATCTTTCATTGACCACGATTGATGCTCAGAGAAACATCTTCATTCCAGACCCTGACTCTACAGCCTGTCCATGGATGCTTTTCCTCATCAATGTACTAGTCTCTGGAACATGCATTCCTCCTACTTTTGGAACACTTTAAGTCTAGATATTGTTATTTGTTGCCCACCCATTTTCCATTGTGTTTCTTCTTTCCTGCATCCTCCAGGAACCTCTTGCAGGGATGTATGCCTTTTTGCATTGAACGTGCCGACTACTGTTCTGTATGAGTTTTCCTCACAATGACACAAAAGTGTTGTCCTGCTAAGGGGAGATGTTCCCCTCTAGATGAGAAGAGGTCCTCTCGTGTCAGATGTAAGAAGATCAGGAAATATGGGTCTATTTTTAAATGGTTGGATTATAACTAAAACATTACATAACATTTACGAAACATATGTGAACATGTCAAAGCTTCTCTCTGTCCACAGCTGTACTGTATTTACAGTGGCTTAATCCCCAGAGGTTTTTAAGCACGACCCGGGGATCGAACCTGTGTTGCTCCTCATTGTCTTGCTTCCAAGGCGAGCGCGTTGCCCCTGAGCTATCCTCCCGTGACTAGCCCATGCAGTAAATGTTGAGGCAAATGTCTTGCACAAACAGAAAAGAGAGAGGAATTCTAAGGAGCAGAAGGGATGAGCTTTACAAAGCCAAACAGTAAAAAGGTGTACAAGTTCGAAACTCTTTTAAGAAGCCATGACGTTTCTGACCTGATGTTAAAGGCTTCAAGAATGTAAAGTCTAGCATTATGATGTCTTGTTTAAAATCACCAACTATGCCAGCATGGACCCAATTAATGTCCCATTTGGGAGTAAAATATATGGCTAGAATTAACTATGGACAGTGAATGGGTTTGACACACAGTTGAAACTGTGAACCTCTGGCACACAACCTTTGCTGGCCTGTGGCATAGGGTCCCAACAATAGATTTAAATCAATTGTGCTCTAGCACCTTGTAGCGTCTCCTGTGCTAGATGGAATTGCCAATAAAGATCTCATACCAAATAACCAGACAGACTCAAAAAATATGTCAAAAGTTTACTTTATTCTCAGTTTAATAAAGCAGGATCAACTGGCAAACATCGGACGGATGCTTGCACACTCACACACAAACTTGATTACATAGAGGTTGTCTACCCCAATATGTGGCAAACCATAAAACGTATTAGCAGGAGGGATTGGTTAGGGGAACATGTCTACTTATAGAATACATATGGGTTAGTACTGGCTGTCTCTTATCTGTACCACTTCTAAATACGTATAATACTGACTATAGCGAACATAATGGCAACGGATTGGTCTATGCAACATTGTATAACAGGTTGCCCCATAGACCCAATGATTGGTTGGCATTCTCACCCAACCTTGAACTTTCGGCTCGGCTAGCAGCACGTAAGGAAACCAAAACTCAGGTGCTTGAACCACGTCAGATTACTGCCCACTTTCCCAATTGGTCCATCATCTCTCATCAGTCCAGCCATGAGCCAAAGTTTCCCATCTGTAGTTGCCATTGTAGCATGCTCTCTGTCCCGGAACATTCAGTGGAGTGGAAGCACATCACTATCTTCATCCACAGCTTAATGAATAGCCCTTGTTTTCGAATTCGGAGTCACATGTGAAGAAACCACACATTTGTTCATGTCAACCTTTTATTTACTGCTAATTGATTTAATTATACTGAGTGTCATTGCTCTTATTGGCCTCTAGAGACTTGCTCACTCTACCTTTTATAGACTGTATACACTTTTAATTGTCCAATACTTGGCTCTTGCAGATGTTTTCTTCTTCTTTAATCTAAGAGAAATATGTCTTGTCCCTGACTTATCCATCTGCCTCCCTTCGTGCTTTGCGGCTATTTCTTAAAAATAGCATCCTTGATCCCAAGCCAACGTAGACTCCTCTTTGTGTTGCATACAAAGCTGTTCTTCCAGTGACTCCTAATTCTGCAACCCTGATCGTTTTCTAGGGGAGCTGAATTAAATATTAACCCGAGCCGACGTCCATGTTCCCATTATGACCGTCCTAGCCACCTAGCCACGCTATATTCCTCCATAGCGAGCTTTTATGTATCTCATCTACCCTCCTTTAATGCGCATTAACACTTATTGGTCAGAAAGTTACTTTGGCTTCTTTTACATTCATGATTACTTTGTTTCATACATGTTTCTTTTATCACTTCAGTTACAATATTACTCTTCAGTCTTTTCATATCGTTTCAGTATGCCCTTGTGTAGCTTTTTTATGACATCACTCAGCCCATGTCAGATTTCTCTCAGCGCTCCATGATATCCAATGACGCGTGTTGACATTCGTCCATACAACACCCTTCCACACTTTCAGTGCAAGGGTACCTTCAATACAGTTGTCTGAATGCATATCGTCTCTTGTACACTCGATGCGGCATAGGCATAACACATGGAGTCCCACGTAGGGCCCTTCTCCTGCTGTTCCGGTATGACGACGGTGAGGGGGCGGGAGTTAGGGATAATGCATCCACCTGTTCCTCTACACAATCATTTCTACAACAAAGTAATGGGACCGTGTTTGCCTTGTCAATATCCCAGGATGGTAACCGCTATGCTATTGATACAAAGATGCTAGTGACCCAGAACTACTTGTGTAAGTAATTTTGATAGAGACAATTTGTTACTAAGTTGGTAGGACTCTCAATGAAGGCCGAACAATGGACCTGGAATAACTGGCAATTTATAAACTGGGTTGGAGAGGAGTAGACACATCCTGAAGTCTCGGACCCCAGCAGGATGACCTGTCCAACACCGGACCTCGAGGGTCGGAATCCTAGCGGGTTTTCAGGATATCCCTCATTAATATTCACAGAGAAAAATGTGCATTAATTTACATCATTCTATGCAAATGTGTCTCATGAATATTAACAAGGGGTATCCTGGAAACCCAGCATGGATCTGGACCTCGAGACCTGGAGTTGGACAAAGCATGGTATTAGGGGAATCTCCACCCAGAGATTTTTTTTAATCATAACTGCACTGGTTATTAGAAGGGTGTTATGGTTGCATCTACATAGCAGCTCATTGAGAGCTATTAGATGGCGTTGTTTATAAGGTTATCAAAAAAGTGTATATTCTGCGCACGAAGATAACTCGAATTTTCAAATAGAGGACTGTAGTAGCGTGTTTCAGAAACTGCCGATATTAGGAAATTCGGCGGTTCCAGCTTCATTGCCACCTTTTAAGGACTTGTGCTTGAGAGGGGCTGAGTACTTTATGTGTAGAACTAGCTTAACCAAGCACCACACAGATGTAAGAGTTGTGGTACAAGTCTACCCGGTGTTGTACAACTCCTGAAGGAGTCTCGTTTCTCAAAGAGGGGGACACCTAACCTGCTAGGACGAGCAGCAAGCTATTCCAGAGTCGCAGACCTTGCGGGCAGGAGCACAGGCGTGCAGAAGTGTTAGCTGTGAGGCTACGGCGGATGCACGTGGAGGAGTATGGGCAGAAGTGGTATGAGGAAGGTTGGGAGGGGCAGCTTCCCTATGCTCTGCGTGAAGAGATATCACACGTAAAATATAGCATCTGGGTTGATTACATGGATTTAAATAGGTAGATCCCTTCTCTGCCAAGGCAGATCACACTCAATATTATGTTCAGATGCTTCCCCCAGAATAGTGCTCAGTAAATCAGCCTCCACACACCCGTCCAGCAGATTGCAAGGCTGATCTGCAATCGATCGTGCTGTCTGCTGATGTGTAATGACCAGAATAATTAGTATGGCAGAGCTGCATGCAGCCGCCTAAGCATGCTCAGTAAGCGGCCCGCGCGCGGCCTTGTGCAGGGTTCCTCATCAGTTGCCACGGAGAGGTGCAGAACGAAGCGCCAGTGCAGCTCCCAGCACCACCGCGCCCCCCCGAAAATTGCTTCAGCCGCACAGATACGGTTGATGCCTAGCCCTGCTGAAGAGGTGAATGAAATGCCCAGTGACTGGAAACATGGCGATTTATTTTGAAATATTCCTGTTTTATTCTTATAGTCTTATTTTTATTGTATTCAATTCTTTGAGTCAGAAATCGGCATGTAAGGTATACATGAGCATTGCCAACTTCAAGATGATCAATAACAGTTGTAATTGTAGGGCCCACTGTAGTGTCTCATGTCTATGTTTATGAATAGAAAGGACATCTGCCTGTCCTCTGTTGCTGTTTGTGAACTCAACGACGTTGGGTGACGTGTGTGGGCGGGACTCCCGCCAAGTCAGTAGAATTTAGAGACGACGGTTCACACATACGCTTGCTCGGTGTGCATTATTGGGTAGCGTCGTTTTTATTATTGATCCTGGTTTCATTTATTCAACACATGACACACACGTTCACCCACGGAGGGGCATTTTGGCGCTATTGACAGATAATAGTATATTGTTACCCAACTTAATGGTACGCATTTTATCGACCTCGGAAAAATGAAGGGCTGATTGAACCTGCTGGGATTTGAACCCGTGGCCATGATGTCAAGCACAGGGCCCCTGTAGGGGATGCATTAGTCCACTGAGCCACAGACCCGGCCATATATTGAATTAATTAGAAATCAGATAATTGGGTTTTTCTACAGAGCTTCACACCAGACTCCTCCCATTTTTAAGCACTGTAATATCAGGTGTTATTGTCGCCCCATTGTTTGTACTAGTACTTTATTTATTGAGCTCAGCTGAGTTGGCCCTGCTGCGGGATTCGGACCTGTGAAGTGCAGGCTGCCCTTACTTCCGAGGCCAATGCTTTACTCGTGTTGCTCTCGCAGAGCAAATAGTGAAATAGCAGTGCTGCTTTAGAGAAAGCTTTTATATTGGAAAGGTTGGGAGTGTGCTCGCTCTTCTACTGCTTGATTGGCCCAAAGGAAATCAACGTTTCCACCTGGATGTAGTCCCTCCAGGTGTGTCTATATTCTGATTGCTTGCCGTTCTGTTTGCTATTTTCTACCAAAAATGAAAAGAGCATGGTTAAGTCAGAAGATGATTTCCGTTTGCCAAACCTGTCTCCACACGGCATTGGGCTTATCTTGCGGATATGTAACACTGTTTACCTGTTTCATCCTTTTACATGCATACAGCATATGGCAAAGTCTATAAAGCATTTATAACCTGGCCCGCTCTTAAAACATATGGGGTCCGATTCATGGAAAAGTGCTCATTCATCCTGCAAAGCTTAGTGCGCCGAGTACGACACTGCGCGAGCCTGCACGCTGAATTTATTCTGCGTGCTCCATGTATTCATGGAACTGTTTGCGCAAAATAACTTTATACGGAGTCGTGGACGGAACACCCCGACATGCCCCCACACAAAGCAAAAACAGCCAGAACAGCTACCTTTGTGTGCTCCCCAGGGTGCAAACATAGACACCCTTCAAACAGTGCGAGAAGCAGGCCTGCATCTCAGGGACCCTGCGCATGGACCCCCGTAACTGTTACCAGCACCACGACAACATGCGCACGATTAATCGTAACTTGGGTAAAACTCAGAAAATCTGCGTCTGAACCCCGCAAATCATTCCTGCACCCTGCTGCACTGCATATGTGCAAGTCAGATTGGAACCACTTATGCATACACACACCCCTAAATCTGACACCCGAACTAACCTCTGGGCGGTAAATCCTATGCGCAAGTGTCTGTACGTCTGGCTTCGGTTGGCGGATAGTCTGAGGGCTTTGCGTGCCCATTTTCCCGCTGAGAGGTTGTGCGCTCGGATCCATGAATACCTATCGTTCCATGCAATAGTGAATATGTGATGGACGGCCTCCAGGCCGTCCCTCGTAATGCTCACTGTTCACCTCATTTTCCGTGTCCCACGCTCTGGGTGGTGCCTCACGCATGGCACTCAGAGTCTTGGAGTGACATGCCGAGCCGGCGCGAAATCCCTGCAAAGTACGAAAAAGTGCTGTGTAGTCCATTCCATGAATCGACAAACAGGGTTGTGCATGAGGTTTGGCCGATAATTCCATGAATCAGGCCCATGGTGTATGCAGAAGTATATAGACTTTGCCAGTACAAAAATCTGCGTGGGTGGTCGCAGAGAGATGGCTGCGGGTACTCCCTGTACTGCTGTACATATGTACATTGTATTGCATATGTAGAGAACTCTCTGCTACATCCCTGCCAGTTGGCAGCTGTGGGATTACAGATGTTAGTATTCCTAGCTCACTGCCTCAAGATTGGTCCACTGGAATGCCAATGAACACATATCTCACACACAGTGCAATTACACCGGTGTTGTAACCCTAGGAATTATTTCGTTAGCACTCGAATCCCCGATGATATTGCACGAGCGCATTAACCCACAGTACTATCTGTAACAGTGCATTGATCATCTGAGGCATATTATGAAAACGCACGTTTAATAAAGTAACTGCCCTTGGGACACATATAGAGTATAGAAAAAAAATCATGCAGTTTTTGCCAGTAGGGCATATTTATATACCCTAAGTTTGGTTTAGGAAAGAGGGGGCAGATTTCTTTACCCCCAAAACTCTACTATTTCTCTGTGACGTCACATTAAAAGATAATGTGTAATTTGATTTGAAGTTAATTGGAATTCTGGCCCTATGAAGATAGTAATACCATATCGTTTACATCCAGCATATCATATGCCGATCTAACACTTTGTCTGGAGCGCATTGGCTGGGACCAATCCAACTATCGCTAACAGTGGCGTGACCAAAGAAAACACACCAATCTTGTAGGAGGATTTGGAGAACCAAATTCTCATTGTGTGGGTTCTATCGGAATGTCACCATCACACTGAGGACGCCTTGTAGTGTGGGAGTGAGTGGAATACAGGCACTGGGGGGTGGGGGGGGTGTGCTGGGGTTCTCACAGACCTTCTAGTGGACCAGAGGATCAGACTGCAGGGTCTACAACGGTGTTTGTTTTGTTAAATAGGAATGTTGGAGCATGCTGTAACAAATTAATGGAATCAGCAGCAAACAGCAGCACTAGTAATCAATCAGTGGATATCAGCACAAAATTAGACATTGCCTTGGTGTTCCCCTCCAAAAGAGATAATTAGTTTTAATCTGAGCGCAACCCCTTTTAAGAAAGAAGGACATTTTGAGAGTCACAATTATGTGTAGTCTGGGCAAAACAAGCTATTAAAAACTGAAATTAATAAATTTCATTAACATTGTGAATTGTCTATTCTTAAAATATTATAATGTTAATTTCCAATGATCACTTTCAGTGTATATTATTGCCATACTAGGAATGTTGCACTTTGAAAAATGAGAAAATCCATAAAATGCATCTTGTAGGTTAACATTTCAAGGTGGACAGTCCAGTACTTTACTATTTTATTCTTAAGAAATACCCTGTGAATAGCACCAATGAGGGGTTCTGGCTGCTTTGCATAAAACCAAGGGCATTTTGGGAGCATACAAATGACCACAGATCTTTATATTTGACAGGTTTCTGTGATAAAAGGGTTGTTTGCTTGACTCAACAAATACATAATGCCCACTAGGCTTTTTGTTCATTCTATTCTTCACAACACTCACCCTAACCTTAACGTCTTTGCAGCCATTAATTAAATATGCTTACTTGGCAAAATTGTGGGAGATGTTGGCAAAAATGCATTGTCCGAGTTGGTTGCTTGATATTTTGGTTAAACTGCATACCAATAATACGCAAATCCGCCCTGACAACGAGGGTAGACTATCACAATCTGTCAGAGTGAATAAGGGTGTAAAGCAAGGAAGGTTGTTGATTGGCTGCACACCTGTTCAATTTATAAATAGCCAATTTCATACGACGTTTATCGACGAAAACCAGTTGCCCAGCTAAGTTTGAAAACATAATGATATCAGCCCTACTGTACGCAGACGATCTTGTTATCATAGACCACTCGTACAGAGGGATGAAAGCAATGCTGGAAGAACTGGGGTACTTTGCCAACGAACATTGCCTAACAATAAATCAGAAAAAGACTTAAACTATGTTTTTTCCCCACAAAAAAGTAAATAAACTGAAAATGGAAGTATCGTGGGGCCAAGTTGAATATACCGATGCCTACAAGTACCTGTTTAATAGTAAAACAGGAGACAGTTCCCTGATTGAGAATAAGATCAGACGAGCGAAGCGAATAACTATGCTCGTGGAAAAAATGTGTTAACAGCTATGCAGGGTATTCGTTAAAAGGGATACTGATACTCTATAGACAGTGGTTAACACCAGTTCTAACTTATGGCTTGGAAGCAATAACCATGGTAAAGCTATCTTGGCTGGACAAAATAGCGAGCTTTTTCCGGCGTAACATCGTAGGACTACCCCCTTCTTGTCCCATCCAGTACATCAGGGCGGAATTCCGGTTGCAATCTTTGAGGGACATCGTTTTGCAACAACGAGGTCTGTTAATTTTGAAAGCTATTTGTCACCCGGAAAGTCATTTATTGCTGAGTATTGGGTCCAAAGAACTTAAACTTGATCAAGTCAGCAACAGAAATAAATATCACACTAGTTGTCGTATGTTTTTTCAAGAGCTTAACAGGTCAGTTAAAAGTCATTTCTGTGGTTGTTTCCCTGCCATCAAATCTGTGTTTTAGGCCAAAGTCAAAAGAAAAGACTGGGAGGAGAACTTCATTCGTATGAGTGAACTTAACAACTACAAATACATCGAGGGGATAGTACATAACTACTATCGCCCTCAGATGTATTTGATACGCTGCCCAGACCCACCTGTACTGCAAATTTAGACTTCAAATGCGAACTAACCAGCTACCAGTGAAAGCAACATACGGTTCTCAATGGAAAATACACAAAAGGGATAGACATTGTTGCATGTGCTTGAATATGAATAATTTTGAAACCATGAGACATGTGTTAACATGCTGTCCTGAAAGACAAACTCAGTATCTGTTGAATTATGGGCGGTATGTACATAACATGAACCCTATTCCTATATATTACCCACAGAGCATACATGACCCCCCCCCAAAGGATTGCTCGATTCAAGAACGCAGAAATACAAACATGTCCTAAATGTGGGGAAGTGAACGCAGGAACGCCACATATGTACTGGGCATGCCCCGAAATCGGGAAATTCTGGTAGAAGTAGCCCACTGCTTAACTGAGAAAGGGATCACGTTAGATGTGGAATCTGTGTGGGGATGTATGGTGGGGGGCTTTTCTAGACTGCTTGAACTGAAACACGTGAGTAAACTCAAGGACTTGGCCTACATACTTGCCAAGCGCAGAATTGCCATGGGTTGGAAAGCAAACAGGCCAAGGGTAGAGGTCTGGTGGCACGACCTCCAGAAATGGGCAGAGGCGGAAACGGTGGTATGGAACGAAGCGGCAATAAAGGGGGGGAGGAGGAAGCGGGAACTCTGATGGCCTGGAGACACTTAGTGGCCACATTGTCTGAGCCCACCCAGAGAAGAAAGGTAAACAGGTATAATAGACATTGAAAATATTATGGATAATTTATGAAATGGATGATGAAAATTGTTGATGAATTAAGTAATGTTAGTATTTAAATGATATGAAGTTAATTCATGTTAATATAATTCTGTTGTTTGATGTGTTTTGATATGAAAGTTGTATAGTTTGATGAACTGAAAACATCTAAATAAATAAATAAATATGCTTACTTGGACATCCCCAGGATTTGCCTGTGATGATAAAATGGCAGCGGCATCTATCCCTCCATTGGGAACTAATGTTTCCACTCTCCCCCGGGTTTGGGTGGTTCCAAGAAGTTTAGAAGCACCGGGGCACATGTACAGGCCCCAATGCACAGACAACCTTAGAGAATTGTAGATATGCAGGAGTATTGACACGTATGTCTTCTCCGCTGAGTTATATACTTCTTGCATGTAGACAAATTGCATCATGGCTGGCAGCCATAAATGTGGCATGTATTGTATCATGCAAACATGAAAATACAATTGTAGAAAGCATGTCCTTGGTGTCTGTCACTTGACTTCATTGGGCGTGGTGCCTCATCTTTTGAGCTTGGTGTCTCGGAAGTCACTGAATGAAGTTCTCAAAGGTTGACCTGATTCCTAACCTCAACAATGGCTTCATTTGTCTGCAGCTCATGCACTTTGCACTTGAAGTTTGCTCTTGAAGAAGCCCTTACGTGCCAAGTGGGGTGTCAACCAGTCTTGATCTGCTCTTCCCTAAGTGACTCTATTGTGCGCGTGTCCGTGTCATTAGCATAGTTTCCAGAGAGAATAGTCTCGGGAGGACAGCTCAGCAGCAATGTGCTCGCATTGGAAGCAAGATGACACAGAGTGACACAGGTTCGATCCCCCGCTCAGCGCTTAGAAACCTCTAGGTATTAAGCGAGTTACAAATAACCGATCAAATCATATCAGAGGGGCAGGAGAATTTGCGCATTGTCTGCACAGTTGTTGTAGGCCGTGCCAGGGAGCCTAGAAGGTCGAAGAGTGGCTTAATAAAAATGGTATTGAGTGTGGGAGAGATGCATTATCCTTGTGGTACTCTGCCTTTGTTTGGAGCTGGGGGAACACTAGCATTCTCCGTGAACACTCTCATAGTTCTGCCTTATAAGAAGGAGCTGATCCAGAAGGTAGCCTGCGGTGAGAAGGATTCTGAGGTGGGAAGCTGATGACAGAGGATTTTGTGGTCCACTAAATCGAATGCTGCAGACAGATCTAGGAGGAGCAACATGGCATGTCTACCCTTGTCCCGGATATCGTCAATCTGTTTTTTTAGGTCAAGGAGTGCTGACTCTGTGGCATGGCCAGGACGGAAGCCAGACTGGCGGACTCCCAGGACCTGTTTTCCTTCTAGGTGGTGCTGGATTTGGACATAGACTGCTTTGTCCAGAATCTTTAATAGGAAGGGTACCATGGTAATCGACTGGTAATTGTATGGGAGTGCAGGGTCCAAGGAAGTTTTTTTTTTAATAGCGGGAGATAGGGACGTAATTTCACCAAAATGCCTGGGGTAGCGGAAGTGACATCACATGACCCTTGACCTCTGATGACATCACAGGAAGTGATGTCATTTGACCCCACCCCAAAGTGTTATCATGGGAAGTGATGGAACATGACCTTTCACCCCTTGACAAAACAGGAAGTGGCATCACATAGCATTATTCCTAAGCACACTACGAAAAATATGGTTACAATATCACCATAATGTGATATACATTTCATACAAGAATGGATCGCCATATGTATCGTTAAGATCAGTGTGTATCGGCCCATATTGCCAAATTACTGTGAATGCAAGCAGAGGTCCATGGCCAAATGATAATGATGTGCTATTATATAGCATTTACGCTTAAGCGCTTTATATAGAACAAATATAAATACAATATTACCCAACCTGTGTTGGTACTAATTTATCGACCTCAGAAGGATGAAAGGCTGAGTTCAGGTGTTTGAGAACAGACTAAATAAGTGACTCACCACCTGAAGTGTGCCTGAAATAAACCTTTAATGAGTCTATCAATTATTGTAAAGAATTCTAGAAAGAAAAATTATCTGGTATTCCCATTATTTCTTATTTACGGTCACTGCTGAAATTGATGGACTTGTGTAACCCCCTGTTTTTTTTAAGAGGCCTGAACAAGAAAGCCAACCACTCACGAAACAAAGAGCCACGTGGTGCTGGCCACAGCCCAGGACCTTGCATTTAAAAAAAAAAAGGGGGAGACCTCAGGGGTCGCAGTTGCAGTCTTCTTTGAGACTGGAAGGCACTGTGCCTGCCACGGAGGCATTAATGAAAGAGGTGATGAAAGGAGTCAGTGCTTCAGAGCAATCTTTGATGAGAGGGGCTGGGCATGAGTCCCCTTTGCATCTCGAGGATTTCAAGCTCTTTAGGATGTGCAAGGTTTCTTGTTCAGAGATATTATGGAAGTGGAACTGTGGGACTCCTTGGCAGTTGGCCATTGAAGGAGCGGACACTGCAGCGTCCTGGCAGGTTGGTTTCTGCAAGACTCGTTTGGACTGGATTTTTTAATGTAATGTGTAAATTTTTTGTAGCATGGCATTCTGAATAAAGGTGCACCAAGCTTTGTCTTTAGTAAGGTTAGGTGGGGGGTGAGGGCTTCCAATTCCCGGAGGATAGTGAATAGTTCTTTGGTGTTGGATTTGGCATTGCTTATTCTGGCATTGAAGGTGGTAGCTTTGGCGTGGATGATAGCTAGTTTGTAGAGCCTGGACACCCCTGTGGACGCCATCCTTGGGGCGTCTGAGCGGTTCTAGGAGGTCAGGGGTGAACCATGAGTTGATGTGCCCTGCAGGTTTAGCTTTTTTAGGAGCTTAGGGGGCTAGGCTGTCAACTGCAGTAGTTATGGTTGTGGCATAGTGGTCAGCTAGAGTATTAGGTTCTTGTGGGCCGAGGTACTCCTGTTTAATGGCATCGAGAAATGGTAATATGTGATCCTTGGTTCTCCAATAAGCAGGCAAGATAATAATGTGTTGAGCACAGCCAGTGATGCTTCCTCACCCCATACCCTCATACCACACCCACACGACTGCCATAATAGTGCATGAGTCTGCTTTGGAATAACATGGCAGATAGCAATATTGTAGCAGTAGAAATGCATACTGCTCATCGGAAGGCCAGGCAGCCTCGTTTACCAATTGTTTCATTGAACGTTTCCAGTCAGATTAATACAATTTAGAGAACGCGGCTTTAAAGTGCATGCCGTGTGTGCAATAATCTTAAAACCAACAACAATCCTCATCCGAGTCAAGTGGCTGCACGTTGCAATTCTGCAATGTTAGCGGTTCAGAGCTGGCATATAAATCAACGCCTTTGCATGTTTACGATTATGTCGGTGTCATTTCCTAGAAATAATTAGGAAGAAGTTGTTTTACTACTCAGAGAGCTTGGCAACAACTAAAATGAAGTAGCCACTGTGACGAACCTTTGGATGTCGCCACTTCTCTCCGAGGGGTAGCCCCTTCCCATGAGGCCCGGGAGGTGGGGGTGCTCCCCGATAGTCCCCCTGAGGGTGGTACTCTGTGGGAGGATCAGGATCTCATGGAGAGAGACTTCCCCTTTAGGGACAAGGATGGCCGTCCAAGGAAAACGCGGTATGCCGATCCTTCATCACCTCCACTCAACTCCTACACATGCTCCTATCCCTTCACTCAACCCTCTGTAGCCCAGACTTCCATTTGTTTCTGTCACATTGAAAGCGCAAGATTAACTGCGACGAGGAAGAATAGGGATGGCTGTAGAATGATTTCCCTAGACGATACTGGGACGACCCAAAGTTATCTTCTAGTTGTTGGGTTGACATTTTGTACGTGACCTTGCTTTTCTGTCTGTAAGAAGTGCTGATGAAAGCAAATTATGTTTCATTATGCCGCAAATATGGACTCCAGCGTCCTTCTTTTAACAAGTTTTGAAAGGTAGAAATCGTTTCACATCTGTTTCCCTCCCTTGACGTGGTCTTGCAATGGGCTTTATGCCGTACAGAACAGACCCACTTTTTTATAATTATAATTGGTTATTTATAACGCGTACGCTTAATACCCAGCAGTTTCTAAGCGCGGACCTGGGGATCGAGCCAGTGACACGCCGCATTGTCTTGCTTTCAAGGCGAGCGTGTTGCCCCTGAGCTATCCTCTTGGCAAACATGCTGTCTTCCAAACATGCTATTTCAATCTTTAATGGAAGTGCCAACCGCAGCCCCATCCTCTTAAATTCATGGAAAGAATGGGCAGGGCCGGGCTTGAAACGCTTGTGTATAGGCGCATTATAAATGACCAATCATTCATTCATTCATCACTGGTGGCATTACAGAGCACATATTTGACATGGCCATGTGTAGACGTCAGACCAAGCAGTCACTCAGCAGTAGACGCCTGGTGCAGAAGGCAGCCCGTGATTGTGGTGTTCCGATTTGCGACTGGAGATGGTGGCCTCCTTTCCCCCACTTTGTGGTTCTGGACATTATGCAAGGCTGAAGGTGGCCTTTAGCTGGGACTTTGTGGAACGCACCTGTTATCATCAAACTCAACAACACCCAGCTCTTCACTAAGACCAAGACTTTGACCAAATCAATTTCCAGTCATCCATTCCCTTGGGAGATAAGTGGGTCTGCGTGTGGCCACAGTGTATTATGGAGACCCCGATAGAACATGTACTAGAACCTTTGCCGTGTGAAAGATTTCCGTGGGCTTTGTGGCATCTGCTTGTTATTCTGAAAACCGCATTGGGATGTACTACTTGGTGTGTGGCCATGTACTAATATGTTTGACTCCTCTTGAATCCACACTGAAACAAGACATCATGGAATAGAACAGTGATACAATACAAGGGTGAGGTTCTATTGACGATTACAGGCTAACTTGGGCATACAATAAATTAATTAACCTATAAGTGATGGGAATCAAATGAGCAACCTGAGAGACACAGCATGTTGGGACCCGGCGTCCCTTATGATGCCAGAAAGAATGGAATCTTCCATCCTCTAAATGCGATGATATAAATCTGATACACCTGACTGCACAGGCTGCACTCAGGTGTCTCAGAGCAAGATATTACACTGGAACAAAAGGGATAGCTGCACATGATTACAAAGTTTGATACATTGCTAACTTTTAGCAACATGTGTTTTGCAGTAGCCGTGGCTTCATCAGGGCCCATGTTCACATCAATGCCCACTCATTGACTAAGTGTGTCCCATCTTTGCAATTACTCTAGAACAGGGGTCTCCAACCTTTACGTTAGCTAGAGCTACTTGTAGTGGAGGCCAACAGTGGAGAGCTACTAGCGGGAAAAAATCAGGGTGGGGATATTTATAAACCTCTGAATTTTTACCAATATTTTTTTGGCCCAATTATTTCCTCTCTATAAACAGATGGAATAACATATGCCTTCACGATTATATTAAGAACTTCTAAAACCTCTTTGTTGCATTATTATTTATTAGTAGCTGTCTCAAAAAGACAGATATTTGTTGGACTACCACACAAATATCCTGTCATTTTTGTGCCCTTCCTTTATGTTTTATGCAGGCTTTCTACATGCTAGGCACACTATTGTTTTCCAAATGCGCATTTCACACTTCCATAAAAAACAAAAGTCATTTCCAAATTGAAAAATGCTGCTCGCGTTCACTAGTTTTCGTTGAAATGTTTTTTTTTTTGTCAGACACCACGCATACCCTGTTATTTGTGTGCCCTTCTGTGTTTTAGCACAGGTTATATTTATAAAGATGTTATATGCTTGTCAAACTGGTTAATCACAAATAAATGCTTTTGTTGAGCTGACAGCAGTTTTTAGGAAATTAAACTGTGGGGTTAATGGGTGCTAACTTTTGATTTTCACTACAGGGGCAGAAATATCCCCACCTCCATCCTGAATATAAGCAAGCAACCAGCCCAACCTATACCCTGGCCAAACACATTTTACAGCACTTTTTCTACGATTCCAGTGCTATGCGGACTACACTCAGCTCATTTTCAGGCTATCCTCAGCCACCTCTCCTCCCTCCCTCATATCTGACTGCCTGTCCCCAGGAGTGGTGTGCTGCCAATGATCTTTGCCTTAATGCCAGTAAGACCGAGATTCTCGTCTTTGGAACACCTGCTCCCTCCTTTCCTGTCACTCTCTGGCCGGCCTCCCTTGGCCCTCCTCCTGCTCCCACCTGTGAGGCTAAAAACCTCAGGGTCATCTTAGACTCCACACTCTCCGTCTCTCCTCACATCTCTGACATCTCTAAGACGTCACACTACCAGCTGCACCTCCTCAGAGGTATTCTTCCTTTCCTCTCCTTCCCCCAGGTGCTCAATGTCTCCAGAGCTCTGGTTCTCTCTAGGCTGGACTATTGCAACAGCCTCTTTCTAAATCTGTCTGCTTCTACTCTCCGCCCTCTGCGACTGATCCAGAACAGGACTGCAAGACTTGTCCTTGTCCTTAAGCCCAGGGATCCTATCTCTCCAGCACTGAAATCTCTGCACTGGCTCCCAGTGGCTGCGAAGATTAAGTTCAAAACCCCCTGTATGGTCCACAAGGCCTTCTGGGACCTGGGGCCTCAATACCTTCAGCTCTCTCTTACAAAATATCTTCCTTCTCGAGCTCTTTGCTCATCCGCCTCCAACTCCCTTAGGGTCAGTCGCTTCTCCAAGCAACGATTTGGTGGTAGATCTCTTTCCTCGGCTGGGGCCTCCTTCTGGAACAGCCTCCCTGTCTCCCTGAAACTTGAGGAGAATCATCTCCGGTTCCGGAAGCACCTCAAAACCTTTCTCTTTGCTTCTGCCTTTTCTCCTCCTCTCCCCTGCTGACTTCCTGGCTGATACTGAAACTGCACTGGTCACCTGCGCTGGTCACCTGGCAACCACCCCTGCTCTGAAGCCCAACCCCCCCCTCCAGTCGCACACCTGCACTGCCTTCCTGGCAACCCCCCGCACTTAGGGACTGTTCTGTACCCCTACAGTTCCACCACTAGCACTTGACACCTGATGTCTGCACTACCCTTGTACTTGCCACCAGCTGGCCAGACGCTACTGATTGTTATTTATTATCCCATGTACTGCACTGTCCCCTTCCCCTCGCCCCTGCACTTTCCTCCTTCCCCCTCCCCATGCACTTGCGCTATCTGAATTACACCTGGCCTAGTAGTATCATTGTCTGTCTTCTCTCTGTTCCCCCTCCTTTGCCTCGTCGCGCCTTGAAAAACTTATGATATGATACGGCATTTAGTTTTGAATATATAACATCTCAGCATCGGTCTGTCAACCTGCTGAGCTACCCTGGTAGGCTTCTACTGTACAGAGTGTTATTGAATCGCATAATGTACTAAAAGTGGGTGTACCTGTGTCATGGAAGTGATTTAAAGTGGAAATGTACAGTGTGGAGTTTGGAAAGAAGCCACATGAAAGAAATTGCATCATTTTTTAAAATATTATTTTGAACATTTCCAGGCGAGCAGCAGTGCTACTGTGATATTTTCATTGCATGGTCACAATGATCCTGATCCTACCCCAACCCCTCTGACATCTGGCAAACAAGAGCAGCTTGCTTAAGCAAGACAGTGTTGGGGGGGCGCCCAAGGCCAACTCTGGTACTACAGGCTGCCTGCAGAAAGAGAACGTGATACTGACATCTGTCAGGGAAATTGCAAGCAGCTCCATGTGGCACAGCAGCCAAGCTCCCCGCCCGCAATTGGGACGACCAGGGTTCCGATCCTGATCAAGGAAAATAACCGCAAAAACACAGCAAGTGTTTCTTTTTCAGTATTTCCAGCGCGGGCGACTGAAGAGGCTCAAGCGAGCTACTAGTCGCCCGCGATCGACCGTTTGGCGACCTCTGCTCTAGAAAATAGCTGAACTATCAGGGCCTGAACACTGTTTCTGAAATCAAAGCAATATATTGATTTGTGCACAAGGAAATCGGTCCTGCGCCGTAGTAGTTAAAAGCGATAGCATGATTTGTGAGATCATATAGCAGCGTCTTTGATCAATTCTCCACCAGCCCCAGAGTTGTATTGATATGTTATCTATTGACCTGTCTGGCTTGCTGCTCTAATGTGTGCATCTGTGTCGCAACCTACATTAAACCTCATATATCAGCCATTATGATTAGACGCCGCGCGGTGATATGATACAGTATTGTGTCTATAAAGGTCATGCAGAAATAGATAGCCTGTTGCCCTGATTAATGTGGTGGTAAGCGAAAGTAGGTTGCATGAAATCCCATTTATTCTGCTCGCTCCCCAGGGGATAAAAGGGCTTTGCATGTTGTGCCAGCTGCAGATTGAAGCGCGCGCTCCTCTTTTTTCATATTGCGCATCGCTTCACGCAGCGTCTCATGGGCGGCTTTTGTTTTCCAGTGCTCGGATTCGAAGCCGCAAGCAAGAAACAATTATTCAAGAGGAAATAAGGCAGACATTAACAGGGGGCACAAGGGAAGCAATGATGTTGCATTAAGTGGCTATGTCTGTTAGATAACCCCCACCCCCTTTGGCTTTGTATTCTTTTTCCAAACTGGGGAATTTCCTAAATTGCAGGTCATGATGGTTTCCAATGTAGATTCATGTGGTGATCTGCAGGATGGCAGAAAAGCTAAAACACTCTTCAGACATTATAATGTACAATACACTTATGTGTTAAACGGCACGTGGGATTATGCCTACTGCAGGGGGGGGGGTCTTCAGCCTGGAGCTCTCCAGATAGTTTGGACTATGACTCCCATGATTCCTCCCAATTGTCTGTGCTGGTCAGGGTCGATGAACGTCGTAGTCCCAAACACATGGCAGGCCAAAGGTTGCAAAACTTGGTCCTACTGAGATTGATAGAGTTGTTCTTCTGAAAGGAGCATGCAGACCTGGTCCTACTGAGATTGATAGAGTTGTTCTTCTGAAAGGAGCATGCGGACCTGGTCCTACTGAGATTGATAGAGTTGTTCATCTGAAAGGAGTATGCGGACATGGTCCTACTGAGATTGATAGAGTTGTTCATCTGAAACGAGTATGCGGACATGGTCCTACTGAGATTGATAGAGTTGTTCATCTGAAAGGAGTATGCGGACATGGTCCTACTGAGATTGATAGTTGTTCATCTGAAAGGAGTATGCGGACATGGTCCTACTGAGATTGATAGAGTTGTTCATCTGAAAGGAGTATGCAGACATGGTCCTACTGAGATTGATAGAGTTGTTCATCTGAAAGGAGTATGCGGACATGGTCCTTCTTAGATTGATAGAGTTGTTCTTCTGAAAGTAGTAGGCGCACATGGTCCTACTGAGATTGATAGAGTTGTTCTTCTGAAAGGAGTATGCAGACCTGGTCCTACTGAGATTGATAGAGTTGTTCTTCTGAAAGGAGTATGCAGACATGGTCCTACTGAGATTGATAGAGTTGTTCTTCTGAAAGGAGTATGCAGACATGGTCCTACTGAGATTGATAGAGTTGTCCTTTTGAAAGGAGTATGCGGACCTGGTTCTACTCAGATTGATAGAGTTGTTCTTCTGAAAGGAGTATGCGGACATGGTCCTACTGAGATTGATAGAGTTGTTCTTCTGAAAGGAGTATGCGGACATGGTCCTTCTTAGATTGATAGAGTTGTTCTTCTGAAAGGAGTATGCGGACATGGTCCTTCTTAGATTGATAGAGTTGTTCTTCTGAAAGGAGTATGCAGACATGGTCCTTCTTAGATTGATAGAGTTGTTCTTCTGAAAGGAGTATGCGGACATGGTCCTACTGAGATTGATAGAGTTGTTCTTCTGAAAGGAGTATGCGGACATGGTCCTTCTTAGATTGATAGAGTTGCACTTCTGAAAGGAGTATGCGGACATGGTCCTTCTTAGATTGATAGAGTTGTTCTTTTGAACGGAGTATGCACACATGGTCCTACTGAGATTGATAGAGTTGTTCTTCTGAAAGGAGTATGCGGACATGGTCCTTCTTAGATTGATAGAGTTGTTCTTCTGAAAGGAGTATGCGGACATGTCTGCATGTCCCCCATTGCTTCATGGTAAGTGGAACTGGCATATTGAACAACTTTACCTCCCTGCATCCCTCAGAATTGCTGGTTTGCATGGTGGTCAACTGGACCTTACCTTCTACATACTTTTGACCTGTAATTCGTTTTTGTTGGAGTACAGGGATAAGAGTGAAGCATTGTAGTCCTGGAATCCACTAGCCCATCATACGAATGGAATGTAATCCATCACCACACATGTGGAAGTTTCATATGGGGAGGGAAAGTGGTTATCACAGAAAGTAATTGGATGCTTACCGGGCATGTTGCCAAGATTCTTGCTGCCTCTATAATTGCAACGGCCATACATCCCCAAAAGGGTGTTCTGGCTCCTCGTCATGTATGTGTTGTGACATCTCATCCCGCACTTGAGGCCTTCGTTTTGGTGACCTTTTTCCTGATCACAATCCAAGCATTTAAGGGGCCTGCACAGCCTTTGGCATTAAAACGACATTATCCTTTCCTCCTAGCTCGCCTCCGACAGCATAATTACTACAAATCTCTGCGGGGGAAGAGGAACCACAGGCCGGCCTAGCTTCGCACATCTGGCTGTCGGCCCACGCAGCGGCTTCCAAGGATGCCGCGGAAGAGCGCGTCGCTGTGCACCGGTCCCCTGATTCTACTCCTGTGCCACGTGATTCACGCGCTGGAAGTACCACTTGACCGTAAGTATGGCTGTCGTACACTCATGTGCTTTGTTAATTTGTGCCCCCTTGCAGATTAAATCTGCTCATTACCACTAATTATACACAAACTGCAACTTCAAGGGCGGCGCGACTCTGACCTGATTTCCACTCCCTTATTTGGGATTCCCCGGTGGGAACAATAAAGTCTTTAAAAACTGATGAAACATAAGAACAAGCATCACCCATATTCATCTTCATTAAAAATTTGCTTTGTTTTTTTTTCCTTAACCATGACCTCTGTTCTCATATGGGTATTGCCATGTCTACACCATTACTCCTAACTCAAAGTATCCCTGTGGAAGGCATAGACGATGATCACCCAATGAGAGCGCTTGACTAACAGAGCCTTTTCCTCAAAGAAAGAATGGACTCTGGTTATGGAAGCAATGTTACTCAGAAGGAGGCCCTATAAAGGAGTTAATGCAAATAACCTGTGTATGTGTTATGATGATTTGATAGGTTATTTTATAACACGTTTAATACCCAGCTGTTTCTAAGCACGGAGCCAGGGATGGAACCTGTGTTGCTCTGTCTCGTGTTGCTTCCAAGGCGAGCACGTTGCCCCTGAGCTATCCGCCCAAGACAGAAAACGACCCGCTAGATGTCTGGGGCAAAGTAGGGGGCCAGAAGGGCCTTGACCCGCCATGAAAGGAAAACCAGTGCCCAGTGGATCCCTCTTGGGATAAAACGACCACGCAGAGACTCCATAACCGCTCGGGTCGCACTGACCAACAGGCAGAAGAATCGGAGGCCAGTGTGTGGCCCTGTCCAGTTTTGGGACCGGGTGCAGGTGGGAGGGTGAGGGCGTTTAGCTTTGAGGGCACTGTCTGTGTGTGGATCTTGTGATATGCAGGCGGCTGTTGTGTGTTTCTTTTCTTGTGTCACTCGTCTGTTACTAGGAGTCCCTGCCCTCTGGACGCACCAGTGCTCGCAGGTGCAACTTCCAGGGTCTATTGCACCAACTAATCACCTATATGTCTGAATGATTACCCTGATTAGTTCCAGCTGCGTTGCTTGTTCCTGATGCCAAACAGCATGCCTTCTGCCCTGGACGCATGGTGGATTCGAAAGCGCCCACAGGTCGGCGTCCCATCATATTAGCCGTTTTTGTATTAGTTGACTCTTTCGCTCAAGCATGCTTTGTGGTTCTGCTGTTTGGTCTCCAGTCAGTGTCCCCCCACCCCCTCTGCTGCGGGGCACGAGAGCCACTTCTGCCCAGCCATTGGGCGCATACATAGCTCCCATTTGCAGTCGCTGAACTCAAACTGCTCTGTGTCCACGCCCTGAAATCAGAGATCGCATTCTGCTCTCAGCGACCGGACTCTGAGACCCTCTGCGACGCATGTCATGTCTGTAGACCGAACATTGCATGTGTCGCAATGCTATGCAAACCTTGCTTGTAGGCTCCTTCACCTTAAATGGTCAGTGCACGTGGGGGGCTGATCTGGCCATGGATTCGGGGGATATCGCTACTGCCCTGGGCCGAAGGCCTTCCTGTTACTAGGCGGTGATCAAAGGCACTTGACAACACACACTAGGTGCTGATATGCGCCTTATACGCAAAATCATTGGCACTCTAAAAACGATTTTAAAAAGAATAAATTCCTATGCATGCACTAAAATATTTAAGATGTGTTTATGGGAAGTAACTATGCATGTATGTTGGCGCACGTCCTCAAGCTAAAATGTGTGATCTTGGATAATATGCAAGTGGGTTCAAGGAAACTTGCCATGATGCCAGTGAAGTAACTTTGCTGAAAAGGTTGGGGGGGACATGAAATCTGAAGAAAAGGCACCCCAGCCAAATGAATGGGGACAAAATGGTGTGCCATGAAAGTTGGGTGGGGGGACAAACACCCTTGTCCCCCCCCTAAGATTATGCCCATGCATGATGCCTTCCTTCCCCGTGGTATTTCGGCTCCCGGCACCCTGATCGCATAAGGCTCCCTTCACATTGTGTTGAACGAGGTGTCTGCTATGAGGACACTCAAGGGTTAAAGACTGGGCGGGGCAGGAGGAAGAGGAGGAGCCTCAGGGAGGAAGTATGTAGTGCAGTGCCAGCGATATCAGACGTGCCCTGTCATCCTTCTACGTGTGCCTGCCATAGTGTGAGTTTAAGATCACAACTGGCGGAGAGGATTGGATGACAATGCAGCCCCCTCTTAGCAGTATCCCCTGTTCCGACAAAGCCACTTCGGCACTGACCTTCACCATGCGTTCCACCTCCAGTCCGTTCACACATTCCTGGTGACGTGATCGCCTTTTCTAGTCCTTCCATTATCACTAAAGCTTGAGCGGTGAACTCTCTCATTGAGTCCCAAAAGTCTCCTATTCATTTGCCAATAACTCCCTCCTTCAGAAAGACGATGGAGCCCATGGCGGGACCGAGCCTTGTAGAGATCGCGCAGTTGGTGCCACGGGGTGCTCGAGCACCCAAGAAAATTGCTACTGTCCTGTAATCACCCCACCCCCCGGCTTTATCCAGAGCTCACTGAATTGAATGGCTTTATATGTAGCTGGATGTTGATATCCGCATCGGCGACTGTAGCAAATCACATGGTAATAAATACAAACAACACAGATAATCTAGTTAGTCACTGCCTTGTGGAGCATTTTGGTGCAATGTGTTTAGTTTGTATTTTATTTGGGCAGTGACCATGCACTAAGCACATGTTCCATCATATGGGTTCCTCTGAGGACAAGGACAGCAACATTTACAAAAGAAATTAGGCAATTCATAGAACATTAAATGCAAGCTGTTGCGGGCAGATGTGCCTTTCCTCTGGCCCCAAAAAAAACCTTGTCGTGCTCAAGGCCTGGGAATGTGTTTGGCAAAATGAATTGTGCCAGCTGAGGTATGACAGCCTGGCCCTTGCATGCGGCAGCCTGCAAGGTTCCATTATCTAGGGACAGATCTTTGATGGGAGTCTGTGGAGGATAGCTCAGGGGCAATGCGTTCGCCTTGGAAGCAAGCTGACACGGAGCACCACAGGTTCGATCCCCGTGTATAATTATACTGCCCTGTGGGAGGCAGACAGTGCACGAATTTCCCCAGCCACGCGGCGGGCAGTGTAGGGCACTGCCCGCGATGCACTGCAGTGGCATTGTGCAGATCTGACCATTGCACTCCTATCTGGAAGAGCAGTGCCACTGCTTGGGTTGCCCATACCTCTTTCTCTGGGTTTGGGTGAATTGCAGGGGATGCCCTCCAAGCCACGTGGTAAATGTGTATCCACGCCCCTTTCACAGCACAATCCTTTACTTGTGGGTCAGTGCATCCGGCAACCATTCGGAGATGTCTTTTTTTTTCTCGGTTGATGGACCTTTAGGAATCATTTTGGATCCTGGACTTGCTGTCCTTGTTCCATAGATAAGATTCCCAGGGGCTCAATATTAAACCTTCCTCTTCAGAGGCTCAAATCTTTGCCTTATTTCTCAAGCCACATAGGATCGAAGAGCTGGACACCATTGCCGATTTCTGCCCATGCCTCACGAAGCAATATCGCGTGAGATGCAGAGGTGTTGCTGGGGAGCTATGAGGGGGCTATATGATATGATAGGTTATTTATAACGCGCTTAATACCCAGAGGTTTCTAAGCCAGACCCGGGGATCAAACCCATGTTGCTCTGTGTCGTCTTGCTTCCAATGCGGACATGTTGCCCCTGCGCTATCCTCCCGAGGCTATAGCCCCGGTGCTTTTGGTCCTAGCCCCGGATAGAAGCTCAGGGGCTTGCTAGCCCTGAGTCCCGACATTAGCGTATCTCGGGATCTTTTCCAGACATAGCAACACCCCTGCGCGAGAGCAAGGTTATGCGCGGCTATGGGCGTGGCTGGCAATTTCAATGGGGCCACTGTGTAGAATAGGCACAGAAATAATTCCCATGTGGTAAAACCAACCAATTACCGCTGTGCCTTCAAGGCACAACACAAATTTGGAAGAGCTTTTTTTTAGGTTCTCCGATAATCAGTAGAGGCGATTGTAAGAAATGTTGCTTAGTATGGACTCTTTCCATTGTTCCTCAGACATGGATTGCCTGGTGCGCACTCGACATAGGCGTGGGGTGCGCCCACATGTTTGCCTTTGGCGTGGAGGAGCACTTCAGTCAGGCACTGCACTTCCGCCATCACGCTGGGTTAGGGCGCAGCTCTGCGAAAGGTTATGTCTATTGAAGACCAGTGCAGAGGAGGGACATGTCACAGGCCCAGGGAAGCGTTGTGGCCGAAGTGTGGGTGGGCACCACTGGTTTGGCAGACTTACCTCGGCGGGGTGGGCAGACTGGGTGGTGGACCTGGGTTGGGGAAAAGGGGGAAAACATGGACTGGTTCCAGGTGGAGACTACTTCCCCCATCATCCCGCTATAGTCACTACGAGTAGGGAACGGGACCCATGCTTTTATAATATCTGGAAAATTGGGCAGTGCTGGGTTAGCCCTTACAATAGATAATGGGCCTCATTACGACCCTGGCAGAGTGGGTTTACGCCAGCGGTATTCGCGGCGGACCCTTCCGCCCTACTACAAGTTCCCGTAGCGCCATGGAGCGGTTTCCGCCTGGTTTTTCCGGGCGGAGAAATCCATGGCGCTACGGGACCTTGTTGTTAATTACGCCACCGTATTTTACGGTGGCGTAATTAACGCCTTCCCCACTCCCATTATACCCTATGGGGCAAAAATGGGAATGGGGAAGGGTAAAATGGGGAATGGGGATTTACCGCCCCGCCAAGGTCGGAATGGGGCGGTAAATCCGCCAACCCCCATGGCGGTATCGGCAGCTTTCCGCCGTGCTCCATGGTGCATATTGCACCACGATCTCCGCCAGGGTCGTAATGAGGGCCAATGAATTTACAGCCAGACGAGTGAAAGAGCACCCGGTGGAGCCTCTTAATTGCTGATCAGGGCTTTTTTATGCTCAACGAGGCCAACAAGCATGGCCGAAGCGAGCTTCACAAGACCGATTTAGGTTGTATTAAATCACCACGTAAGGAAATGGTACAACGGCTGCCAGCAGACTCCTTTATGCACACGGCATTATGCATAGCTCACTAGAGCCACTTTCAAAGCCCTGTATCAGTCAGTGGCACAATTACTTCTGTCCCAATCTTGCTGGGCTTTTGACTACTTCTAACAGCAATGGTTCTAAGATTGGCCGGGAAGATCTCATTAAGGTTAATAATCATTCATAAGGACTCTCTGGTTAGATCAACACCGACTCGTTCAGCTGCAGTATTGAAGCCTCCTTGTCTCTTACGACCGATGGTGATGCCCTGAAGGAGTGAATACCTGCGAAACACTCGGAACAGAAGTCTCATTTGCAAGGCCAACATGCCAAGGTGACTTTGTAGCGTTACAAACCGTTCATATACATAAAGCATTGGACGTCCCTACTCTACAAAAGGTTTTGGTCATTTTGGTATCTCTTCCAAGAAAGACTGATGGAGGCAGTCACTAGTGTTACAAATAAGCAACAGGTGCGATAGTATTGAGTAGACATTTTTGATAGTTTCTCCATTGATAATAATTAATTCTAAATGAAATGAGAAAGCTAAAGTAATGTCAGGTGGATTGCAAAGGGGAAGCCAATCCAAGTCGTCTAATAAACATGACCGGTCCATTGTATGTTTTCTTTGCTGTATTTTCCTTGGTAGAACGTTTTCATGGTGCATGTTTTATGGTGGTCAACTGAAAACAATACAGCATCTAAACAAAACAACGAAAAAACTAAAAAAAAATATATATATACATATATACAACATATAAAAAATATAAACAGATAGGAAACGGTAATGGTAGTATTGGTAGGTGGGGGGAAAGCAAAAGGGTGGGATGTGCTTTCCCGATTTAAAAAATAAATAAAAAATGAGCATGAAATGTCTAGAAGTCCTCCATCAAAAAAATGACTGATGAAAGCGCCTGGAGCTGATGCGGCCCATTTTTAAAGAGAGAACAGGGCTATCGAAAGGCAACCGACCCTGGAAGACCCCAGTGTGACTGGCAATATGGATGATATGCTAAAGGGGGTCAGGCAAGCCTTTACTAATACTCAATAATCAACTGTCTACCGTATATTGGCTTTCATATCCATTTTAAAAGGCACCTAATAAGCCAGCATAGGCCATCAGCGTGTGCCATTTATGATTGAGAAAACGTTGAATATATGTAAAATACTATACTGACTCGGAACAAATGGAACGGCTGGAATGTGCTTTTTCACACCTGGCACACCACCCCACGTGGGACAACATAACACTTGCAATTTCTTAAACCACTGGAAAAATGATGCGATCTTACAAATGCCATAAGTTAGCTTTTGTAAGAAACAGCACTGGCGCAGGGCTGGGCACATGAGCCAACGGCTTAATCTGAACAGGGACGGGGAAACGCGTGGGAGAACTTTCCAAGAAGATCATCGATGAATGGCTTCCATCTTACCAGATTTGAAATCCTTGGGTTAGTGATGCTTTGAGAGTACCGTGCTTCTGCCGTAAAAGACGTCCTGTTCATTGACCTGATCTCGGAGGCGTTTCAGGCTCCTCGGTCCCAACTATACACTTATACACCCGCTTTTCTTGCTCTACTTCAGGGGTCTTCAAGCCCGGTCCTCAAGAATTAAATCCACTCCGTGTTTCCAGGATACCCAGACAAACTACACTGGAATTTAGATCTGTTTCAAGTTGAGTTATTTACATAGCCAGTGGTGATCAAGAAACCTTGTGTGTGCCTCGTGGGGTGGATTTGGAGGACCCCAATGTTATAGCTTCAATGAATCTTTTTTTGCAGTATTCCCCACTTTGTTTGAACTTCAACTTCGTCAAATCACAATTAGCAGCAGTTTTTACCTCTTTTTTTACCATAAAAGTTATAGATGGTGGGCTGGGTTTAGGTATATAGAAAGGGGGGTGAGAGGGTAGGTGAAGAAGACTGGGGCAACCTCCCCCCACCCCTGACCCCCTGAATTCTGCAGTCAGAAAATCAGTAACAGAATGCAGCACAGTTTGATTTGGCCAATTAATTTCATACAAACTTCATAGATCCATTTTTGTTACCCAGGTATAAGGCTTGTGTATCATACAGGACACTTTGAGTGCAGTGATGCAATTAGAAAAACACTAGCCTTCATAGTCTAGCAGCGCTTTCCCTCGCTATGACAATATGTCATTAATTCGGTATAACGTCCTTTCATCACGGGATGAAATTTCGCTGGGTTTTTCTCTGCGGATATTTTAACGAAAAAAATCATCACATTTTGTATGTGGTGTTAGAAAAGTATATATACTGGGTGTGGGTTTTTGGGAATAAATAAAAAATCAAAGGCGATGGGGCACTTAGAGGCGGGAAACCCCCAAAATAAAAAATAAACAAATTCGAGAGTTTTTTCTTTAAAATATCCGTGGAGAAAAACCCAGCGATATTTCATCCCGCCATGAAATGACAAGGAACCAGTAATTCATCGGTATGTTTTACCTAAAAGGATTCACTGTAATTCTGAAAAGGATATACAAATGTGTCAATATAAGCCACACGCTGTCGAATTGATATTTAGTGCTTCGTGTATGTAATTCACAAACAATTGTTTATTTAGTCTTTTCGAACAGGCTTGGCAAATGGTTTCAGTCTTTCAGGGGACGCGGAGCTTCTTAAACATTAAGCCACATTGTGTGCTTTGTGCAGCCATGTTCCCCGGTCCCTTTAATTGATGGCTGAATATGCATGGAGGGGCTTTAATTTCAATGCGATTACAGGCCAAATGCGACATGCACATGGAGATTAAGGGTACGTCTGGCCTACTTGTAAGGCCTAAAGTAATTACACGTCCAAGGCAATGGCCGCCTCAGAATCAGAGACCCCCAGCCCCTGCTTTGAGAGAGTCATTGTGCCCTCGAGCACTTCTTTTGTGCCCCCCCATATGGTCACAAGGAAGATGCATTGATGGCCGCTGGCCCGCTGAGGGAGGCGCAATGTGTTCTTTTGTGCCAGGGCGCGCCCCGCTCACTTGCTGCCTTCCCAGGAGGTTTGTGGTTTTTTTGTAGGTCAATGGTACATGTACATTGATATCTGTGCTTCCAGCTTTCCTCTTACTAACCAGCGCCTCTCTTTAATCTCTATTTGTTGCCATGCTGGTTCTGATGTGGACCCGTAGCCAAACTTCTCGAAGAACGTAAGTTTCTGTCTGTCGCCGGCAGACAGTCGAGCCCAGGCTGTGTGCTGTGCAATGCTGTGCAATGCTGTGTCGATGCTGTGCAATACTGTGCTTCCGCTAAGCAAACTGCGGCTGGAGTGGCTTTCTCTACTCGAGTGTGTCTGCAGTGGCTCTTCCCTGCTGCTAGAGTGGCTTTCTCTACTCGAGTGTGTCTGCCGTGGCTCTTACCCGCTGCATGTGGCGCGCGGCCGCTTAGTTTTGGCTTCTCTCAAGGATCAGCCTTTTTGTGCCAAATAAAATGTGTTCAGTGATTTATTTTTTATTTTTATTTGGTGTTTTACAGTTTACTATGAAACTTTTACACCACTTCAGATAAAAGTATTGACATAACATTTTTATGCAATAATCAAAAAAAGGTTTTTATAAAGGAAAAAAAGGGAAACCAGTAATATAAATGAGTGCTTTAAAAAATAGTCTAGTACTTTTTTTTTTTTTTTTTACAAAACTGACATTGGGCCTCATTACGAGTCCGGCGGTAACCGAGGCGGTAAAACCGCCTGGTTACCGCCGGACTCGTATTACCATTCCGCCTCCGTGATTCCCGGAATTACCGGGGCATTACAACCCCGGTTTTCCGGGAATCACGGAGGCGGAATGGTGTTAATCCCCATTCCCATTGAGTCCTATAGGACTCAATGGGAATGGGGGATCATGGAAACACTGCCAGCATCTCGTAATGCTGCCGGTGTTTCCTCGTCTGCCTGCAGGCGGGCGGTGTTAAACCCGCCAGGTCCGACCTGGCGGGAACATCACCTCCCGCCTGCAGGAGTTGTGATCAGGCAGTCCGGAAACAACAGTGGCGGCGGGTTTACCGCCACCGTTATTTCCAGACCACCTGATTTGTAATGAGGCCCATTGTTTTTTTAGCAATGCATGCTCTGGTGTCAGCTGAGGTGAAAGACAGCCAGCAGTGACATGTTGCTCCCGCATGGATGCAGCGAGCACACGTGTCATTCCATAAGATGTTACAGACATGTCCGAACCATGAATTCATTTGCTGGCTCATGTGCAGAATGTTTAGACAGATATGTCACATATGTGCACAACTGCAATCCTTTCTTCGAACATGATGAAATTGCCGCTCCACAATGATAAGCCGCAGCACTGGCTGCGGACGCAACACGCAAGCAAAGACTCGCTTTACATGACAGACTCCTTGTCACATATTCCTTTTCACACACTGTATATTATCCACCTGCATTCAAAGACACACATCCTAAGATCAAGGCACAGCCAAGTCCATGATAATATGTCCCTCCCCCACCTGACCCCGAAAGATCTAGTTCCGGAGATCACGACGCATGCGCGATACGCATAACATGTCCCAGACCTGATGGCAGATGACTCCTTGAGATCAGGACGCTTCCGTTTCCGCTCTGCAATTCCCCGCCTCTGACCCAAGATCAGAACTCACACCCGTCCATTACAATGTGTCCCCGCTCTGACACCTGAAGACACTTATTAAGATCAGTATGCACGCCTGCACACCTGTCTGTTATAATTATGTACCCCAGCTGACGCCAGAAGTCAGGTTTCTTGTCATGTACCACACATGACAGGTATAATAGGCCCACCTTAATTAGCAGACTTCCTGAGACCAGAGCACCCTTGCTTCTATCCCCCATCTGACACCCGAGCACAAACGTCTCAAAAGCAGGACACACACCGGTCCAATGTACTATGTCCACAGTCCAGTCCATGTTGCAATTTTTACCTCTTCTTACCCCAGATCAGGACACACCCACCCACGTTGTAAAATGAATAATGTTATATAATATATATATAATAGTATAAAACCAAGACACGGGACAGAGACAGCACTTATTGATTTGAAATCTCAAATTCAGATCCTAAAAGACAAGGGCAAACCAGCATTACTCCTACTACTTGACCTCTCTGCAGCTTTTGACCTGGTGAACCATAAAATTCTATGTAAACACTTGTCTTCTGGCGCACACTTTTCAGACCAAGCTAACGTGTGGATTGAATCTTTCCTTAGTAATAGATCCATGAGAGTCTTCTCTCCTTCTGCCTCCTCACTAGCCTCCCCTGTGACCTGTGGGGTACCACAAGGATCGTGCGTCTCACCAACTCTGTACAATGTGTTCACCAAGCCCCTTTTCGATATACTTGACCGTCTGGGTATCATTTACACTAATTATGTGTACGATACCCAGATACTCATACCTATCACTGGTGATCACTTTGTAGACAGTAAGGTACTCAACGACATCTACAGTACTATACAAATTTGAATGGCAAAGCATGGTCTTTGTCTAAACGACGAAAAAGTAGCAAAAGATGTAAAAACGCTAGGAATCTACATTGACTCCGCCCTCACATTCACAAGACAAACTAATGCCTTAGCCTCCTCCACAGCACTGACTTGCAAGCTCATCACAGCCTGCCGCCCCTACCTGACTCTGACAAACTGCACCTCAGTAGCAAGAGCGTTAGTTTTATCAAAACTCGATTACTGTGACGCACTATACCTGGGCACATCTCAGCAGAGCATCAACAAAATGCAAGACATGCAAAATAATGCCGTCAGAGCGGCTTGTAACATTCCCAGAAAACACCAGATCACATCTACTAGACAAGATATAAAGCGGCTCAATATTAAGCAAAGGGTAGACTTGAAGTCACTGTAACTCACAAATGTCTCCATAACCAGGCACCAACTTACCTTGTGGACACATTCTCACGCCGCACTTCTACACAACCTACTAGAGCTGCACAAGCACATAGCATAGTCATCTCACGCTCTAACCAACAACGGGCAGGTGTAGTCAGCTTCCCAGTCCTTGCGGCTAAGAAATGGAATGCTCTCCCCATCTCCATCAGAGAAGCACCTTCATTCTCACAATTTCGCTTAAAGGCAAAAAGTTGGTTCCAAGAACACGACATTAACCAGTCTGCTCAGCCAAATTAACCAACCAAACCACCCTGTCCTAGGTAATGATTGCTCCGACACACTGACTACCTACTCGTGTACACCTATCTATGTAGACTCAAAATGTAATACTCTGACTGCAATCAATATTAACAATGTACCTTGTTTTGCCCACGTAACATGATCGTATGTATATATTTGCATAGCCTGTGCCTATGAAACCTGCTTTTGCTTTAATGTTCATTGTATATCCTGTATTTGTGTAACTTGTAAGAATCAGCGCCCAGTTGCCCCAGGGCTGGGCTGCGCTTTACAAATAAATAAATACAAATACAAATCAAACCCCAGATCAGGACACACCCACCCACGTTGCACCTTTACCCCATCTGACCCCAGATCAGGACACACCCACCCACGTTGCACCTTTACCCCATCTGACCCCAGATCAGGACACACCCATCCACGTTGCAATTTGTACCCCAGCTGACCCTAGATCAGGACACACCCCTCCACGTTGCAATGTGTACCCCATCTGACCCCAGATCAGGACACATCCATCCATGTTGCAATTTGTACCCCATCTGACCCCAGAAGACCTATTTCTTAAGATCACAACACACCCATCCACGTTGTAATATGTACCCCATCTGAATCTAGATCTGGACACGCCCCTCCACGTTGTAATATGTATCCCATCTGACCCCAGAAGACATACTGCTTAAGATCAGGACACACCAATCCACGTTGCAATTTATACCCCATCTGACCCCAGATCTGGACACACCCATCCACGTTGCAATTTATAGCCCATCTGATCCCAGATCTCGACAAGCCCATCCACGTTGTAATATGTACCTCATCTGACCATAGAAGACCCACTTCTTAAGATCATGGCACACCCATCCATGTTGTAATATGTACCTCATCTGACCCCAGATCAAGACACACCCATGCATGTTGTAATATGTACCCCATCGGACCCCAGAAGACCCACTTCTTAAGATCATGGCACACCCATCCAAGCTGTAATATGTACTCCATCTGACCCCAGAAGACAGACTTCTTAAGATCAGGCCACACCCATCCACGCTGTAATATGTATCCCATCTGACCCCAGAAGACAGACTTCTTAAGATCAGGGCACACCCATCCAAGCTGTAATATGTACTACATCTGACCCCAGAAGACAGACTTCTTAAGATCAGGCCACACCCATCCACGCTGTAATATGTACCCCATCTGACCCCAGAAGACAGACTTCTTAAGATCAGGGCACACCCATCCAAGCTGTAATATGTACCCCATCGCAGTGGAGTAACTTTTCTGAAAATGTTGGGGGGGACATGACATATGAAGAAAAGGTACCCCAGCCAAATGAATGGGCACAAAATGGTGTGCCATGAAAGTTGGGGGGGACAAACGCCCCTGTCCCCCCTAAAATTACACCCATGCCCATCGGACCCCAGAAGACAGACTTCTTAAAATCAGGACACCCCCATCCACGTTGTAATATGTACCCCATCTAACCCCAGAAGACCCACTTCTTAAGATCAGCACACACCCATCCACGCTGTGATATGTACTCCATCTGACCCCAGAAGACAGACTTCTTAAGATCAGACCACACCCATCTAAGCTGTAATATGTACTCCATCTGACCCCAAAAGACAGACTTCTTAAGATCAGGCCACACCCATTCACGCTGTAATGTACCCCATCTGACCCCAGAAGACAGACTTCTTAAGATCAGGGCACGCCCATCCACGCTGTAATATGTACTCCATCTGACCCAGAGAAGACAGACTTCTTAAGGTCAGGCCATACCCATCCACGCTGTAATATGTACCCCATCTGACCCCAGAAGACAGACTTCTTAAGATCAGGCCACACCCATCCACGCTGTAATATGTACTCCATCTGACCCCAGAAGACAGACTTCTTAAAATCAGGCCACACCCATCCACGCTGTAATATGTACCGCATCTGACCCCAGAAGACAGACTTCTTAAGATCAGGGCACACCCATCCAAGCTGTAATATGTACTCCATCTGACCCCGGAAGACAGACTTCTTAAGATCAGGGCACACCCATCCAAGCTGTAATATGTACCCCATCGGCAGTGGAGTAACTTTTCTGAAAATGTTGGTGGGGACATGGCATCTGAAGAAAAGGTACCCCAGCCAAATGAATGGGCACAAAATGGTGTGCCATGAAAGTTGGGGGGGACAAACACCCCTGCCCCCCCTAAAATGACACCCATGCCCATCGGACCCCAGAAGACCGACTTCTTAAGATCAGGACACACCCATCCACGTTGTAATATGTACCCCATCTAACCCCAGAAGACCCACTTCTTAAGATCAGGACACACCCATCCACGCTGTGATATGTACTCCATCTGACCCCAGAACACAGACTTCTTAAGATCAGGCCACACCCATCCAAGCTGTAATATGTACTCCATCTGACCCCAGAAGACAGACTTCTTACGATCAGGCCACACCCATCCACGCTGTAATATGTACCCCATCTGACCCCAGAAGACAGACTTCTTAAGAACAGGGCACGCCCATCCACGCTGTAATATGTACTCCATCTGACCCAGAGAAGACAGACTTCTTAAGGTCAGGCCACACCCATCCACGCTGTAATATGTACCCCATCTGACCCCAGAAGTGTAAGAATTTCAATAACTAACCTGATTGTGCAGCAATCAACGAGGCACTTGGGGAGTGCCCTGAGGACCCTGACACCTCCCCTCTCCTAGAAAAGGAAGAGGGGGTTGTGTGAGGGATCCCAAGGAAACCCTCCTGGGGGAGAAAACCCTGCCGGAACGAAGATGTAGCAGGATGGATCCAGTCGTCCTGGGTATGTCGCTTTTCAACGCGGGAAGGATCCACAGATTCTTATTCCCGGGACCCTGACTGCTTCTGTACTCTAAATAAACAAACGGGATATGAGCTGAAGGATAGACATTCGGAAAAATCAGACAGAAGTGGAAAGGAGCAGTACCCAGCGTATTGGGAGGAAGTGACTAACGAAGAGTCTTGAAGAGTCTCGGATGTCGGGAGTGGGGGGCTGGATAAGGACACAAGTCTGTAGGAAGGTAGAGAGAGAAGGTAAGCAAAGGCGAGGATGTAGGTAACATGCACCCTAGCTGCGAACTTACGGAGGAGAACAGGAGGGATTGTACCCATAGGTACAATGGAATGGACTAGTCCTAATGGATGCATGAGGAGCGTTGTTGTAGGCAAACTCTGCCAAGGGTAACAGTTCCATCCAGTTATCCTGTGCCGCAGATGCAAAGCAACGTAGGTATGTTTCCAGAGTCTGATTCAAGCGTTCGGTCTGCCAGTTAGTTTGAGGGTGATAACCCGAACTTAAGGCTCTTTTAATTCCCAACGCGGAACAGACCTGCTTCCAATATCGGGAAATGTACTGTGAACCTCGATCGGGCACTATACTCTCCGGTAGACCGTGCTGAGAAAAAATGGAATTGATGAAGTGTCTGGCCATTTGTGGGGCTGTCGATATTGAGGGTAAAGCCAGAAAGTGGGCCAATTTGGTAAAATAGTCGACCGTTACCATAATGGTGGAATGACCTTTTGAAGCAGGTAAGTCGACAATGAAATCAGTGGAAATCAGTTGCCAGGGATGGGTAGGTATCTGTACCAGTGCCAACTTCCCTATTGGTTTTCTGCAAGGGGTTTTGGCTTGGAGGCAGACCACGCACGATGAAACATAGTCTTTCACATCCTTTCTCAGAGTTTCCCACCAAAAATGCCTTAGTACAAGCTCCTGGGTGCTGGCTATTCCGTGATGTCCGGCCATGACGGAATCATGACACATATGCATCACTTCGGTACAGAGCTGGAGAGTAGGGACGTAGACTCGATGGTCCTGATAAAAGCATCCATCTTCAAAGGAGAGACCCCATTTTTCCGTTTGAAGACTGATAGAGTCCTTGACGATACAAGTTTGGGATGCAATTGAGTGAAGGAAGTCTTGGACTACAGCGATAAATGTAGCCTGAGGAAACAGTCTTTCGGTCTGAAAACCAAGTTTGCAAGTTGGATCTCTGCGTGATAATGTATCGGCTTGTAGATTGGTTTTTACCAGGGATGATTGTGAATGTTATGTTGTAGGGGGAAAAGAAATGTGCCCATCTAGCTTGCCGACTGTTACGTGTTTCTGCGTATTGGAGGCTTTTAAGGTTTTGATGATCCGTGCGTACTTCGATAGGGTGTTGGGAACCCAAAAGGAGATGCCTCCATTCCTGAAATGCTCGCTTTATGGCCAACAGTTCCTTTTCTAAAACCGTGTAGTTGATTTCAGAGGGAGAGAAGGTTTTAGAAAGATAAGCTACAGGATGTTCTGGTCCATGTGCCTGCGCCTGTTTCAACACGGCTCCCAAGGCGAAGTGAGAGGTGTCTGTTTCAACAATAAAGGGTAGGCTCTGGTCTGGAGTTTGCAAGAGTGGAGCCGATGTAAAAAGGGCTTTCAAAGTATCGAAGGCTGACTGGGCTTCTGTTGTCCATTCGAAAGTCTTTCCCTTCTTGAGCAGCCTTGTTATTGGCAGAACAATGGAAGAAAACCCTGCTATAAACTTCCTGTAAAGGTTTGAGAATCCCAGAAAGCTTTGGAGTTCTTTGATGGTACGGGGAGGAGACCATTCCAGAATCGCTGTTACTTTGCGTGGATCCATTGAAATCCCAGAGGAGGACATGACGAACCCCAGATAAGTAACTGTCGTCTGATGGAATTTGCACTTCTCTGGTTTACAGAATAGGTGGTTGTTCCGTAATCGGTGTAAGACCTGACTCACATGTTGGTGATGTTCTTTAGGGTCCTTGGAATACACCAGGATGTCGTCAAGATAGACTACTGTTGTATGGAGAAGGAGATCAGAAAAAATGTGGTCGATAAATCTCTGGAAAACCGCAGGAGCATTTGATAATCCAAAGGGCATAACCCGGTACTCAAAATGCCCACAGGGGGTACGAAAGGCAGTTTTCCACTCATCCCCCTCCTTAATCCTGATGAGGTGATAAGCTCCTCTGAGATCCAGTTTTGTGTAGATTGTTGCCCCCTTTACTGCCTCAAGATATCAGGGATGAGTGGCATCAGATAACGATCGGGAATGGTGATCTTGTTAAGGCCCCGATAATCGATGCAGGGCCTTAATTCGTCTGTGTCCTTCTTCGCTATGAAAAACAATGATGCTCCTGCCAGAGAGATTGATTCCGTTATCAGTCCGTTCCTAAGATTGGTATCGAGATACTGTCTTAAGACCGATTTTTCCTTCTCCGAAAGGATGTACATTTTACTGAAGGGTATGGGCTGTGAAGATTCAAGACGAATTGAACAATCGTCTCTTCGATGAGGCGGAAGCTAAGAGAACTGAGGAGAAGAAAAAATGTCCTGGAACTCTTCATATTCGGGAGGAAGGAGGCTGATCTGGTCCACGATCTTCTGGGATCTGTCAGGAGGCGAAGGAGGAGTAAAGAATCCTATAGAGCTGTCTGCAAGACAGTGTTGAACACAGTGTTCTGACCCCAGGAAGATGGAACCGGCTGACCAGTTTATGAAGGGGTTGTGTAGCCTTAACCAGGGCAAACCCAAAATGACGGGATAGTGAGCGGCCTTAATAATGTCAAATATGATATCTTCTCTGTAGGAACCGATGGAGATTTTTAAAGCGAACGTTTGTTCCCGAATGGGTCCTGAAACCAGAGGTGTACCATCCACCCCTTCTACGGGTATTGCGATGGCTTTGGGAGAGCAAGGTAAATTCTGTGATTTAGCCCATAAATCGTCTATGAACAGTCCCGCTGCACCGCAATCTACCAAGGCGGGTACCGTTACTACGGTTCTGTCTGGTAAGGAAAGAGTGACCCGTAAAACTACCATGTCTAATGATGGAGGAATCAGGGTTGGAGAGTGGGAACTAGCACCTGTTGCACCGACTGTTGTTCCCTTTACGGCTGGGGTCTGGCGTTTCCCGAACGGGATTGCCGTCTAAGAGGAGCGATTGGGCATTCATGTACGGCATGAGAGGAAGAGCCGCAGTACATACATAGCCCTTGACTTTTCCTGCGAGCACGTTCCTCTGGAGTAAGAGGTCCCCGTGTAATTCCCACTTGCATGGGTTCATCTGGAGTTGTGGTTTTGGGGACGGATACAATGTCTGACCCAAAGCGGTGACTTCTCCCTCTTTTCTTTTCAGCTTGCCGTTCCTGTAGCTAATAGTCCAACTGCATTGTTAGGGAGATCAATTCCGCAAGTGTATTGGGCCTAGAAACCCGTGCAAGTTCGTCTTTTAACTCATGAAGCCCCCTTCTGAACAATGTTATCATTGCGTCATCAGCCCATGAGGTGCCTGACGCCATTTGTTTGAACCGAGTGATAAATTCTAGAATACCTAAAGATCCTTGCTTGAAATCTAAAAGTTTCTCTTGAGAGGAGACATGGTACTCCTTTCTTGAGAACATAGCCTTCAGGCTGGCCGTGAAAGCAGGCACCGAATCAAGAATGGCATTATTAGAAGTGACTATAGGCGTGGCCCAGGCTAGTGCGGGTCCTGCTAGATGGGAAATCATGTATCCCACTCTGTCTCTATCTGAGGGGAAAAAGGACGTTTTAAATGCGAATTGCACTGTGCAGGCGTCCAGAAATTCCCTCAGAGATTGAGGATTCCCATTGTATTTCCCACCTGGTAATGGGCCTGGAGGGATCTCAGAACTTGTTGGGGGCTTCACTGACATTTGCTGTTTCAGGTAAGCATTTTCGTGTTTCAAGGCTTGTACCTCATGGGACAAACCTTGTACAGCGGTTGTTAATTGCTGCACTTGGTCTAACGCTGCTTGCAGCGTTGTCATAATGAGATTTATTTTGGGGCGTTGCTTGCTGTAAGAATTTCAATAACTAACCTGATTGTGCAGCAATCAACGAGGCACTTGGGGAGTCCCCTGAGGAACCTGACACCTCCCCTCTCCTAGAAAGGGAAGAAGGGGTTGTGTGAGGGATCCCAAGGAAACCCTCCTGGGGGAGAAAACCCTGCCGGAACGAAGATGTAGCAGGATGGATACAGTCGTCCTCGGTATGTCGCTTTTCAATGCGGGAAGGAGCCACAGATTCTTATCCGCGGGACCCTGACTGCTTCTGTACTCTAAATAAACAAACGGGATATTAGCTGAAGGATAGACATCCGGAAAAATCAGACAGAAGTTGAAAGGAGCAGTACCCAGCGTATTGGGAGGAAGTGACTAACAAAGAGTCTTGAAGAGTCTCGGATGTCGGGAGTGGGGGGGCTGGATAAGGACACAAGTCTGTAGGAAGGTAGAGAGAGAAGGTAAGCAAAGGCGAGGATGTAGGTAACATGCACCCTAGCTGCGAATTTACAGAGCGTCTGGGGAGAGAAGCGACGCGCTGAGCTGTGGATCCGCACCGCCATATCCGGGATCCCTGGAACAGCGTGGTGACGTCAGAGGACGTCTGACTGAACACGGAAACACTGCACCGCTACCCATAGTAACAGGAGCCATGCTGGGAGAGGGAAATAAAGACATAGTCCGCAACCTCCAGCGCCGCCAAAGGGAGCCGCGGCGCCAGCGAGTCATGACAAGAAGACAGACTTCTTAAGATCAGGCCACACCCATCCACGCTGTAATATGTACTCCATCTGACCCCAGAAGACAGACTTCTTAAGATCAGGCCACACCCATCCTCGCTGTAATATGTACTCCATCTGACCCCAGAAGACAGACTTCTTAAGATCAGGCCACACCCAGCCACGCTGTAATATGTACCCCATCTGACCCCAGAAGACAGACTTCTTAAGATCAGGGCACGCCCATCCACGCTGCATATACTGCAGAACCAGCGTTATTGTGGAGAGAGAAGCTGGAGAAGCCAAAAGGGTTATGGGAGCCGTGACACCCAATTGATGTGCACAGGCAGACGCCCAAGAGAGACGCTGCTGAGTTGAGCAAATCAGAGGGCCAGAAGATTTTGGGGAGCCCTAGAAAAATAAGTAACCTTTTTCAACACTTGGAAAAGAGGGAATAAGGCTTGTTATAAATGTCATATCATATCATATCATAACCTGGAGGGTTCAATTACTCAATCCTAAATCAAGAACAAATTGAAAGACAATGTCCAACCTGGTGGAATCGAACTACGAGAATTATTTCTCCTTTTAAGGAACTGTAACCATTGGATTTGTGTTAAGACTTAAAACTTGTCATAAGGAACATGAAGAGCGGACTGAAAACTTCACTTTGATAGACTATTGAAACCCACGTTAGGCTGATGAACAATGTTTCGGAGTAACCCAAGTAGTTTTGGCCAGAAGAAGACTGAGTGGAAAGGCTACTACTGTGGCTTATTTTTATGTTATGTTTTTCTCAATGTGGTATTGCTAAATAGGGGTTAGGTTTTGAACGGAGGACATCTTTCGATTTGGACAATTGAGGAGCACCCTTAGTTTAATTAGTTTAGGCACGGAAAATCTCTCATAGCATTAGGGATAGGCAGTCATTTTTCTTTTATCGAGAATAAACGCCCTTGAAATGTTAATCTTTAGTCCAACTCTGTCTCCTGGTTCAGCACAGAGGACAAGAAGACCATTAGGTTTCTTGCCCAATCAAGAAGCAGGTAAGTGAAAGCCTCCACAGCATACACCTGTGTTGAGTTGAACATTAGTTGGCGTTCCCTGATTGGTTAACAGCTCCTGATCCATCATGAGCAATGTAACAAGAAAGGTCCAGCGTTCTAATGTAAGTTTATTTAATTTAAAAGGAACCGTACTTCCTGTTCAAGCAGGGTCATCATGCAACCCATTCTCGCTCTCCCTCCCCCAGAAGAAAGGTCCAGCAGGTGTTGTCGAGGGTGTGGTGTGTTTGTCATTTATCCGGCCCCAAAAAGGCATGATATGGCAAGGGCCTACAGGACCACGGAAGCGTTTCGTACACTAAGATGGTCTGGCTTTGGTGGCATCCACGCTAATAACTGTTGCAAGCTGTTCCTGTGGATGTTCGCCTGATGTCTTTCAGTTCCGTCTAGCTCATTTAGTAACCTCTGCGACAAGGGTGGTAAGCACTCAGAGAGGTTAAGCCACTTGTCTTTTGGGAAACTCTTGGGTAAACTAGTCCCATCTTCCTCTGCTGTCCCAACTGTATTCCCCAAATTGACCTCTTACAATTGACCTTTTTTCCTAATTGACCTCATTATAGTGGTCCTAATTGACCTTTGCACAATTGACCTTTATGTTATTTTAGTTGATTTATATATGTATTGGGTTGGTTTTGGATTATAAATAATATAAAGGGATTGGATGGGGGGTTGTGTTTTTTTTGGATTGGGTGGGGGTTGCAGGGGGTTTTCCCCCCGCATATATGTCCTAATTGACCTTTTAAATAAGGTCAATTGTGAAAAGGTCATTTGGTATACATCCGTCCCAACTAGGGAACATGGGGCTTTTAAGCTTGGGATATCCTTTATAAATGGACTTGGAGAAGCAAAAATGACATGTTTCTAATAAGGGCGTTATGTCAAAGGAAAGCAACCAGTGGTGAGTTCCAAATACAGTTCATCTCTTAGAACCATTCCTTTTCTGTTCGAGGAATTAAAAAAACCAACCACATCTCAATAACTCCACATGTGCCTTACTTGCCCTGAGCTGTTGTGATATAGTGGTAATTGTTAGGACATACTCACATGGCTTAGCATGGGAATTGATTGGTTGGCATCGTAGATCCCGTCTAAACCCCCCCCCCTCCCACAGACAACTGAACCCTCCAAGGTTGAAGGCGGGGGGCCTTGATTCTGATGAGCCGGGATCTCTGGGGAGAATGTTGGATGGTGGCTCGGCTGGCTTAGTTATGATCAGGATGAAGGCGGGGGGCCTTGATTCTGATGAGCCGGGATCTCTGGGGAGAATGTTGGATGGTGGCTCGGCTGGCTTGGTTATGATCAGGATGAAGGAGGGGACTTAGATTGAGATGAGCCAGGGCCACCGGGAAGAATGTTGGATGGTGCCTGGGCTGGCTTGGTTATGATCAGGATGAAGGAGGGAGGCTTAAATTCAGATGAGCCAGGGCCACCGGGGAGCATGCTGGATTGTGCCTGGGCTGGCTTGGCCACAGTCAGGGTTGGGACTTGAAAGGTAAGGAGCAGGAGGGCAGCACATTAATTAGTCTGTGGATAAAATAAGCAGCATCAGTGGATTGCCCAACCTCCACTCTCAATCCCGCTCCCTTAATTCCTGGATACATTACAAATGATAGAGGAAGGGAAGGGACTTACATACTGTGGTGGCCCGGCGGGTGGCACTAGTGACGGCTGGGAGCACTAAAAGGTGCACCCAGGGAAGAGTCCCAGGTGTCTGTCTTTACGTTAAGAATCTTGTGATGAATCATGTAGAGTCCTCACAGATTCCCTACCTAAAGTCTCCTCCCAGGTGGCCTGGGGAAGACAGCCGGGAGGATCACCTAGGAGGAGAAAGGCCCCAAGGGAATGGGATGACTCCATTATGAGAGACGCAGTATTCATCCTCTGCTGAGGATGAGCCGGTCAGATAGCACAGCGAGTAGAGTGCTCGCTTTGACATCTGTGCAGAGCCTGCCGATGCAGGTTCGAATTCCGGCAGGGCCAAACTCAGCCTTTCATCCTTGCGAGGCCGATAAATGAGCACCACATACCGTGGGAAATAATAAGCAGCGCTCAGATACCTGAGGGTTCGTAGCGCTATATAAATGCTAAATTATTATTATTATTTAATACAGGACTACTTAATGGCTTGTTGTCCCTTCCCTCCTTTTCTCAAGATATCAATTCTGGAATCCCCTACAGTAAATGTGGAAATGATACATGGAAGGACCAGGGAACTAATACCACCTCTTCTGATAAATATAATTCCAACCCGAGTTTGAAATATAAATTCAAGAATCACACTTCCATTCCTTTGAAAGCTTCTTCTGAAGATACATTTTATGAATCAGTGAATCAGAAGGAATTAAAGGATGTGAAATGTAACCAAAACATTAGGGAATCCCATAATGCTGTAGGTACTGGAACGAGGAAGAGGAGCTCAGAGACACAAAACTGCAGTATGCAGTCTAGTGTTTCTGATGTCCCACACCTGAGCAGGACATTTGAAAATTGAAAACCCCTTCACGTGCAGGCCATCAGAAGGAGTAGTATTAGAAGAAGAATCAGCAGCAGTGGAAGCAGCAGAGGCAGAGACTGAAGATGCTGGAGCCGCTGCTGTGTTTATAGCAGATTATAGTGCAGAGAGAGTCTTGGAAATGGGAAAACTGAAGTGCCAAGGACGTGCAGTGGGAAGTGGTGCTTGGAAGGACCGTCCCGTAGGAGAGAGTCTCTCCTTGTCATGTGCCTTACTCTGGTGGCTGACGAGAACCGACACATACAGGAACAAAACAGACCCCAGACGCGATGCGCAAGAGGGCGACCGGAGCTACCAGAAGCTCAGGAACAGGCAGAAGAAGCAGGCGTTACAGCAGCCGGGAATGCGTAGTGAGAAACCGGTGAGGTGACCTTTGTTAGGTGACCCAGGGCGCTCTGTAATCAACCGCAGGCTGCTCGCCAATTATTTGAATACCAAACTAATGATTCAAAGCTTTTCTGCAGTGATATTGATATTGGGAAAGATGGAATTAAGAAAAGCTGTAACCTTTATGGCCAAAATAAAGAGCTGGCAATATTTGAACCAATGTTTAACCAACATTACTCAAGCCAAAGAACGGTAAAGGCAAACCAGCATTGCCTAAAACCAAAAAGGGCAATTGCCAACCCACGTTACCTAAACCAAGGAAGGGCCATTTTAAACCACCACTGTCGAAGCCAAGGAAGGGTAAATGTAAACAAGCATTGCCTAAGCCAAAGAAGGAACATTGAAAAGGGAGACAGATTTCCCAAAGAGAAAACTTTGAACAGAAGATATTCTCAACAGTTAATTGATGTGGTTCAAGAAACTCAAAGGTGTCAGGAGAGTAGCCCTCCTTGAAGCCATTATCAAGGGGCAGAGGAATATAAGCCGCATTGCTTGTTGCACACAAATCAGAGAAACAAACAGCATCAATGTGTGTTGTATCCTATTGAAAGAATTTGTGAAGTTCAATATTGTTGAAAGTCAAAGACTTTTCTGAAGTTGAAGCAAAGTTCATCAGAGTACTTGTAGTAGTGGTAGGAGATTTATCCTGGCAAGCGAGTATACCAGGAAAGGGACATTTTAGTGGTTAGTCCTGGCAGGTTAGGTGACCAGGAAGAAAACATTGAAGTACTGTATTGTGGTGGAAGGTTGAAGTTAAAAGAAAGTAGCAAACCCACTATTGTGTTGTGATGAACTGTGGTAAAAACCATCCTGACAAAGACAGTGTAGTTTATGAAGAAGAAGAAGTGTGAACTATTTATCTTTCATAGAACAGGGGTGATATTGAATACTTTTAAGAAGTCTTTTTGTTGAAGTATGAGCTTGTGGAAGCTTTGAACAATTATCTGTGGAAGATCGATACAGTTTGTTTAACAAATTCTAAGTGCCAAGTGAAAGACGTTTGGAGAGAAGGACACCTTGTAATGTATTTGGAACAGAGCTTGGCTATTAAAACAAACTTTCTTTATTTAAAATTTAATTTGAAAATGTGTACTTTAATCCTGGGGGAAGGGGATCCGGCACAGGTTACAAGGCCACTTGTTAACTAATTTATGTTTGAATGCAACTGTTACTGTGTTAAGCTGTGACTGGCCTTAAGAGACCTGCATCATTTTGTTTGTATTTCTAGGTGTGAGGGACAGAAAACTTTTTAGAGTGTTTTCCTTTAGTCTTAGTTTGACAGGAAGGGAAATCATCACTAGATAATGGTAAGTCAGGTGTCTTTATCATCGTTTATTATTTTATAAAAATGTCTCATTGTGAGAAAACTCTATCTGCTCGTCCACCTCACATTTCTGACTCCTCACAATCTGTATTGAATCACAGAATAAGCTACAATATATTTAATTTAAATTTCAGTTATGTACTGAATACAGACCTCCTGGTCCCAATTCACAAAAGAATGTACTTGCCTGTGCCAAGTGTGCCGATAATTCATGAGAAGAACAACTGCATGCACAAATACATCTCTGCAGAGATTCTTATTTTTTGCACACACAAAAGATGTGCTTTGTGTTCAAACTAGGTGAATTTCAGAGTTCATCCCTTCTTTTTTCATATTGTTTTTATTCCCCTCTTATAAGAACCATCATAGAGGATTTTGGCAGACATGGTGTCTACAAAATCAGGGGAATAGGGTTAAAATGAACAATTCAACATATGGAATAACGCCAGTTTAATACTGGACTGACCTATTTTGTAGATTTCCAGAAAACTTAGTACACAAAAATCACACAATCGATACGTTTAATGCAAACCTCTGTGTTCCAGTTTCATACAAATGTCAGTTCAAGCCAACAGAGTTATGTGCAGAATATTGTAGAAACAGTTTTAAATCTGCAAAAATGAGGAAGTTCACACATGTGGTTCGGTTCACTTGAACAGCATGCCCAGACTTTTGTGCATGTAATGTGACCCAAATCCAAAATCATTGCACAGTAAGGTGCATCCTTTATTAAGAAAGGGATGCAATCTAAAATGCACTTTCTTTGCAGCAGTTTCCCTGATCCTCATCGGCCCCATTTCCAGCCAGGCCAACATGGAAGTGCAACAAAGAAAATAGCTTTTTCTGCCAACTGCCTGTTTCACTGTACTCTAAAATATATCTTAATAATATAAAAGGCCAGATGTAGGTTTATCCGATGCTGTCATGCGCGGTAGAGGCTGCGCGGATGCACATAATGCATCCGCCAGAGGGAGGTGTTGCCTTATGATATACAGTGGGCAAAGTAGCACAGCTGTGCCTCTTCTCACCGCTAGAGGAAGCTGTAGGCATAGGATCTATAGCAATCCTACTGTAGTAATGAAAACCTGCACTTTGGAACGTGTACACGGGCATGTACACTAGTATACATATATATAGTCTATGTTCATCTCTGTTTATAGACCAAGAGAGTGCTTGTGTGTGTGTTTCTGTACCAGTGTAGGTGGCTGCGGAGCCCTGCGTGTGGTTTTTCTTTTCACCAGGACAGCTTTTATTTTTAATATAATACATGTCCTTGAAAAAGCGCATATATCCATACAAGAAACAAGTGTCTTGAGCACTTCTGAACAGGAATGGTCAACAAAGAGATATTGCCTTGGAGCGAGCTACGCCTTTCAAACAGAATAATAACGAGTTACCAAGGTATAACACTAAGCACAGGCATGCAGCCTTGCCATGTTATAGTGACTAGTAGCCTTTGCTGCAGAACTAGACACGGGCAACTGACTTCAAGTTTGGGCTGTACACTTTTATTCAGCAGAGAAAAAGACTGGAAAAGGCCTAGCTTGCCCTCTGCTAGGGTGGGATTTCCCTACATACATGAACTAAGGGTAGTCTATATCAGGAAGTCCAAAGTAAAAGTCTGTCTGTGTCCAAAATCTAAGCTTGCCTTCACAACTATCTGTATACGATGTGTAGGGATGTCCGCATCAAAATAAGTGTTCAAATAAAAGTTCAGAGCTTCTTCCAGCTCTTGGTTTGGAAAGGGTTTCCCTTCCCCATGGTTCAAGTTTGTTCACTATGCAAACGGGTTCCCTTCCCCAAGCTTTCAAGTCTTATTGCTTTTCCAAAACACAGTTCTTTGTGATACTTTCCAGCTCTTCTGGTTTGCTTACCTTTCACCAATTTCCCAAAGTACAGATCCTTAATTCCAGTTCACACCAAACTTCCTTTATATTCAATTACAAGCTTCTTTGCGGGTTTTTCAAGTGGCTTTCCCATATGTAGGTGTCCTCGGTCTAGGTGCAGTTGTCGGACCACACGGTCCACCCATCACAGGTCACGCAACCAACAGACCTTATTTACTTCTCCTTCATATGCATATTGCCACAGTTGCAGCTCTACAGTGGTGACTTATTCTCATTTCACATCCTGATGATGCTTTACCATCGCTTGTTTTGTCACTATTCATTTGTTGCACTTTCATATCTTTCTATGGCTCTTGCCAATGCTTGTTCTCTCAAGTGACACAGTTTCTTCATGGCGTAAGATTCCACGAAACTGCTTTCATTCATATCAGTTTTCAACAATACTTGTTTTCATTTGGATCGGTATTCAAAAGTGTTTTCTTTCTTGCTTTCATTCAAATCGTTATTCAAAAAGTGCTTGCTTTCCATTGGATCGGCAGACATTAAAGTTCTCACAAGTTTGACATGCTCCCCTAGCGCCCAAGTGTCCCCCTTGCTAGGTTGACTCACCGGTCAGTGCTTCTGGCGCTCCAGCGAGGCTTCCGGCCGCCACAAACTCACTCTCTCTCGTGCAGCGCCTCGCTCTGTCGCCACAGCGGCTCTCTGTGGCTTTGCTCCTGCCACCGATGTATTTCTCGTAGCTCTGGCCTCACTCTGAAGCTTTGCCTGGTCGCGCAGGTTCCCTTTCCGTGATTCGCTGCAGGCTTCCAGCTTCCATCAGTCTTGCGTCCTTCTGCATACACTCTGTATCTGACCGGAGCTCTCGAGCACTCTGTCTGCCATGCCGCCTTCCAGGAGAGGTCTGCGTTCCCCCAGCAGTCTGTAAATCTGCTTCCACAGCAGACTCAAATTTCACAATTCTTGCTGCTTTTAAACCTCGCGGCAGGTTGATTGGTCCGAAAAGGACTAGACTGCTCATTGCCTATTTGGAAGTTCTGCATTTCTCTTGCTTGCCTCCTCCTCATCCCAGTACATAACTGGTGTGTGTATGTGTGTGAATGAATAAAGAGAGGATTAGTTCTCTGGTTGGTCTCTTCCTCGTTCCAGTACCTAACTGGTGTCTATTGTCTATTAGGGAAAGATTTACAGGGAAATAGGGAAAGGACTGACAACAGCCTATAAAGGCCTGGGTGATGGTGGACTCATTGTGGAAGGTCAATGGGGGATACTGCGTCTCACCCAAGGGTGCCTCGTCTCCACTCCCCAAGTCTCCTCCACCCAGGAAATCCTCCATCGCATATCCATCCGCAGGGTCAGGATCCAATAGCAACAGCCTTTCCCTAGCCACCTGCGAGGAATATTTTGGTGAAAGAAGCGAGGACGCCTTCAGATTCTTCACATTACCCAGTTCGGAAAGAAGAGCTAAGGCCTGCAGTTCTCTCAGTGTCTTGGACTATGAAGTAGAAAACATCAGTGTCAAAGTTTGCAGTTTCCGAATCTACAGCATTTTTTCCTAATAGCCCAGATTACACTGATATCTGAAAACTAGAAACTGGTTGACGTCCAGCAAAGACAATGCATTTGAGACATACAATCTGTGTTGATCTTCCCCCCAGACACATCCATGTGCTGAAGATAACAGCCGGTTCCCTTGTCACTGCATCGAAAAGGAGGGAAGCAGTGTCTAGCTAGCGTCGCTTCCAGAAATGGTCCCAAGAAAGGACAGTGAATATATACATTAGGAAACCCTAGGCCAGAAAATTGGTTCCATGTGTTAATATCCCTGCAAAAATATTGCGATACAAAATATTGCCATGTTTTTGCAGCGATATTGACCCATGGACCCTGCGGGGGACACCCCCGCAACCTTCGCATTATTTTAAAATGTGCGGGGTCACCCCTGCATACCCGCTCCCACAAATGATCCCCCCCAAAAATATCACCTACGGCGAGACAAGCGGCCATATGTACAGCGATATTTTTGGTGGGGATATTTTGTAGTGATACCAGAAAATAATGGCCCAAAAATCTCCCACTACAGTCTAAGTGGATCCTTCCAAATATCTTCATTCATTAGTTCATTCATTTATGTTCGACTTGGACCATCGTCATTATACATATTTGTACATCTTTTTGTACAACTCCATGCACTTTAAGGATCATATTAATTTAAGGGACTGTCATTGACTCAAATATTGTGCTTTATTTTTGTTTGGAGGAGCTGGATGTATGAACCTAGTGAGAATCTTTCACAAATGTGATTATGATAAAAGATAGAAATACTACATTACCTTTTATAAGTGTTTTTGGTTTGCCAAAATAACTTTGAAAACACTTGCCTTTCTAGCATTTTATTAAAGAATTTCCTTGAAAGCCGCATGGGTCTGCTTGTTTTTAGAACATGTTCTTGCTCGGATTCCTTGCCACCCTTGTGTTTGTGTATTCATAAATCTCCATCTGCTTCTTCAATGTGTTCCACAATGAAGTGCCTCAGCCCCCGACGATTACACACCAGTCTCCCAAGTATCACATTGTGGACCCGAGAGAAAACATTGTGATTAAGTGTGAAGCCAAAGGAAAGCCTCATCCTAAGTGGGTATTGTTTTTTTTAATTAAATTTATATTTTCATGTTTTTCTGTTTCATCTTGTAATGTGCCACCAGCCATTGACAATATATCAGTATTTCATTTAATTTGATTTATAGTTCACCTTTGACAAAGTGCTGGTCCAGCTTTAAAATCAGGATGAGTTATTAATCAGAAAATAAAGTCAATTTAGTTATTCTTCTTCTCCACTAAATGTACAAAATTAGGGATTAAGAAATTGAGAATTTTTTATGAGTTGTATTCAATTCTTCTCTCTAAAGACTATCATGGATCTATTAACTTGTATGTATGCTGATTTTTTAAAATTGTATTTTCATGATTTCTGCTTGTGTTGTGTTCATGACTCTTTATCAAAATAAAGTATTTATGATGAATATTGATTATTACAATGGATTGACAAAATAGCAGGAGATGGCGAGAGGAAAGTAGATGAGATTTAGGAAGGTAATAAAAGACCGCCTGTCAAGTAGGTAGAGGATTTCCAAAGCTTTGGGGCAAGCCGGGAAAAGGAATGGAAATGGCAGGAAGCACATAGTGGGTTTGGAACATATACATCGGGATGGGGGGTAAAGAGACTAAGCCAGGGAGTAAATAGTAATAAGAGAAAAGAGGAATGGGGGCAAAACTTCAGATCAATTTATAGATGAAACAAAGGTAACTGAACTGAAGCTGGGGGAAGAAGGGAAGCCATTTCCAGGACACATGTGAGAATTAATGGACGCTGCTGGAAAAGAAAAAAGATAGCAACGTTGAAGATGAACCAAACAGGGTTGGGAGGAAGGCAAGAGAGCTAGCATAGGCATAGAAGCCAAAGAGACACAGTCATCAAAATAATGAGAGGAAATTAAGAATGTTGGTGGCCTAAAATGTTAGGTAAGGAGGGGTTTTATAAATCTTATAACGTTGAAAACTACAGATGTAAGTAACTGATAAAATACATGTCGAGGAAGTGAGAGATGAGTCAGAGAAGAAAATAATGTTATTTTTTTGAGGAATTGAAAGGAGCGTGAAGAGAATGAGTAAGGGTTTGTTAGCGGTCAAGTGGTCCGAGATGGAGGCGTGAGGTTCCCTAGGGCAGGAGAAAGAATAGAAAGATCCATCAGAGAGTCTTCCAGAGGGGCTGGGGAATGGAATAGAGATAACGAGAGGCCCAAGAACAGAGCCTTGGGGGACACCAAGGATACAGAGTCGAGTGATTAGAAGGTAGGATGAAAGTCAGAATAGAACAGAACTGAAAATGTCAAAGAAAAAGTGTGATCAGCAGAAGATGGTGATGGACCATCACAAAACCAGCAGACAGAATGAGGAGAATAAGCGATGGGAGATTAGTGTGACAAGCAAAAGAAATAACTCTTATGGCCTGGAGAAGAACAGTTTCAGTGGAGTGATCAGAACAAAAGCCAGTTTGAAGAGCATGGTTTGAGTCCAGGTAAAGAGATAGTTGTGTGTAGACGCACACTTAAGGAGCATAGTGAGAAAACAGTGAAGTGAAATTGGGAAATAGTAAGCAGGGCAAGATGTACCAAGCAGGTGTTTTGGAAATTGGCAAGACAATGGCATGTCTGTAGGAGAGAAGGAAGCTGTCGATGCTAAGAGAATGCCACAACATTCCACTGCTGCGCGTTAGACCTTTTCAAAACGACTGCCCAGCAGACGCGCAAATAAGAACGCTGGCGCACAAAATGAGAATGCCTCTTGTGTTTCTCATTCCATTCCAAAAATAGGGTAGAATTAGCGAATTAGAAGATTCAGATGATATTCCCCTTCAAGGACTGTCTCCCAAAATGTGCTCCCTGCACGCACTGCTTGGAGGGGCTAATGTGGCAATCATTAAGATATGCTGAGAGGCAACCTGCAGGTCAGTTACGCTTGCAGCCTGGGCTTCCTGCTTCTCGTATGCCCCTTCTGTATATCTGGGAACTTGCAGGTAGGTCCTTTCCAGAGGCTTTGAGAGTTTCCACGCTGTATTGGAGCGTTTCTGTTTTTCGTCGTAACTATGTTTCGTATTTCTTTTGGGGCGTGCTGTTGAGTGCCTAAAGGATTATTTGGCGGAAGAAACAAGAGGGTTGCAAATAAATAGCAAACACTACCGGGAACTATAATTAGGACATAGGGATCAATATTGACCTCTTCACAGCCAATCAGAATTCTCGGAGTGTAGTGTTATTGACTGCATGACGCACAATCCAACTTCAGAAGCAGCACAGAATCAACAGAAACTAGTTAAGTAGCACCTTCGACCCCACCCCCCCCTCTTTTCTATGTCAATCCACTGTGAGACGGGAATGGAATCAAGAGAGACACTGTCTCAAATGTAACAGCTTGAAAGCCTTTATTATCAAACTTTGTGGTGTTGGCGCAATGCCTACCTGTCCCTAACTCTAATGGGATTATTCCCTCAACTGATGCTTCTAAGGGCTGTTGATGTCCGTAAATCTGGTCTGACCTGGCAGGTTTAACACCACCCGCCTGCAGGCGGACATGGAAACACTGGCACTGTCATAGACGGAGCCGGTGTTTCCATGGGCCCCATACCCATGGAGTCCCATGGGACTCCATGGGAATGGGGATTTACCGATTTCCGCCTCCGGAATTACCGGGTCACTGGGGTTGTAATGCCGCGGTGATTCCGGAGGCGGAATGGTAATACGAGTCTGGCGGTAACCTGCCGGAAATTCTGGCACGGTTACCTCCGGACTCATAATGAGGCCCATTGTCTTTTGCAGGCCTCTTAGGGTTCCCTTCCCCAAGCCTAGGCACCTCTAGTTTCAAACAAAAGTTCACATTGTTAGGATGCACCGTTTCGACACACAGTTCTTTCCATGGGGTAGTGTCCGAGACTTTCAAAAGCGCCGGCTTTGGCTCTTCTGCTGCGCGAGCACTCTGACTTCTGACCCCTCTCTTTGTACCTTTGGTCTGACACCTTTCCCTGCATAACCCTTTCCACTCTGGTTTTTATTTGCTTTCACCTTTCTTTTGTTTTGCTGTGCACACCTGCACCCTCTTTTTCTCTTTACTGTGCTTCTTGTACACTACTCTTGTCTTGCACATTCTGTTACTCTGTTCCTTTGGTTGCGCACCCTTGCACCTTCCTTTCTCTTTGTCGTGCCTCTTGCACGTTCCCTTTTCATTCTTTGGGTCATTAGTACCCTATGTTCCTGCTTTAGGGTCTCTTGCACCCTTTTTCCTGCTTGCAGGTTACTCGCACCCTCTCTTTGCTTTCTCTCGCTTTTACTTTCACTTTTCCAGCCTGTCGGGTCACTCACACCCTCTTGCCTGTTTCGGGTTACTTGCGCCCTCTCTTGGCTTTCTCACTTTCAGTCTCTTGGGTCACTCGCACCCATTTCCCATATATTCTTTACAGTTCACTTTCCTCTTATCTCTCTTTACTTCTGCGCCGCTAGCGCATCTTTCTTTCTGCTTTTCTTTCTCTTGCTTTCCACTTACTTTCTCTTCTCTCTTTCTTTCTGCTTTCTTGACTTTTGTGCCGCTTACAAATCTTGACAGCTTCCACTCCCGCTCCAGCCACATTGCACGCTCCCGACTATCTAGCTTCACTTTCACGAAACTCACCGAGAAGCGCAGCGCTGGCGAGCGGTCTACCCGGGATACACTGGGTCGAGGTCAGGGTCTCACCACCTGCCCCTCAGGCTCGTCCCAAGGGAACAAGCATTTCTCTGGGCTCGGCCAGCAGGTCGCAGTCTCCCTCACTTTGGCACTCTGGAGACACAGCTCCCTAGCCACGCTGCAGCCTCTCAAACACACTGGGCCAGCGTCTCGGCACACCAATCTCCTACGGGCTCTCCAGGCTTCTCCCACTGCAGCTTCCTGCTCCTTGGCTCTCCTGGTCTGAGCAGCAAATCCAGCTCACTCATACTCTTGGGCAGAACAACATCTTTTATACTGGTGTAATGTCAATTGGAGTCAAGTGGGAATAGTCAGAATAAAGTGCCTGAACTTGCCTGACTCTATTAGTAGGACAATTCAAAGGTTTTACATGGTAGGCCTCTCATGGTATTCCTATGTTGTTTGCCTGGGTAATCCTCGTTGCTCCTGATCGCCTCTTCTTCATCCCAGTATGTATTGGAAATGGGGAGTGGGAGATGGGATGTGATTGGAAATACGCCATTATGGCTGCGGGAGAGTGGGTTGGTGTATAATTGGGAAAGGGGGAATACCATGTCTCACCCTTGGGTGTTTTCCCCCCGAATCCCCTGCAGCCCTCCACTACAGTAATCCTCCCTCGCTTGTCTGTCCCTCTGAGAGCACTGGTTTTAATAGTACTTCCTAGGATCTAAATTAGGGGAAGACAAACAGGTGTTAGGGATAGAGTCATGCATTATCTTTCCCACTCACTTGCCGGGTTTTGTTCCGGTGTGACACCCTTGTCTCCCTCTTATATTAGGGACAATGCGACCTGCACACCCCACAGAGGCTTCTGGCATCTCCTCTTCCTTGCCTACTGCCCCCTCGTGATACCGTGCCTCCCCCGGGGTATCCCCATGGCCACAACCCTGGACCCCTTTACTCAGTTTATCCTCTTTTGCTCGTCTACCCCCAGGATTGGGATCCAAGAGCGCTGGCCCTCCCCAGGCCACCTGAATAGTGGATTCTCGGGGTCTAAATGGGAGAATACCCCTAGGTTTCTCACACCACCTAAAAGAACCCAAAGTGACATGCCATGGCCCAGGAGGATAGCTCAGCAGCATCATGCTTGCCTTGGAAGCAAGACAGCACAAAGCAACACACAGGTTCGATCCCCGGGTCCGCGCTTAGAAACCTCTGGGTATTTAAGCGCATTATAAATATGCAACTAAGACAAAAAAAAACAATTAGGCCAGCACCTCGATGCCTGCGGGCTGTGTGAGCGCTTTAAAAATGCAAATAAAAATAAACACCTCCCCCATTTTCCCCACCTTCTGTTTACTTTACTCACTATTAAAATAACGTGTTTTATTTCACAACTCCCAAACCTATAGAGCTATTACATGTAAAGGCTAATAGACATATAGACCTCAGGAGGGGTCATTTTGACTAGCAATAATTACCCTTCTCTATCTCGCAATAATAACCCCCTCCTTCATTCTATAAGGCAACATTAGCAAAAACTATATGTGCATGTAAAAGTCCAGTTTTCCCATTTTATTAATTATTCGTTAAGCCTATGAATGCTTTATTTATTTTTTGAGCTAGCCAATGCTCTGACTATCAGGCAGAAGATGTAGGCAATGTGCAGCTTCCCAGACGTTTTGGACTACAAGTCCCATCAGGCCCCGGGATCTAGTCAACGGTAGGTGATCATGAGAGATGTAGGGCAGGATATCTGGAAAACAGTGCCTTACCTTCGACTGCTCTAGGCCCAGCCCTATCACCCACTGCAGTTCCCTCACCTACCACCTCTTGACTGGATCATAGGGTGCCCCTGTCAATGCCATCCAATTGAAAGAGCTCTGTTCGCAGCGAGTTGCATTTTGTTGCAGAGGAAGTCATAAAGTTCCATGTTTGAAAAATACGGAAGTCACTATTTGGCTAGGAAAGCTAGTTGTCTCAAGACCTCACTTTTTCCAAGTCTAAGAATAACACATAACACAAATTAAAGATTGGATTTGTGGAGCTCACATTCCAGCCAGGGTGGAGGGGCAGATAACAGGATAGATTCCAGGAAAGTGAAGATGCCAGCATCATGTCTGAGAAGACATGTTTTGAACACAGGTTAATCTATGGAAGAGTTTGTCTTCATGGCTTCCATTTTTCTGAATGTGTTTGGGTTTGTCTTAGACTTTGATCTTATGGTTTGGAAGCTGGTGTCTCCTCTAAGCATTCTTCTGTTGGTGGTCTTATCCCTGAACTGTGAAGGGAACGTTGCATGGCCAGCTGTGCTTTATAATAGGAGTTGAGTCTGGCTAGCCTTTGAAAATCGCTGCTCCAAGACGCAGATACTGTATGATAACGATGCATCTTTTAGTTTAGGAGTTTATGAAGATTTGGGTCTAATTGACCTAAAACATTTGACCCAATCACATTTGATCGAATTTATTTGACCTTTTTTTGGTCAAAAATGTGGGGGGAGACCCCCGCAAACCCCCCACCCCCACTTCCCCTCAACCTAATCTATACACTTACCCACCCCATATATATATTTAATAAAATGTGACCGGAAAAAATTTCAAAAACATTCGATGAAATGTTTTAGGTGAAATGTTTTTAGGTCAATTATGCCAAAACCGTTTGTGAAGATAATTTAGTTAGCAGTGGGAAGGCATGCGTGCAGCACGATTGACTGTGGGCATATCAGTGGATTAGAAATTGTGTTTTTCAGCAATAATACCTCAATCATTGGGCTATACCAAGTGGTAGCCGCCCGGGGGTGTGAGTTCATTGAGATGTTACCATGCAGTAGATACAGCCTATGAAACGGTGTATTGCTGCTAATACCACACACTGATTGTGAACTCGAGTGCAGAGAGCAATTATTTTCTCTAACAGTATGGGCTGTAGGGCGCACACAAACCGTTGTTAAAGGCAAAACACAATACTCCTAAAATGGCCAGCATGGAAAAGGAAGCTGGGGCTTTTTGAGAAGCCCCTCTTTCATTTTGATGGCTAGCCAGGGCGGTCAGTGGCCCGCAGCATCGAGGAGCGAGGCGATGGACAAACAGGTGGTGAGGTGTCCCTGCTGGGACAAGGTAAGTCGGGGCCATCGGCTAGTGTGGGGGATTCGGTGGCTGGGGATCAGCAATGTGGGATAGCGCAGGAGCTAGGCAGTGAAAAAGTAATGTGGGTGCGAGTTGGTACAGCTTGATTAGAATCCGGGCTTCGATAAGTAGGGTCAGCCCAGGTTCTGAGCAACCAGATTAGCTATATCGCCCACTCAAGGTGGCAGTGCATTGTAGCAAGGCAGTATGGGTAGGTGACACCGCGACAGCAGATCAGTCGGCATCTGGATAAACGGAGCACCATGTTTTTCTAAACATACCCCTGCAGAATCTATATAATTACTCCTAACTCACACTTAAACAACATTTTGTAGTAGCCATTTGTATATGGGTGAGTAACTTGTTTAGCTGAAACCACAAAAATTTGAGTTTAGTTTACGTGCAGTTTCTAATCCTAATTTTTTCCTTCTGCCATTGAAAGCTTTTCCTGGACTCGAAATGGGACACATTTTGATATAGAGAAAGATCCCCTGGTCACGATGAAGCCGAACTCTGGGACTCTGGTTATTAACATCACCAGCGGCAGCAAAGCAGAGGCCTATGAAGGGGAGTACCAGTGCACCGCGAGGAATGAACGTGGCACAGCGGTTTCCAACAATATCGTCATAAGGCAATCTAGTAAGTGCAACTCGGTATATGGACCCTATTATTTGCTCCGATACATTTCTCAGCCAATCCAAATGGAGTGATTTCATATAGGAACCAATCGGGTTCGATGCTGCAGCCAAGTCTGAAGAACCTTAGAGCACACACACACACTCCTGAAGCAGTAGTATTTTTTTTAATTTGAGAGCATTCAACAATACCAGCATGATTCAGAGTCTAATGAAGTGTTGTATCAGATCAACGATTTAAAATATTTCTTAGTTAGGTTGTTTTTTTTTAGGCACTTAGCTTTTCAACATGGTGTTCAGTACAGTGTTAGAAAAACGTACAGTGATTGGTTAGAATGGCCACGTATGCTTGTTTCTGTGCCAATCATCTGCCTTGCACTCTAAGGATAATTGATAAGTATGTATTGGAGCTTTGCATATCTTAAGATTGGTGATGGATATATTTATCCCTAGGAAAGCTACAATCTCAGGCACAGGGAACATTTTCTTTGTCCCCTTCATTTATTCACTGCCATGAACCTTTCTGTTTAATTATTCTCTTATTTTTTCTTTTCTTTGGAAAAAGACATCTTTTTAATCATCAAAGAGATCTTGTTAGAAGGTAACTGTATGTCACTGATGTCCCGGCTGCATGAGAGCACTTCCCCCCCTCTAACTTTTCCATCGAAACAAAGCCCACAAAGCTTTTCCCAATGAGGTTCTGTATTTTGTTTGACTTTTCCCAAAGCCTTCACCGATGGGTAGTGTAAAAAATATTGCCACAAAAGTGCCTGATTTTATAAAACACAGCCCGATGATGAACCTTTAAATGCAGAATTCAATATTCAGCAACGTCAACCCCTGCCCTGGTTGACATTCAATTAAACAGGTGTTGAATCTTTATATAGTGCAAAGCCACGCTATCATGCACAGTGAGTGAGAGCGTGTCCATATACGTTAAATTACGCCAAATAATGATAACAATCTGAGTACTTAATTTGGAGTAGTATCCTATCACTGGCTAAACATTGTTTTGTCACTTTCCAAAAGATTGTTCCACTGAAATAAGTAAGGAATTGTTGAACCATATTAAAACACCCTGCAGATATTGTCCTACTTCTGACAAAATGGTTGATCGACAGAGATATCTCCAGGTCTTAAATCTGTGAGCATTGATTTTCTGCATTACCCATATTGACTTTTCCCTGAATTTCTCAACATTCATGCGGGAACACAATCCCCTTCCTCCTCCATTTTGATTTTAAGAAAATCGCCTTACAATTTTTTAGCAGCAGGCGGATCCCATCTTTAATGAAGGAAAGTCTTAGTTTTTTTTAAAATGCTAAATGTACTTACTTTTAAATGTGATTGTTATTTTTACGTATGAAATCCTTGACATTTTGCTATTTGAAACTGCTCTCAAATTCATTCTGGACAAACTTCAAAAGTACATAACAAGACGATCTCTGAGGTCATCAAACAGAAGACTTCTCGCAACCCCAAAAAGTGCCTGGTACCCTGAAAAATTGCCTCACAAGAAAATGCATCCTTTGCCTCCTCAGCCCAAGCTGCCAACTTCTGGAACTGTTCACCCAATGCACGTCCAGCACCTAGAGGGCAATCTAGCCTTCAGTTATGGACTGAAAAACAAACCTGCCCCTTCCCCCCACCCAATGAAAGTCTAAACCTGTAACACCTGCCTCTACCGACCCTTCACACCATCACTAGTGGCAAGATACCCCCTGGTTCAATGTGCAGTTTATAAGACTTTAGATAGGTAAATCAATTAATACTTTTCTCCTGATGTTCATTGACCTAATAAGTGCAATTATCTACAACAATATTCCTGGAGATATAAAGTATTGCTCTGGTGGATACTTAATATGTTCCTCACAGATGTGGTCAGCATATTAAATAAGAACAGTGTGTTAAAAACAATCTTGAATAATTGAAATTCTAGAATAAAATGATGGAAGCAACCACCCTGTTTCAGAGATATTAAGAAAATACTCAACAGCAGCAATAAAGAAATAGTGTGAGAAAAATATAAACATTTCATGCATATTACAGATGGGGGAAAAGGGTATCCAGTGATTTTACCAAAACATTTTTTCGTTGGATATTTTTAGACAATCCTTTGAAAAAAATACTGATTTTTAAAAATATATATATTTATACATGGGGGTAAGGGCTTAAAACAGGTAGGGAGGGGTTTGTGGTGGGGATAAAACATAGGGAAACAGACGGCTTTGGGGACTCACCCAAATAAAAACATCAATCTGCTGCTTTTTTTGATGGATTTTTTTAGGCAAAAAAATCCATCGGAAAGATTTTTTTCTGTAAAATCACAGGTAACTGGAAAAAAGTATAATGGGAATATTGATGTACGCCAGCTAGAGCAAGTCCGGTGAAGGTTTAAATGCATCCAAACCAGAAGTATGCAGGCAGTGCAATTAAAACACAAATATTTTCCACAATTGAACCAAACTATTATTTTTAAAAAACTGCAACAAAAAAACATTAGAGTAAAACCGATGGTATTCATGAAAAGTTAACCAGTCCTAAAATATATATTTTTGTGGTAGTCCAGAGTAGTCTGTCATTTTGCACAGGCCAGTGAGGGTCAGTCTTTCTTCAAGATAGTTCCTATCAGATGTTTTCTTTGAAGCTGTGAACTGTGAGAAACCTGAATGTGTCTCACCCGCTAGTCCCCCGGGATCTGTCATCCAGTAGGCCAGGACACGGCCATCGCTATTGGATCCAGTTCCTGGGGGTGGACCAGTGCCGGAGGGTCACATGGATGAGGGGTCTTCGGGGAGAGGAAGTGAGACCCCGAAGGGTGAGACACAGTATCCCCCTTCCTGTAATACCTTCTCCCCAACCTTACTGGTAGGATACCTAGAAGTTCAGCCCCCCCCTTTCCCGCCACAAACCCTTTCTCACAGACAGATCATCATGAGCAACAACAGACTAACACCAGAGCCATATACCTGACATGTCCCAACACCCTGGTCAGGCAAGGTCAGGCAATTACTAATCATTACACACACCTGACTCCCATCACACATCCCCACACGGATTAAAGGTGGAGCATGAAAGCACACTTTGCGCGAGGAAAAGCACACAAGGAAGCAGCAGTTCCAAGATAGCGATTTAACACAAGGAGAAAGGCAGCGGGACCGGAGGGGGTTGCAATGAGAGATGTGCCCTTGACCTCTAGAAACCGTTACTTTCATGAGCCTTGGAGAGTGAGAAGCCTAAGACCGGGAACCGATGCTGATCTGTCCTACACTGCATCAAAGGTATCCGGGGTGCTCCCGTGTTGATAACCCATGCCGGGGGGAGCGACTGCAACCGTGGTACTGTCCTTGGCTCCTGCAAGAAAGCCATGCCATTAATAGCAGCACAGCCGATGAGTCGGAGAAACCGATACAAAACCAGCTTATGTATGAACCAAGGTTGAAAGCGGCAACATTGTATGAAGAAATCCACAAAGCACAGTGTTTGAAGTGCATGTGATGAGAGGTGCGAACAAGTGGAAACTAAAGGAGTGAATGTACTTTGAAAAGGCTAAATAAGATACCGGGTACAGAGTGGTCCCGCACCACGTGGGTGCTCATTCGAAGGTCTCTGTAAGGTATCCAACTGAATGGTAACTGCATTGAAAAAATGTAACTTTGTATTGAAGTGGTCCTGCGACCGGTAGAGCTAAACCATGTGCACATCCGAAAGTCTTTGATAAGTATAAAGTGAACTGCAATTGGTCCAAGCCCGGCTGAGGGAGACTAATTGAATGTGAAGAAGGGATCTGAGCCTGGCTGAGGGGGATCCAGGGTGAACCATGAGTCATCGGAGAAGAAATACTTTTGAAATTGTAAAATAAAGGGATCTGAACCCCTCTGAGGGGGATCCAGCCAAAGATACCCAAATCATATAATTATAAGAAGGAAAGAACTTTCTATTTTTGTTTTGTACATCAGGCCCTCCGAATCAAGAGACTTTGGTGGAAAAGAGGTTTGAGCATAGAAGGCCCTGATACTGGAATTAGAACTGTGTCCTCGTGTCAAGAAAGCCAGAGTGTGTGCTTGGTTCGAGTGAACCACCTTGCCCCGTGCTGAAACGTGGGGAAGGGAGGCCAAAGGCCCGAACATCCTGACTTATCATTTTGTTTGCACATTCCCCCACATTATTTGTAAATTAGCGCTAAGGATTGGCAATAGCTTTTTTAGTATAGGGTCTTTTATTTTGACAAGACTCCACAAGCACTGCATTCTTTATTATTTGATGGTCGTAGCTTGCTCCCATCTTAGATTTATGTTTAGATTAGGCCTTTATCACACCCCTTTGAAAGTTCAATAAGCACGCTTGAATTGTGGTCACTTGTGTCTGTCTTACTTCAATACCAGGCCTTCCTTACATAACCCTAATCCAAGTGATTCCATGTCTTGTTCTCCTGTGCTACAGCCACTCCAGGTCTTCAGGATAACCGAGTATGTAAATAACTCTCTGTTCTTTGTGGGTGTGTGTGCTTGCGCTGGGACCAGCTTAGAACAAGCACACACCTCTGCAGGTTTGTATTTGCTTGAATCAATGATCTCACCCAGAAGAAAGGAAGGCGCTTTATACTTTGCATTTGGCAAATAATCACTACAAACCGCACAGGAAATTATGCTGACAAATAGGTAAATGCACAAATCACATGAGCATAGTTCTTCACGCACGATGAAGGGAAGAAAAGTGGCAGGAGACTTCATATGACCTCTGATTATTCTTGGGAACGTGAGTGGAATAAGTAAGTGTGATGAATCCTGTGATGTCGTCCCTTCTCCCCGAGGCCGGAGACCCTTCTCATGAGGCCAGGGAGGTGAAGCAGCCACCCAATAGTCCCTCAGGGGTGGTACTCAGCAGAGGATCTGATGAGGATGGATTCCCCCTCTAGGATACAGGGAGGACATCATGGGCCAATGCAATATTCCAACCACTTTCACACCTCCCTCCTTACCTTCTTTTAATCCTGACAGCCTCCACATGTACTTGTGTCAACCCTTCCATACGTGTAGTTCTAGGACGAGGAAGAGCAAGGCTGACTATGTTGGATCTACAGGACAAACTACTGTGACGAGGAAGAGGCGTGGAGCCACCATGCAACACTCGAAGAACTGGGTGGAGCATTCTAGTGGTTAAATCTCAAGCAGCTCAAATATGGAAGAGGGACTAACATTGCTGTCTGTCCCTTCTTGGAGGCACCATGAGCGGGGGTCCTTTCCCGTGTCAGGGAGAGCGGAGCCTGTAGCAGTGGACCGGAATGTGGTGGGGAGGTCCAGGCATCCCTACTAGCTTCACCCATGGCAGAAGTGCTGGAACCGGACACAGCAGTCTGCCCCGGCACAGGAGGGTGTCACACAGCAAGGCCGAGCAGGTACGCACGGAAGTGAAGCAGAACTGCGTAACACAGACGAAAGCGAAGGAGAGCCGTCAGAATTCGTAAAGAGACCCGAGAAGGAGGCGGACGACTGGGAACTCAGAGAGAAGGTACGGGGATGCCCAGGGGCCTCTGGGTCATGAGAGAACACAATATAAAGGGGTCTGAGACTCATATCTGAGAAGCCAATGTAAAGGGGTCTGGGGCCCACAGATATGAAGTCAATACGAAGGGGTCTGGAATCAGTGTATGATAAACCATTTTGAAGGCGTTGGGAACCCAAAGTCAGGTAATCAATATGAAGAGGTGTGGGAGCCGTGTGTGAGAAACCATTGTAAAGGGGTCTGAGACCCAAGGCAATCCCTGGCAGGAGAGTACACTACACTGGACAAGAGAAGCCTGAGAAAGGCCAGGTGATGGGAGACGTTTCCCCTACTTTGTGAACCATACCCATCTAGAAGAAGGAAGTCATTCTTCTGGACCCAGAAGAGACAAATCTAGATTAGTTTGGTTATAAGTGTAGGGGATAGAAGTAGGGTTTTGACACTGGACGGTGGACACTTTATTTTCAGACATTGTGACATTCCCTTAGTGTTTTGTTGAGACAGGGACATCTCTTAGAGTTAGGGATAGCTAGGTCTCCTTCCTTCTTTTGGTACAAATAAGTCTTTGCCCAAAAGCATGCCACCTGTGTGTCGGTCTCCTCCTTCCACACCCTTGCATAACGCAATTGTTTTCAACTTGTTCTCCTGCCTTCATCTTTCCCCCTCTTTGGAGCTGTGAGGCCTTTATTTTGGAAGATGGTATCATGGCCCATGTGTGGAAGTGGGTCTGGTTGGCTTCCACGCAGAGCTTCGACCACATGAATTGGGGACAGTTTAGAAAATACCAGAGTAAGGTCAATACTGACAGAGTAGTAAGAGGGTGGTGTGAGAAGCCTGGAGAGTAGCGATGGGCTGGAATAATATTGCAACTGGACTAGGATATGTGGATGCAGTAGGGTGTGACCTACAGAGCAAAGGGTACAGGGAGGGGCGACCGAAGGAACTTGAATGCATTTGCAGTGGTAGCACAGTGTAGAGTTTTCAAGTTTGAACAGACACCAAGATTCGAAGCAAGAGATAGGAGCATAGGCAGAACAGGAGAAATGAGGAATAACGAAAGGAGACAAACCACCATAGAAGAAAATATAGTGTGTTTGCTGCATGTATGTTTCAAAACTTTGAAACTTTTGGAGAGATCACCAAATAACTTTGCATGAGTTTGCTATGAAAAAGTGACCCGGCATCCCCGTGGGGAAAGGGGGGCAAGATGGTCTCTATAGACTTCCTGCTCATTGTCACCGTTGGCTAAAAAAATAGGCATTGCACAAACTGATTCAAGTCACAAGCACAGACAGTCTGGAAAATTCTCATAAAGAAAGAGGACATTGAGGAGGAATTTTTGACTGGTCTCTAAAGAAAGGCTGGACTGGATCCTGGGGTCAGTGTCTGGAGTCAAGCAAACGGAATCAGGGGATGGAAATGTGAGAGAAAGGAATGAAAAGGGCATGGCAATGGTAGGGCAGACGAGGCCAACACACTTGGACAGCAGAGCTATCTCTCACCCTTAACTAAAAATAAGGCCCTGCGACCAAAACAGATGCATGAAATAGCACTAGAAACTGACAGCAGTCTATCGCGGAGTGAGTGTCTTGTGACCAAATGTTATCACAATAAGCGGAATCTACCTGGTCACTGGAGATGAGGTTTGGAACAGAATTGTGTCAAAATACCTGCAAAGCGGAATCATGAAAGATGTGCAGGTCCACTGATGAAAGGAAGTGTCAGTTGACCCAGCTGGAAGCACTTAGGAGTAACCTCTGGAACTTGGTGTTTGGTTTGAGAGAAGGCAAGGTTGCGAAGACTGACTGGATTATGTAGTGTCGTTTTTTTTTCTGTAATTGCACATTCAAGTTTGTTGAAATTTAACAGTCTTTACAGAACAGGGGATACATAGCCAGAGGTCAAAGTGAGTAGAGTCTCAAAAGTGCCGATGTACCATGTTTTCAGATAGGGAACGACCACAATTCCCATTCTGTGTCAGTAGGATCCGGGACACAATTAGAAGATGGAGTTTATTTGACAATTCATCCAGAGATATCTAGATTGAGGCAGGACATTTAGGCATGTAAGTGGCTGATGAAAGAACCCGTGAGGATTCTCCGAAACACCCCCTTCATACCTCCATTGCAGGATTATGACGGGTGATGCTGAAAATCCCTGGAAGCATTTTTATTTCAACGTATCTATGATTGATCTTGGGCATCCAAGGAAGGCTATCAAGCTTGTAACAGCTACAGAAAAAGTGTAGTAATCAGCATCTTAAAACTATACATCAATTCATATTCAAAGCAGAGGTCCTTACTGGTTATCCTATATGTGGAAGAGCGTTGGCATAACAGGCATGTGGGCCGGTATGGACTTTGTGCAGCATCGCAATGATTCTAGCCTTCAATTAGGAAGTAACGACAAATGAAATGTGATGGCCTTCTAACCAATAGCAATAGACAAAAGACTCCTACTGGAATATTTCATTGTCAATTAAGCTAAACTACTATTTAAATAGTTATATAAAGATTGCATCATTTCATCTCAGAATAATATTTAATGTAAAAAATTATATTGAAAGTATGAAAAGCCACATTAATAATTTTGATAAATTCATAAATTCATTTAAACAGATAATTAGATAAAATGGCACTGAAGGATATAGCCAAGGCTAGAGGAATAAACCAACATAGTCATACAAAAAATACTAACAAAAATCATAATACAACACTCTCTCCTATGAAGACAAACATGATCAACCAAACACTGAAGCACACATTTGAACAAGAAACCAGGCTTTCTCTTTTTAATTGTACTGTTTCTATTTTATCATCATTAATCACACATTCTAAAAAGTGTTTTGTGCAAAACAGAGTTTTCATTTAAATAAATAGTCCCATATTTTCATTAGCTTGTGTTGTAACTCAATATTCTTGACATCAAAGGTCCTCATTTATTATTGTATCACCTGAACTCTAATATGTTACTTCCATTATCATTGATGTCACCTAAGACATGACCACTCTTTCCAAACTACACCATAGTCTAACACTCAGAAACCCTGATCATATACTGATAGCCGGTGTGGAAACAAGCTCCGTTGACATCAGATCCTTGGGAGAGTCTCCAAATCACATGTTTTCCGATTTGACTTTCAATTCAAGATAATGTCTAAGTCAACCAACTATTAATTATGTGCAATGTTTCACGTAGGGTCTCCTTTGTGGACGAAAGAGAAACTTGACCCGCTCATAGTTCAAGAAGGTGCTTCCCTCGTGTTACCGTGTCGACCACCACTTGGATTACCACCGCCGATCATATTTTGGATGGATAATTGTAAGTATTTTAAGATCCTTCATATAAGATGTTGTTGCTTCATTTCCTTGTCAGACTGTGGATAAACCTCATGCTAAGATCGTATCTAGAATTTGGTACACGCTATGCAAAGCCTATAAACACAGGCCAACATAGAGCGGCTGTGTGGGTTGACTTGCGATGTAACGGAGCAGGGTGGCTATAGAAAGGCAGTATCTTCTCTCGAAACAAATTGCAAAGGCGAGGAATGGAGAACTGTTTCAGACTTTGTTAAAAAAGACCTCTATGGTCACGTGTTGTCAGAACCACCCTTAGTTCATGAAAAGTAGTTCTCACCACCAACAAAGGTAAACAATGTACAATTTCCTTGATTATTTTCATATTCATTTACGCTACAGGAAAACCGAAAAGTCCCAAGTTCTAACCAATGATCTGGGCTCTGAGCATATGACCACCTAAAGGGGATTCACTCAGTTTTCACCCCACAAAAATAAAAGAATTAGCAGATGGATATTAGAGGTAGCATTTGAAGGAGAGGGGGCATATAAAACGATGGGGGCATGGAGGGTTTCTGCCTCCTAAGAGGTAGGGGGGCAATTCAGACCAAAAAAGCATAATCATTTGAAGAGGTATGGGAAGAATACACTTTAAGACACAAAATGTCCTAATACATGCTTCTTTCCATGGCCAGCATCACCTAACATCTCACAGGTTTTACAACCATTTGCAACCCCTCACACAGCAGGTACTAGCCTTCGTTTTAATCCTGTAAAGGGCATAACACCTATTCATCGCACTAGCCTACACTTCATATCTAAATTTACCGGGTAGTTTTGGGGCTGTAGCTTGATGGTGTAATTGATCTGTTAGTATGCTGCGGTCTACCTAAAACTAAATCACAGGCTGCAGTACAACATTGAAAAGCACACAGCGATGCAAGGCCACACTCACAGCGGTTTCACACTTTAAAAGGGCCAAATTAATATGAAATAATGCACTCTTTGCCAGTGCAGCAATTTAGAGGACCCGAGAAGATTGCATATACATCGCCCCAAGGTCCCTCCCCATGGTCTGTCACATGCCGGTTAATGTAGACCTAACAATGTGCACATACACTGAACAAGATGGTGACCATTCCTTATTTATGTTCTGGCTGGTTGGTCAGCATCATTTGGACTGTGTGTCACCTTGGGAAAACATTAATTTTCAAGTTATCCTTATAAATCATGAATGACAAAATCCTTAACTAAGCAACTCGTGCCATGTATAACATCAACTTCCCCATGGTCCCCAAGCCAGTTGGCTCCCTGTGCGCAACTGGTTCCTCTATACATTTCTACTGCTTGACTCCCAATGTATTTACGGGCATGACCCTCATCCATCTCCTGGGCTCCCCATCTTGCACCTGTCTGAATTTCTCCATCCCTCTCCCCCCCTGAGCATCTTCTTGCTTTGGCTAATTCTCAATCTTGTCCCTTCACTAGAACTCCTTTCCTCCTGTTATCAAAAGCACCACCATCATTTGTGCATTCCAGGTGGCACTTAGACTCCATTTCCAAATCCATGAAGGTGCCCTTACACCTATATGTTCCACCTCTTTCCATCAATGTGTACATATATATTTTGGCACTCCTCCCTGGTCACCACTCTTAATGTACTGACCCTAGTTTGCGTCTTACCGCATCCCTAATATCTTCCTGCTTGTTGTCCACTGTACACATTGTATTGGCAAGCACCCACTTGCCAGAATACTCGCACTGCGGCACGTCATTATGTATGTGTTTAATATCAAAGTACTATGTCTTGAATAAAAACAAATTCAAATAAATATATTGTCATGTCATGGGCTTTAATCAACAAATCAGGCCAGCCCGGGTTGTGTATTAAAGGCATTTTATTCCTGTTCTTTATCCATTACTATATGGAAACAATACATTGCTGTGGGTGTAGGCTGGACTCTCCTTGTCCATTTAGTTCTTCCCCAAATTCAAGAGCTACGTCTTGGGATCACAAAAAACCTAGCATAAAAATGTCAGAACAGTCTTTTGTCAATAACTTCACCAGTTCAAGGATCAACTTTTATAGTTCTTCAATGTTTACTTTCCACCCCAACACTCAGTCTCTTTAGTTCCTCCCGCCGAAAGATAACATCCTCCGGATCGCCTCCTTGTGATGTCCTATCTCAAATTCTTGCTAATGTTTCTGTGGGTGGCTGTTGCTCTGTCTCCATGACTAGTCCTAGCAATGGCTGGAACTTTCTCCCACTTGTGGAGTGGACAAACTGGGTTTTTCTTTCGCAATTTTTCCAGGGGCATTTAAGAGTGCCTCGTCAACTGCCTTTGCTTGGATCCTAATTTGTACATATTCAACCTTGGATCGTCTCTCGCTACTGACTGGCACATGGAAGCCAGTGTAGGCGGGCTGCAGTGGATCAGCATAGCCTTTGGGAGTCACTGTAAGAGGTTTAACTTTTTCGGAGTTGTGAGAATAGTTCTTTATGTGACTTGTCCACTGTGATCAGCCGACCCAGCAACATTTACAAATCTCATTAAGGTAAAGCTGATTGGCCCATTGAAGTAAAACCCTTCTCATTTGCCTGAGGCCTCAAAACAGCTGCCATTGTGGTCATTATTGTGGCGGTCCATGATACAGCCTTGAGAATTGCCAACGATGGGCCTATAACTGCTCTCTGGGGGTCCCTCCCATCTTAGAAAGTATGAGAGGGGGGCTGGTAGGGCTGCAGGATTGCCCCCAAATAAATGAAAAAGTAATGCCGTCTTTGAAGTGGAAGCATGTACATTCGGGCCAGGGGTCTTGAGCCAGGTCCTGCAGGCCCAAACCAAGTCTGCATTCTCAACTTGCTCTCGAACCCGGGTCGACCCCAGCATGAACTCTCAGACCCAACTCAAAGCTAAATGCCAGGATTCCAGGGCTGGAGGAGGCTGATGGACCCATCTTGACCATTGGACGTGGCCGCAGGATTTGCACAATTGTCCTATAAAGGGGAAGTGAGTGCCCCAGAGATGATTGAAGACCATACCCTGGGCAAAGTAGCCCCAGGCAATGCTCAATTGCCACGTTAGGAATCTTGGCATGCCCAGGCATTGCAAACGGCCATTGCGCAGGCTAAGTAGCCACAGGGCAAGTTACCATGCCATGCCCCTTGGGCACTACCATGATGTTAGCGTGTATCATGAAAAAGAGGCAAATGACACATCTTTGATTAAGTGCACAAAACCCCCTTCCTTTATGAGCCATGGCTCCAAAGGTGCCATTATAAAGCCACTGCCATGCACTGCTCATGATGCCATCCCAAATCACATACACCCGCTATTGCAGCTCAGCAGTATCCCAGCCTTTTTATGCTCCCTTTTAATTTGATTTGAGGGCCTTTTGAAAACAAAGACATAGTGACCTGTAAAGATTACTTTCAAGAGATACACCTTTCCATGTCCAGGAGCACGGCGCGAGATGTCCTGAGTAGTGCCTAACAGTCAGTGAGTTGTGGTGGCTTTGGGAACCATAACTGGCAAATGTTTTTTGTTATTGTTGTTGTTGTTTTATGCAGCAACCATAATGTCCTTTTGACACAGGGTTGTCCAACTCTAGGCCACGAGGGCCGGAATCCTGACGGGTTTTCAGGATATCCCTCATTAATATTTGTGAGCAAAAATCGGCATACATTTAGAATCATTGTATGCAAATGTATCTCATGAATATTAATGAGGGGTGTCCTAAAAATTATACGTGGATCCAGCCCTCAAGGCCTGGTAGTCCCTTAACTTGTGCTACAAACAACTGAGGTAAAACTGCTTGAGATGTCCTACGACTGGTAAACAGCGTCTGCTGTCTCTGAACTTGTACTTGAAGTCAGGACGTCCTGGTGGACATTTCTCTAGACCCTTAGTCTTCTACTGGACACAGCTGCTGACATATTGGCTTCTGTACTTCTCATGAACAGCTTTCAGTGGTGGTTCTTCTCCCTTGCGCACTGCATCGTGCTCTTCGCTGTCTGTACTTCTGGGCACACCATCATTTTAGCTTCTCTTTCCCTCTCTCCTTATCCCTCTTTGCTTTGCTACTCATCACACCATCTTTCACTCATTCTTGCTGTGTAAATCAGCATCCTGCTGCTCCCTTGGGGTAGTGCAGATTGCTCCATAGCACGCAATTTAGTTGGTAGGTTATAATTATTATAATAATAAATTATATTTGGTTATTTATAATGCGCTTAATACCCAGAGGTTTCTAAGCGCGGACTTGGGGTTCGAACCTCTCTTGCTGTGCGTCGTCTTGCTTCCGAGGTGAGCACATTGCCCATGAGCTATCCTCCCCAGTCTAGGTTGGCAGTGGCAACCTGTGAGAAACCTGAGGATATTCTCACTCCTAAACCCCTTGGATCCTCTATGCAGGTGGCCAGGGAAAGGCCATCGCTCTTGGATCCTGACCCTGGGGGTGGAGAAGTGAGGGAGGATCACCTGGGTGGAGGGTCCTTGGGGACTGAAAGTGGGGTGCCCTCGGGCGAGACATGGTAACCCCCTTTCCGTAGTCATGATAAACCCAACTCTGCCCCCATTTTCATGGACTGTTATAAGCCAGTTCCACTTATTTCTCTCCAATTTACATTTGACAGTACTGAGACGAAGAAGAGGCAACCAAGAGCAATGAAAACAATGCTCTTTTAACACTCTGGGATGAACAAGGTGCCTGTTAGAAGCTGTGAAGGTCAGGCATGTCCCCATAACCAGGATCAGGAAAACTTAATTGAAGCACACCTGTACCCTATTGGAGGGCTGTAGGTGTATAAAGGAAGAAGAGAGAAGGTGTGCAAGGAGAAAGAGCAGAAGCAGCAAGGAGTCCAGCAGAAGCAGAGAGGAGCCAAATGGAGGCAGGACACTGAGATGCTGGGAACCACAGAGAAATGTGGTTTATGGAAGCGTAGCATGAAAGCTGTAAATCCCCAGATCCGACTGAGCAAGCTGAGAGGAGCCGGGCAGGAAGGCTGTCCCCTTCCTTTCTGCTTGAGGTGCTCGTTCCCCATTGTTGTAGGAGCAACACCAGAGTGTCTGAGGGGTAGGAGTTGGAGCCCTGACACATATCCTGTGATGGCTGTGTGATCTGCGCTGCAGCCCGAACTCGCAAACCGACTGGTGAGTTTCTAATGAAAGTGAAATCCAGTGCACGAGCGTGTGAAGTCTGTTAATTAGGATTATTTTATATCAGTGTCATCGTCTGTCTCAACAGAGAACATTTTCGAAAGTCTCCGTTATTTGTCAATTACCAAACTATTAAGAACACATTTTATCAGAGTGGTTGCGTATGTGGTTGCGTGTGTCAAGAAAAACATTTGTCAAAGGTATCCAAACACCAGGCAAGTCAATTCAAATGAAAGTAACGAATATTGTAATTGTAATTGGTTATTTATAACATGCTTAATATCCATGGGTTTCTAAGCACGGACCCGTGGATCGAACCTGTGTTGCTCCATGTCGTCTTGCTTCCAAGGCGAGCGTGTTGCCCCTGAGCTATCCTCCCGAGACAACATTGGATTAAACAATGGATAAAGCAAAATGGAACTACAAATAAACTCTGTAATTATTAAACACAGAATGGAACCAAAACTTTATAAACAATGAAAACTAAAACATTGTAAATCCAAAAGAGAATGGAATATCAACAATAAGCAATTCTCTATATGTTGAGTTTCGAAAAGAATACAACTTCCAAAAATACTCTAATAAAAGAATATAACCCTAAAGAACACTTTAATTAATGTATGTGGAGCTCTGGAGTGAATGCAACTTCAAAGTAAAAAACAAAACAAAGGTGTTGAAACTTGTTCACAATGGAACTTTAAAATTTAAATAACAGGAAGGAACATTAATACCATCTTGTGTGAAAGCTACCAAAAGAAAGCTTTGCAAGCAGAAATAATGGAACTGTGGAAATTAAAATTAAGAAGGCAAAGATACTTTCCTTTTTGAATTGTGGTGCTCAACAAAATTAACCCTTGGGGAAGCGAACCCTTGAGATTTGAGACATTTTGCTGGAATGAAAACAGAGTGTCAAGGTTCCTTTGTGTTTGAACTATTGTGTGTGAAGCTTGGGGAAGGGTACCCCAAATATTGATTGAAAGCATATTACCATGAGTCCAGAGGCGGTAACACTGAGTTACTTTGTGGAACTGTTTTACGCTTGGGGAAGGGAGCTGAAAGTAAGCTGTGAGCTGGAAGAAGCTGAGAACTTTACGTTGAACACTGTTTATTTTGACTTTGGCGTCCCTATACATTTGTTAATTGAGTTGTGAGGGCAAGGATAGGTTTTGGACACAGGCAGATTTTTAAGTTGAACTCGTTGACTCAGACGTCCCTTAGTTTTGTTCAAGGAGGGAAATCACACCTTAGCATCGGGCAAGTTAGATCTTTTACCATCCTAACATTGAAGTTAATAAAGTTTTTTATTTTGAACTCTGAATCTGTTGTCTGTGTCCTGCTTGATGATGCCCTCAAAAACCACCAAACATTGTAAAAGGGTTGCCCTGGCTGAAGGGACAGAATCAGACGGGGGCATTCTTGGCTACATATTTCTGGACACAGACCCAATGTCACAGTTGTGAACATGTGGGCAGCACGGGACCTTACAATCCTGAGCAAAGCGGAGTGGGTGCTATAAGACAACAATATCTGTATTGCTTCGTAGCGCTGGATAATAGCACTTGACTTGTGAGTCTGGGGTGCCCTGCAGAGGGACCAAAGTTGTGGGGGGAATGGAAAAACTCGGTGGGTGTTAATCCATTTTGGATTTCTGTGGTGTGCTGGTGATGTAGAGCAGTAGGGATTTCTAAAGTGTGCCACAGCTGGACACTGAGTGGGAGTGGGGCAGCGGAAAATACTGCAAAGGCTGGAGTGGAGCAGAGGGGCCAGCAGTGTGGCGGTGGAGAAGCTTGGTGGCCAAGGATCAGGAACGGGAACTGGTGGCAGGAGCAGCGTGCCCTGTCGAAGTAGCGTGGTGGTGTGAAGGGGTACGAAGGTCAGGAGGGAGGAGGCAGCATGACTGGGGCAGAAAAGATCTGGAGTGGAAATTGATTCCTGTTACCTAGAGGAACCAGTGCATACAAGCTATTAAGAAGCCCTTCTTCCTGATTGGCCTGCAGAAATTCCACTTTCCGTCCCAGGTGCTAATGACTTGTATGGATAAGGATTATTTCCTATTGTTCCAATAGTTTGCCTTTTTATCCCCATTTTAAACAAAACATTTTACCCTTATTGAGTGCAATGCCCTTGAGCCACAGACTATAAAGGATGATGCCCTACCCATCATTATATAACTTGCAAGGAGGACATTAGTGGCCCTCATAGCCCTCAGTGTTAGGCAGGTAAGCTGTGTCAGTACCTAGTGTGGATCACTAGCTAAATCTCAGCTGCTCAGGGCTATCAGAATGCAGGCACTTACTGCTGGCAATGGCCGCTGCTCCAAGGATCGTTCAGCTGCTCAGAATCCTCAGAACGCAGCCACTTACTCCTGGTAGTTGCCTGCAGCTCTGAGAGTCCATTAGCTGTTCAGGATCCTCAGAATGCAAGCAGTTAATGCTGGTAGTTGCCTGCAGCTCTGAGAGTCCTTCAGCTGCTCACGATCCTCTGAATAGAGACACTTAATGCTGGTAGTTGCCTGCATATCTGAAAGTCATTCGGCTGCTGAGGGTCCTCAGAATGCAGGCACTTACTGCTGGTAGTTGCCTGCAGCTCTGAGAGTCCTTCAGCTGCTCATGATCCTCAGAATGCAGGCACTTACTGCTGGTAGTTTACTGCAGCTCTGACACTCCTTTGGCTGCTCAGGACCCTCAGAATTCAGACACTTACTGCTGGTAGTTGCCTGCAGCTCTGAGAGTCCTTCTGCTGCTCATGCCCTCAGATCGCAGCCACTTACTGCTGGTAGTTGTTCACAGCTCCGAGGATCTTTCAGCTTCTCAGAATGCAGGCACTTACTCTGATTTGGGCCTGCTCTGAGAGTCCTTCGGCTGCTCAGGGTCCTCAGAATGCAGGCACCTAATCCTGGTAGGTGGTAGGCAGCTCTGAGAGCCCTTCAGCTGCTCAGGCCCCTCAGAATGCAGGCACTTAATGCTTGTAGTTGCCTGCAGCTCTGAGAGTCCTTCAGCTGCTCACGATCCTCAGAATGCAGGCACTTATTCCTGGTAGGTGGTAGGCAGCTCTGAGAGCCCTTCAGCTGCTCAGGCCCCTCAGAATGCAGGCACTTAATGCTTGTAGTTGCCTGCAGCTCTGAGAGTCCTTCAGCTGCTCACGATCCTCAGAATGCAGGCACTTACTCCTGGTAGGTGGTAGGCAGCTCTGAGAGCCCTTCAGCTGCTCATGATCCTCTGAATAAAGACACTTAATGCTGGTAGTTGCCTGCAGCTCTAAGAGTCATTCGGCTGCTCAGGGTCCTCAGAATGCAGGCACTTATTGCTGGTTGTTTACTGCAGCTCTGACACTCCTTTGGCTGCTCAGGACCCTCAGAATTTAGGCACTTACTGCTGGTAGTTGCCTGCAGCTCTGAGAGACCTTCTTTTGCTCATGATCCTCAGATCGCAGACACTTACTGCTGGTAGTTGTTCGCAGCTCCGAGGATCTTTCAGCTGCTCAGAATGCAGGCACTTACTCTGATAGTTGGCTGCAGCTCTGAGAGACCTTAGGCTGCTCACGATCATCATGTTGCGGGGAGGTAATGCTGGTAGTTGCCTGCAGCTCTGAGAGTCCTTCAGCTGCTCACGATCCTCAGAATGCAGGCACTTACTCCTGGTAGGTGGTAGGCAGCTCTGAGAGCCCATCAGCTGCCCATGATCCTCAGAATACAGTCACTTAATGCTGGTAGTTGCCTGCATCTCTGAGAGTCATTCGGCTGCTCAGGATCCTCAGAATGCACGCACTTAATGCTGGTAGTTGCCTGCAGCTCTGAGAGCCCATCAGCTGCTCATGATCCTCAGAATACAGTCACTTAATGCGCTGGTAGGTGGTAGGCAGCTCTGAGAGCCCTTCAGCTGCATAGGATCCTCAGAATGCAGGCCCTTAATCCTGGTAGTTGGCTGAAGCTGTCCAACCAGCATTTGCCCCCAGTCCTTTTCTGCTCCTCCTTGGCGCCTGCTCTCCTCGGCCTCCCTCCTCTGCCTTTTCTGTGCCCTCTCCCACTGAACCCCTCACTCCTGGCCCCTGCATGTGTGCTCACACCTCAGCATGTCTGCTCTCTTTTCATTTGACCCCATTCCACCTTCATAATGAAATGGGTCCTCGTCACAGTCATGTTGTATTTGCCTAGGGGACATTTTGTAGATGCGTGTTTCTTTCCTGTCATTTGCCCAGTGTTTGGTACGCACACTTAAAAACTAATCTCACGTTTGTCATCCAGCCACCCCCAGGTAATAGCTTTGGAGACACAGGCACTTATGGGCATCCCTGTGTTCAGGAAAGTTAAGAAGGATTGGGAGCACTCATGGGCTCCAGCACTTTATTATTAGGCAAGGATGGCTTGTGAGTATTCAGAGCGTGCAAGTGCAGCAAGGTAGAGTGCACAGGAGGTAAGTGCTGGGGAGTCCGAGCTTGTGGGTGAGCCACAGATCAAGTGCTTGGGTTGTTGAGCGCTACACGACCAGAGCCACATTAGGTATAAGTGCGAGCCTCCAGGGCAGAGGGTGTGCCAATGCAAGTGCTGAGGGTGGACAGGCCGATTGGGTGTGAGAGGTCAGGGGCAGGGGGAGGCTATTCCATAGGAGGGAGCCAGCTGAGGACTTGTTGCCCAAAACCTCTCAAAAGTCAGACTTTGCAGACCCCTGCTACAGACGCAGTGCAGAGGTTATTTTGAATGCAGATGTTCTATGTACATATGTGTCTGTTGAAACACGTTTTGTTTTTTCTCGTTTAGCTTTCCAGAGATTACCTCAAAATGAGAGAGTTTCCCAGGGCCTAAATGGGGACCTCTATTTTTCCAACGTCCAGCCTGGGGATAGCCGCGAAGACTACATTTGCTTTGCAAGATTTAACCACACTCAGACCATACAGCAGAAGCAGCCCATTGCTGTGAAGGTTTTGTCAAGTAGGTATTGCCCGTCTGGCTGTCTCTGTCTGCCCTCCTCACCCAGCTCACTGTAATGTTGGTAATGTACAAGTGTATTGATAGTGACTGCAGAAACTGATGACAGATTTGCTTTCCATATCTGGCTTCTAAAGATGCAATCCGCGCGGGGAAACCAACATGAATGCTATTATGTCTTTATAATTTTGCTATATTGCGATATGATTTCAGAGATATGACATAGCGTCTAGAGCAGGGTTGTCCAACTCCAGGTCTCGAGGGTGCCTGGTTTTCAGGATACCCCTCATTGATATTCATGAGTCACGTTTGCATACAATGATTCTAAATGCATGCACATTTTTTCTCATGAATATTAATGAGGGATATCCCAAAAACCCTTCAGGATTCTGGGCCTCAAGGCCCAAAGTTGGACAACCCTGGTCTAGAGGAAATTATTTTGGCTAACACGCAACCTGCTCAGCCTACCACAGGTGGAAAGACAGGTGTTTGAGTTAACACTAAGTATATGTTTAACGCCTATGCGGGCATCATAAAATAACTAGTTCTGCTTCCCTAAATTATTGTCTAGAAGTCATGGGGACATTCCAGAATTCAATTTAAGGAAATTCACCAATATATAGCATTGTGCTATTTTCAAACTTTGACTCCTGTCTGCTAAGGTTAAGAGAGGCATGCCAATATATTATATCCAAATGAGGGTTTCAGAAACCCTTGCCCTTCTTCAAGGACTACAGTGGAACTAGGGGTAATAGAATGTATGTTTGTATTGATAATATGGTAAACAGGGCAGAAAAGTACCTTACGTGTCTGCCACTGCAAGGCATTGTGGTGAAATGGTAAGAGTAATTCCGCCATCATGAATTGTAACCTAGCAACGGCATATGATACATGTTTCACTAGAACAGCGTCACAGAGGAGAGAACACGAAGAAAGCATCTAGTGGGTTCTGCTTGTTTTAACAGTTTATGGAATGGAAGTGAAACTCCATTTAGTGCACGCCATCGTGCCTCACATGGAGTGTGAATGAGGGGTCGATTTTGGGGTGCAAAATGTGTGGGTGCAGGATAGCAGTTGTGTGCAAGGTGAAAAGATAAATGATATTGGGGAGCGAGGAGGATGAAGGTGAAGCTTCAATGGTACAGATCACATATAGCTTTGGTCCTGTCCTGGCGTAAATTGGGCTGTAATCCCTAGATTAGGGGTCTGCAAACAGCGTCTTTCCAGATGTTCTCAACTGCAACCCCCAAGATCCCAGACCAGTGGCTGTGCTGGCTCATGGGGGTTTTGGTCCAAAATATCTGGAGAGCCAAAGGTTGCAGACCGATGGAGTGGGGCATGGAGCGGGAAATCCGACCTGCGCGTTGCCCCACTCCATGCGGGGAAACCGTTAGCGTCTCTGCCCGCGTCTGATTTTGTTGCAGGCCGGGAGGATTGAATCTCTTTGGATTATCACCTGTTATTTACAGCTACAAAAGAATTGGCGGGATCCACAGGGCTTCATTGTAATGGTGGCTGCCATGTTTGTACTCGGTAGCCGCCATTACTGACCATGACGGGGGGGGGCGCATTTCAGTAAATCGCAGTAAACTAAACGATGACATTTCATAATAAATTACTGTAATGACAAACTTAACCAAGACCAGTCATCAGTGCGAAGGTAACAATGTCGAATCCGAAAATGTCGAATTTCTAAATGCAAGTATATGTGTGGGCGTTAGGTTTATAAAACATTCAGGGGAGCATGGGGGAGTTGTGGGGGTCTCCCCGGCATATAATGGTAGGGAAATAGATGCGAGCAGCGTGAAGTAGTAACGGACTAGTAGAATGGCGTGTTCGCTGCCAGCCTGAATGCTTCCATGTCCCGTGTCATTGCCAGCTCAGGCTGCTGAATGCTCTCCACTGCTTTGCCTTTTGCACAATCCTTACGATGTTCTGTTTCTTTCAGTGGATTCATTGAATGAAACCTTTGCAGCTAATTTGAGTGGCACTGAGTTTTTTGGTGGTGAGTTGCCGTGACCTCTAACGACATTCCTTCTAACACTATAGTATAGAGTACTAACTTCATCCCACTCCCATGGCTACCTAACATCCTTCTGAAGTAACACTCTACTCTTTCTACTTCAGTCATCATCCATATATGCACTATTAGGCTTGTTGGCCAGCTCTGATCCATGCAAGAATAGAAAATGGCTGCTAATGTATTGAACAGAATTTTAACTTTGAGGTGTGAAGCATGTCATTAGGGCCCTGTGGGCCTAAGCAGAATCTACAACCTTTGGCTATCAAGATCTTTTGGACTACAATTCCCTTGATCACTTGCCCGTGACTATACTGGCTAGGGACATGGGAGTTGTAGTTCAAAACATCTGGCGAGCCAAAGGTTGTGGGTAGCTATCCACTGACCATTCAGGACCAAGGTCATGGTTTGTAGATCATATTTTTGTTTAAAATGAGTTTCTTCCGATTACAGAAATGGTAATTGGGCAGTCCCTGTGGAATGGGGTTGATGAAGTTTAATGCTTTTTCTTTAGCTGAACTATATAGATGCGACTAATAGTAGAGTTATAAAAATAGATCTCAGGCCAGGTGAAATGTGAGCCTAGATCTCAGGCCATGTGAAAGGTGAACATAGATCTCAGGCCATGTGACAGGTGAACCTAGATCTCAGGCCATGTGAAATGTGAACATATATCTCAGGCCATGTGAAATGTGAACCTAGATCTCAGGCCATGTAAAATGTGAGCCTAGATCTCAGGCCAGGTGAACCTAGATCTCGGGCCATGTGAAATGTGAACCTAGTACTCAGTCCATGTGAAATGTGAACCTAGATCTCAGGCCATGTGAAAGGTGAACCTAGATCTCAGGCCATGTGAAATGTGAACATAGATCTCAGGCCATGTGAAATGTGAACCTAGTACTCAGTCCATGTGAAATGTGAGCCTAGATCTCAGGCCATGTGAAAGGTGAACCTAGATCTCAGGCCATGTGAAATGTGAACATAGATCTCAGGCCATGTGAAATGTGAACCTAGTACTCAGTCCATGTGAAATGTGAACCTAGATCTCAGGCCATGTGAAAGGTGAACCTAGATCTCAGGCCATGTGAAATGTGAACCTAGTACTCAGTCCATGTGAAATGTGAACCTAGATCTCGGGCCATGTGAAATGTGAACCTAGATCTCAGGCCATGTGAACCTAGATCTCGGGCCATGTGAAATGTGAACCTAGATCTCAGGCCATGTGAAATGTGAGCCTAGATCTCAGGCCAGGTGAAATGTGAGCCTAGATCTCAGGCCATGTGAAAGGTGAACCTAGATCTCAGGCCATGTGAAATGTGAACCTAGATCTCGGGCCATGTGAAATGTGAACCTAGATCTCAGGCCATGTGAACCTAGATCTCGGGCCATGTGAAATGTGAACATAGATCTCAGGCCATGTGAACCTAGTTCTCAGGCCATGTGAAAGGTGAACCTAGTACTCAGTCCATGTGAAATGTGAACATAGATCTCAGGCCATGTGAACCTAGTTCTCAGGCCATGTGAAAGGTGAACCTAGTACTCAGTCCATGTGAAATGTGAACCTAGATCTCAGGCCATGTGAACCTAGTTCTCAGGCCATGTGAAAGGTGAACCTAGTACTCAGTCCATGTGAAATGTGAACCTAGATCTCAGGCCATGTTAACCTAGATCTCAGTCCATGTGAAATGTGAACCTAGATCTCAGGCCATGTGAAAGGTGAACCTAGTACTCAGTCCATGTGAAATGTGAACCTAGATCTCGGGCCATGTGAAATGTGAACATAGATCTCAGGCCATGTGAAATGTGAACCTAGATCTCGGGCCATGTGAAATGTGAACATAGATCTCAGGCCATGTGAAAGGTGAACCTAGATCTCAGGCCATGTGAACCTAGTTCTCAGGCCATGTGAAATGTGAACCTAGTACTCAGTCCATGAGAAATGTGAACCTAGATCTCAGGCCATGTGAAATGTGAACCTAGATCTCAGGCCATGTGAAATGTGAACCTAGTTCTCAGGCCATGTGAAATGTGAACCTAGTACTCAGTCCATGTGAAATGTGAACCTAGTACTCAGTCCATGTGAAATGTGAACCTAGTACTCAGTCCATGTGAAATGTGAACCTAGTTCTCAGGCCATGTGAAATGTGAACCTAGTTCTCAGGCCATGTGAAATGTGAACCTAGTTCTCAGGCCATGTGAAATGTGAACCTAGATCTCGGGCCATGTGAAAGGTGAACCTAGATCTCAGTCCATGTGAAATGTGAACCTAGATCTCGGGCCATGTGAAATGTGAACATAGATCTCAGGCCATGTGAAATGTGAACATAGATCTCAGGCCATGTGAAATGTGAACCTAGATCTCAGGCCATGTGAAATGTGAACATAGATCTCAGGCTTATGTGAAATGTGAACCTAGTTCTCAGGCCATGTGAAATGTGAACCTAGTTCTCAGGCCATTCCACGCCTGCTGAATTTGAAGGGTTTCGTTGCGCTAAATCTGATTGCCTTAACTCTTGTCATAACTAAAGGTGTTCTCTGCATGTCAAGGGTTTTAGTTTTATTGTATCTTATTCATGGCCCCCGTACGTGTTTCGCCAAATATTAAAAACGAGGGACGATTGCTGGCCATGACGACCCCCCTCCGTAGTGGCTAACTAGATCCAACCGTCTCTTTCTACGTCTCAGAAAGATGGCGTGCCGTTGCCTATGGACCATAACCCCCTCTTTCGGAAGTAACCAGATCTAGTCCGGGTTGTAGTAATTAGGCCATATGTTTCTCATGGCCTACTGGCCACTGTGCATATTGCACGAGTTTAGCAAACGGACTCTGGCCAAGGCCTAGAGACCCATAAGTCATTCCTTCTTGCCCCCTTTCATTCCCCCTCCTTTTATTCCTGCGATAAATTATCACGCGAACAATCCATCTGTACATTAATGCAGCGTCCTATTCCTGCAAGAATAACATCTGGTAAACCTCCCTGCAAAAATGCAGCATGCGCATTCCCGCGGTAATGCATCGTGTGCCACGGTAACAGGAAAACGATTGACTTCCGTAAAAGTCTTCCCAATGCCCACTGCCACTCACCACGTGTCCCCCTGCTCCTCTCAGTCCCCCATTACCCATAAAGCTTTGCACCTGTTTAGAACTAAGCACTTCCGCAAAAGGTAAGAAAACACTCTAGAATCCCTTCCGGGACTTCCCTAAGCTACATGATGGCTCAATGCCAGAGTTGACAAACATTTATTAAATAAATATCCTTTTACATGTTTAAATCCATGCTTCCCTCCCAACACTGGGCATTCTGGCATCAGGTCACATGATGTAGACGAGGGCTCTAAAACCTGTAGCTCTCCCAATGTTTTGGGCGATGTGTTGCATGTTGCGACATTACCGCGCTAATCCTGTGAGATTCCTGTGACATTCACTCGACCAGACGAAAGCGTCTTGCAACGGATGAGCTCCCAGGCCCACTCTTAACTCTCCAACGTCACATATGGTCCTTCCCCTCACCCCACCTCTACCCTAATGAGAAGCCATCCCTTTCCCCCCCAAATGTTTTTTTTAACCACTTTTCTTTTTCAGATTCCCGCGAGATGATCGAGATAATCGCTTGCATCGATATTAAATAAAATGGCGGCTTCTCATTTCGGAAAATCTTCCAAAGAGGAGCGATGTTGGTCTGGTATTGCTCCTTGTAAAATGCTGTCAATTCCGCCCCTAGATTTTCTCCCCCCACCCGTTCACAGACTATAGGCTATTTCCCTACATCATTTTTCAACCTGTTCCTGATTTTCATTGATTTCAGTTTAGGAAGGATTTCCCCGTATCCCCCGGAAACAACAAAATATCTTCAGCATAAAGAGCAATCTTATGTTGTTGCCCCTTAATCATCACCCCCACAATTCTATTATCCCTTCTAACCCTAGAGGCCAACAGGCTCCATTCCCATTGCAAAGACCAAAGGGGAGAGCAGACATCCCTGACAAGTATATCAATATATTAATCCTGGCCCATAGCATTCCATTCATATTAATTCTCGTAACCGGAATCTGGAAGTTTGCCAAGATCATTGTTATAAAAGTGGGCCCCAACCCAAATGCTTCCAGCGTATGCCCTACAAGCGTCCAATGCGAGAACTGTCAGGTTCTGTCTTATTCCCTTCCCTCATTAAATTAAGTTAACAGTCCTCCTGATTTTATCTTGCGTATTCCATTCCTTTATAAAACCAGTTTCATCTGAGTTCATTAATTTGGATAAGATCAACATCAATCTAGAAGCTAGAATGCGATAACTTTCACATTCCACTGGGTCTTTACCAGGTTTAAGCACTAGTGTTGTTGTCGAGATACCCATAGCTCGTGAAACCACCACTTTTGCTTGAATGTCATTAAATAATTTCATTATACGTTGATCTAACCATGATTTAAATATCTTGTAATAACCATTCCCAAAACCATCCGGTCCCGGAGTTTTATTCTGAGGTAGCGCATCAATAGCCACAACAACTTCAGCCAGGATCAGGGGACTATCTAAGAACATTTGATCTTCCACTGTTTATGTAATTTGGCCGCTAAAAATCAATTTGCCTTGTTAGCTTTTATATAATAAGACTGTTTGGCCTGTAGGATCTTTTGTGCCAATTGGTCCGCCTTGTGAGCCTCCAATTGAGTACAAGCTTTCGTCATTGCCCTAAGTGCCTTCAGAGAGCCATTATGTTTGTGCATTCGTTCTGCCTCCTCGATCACTTGTTGAAGTGGCATTGGCATAAGTCTCCTTACCTCCATAAAAACCACAATTTTCCTTATGAATTACCCCCTAAACACAGCTTTACCTGCTACCCAAATAATCCTCCAATCCAAAGCCCCCACTTTAAAAAATGTACAGATATATTTCTCCTTATGAGCCCTTATTGATACAATCCTCAAGACCAAATTGTTTAAGCACCACCCTTGTCTCTTATATCCACTAGGCCTATCTATCTGTACCCAGACATTCACCGGTGTGTGATCTGAAAGGTACTGCAGGCCTGTATCTACCGAGAGTACCCTTGAGACCACATTTGAAGAAACCATAATCATATCAATCCTGGAGTAACCCCATGAACTGCTGAAAAATGAGTATAACCTCTATTGTCCTGATGGAAAAAGTGCCACCATTACAGTTCCCGGAGAAGCATAGATAGCTCTTGTCCACATCTATTATCATTTGCCGATGGGGGGTAGTGTTTTACCCATATTCAGGTCCATCACACAATTGAAGTCTCCTCCTATTAAAACATATCCCTCCCAGGGCCCTCCCAGCTCTCCCAAAAGCCCCTTGAGGTAATGATCACTAGGCACATAAGAAGACGCCAGCATGAAGACCTGCCCTCCCCACCCCATGTGACCCTTGAGAATTAAATATCTGCCACTGGGGACTCTGTATGGATATTGTTAACAGCAATGTAACCGCCCCCTTTTTAACGGCATGGGAAACCAATCAAGGTTTTCATTTCCAATTACCTCTGCAGTATGGAACTCAGCTCTGGAGAAAATTGAGACGCCGCACATTCAGGGTGACCAATCCCAAATCAGCCATCATCTCTTGCTAACATTCTCCTCCACAATTGCTGCACTGATCTGATTGGTGTGAATAACTGCTTTATTTCCCACCACTTCCCACGTCGCAGTACCTGAAAACCACTAACAAAATAAAAACCTGTAACAATATGAAAAACTGTCATAACACTGAACAGAATTAACGTCCCAACCGCGTCCACTCCTCAGACCTTATACGCGTCCAAGGATCTAGGGGTCATTTTCCAGAACCCAAGCCCCATGCCGCTTCTGTCAGGCTGAGAGGTCCTGTATCCGCGGAAGCTGCTGAACCCCCGACAATCCCCCTGAGATGTATTTCCCAGAACTAGTTTTCAATACAGCTCTGTAAACTACACCCCAAAGGGAAAGGGGGAATGGGACAACAAAACAACACCAGGCAGACTGCGTCAAGGCTAATCAGTGCTGAACCTGCAGAGGATAAAGAATAACATATACACTTCCTTAATTCACTTACTTAACCTTATGAATGGGAAGACATTAATCCTTAACTAATAATTGAGAATCCTACCTGGTTCTTCTCTTGAAATTTCTTAGAGAAGCGGTTAAGAAGCTGAAAATCTCTCTTACTTGCGATATTTGAAATTCCCAGCAACTTCTTACATTAGGCAAAACTGGAAGTCTTAGTTCTTTGTTTGTCTTTTTTCCAACATGCACTGGTAGTTCAATTAGATTGTCTTTAAAATGTTCTTTCTTGACATTTCAAAACTTTTCAAACTATTTATAATTTTCTTGAGTCTTTAAATCCTTGAAGAAAGAGGAAACACGTGCTAACTGCACACGCAGGTTATTTCCATTAAAATTATCGATGAACTTCACATAGAAATCTTCCTGGTTGAAGAACACGCGCAAACGGATGAAGACGCGCGATCAAAATAATCCACACGCGCAAAAAATCACACGCGCAATAGTCCACACGCGCAAGAATTCACACGCGCAATAGTCCACACGCGCAATAATGTTCTCCTGCGAGACACGCGAAATAAGAACACCCGCGCTATTGAGTTCAAACGCAACGAAGTGATTCTCACGCTCAAAATCACTCGCGATGGAAAAAACACACGCGCACTCACATGGCACGCGACGAACAGATTCTCGCGCTTTGTACACCCGCGCTAAACATCACACGCGCTTTGTATTTCACACGCGCTTAGTATTTCATACGCGCTTAGTATTTCACACGCGCTTTGTACACCCGCGCTAAAAATCACACGCGCTTTGTATTTCACACGCGCTTAGTATTTCACACGCGCTTTGTACACCCGCGCTAAAAATCACACGCGCTTAGTATTTCACACGCGCTTTGTATTTCGCACGCGCTTTGTATTTCACACGTACTTTGTAGTTCTCACGCAGCGTACAGCTTTTCGCGCAAAGGATCACCCGCGCAATAAAACACACGCGCGTTTAAAATGGCACGAGACCAACCTCTACTCGCGCTCGGAATACACACGCTAGAAAGCACGCGCTCACTTGAATACGCACGCGACAGTCAAAATCTCGCGCTAAGGAACACCGCACTGGAAACACAAGCGCACTCCGATATTTCAATAGTTTTAGTAGAAACACTACTTTTAACGAATTTTCAAGGAGAATGTTATTAAGATGAACAGATTTACAGTAGAAATAAAGTCACTTATCTCCTGAGCGAATTCACAAAGATTTCCTGCTTTTCCTATCTTCAAAACGAATTCCTGCCAGCTGAAGACTTCTCCTGAACCCCCAAGAAAGTAGCCGCTCAACTGCTGAGATCTGAAGGATAAAATCCACCAGGCCTAATACTAAAGCAGGAGCAGCCACTGAACACGTCCTCTCAGATGGGGTTTTGATGATGAAAGGCACAGAGTGACAGTTTAGAATGTTCATTGTTGTTCAGCATTGTCTTCTAGCCAATCAGAGCTGTCACTGTGAGGCTCCATCTTGCCTTGGGTCAGAACCAGGATTCTGAATCAACAAGTTAAGGCCTAACCAACTATAATGGAAAACTTCCCACCCACACAAAGCTAATCTGAAAAGGATAATAATAAAAAGGAAACTTGAATAAGAGAAGGAAACCTGACAGTACCCCCCTCCTAATGCCCAGTCTCTGGGCCTATCTTGTGTGGGTTTTTAGCATGAAACTTAGCCACTAAACGGGGGGCATGTACATCAACTGAATCTTCCCAAGATCGTTCCTCCGGTCCATATCCCTCCCAATCAATCAAATACTGCAACCTTCCCCTCACTTTCCTAGAATCCAAAATTTGTTTAACCACAAATTCCTCAGATGAATCCTCCAAAATCACAGGGGAAGGTGGTGTTCTGAATCTAGTTCCTGAACAAACTGGTTTTAAAAGACTAACATGAAAAGTAGGATGTACCTTCAACTGCTTGGGTAATTTCAATCGTACTGCCACAGGGTTGATGATTTTCTCTACCTCAAAAGGGCCCACAAATCTTGGACTGAACTTATTCTTACCCTTAATTTTCAGGTATCGGGTAGAAAGCCAAACTAAGTCCCCCACCTTATATTCAGGTCCAGTTTTTCTTCTCAAATCAGCATATCTCTTATATTTCAACTTATTTTCTCCCAGAACCTTTTTTGCTCTATCCAAGTTATTTTTCATTATCAACAAACGATCTTCCACTCTAGGATTCCCTGAATCTTCCTCCAACACCTCAAAACTCAGAAAACGAGGATGAAACCCACGACCCAACAAGAAAGGGGACATAGAAGTAGCATCTTTTCCACAATTGTTGTAAGAGAATTCTGCCAACCACACCAAATCCACCCATTCCTCTCTAGCTTGTAAATAACACCTTAAAAACTTCTCCAATTCTTGATTTACTCTCTCCACTTGTCCATTACTTTCCGGATGATACCCAGAAGTCAAACTAACTTCCACTCCAAGTTTCTTACAGAAGGCCCTCCAGAAGTTTGAAATAAATTGAGATCCCCTGTCAGAGATAACTTGACTTGGGAGTCCATGTAGTCTAACTACACCCTGCAAAAAACTATGAGCCAGTTTTTCCGCGGTAACCTCTCCCTCTATTGGTAAAAAATGTGCTTCTTTAGTAAGAAGATCGACCACAACAAGAATGGTAGTACAACCCTTATCTTGAGGGAGATCAACTATGAAATCCAAAGAGATTGTGTGCCAAGGACGAGGAGGAACAGGTAATGGCTCCAATAACCCATGCGGCTTCCCAACTTGACTTTTCTCTTGTGCACAGACTGCACAGACTACACAAGTTTTAACAAAATTCAAGGTGTCTTGGCGAATTTTTTCCCACCAAAAATTCCTTCGAACCAGTTCCAGAGTTTTTCTGAACCCAGGATGTCCTGCTAAAATGGATTCATGACAATTTCTCAAAACCTTTTCTCTCAACTCATCAGTAGGTACATAAAGCTTGTTATCAAAAAAAGGAAGATTGTCTTTCAACTTTCTAGCTGGATCCAGTCTCACCCACTCCTCCATCTTCTGCAAGGACATATTCTGACGAACTTCATTCAAAAAATCAATTTCTTTAATGGCTCCAGCTAACAAAAAACGTTCTGGAGCAATTATAGGTTCTGGTTCTATAATCTCTTTGTCTTCACTTCCAGGAAATTGGCGAGATAACGCATCAGCTTTTTTTGTTTTGACTTCCGGGTTTAAAAGTCACAATGAAATCATAATCTGCAAAGAACAAAGACCAACGAAGTTGGCGTGGAGACAAAGTTCTTGCAGATTTTAAAAACAATAAATTTCGATGATCAGTAAGGACCGTTACTGTATGTCTTGCTCCTTTAAGAAAATGTCTCCATTCTTCAAAAGCGGACTTTATTGCTAACAGTTCCCGATCAGCAATTGTGTAGTTCACTTCAGCAGCAGAAAACTTTCTAGAAAAGAATGCAACTGGATGTATTTGACCAGTAGTTTCATTCCTTTGAGAAAGCACCGCCCCCAACGCTAAATTTGAAGCGTCCGCCTCCAAAAAAAAAGGTTTGGAAAGATCTGGATGAATTAGAATTGGACTAGAAGTAAATCTTTGTTTTAACTCTTGAAAAGCCTTTTCTGCTTCAAGGTCCCAGTCAAATTTCACTCCTTTTTTCAAAAGCCTCGTTATAGGAGCAACCAGCCGAGAAAAACCTTCTATAAATCTCCTATAAAAATTGGCAAATCCTAAGAAACTTTGTATTTCCTTAACCTTAGTAGGAGGGGGCCATTCAAGAACGGCTTGCACTTTTTTAGGATTCATTTCTAAAATCGGTATGGAATTGACTTTTTTCCAATTTGGCAAACAAATGATTTTCTCGCAACTTTTGTAACACCAAGCGCACATGTTTCTGATGTTGATCTAGGTCAGAAGAGAAAATCAAAATATCATCGATATAAACGACAACAAAAATATCCAAGTATTCTCTAAAAACCTCATCAATGAAAAATTGGAAAGCCGCTGGAGCATTACATAGACCGAATGGCATAACCTGATATTCAAACAGCCCAAATCTGGTCTTAAACGCTGTCTTCCATTCGTCCCCTTCCTGCACACGTACAAGATGGTAAGCTCCTCTCAGATCTAATTTTGAGAAAATATTTGCTCCTTGTATTTGATTAAGCATTTCTGAGATGAGAGGAAGAGGATACCGGTTCTTAATAGTGACTTTGTTAACTGCTCGATAATCTATGCAAGTTCTAAGCGAGCCGTCCGGTTTTGGTACAAAAAATAAAGGAGAGGCCGCAGGTGACTTAGAATGACGAATAAATCCTTTGGCCAAATTTTCTGACAAATATTCTTTTAAATAATCATTCTCTTTCTCAGTAAGAGCATATACCCTACTACTAGGCAAAATTGTTCCTGGCTCCAGTTCAATTTTACAATCAAAGGATCTATGGGGTGGTAATTCTCCTGCCACTTTCTCATCAAATACATCCCAGAAATCTTTATAACACTGGGGAAGTTGACCCACTACAGCTCCCACATCATGACCTCCAATTCCAGTCTCAGCCAGAAAACTAGACACGGAATTACTTTGTTTTACCTCTTCCTCTAAGAGACTTCCTGAAAAGCAATTCTCTTTACAAAAATCGGATTGCATGTCAATTGTCCTAGCACTCCAATCAATTAGGGGATTATGGAGAGTAAGCCAAGGCATGCCCAAGATAATCTTTAACAAAGGGGCATCAATTAACTCAAACGAAATTATCTCTTTGTGACCTCCTGATAACTCCAAAGTTAAAGAACCAGTTCTATGAGTAATAGGACCAGAAGATAAACATGTACCATCAACAGCCCTAGCCTGCTCTACAACCTCCTTCAGAATAATTGGAATTCCCAACGATTTGGCCAGACCCCAATCCATGAAATTCCCAGTCGCACCCGAGTCAATCATTACAGGACCATTTCCCTTACACTCCAAATCAAAAAATAAGGATACATTTATGGTTATATGAGGGACCGCTGTCTGCACCGTATTAGCGATCTGTTGTACCTTGATTGCTGAGGAAGAAGTCTTCTTGGGAGTGTAAGGACAGTTTCCTAAAAAGTGCCCACCTCTTCCACAGTATAAACAAAGATTATTATCTCTCCTCCTAGTCTTTTCCTCCACTGTTAACGGGCCTCTGATTCTTGGAGATGAATTATTCCCTTTGGGTTTACTCTCTATTTTAGGTCTATCTACTCTAAGTATAGACTTTACATCACTCTGACCATGACGTCTCTCTGCCTTCCTTTCACTCAAACGGAAGTCCAATTGAATAACCAAATCAATCAGACCTTCACAAGTAGGAGGGCGTTCAACTACTCCAGACAAAGCATCCTTTAACTCATCTCTAAGGCCCCGATAAAACAACGAGGCCTGTTTAACCTCGGGCCACTTGCTTTCTAACACAAGGGACTTAAATTGTGTTATATAAGCAATCAAGTCTCTATTACCTTGTTTTAATTCTAAAAGTTCACCATCTACTTCCAGAGATAACTGTCTTCTATCAAACATTTTTCGGAATATCTCTAAAAAACTGGAATAATTTTCTAAAACCGCATTCTTTTGACTCACCAACAACCCAGCCCAAGCAGATGCCTCCCCAGAAAGATATGACAACATAAATGTTATCTTAGAAGCATCCGATGGAAATAATTCTGGTCTACTCATAAAATGTAATTCACATTGTGTTAAGAACACTCTAAATCTCTTGGAATCCCCATGATAACGTTCTGGGGGCGCCAAAGGAACTGGCATAATTATACTCCTTACCCCTTCTGCCACTGAAGGCGCCCGTTGTATGTGTGGTAACTGATCTTCTCTTTCTAATTCAGGTGGAGAACCTGCGCCCCCTGAAACCTCATCCTCTCTCCTTTCTCCCCGCTGTTGAATTTGTGTAACTTTAACACTTAAGTCATCTACCTTTTGACTAAGTAAGGCATTTTCTTCCCGAGAAATTTTCAACTCCTCCCGTAACTCCCTAATCAAAGATCCTAACATCTCCATGGATTCATCGGGGTTCATGACAGCTCGGGCGGACTAAATTATTGGCCTTTCATTCTGTCAGGCTGAGAGGTCCTGTATCCGCGGAAGCTGCTGAACCCCCGACAATCCCCCTGAGATGTATTTCCCAGAACTAGTTTTCAATACAGCTCTGTAAACTACACCCCAAAGGGAAAGGGGGAATGGGACAACAAAACAACACCAGGCAGACTGCGTCAAGGCTAATCAGTGCTGAACCTGCAGAGGATAAAGAATAACATATACACTTCCTTAATTCACTTACTTAACCTTATGAATGGGAAGACATTAATCCTTAACTAATAATTGAGAATCCTACCTGGTTCTTCTCTTGAAATTTCTTAGAGAAGCGGTTAAGAAGCTGAAAATCTCTCTTACTTGCGATATTTGAAATTCCCAGCAACTTCTTACATTAGGCAAAACTGGAAGTCTTAGTTCTTTGTTTGTCTTTTTTCCAACATGCACTGGTAGTTCAATTAGATTGTCTTTAAAATGTTCTTTCTTGACATTTCAAAACTTTTCAAACTATTTATAATTTTCTTGAGTCTTTAAATCCTTGAAGAAAGAGGAAACACGTGCTAACTGCACACGCAGGTTATTTCCATTAAAATTATCGATGAACTTCACATAGAAATCTTCCTGGTTGAAGAACACGCGCAAACGGATGAAGACGCGCGATCAAAATAATCCACACGCGCAAAAAATCACACGCGCAATAGTCCACACGCGCAAGAATTCACACGCGCAATAGTCCACACGCGCAATAATGTTCTCCTGCGAGACACGCGAAATAAGAACACCCGCGCTATTGAGTTCAAACGCAACGAAGTGATTCTCACGCGCAAAATCACTCGCGATGGAAAAAACACATGCGCACTCACATGGCACGCGACGAACAGATTCTCGCGCTTTGTACACCCGCGCTAAACATCACACGCGCTTTGTATTTCACACGCGCTTAGTATTTCATACGCGCTTAGTATTTCACACGCGCTTTGTACACCCGCGCTAAAAATCACACGCGCTTTGTATTTCACACGCGCTTAGTATTTCACACGCGCTTTGTACACCCGCGCTAAAAATCACACGCGCTTAGTATTTCACACGCGCTTTGTATTTCGCACGCGCTTTGTATTTCACACGTACTTTGTAGTTCTCACGCAGCGTACAGCTTTTCGCGCAAAGGATCACCCGCGCAATAAAACACACGCGCGTTTAAAATGGCACGAAACCAACCTCTACTCGCGCTCGGAATACACACGCTAGAAAGCACGCGCTAACTTGAATACGCACGCGACAGTCAAAATCTCGCGCTAAGGAACACCGCACTGGAAACACAAGCGCACTCCGATATTTCAATAGTTTTAGTAGAAACACTACTTTTAACGAATTTTCAAGGAGAATGTTATTAAGATGAACAGATTTACAGTAGAAATAAAGTCACTTATCTCCTGAGCGAATTCACAAAGATTTCCTGCTTTTCCTATCTTCAAAACGAATTCCTGCCAGCTGAAGACTTCTCCTGAACCCCCAAGAAAGTAGCCGCTCAACTGCTGAGATCTGAAGGATAAAATCCACCAGGCCTAATACTAAAGCAGGAGCATCCACTGAACACGTCCTCTCAGATGGGATTTTGATGATGAAAGGCACAGAGTGACAGTTTAGAATGTTCATTGTTGTTCAGCATTGTCTTCTAGCCAATCAGAGCTGTCACTGTGAGGCTCCATCTTGCCTTGGGTCAGAACCAGGATTCTGAATCAACAAGTTAAGGCCTAACCAACTATAATGGAAAACTTCCCACCCACACAAAGCTAATCTGAAAAGGATAATAATAAAAAGGAAACTTGAATAAGAGAAGGAAACCTGACAGCTTCCACCTCCCATCAATCAGTTAAATTCCCTTCCATCCCTCTCCCCCCATTTCCGACGAAGATCTACACCTCACCCCCATACTGCATGCATCCCCAGCATTACAGTGACAGTGCTATAGAATACATATTAGCCCATCCTTCACGTTTTAAGTAACATTCGGCAGCCAGTCTTCTTTTCTTTTTTTTCACCTCCCCCTGGGATATGGACAGCCCCTCTTCCATCGCCCCCCTTTCTGACATTATCCTTCCCCTCTTAGTACAGTCCCTATCCAGCGATAGGCCACGAGATGGCGTCCTTCTCCAAGAGTTCTGCAACTTCCTCTTCTTTAGAGAATTATAAGACTTCCCATCTAATTTGCTTAGTTGCAGGTAGGATTTTGTCCTGAAGTTGAAATAAGTGCATCCCCGTCAGAACATCCAGGATCACATTTCTTTTTTGTTGGTTTGTGGAGTATACCTGGTGCGTTCTGGCCAGTATTATCTCTGTCTCTTCTGAAGCATTCAAAATCTGGCAAGGCAAAAAAGAGCCCTGACATAATCTTCCAACTCATTATCAGCAATTTGTTTTGGAACTCCCCTAAGCCTGATGTTATTCCGCCGTATTCTATCCTCGGAATCTTCCTGTTTCCCTATGAGACATTCCAATTGTTGTTTCGTATCTGTCATTCTCTCTGCAAGTTCGTCTTGCTCATGCACCTGTTCACGTAGGGTGCTCTCTACCTCCTCCAATCTTCTCTCTGCTGCCATCACATGTTTATCCAGCTCTGCTATGGATTTCATTAAGTTCACCGTACTATCTGTAATTTCTTTTTTAATTTTCAGAGCTGTAAATCAGACTACAGACTACTATAGTAGGAGCATCGTCCATCACCCCTGACTCTCATGGAGAATGAATCTGCACGGCTGTTAGCTGTTGATTTTTTCTGTTTCCCTTTTGGGCTTGTATCATGCTCTTTATATCTCCTGATGTAGATGCTTTTGGTTTCACTGAAGCTTTTGTCAAACTGCCTTCACACCCAAGTAATCGATGTCCCAGGCTTTATGTGTCTCAGGAATATCAACTACGCTTCCCCCGGGTCACAACCAAAGTTAGACTGGGGCCTTGCGGCGCTCCTCCCATCTGCTCTTAACCTAGCCAACGTTGACGACTGAGTTAAGGCAGGAAATGTATCATCCAACCCAGAGTGTCAGTAAGCCCTAACAGAGGGTCAATTCATCAGAATTCTAACCAAACCCTGATGCTCCCCAAAGGTATGCCTCAATTGCCGCTCCGTTGATGTGCCGTGCTGAGCCCTCTCCCCACAACAATACTCACACGTCGTTCCCATGTATTCCACCAATGGATGTATGACCTTGGGTCAAAATCAAAACCCTTGCCGATTAATCCTCTGCCTCTTCAGTTATGAGTGGACTGTGCCCCTTCTTATGCCCGCTGCTCACTCACATTTTATTGGCTGCATTACCGAGCGCCTCCGGCTTGTCCGCACATGGCCAACCTGCTCCACCCCCCTCTGAGATTATTGCCTGTGTGCCGCTCAGAGAAACCGCTTGGCTGATGACCCAGCATTCAATCTGCGGTCCATTCAGCTCTGCAGCTTGGCCTTGCGCTGACAACGGGAGGTGCTTAGCTTCCTTCTCGCTGTCCCAACTGTTCACCGCCGACCTGGACTGGAACAGCCACCGCCTAATCCGACCCATCAGCACGTGGGGTGCCATTTTGCACGTCACAATCACCAAGTTGTGCTGTTTCTCATCAGTCACAGGAGCGTCGCTGGGGGTCCATAAAAGGAATTGGCTGTCACAGGGGGGTTTACACTTACATCTTTGAAGGGAAAACCCCCTTTCTTCACACCATTAATGGGTGGTGTGTGCGTCTAATCGGCCCGGGCTCACAGGGACAGCACCGCCATGCCTCCCTGGTTGGCCATGTGCCCTATTTAAAATTGCTTCAGTAGCAGGTGGCACCCACTTCTCCATCGAACGGGCATGGCCACGAATGAATTGGCGGCCCATGCTCGGGTCAACAAAGCTTAATGATCTATGCTGCACTAAGTTGCCGGTATGTAAAATCCCACCACAATGATCCCCCTATCCGAGCATCTGTTAACATCTAGACTAAATCATGCCTCTTCCGTAGTCCCTTCTCTATCTTCTTTCATGCGTCACTATATACGGAATAATGCTTGCGGTAGCGTGAGCGGTCAGCCGGTGGCACATTTTATGCATGGCTAGAGCAGTAATAGCCACGCCACACATGCAGTCTCTCAGAAAACCCTACGTACTCGATTTCCATTCCTGTTTGATGGGGCCGCGATAGGTACTGCACAGGACTGTCATTTGGACGGGGAAAATGAGCAGTCCTAAATTGAAGCACAGAAGTCCTCTTTTTATGTTCTTTATTTGCAGCCATCTGTAACATAAGAGAGGACACACACTTTCAAGGCTAACTGAGAAGCATTCTATTTATAAGCCCTTACTTTGCTGATTTGGGGATTTTTAGTCTTTCTTGTGCACGTATTGGTTGAGCCGGTACACCCTTTTGTACCATCACAACGTGGTTCTTGGCTCTTTGGCAAAGGTTCTTTAGACTACTGTATTCTTGCTGGCATGGAGGCGCAGGCGGCGGTTCCATTGACTGATCATAGAAAGGGGACTTTATTTACTTTTCCAGACACAGGCTTTTCCTCTTGGCAGATGGCAAGGCATTTCCCACTGAAACTTGCTATCACCGAGTTTTGCAGTTGTCCATTGGCCAAAGCTTAGTCTTTAAACTGATTTCTAAAGACAGACTGTCTGTCGCTATCTTTTAAGCACGATGAGACGTTTAGTGAAAGCTGCCCTATATAAATACTAGATAGATAGATGTATTACTGCTATGAGGAAATAGCTTTGGTTAAGACTGGCTGATCTGCATTAAGCATCTCGCTTTATAACACCAGGGGGTCCACAGAGAAGGCATGACATACATTCCTTCAAGCGTTATTAATCTCATAGTATTGCCTTGCAATCATCAACTGTATACTTAGATTAATTTAATTATTGTTAAGACATACTCAGCAGCTGAAAATGTGTGTGTGCCACATTCTTGGCACTGTAAATCCCAGGGCGAAGAACATAGCATGTACTTCCTTACCATATTTAATGTTAAATGTCTTGGCATTGCACAGAACAATATTCACATTCAATAGCCGCATTATAGATTTTCTATGAAAAGACCCTGCACGCCCGCCCAAGCGTTCTGTTTCCAGTATTATACCCATTTATAATTCTGCACACAGGCCATCCTTCCTAAGTTGATGCTCTTACTACCTTGAACTTTCTCCTCTCTGTAAAGACCTCTAGCTTAGCAGAAACGACTTCCCAAAATTACAGCAGCTTCCAAAAATAGGGGCCAGACACATCACAATTTGAGATTAACCTTGGTGTGGATTCACCGCAGCAGTGCACCGTGGTTGTCCAGGTTCATCTGCACTGAGTAACCCTAATAAGTGGGAAAAAAGGTGCAGAGTAAACAAATGCAGAATAAACAAGTTTCGGCCACCCTACCGGGCCACGATCGGCCAGAAAACTCAATGTTAAGCAATTGGCTGAAGTAGATGGACTGGCCAAGAGACTTGTTTTGGTGAGGGCAATTAGGCTCTTCTCTTCAGCCTAAGTTATAAGTCAGATCAAGAAGACCGTACAAAATCTCTATCTCGCAATATCCATGAGAACCAAATGATAGTTACTAGCAAGGACGTGTCACCCTTTTTGCATATCAGGTGTGAATAACTCTCCTTCCGGGATCGACCCATTATGTTTTACCTCTCAAAAGAGAGGCCTGACTGTGTTACTCCACCATCTTGCTTGGCCCTCTAGACCCAAATTACACAGACCATTCAGGCCTGCTGTTCTGTATTCATTAAGAGTCTCCATATGGGCCTTAAAGTCCAACTCCAGGCTTCGATGGCTGGAATCCTGACGGGTTTTCAGGATATCCCTCATTACTATTGCACCTGGAAAAACTTGTGTATAGGCACCATACAAATGGCCAATAAATAAAATATTCATAAGGAAAATGTGCATACATTTAGAATATGGGTATGCAAATTTACCTCATGAATATTAATGAGGTGTATCCTGAAACCCTGGCATGGATCCGACCTTCGACGCCTGGAGTTGGGCATCCCTGATCTATAGGGTTCACTTGTTCCTCCAACCCTTGTAAAGTTTAGGCATATGGTCTTCCAAATCCCCCCTCCAGAACTGGCAAATGTTACCAAGTTAGCAGGCTCAATCCAGTGTGTTTTTTACCAGCATGCCACACCTCTCATGTTTTCTTTTACTCCACAAAACGCGTATATACCTTTGCTTTACTTCAAGCATCTGTCTGTAATTCCGCCACTGGTTCGTTCGTCACCTTTACACTTCTTGCTCTTGCCTCAGTGCCCTTTTCCTTGGATTTCATTAGAAAATGTGCACTGCCTTTGTGTCTTCCTAATCTTGCTACTTTTACCTTTGACCTTTTCTATACTCTGGCCCTCATTTACGAGTTAGGCGGAAATTTGTAGAGAAATCCTCCAAAGAATAGGTCTGAGGAATTACTGTTACCGACACTTGGTCCGGCGGAATTTCCGCCTGATTACAAGTGGTGGTCGCGGTGTAATGCCCCATTTATTTTGGGTACATTGGACCCAATGGGTCTTTTTTTGCAGAATTGCCATGGCGGAATTACTGCCACAGTAATTCTGACAATTCTGCCGATTATTTTGGCGTTGAGTGGGAAGATTTACCTTCAAGGTTTTGCTCGAGATAAATCATCAACTCAAAACTCATAATTTCGTGTAGTGGTAAAATTGGAGGCAACTCACTTTCCTCCAATTTTACCATTTATTGCCGTACTCATAATGAGGCCCTCTGTTCTTTCTCCATCTTCATCCTAGTGGCTACCACAAGATGTTGAAAACTGAACAGTTAATAATTGACCATCTTCACTTCTAAAGGGTTTGGGATTCCCCAATAGCCTTTCTTCCAGAACTGTAAGATTTCTTCCTCACCAAGTCCATTTATTTTTCACTCAATTAAGGGACCAATTACCTACTAAGGAAACTGAGCTCCCTTAATGAAATGGATCTCCCAGCTAATCATCAACATTAGGTGGTCACTTTGCGAATGACTGCCGGCTCTCAGCTCAGCTATTTTATCCTTAAATGCAAATAAAGGCCTAGTCGGTAAGGAACTGGGAGGTTGTAATGATTCTGCTCAGTCCCTGGCGTATCATCCCTTGTGCGTTCACAGGTTCCATCCTTTCACGGAATGTGCCGGAATCTCCTTTACAGGTTCTAGCATCTGTATGCTTCCTGAATCACCCAATTTGTATTCGGTGTGTTAATCTATTTGCCCCCTATGCAGTCTGCTGGCCTCTGGGTATTAAGGTCGCCCATAACTAATATATCTGCTTACTTTCCATCTTCCAGTCGCATCTACGTAAAACCTCTTGGATTTCTCAATTTCCTGGAAGGGCCATAGACATTTAACACTGGGATATATGACACTTGTGGCAATTTAGATTTACACAGATTGAGCCGTCCGAAGCGATTAGGCGATTAGTACATGTGTAACACTCATATATCATTGGCGTAGATATCCCACATTATACTTCTGTTTCAAGTCCCCATTAAGGGCAACACTTTTTTCCTCAACTGCAGTTCCACTTAAGCCCCATGGATCTGGTCCCAGGGCCGTACCAGGTGATATCAGCCCTAATGACCGAGTTAAAAGCCTGAGCACAGCAAGGGCACTTAACACGGTTTAGAGCCTCACAACCACTTATAAGACCCAAGGGGAAGCTGTCATAAGTTGTGTCGGGTAAAAGTAAAAATATCAAAAGGACATTACGGGTGGATGCAAGGAATGCTTTTAAATGTCTATCTAGCAGGTGTGTTAGCATTCGACACTTACTTGGGCTAATGCCCACTCTGCATGGGCATTTAACTTTTCACGAGCAGGCAGGGGTCTATTAAGAATATTTAAATCTGCTTGGGCCATTGTGCAGAATTGGCTAGAAGTCCGAATGCGCAGGCCTGTTAATATTTCAATAATCTGCCTGAGCAATCGTGGGGAATTGGCTGCGGGTTTCCTCTGTGCTGACAGGATGCTTGGAATGTGGCATTCCCAGCAATCTAGGGGTTCTGCATCCCTGAGATTGTCCAATGGGAATGCTTAATGATCCCGCCAAGGGTTATAATATGAATCCTAGGCCGCCTTCCAAAATGGCCTCCTTCAAAACCTTTGTCTCCTGAATTACTAAGAAATCCTGACACTTGCCATTGCAAACGTCCCCTTGTGCTGCAGCTGTAGTTCAGAAGTGTTGCGCCTCTTAACTGATAGCTCATGAATCTCTTGTCTCCCCGATGCTGAACTTGGTCGGTGGTGGATGGAAAACACGGCATATGATTTCTCTTGCAGTAGTTATCCACGCACTGGACCAGCTGCGTGGAGCTTGAGCTGAAAAACCCAAGTAGAGGCAGAGAAATTAGCTAGATAATGTCCTCACCTAAATTCCCGTGCTTAGAATCGCATATTAATTCAACATAAAACATCTTACCCTTTGATGCAGGGGTTGCAACCTGTGGGTCTCCAGATATTTTGCAACATAACTCCCAGGATCCTCACCATTGACTATGTTGGCTAGTGAGGAGAGTGGTTCTAATCCCAAACATCTGGACATTCAAAGGTTGGCAATCCCCTACTATAATGTATGGGATATATACATGCATACTGTAACTTGGCCTATTATTTAATGAATGAGGGCTTCCCCCTTTCTTATAATGCAGTAATAACTTGTCCAGGTACCCCTCATTAAGAGGCCCAGATTGGAGGCAACTGCCTCGCAGTCCTTGCCCCAACGCTTGGAACGTCTTGATCACCAGCCTTCGGTCTGAAGAAAACCTGTCGCCATCCTAAGAGAAGAGAAAGAGCCACCTTTTTGCTTCATTTTACTGAACCCCAAAGCCTGCCTTTCCTCCCCCTTTCACGCACCTGTGGTTCTTTTTCCTCACACTGTCAAGTGAACTTGTTGTGTCTGGGCACTGAACTAATGCCAATGAATGCATGAACCAACAGCCACAATAGTACGATAACCCTAGTTCAGGACTGATATCCTAGAGGACATTAAGAAGGGAGCTGCTGATAATCTGACATTGGAAGCACTGAGAGTGGACACATATTTCAAATTGTAAAATGCAGATTTAATTCACCACACAAGTGAAATGGTCCTGTTGGGGCCAAAATGTAATTTGATTTTGAGTTCTTAATCACACAAAATTCCAAATATTTTAATCAAGGGAAAAATGCAGAACTAATATATAAAGTAAAAATAAAGGTACATTAAAAAGAAACAAATTAATTTAAAAAATGAGCAAAAATAAAAATAATTGTTAAATGAAATGCTCAATTTATGTCAAAAACGCTGTGAAGATAAATATGAATAAACTATTCAGAAAAAAAGGCGCAGTTCTCTCTTTGCCAGGTTCGATCAGTCGAAAAATGCGCACTGATTTACTTTGCGATGAAATAGTGAATTTGTCTGATATTTGCTTCCTTAAATTTGAGGCCTCAGTGTGCTTACTCCTTGCCACATACATCCGGACACCGTAAGCTCTTGCCAGATACTATGTTCCCAGATACAGTACCTCTTCTGCGCCCTTCTCTTTAAAGGATGGACCAAACCAATGCAAAGTATTGTAAGTGATCTTTCAAAGCAAAAACCCTAAGGTTAGCGGTGTCGCTAGATCGGGGCTTTGCACCGCCGGCACTCCTGATGTTTTGGACTACGACTCCCATGATCCGTAACTGCCGGCTATGCTGGCCCGGTCTGGTGACAGCTGTAGTCGCAAACATCTGGTGAGCCAAAGACTGCAGGTCCCTGTGGAACATGGACGTGTATCTCAACTGTTTCTATGCATGACTTCATTGGCCAATCCTTTTCTCCAGCATTTCAGGCAGAACCATCAACACGCCATCTCTTTCAGGGTCATCTTTCTCTTGGCGCATTTCAACGCGGGGGAGGGTCCTACGTTGAACGTGTCAATTGCGTGACGTGCATTTCTGAATTTCCTTTTTCAGACAGGCCGGCCGGAGAGAGACGCCCGACTCTCTTAACGCCAACCAACGCCACCAGCAGTAAAACTGCGCTAAGGAACCAGGTGCTTCTGCTGGAGTGCATACCCGATGGATTGTGAGTAGCTGTTGTGGTTTCTGCACATCTGATTGTTTTCTGATACACAGGCATGCACATATTTCAGCCACCCAAAGCCATGGACACTAAGTAAGGCACTGTAACAAGGTCCTTGAGAAGGAACACGGACCCGGCCACATCTGGAACACTGCTACTTTATTTTGTTCATTGTGTTACGTGTGTATCATGTGTATGCCAAGTGCAGCTCTCAAGTGTGCCGTGCGTGTAGTTGGTCCTCTCCTAGCTGTACACAGAGTTGATTTTCATTGTATGTTCAACTGGGGTTGCCTTAAGTCAAGTGTGGAGTTTTCAGGTGAAAATGTGTGCAATGTCAATGATTTGAATTGTTTAGTGATTAATATATGCCAGGCTTGATGTGTGTGCTGAGTAGCCCTGTCCATAAAAATGATGCATTTGACCTTTAGCTTCTTCTGGCCCATTCTAGGTTCCCCATGGCTGTCCTCACTTGTATCTTTTTCCGCCCGATCCCCCTTCCACAAAATCTCCAACGGCACTTTGCGTCATTTTGCTGCGCGGCAGTAGGATGCAGTGGTCGCACAAATAGTCTTGCCTCGCAGATGTTCCGTAGGACAATCTTGCCCAATGCCCAGTCTTGCTTTTCCCGAGAAGCACTTGGGCTGCCGGCCACGGCAAACCCCGACAAGATACATGCTTACTTTGACCAAACCACCGCTTCAAAGAGATGGGCAGTTCCTTGTTTCTCAAGAGAGGTAGCAGGAATCCCAACATGAGACTCACTCAACTTAGCTCAAAGAGGACCGGATTGTTCTGGTTAACTCTAAGCAGCATATAAGGAAACCCCAAATGTATCTCAGAGTGTGGGTGGTACTGGGGATCCCATCCTGGCTGTGAACATGGTGTGCAAAAACCAAAACAAAGTCTCTGCCACTGCCCGGCAGTTGGCGGCTTTGCAGATGTTCCTGTACCATTGGGGAACGCAATGCACACATGAAAGTCCCAAAAGTAAAAAGGGCTAATTCTTGGGTTTTTGGGATTCCCACACCCTTTTCAGGATCTGTGTGCTGGACCACCCCTAGGAAGAGGAAATTCAGCTTGAATGGCCATTAGGGTGAGTGCCTAGCTCCTGCTCTGATATTGCAGCCTCTGAGTACCCGGTTTTCTGGTAGTTATTCGAGCCACAGAGCATGGTGCGCTTATTTCCCTGAGGGTTTATTCTTCTTGACCTCTGTCTCTTCTTCCCAGGCTCTCACCCAAGGGCCCGGGCTCTGCCGCTCTGAGCCTGAGACCCTCCCCCTTGGATACTCGTTCCTCTACCGACTTATATCACCTGATTGGGCCAACTAGCCCCACCGGAATTTGCATTATCTAACTTTTGCCCTCCCCCTGCTGTTCTCTGTTGTCCTGTTTCCTTTCTACTGCCACCTGTAGCTCCCTCTCTCATCCCAACCTCCTCTTCAAACCTTCTTTTCTGAGGAGCGTAGAGTCTTGCACCTTCCACCTTTCCTGTCCTGATGTTCTTCCTCCACCTTCTCCTCATATATTCCAACCTTCTGCCCCTTCTAACCTCCGGGTATCTTCCACACTCCTGCTTACTACAGAAACTAGCGTAACCTGTCACATTTACCTCCTTATATTCTCTGCAGTACTCCTGTTCAACCACTCCCTATGACGCTTCCAGATGGTTATCTGTCTCGCTTACTGGTACAAACCTTCTCCAGATCTTTCCTCACATCTTCCATACTAACGCCAGCCTCCTCCACAGTATCTCCAAACTTGTCACTACTCCTTCCCATCCTCCTCTGTGCTATCACTGAATTCCTCCTCAGTATCACTGGTCTCTGAAGCCACTTCACTAGCCTCTTGTAGGTTGTCATTACTCTGTAGTTATCAGTTGATCTTCACCTTCACCAAGCATGTCTTTGCTGTCACCACTCCCCCCTCAAAACCACCACAAGTCTCTTGTTCCTTCCCAAACTCCTCCTTGTTGTCAGCATGTGTTAGAACTAATTTCCTGCCTCACAGGTCTGTTTCCAGGATGTGCCCCTCGAGCCGTGGACTTAGACCACCCTCTCTGGACCTTTACTCACTCCCAGTTCTCCCTTGCTTGACCTCACCCAGTCTCCCAGACCTCTGATCCAACTTCCTCTGTGCACTCTCTGGGCTCTACACTCACCCATAAACTCCCCTTTTCAGTTCCAACGCCACACCACAATGCTAATGGCTACTTTCCAAACATAAACCTCCTTCCTCCCCCAAACACATGCACTAACTGACTTTGGTCTCAAAATTGCATTATGCTCACGCACCTCTGCTGGGCTTTAGGTGAGTGTCTGCACCTGTGTGTTTTAATTGGTAAATTATTGGGATTAGTTGTTTCTTGGTGCAACTGTCCTCACTGTGGGCCTTAAGGGGCCGGACCAAGCCTTCAACTGGCCTGTCGGCCATCTTGGACTATTCTTTGCCCTTCTTGCTACACACGCTTTTGCAGGACCCAGATATTCTGTCTTTCCAGAGTGTGTAGGCTATGCTGATAAAACTCTTGATACGTTTCTAATTTCCCCTGTATGTGTAGAAAATGCTGTATTGTGGTGGAATTGCAACTTTGTATACTTAGTGAGGGATCGCTCTCGCAGGAATCAGTGTGTTCCGCCTTCTATCTTCATGGCGGCCATCTTAAGTTAGTATTGGCATCCCGTCCATTCAAAGAAAATGCAGTGGGTTCCCACAGTGGAAAAATCTAAAGAAAGGATAGAAAGCCGAATGCTTGCTGGGGGCTATATCTCAGACGCTGGAAGACACCACAACTAGAGAAAGGATAGAAAGCTGGATGATTGATGAGGGATATGTCTGAGACGCTGGAAGACACCAGACGCAGAGAATTATAGAAAGTCAGAGAAGCTTGCTGTGGGCTACATCTCAGATGCTGGAAGACACCGGACCCAGAGAAAGTATAGAAAGCTGGATGCTTGCTGAGGGCTAAATCTGAGACGCTGGAGACCCCAGACCCAGAGAAAGGATAGAAAGCTGGATGCTTGCTGAGGGCTATATCTGAGACGTTGAAAGACACCAGGCCCAGAGAAAGGATAAAAAGCCGGATGCTTGCTGAGGGCTATATCTGAGATGCTGGAAGACGCCAGACCCAGAGAAAAGATAGAAAGCTGGATGCTTGCTCAGGCCTACATCTCAGACGTTGGAAGACACCAGACCCAGAGAATGATAGCAAGTCAGAGAAGCCTGCTGAGGGCTACATCTCAGATGCTGGAAGACACCAGACCCAGAGAAAGGATAGAAAGCCAGATGCTTGCTGAGGGCTATATCTGAGATGCTGGAAGACGCCAGACCCAGAGAAAAGATAGAAAGCTGGATGCTTGCTCAGGCCTACATCTCAGACGTTGGAAGACACCAGACCCAGAGAATGATAGCAAGTCAGAGAAGCCTGCTGAGGGCTACATCTCAGATGCTGGAAGACACCAGACCCAGAGAAAGGATAGAAAGCCAGATGCTTGCTGACGGCTATATCTGAGACGTTGGAAAGCACCAGACCCAGAGAAAGGATAGAAAGCCGGATGCTTGCTGAGGGCTATATCTGAGACGCTGGAAGACACCAGACCCAGAGAAAGGATAGAAAGCCGGATGCCTGCTGAGGGCTATATCTGACACGCTGGAAGACACCCGACCCAGAGAAAGGGTGGAAAGCCGGATGCTTGCTGAGGGCTATATCTGACACGCTGGAAGACACCAGACCCAGAGAAAGGATGGAAAGCCGGATGCTTGCTGAGGGCTATATCTGACACGCTGGAAGACACCAGACCCAGAGAAAGGATGGAAAGCCGGATGCTTGCTGAGGGCTATATCTGAGATGCTGGAAGACACCAGACCCAGAGAAAGGATAGAATGCCGGATGCCTGCTGAGGGCTATATCTGAGACGCTGGAAGACACCAGACCCAGAGAAAGGATAGAAAGGTGAATGCTTGCTGAGGGCTATATCTGAGACGCTGGAAGACACCAGACCCAGAGAAAGGATAGAAAGCCAGATGCTTGCTGAGGGCTATATCTGAGTCGCTGGAAGACACCAGACCCAGAGAAAGGATATAAAGCCGGATGCTTGCAGGGGGCTGTATCTGACACGCTGGAAGACACCAGACCCAGAGAAAGGATGGAAAACCGGATGCTTGCTGAGGGCTATAACTGAGACGCTGGAAGACAACAGACCCAGAGAAAGGATAGAAAGCTGGATGCCTGCTGAGGGCTATATCTGAGATGCTGGAAGACAACAGACCCAGAGAAAGGATAGAAAGCTGGATGCCTGCTGAGGACAACAGACCCAGAGAAAGGATAGAAAGCTGGTTGTCTGCTGAGGGCTATATCTGAGACGCTGGAAGACACCAGACCCAGAGAAAGGATAGAAAGCTGGATGCCTTCTGAGGGCTATATCTGAGACGCAGGAAGACACTGACCCACAGAAAGGATAGAAAGCTGGATGCCTTCTGAGGGCTATAACTGAGACGCTGGAAGACACCAGACCCAGAGAAAGGATAGAAAGCTGGATGCTTGCTGAGGGCTATGTCTGAGACGCGGGAAGACACCAGACCCAGAGAAAGCACAGAAAGCTGGATGCCTGCTGAGGGCTATGTCTGAGACGCTGGAAGACACCAGACGCAGGGAAAGGATAGAAAGCTGGATGCCTGCTGAGGGCTATGTCTGAGACGCTGGAAGACACCAGACCCAGAGAAAGGATAGAAAGCTGGATGCTTACTGAGGGCTATATCTGAGGCGCTGGAAGACGCCAGGCCCAGAGAAAGGATAAAAAGCCGGATGCTTGCTGAGGGCTATATCTGAGATGCTGGAAGACGCCAGACCCAGAGAAAAGATAGAAAGCTGGATGCTTGCTGAGGGCTATATCTGACACGCTGGAAGACACCAGACCCAGAGAAAGGATAGAAAGATGGATGCCTGCTGAGGGCTATGTCTGAGACGCTGGAAGACACCAGACCCAGAGAAAGGATAGAAAGCTGGATGCCTTCTGAGGGCTATATCTGAGACGCTGGAAGACACCAGACCCAAAGAAAGGATAGAAAGCTGGATGCCTTCTGAGGGCTATATCCCGGACACTGCAAGTGACCAGACACGCGGAAGGATAGAAACCAGAGTCCTGCTGAGGGCTATATCTCAGACTCTGGAAGTGACAAGAACCAGAGAGGATAGAAAGCCCAAAAACGTTCTGTGCAGAAGTCCTCGGTTGCTGGCAACAGCTAGAGCCTAAGTCGGAGAGAAAGACAGCTGTCTGCTGAGGATTAAGTCTAAGACACTAGCAGGGCTGAAACATTGAGCTTAGGGTACAGCAGGAGCATAAGGGATGGAAATGCCATGGATTCTGGAAAAGGCCAAACCCAGAGAAGGCGTGATATCAATACTGATGGAGGCATCTGATCCCTGTCAGAGACAAGAGGAGAAAAGAACGGCACAAGTCGGTACGACGTTCATTTACCGACAGTCATTTTTTAAATTTAATTTTGCCCAATTTGTTACCTGAATAAAATCGTTTAAAAACATAGGGGGGCTGGGAAAGGGCGTATAAGGAGTGGGGGGTAGGACATAGTGGTAAATTAATAGGGGAAGGGATTTGAGGAAACCCCCCAAAAAGAAAAGAAAATAATTTAAATTTTTCAGGGGGAAAAATGAGGCAAAACAAAAATAAAAAATTGACTTGATAAATGAAGATAGAACCCACAGGTTTGCTGCGGACTGCAAGGCCGTGCCAAGAAGTGCGCCGGCCGTTATACCCCGGAGGCTGAGGGTTAAGGGAATTTTGGGAATATCGGTTTTTCCATAGGTGGGTCCCTGATCCTCACCCCGACGCCTTTTTGTTTCGGCACCCTTCCCGGGTTCTAGACTTCCCTGGACCCTGCACGCGTTATCGTCACCATCAGTACCCAGCCCTTTTACTGCACAAAAGTCAGGGGCTTTTACTACAGCACATGTGTTGTCGCTCTTTATGCAGTTAAATGTGGGGCATCGATTTGGGTGAGGCCATATGGGATTGGGAAAGGGTGGGGACTTGGTAGGCGGTTGGAGGCTTGCGGGTGGTCTCCCTCAATGTTTTCAGGAAACGATACTGTGCGCTGAGCATATGCACAGTAAGACACATGGAACCCAGCCACCCTGTAGCCTGTCCTGGTCATCCTTCATCACACACCAGGCACTTCAAGGAAGACAGCGCTGCTTTCCATGTTCACCTTAGTTCAAGAGTAAGCGGTTACATGTCTTTATAATGACTCAGTTTATAACGAATGCACATATAGCAAACATGTTCATTTTTTTGGGGGGGTCCCCCCAAACTCCTGTTTCCCACTCCTAAAAACCCACCCCAACCATTTCCCCACAAGATTTAACCCATTATCCCGCACCACATACATTTTCGTTATGTTTTTCGTTATATCATTTTCGTTCTCTATTCATTCTACATAAAATGTTCGCTATAAAGACTGTATACCTGATTAAGCCCGGCAAAGCGTGGCCACCTGTGGAGGAAGTTGTAGGTGCTGGATTAAATGTCTAATGACGTGGAATGATTCCGGGCCCGTTCTCACACTGGCAGCAAAGCACACGTTGGTTTTAGCATGAAAGGGGCAGTGTTTCCCAGAAGGAGTACACAGCCTGCAAGAGAACAGGTGAGCTTCAAGCTAACACCATTTAATTCCACTTTATTCAGTGACAGCGACTTTCAGAAGGTGCATTAGGGTTCCTCAAAAGAACCAGCAGCTGTAAGGAATTAAAGAATTAGGCATGTCTGGGACACCCGGGCTTCTCAGGAGGCTGAGCCGGAACACCCACCTTGACCAATTCTGCACAGGAGCATTGCATGAGTCGGGGTGCATCAAACCGGGTGTGCAAAGTTTCTGTTAATTAGTCGGTGTCGTGACTCGAGACACACATGGTCACCAATGCCAAAAACACCTGTTATATGGATACTAAACATGCTTTTTAAAGCTCGTTTCTTAAATAAGCCTGTTTAGCTGTAGTACAAAGCACCACTCACATATGCATCCCGTGCAGGTTTTATTTATTTATTTATTGTTTATTTATACAGCCCTTATACACAGGTGGAGTGCTTCACATCCTGTGCAGGTTTTGCTGCTAAGCCTTCCCCTGCCCGCCCTCCCTCCATCTTGACTCCTGGGCAATGATGCAGGGCCGCCCAAATCGAGGCAGAGTAAATGATGTTACCATTCAGCAGGCTAGGAGAGGGGCAACTCCCGCCCCCACAAGCGCAGAAACACGCATTCTCTGTCACACAATGCCGAGGAAGGGTGAGGTGCGACCAAGCACCTCGCCCTTCCTCCAAACAACAAGGTGCTAAGCACCTACAGAAAACCAACAGGCACGCAGGGCCCAGGTTCAAAGACCTGCCCCCTCCTCAGGGGGCCAGACATGTCGGCTATCCGGCCGGGGGCTTGCGCACAGCCCCCACTACTATACAAATCAAAGACCCAGAACGCTCTAAGAGAACACAATCTGTTTGTGGACCCTGAACGGGGACCCAAACAAACAGGATGTTCGCTGTTTACTCAGCGTCTTCCACGCTTTGCTTCTTTACCACAAAACCCTCCCACCCTACAAACAAGGGAGAAGACACAGGGAAAGAAGTACAGGGCACTGTATGGTGTCCACAATGAGTCGTGGGACATGAGAAGGCGGCACGGGCCGAGGGGGTAACCTCGGGACCCGGTTCCCAAAAGTATGATATTATTATGATATGTGATTATTTGTGTATCTGCATAACCATATCTGTACAATAAAATCCTACAGCCTTTTATTGCCAACACTTGACAAAATGTTGCGAGACAAATTTCGGGTGAGGGTCGGGTTCGGCCTACTACAGTATGCATGCATATGGGTTCATCAGTTATGTCCCTTCCCTTTTGACACCTTGGTCTGCAGTGCCGTCTCATTGGGCCTCTTTATGTGCCCAGCGATGGGGAGGGGGAGGGGGAGGGGAATTGCCGTCATAGCGTTACTAGCACTGCCCTGCAGCACCGCCTTTCAAGCTTGGAGGTAAATCCTACACTTCCCTGCCAAACATTTTCCTATATATCCTGCAGCAGAATTGCGGCTCACGGCAAATCTGGTGAAATCCGCACAGGGGCCTGTGGACTCCACACATGGGGGCTAACCCTGCAGTTACCCCACTTGTGATGCTCCACACATGAGGGCTAACACTGCAGTTACCCCACTTGTGATCCCACAGTAAATTGGCTGGTCTTAATGGCAGTAACGAGGAATTAATGCCAAACTCATTTATTTATTAATTTTGCATTTATAAAGCGCTTTAAAACCAGGGGCCTCAAGGTGCTGGTTCTAAGATTAAAACAACATAATGAGGCCCAAATATTCCATCCTTTTAAAATGTAGAATTGAATGGTACAAATAAAGTATACACAAGGACTGGTCCTACTGAAGCGCAGTGCCACCTCTGTGGAATCTGGTGGCAGCGCGCACTTTGCACTTGCGCCCTGCGTCTGAACGCCACGGCACCAGAAACATGCCTTTGCTTTTAGCCGACGGCCTGTAAATATTGCTTGTCTGTATTTGCAGCCTTCTTAGCAACGACATATGGCGTTTTTTTTTGCCTTTGCAGGACTTTTGATAGGTTGGCCTGTGGCAGGGGGACCCCAAGATTTAGAAGCAGACACTTCCTGTTAGAGTAAAGGGATATACTTACGATAGGGTGACCAGACGTCCCGATTCTGCCGGACTGTCCCAGTAGTTGGTGCTCTGTCCCCCTTTCTACTGCAGTGGTCCCGGTTTTTTGTAGTAGGTCTTCATAGATGGTAGGCAGGAATGCACAATCTCGCACAGAAGAAATGCTGCGTTTTACGAATTGAGATAGTGGTAGCTTGTGATAAATTAATTATAATATGTGTTTCTTTGAAATGTAACACTTAAACCCCCTTCCCCTCCAAACTCTACTGAAGTCTAGTGCCTTGACAGTCACTTTCAAGAGTTAGTCCTACTTTTATGTTAGTTGCTCTGTCCCCGTTTTTTTCTTTTAAGATCTGGTCACGCTAACTCAAGGGCATCAGTGGGCGAGTGCTTATAAAGAGATGCACTTTGGAAAAGCACCCATATCAAAGAAAGACCACCCAGCACTGAGCAAACATTCTGCAGGCAAGAAACATAATAAGCCACTTGGAAAATGGAAATGAGCAAATGAAATTCCTAATTACTCGTCAGCTGATACAATATTCCAACCATTCAACCTTTAGACCTGTCCTTTGATTACCCGACTGCTTTTCCAGCATTGTGCTTTTTTGGTTCTATGTCATAATTTCGCATTTTGTAGGTCGTCTAACAAAAATACAGTTTTTTTGTTCTGCCGATTTTAGGCGGCTTACAAAAAATGACATTCCCTCACTCACCCACCCCGACCCCTACTACCCCCCGCATCCCTACCCACTCAAAACTCCCCCAACCCAAACATACACAAACATACAACACACACACTGTCAGCCTCTGCATGCACTCGTGTGCGGGCGGGGGGTGGCGGTGCGATTTAGAAAGACCGCTCTGTGCGGTCAACCGAGCAGTCTTTCTAAATCGGGTTGTTTTTTAGTAGTTTCTAAAAAGCTCTTTTGACCTAATCCCACTTTATTGTGTGTTGCAGGCCTACACCCGAGATCCACTGGAGTAAGGAGGGCGGCGAATTGCCCAGCAAAAGGACGTTCTATGAAAACTTCAGCAAGACCCTCAAAATCATTGAGGTCTCCCAGGCAGACTCTGGAAAATACAAATGCACAGCAAAGAATTCCTTGGGCTCCACCCACCACATCATTACTGTAATAGTTAAAGGTACTCTTCATTTCCATTTTGATTGATGGGACAATATTTTGGAGTTTTTGATGTGTAGTTCTTTTATCATGGCAATAGAGCACTGTGTTTTGCGGTAGGACTGCTGTCCAATGCCACAACAGTTTGAATGTTACTGTGTGTGTATGTACGTCCGTGTGTGTGTGCATGCGTGTGTGTACATGAGCATGCATGTGTATTTGTGCATGCAAGTGTCTGTCCTATAAGCCTGTTATGTGTCTGTCTTCTAGTCCCTAAGCTTTGCTTGATATGATATGACATTTTATTTGTATCGCACTCATACACAAGTGTTTCAGAGCGTGAAAGATTCTCGAACCTTGGGCCCTAGCTAGTCGACGGGTATTCCGCAGTGCAATGGCGTGGGAGGAAAAGGTTCTCTGCCCCTTCCATATCAGGCAGACAGAGGGTAAAACCTGCAGCATTGATGAAGACAGTCTTAAGGAGCAGGTAGGAAGTTAAGGGATGGATTGGGAAATCGGCATTCGAGAACAGGCCCCAGGTCATTCCTGTTGGATGATAGTGGGCCCTATAAGCTTGAGTCTTTTCCATAAGGGCAGCCAAAAAATGACGGCAAAAGCTTGGGAAATATGACCTCCTCTAAATAACATTCTTCTAGACTTTGTGGGTCATTACGAGATTGGCAGTAACTGCCGCTTACTGACAATCTCGGTTTACCTTTTCCGCCTCCCGATATCCCAGTATTACCGGGATATTATAGGCAGCGGAGTAACAGTAGGTTCCCATTTCCATGGAGTCCCACAGGACTCCATGGGGTGGAGAGCACTGAAGAACCCCGGCAGCGTTGTCAACGGTGCTGGTACTTCAGTGAATTATTTGCTGATAGAGGCCTGAGCTATCGGCAGGTCAGGCCTGCCGGTAGTTCCCTGCCCCTACCGGCAGACTCGGAGTACTCCGGTCCAAAAAAATGCCAGAGCCGGCAGGACCGGCCATTTTACTTGGATTTTTTCCAGACCGGAGTTCCTGTAATGACCCCCTTTGTCTTACCTCTGTACCTCCATGAGCGGGAATGAGGGGCTGGGAGGAATGACGCTACGATGCTAGCAGAGCAGATGTGTGTGAGGTGCAGATTTAAGTGCATTTGAAATGGGTACAAAACAAGCAGACTTCCCTCTTATTCGTATACTTTGGTTGGGCAAATACAAGGTTGGACTAAAATTAGCCAGACATTGTAACTTAAACTGGAATAAGGATATGAGAAGGGGGGGATCAGTGGCAATTATTCAATTATTCTAGCTTGTTTTGTAAATTGGAAACAGTTATTTAAACGCATACCTGTCGCGGGAGGGGGGACTTGCCACCTCCCCACACATCTTGCCAGCTTGCTTCCCTATATCATTTCTCCCGGCTTCTCATTTCTGCTCATGGACGCACAGAAGTAAGTAAGTCCCCCATTGTGTACTGGTGTTTCCAATCCTATGTCTTATTCTGCAACATGGTTAAAAGGTCTGCAGCAATAAAACCGTGGAAATAAGCTGTCTGTAAAATAAATTGTGGTTTGACCAGGTAAAGGTATACACATTATACCATTTAAGGGGAGCAGGGGCTGCAGGGGTGCCTCTGCTCCCCTTAAATGGTATAATGGGTCCGGGGGTTGCATTACATGGATTGCGGCTGCAAAACCACAGCCTTTTTTGCAGCGATTTTAACCCATGGAGCTGTTTTACCCAATAATGCCATTGCACTTAATTTAGGGTGGAACAACCTGCCAGCATGTCATGTGTGGTGGTCTTGCTCGGTCTCTTCACCCACAGTGTAATAAGACAGCAAGTCTATATGAAGGAAGTCACGGGACGGGAGGAGACTGAGCCCAGCCTCATTCCGCTCCCTTCACAGGACAATCCTTTGGTTCTGGTGCCCTGATAGCGGGTGGCTTCCTGCATGGCTTGGTGTACCCTGAGAATGATGGCGCCGCATGCCTTGCCAAGTCGCGCCGGCAGTCGGCTGCTGTACATTCCGCAGGGACCGGATGTGAATGCCTTCCTTTTGGGGGCGGGGCAAGCCTGGCACCGCAGTTATTCTTCATTTCAGTTGCTAGTGTATGCTACTGGAACTCCATGTTCCCTGTTTCCTGTGCTCCACCTGATGCAGTTGGAGGATGAGATTTGGCCTTTCGATGATAATGATGCTGTTGGTTGATAGCCACAGATTGCGGCATCCTGCTCAGTGGTTCACATGCTTATAGCAGGCAGGCTTCCCTTCATTAGCCAATCCGTGTTCCTGTCTCCTTATGCCAGGGGTGCGAAGGCTGGATCCATCCCACCATTGTATGTCCGATGCACTTTCACGCCCATACAGATGGGCCCCTTTTCAGACCGGTCATTAGAAGAAGGCTGGTGTTTATAGTAGGATATTGCTGCCAAGTGGCTGAGAGGTCACTGGCCAGATGGGTGAACATTTGATAACCCAGTGCAGCAGTAGTGCCGAGGACTGTATTTATGTATGGCCCTGCCACAATAGCTCTGCAGCCATTGCAGTACTGGGCACGCTCCCCTCCTTCTTTCTCTTGGCTTTGTGGTTGGTACAACTAACGACGGGGAGGTCTCACCTGGTCAGGAGATGCTGGCAGCTGCCTGGGGAGGCATTACACATGTACAGCGCGTGCCATTTGTCCATTAAAGGGTCTGGCATCTTTAATAAATGATGGGCAATGGATTGCCGAAACCTGTTTGGAAATGGGCAAGGGAACCTATGATTCACAAACAGCTGTTTTCATATTTCCAAAATATTTTGCTCTGATGCACAGACTACTGCTTTACATGGATTTCTTTTGTGAAATTTAAAAAACTACAATCCAAGATGGCCACCATGGAAATTGGGAAAGGAACTGCTGAAGTCCTTTCTCTTATTCAACAGGCTGCCTGTGTTCAGTAGATGGGCAAGGAAGATAAGAGGGCATAGTGAGACCGGGGGATGGTGGGCAGTGGTGCAGGTGTCAGGGCGGGAGGCAGCGGGCATGGAAGCCAGGAGCATTTGCCAGGTGGCTTGCAGCACTGATCTGAGGGCTCAGAAGGGTGATTGGCTGATCTTTGCTGCCCGGGAGCGAATCAATCATAATTATGGTAACACACACATTCTAAACTTCCACAACCAGACATTTAGTAGACCCATTGTAATTGTCTTTTTTGAATAGAGAAGGCCTTTTCAGACAATAAATTATAAGATATAATATAATTGTTTTCATCTGATCATATTTGTAAGCAAATCTTTATCTAGTGTGCTATTCAAAATGTTCTCATAACCTTTATCTTTTTTTCCTTTCCTTTTTAACATTCACAGCGGCACCATACTGGTTAACAGCACCACGAAACCTTGTGCTGTCACCTGGCGATACGGATACACTAATTTGCCGAGCAGACGGAATTCCGAAACCTACAATTACCTGGTCCACAAACGGAGTTCCAATAAAATGTAAGTTGAGGTTGAGCGGGAGCGACGGAATAGCATGATTCAAAGAGCAATGCAGAACACTTCCCGCAAAGAGCATTCAAATGTTTAGGGAAGGTCTATGGAATCTGGATCCCGCATCACACAGCGGAAAACTGGGATATTGACCAAGCACGGGGTAGACCCTTCGCCTCGTTTCCTTTCCTTCATAAGTTTCCATGGCTACCATTGTTATCTCAAGTCGCCTTCGCTACAGTAACTCACCCTGTTGAGTGCACCCTCCTTCCTGAACAGACCCTGCAGCGTCATTGGAACGCGGCTACTTTCCTTTGTTTTTACACCCGCTCTCTTCCTCCCATCATCATTCCCTCCATTGACTTCCTGTATCACCAAGTATCCTGCTGAAAGTCCTATGCATGCCCTTCTGAGCCTTGTCCTCAAGCAAAACACCCACACGTCAACTGAAAATTTGCTCCCATCGTCCTAACCGGCCTTGGCGTTCAGCTTCTCGGCTTGTCTAATTAGTGCCACTTATTGGCTATAGCAAGACACAAAGGCAGATACTTTTCTGATCTTCTTCGCACCCTTTGGAATCTTCTGCCTCTTGCGCTGGAGGACAATCCGAATTGTCTGGGTGGTTCCCAAAGGCCCAGTATTTTGCTACCTTGTACTAGGTTTTTTGTGCCCACCGCTAAGCTTGCTGCCAAGAGGCCTTTCTTTCACATGTGCACTGGAAGAATTCAACATGACAATACACGCAGGCATGCACCAGCCACTCCAAGTGTGGCAGGCATGCACCAGCCTCTCCAAGTGTGGCAGGCTGCATTCAGCCTTTTGGCCGCTTTGACACCCTTGATTGTGAAAAGGCTCTGGATATCCAGCACGCTCGCTCACTGCCACACCACCTCTTCTGTTTGAGTCCATTTTTTTTCTAATTAAGTCCCCTATCTACAGTCATGCCATTCTGCACTCCCAAGTTTCTGTAAAGACCATAAGCCCCTGGGGAAGGCCCTCGTTCCGCTTGCACCTGTCAAACTGGGCAAGACTACCTTTACCGGCCGATTAAGCCCCAACCGCAGCCTTTGACGCAGGCTTCATTTCAATAACATTGAACTACTTTTAGGGACCTTTGGAGAGCAGAGAACCCAGGTGCCCTGGACCATGCTTACAGCCACTTCCTGTCTGGGAAGAGTTGATCAACTTTCACACTTAGGAAGTTTAATTTTCCCCACTAGTACAAGCAGGGTGCCAGCACACCTTTCCAAAGATTCACACGCAGCCCAGCTCCTTTGTCTCCATTGCCTCACCCACATTAGAGAATACAACTGTCTGCATTGGCATATAAAATATGCCAGCCAAGGCTGATTACAAGAACAATCCGTCTCCACTGAATGAATGGGTGCCAACAGAGCCAAGTGTTCAAGGCCCTTCATCAGGGAACACATGCCTGTTTGGTGCCCCCCATGTCAGCAGGATGGTTTGACCCCTAGTGATCCTCCCCACTGAGACAAGTTCTCTCTTGGGGAGTGTCTCCCTGATCCACTGCTAAGGTTATACTGATTTTGGTATCTCTGCCTGTGCCATGCATTTGTAACGCATATCTACAAATGTGCTCCGCAACGGTGGGTTGAGGTGTGTGCTGGTGGATGTTTCTGAGTGATGGGAATTCCTCTTGGCTCTGATGATTGGTTTGTAAAGGGTGGTATTGCCGGATTTGGGTTGTTTGACTGTGATAGAATTGTTTGCGGCGGAATTGACCATAGTCAATTTTCCTGCGAATCCGATATTACTGTGGCCAAACACACCAAACCCATGTCCCCCCAATTCCCCAATACATCCCACCTACTTACTTTCTCTCAGTCCGCCGTCTCTCCTGGCCCTGCCGCGTCAGTTCCATCCCTCTAAAGCGGGTCGGATCCGACACCACAGGGTCCCCTTTTCTTTTTTGTCCTCTGCCTCCAGTGTTCAGGAAGCAGGGGACACCACCGCAAACCCCCAAGGTCAAAAATACCGAACATGTGGAGCAAGGGACACCGCCGCAAGCCCTGCTCCACATGGTCAGTATTTTTTTATAATCGATCAAATGGTACTGGCCGAATTCGGTCAAATGTACCATTTGATCGATTATATTTAATCAAGTTGGGTAATTCCGTATTGCATACTCGACGGTAACCTCTGCTACTACTGTGCAAACTGTTAGAGGAAATGTGTGTAAATTAAATTGGCACTCAGTTGCACAGTAGCAGAACTGTTAATTGTGTCCATGTCAAGTGACCCTCTCTGCCAACCGTAGATCTGCAGTTATATGGTAAGGTGTGTGTTTGTGGGTGGTGTGTATGTGTCTATACACACACACCCATATACGTGTAAGTGTGTGTGAGAGAGAGATATGGAAGGTGGAGAGTTTAGGCTTTGCCTTTGAATGCCACTAACAGAGAGAAGCCTAATGTGATAACGAAATTTCAATTTCTATGTGAGCACTGTATGCGCAGGTGGGTGGGGGTGTGTGTGTGTGTGTGTGTGTGTCTGCGTGTGTGTGTGTGTGATCTGTCTTTGTTGTTTCTTCCTCCCTCAGTCGTCCTACATGTTTTCCTTTCATCAACAGATTTTTTTTTTTCGTAAATTCGATAAACTCTAAAGGCGAAAATCCAACCAGGTATTATACACCTCTAAGAGCTGTGCAGCTCAAGCCCACGTTCTCAATCCAACCAGGCATTATACACCTCTAAGAGCTGTGCAGCTCAAGCCCACGTTCTCAATCCAACCAGGCATTATACACCTCTAAGAGCTGTGCAGCTCAAGCCCACGTTCTCAATCCAACCAGGCATTATACACCTCTAAGAGCTGTACAGCTCAAGCCCACGTTCTCAATCCAACCAGGCATTATACACCTCTAAGAGCTGTACAGCTCAAGCCCACGTTCTCAATCCAACCAGGTATTCTACACCTCTAAGAGCTGTGCAGCTCAAGCCCACGTTCTCAATCCAACCAGGTATTCTACACCTCTAAGAGCTGTGCAGCTCAAACCCACGTTCTCAATCCAACCAGGCATTCTACACCTCTAAGAGCTGTACAGCTCAAGCCCACATTCTCAATCAAATCAGGCATTGTACACCTCTAAGAGGTGTACAGCTCAAGCCCACGTTCTCAATCCAACCAGGTATTCTACACCTCTAAGAGCTGTGCAACTCAAGCCCTCGTTCTAAATCCAACCACACATTATACACCTCTAAGAGCTGTACAGCTCAAGCCCACATTCTCAATCAAATCAGGCATTACAAACCTCTAAGAGCTGTACAGCTCAAGCCCACATTCACAATCCAACCAGGCATTACAAACCTCTAAGAGCTGTGCAGCTCAGACCCACATTCTCATTAAAGCAATCGCTGACCTATTCTGAATGGAGCCTTTTGACAGCTATCCGCCCATCTCACATGGCGGTGCTGCTTTTCACTATATGTGATCATTTAGAAAACCCGGCTACTTGCATCAAGACTTCCATGGGTGGCGTCAGAGCGGGTATAGCTGCCACCAGAGGCATCGATGGCTAGGGGTTGTGTGCGTTGGGTGGCTATAGACCGTGCTTTTTGGTTGTAGCCCTGGACAGCAGCTCAGGGACTAGCCCCGAGTCCCGACAGTCTCGACATTAGCGTAGCCCTGATCTTTTCCAGCAGAGCTAGCAGCACCCTGGCTGCCACCCCCATGGCTCCACCCAGAGTTTTCCGATTTATTGTGGTCTCATGTTTTGCTTATCCACATTACATGGTGGCCGGGGGGGGGGGTGCAATGGCTAAAGTGTATAGTTATTGGGCCGGGAGGATAGCTCACGGGCAACGTGCTCGCCTTGGAGGCAAGAAGACACGGGGCAACACAGGTTCGATCCCTGGGTCCATGCTTAGAAACATCTGGGTATTAAGCACGTTATAAATAACCAATTACAAATACAACTACACAGCGGGTGGTTTCTACTGCTCTGCAATTGGGCTATACAGCAAAAGAAGCTTAAAGAAGGTGCTGTTTAAATCATTCGTAAGCAAAACCACATGAACAAACTCCCAAGCAGCACCCTGTGTCCTGTTACTGAGGGAGTCCGTTTCCTGAAAATGCACCGCAGTAATTTGCAAAACGGTATTGTTTGACCCTGCTTGGCTCTAGTGTAGCAACCTGTTACTGCCGCAGTGACACATTCCTGGCTTGAAGTCTTGTCCTTCTTGCACGTCTCTTCCCTGTGCCCCTCCCCCCGTCCCCCGCGATCCATATTCCTGGTTGTGAGCGAGCAAGGAAAGCGAATTACACCAATCTTGAGCAAGTACTTACAATCTGAAGGACAGCATTTATTTATTATCTAGCAAAATGTGCCAAAAAAAGTGCATTGCAATTGCACAGCATAATGCAAAAAAAGATACATTGTATTTTCTTAAAGTACTTTTTGTTTATTTTTATTTAATTTAATGTGATTTAGTTTCTATATAAACTTTTCACATACAATTAAAATAACATTTTATAACACAACAACACAATATACAATATAGAGACTCGGGAGGATAGCTCAGGGGCAACGAACTTGCCTTGTAAGCAAGACGACACGGCGCAACACAGGTTTGATCCCCGGATCTGCGCTTAGAAGCCTCGGGTTATTAAGCGCATTATAAATAACCTATCATATCATATAACAATGAACAATACAATAGATTTCATATTTCATAATTTCCTATAAAACCAGATATCCTAAAATTCATGATATAGAATTTCATAAGATAAAATAAAATTCATTCCACATGTCATTTCCCTCTTCACATTCACCACTTAGACGTTTGGCGACCTCTTTCCAAACCCTATAAAGTGTGATCTGTGCGGCCTTATTATGAGTGTGCAAGCAGTCCCCCCAGAAGGACTCACTCCGGATGGTGTCCAGATTATAGACATATTTTCCTAGATTGCATATATATATATATATATATATGACTGGTCCAAGCTCTTACATTCAGTCAGAATCTGTTTCCCTGTTTCAATCACATCTCGTATCTTACAGATACGGGGGGGGTCTCTTGTCTTTGGGTACTTTTAATTCAAAATTGGGAGACGATTGATGCGGGTCAACCACAGAAATCTACGCAATTTATGTTACCGACTACTAACCAATTGGCATGGCATTGTGTCCATGTGTTATGCTGTTGAGCACTTTTTAATTTGCTACAGACTGCAGGAGGGAGGTTTGCCCCTGACTGCATCACTAACAGTCCTCAGCATCCAGGGAAGAAGATGGTGGCCTTAGTTATTTAGTTCTAATGCAGAAGCAAGCCATGGGTTCCTGATTGGACTACAAAGAGAAAGCCACGGAAGACTATGGGCCTCATTACGAGTTTGGAGGTAGCCGTACTGTTTTTAGTGGCATGGCTACCCCCAAACTCGGGTCCGGGTCCCACAAAATGAGAATTACTGGGCCATTCTGACCTTTGCGGGCCTGGTAATTCCCATTCACGGGACCCGGACCCGGTACGTCCCCATTCCCATTAGAGACCCCATAGGGCTCAATGGGAATGGGAAGGATGCTAACAACAGACCCGTTAATGACTATGGGGGCTCAAAATGGGAATGGCGACGTACCGGGTCCGGGTCCCGGGAATGGGAATTACCGGGCCCGCAAAGGTCGGAATGGCCTGGTAATTCCCATTTTGCGGGACCCGGACCCGAGTTTGGGGTAGCCATGCCGGTAAAACGGCCTGGCTACCTCCAAACTCGTAATGAGGCCCAATATATTTTATTGATAAGAGAGTTAACAACTGAAAAAGATTTATTTAGGAAAAGTGTATATAATGTTGGGTTCTTATCCAGTAATCATGTTTCTTTTGGTTATGCATCTGTGCACAAAGAAATACAAATATCTTGTTTAAAGATGGTGAACTGAGACTTTAAAGCCAAGGTGTCCAGAGCATTTAGAAAACAAAATCAAATGAAGGGATTTGGGGCCCAATTCATGGAATTATTTGCGCAGTAAATACGGACTTTGCGCGCCAAACTGTGTGCAAAATCCCGTTTGTGGATCCATGGAATCGACTGCACAGCATTTTTTGGTACTTTGCAGGGACTTCACGAAGGCTAGGCACATCTCTGCGAAAGACCAAGTGCCTTGCACTAGACACCACGCGGAGCGTGGGTGTACCTTTCAGCGAGGGCAGGGAAGGGGCGGAACCCATAAAATGAGGAAGAACAAGGGAAAATGTGGACGTTACGAGGGACGGCCCACAGGCAGTCCATTGCACGCCCACTATTGTGTGGAATGATACGTATTCATGCAACGGACCACGCAAGCTCTCGGCAAGGAAATGGCCACGCAAAGCCCTCATTCAATCGGCCACCCGAAGGCAGGCGTACTGACACTTGCACATAGGATTCACCACACAGAGGTAAGATTGGGTGTCAGATTTACGTGTGCGTGTACGCAGCCGGGTTTCCAATCTAATTTATGGGTGCACGTGCACAGTGTAGTGGGGTGCAAGAATAGTTTACAGAGGTTCGCCCACAAATTTTCTGTGTTTTGCCCGAGTTACGATAAATCGTATGCATGTTGTTGGGTGTGCAGTAACAGTTATGGGGGACCCCACGCAGGGTCCCCGAGACACAGGTCTGCTTATGGGGGACCCAACACACTGTGTTAAGGATGCATTTATTTGCACCCGGGGAGCACGTAAAGGTAGCTGTTTCTGGCTGGGCTGTTTTTGCTTTGCATGGAGGCGTGTCGGGGGCATTCTGGCCGTAACTTGCGCATGCGGTTACTTTGCACAAACAATTCCATGAACATGTATAGCATGCAGAGAAACCTCTGCACACAGAGTCATTCTCTGCACGCAGGCTTTGTGGGATCGCTCCGCACTATTCTATGAATCGGGCTCTAAATTGTTATGGATGACCCTGTGCCTCCCTTGTGCTTTTATTCCACGTCCAAGTATAAATGACATCCCCCAACCTAAAATATTTCATGTTGCCACTATTGGAGTTTTCCTAGAATGTTGCCTGAGTTATCTTATTTAAATGTATCACACATATCTGCACTCAGGACCATAATTGGGTGATTCTTTGCTTGGTCCTATGGTTCTTTGAAGGGCCATACAGCAAATCCTTTATAACATACCCTTCACCGGTACGTTCGGATTTTTTTTTTTTACTTCCACCCTTCACAAGACAGTATCTCATGATATGTCGCTCCGCCTCAAGGAGCAGGTAGTTCTTAAACCAGTGCAGACAGGCTTTTTCTGGCAGCGTCTGGTCCTGATCTTGAGCAAAGTGTGGACCTCCTTGATGGCGCTGGCTTGAGAAGCTGTTGATCATAGTAGCTGTTGATCACAGTAGCTGTTGATCATAGTAGCTGTTGATCACAGTAGCTGTTGATCGCAGTAGCTGTTGATCACAGTAGCTGTTGATCGCAGTAGCTGTTGATCGCAGTAGTTGTTGATCATAGTAGCTGTCGATCATAGTAGCTGTTGATCATGTTAGCTGTTGATAAGGTAGCTGTTGATCATAGTAGCTGTTGATCACAGTAGTTGTTGATCATAGAAGCTGTTGATCATAGTAGCTGTTGATCATAGTAGCTGTTGATCATGTTAGCTGTTGATCATAGTAGCTGTTAATCTAACCCTAACATGGCATCCTCTAATCCTGGATACTTGGAAGTGGCCAGGGTGTTGGCTTTTTTCCCTCAGATCCTGTTTCTCAGCGTTTCTGCAGGTTAAAATGCGTTCCCATTTCTTATGACGTGAGCAAACCCTCACTTTCAGCAGCGGCGTCTGAACGGATCTCTGAAATGCTCTGTTTTGAAGCCTTCCTCCGCAAGTAGACTTCAGACTTGTGCTCTGCCCAATGTGACCCACAGCTCTCTTATTAGAAAAAAGAGAGGATGTTACAGGTATGAGCACCCAAGTCCCTTCCTTGTTTGTCTTGGAAAGAGAAGCATGCGCTTGTCTTCCGATTGGTCACTCCTGAAGGGTGTTCAGAGGAATTGTTCTTGATAAGCGAGTTGACTGGATCTGGTGTTGCACTTTGCAGGCAAATCATTTCAGCAGTGTAACACACAAGGACTGTGCAACTGCACAGGGTATTAGGTGGAAGGGTTGCGGTGCAAGCAGGGTGGTACGCGCAGGATTTTCAGGAAGAAAAGAAGTAACCCTTGAAAGTCATGACGTTCGAGCAATGAATTCTAGGTCGAGGTTCCTATGGCCCGTGACTGCGGGCACTGCTGCTGTTTCTAATGCATGGGGCAGTCTGAGGCGCAAGCGGGAAGTAACGATATCTGGGTTTGCATTGCTCAGAAAAGGAATGCAGTGAGGGGGCAAACATGCTTTCTAAGTGAATAATAATAATAATGTCATTCTTATATAGCGCTACACACCGATAGGTCTCAGAGTGCTGACATAACAGCAGACATTAATATCCCACAGAGTGGCACTCAATTTATCAACCTTGGAAGGGTGTAAAGTTGGGTTGACCCTGCCGGGATTCAAAGCTGCCACAGCAGGCTGCACACAGATATCAGGGGTGAGCGCTTAGCCCACTGTGCTATCTGACTGGCTGAAATAAAGGCCATAGAAACATCTGGGGGAAAATTCTGGTCACTCTGAAGGAAGGACCTGGGAGTCAAGAGATCACCTTCACAACTAGGAAAAACTGTATGCTGAAAGACGTGAATCCATCCAAAGAAAGAAAACAAAGCAGAGCCCCGGCTTCAGAAGGGCCTTCATGTCATAATGTTAACCATCCCGTGACCATTACAGTGCCTAGAAGCATATGGCAAGACCACTGAGACGCCTTGCTGGATCTGGTCAGACTGAATCTCATTCTCACTAAAGGGTCAGGTGGGATAGCTAGCAATATTCTGATTGGCTCACATGCAAAGAGGTGATGATCTGCACTGAGACGAGGCATGCACACAAATAATCAGAGGCATGTTAGTTCACCAACCCGTTACACCTTAAAACGAGCATTGGCAAAGCCAACCGCTTGGGCGTTTGTGTAGGAATGGGATAGGAATTTGCTGGGCACTGGTATTATGGTACTATTGGATTGCAACAGCTGGAAAATGAAGTTCGTCCCTGGCCATATGATGGCACTACCTGGCAAATGCTGATCTAGTGCCTGTACACAAGCCACAACTGATGGCTGTGTCAGTGTTTGATTTTAACAGGACTTCAGTGCAAGTTAGAGATTTAAATCAAGTGGCGGAAAGTACACTGGGTTAAGAAATATTTATTACACCAGTGACCATTTACAGATACAATTAAGCCATTAAGTCTCAGAAGACTGCTTAGAAGTAACAGCCAGGCTAAAACTTGATGTTACTGCTTGATAAAGATAGCTTAAAAAGATCCCTGCATGATGTGTTTTGGGTGAGGAGGGGCAGGAAGTGGGTGGGAATGGCCATAGGGATTGGGATGGACATGGGGAGTAAATCGGTGAGTATTTAACTAAACAACACCCAGAAGCTGAGAGTCCCTGCTCATAAGTCACCCCCCCCTCTACCTGTACTCTTAATACAATGGTTTCAGCCTATAGCTAGCACTTAAATACCACCTAATAGCCCAAACGTAAAATACACACAATCTTTCTCCAAGGAAGCCACAGGTGTTGTAAGAAACACAATAGTTTTCTTTTAAGAGGTACAGGCAATTTTAGCAAAGGGCAGTAAATAAGAGAAGTCAGAAAGAACTGCAATCAATAAACAAATAGCCGAGGCAGTTAATGGAGGCACATATTCTGTGTACGTTTGTGAAGGGTGGAAGGGAAAGAACTGTAAAACTGATGGAGGAAGGGGAAACCTACGTTGAGAGTGACCAACAAAAGGGTGAACTATTCAGGAAATAGTTTCCCATGGGACAGTGCTCAATTGTCCCAAGTTTTGAAAGGGTAGAGTTGTGGTGGGAATCGGGAGAAACAGGCATTTCGTATTGGAATTCTAAGTAAACCTCTTTGGTTCTTTGTTTCGGTTGGTTGCCATAACTGTTTTTATCAGTGTTCAAGGTGCCAGCACGTGTTTCGATCACAGAAGGGTCTTTATCAAGGCAATTTATATGATCAAGTAGGCTTGGTAAGTACGATATGATCACTTTGACCGCCCACCCTGACTGCAGAGGGCAACCGGCCTGTTAGCGTGCTAACCAGCCAAACAAATAACTGAAGCCCTACACAGGACACCCACCGTATTTACCAAGCCTACTTGATCATGTAAATTGCCTTGATAAAAACCCTTGTGGGGTCGAAACATGTGTCGGCACCTTGAACACTAATAAAAACTGCTATGGAAACCAACCAAAACAATGAGTAATCCTTCCTTCTTGAGATCTCCCAAAGAACCAAAGAGGTTTACTTAGAATTCCAATACGAAGCACCGGTTTCTTCTGATTCCCACCACAACTCTACCTATTCAGGAAATTGTTTGTGATAAATGATTAATAATGAAAAATGTTTACAAACATGAAAGGGAGACGGCGTATACAGAGTAACGTGTGAATGAAAGAGGCTAGGGTAGTGGCACGGGTTCAAATCCCTGCACCCAGACACTGAAACGACTGATCCCTCTCTGGGACTGGCAGGTTTCTGTCACAAACCAGGATATATCATCATCACACTTCGCCTAGACTCTTGCATGATGATATAGACTCCTGCATGATGATGTAGACTCCTGCATGATGATATAGACGCCTGAATGATGATCTAGACTCTTGCATGATGATATAGACTCCTGCATGATGATATAGACTCCTGTATGATGATATAGACGCCTACATGATGATCTAGATTCCTGCATGATGATATAGACGCCTGTATGATGATATCGACGCCTGCATGATGATATCGACTCCTGCATGATGATCTAGACTCCTGCATGATGATTTAGATTCCTGCATGATGATATAGACTCCTGCATGATGATATAGACTCCTGCATGATGATATAGACTCCTGCATGATGATCTAGACACTTGCATGATGATATAGACTCCTGCATGATGATATAGACTCCTGCATGATGATATTGACTCCTGCATGATGATCTAGACACTTGCATGATGATATAGACTCCTGCATGATGATATTACAAAGTCAGATCATGTTTGTCAGGGTTCAGACCTGTTCTGCAGAACATGACTTTTACCATAGAAGACTATCACACTCATGTTTATGTCTATATGCATTTTATTTATTTACTAAACACTTAACACTTATTGCTCAAAAGCAATTCATGTCAATCCCTTATTTACAGTTACATATTCTATTAGAACCCATCCAGGTAGCAGGCCAATCCCTTTGGTCTAGTTTAGGATATGAGAGGAGCTAAAATATCATTGAATGTTCACTTTAGAACTCCTTGGTGCTTGGCACTTTTCCGTTAGGCAAATCTATCTCGTTACTGCGCAATCATGAATAATCTTGCATGCCAAAGTTACCAAGGGCCACCATGTTTAAACAGTCTTCAGCCGCAATTCCTCCTCGGCTGCCCTGTTCTGCTCCATCTACAGCGACAGCGCCGCGAGCCAGACCCGCTTCACTGTAGCTCTTTAGAATTAAAGTGCTGGAGCCTGGCACTGCGCCCATTCTGCAGTGGAATTCTAGAGGGCCTACACGCCACTGAGCCCACGACCCAAATCATCATCGTCATCATTGTTGCCGATGTTTGATGTTGTTTCCAAGTGTTCAAATCCAAACCAGGCGCGCAGCCAGGTACAACGTCCTTTCGTTGGCGGCTATTTTTTCGACTGGTTTTTTAACGAAAATGTTTTGCCGACTCGTTTCGTGGCTGAGCATTGGCGTGGCCACCTCCTACTCCTGGCGGGGACCCAAGGGGCATCTTCGACTCTACCCAAAACAATCTGCACAGTTCAGAAATGTTTGTTTTAATCTCTGGCTGTATCCACCCTCCTACCTTGCATTCACTATGGCATCTGACATGTGTCACAGATAAGGGAGATGCCCGCCATCACATGACATCAAGAGCTGGCATTCTGGAAGTGAGCACTGCCAATGTCATGTGTTTGGCACGCAAAACTGATGTCGTGAAGAACGTTTTCATTATTGTGACAGCACAGGCGTCGGATCCAGAATCTACATAAGCATTTTGTAGAGTAAAGGACTTCGAGAAAGTCTTGCGCAAAGTCTCGCGATAGTTTTTTCCAGCGCGACCGCTGGTACAACAGCGTTATTGCGTCATGGCTCACCGGTATCGATATACATGATTCTGATTTCTAGGGTACAGCATTACTCACAAACAACACCTGTTGGGTCAGCAAGGGCTGAAAGCAACTTTCAGGTCTCTTAAAAATACACCTGGTACTTAAGAGCAGCACTGACCAGGGTGAGCTGCAACTCAGCGGAGGAGGTCTTTGTGCTTAGAAATCAGAAGGCGCTAGAGAATGGATGCTTTGGGCTGTGCCTTGAACATAACCTACAGCGTGGCCTCTGCACTTGCTGGCTGTGGTGCTGGACAATGTCCCAATTCATGAAACTGAACACAGTGAGGAGGGAGATAGCAGAGAGATGCCAGGACATCGTGCTTGCTTGAGCAGACAGGTTGCTTGCATGAGTGGATGGGTTTGCTTTGCAGATCTGCAGTTCATGCTTGCATGAGTGGACGGGTTTGCTTTGCAGATCTGCAGTTCGCGCTTGCATGAGTGGATGGGTTTGCTTTGCAGATCTGCAGTTCATGCTTGCATGAGTGGACGGGTTTGCTTTGCAGATCTGCAGTTCGCGCTTGCATGAGTGGACGGGTTTGCTTTGCAGGTTTGCAGTTCGCGCTTGCATGAGTGGACGGGTTTGCTTTGCAGATCTGCAGTTCACGCTTGCGTGAGTGGACGGGTTTGCTTTGCAGATCTGCAGTTCGTGCTTGCATGAGTGGACGGGTTTGCTTTGCAGATCTGCAGTTCGTGCTTGCATGAGTGGACAGGTTTGCTTTGCAGATCTGCAGTTCGTGCTTGCTTGAGTGGACAGGTTGCTTGCATGAGTGGATGGGTTTGCTTTGCAGATCTGCAGTTCGTGCTTGCATGAGTGGACGGTTTAGTTTTGCAGATCTGCAGTTCGTGCTTGCATGAGTGGACGGGTTTGCTTTGCAGACCTGCAGTTCGTGCTTGCATGAGTGGACGGGTTTGCTTTGCAGATCTGCAATTCGCGCTTGCATGAGTGGATGGGTTTGCTATGCAGATCTGCAGTTCACGCTTGCATGAGTGGACAGGTTTGCTTTGCAGATCTGCAGTTCGTGCGTGCATGAGTGGACAGGTTTGCTTTGCAGATCTGCAGTTCGTGCGTGCATGAGTGGACAGGTTTGCTTTGCAGGTTTACAGTTCGTGCTTGCATGAGTGGACGGGTTTGCTTTGCAGGTTTACAGTTCGCGCTTGCATGAGTGGACGGGTTTGCTTTGCAGGTTTGCAGTTCGCGCTTGCATGAGTGGACGGGTTTGCTTTGCAGATCTGCAGTTCGCGCTTGCATGAGTGGACGGGTTTGCTTTGCAGGTTTGCAGTTCGCGCTTGCATGAGTGGACGGGTTTGCTTTGCAGATCTGCAGTTCACGCTTGCGTGAGTGGACGGGTTTGCTTTGCAGATCTGCAGTTCGTGCTTGCATGAGTGGACGGGTTTGCTTTGCAGATCTGCAATTCGTGCTTGCATGAGTGGACAGGTTTGCTTTGCAGATCTGCAGTTCGTGCTTGCATGAGTGGACAGGTTTGCTTTGCAGATCTGCAGTTCGTGCTTGCTTGAGTGGACAGGTTGCTTGCATGAGTGGATGGGTTTGCTTTGCAGATCTGCAGTTCGTGCTTGCATGAGTGGACGGGTTAGTTTTGCAGATCTGCAGTTCGTGCTTGCATGAGTGAACGGGTTTGCTTTGCAGATCTGCAGTTCGTGCTTGCATGAGTGGACGGGTTTGCTTTGCAGATCTGCAATTCGCGCTTGCATGAGTGGATGGGTTTGCTATGCAGATCTGCAGTTCACGCTTGCATGAGTGGACAGGTTTGCTTTGCAGATCTGCAGTTCGTGCGTGCATGAGTGGACAGGTTTGCTTTGCAGATCTGCAGTTCGTGCGTGCATGAGTGGACGGGTTTGCTTTGCAGATCTGCAGTTCGTGCGTGCATGAGTGGACAGGTTTGCTTTGCAGGTTTACAGTTCGTGCTTGCATGAGTGGACGGGTTTGCTTTGCAGATCTGCAGTTCACGCTTGCGTGAGTGGACGGGTTTGCTATGCAGATCTGCAGTTCGCGCTTGCATGAGTAGACGGGTTTGCTTTGCAGGTTTGCAGTTCGTGCTTGCATGAGTGGACGGGTTTGCTTTGCAGATCTGCAGTTCACGCTTGCGTGAGTGGACAGGTTTGTTTTGCAGATCTGCAGTTCGTGCGTGCATGAGTGGACAGGTTTGCTTTGCAGATCTGCAGTTCGTGCTTGCATGAGTGGACGGGTTTGCTTTGCAGATCTGCAGTTTGTGCTTGCAGGAGTGGACAGGTTTGCTTTGCAGATCTGCAGTTACGTTTGAGTTTGTGATTCAACACCTGGAGTCATGGGTGTGTTGTACAGAAATTTAAACTGACCAAGTATCTTGTTGTGCAGATAGCTGGAGTTCAGTCTGAGGAGAGAGGGTGGATGAAGCAGTCTAGTTGGAGATTGGTCAGCAAAAAAAACCCCATTTGTGATGCTTTACAGAGGTCCAGGAAGAGTAGGCATATGTTAATGGAGAGGACATGAGCACCCACAAAATCGGGAATACGCTGGACCTCCAGCAAGGAGGTAATTTACACATCTTGTAGAGTGGTCACACCAGCGACGACAATGATACGCTGCAGGTACATGCAAAGTTGGCACCAAATCATGGTCATAGCAAAGGAGACGAATATAAGGGTTTTCTGCCCATTTATCCAATACTTTGCAACTTGGCTGGCAAGGTAGAGTGAAAGACCAATTTTGCAAGTGCATAGAGTGAGATATGATGGCAGGGGCAAGGAAGTGGCTTTACCGCTCTGGTGCTCAATAGTGCGGCCGCATTAGCGTACTGCGATAATAAACATTAAAGAAAGTTGCAAGTGGAGCCTCCAAGAGAATGCTGGGTCTTCACACATAATATTACTCAATGGTGTTTATGAACTTAAACCTTTTCAGCCTGGCAAGTAAGTGGAAGGATAAGACGGCCCGGTGCACACCTGCAACAGACTTGGACAAAATTAGCTGCATTTCCAATCTGGCACTTCTATGAATACTGCAGGCAACACAAAATATATCTAGACCACGGCTGTCCCACTCCAGGCCTCGAGGGCAGGATCCATGTCGGGTTTTCAGGATACCCTTCATTAGTATATATGAAAGACATTGGCATACAATGATTTTAAATGTATACACATTTTTCCTCATGAATATCAATGAGGGATATCCTGAAAACTTGTCAGGATCTCGGCACTCGAGGCCTGGAGTTGGACAACCCTGCCCTAGACCTACTGGAGGAACATCTTCCGGTCTGTTAATTGGAAGGCATTTCTGATAGATTACGTGTTTGAGTGGTTTCAATTGTAAAGCCATCTGGCTGATGAGAACAGGACTACATCCCATATCTGCATTTATATGTACCAAAGTCTATCATCTATGAGAGCCGCTAATCCCCTGAATAGCGCCCAAACCATTCAGTGAGGAGCAAAACGTTCTCTAAGACTTTGCTAACCGCAGGTACATCCTGGACATGGCAGTAGGTCATTTAGAAATATAAATGTATGGGGGCGGGGAGCGTATAGGGGAGATGGAAAGATAATGGGTGAAAGCAAAGTTCACCAATTAAGAGCCTTCTGGTTCAACTGAAGCCGGCGTGTCTCCTCGACATCATTGTTCTCAGCACGCATTGTCCTGTAATGCGTGCAACAGATGTTGAACCTGTCAGGTCTAATGTTTACAGTATTAAAAAAGGCCTTCCGCCTCAGTCCACATGGCTGCTCATGTTGAAATGGAATTAACTGAGCCCCGGGAGGAATGGCTGTTGAGCGTCGCGGAATCGCACTTGGTCTGCTCCACGTATTCAAAGGAAGTTCTCAACCTTCCCTCCAGGGATGTTAAACTTTGCTCCTTCGTGGCCGGCAAATTCTCTAAAATCGGAGCCGGTGAGGTACAGCCGGAGCGGCTGCAGGAATTGCAAAGGAGATGTTTCCTTGCCGCACGGACAAGTCAAATGGTGTCTGTGGATCTGTGGGCACCAAACGCCCATCTTCGTCACTTACTGGCAGAGTTGGCCAGGCATCCGTCTTTCCTGGAATGGCTGGAAAGTAAACATCCTGGGACTGAGCTATCTTTCCTGCCTACACGCAGAACAATCCCCTCTTTCCCGCTGGGCATCCAACGGATGTTTTGGGATTTGCAAGCAAAAAGATCAGGCATGAAGGTCGGGAGAGGAAACAAGAACCCAACCATGCTGACTGGGTCTTCATTGAGAAATTCGCATAGATTTGTAGATCCGGAATGCCGGGACATTCCTTTTGAGATGCCAGGTGAAATACAACAATATGAATTTGAGGAGTCTGTTACACAGCGTGTGAGACGGGGTCCATACAGCTCAAAGGGTGGCATCTTCATGAGTGTGTGGGAGGATTGCGACCCCCACCCTTATCATCCAGACAGGAAATGTGGAGTCCTGACGAAGTTTCTCAGAAACACCACCCTTATTAAGACCTGTGCCAAGACCGGCTGATATTTCAGTGGTGATTCACCTCCCAATGATGGCACCATGATCTTATAACCACGTTGGCACCATGATCCTATAACCACGATGACACCATGATCTTAAAACCATCCATTGCAGAACTCACACAGACTAAACCCTCAGAAACCCCAGTCCATGCATCATGTGACTGCGTCGATATCCAGACCTCTGGCATCAGGCATTATGCTAATCAATGGATCCCTGCTGATCCTTTTCTCTCTGCGTGACACTTTTTATTGGATGGCTGCCATCTTTGAATGTCTCCCTTCCCCTAGCCTTCCTCAGGCTTATTCTCACAGATCCATGAAGTAGGGGGAATGACTGCCTTCCCATGGCATTTCTCAAGCCCCTAATGAGCCCCTCCAGTGACTCACTTGGACAGACCCGAAATTCAACCTTACCAGGTACTGCGATGAAGAAGAGGGCCTTGTCCTCATGCATGGCTGGGTCCTTGCCCACTGGACATGCTTGACTGATTCTTCACAGTGTCACTGGTACACTCCCCAGCCAGGAATACTGTCTCTTCACATTGGTTTCTCTTTCTCACGTCCTCAATCCCTCTACACTGGCTTCTCCGGTCCCAGACCCCTGTCTCTGTGTTTCTAATTCTCGGAGTCCCAGCTCCCTGTGTATTGGCTTCTCAGGACTGTAACCCCTGTCTCTGTGTTTCTCTTTTTCAGGTTCCAGATGCCTTTATATTGGGTTGTCAGGTCCCAGACCCCTGTCTTTGTGTTTCTCTTTCTCTGAGTCCCTGCTCCCTGTGTATTGGCTTCTCAAGTTCCTAACCCCTTTATCTGTGTTTCTCTTTCTCGCTTCCCAGACCTCTGTATCTGTGTTTCTCTTTCTCAGGTCCCAGGCGCCTTTATATTGGCTTCTCAGGTACCAGAACCCTGTATCTGTGTTTCCTGAGTGCGCTTGAGGTCCCCAGGCCACACCCATACCTTCTGTATGTGCTCCTGGTCTGTCACCTCAGTCTCTGGCCTCCCCACACCATGAGATCCTCCCGCTGAGTACCACCCTCAAGGGGACTATCGGGTAGCGGCCTGACCTCCCTGGCTTCATGGAAAGGGTCTCGCCCTCGGGAAGAAAGGACGACATCATAAGAATCGTCACAGCATTGAGAAAGGACTGCAGCAGACGGGTTTTGACTAGTCCCTGCGATGCGGCAGAGTAGATCGATATCTTGCTTCTTTTTTAACATATTTTGTGTCTTCGTATCACCCTCCATGCTTATGGAAGATAGCCAAAGGCATGGCCACCCACCAGCACACATCTGCTATCATGCACTACTCTAAGACACATCGCACAACACCTCTGTCATAAGAATGCAGCTATCTCCTGGTCTAGCTGCACGCATAATGCGCCTCCTGCTCTTGCATGCTCTCCAGACTACCTCTCAGCACCCATCCAGATGCCATCTTGTCATGGGTAGCTAGCTGGGACTGAGGGCCACTACCTACCTTTGTGTTGGCTAAAATGCACACATGCATTCTAAACTCCTCTGATGAATTACCCATACCAGGACTTTGGTCCCCCGAGAGCATTGCCCAATATCGCTTTGAGACCACACCAACGGGAAAAGGTGCTATACAAAGGAGAATTGCATTACATTAATATTGGACGGATTGCATTGGCCATATTTTGTATGTTATGACATTGTTAAAGTTTAATTTTAAACTGTTAACACAGTGAATGAATTTTAAAGAAAAGTTAAGAGATTTTGGGCCTCATTACAACTGTGCTGGACCGGTAACAACAGTGCCGGTAAGCCTACCGGCATCGATGTTCCGGACCGGCACAGTACAACTCTGCGGGCGGGTGCCATCCCGCCCACCAGGGTCAGACCTGTCCGCGGGACAGCACCCGCTCGCAGAGTTCTCACGGAAGCACCAACACTGTTGTTAACGCTGCCAGTGCTCCTGTGTCCCCATTCCTATGGGACTCCATGGGAATGGGGACTAACAAAATTACCGGCATAGTCAGGCGCCAGTAATTATTTTCTGGTTTGGCGGCAACCCGCCGGTATCACCGGCAGGGTTTCCGCCAGACCCGTAATGAGGCCCATTGTGGCAAGCCTGTAAATTACAATCTGCAAATGCTTTGTAAAGCTCTACAACACCTCTGAATTACTCGAAACATTGGGAAACAAGCAAAAGGGATACGTTGTTTCCCCTGGAGGAGATTCACTTGACAGGAAACAATCAAGTTGAAATGTTGCTTTAAGCGTCGGGTTTCCTCATTTTGAAAGCCATATGCTTGGGACTTCATATACCGGGACCAGGGATGTTCGACCTACGTACTGCGGACCCGCAAACATATTTTCTTTGATTTGCTGAGTGATTTGGCAAACGTAGCAATGTAAGTACCAGCTTTGTTGGTAGTACAGAAAGAGGTTTCCTTAAAGGTAAAGCCTTCTTTTCAGTATTGGAGATTTGGGTCCGTCTAAAGCAAGCTTTAGGCTCTCGCAAATGGGAGGGGAGTGAGACTTGTCTTTACCTTGCAAGGGTTTAGGGCTCTAGTCTTACTGTGAACTGATGGGCCAATGTAGTGGCGAGGAGTGGTCTCCCCGGATTGGCTTACGGTGAAGCAATGTGACAATCCCCTGCCATGTGCCGTGGACGATGGTACGGTGACGAAGGGATCCTGCCACGGCGTTGAAGGTTCATCTTCCACTGGCTTGGGTTGGCTCCTGACTCCCTGAATGAAGGCCCTGGTAGTTATCATAACCAAACAGGGCACTTTGTCACATTGCCCACAAGTGCCATTGCCAACATAACATAGTCACAATTTATAGCACATGTCATGTACACAAAGGAATACATCAATGTGTACCAGTAGCATTATTTTTAACATGTCCCAAAAAGTGAGAATGTATTTATTTATTTGGATAATATACATACAGCCATAAGGCTTTGTATACACAACATAAAAACATACATTTACAATTACATAAAAACATGGCATATATCAATTTAAAAATCAAGATAAAAGCCTATACCATTGAAAACACTTTTCACAATATATCAAAAATCTCAACACATTTGGAATAACATTTCACCATACAATACATAAAATGTAGATCAAGTGAGAATTACATTTCGATTGATTTCTGAAGCAGCATCCAAGATATCAAATGTGGGGCCATTTTATTACATCCAATCACTTTAATTCACTTGCTTGTGATGACGCGTCAACCATTTCAGTATATTTTCAGTTCACTAGTCAATAACGATACTCATTTCCATTCGCCACGCTTCATTCATCAGGCCTTTCCTGGGAGCTTAGCATGGATTTCTGGTTCCTAAAATACAATGTAATGTTTTGGGGAACAAATTGGCAGTGTGAATAACTTTTTTGCCAAACAAAAAGTTAAAGGTTTTACTACCATAAAATATTCCCCTATTGGAATATTGAAAAGGGGATAAACAAGAACTGACGCAAAGAGCAATGTAAAAGTATGATGTCCGATCTTTGAGGAATTGCAATGATCTGATCCTTATGAACACTAAACATGTATATTGTTGGGTACAGAACCTTAGCGGGCATGATTAAACCTGAGATGACATGTGAACTGAGGATAGCACAGGGGCAACGTGCTGTTCTTGGAAGCAAGATCACGCAGAGCAAGAGGTTTGAATCCTGGATCCACGCATAGAAACCGAACTCCGGTACGGTATTAGGCGTGTTATAAAAAAAACAATGACACTAAATTGTAGCACTGCAGTTTCTACAGAAATATCCTATCTGACAATCAATCCTTCTCTGAATGTAGATGCAAAATAATGGCGACAAAATCGAAAATGGGCCGTGACACTGGGGTCTGGCAATTTTGCAACTTCGTTACAACAAAATTATTTTTGTGTTTAAAAACTACTGGTCCACGAGCTAAGAAAGATTTTCCATATTAAGCATTGGGTATTGAAGTGCACTACAATATCCAACCAGTTTATTTGTGCAAACAATTAAAATGTTCATCCTTTGTGCCAACTATGCTTCACAGCCGTAAAGTCAGAGGCGTTGCTTGGGGAGGGGTGAGAGGGCTATAGCCACAGGACTTTTGGTTGTAGCCCCGGATAGAAGCTCAGGGGCTAGCTAGCCTCGATTCCCCACAGTCCCGACACTAGCCTAGCCCCAGACCTTTTCCAGACCTAGCAACGCTCCTGACGCAAAGTTACGCCTCGTGGCCGTCTGCCTTGGGAGTCTGCTACTCGTAGAGTGAAATATCAACAAAAAAGTAGACAATTGTGAACACAAGTCTTTATTTCGGTTTCCCACCACCTGTGCTCTGTTTTCAATGTATGTTCATATGTTTCAGAATGTACTATAAACAAACAAATTAATGTTACCTTGGTTCTCATCCGTGTTTAAGTTAGCTAGATGTTATGTGTACATGCAAGCCATGATATGCACAGGAAATATTGTAAAAACAGCTGTAAAAACATTGGTTTTACATCTATAATTTCAGCTGTTGGAAGAATAGAAGTTAACTCAAAACCATGCCTTGATCTATGCATTAAAATAATTACTGAGCAGAGGTTGGAGCCAAAGAAATTGTAGGATCATAGAAAACTATTGTTTTTAATGTTTTTTTTAAAATGTATTTCTCTTTATTTTATATTTTTCTTTTGACACTGAACAAAAAGCATACATATTGTCAGTGGCTCTGATTTGCAAGTCGATAGGTTGCGCCGATTAATATTTCATTTGATGTTTTCAGTTGCGCCCACGGATCCAAGCCGAAGAGTAGATGGAGACACCATCATTTTTACCAATATCCAAGAGCAATCGAGTGCCGTTTTCCAGTGCAACGCCTCCAATGAATATGGATACTTGTTAGTAAACGCGTTTGTCAATGTTTTAGGTGAGGTCCGTCACAGTATTTTTTCTCTTTCTACTCTGATTGAAGGACCCAACCAGATGTATTTAGCAATGTGTGAATATTATCTGATTAATATTTTACTCTTTTGTCTTTCTTGCATGGTATCATGCTCTATGAAACTTAGTTCAACTAGACTCTATTAGAAGAGCTGTCACTGATTAACCCCTTGCGTGCTAAGTAAGTGTGAACATATTGGCCATGAATTTCCTTAGGGTATCACTATACACTGCACCCACTGCCGCAGTTAAGTTTCAAGTATTAAAAAGGGTGGGTTATAAACCATGTTTCTCTTCTGTTTAGCGGAGCCTCCCAGGATCCTTACCACTACCCGCATGTTGTACCGGGTCATCGCAAACCGCCCTGCTTTGCTGGATTGTGCGTACTTTGGATCGCCCAGACCAACCATTTCATGGTAAAGTACATGTTTCTTTTAAATATCAAATTGTATCTGTAGCCCTGAGTTACATTGGGGGTCATTACAAGGTTGGCGGTAAGGGGTTAACGGCGCCAGTAATGGTGCCAGAGCCGCCAACCCCTTACCGCCGCATTACGAGGTCCTTTAGCGGGTCCCGCTAAGGGCGCCTGGTATTACCAGGCGCCCTTAGCGGGACCCGCTAAAGGACCAGCATGCTAACAACGGGCCCATTATTAACGCGCCCTTAGCGGGACCCGCTAAAGGACCAGCATGCTAACAACGGGCCCGTTATTAACGGGCCTGTTGTTACCATGGTCCCCAGTCCCATTGAGCCCTATGGAGGTTCGAATGGGGATGGGTTCCCTGAATGGGGAAATATCGGGTCCTCCAAGATTGGAAGGACCCGGTATTTCCCCATTCAGGGAACCCAGACCCGGTATGCGGTATGGGGGTAGCCATGGCTACCTCCAGGGTCGTAATGACCCCCATTGACTTTAAAATGTTGCTCTGCTTACTCAGGTTTACCCCTGTTAAGTGTGCATTTTAAGATTGTGAGAATTAATGATGGCGCCTTCTCTCTCGCAGCAAGAGGCGAATTTTGTGCGGGTGCAAGTGATGTGATGCACTAGCACATCACCTCTTGTGCCGAAAAAGGGTGTCCGATGCACATCCACACCCTTTGCGCATTTGCGCAAGTAAGGGGGTTTTTCTGCACACTTCAATGCACTTGCACAATTCAAAAACAAGATGCGCATTGAAATATGGAGAAAGCAAACGCATGCACTGGTGCTTGTTCCAAGGACAGGGGCATGCGCAGTGCATAGCAGGGTTATCCCTCACACCGGCATGTACTTTGTTTTAAGTGTGAAAGCAGCATTTTGCACCATTGATGTCAAACTTGCATTTCTATCCCTCAAACAGCAATAGGCCTGCCTTTATTTTTTTCACATTTCACAGTAAGGGGCCTTTAAAGGGCCTGGCACCGTGAAATATGCTCCCAGCATCTCGTGGGTGCAAGGCGCCTGTAATGCATGAGTGTTGAGAGCATGCTCTCAATTCTGATATACGGAAGGGGGGTGGCCAGCGCATCTTCTGCGCCGATGCCCAGCCTCTGCGATCAGCTTTGGGAATAGGAGACCTGCACATTTGTGAAAGTAGCACAAATAAATAAAAATGCATCCTCTACACTTTTTTATTAGTACTACTTTTTGCCCTCTTGTCCTCTCTCTTGTAAAACATGATTTATTTTTGCATTTTTGATCTTCACAATCCATCCCTGCCACAGTAGAACCAAATGGGTTGGAGATCCAGCCCTTCTTTAGGAGATGAGAGTCTTCTGTTATTGGCGTGGACCATCTGTAGTGCGCTCATAGGCCATTGCAGATCCTGTTGGGGTGGACAATGTCTGGGAGTGCAGGCTTGTACGGATCTGGTCCGTCTGGCCGTATTGGGGCAACTTACCACATTTTACTCTGGCTTTTTTAAAGCTGGCCAGCCTCCCAAACCCCTACTCTCCTCTCCTCCTAACCCTCAACCTCTAATTCCACCATTCCATGTTCCCCCTTTAACCTCCAAACCTACCACAGTAACATGTAGTAAGTTGCCCCTCTGACCAATGTGATCTGCCAGATGTGGCCAGAAGGAATGATTATGGCTTGCAAAGATCTGGGATTTCCAGAGGGCAGAGGTCATACATTCATTGTAGAGTAATACACACTTCAGCCATTGCAGTGTAGGTTCCACAGGCATTGGCCAGACATTGAGCGATCAATTTTACTAACGAAGACGCAACACTGAGTGAATCGATTAACTGCGGTCCGTTGGCACCGGGGTGCTGTGGGAGACAATGTGCAGGGTTGCAGCGGCGTATGTTGACCAGGTCATTTGATCATTCGGCAGAAGACTGACTGGGCATTGCGTTTCGGTGCAGACATCGCAGCCCCCTGGCGCAGGGTAGATTTGCCTCTTCAGCAGGGTAACGTCTATGAGGATTGGATCTTCCTGTCTACCTTTTTCGGTGTATTACCAGGAACTTGTTGGCACACAACAACATCCCCTTCCCTTAAAGTAGTGGTGATCATTGTAATCACAAGCAGACATGCAATTTAACTTCGGTTCCTTGAGTGCAGGATCCTTCCACAAATATTTATCTGTCAAGCATTCATAATTATTTGGAATTCCCTCTGTGGAACTGCGTTTCCTGAGCAGTTGGCCATTTTGTACAAGAGCAGAGGACATTTTTAATACGATTTTAAAATGTAAAAACTGCACAGTGGTTGCCCAAACTGACCCTTCAATGTTCGCTCCCGACATCTCAGAGGTAATACAACCCGTTGACTTTGTAAATTTGTAGCTTTCTCTTCAGTTTCCATATGGGACTATTTGGTCGGTCTGCGTCCTT